>NC_059500.1:64097799-65327652 GCF_018139145.2 Gymnogyps californianus | reverse complement strand
TCCCGCTGAGGAGGAAGGAGCGGCAGAAACAACGTGTGATGAACTGACCCAAACCCCCATTCCCTGTCCCCCTGCACCACTTCGGGGGAGGAGGTAGAGAAAAATTGGGAGTGAAGTTGAGCCTGGGAAGAAGGGAGGGGTGCGGGAAGGTGTGTTTTTAACATATGGTTTTATTTCTCATTACCCTACTCTGATTTGATTGGTAGTAAATTAAATTAATCTTTTTTCCCAAGTCAAGTCTGTTTTACCCCTGACAGTAATTGCTGAGTGATGTCCCTGTCCTTATCTTGACCCATGAGCCTTTTGTTATGTTTTCTCTCTCCTGTCCAGCTGAGGAGGCGAGTGATGGAGCGGCTTTGGTGGGCACCTGGCATCCAGCCACGGTCAACACACCACATTGGGCGGGGAGGAGTATGCAGAAGAGAAGGAAGGTCTAAACAAATGTTCAAACTGGCTGAGGTGCATCTCCATTTTCCAGTTCTTTGCACCTTCATGCACTACAGTGAGTTCTGTCACTCTTGTATCTAGTTACTTTCATTCCTGAAAACATCGTGTTGGCTGTTCTGATAGTTTGACACTTTCCTGGGAGATACGTCACCAGTGCAACAGCTATGATTTTGTTTTGCTGTCACAACTGTACTACTATGACCAGTAGAAGTTACACATAATATATGAGATTCCCCCGTCTTCTGCAAGACATGCTCCAGGTTGCAGAGTGGCCTTACCTATGTCTGCAGTAGTAAGGAGTGAGGAGTGGCATGAGTGGACCTGGGAAGTGAAACAGCTGATGCTAAGACCCAGGGTCCACTCTGTACATGCTTGAGGGGAGAGTAACTGGGAACTGGCTCTAGCCCCAGTGTCTGGACTAAATGCCCATTAGCAGTTGAGGTAAATTAGTTCAGCTCCTGGAGAGCATCTTCGGTTTCATTGCATCTGAAAGGAATCCAGTTTACAAGCTTCAAGACTACTGTGCAATACGAAACCAAGGTGGGGAAGATGGGATTAAGCATGATATTTGCTTCAAACACACATTCTTCATCTGGACTAAAGTGATAATGTTGCTGTAGCCCTTATACAGCTGAATACTGTCAATGAAGAACTTCTGAAGTGCCATCCTCTGCACAGCTACCCGTCTTCCTCAGATAGGTACCCTGCAGAGTGAAACAGAGGAGGCAGCAGAGGAGGCAAAACAAAGTCCAGCTTCAGCTATTCCTGATTTTCTACTGGTGCAAATTAGACCTTCATGCAGATAACCTACTGAGTACCAGTGAATAAGGATCCACCACTTCCTCCATATGCTTCAATAGACTGGAGCCAAAGTCAACAGAGAATCTCTCCCATCAACTTTTATTTTATTGCCCTAAGTGATTCACTTCCAGAAAAAAATCAGAAGAAAGAAGATCAAAATGACAAGAAACAAATGTCCACCATAGTTGTCTCCAACAATTCATGGAAAGTTGTTTAATCGGTGTAATGAAGGAAAACAGCCTGGTGAACTCGAGAAGTTCATGCCTTCCCATCCTGTATAGCCTGATTCAAAGCACATAGAAGGGAGTGACAGCCTGATTTATTGTTTTGAAGGGGCTGTGGCAAATATAAACAATCCAGGAAGAATACTAGAGAACTTCCAAAGAGATTCAGCTGGACCACAGGGATTTCCAAGATAATATCTTAGTAACTAATGTGGCAATAAACACTTGAGACATTAATTATTTCATAATCTTCAAGCTTAAGCTCAGATACTGAATGTTTGGTAAAGTGTGTTAAAGAATTTGTCTAGGAGGTCAGAACTCGCTCGTTTGCACAATAATTGGAAAAGTCTTTCCAAATATCCACATCTCTACTTCTTCTGCCCCAGTTGTTTGTTAAACTCTTCTGTGAGAGGTTGGTTGGGATCAGTGGTCCTTGCACTGACATCTTGGCCATGTTAGAGGTTCTAAACATGTTCAGAGGGGTTCAGCAGGTACTAGAAAAAAATTGAGAAAAATGCTTGAAACTGTTACAAAGAGAAAGAACACACTAAGAACAAAAATCTTATTTAATACAGTTAGCTGCATTAAAATATCTTCTTTTCCTCCTTTAAATATTTGACCATGAAATTCTGTGAGTTTTCTGCCACCAAAAGAGCCAGACAAGATAAGCCAAAAGGATGCACACTTTCAAAAAGTGTCTTTGGGCAGATACTCTGGGTTTACAGAGCATGCAGCACAACAGGACTCTACTTTCATGTCTTTGGGCACTTTTGAGTTACCAACATAGTACAAGGCAACTAAACAAGCAGACTTTAAGAAGGGAGGAAGAAGGGGAAGGATAAATACAGTACCAAGCATTTTTTTGTGTAGTTTAATTTGAACTTAATATATGCACTGGCTGGCAGTAACACTGTTTCATGTATTTAGCAACTGGGAACTTAATAAACCAAAGCTTAGCTTAAAGCTTAGCTCCTAGGACTGTGTTCACCTCTAATTCAACGTGAGTACATAAAGCTGCATCTCTCTGTCTGAAGTACCATGTAGGTACCCATCTCCATCATAATCTAGGAGCTCTCAAAAAATTACATTTACCCTCCTATCCCCTCTGGTCTTGTTGAAAAGAGACAAGTTTATGGCCACTATCCTTGTCAGAGCACAGCTGGGTGCAAGTCTGAATGAAGAGACGGGTTCCGCACTTGGTTTTGAAAGTCACGTGGGCAATACTTGTGCTTCTTCTTTTACTACCTAAATCTGTGACCCAATTTGCCTCCATTAATGGTTTTGTCCCCATGAATCCTCCATCAGTGAGTTGACAATTTCCTTCTTCCTCTGCAATACCACTTTCATGGGAAACTACAGTTGCAGACAGAAACAATACCTTGGGTAATGAAGATTATTTCTAGTCAGGCTTTCTAAGTCAGGAAAAAGACAGTGAGGTACATGTCCAATGGAAATCCTGTGCAGAGAGTTACTGTTCTGGGAGATTTGGTGGTGGTTTTCTGGTCAAGCTGAATAATTTTCAAAATTGCAGTAAATGAGACTAAAGTTATAAATATAAGGCCAGATACCAGATGTATGGTGAGGGGCAGTTGTTTTGGGTTTTTGCCAACATGCCCATGGACCTTCAAGGGCAATTTTTAATCTGGCTGATCCCAGGGCGGCAGCCCAGTCTAGGGTACAGGAGGGAGCACCTGTGCATGGATGAGGCTGTGATTCACCCATTTTTCTGACATTTTTGTCCCCTGTCAGAGACAAAGTCCATGCTTTTGAAGTTTTCATGTTTTTAATTTTGCAAAATTTTGATGGTACAAATCAAAACGGAACACAGCAATTCTACATTTGAGTCCAACCTTTCTTTGCATTTTTTGAAGTCCTTAAATTTCATCCAGGAAGAAAACTATACACAAATGAGATGAACTTTACCTGTTTGATAACTCCACACATGCCAGAAGCTGCACTTTAAACTTCCTAACTTTGACTGAATGTCTGTCCTTTGTTGGACACTTGTTCAAATGCGTTCATAGGCTCTCGGGGTCTGTGTTGTAACCATTGACTGAAAATAGAGTAACAATATACTGAGGTGTGTCTTTGGTACAATAAACAGGTTAATCTGGCTAAATCTTCCATTAACATGGAAAGAGTTTAAGGCTGTAACATAACCTTTTATCACTTCATTTAAACAGTACAATAAACAGGTTAATCTGGCTAAATCTTCCATTAACATGGAAAGAGTTTAAGGCTGTAACATAACCTTTTATCACTTCATTTAAACAGCTGTATACTGTTAAAGAAATTTTAAAGAATGCTTTTGTACTGAGGTTTAGTTTTAACATGTTAAATATATTTTCTTACAGTAAAAAAATCACCTTACATAACCTTAATGATTATTAATATACCTTAACAGATCTTTGACCACATGAAACTACAGCTCAGTCATCTATTGCAATCACTCGAAGTATCGTGACAGTAGTGGAAATTGACTTCAGTTTCCCATGTCTACTCCACCTGAGCTAAAAGAAGGTGAATCACACGGAGTAAATTTGCTAATTCATGTTGTATTTGTTGCCAGAATAGTAGACAACTGAGCATCCGCAAAGGAAAAAATTCCAAAAGGAGCTATGATTCAAAGCAGAATTTTTTGGATATCAACCAGTGGAAAGTAGTCAGACATACAGAGGCTACAATATGTCAGAGCACCTGCTAAACAAATAAATATAAACGATGATAATCCTTCTAGTTCTGGGCATTTACAAAAATAAACAAATGTTTTCAGCCAGCTTTTTTTCTGATGACTTATTCGTATGCTCAAACTTTTTCTTCCTAAATCAAGATTGTGTAAGAGTTCATACAAAAGTAACAGCATAGTATTTATAAATACTTTCTGCAGGTTCATAGTTCTTCTTGTAGGTGTTGATTTTGGCCTTAACCCAAAACCCCAAAATGAGAAGTAAAAAGATTTAATTTTGATGGTGTTGATTCCATTGCTGACAGGGAATTCTACTCACGGCAAATATTTAGTGTAAAACAAATACTTAGCTACGTACCTTGATTCCACCTGCTCTGAGTTTTATTCAAATTTAAAAGGGATTTTTCTGTCTTATGTGAAGAATTTGACATGTCTTTCTATTTAATCATTTCAAAAGGCAGCACTGAACTTCAGGGGCTAAAACTAACAATATGATTGTACACTGCCTCAGTTTTAACACCATATAATCCATATTGAAGATACTAGAAAACTTTACAGTTTACAGATATTTCACCCATTTTTTAATTTCCCTCCTTTGTTGGTGTTTGTTTGTTTGTTTGTTTGTTTGTTTGTTTTTTCACAACAGTTGACTCTACCACCATGCTGAGGTTGTCAGATTTGGTGGGAGGGGGCAGGAGCTCAATATGGGGTTATAGTGTCCAACCCACCAGTTCTGGGCCTGTTCTGGGCCCTGGTGTAAGAACACAACACAATGAGATGGCCAAGAAGGAGGCAGAGTAGGCTGCCTGAGACTAACTGCTAGCACAAAGGGACTTGAAAGCCTAGAAATAAAGGGAAAAGCTTTCTTACGAAATTTTCAGGATGGTTGGTGAACAAAATACTTTGTGAATTTTTTGGTGATAGTGTGAAGTCACCTGTCTGCTATCTTTCATTCAGCAAATTATCCTTTTAAAAATGTGGTTTATTATTCACAGTGCTATGAACCCAAAAGTAACTGCTAACCAATTTGCAATACAGCACAACAGAAACTTAAAACCCAAAAAACTGCAAGGGATTCCTTATAAATATCTTTATTTTTTACTAGAGAACTGAACATAATCATGAACATAAATGCCTTTTTCTGGAAGAGTTCAGTGATTTGAATTACTTTTTTAATGTGCAGATCCTGACCAACTTCTAAAGCCTTTTCAACAAAAAGAAATTTTCTAGAAAACCTACATTTGGCTTGCAACATGCTTCCTTTCCTACTTCTCTTCCACACATGCTCTTACCCTGAGCTCACATATCAGCTAGTTACAGTCCTCCAAGAGGCAGGATGAGTTCAGGGCACAGAGAAGAGAAAACACATGGTTATGAAGAACAACCTGAGCAGGTCACAGCAGATCAGCATCCTGTCTCTTATTTTGTCACAGACACTTGCAGTGGCCTATGCCAGATCATGTTACACCTCTGTGCCTCAGCTTCCCGACTGTAACAGGGTATAAGATAATCGCTTTTGTATCATGCCTATCTTTTTGGAATCAAGGAGTCTCCAGGCTATCTTTTACTCTGTGCACATGCAGGGCACCGTGGCCTCTGTGTGCTATTGCAGCACAACTTAAAAGAATGGCAATCCCATTAGGTTAGAGGAGAAAAGTGTCTCTAGCAGGTCTCTGGCTATACTCCCTCAGCACTATCACAAATGGGAGCTCACCTAATGTCTGGGACAATTCAGCTGTCACCACAAATCCCCAAGCAGTAACTATTAATCATTCACATTGCAAAGTGCTGAAAAAAGGGCTGCGTTTTAAGGTACCAAACCAGCTGCACACATCAATACAGAAATGCTTAAAAGAGGGGACATTTCTGTTGTTCAAGGATATAGAAGAGAGAGTTAGAATTGTTAGTATTTATTTGCATTAAATGCCTGAAAATGTGGTCAACCAGAGTTGAGATTTCCCAGCAATTCCTCCAGGGCGTGGAGGCTCTCTGCTGAGTCAGTGTGCCATCGGTGTCCCCCCTCTGAAAGCCAGAGCAGTCCACCCAGAGGGATTCAGGGAGATCCCTGGTACATGGGCTAAAGCTGTTTGAAACTGTAAAGCATCTGCTGAGGTGAACTTTGTGCAAATAGAAATATGAGATTCAATACAGGAGTCACCGCCTGAAATCCTGAGACCTGTGCCGTAGAAGAGGTCATAGCACAAAATGTAACCATCTTCTGCATGCTTGGTGTCTGTCAGCCTGTGACAGGGAGGCTTACATGGAGGATGTCTGGGACATACCCTCACAGGCCATTGCAACAACAATTTACTGAGTGAAAAAGAGAATAAGCCTCAAAATTTCCAGCTACCCTATTTTAACAAGTGAGTTCTAACTGTAACTGCATTACCTGCGCAAGAAATCCAGAGACTTTACCAAAAGTGATCACAATGTGTGAATAACCTTGAAGATACTTATTAATTTTGTTTTTTCATAGTATTTTGTTGAAAAGTATAAAGTAAATATTGAACATAAATAGTCACTTGCTATCAGAGTTTGAACAGGTGCTAGGTGCAAGGCAGACTTTAAGACTGTTTCTAATACACCTATGAAATAGTCGTGCCAAAGCAAACTACAGCCTCTTTTGACCTCAATAGCTTTAGTTGTTTGTTAAGACTGTGCAATGCAAAATGTAAATAATGGCTGCTGACCTAAAGTCAGTCAATGTTTAGAAAAGATGAAGAGTGCTGCTGCTGTCATATAAAACTGACTGCAAAATGCTTGTCTTTTCCATGACGTTAGACATAGGGGTAATTTTCTTTAGAAAAATACTCAGGAAAACAAGGGGAGAAAAGTCGGTGAAATTCCGTTTCTCTGCAATCACTGAACAGAAGAGCCAAACCCAATAGGAGTAGTTTAGTACTGCTGCCACAGCACTGTAGCCACATTACAGTCCGGTCTCGACACAATTAATAAGTGTCTGAGCCACCTCAGTGCCTGCCTGCTGCCATCCAGAGTCTGTGGCAAACCAACAGGAGCACCAGCTGCATCTTTTTCATGGATGTTAGCTTCATATGAACGGGAGTTGTAGGAACCCGTGTACTTCAAAAATGGCAGTCAGGCCAATTAAATGACACCAAATGTGTGCCTGTCTTTATGTACTAGTTGATACAAATACCAAAGCAAGAGCATTTCTATTATGAACATGTGGAGAGTAGCTCAGATTCACAAATGGGCAATGTTGTCTCTTTATGACCCATTGAACAACCTTGGCAACGCCCACAGGGAAATGCCGTGCTGACACTTAGCCTTGAGTATTGCCTTTAGACCAGGGAACAGGCAATATTGCTGATAAAAAAGGCTTTCGCAAGTTATAATTATACTAAAAGCCCTATGCCATTTCTAAATACCTCCCTCCAGGTCCCTTTTGCCCTTGCCATCCTGAAAAGACCCAAAATTACTGACTTAATATGCACCTATTTACTAAAAGATAGTTCCTCTTTCTAGTATTTCTTTTTAATCGAACTGTACCTTGAGGTCTGGTGTCATTTTTTAATTAACCCCTAAAGATTTTATCCAATGAAAAACCCACGTGCCCAGAACAAGGCTTATGTGGAATTGAGGTGCTTATATTCAAAACATGATCACTCAACCCTTCCCCTGGCACCCCTCCTAATTAAAAGATGTTTTTCTGTTTCACCTCAAAGTATCCCAGTTGTCTGCAGTTCTGCACCACCACACGTCCACAGCCACCCATCCTGTTGCCCGGCACCAGCAGGGCGGGGAAGGCTGGAGGAAGCTTACTCATGAGCAGGAACAAGGCTTATGAAATGCCATTGCATCTACTTTATTTTATTTCTGTTGTGGGCTTGGCTAGCTCCCTTCACCCATTGCATGGACCACTGTGCTGGTTTTGGCTGGGATAGGGTTAATTTTCTTCATAGTAGCTAGTATGGAGCTCTGTTTTGGATTTGTGCTGAAAACAGTGTTGATAATTCAGGGATGTTTCCATTATTGCTGAGCAGTGCTTACACAGAGTCAAGGCCTTTTCTGCTTCTCACACCACCCCGCCAGTGAGGAGGCTGGGGGTGCACAAGAAGCTGGGAGGGGACACAGCCGGGACAGCTGACTCCAACTGACCAAAGGGATATTCTGTACCATATGATGTCATGCTCAGCATATAAAGCTGGGGGAAGAAGAAGGAAGGGGGGGACGTTCAGAGTGATGGCGTTTGTCTTCCCAAGTAACTGTTATGCGTGATGGAGCCCTGCTTTCCTGGAGATGGCTGAACACCTGCCTGCCGACGGGAAGCAGTGAATGAATTCCTTGTTTTGCCTTGCTTGCATATGCAGCTTTTGCTTTACCTATTAAACTGTCTTTATCTCAACCCATGAGTTTTCTCACTTCTACTCTTCCGATTCTCTCCTCTATCCCACCAGAGGGGAGTGAGTGAGCGGCTGTGTGGTGCTTAGTTGCCGGCTAGGATTAAACCACAACAACCATGCACCACCAGGGAGAGAAAATCACAGTGAACGTAAACCACAGACCAACATGTTCTTCCGTCCGTCACACCTGCATGTCCAGGTGTGATCTGCCCTGTGGCACAGATCCTGCCCCAGACACTAAGCATAAAGCCAGGTCTGTTTGGACATGAGGTTTCCTAGTGGTGGACTTCCAGCTTCTCCAGGGATCAGCTTCTGAGGGAACAACCATGAAGCACGAGCATGCATCAAGGAGCCAGACTTCGTCCCCTGTGATCCCACCAACTCCTGCCTGACAGAAAGACAAAGGGCACTGGGAGCCCTTTTAAGTTACTGTTGACGAAAGCAGTCGTTGGGCTGCTTTAATCTGTGCAAGAGATTTGTCCACTTTTTATGAAGCTTCTGTATGGAAGTGCATGGGTGTGAATTTAAAATACACCTCTATAGTTTAAAGGAGATGTTTATAGTGTACTACTATAATTATATAACTATGTTTATAGCATAACACTATGAACATGCCATGTTGCATACCAAACACCTTTTCCTTTTACCAGTTATGTGTCTGTGTGTCTGATGATGCTCCCATGAGTCTCAGTGAGAAGCATCTTGGTCTGATTAGGCAATTTTCAGCCTTTCCAATTAACAGGGATTAAAATTAAATAAATTTTAAAAAGACATCTATCATCATTTTCTATTACTTTTAGGTCACAACTTAAAATTAATCAAGGATACTTTTAACGCAGAAACACTATGAGTAAAAGTAATCAGTGGAAACTCTATAGCAGGTTAAATGCAAAAGTAAGTAGATAAACATGTATTTGTAATTCTGAAAAGACTTGAAGTAGCAGCAAGAACAACACTAGTGACAATCCAACAGGCTGATTATTTTATTATTGCATCCCATGAGGAGTCTACAGTTTTAATGTGTCACTTTATTTCTGAGGAATTAATATGCTTATGAGCATTACGAAGTTATACACGTATACGTTTTGTGTTTAACTTCATAAAACACTTGGAGGGGAACTGTAGATATCTATACAAGCTGCCTTTTGTTATCAGTTTATTCCTTGCTGAATTCAGTGCAGCCGGGCAGGTTTTGTCTCTCTTGTTCGCTGCCAAACCAGAGCTTTCATATAGCATTTTGGCCATGGTGGCAATGGTCTTCTGAAATACAAACGTCTTTGGAGTCGTCCCAGGGTTGAGACAGGGCTTCAGCACCACCCCTGCTAGAAAATGTCAGCGCCGCAGACACAAAGGGCCACAGATATGAAGGACCACAGACACTGAAGGAACACCTTTGCAGTCTCCTAGAAGCCACGTAACTACACGTCATGCTGGCAACAAGAACCATTCTCCTTCCTAATACAGTCTCTGCTCGCCAAACTATGTGCCGGGTTGCAGCTCCCCTAAGAAATCTACTGAGATGACGGCGTGGTGCTGTCACCTTAACCATCACACAAGCCTGTTACAGTTGGACTGCTGTTAATGCGCATGGACCCATGCAAGAATACTGGAAAAACTGAGTATTGGAAAGCAAAAAAACTGATAACTTCACAGAAAGAAAATCTCTATCCTGGGTGGAGCACAGTGTCTTCATTCACTTATGTGCCACAGAAAAATAAACTTCAGGTACCATTTCACGTGTGCTGCCAGTTGTTCAGCTTTCAAACCAGTGGGTGCAAGTGAAATGTATCCATTCAGAACAATTCAACGTTATTCACGGTTCTCATTACTTGAGATAATATCACTGAATGTTAACAGCAGCATGTTTTATTCTAAAATTTTCTGCTTGAGCACATGAAGCAAAGTAAACTTTGTGGAAATGCTCGGCTTTCTGTTATATTTGCTCTAATGAAAGCAAATATGCATACCTGATGCAAAACACTGTGTTTACATTAAATCAGTACGAATTAATGGCAATTTTAAGCACTATTGACTCATCACACCGAGTGCAAATATACACCTACAGCTGCACACATGAACAACACAAGTGCAATCTGTAAACATTGTGGACGTAAAACTCTGTGACGGGGAAGTTGTATCGTGTTTGAACCGCTTGGGATGGTCAGTCCATTTTCACACCGGCCAACCGCAGCCACTACCCTGTGAGTTACATTTTCCTGCTCAACTGAGTAAAATCTCCGGATAAAACCGGGCAGATCTTCATTTAATCTCTACATTGATTACATTAATTAGCAAACTACCGAGGGCGAGCTGCCGACCCGAGAACCACAACAGCTCAGTGTAAAGCCTGGCGACCGCTGCAGCGGCAGTGGCCGAGGCTCGCCGCCCTCGCTGCGGCGCGGTCGCCTCTGCCGCGCTTGTCCCTTCCCTTCCCCAGCCTCCGGCAGCGGGGAGAAAGCGCGAATACCCGTTTTCACAGAGAAAAAGGGGAGTGTGCCGCCGGGCGGGGGTGCCCTGCCAGGCTCACGCTGCGGCAGGCCCCGCTCCGCCTCGCCCGGGACCCCCGCGGCCCCGGCCACGCGTGTCCCGGGCGGGGGGGTGTCTCAGCGCGGCACCCAGCGGAAGCGGTACCCGCCGGCGGCGGTGCGGAGGGTGAAGGCGTTGCCCTGCGGGAAGGCCAGGGTGCGGATGCCCCCCGCCTCCCCAGCGCCGCCCGCAAGCTGCCGGCCCCCTCCAGCCCCCCCCGCCCGGGCGCGGAGAGGCGCGGCCGGTGCGCAGCCCGCGGAAGGCGCCGTGCAGGCGCGGGGACGGCCGCGGGCGCTTGGCCGTGGGGCTGCCCCCCGGGCTGCCCCCCGGGCTGCCCCCAAGCTCCGCAGCGCGGCGCGGCACTTTTCCGACACCTCCCGCAGCATGGCGTCCACGCCCGCCGCCTCCTCCCACGGCTCCGGCCGCCCGCGCCCGCCCCAGATCCCGGCCGGAGCGGCGGCGGCGGCGGGAGGAAGAGGTGGAGGATGAAGAGAGGGAGGAAGGGCCGCCCCGTCGGCGCACTGCGGGAGCATCAGCGTCTGCCGGGGGAGAGAGCGCGACTTCCACGGGCTGCGCCGCACCGCCCGTCCCCGCACCACCCTGCCCCGCACCGCACCACGCTGTCCCGCACCGCTCCTTCCCACACCGCACGGCCCCATTCCACACCTCACTGCCCTGCCCCACACCACCCCGTCCCACACCGCCCTACCCGAACGGTACCACACTGTCCCCCACTGCCCTGCTCCGCCCCGCACTGCTTTACCCCACCCCACCCCACCCCGATCCACACTGCCCTGCCCCACCCTGTCCTGCACCATCCCACCCCACCCCACACCACCCTGGCCTGCACCACACAGACCCACACTGCACCATCCCATCCCGCCCCATACCTCCTCCCCCCCTCCATGGCCCTGTCCCACCCTGCGCTGCTCAGCCTCACCCCGCACCCTGTCCCTCACCGCACCCCCACACTGCACTGTCCCCCAGGGACCAGCTGGGCCATGGGGCAGCCAGTCCAGATGGGGCGGCAGCACTCACATCCAGGACGGCGGCCAGCTGCCTGGCCTGGCTCGCCAGGTCCTTCAGCTGCACGTTGCTCTCCTGCAGCGTCGCCAGCTCTTCCTGCCTCTGCGTGAGGGTCTCCTGCAGCTGCGAAGGACAAGTGGGGACAGGGTGGTTGGGACAGCCTCACCGCCCAGGGGCCGGGGGATGCTGCACACCAGGTCCATGCAGCCACCTTAGCAGGATACGAGGGAGAGAAACCCAGTGCAGGCCCTTGGGGAGGACTTGGGGGTCCCTACCTGGCTGTTTGCCTCCAGGGCATCTCCCAGTGCTTTCTGGTGCTGGTCCGCCAGGTCCCTCCAGCACGGCTCGGGGGAAGGCAGGCGCTGCGGAGGCATCTGTGCCAGCGCGCTGCTCTCCAGCTGCGGGTGCAGGGACCAAAGGCCACTTCCTCGCCAAGTGAGAAATCAAAGTCGGTGCAGTCCAGTGGTGGTGGCATTAAGGTGGATGCATCTGGAGGGAATAACCACAGGTGTTAAGACAGAGGAGGTTTTCACATCCTCTCTTCCCCTGACCCCAGCACACCATCCCAGTTCTGAGCATCCCTCCGGTATGTCCCGACGTGCTTTTACTCTACTGCGGCAGCTATGCACCCTAAATCCATTTGGATTTAATTCCTATCATCTCCCATGGGGGAAAGCTCAGTGCCAGCCCAGGTCCCTCTAAGGGGGTGCGCAGACACGCACTGCCTTATGGGCTGTCCCAGGGTAGGAAGAGCACGCAGTGCGTGGGCATCCAAAACCCCCAAAACAAAGCAAAAAAAGAGGAGACCGAACACTCCGTGACTGCTGATGTGCACACACAGGTGTGTTTGGCTCAGGTAAGGAAAAATATCTACTTGCCAGATATAAAATCATCGACAGCATCTCTGAACTCCTGGAAATCAAACTCTGGTCCACCCTGGAAGCAGGGACCCTGGGAGGGGTGAAGGAAATATGCCAGTGAGCAGGGCCCAGGGCTCAGACCTGCCCACGCTGCCCACTGCTGCCCATACCGCTCTGAGACGGACTGCTGCCTGTGCTCAGCACCTTTGCACAGCCCCAGCACCCCCAGGCACCTGTCCCCTGCGCTGCCCTTGCCACAAACCCATCTAACATGTGGGACAAGATGCTGTCCTCCACTGTGCCCATTTCACAGTTGGGAAGGCTGAGGCTGGGGGGCCTGCCAGCACGCATCGGCTGGAGGGGGCCACCCCCGTGGGTGCCCTGTGCTGGGGCGGCCAAACCTGCCCCAGCCAGGGGGTTACCTGCTGCAGGGTCACAGGGCCAGCCGGGGTGGTGGGAAGGATGGGGGCACAGGCTGCCAAATCCTGCCAGTCGATGGTGGTGAGTGCTGGGGACAGTGAGAGACAGCGGTGAGGAGCCCAGGTAGGGATGGGCATAGCCAGGGGGCACGGCGAAGTGGGAAGCGTGGCCGGGGCGCATCCTCGAGGGGCACGGCCGGGGATGCAGGGCTGGGGAGCATGGTGGGGGGACACCGGGGGGGACACAGGGGAGGGCACAGAGAGGGGGACATGGGCGGGCGGACATGGTGGAGGGCACGGTGGGAGTGTCATGGCCGGGGGATGCCGGGCTGGGGAGCACGGTGGGGGGCGCCAGGGGGGCGCGGTGGGAGGCACGGGAGGGGACACGGCCGGGGGGTCAGGGCTCTCCGCCGCGGACAGACTCACCGAGGGCGGGCGCGGCGGGGGCGGCGGGGCGCCGCTGCGGCGCGGCCGGGGCGGGGGCGCTCGGGGGCTCAGGGCGGCGGGGGGGTCCCGCCGCGCCCCCGCCGGGCCGGGCCGGCTTCTTGGCGAGGCGGGCGGGCGGACCCTGGACCCTGTTGGGGCAGATGCTGCCGAAGGCCGGCGGCGGCCGCCCTGCTCCATGCTGCCGCCGCGGCCCCGGCCCCGGCCCGGCCGCGGCCCCGGTCCCGGTCCGGCGCCGGCTCCGGCGGGCGCCCTCCGCCCCGCGCCCCGCTCGGCGCCGCCCCGCGGGCAGAGGCGCGGGCAGGGCGCGGGGGCCGGGGCCATGCCGGGGACTGCCCGCCTGCCTTCCTCCGCCGGGGCGCGGAAACCTCCCGCCGCCTTCCCGGGCCGCGCCGGCGGCTCCCGCGCCCGCGGAGCCCTTCCCCGCGCCCGCGGAGCCGGGGCGGGCCGAGGGAGCTGCCCCGGAGGGAAACCCGAGGAGAGGCGCTGCCGGCCCGCTGCCGAGGCCCCGGCCGCCCCCGCCAGCACCTCTGTGTGTCCGTGTGTCCCGTCCGTGTGTCGTCCGTCCCCCCCCCCGCCCAGGTCCCTGCCGGGCCGCGTGTGGGCGTCAGCTTGGGGGCTGGGCTGGTTTTTATGAGGATATCTATTAAATGCTAGGGCTAGGGGCCGTCACCGTTGAAAGCGTGATGAAAAAAAAACAGCCCGCGGCATCTTGACGGTACCGAGCCCCGCGCCGGGAGAGGGTCCCCCACCGCTGCTACGCCGAGCCCAGTTGAAACCAGCGACGGGGCTGGCGGGGGATAAACCGACCCTTAGCCTCTTGTGATGGGCTTGTGGGCATTTTCCGCCGCAGCACTTCGGACAAGTTTTGCTCGTTCTGCCCGAACACGGGGCGCCAGGCAGGGCTCGGAGTGCAGTCCAGGCTGCGGCTCACCCGTTCCCTGCTGCCCTGAAAGGCGAGCACCCCCGAGGGCAACTTTAGATGTGTATATGTTCTTTTAATGTCACTTCTGTGCACAAAGGAAATAAAATGAAGAAAATAAAATATTTTGCAGCATTGTGACTGTTTTCTTCCCTTGAATGTTTCCCATGCTACAGTGCCAACTTGGTTAGGGGTGTGCACCTGGATTACAGACCTGCTGGAAAAATAATAACCAGCTGTTTCATTATTTAACGTTTTGTTTTCCTACACTTAGGTCGGTGCATCTAATTTTTCTTTTTTTTTCCCAAGCCACGACCAAGCCAGCGTGTGTCAGTTTGAAAAGGGGAATGACACCATCGGGCATCATTATTTTGTGGAGGCTGGAGTTAACTGTCAGGGTGAACTCGTTCTGTGCCAATGTGTTTCCTCTGCCAGCTGTGTAGACACACCACCAGCAAATAAACGAGTACAGGTGACAAGTAGAAAAGAGTTTATTCAACGTTCATTCGGTCCTTGCACCGCTACCTTTATGGACCACCCTCCAAATAAATAATACAGTACTTGAGATTCTGTATATTATTTACACGCTGGATTGTAAAAAAACAGCAAAGGGACAGTGCAACTGACATACAGTAACATCGTGTGCAAAACGTGATCTAATTTTCAAAACTCCCATGACACTAACGCTTAGCGGATCAGACTCTACATCAACTCTGTGGAGCAGAAACGACGAGCCAGCACGGAGTCGGCACGGAGCCAGCTCAGCTCATAGGCCGAGGCAAACACTGCGGTCGCCACAGGTCCAAGTGATGGGTGGCTCCGCCGTTATCACCCCGCAGTCAGCGGCCGCCCCGCAGCCAGGGGCACTTCTGGGCCACCTCCGGCGGCAGGAGGAGCGGCAGGGACTGCCCGTTCAGGGACACCAGGAGCTGCAGCTGGTCCATGCAGTCCCGCAGGAGCCTCTCCGGGTAGCCGCTGACCCGCAGGTCCAGGGGGCTGCGGTGGCGCAGCAGCCGGTCCGCCAGCCCCAGGCTGCCGGCGGCCAGCAGGGAGGGGGCGTATTTGGTGAAAGCGTAGTCGGCCAGGCTGAGCTCCGCGACGCCCCCGCCAGGCTCCTGGCGTCCGCCGCCTCCCCCGCGTCGGCCCCCCGCGCCTCCAGCCGCACCCGGCTGAAGTGCTCCAGGAAGAAGCTGACGGTGGGCGCCGCCAGGTCGAAGCCCAGGCGGTGCAGGACGATGCACTCCAGGTTGCGGAGCTGCTGGCGGGTGAAGGCGCCGCAGCAGAGGGCGAGGAGCTCCTTCACGCTGGGGGGGTGCACCTCCACCTGCGAGGGGGACAGGGGGTGGGGACGCTGCAGCCGGGGGAGCAGCGCGGGGGGGGGAAGGGTGCGGAGCCCGGCCCGACCGGGGCTTGCACTGGCGCCGGAGCCGCTCGGGGTGGCCGAGGAGGGGGCTGCAGAGACCCGGCGGCGGGGCAGCCGGGCTGCGGGGCCGCCCTACCTGCTTGCAGGCGATGAGCAGCGCCGTCACCCCCAGGAGCTGGAAGCAGTCGGCGGCCACGGGGGTGGTGGCGAGGAAGCGGTCGAGGATGTTGACGGCCAGGCAGAGTGCCTCGAAGGAGAGGCCGAAGTGCCGGTGCACGGGGATGAGCCAGCTGACCAGCTTGCAGCGCGCCTCCGCCGTCACCTGCGGCACCGGGAGCGGGGGTCAGGCGGGGCCGGCACCGGGCTACCCCGCCCGCCCCCGGCGCCGTCCCCGCTGCCCCCACCTGCGGCTGCCGGGCGAGCGGCTCCCGCGGCTGGAAGCGGCTCTCCAGCCCCTTGCGGGAGCGGTACCAGCTCTCCCCGTAATCGCGGAACGCCTGCAGCTCCTGCGGGCTCTCCCTCTCCCTCGCCGCCGCCGCCGCCGTCCCCGGGCGCCGCCGCCGTGCCGGGCGCCGCGGGCAGCGGCCGGGGGAGCGGCCGGGCCCCCGCCGCTGCGGAGTGCCGCCGCGCCGCCCGCTCGCCGCCGTCACCATGGGGTGGGGGGCCGGGCGGCCGTGCCGGCTCCGCTGCCAGGCGCGGCGGCGGCGGCTATTTGAGCGGCGGGGCGGCCCCGGGGCCATCGCCGCCCGCCTCCCGGGCCCCCCCGCCCCGCCCCGCCCGCCGCGGGGAGGCCGGCTGGGCACTGCCGGGAGCGTCGTCTCCAAAACAAAATCCGCAACCGGGCCAAAAAGGAACCGAGTTACCAAAAGGCCTGGCTCTTCTCCAACGCTTTCCACCGGGTCAGCCGGCTGCGGTGGAGTCGCCGTAGGACCGCGACCTCCAGAGAACAGCGCCGAGCACGGTGCCCTCTCTCTGGAAGGGCACGGAGAGCAAGCCGGGCCGAAGTGCCGTAAAACCAGTCACGGCAGGGCCTGAACCGAGACAGCTGAGGTTGCTGCGTCTTCCGTTTTGCCACTACTAAAATGAATGTCTCCCAGCTCCTAGCATTTTAACTCGGAACCTAGTGAGCTTTAACAGCTACAGGTCGGTCCACGTAAGTAATACTTTCATTTGAGGTCACCAGGGGAGATACCAGGAACACTGGAGGTCTCTGGGCAGTTTGGGTCTTGATTCCACTTCCATCCATGGACTATTTATGTAATGGAGCGCTATTTTAAACAGCCAAATGGAGGGAAATCTAAATGTTACTGCACTGCAACCACT
Source organism: Gymnogyps californianus (assembly GCF_018139145.2). Lineage (NCBI taxonomy): Eukaryota > Metazoa > Chordata > Aves > Accipitriformes > Cathartidae > Gymnogyps > Gymnogyps californianus. The sequence continues at coordinate 65,310,247 of NC_059500.1, read as the reverse complement.
TGTTTACAGAAGCAGAGTTGAGGCCAGACATAACTATTTTATCAGATACAATTTTGTTATATGATCCATTGATCAAGTCTGCTATAGATGAGGAAAGACTTGTAGAAGGAAAAAGAAAACCTCTCCCGGGTCGAGTGATGAGGAAGACATCAATGGGAAACGGAAAAGAGAGCTTCAAGCAATCTACGACGGCAGCAGCAAAAGAGAGGAGGTGGGAATTCTGCAGCTTGAATGGCAAGAGCAGGAAATCCTCTCCAAGGAGAGGATAATGACCGGTAGGATATGCTGCCTTTAATAAAAAACATACCCTGAAGAGCCCTGTTGTGACTATGGTGAGAAAGATCCATTGATACTGGTCTTGTGTCTGACAAATGCTTTGAGAAAAGTAACACAAAGGTGGTAACAGAAGTATTTATTAAATAAACGGAAAAAAAGAGAAAGTTCATCCACCCAAAAGAACACAGGCACAAAAGTTGCTCACATACACTGCAGAAGCAGAAAGTCACTGTTGTCTTTTTTGTTTTTAATTTTAAGGTAACTGTACTTATCTGTACACCACAGTGTGACCTGTTTCATCTGTTTTGCAGAAAACTGTTGCTCACTCAGGAGAGGGTGCAGTCCTAGTTATTACAATACATCCCCTTAATAACAACTGAAAGAAGCTATTTCTTTAAAAGATTAAAAAGCAGGCCATGCTAGAGGAACACAAAGAATGCCTCTGAATTTCAATGTTACCATATATAAATGGAACAAAACCTCTCTATTCATCACAGTTAAGTAAGGGAGAAGAACTCAAGGACAATTAACAATTTCACTAGGATTTAGCCATTTAAAACCAACAACTGATATGTGAAATTCAAATCCAAGACAAACAGGAGCTTGTTAGTTGTTGAATTACTGACATGTATTTCTAATTGATGTTTCCAAAGGATACAAATAAAAGACCAACTAGAACAAAATCCAGGAAATTGTTCAGGGTGCAGATTTAATTTTTATCTTCAAGGAATGTATATTTTATATATAGTTTATCTATAGTATAGACCACTAGTTTATCACAATTCATAAAAGGATAACAGATGTGATCACTCTTCCTTCAGAGTTCTTAGCAAACTATTAGGAGAACTTGCCTCTTCCAGAATTGGGTGTAGGGTAACATGCACAAGCTGGTTTACTTTCAGCTTGTATTTCTCTCTTAGCACAGCACTATGATAATCTAACTGGATAGCTCCATGTATTTTGCATTCTCATGCATTTTCCTCAGTGCCCTTTCTGTACACCATTAACCTCTGCTGTATGAAATCCGTATTTTTCAGATTAAAAAAAAAATTATCTTCTACACTATGCCTCTGCCTGTACATACAGAGTTCCTACTTGACTGCAATTGTTTAATGGCAAACCCTCCCTGCCCCCAATCCCCTCCCCAAATATTCCTCATTCTTGAAAGCTGAGTTGGTGATCTAAAATTTCACTTCATAATTATGAATGGTGTGGATAGGCGGGATGTAAGAGCATCTGGTTCATTAAGGTATCTGGTTAAGGAATATTCAGTATAAAATAAATAAGAAACAGAGGAAAAGACAGACAAACATTGTGAGCAAGTGATAAGAGAGAATAACGAAGACCAGAAGGCTTCAGCCACTGATTTGATGAGCCATTAAAGGAAGTGCTCTGGTATAGCCTTGAAGAGGGTCAACATGAACTTCGATCAATAAAGGGGGAAAGATGATCACCATGATCATCATTTGAGGGGGCGTGCAGGACTGTGCAAAACTAACATATGAAAGGGACAGCAAAACTTACTGCAGTAGCAGGGAGAGACAAGGATCAGGGTGAATAGGGAGGAAACAGCATGAGAAGAGGCAGAGGGTGGGGAGGGGCTGCTGGTCAGTACGCTCGTCTAGCTGAGCACCTGTTCACGGCAGTCCACACTGTCGTCTTATAGAGCATCTTCTTAATGTAAACCATACAGAAAAATGAAGACATCTATAAGATGTATTGTTTTAATACTGTAAATTCATACATCAAAAAAATTTACCATTTAGGAAACCCACATAACATTTGGTTTGGGACAAACATTTGTCTTCTGTTTGCACACATCTAATTGAATTCTACTCAACTGAGATTCAGGACCCAATCTTTAATCATTACTACAGTCTGCACCACCAGTGATGGTATGATTAGTACATTAAACAAAAAAGAGGAATTGGCCGCAGCCATTTTTATATTGAAAAGAAACTGCTTCCATCCATCAGTCATACAGTCAGACAAATGGCACCAAATGTATTGTAAAGGCTAAACATATTCAATGTTCATCTTTAAAAATGATATAGGTAAAGGTAAATTCTATTTGAAATCATGCGGTCTTTCCACATCATTGCTGGTATCAACCACACTAAGCATTTAAATACTTTCAGTTAATGTTGGAGTGCGTATTTCCCCTGCCATTACTGAAGGTCTGGTTTGTTACTGATTTCTGGTTTCAGTTACCATTCTCTGTTTTTATCAGTTCCTTGATGATGTGTAAAACCTTGTCATCTAGGAAAGAAAACAAACACAGGGAGTAGAAAAGAGTGAGCTTAAAAATTGATTTCCAAAACCCAAGAAAATCAGAAGACAAGTCTAGCTCTCAGTAACATAAATCTTAATGTTTTAGGCTATGCCAGACTCTAAAGCAAGACGAGTGATTCCCATTTGCGAAGCAAAAGGGCAAACAGTATGTCCACAGTACATCATTAGAAAGTGTATAAAATTACTCAAGAGCTGGTTGTGGCCACTTCAGTATTTCACAAAAGAGACTAAGAAAGTGATGGGTTAACTACAGATACATTAGCATATGGGAACTCCCTTTCTTCCTCCCCACCTACAATATTCTTCTGCACATCCAGTGTTCAAAGTGTGCTCCTCTACACCTTACTTCAGGGGCCAACGTGCAGTTCTCCATCATTAACCTAAATTGCACAACAACTTGTGTAACACTTAAAATTCATCCATGCCCAACGTTCATCACACACAATCTTACTTCTGTTTCGAGACGCATACCTGACCATTACTACCACTACCTTGAATGCTGTTATAAGGGATATCTTTAAAACAGCAGTTATGCAGATCTTCATACATCTGGGGTCAGCCACATAATACATGTAGCATTAGTAATGACTTTTTGGATGTCTCTCAAGAAAATGGCATGATATTCAAGTCACACTAACCATATTGGGTGAGGACGCAGTGTACTAATGCTTCCTCAGATTTGCCACAAGGTCCATTTAACAAATAGTAATGTCAGCAATGCAGTAATAAAGTTACCTTCAAGTGACATTTTAGGATTTTCAAGCTTCTTCTTTAAAACAGACTCAATGAGAACTCTCAGCTGTTTGAAAATTACTGCTATCTTTACAGGAGCCTATAAAGAACAGAGAAGACAAACATTTGCATTACTCAGACATTTTATACCAAAATATAGATTAAAAGATTACCTTACATATAAATAGAAGTTTATAACAAGATTCCTGCAAACATGATGCATATACATAGTTTTAAGCATATGGATAGTGTACTCGTGAAATGACTGGGCTTACATTATGCCCTCTTATCTTTAAGCACCTGTTGTTTGTAGCATCACAGCCTAAAGAACAGCAGCTCAGAAGGGTAACTCAGAATATGTTCCCACACATATCATGAACAACCAGCATATGGTGAAATTATTAATTTACCAATATCCTACTTACTCTAATTGCTTTTTTCCAAGCCATAAAAGTACAAATTAATTTATACTTGAAATAAAATATCTACACATCTCCCTCTCAGGAGGTCTGCCTGGCCTCCTAAGAAAGCGATCACAAACCTCTCCTGACTCTCACTAGGAATTTGGATATCTAAAGCTGAAGCCTTTTCCAGGAATCTTTCATTTTATCCCTCCCTCCCTATTCCAGTCTTTACTTCATTTATATACCACCTGTGGTACAATAAGTAGCTATTATTGAAAAAGCACAAAATGCAAGACATTCTGCTTAGCATCTCGGTAGAAAAATAGAAATTCTGAAATACACCACAAGATGTAATCAGCCCAGCAACCGCACAATCTGTAGCCACCCAGGGACCATAAAAAATTCCCCAACAAACCCACAAGGGAGCTGGTTTTTAAAATTCCATATTCCTGATAACCAGTGAATTCAATTAGATGGTTGCTTGCTTGCATCAGTGGAGTGCAAAAAACCTAAAGTCTTCTGTAGCTTATAGTCTTCCTTGAGCGTAACACAGGGCCCAAAGGAGCACAGAAAATTGTAACCAAGTAGCTGGCAGGCTAGCAAAACCCAATGTTTGCATTTAACAGAATTTGCAGAGGATTTTGGCACGTCACCTGTTTTAATTTTGTCTGCAAAAATACGCTAAGAAAATGCACTCAGTTTCCCCATTCCCAAATAAAACCTTTTCACCTGGAAAGAAAAAAAACCCATACAAAAACCCAAAACACCTCAAACCCAAGCGAACAGGTATTTTACATTTAGATTTTTTTTCTTTCCCAAATAATTCTGTTTGGGCTAGAAAGCAAAATAGATAGTGTTTTAAAGATAAATATGTACTTACATGATTATAGGATTGTGGGAAAGGGTAATATAAAATAGCACACTCATCTGCTTTCAGTACCAGCTCTATAAAACAAGATTTAGTCTATATCCATTTCCAATACCTTTTCTGAAAGAACACCAACTTTCTTAATGAAGAGAGAGGGAACTGATTTGTTACAAGCCGCATATTACAAGCCTATTCTTTCAAGTGTGATTTACTAAGATTTCATTATATGTATACAAAATTTCTCATAATTTCCTTTAATTCTCTCCTTCCTTCTTCCCTCCTCTTCATCCCATGTATATAGCGTTCTGAATTAAGCTTGTACATCAACTGTGTAATACAAAAGCCCACGGAACCACAAAAGGTAGTTATCACTCCAAGGCACCTGAAAATGGATCCAGCCATCAACTGTCAGGAGACGCTCCCGATGCTGGACTTCTATATCCCCACCAAAAAGCAAAATTGGAAAGGGGGATATTAAAGTAGTCTCTCTCAAATACACCTTAGTGTACCTCACCTGCATATGAACAAACACAAGCATTACAAAAACCAACAATAACCCCCAAATCAAAGTCTATAACACCAAATTTGATTGCTACTTTTAAAAGCAAAAAATACACTTTTTTCCTTTTAAGATCCAATCAACCCGAGTCATTGTACACAGAGCAATCAATGGCAATTTGTCTGCCCTAGACCACATAAAATACATCACCTCTAAGAAAGTGACAGGCTTATACGCTACCAGAAAATGAGCTAAAGCCACAATTTTCTTGTTAAAATTCAAACAGAAAGATAATGTTAGCCTAGTGCTGTTCAGAGAAGAGACATCAAAATTAATAAGCCTACTGAAGTAAGAGGCAGGTAACGCTCTTCTGTTACACATTTCTTCTTAACAGCAGCTGGTTTGTCAATCTATCTATATCCACATATGCACATGTATACATACATAAATGTGGGCACATGTGTAGACACAGAGTAAACGACGGGGCTCAGCATATGCTACTTCTGGCTTTGGAGCCTCTCACAGATAAAGACAGAATGGGATGGGAAGGAGTTGTAGTGGGAGGAAAGGAAACAAAAAGAGTGCATCTTCACACAGAAGTGCAGGCTTTGTTTGTTCCACTGTTCATGGAATAACTTGCCTACTTAGCTGCTGTCTTGCCCTTACACTACAAGGTTCTTGGGAGCAGGAAATATTTTCAGCTCTCCAAAAAAATACTATCACTTCACATGCATTAAGAAGTCTAATGTAATTTCCTGCTTCTCTACAGTAAAGTTGGCCATTAAGCAACTGCTGTCAAGGTTTTGTTGTACCAGAAGTGTAACTAAATATAAACACTTGAATTTAGCAAACAGCTGACAAAATTTTCAGTTGTGAGGGGGAAGAAAGTGACAGGGAAAAAAAAATGCAATTCACTTCGGAAGTTCAGCAGTCAATTACAGAATTGGCTATTTAATTTTAAGTTATTATTGGGGATATGCAAGGCTTGTACCAAGTTTCAAAATCTTAGAGTCTGCTTAGAACAGTAAAAAAGAAAAAGGACACTTGAAGTGTTACTACTACATATTACTGCTTAAAGTGATCATATTAAAATCAACAGCACTGTATTAAAAAAGTCAATAATACTATTAAGTTGAATGACATACAGGAAGGTACCTTCATTTATAGCTACCAGTTTCATCATGAACAGATTTGTTCATGATGTTCAGCCTTAACTTCTTTTTCTTCACCACTTATTTGACTCATTTTTTAGTATCTAATGATTCTAAAGTCCGTAAGACTCTTACGATGAACAAGACATTCAGATATACTTTACACTGGTGTATGTTATTTAATATTACAGGCATAATGCCACCTTTACACAAACTATCAGCTACATCCACTATTTTCACTTACCTTCTCTTGGTAAAGAAGCCATCCGTATGTCTGCAAGTCTCGATTTACAGAGGAGGGATGCACTTGCGCTTTACCCTGAGCAGTTTCTACCATGCAAGCCAGCTTCTCTGTAATATCCACAGACTTTGTATATATTATTTTTCCTACATTGTCATACAGCCCTGCAGTCAACACAGCTTTAAGAAGAGCTATTTCGTGGAGAGAAAGGGATTGTGTGGCTCCATTTCCATCCCATCCACATTGTGCTGTAGGTGCTGTGAACCCTGCTGCTCTGACCACCCTTATGAGTTCTTGCTTCACATCCTGAAATTAGTAAGGTATTAGTAAAACACTGAATTAAAAAAGGTACATATTCTACTCCATCAGTCGGCAATGACACTCCATCCCAAATACACATGCTCTCCAAGGGAAAATCTCTTACTAGAAAAACACCTGTATTTTCTGCAGCCACTTTGGAATACTGGCTGTTTCTATGACAAAAACATTATCTGGAATATAGGATTAGATATATGGTACTATATATACTGCAAATACTAAATCTCTCACCTGTAGTTAAAATAAAGAAATACATTTGCATCAAAGATCCACTTCTGCTTAGGAGAGCTCAGTCACCCAAACTTAAATAGGAAAGACCAATTAAAACATTTTCTCACTAAAAATAAAAGGCCATTTACATAAGCTTGTGGCTCATCTTTCAAACTAACTGTTAACAGACCTGTTCTTCGATATCAAGAATAACAGAATCTAAGTATTTTAATTCATAAATTTTGATTCTCTGGTGCAAGTAAGGACTAGCTTCTTCAATGGCAGTGACTGCAAAGATGTATACCAACAAAGTGTACGTATCAAAACTCAAATGCAGACACAGCTACCTCGATTGAGGGTGTGCATTTCATCAGTTCCTAGCATTCCACTTGTTCTTTTCTTGTCTAAATAGTAACTGTGATATCACCTCTTTAAAAGGGTTTGACATTTTCAGAGGGAAATTTTAACAAGTAACTTTTGAGTGCAGAGCATAATTATTTGGTTTACCTCCAGAGTTAACAATGAAGTCCTATTAAGGAAATTTCTTCTGCAATAAGTCATTTCAGCACGATACCCCCCTTCTTGTCGAGCCCTTTTCCACCTAAGGAAAAAATCCTGTCTTACTACAGCAAAACGAGCATATATCAAGAGTATAATATGAAAGTGGTAGTAAGTTAAAAGGCAACTGTGTGTTTTGGTCAGCATTCTCCACTCAAAACTAGAAATAAGTGGCATTAATGAAGATCAATGCTGCTGGTCTAAGAGCACTCCAGAGAACATGCCTGTAACATAAATTTGACAGATAGTAACAAAAATACAAGGTAATTTTCTCTCAAAAATTACACACTTCTGTCTGTCTTGACAGTTGAAACAAAATTCAGGTGTGGTTTTCGAGACTTAAGTGATAATATCCTAAAAAGAAAAAATATGTATGTCATTTTCTAATATATACATTTGTACTTTCTCAAATACAAAATATTCAGGTCAGCATACCACAAACAAACAAAATACTTTAAACACCAGGATAAACAGACACAGTACACCTCTGTATGTGTGCAAGCATAGTTAAAAGGAGTTAAAGGATAACGTACTAAGCAAGCTATCTTTTTGTATTACAGTATTTGGCAATCTATTGTTATTCTGAAGAGAAAAACTTCACGTGCAAGCAATTCAAGAGAAGATAGTTATTAAGGATTCTTTACAGAACTGCATTACTTCAGTGTTATCTGCATCTAGCCATAAGCACAGGATAATTATCATTTACCCCAGATAAGCATTGTAGATTGTTATGTGGTCTGAAACTGCCATTGCTAGAGATGACTTTGCAAGATCTGCTTCATCTTTTCGACCAATTGGTGTAGTAAATGGGGATTTTTCTGTCATAACAGCAGCCAGAGTTGCCTGCAATTAGTAAAGTACACATCACTTAAGAATATTTTATTAAAAGCTTACAGATTTATCACATAAATGGCTTTAAATTTTCTTTTACAGTAATATTTAATGATACTTATCTTCTACTAAGTCTCAAGGAAAACTTATCACCATAAGAATTTCCTACATAGAATTCAGAACTTATATTAAAGACATTGCTTACATAGTGCCTTATGTACATTGATAAAAAATATTAAATCTCAAAACTCACATGAAATGGTTTGTCAAATGACAGAGCAATACCCAATACGATACAGTGAAGGTCAGATCAAACAACTGCTTTAGATTATACATTAACAGGAGATATTGAGAGAAAGAAGAATTTTAACTTTGTTTGCGGCAACTAACATACCCATGTTTCCTCCTAATTTGCAGTAAGTTAAATGGATTAGATGAAAATGCAAACTATGCCACAGTCTTCATATAATAAGTAATCACAACAATTAATTTGCAATAACTTTACATCAGCATGTTCTTGGCCCACAAACTGTGGGGTAATCCAGATTGGTCTAACCCACATGTAAGAGGGCTTTTTCTGTAAACATCATACTTCCTGGGACTGTAACAGACAGAACTGGAAACCATGTGTGACTCTCCTCTTGTGAATAGTACCTAGGAGTTTAGAATCATAGAATCATTTAGGTTGGAAGAGACCTTTAAGATCATTGAGTCCAACCATAAAGAACACTTAGATTGTTCCCCTCCATGATGATCAGGTGCCCTCACTTAAAATAAACATTTTAACTTCTTGCATCATCCTTTCAAAATACCATGTTGCAAGAAATCAGATTAATTGTAGAGTTAACCATTTCTGTATTTTTTTTTTTAATTTAGATATAAATTTTTTTTTTTTTTACTCACCGCAGGATCCAAGCAGCCAAATATAGCACCAAATATAAGCATTTTGCCAATCTTTACATTGACAGGAAGGGCTGCAAGGTGCTGGCCCAATGGAGTCAGCTTGGGCTCGTTTAACAGACAAGCCCCAATCTTCCTCAACAGGTTCATTGCATTACCAATTACTTGCTGCTGTGGCGGGTCTAATGCTCTGGAAAGAAAATCTTCAGGAGAGCCAAGATTGCATTTCTGTGAAGTAAATGGGCATATATTCAATATAGAAATTTATTATAACAAACTTTTGTAGTAGCTACAAAGGCAGCTGGAAAGCTGTTCTTGCAATCAAAAGCCTGCATTCCCTCCCCTCTAAACCAGCCTCTTGGTTCTCAGACCACAGATGTGCCCCACATTAGGTTAACAAAGCTTCATTGTTTGGAAAGACTTTGTATGGCACAACCACTAATCAGAGAAGCATGTTACCAATGGTCACAGATGAGCAGGAGAGTCTCAGACCTGATGAGATGCAGTTCAACCTGGCACCAATTTACCAGGTTGCTAGTTTTGCCATGTGAGTTGGGTTTGTGTAGCAGGGGAGGGCCTACAGGGGTGGCTCCTGTGAGAGGCTGCTAGAAGCTTCCCTGGCTCCAACATCGGACCCACCTCTGGCCAAGGCTGAGCCCATCAGCAATGGTGGTAGCGCCTCTGGGATAGCATACTTAAGAAGGGGAAAAGGACTGCTGAGGTAGAGAGTAAAAAGGTGGAGGGAAATGGAGGAAGGGGAAGTAGAAGAGCTACAGTAAAAAGGAAAAGAAGAGGACCTACAGTGAAGAGAGGAGTGGGATGTGAGAGAAACAACCATGCAGACACCGAGGTCAATGAAGAAGGAGAGGGAGGAGGTGTGCCGGAGCAGAGATTCCCCTGCAGCCGGTGGTGAGACGGCAGGCTGTCCCCCTGCAGCCCATGGAGGTTAACGGCGGAGCAGAGATTCCCCTGCAGCCCGTGGAGGACCCCACGCCGGAGCTGGTGGCTGGGCCTGGAGAAGGCTGTGACTGTGTGGGAGAGCCCACGCCGGGGCAGTTTGTGGAGGACTGCAGCCCATGGAAAGGACTTGAGTTGGAGAAGCTCATGGAGGGCTGACCCCTGTGAGAGGGACCACATGCTGGAGCAGGGGAAGAGGGTGAGGAGTCCTCCCCCTGAGGAGGAAGGAGCGGCAGAGACAATGTGGGATAAACTGACTGCAACCCCCATTCCTGTCCCCTGCACTGCTGGGGAGGGGGCAGAGGTAGAGGTATCAGGAGCAAAGCTGAGCCTGGGAAGAAGGGAGGGGCAGGGGAAGGTGTGTTTGTAAGATACAGTTCTATTTCTCATCATCCTACTCCGATTTGGTTGTTAACAAATTAAATTGGTATATTTTTCCCCAAAATTGAGTCTGTTTTCCTGGGACTAGGTGGTGCATGTTCCCTCCCTGTCCTTGTCTCGACCCACGAGCTTTTTTTGTTGTATTTTCTCCTCCCCATCCTGCCCGGGGGGGAGGAGTGAGCAAGCAGCTGTGTGGTGCTTTGTTGCCAGCTGGGCTTAAACTACAACACCATGCATATCCTGCTCCCTCAGGATGGGGAGAGAGGGAATGGAACTGCTTCCTAAGCAGAAATCAGTTTGAAGGCTATTTAACTAAGTTTGAATTGTCAGTCTCAGGTAAACTGGAATAGTATAGTATGCTATTCTCATTCAGCAGCATGCTCTGGATTTTCCAACACACAGGTACTGGGCTCCCCCTTGTCCTGGTGGGAGAAGCCCCACTAACTACACTGGATTAGGGCCGTCCTAGCAAACCTCTTTAGCTAACAAGGTCAGTAATTCCAAAACCACACGACAGTATAAAGGTGTAATTCCTCCAAAGGCACATGTAATATTTTTAGCTAAGAAAGTCAGTAATTCTAAAACCAAAACCATACCATAATATGAAGGCATAATTCCTCCAAAGGCACACGCAGTATTTCTGGAACAGAATATTCCATGAAACTTTCAAACCTGCAACATCATAAAAACATCGAATCACAGATATTCAATTCAATCTTTGAATTAAACTTAAACTCAAATTTCACATGCTCATTCTTTGCAGATGTTCTTTTGAGGGGCAAGGAGGGGAGTGGCATGTGTTTTAATGCATGGGTAAACTCTTCATCCTTTGAATTAAGGCACATGTAGTAGCTTGGAAAGCAAGAGTTTTAGTGAAAGAGAGGGAAAGGCAGTAAGACCCCGATTTTCCAAACAAATTCTTAAAATGCATGGCTCTCAAACTGAAAGTCTTGCACGTGGCTAAAATGCACACTTCATTGATTATTTCAAAATACTTTTACCTTAAGTGTTTCTCAGCTGAAAGTTGCTTCAGACTTTCAGACAAGCAGGAAAAAGGTTATTCCACTGCAGTAACAGAAACTAATTCTGCAGTGCTGTATAATTTGATATTTTCCCTATCTCTTATCCATAGAGATACCACTTCAGAAACCTACAGATTTGTCTGATAAAAAATTAAAAGTTCAGGAGGTAAGGTTTGTGTATATTTTATGCAGGGCAGTAGATGTTGTTAAAAACTGATCTTCTACAATTCCTTGGTGCTGTGCTTTTCCTTTAATTATGAATTTTTTTTTCAAAACACGTTAGAGATACTAAGAATAAAATTAACTTTTTTTAAAATCGTGAAACAAAAAGACTATTATAACACTTTATTCATGAGACATTCAAATTCTGGGGTTGGTTTTTTTTTTCCCCACACTTTAATCTTTCCAGTTTGCAGTAAAGTGAATTGCAACAAGACTTCTTGTTTTTGCACAGAAAAAAAGACAAAGGTATTTATGTGATTTACAAAATCTTGCTAACTAGGTTTACAGTACCTGTCTCTTGTGTACATTCGGAAGCAGAATCCATCCCTAACACGCCCAGCTCTTCCTTGTCGCTGCAGAGCACTAGCTTTACTAACAAAGGTCTCCTCCAGGGAACTCATCTGACTACTTTCATGATACCTTAAAAATTATAAAGCAAGTGCCCATTCAGATTTCAGAATTAAAATTTTGATGCATATTTAACTTAAATACCAGCATATTGATAATATATCTAAATAGTATTTATTTGAAAATATTATATTTAGTTTTGAAAACTAAGTATACCTGGGGGAAACTGTACATCATAGAACCTTGGATACAACTCACTAATGAAAGTGTAAAAATTGGAAAATGAAAGAGCTATTGTATTATTTCATCTCCCTAGCAATTCAGAATTGTTCTAACACATTCTGTAGGACTTTTCACATTTAAAATAGACAAAAAATAACTTCTAAAAACTGAGATAGTATAAAAAGGATCTACTTATTTTTAAACCAGTATTTAATCATGATTCTCCATATCTATGAACGACTCCCCTTGTTGTTCTTCACACCATTTGAAAATCCAAAGATTCATCCCAAACTTGTACCTAAACTCCAAGCTGTTCAATGAGCTCAGCGCATTTTTTGTCCAGAACTATAGTTTAAAAAGGATACTACAAAACTCTTGTAGTACTAACCTCCAAATATTCACAGTAATCACAGTATGATGGATGAAAAATCAAACTCACCTATTTTCTTTTGTTCTTCCAGTATCAATTACAAAGACAACATCCGGTATCGTAATACCTGTCTCTGCTATATTGGTTGCCAAAACAATCTGAAAAGAAGTAACATAACATAAATAAAAGAATTATGGAATGTCTAACAGTTTTCACCCTTTTAATCAATACTATAGAATAAGTTTGGTTAAAGTTTTTTTACCCAGAAATGTTTCCTTAAATAATCTGACAAAGCATTAAAAGCTACACAACTTGGAAAATGGTTTAGTCTTCCCCAATTACTGAGGAATCAAAAGTTAAGTGAGAATTTCGCATTCACTTTTTGTTTTATAATCCATCAAAATTACTCCTAGCTAGTACCTGCCAAAATTGGTCAACTTATTTAATTAAATAGTTTGGCAGTAAGTAAAATACTATTTTCCTAGATAAAAGCTATAGTTACTGGTTAACAGTAGTTAAAATACAAGAAAGCAACAATTAAGGAAGCTCTTAGAAAAATATTAGGTTTAAAAATTTGTCTGATTACTCTCAAGGTTTTCACAGCATGCTAGCTTCTATCTGTTAGAGAGCAACAAATCAGAAGACAACAAATTAGAAGAAGTGTTTCTTTGCAGCGAGAAATTTCCAGGAACAACTGGTTGTTGTATGATTTGATTTTAAAACAATTCAGAGTTGCACCCACAGGAAGATTCTCCTTTCAGTGGTGAACATTGCCTTTCTAAATAGAACATACCTTTCTAATACCAAGAGGAGGTATTGTAAATGCAGCTGCTTGATCTTGAGTTGAAAGAACAGAATGCAAAGCTATCAACCTGTGCCTAGAACAAGAAATTACACTAATCAGTATACACTTCTCCAATTAAGATACCATAAAAAAATGAGACCAGAACAACGACAACAGTTTGGAGAAAGCAACTAAAATGGACACTTGAAAGAGTAAAACTTTGTATGATTAGGTATGAAAGTCTGCTTCAGTGTTTTATTACAATATCAAGACAGGATAACACCATTAGTTCATAGGGCTGTTCTATGTGGTAATAATGCAGGAAAAATACTACTACTGCAGATCTCCAGGTTAATTTACATGAATAGCCTAGCAAAAAAGGGAACTAGGTGTCCATGAACCCGAGTTCTTTACATTGTGCTTCCAAGACAAGGACCATTACTGAAACTTTGCACAGAACTATAAACACATGCAACTTTCAGCCTGAGTAATAAAGGCCTTCAGAGATGAGACAGCCACAGAGATTTGTACTTTCCTTCTCTGCTAGACCTTGACATCTCAGTCCATCTATGAATCTTCAGAATTTGACTGCAAATGTTCTTACTATGCCATTGTGTTGCTAACTTTTAGTTACCCATAAAATAAATTTCAAAACTATCTGTCACTACAACCCTATGCCATTTCTCTTGGTAGATGACTGTCTCTGGATCTCTTCTCAGGAAGTAGTCACTTCCACGTAAACAGTAAGCCACAGAAAGCTATATCCTAGATATGGCAGCTTCCATACCCTAAGAAGCTGAAAAGCAGTAGTCAAGTGCTTTGTGATTAACTAAGTTTGTTAAAAAATAAAATCAAAAGAAAACCAAGTTATTACTGTACCATTCCTATGCACCTGTCATTTTTGCTTGTATCATATTTAAATAATAAAAGTACATTTGTAGCACAAACAGCTCAGAGGTATAAATCTCAGTTTCTGTTTTCAAGAATAGTAGACCTTAAAACCCAACAAACATATTCATTAAGTTAAACTACTAACTTTATAGAAAATATCTGCATTACCTGTCACGCAAGTTAAATCTTCTGTCAGTTGAAATGAGATCATATAGCTGCTGGATATGGGCAAGGCCTGGTAAAAAGATCAGCACAGCACCCTCAATGTTCTTGAACTGGGGACTTCTGTCTGGAAAGTTACAGTACAGGCACAAAGTTAAAACAAACATGCATTTGCAAACAGTTTCAACTGAGAACAGGAACTAATTCTGGGCCCTGCAGTAAACGCTTTTTAGGATGTTTCATATAAGAATGAAGTCAAGTACTTCATTATCAGTAGAAAGCACTGGAAAATAAGTCCAAAGGACAGCCCCAAGTATATAAACTTCTTAAGAAGACTGTACCTAAGTACGCAAGCAACTCCAAAATAAGTTCTAGGTTGATCTTGTAAGGATTCATATAGAAAATGGCCTGCTGTGTACGACTGCTATACTTCGCATAGTAAGGAGCCAAATCGATACCAGATCCAGACTGGATTGGGACATACTCCTAAAAAAGAAGAGCAGGAAAAAAATTATATTCTCATTGTTTTAGAAGAAGGCAAGAGAGCAGAAGGTCAATTTGTCATTCACTTAATTTAGGTTTCTTAAAACAGAGATTGAGATAAGAGACATTTAGTTGACTAACTTCCCACCAAAATCAGTGTGAGTTAGATTAAACAACAGCCACCTACATAACCTTTGGATAGGTATCTAGTATTGTTAAATGACATCCTAGACTAAAAAAAAAAAAAAAAAAAAAAAAAAGAGTAAAAATTAAAGTCTGTGCAAGCAGTACTATATAGTCTGTTTTACAAATGAAAACAGTTACCAAGTCCATATCTGGCGTCCAATTGATACCAATTCAAAATGGAATTACAAGGTAGCTACTCTTCTTTCAAAACTCCTATTTTGGGGTATAAGAAACCAGTCTCCCCTTTCTCCTCTCCCTCATCTCACCCTTCTCAACTAATGGTTGCAATGAAAGTTAAGAGTGAATTAGGTGGCAACTCCTGCAGTGTTTTGGAGCAGGAGGAAAGGGGGAGGAAGGGAGAGTTAGCAGAACATACAGACATTTAAATTGTTTATAAACATCTTAGATATGTACTAAGTTAAGTGGCACTACCGTAAATTATTTCATTGTTAATCAATGCACTTAAAGAAGTTTGCCGACACATATCCTTCTGTACCGAAGGCTCAACAGAAATAAACTACAAAGATGGAGGAGCACTCAGGAGAGCACCTGGTCTCCAACTAAAGGATGCTGTTGTGATGTATGGGGTAACTATCACTCGGGGGGGGCGGAAATCAGCAGAGCACATGAGAGCATATTTTTCAACACATGCATCAGTGTTTGATCACACCAAGCTAAATGGTCCTGCAGAGATTTTGAGAGCGCCAGTCAGAGCAGACAGATATATACAGTCTAGATGAACAGCCTAAATTGCCTGAAGTCAGATTGGCATTCATATACTCTTCCCTTCAAGAATTTTGACCCAAAAGCACATACAGCTGTCACTGCTGAGTACCTACAGGATTAACTGCAGCCTGTTAAACCAAAAAGCTCTACACAATCTCACATAATCATCTCATTTGGCCTGCCAAGTTGGAGAATCTTGGGAGTTTTTCAGTTAAGAAGGATATGGCCTTGCCTGTTCTGTTCTTAGGTTCACTACTTAGGAGAATTCTTTGAGAGAAAAAAACTTAAATGCTTTCCCCTGCTGCTGCTTATAGATCTAGAGCTGTGAATCTGCACAAGAGAACCTGATGTCAAATATAGCAAAATCAGAGCAGCTATAAAGAAGTTGGAGAGACAAACATAAGGGTGCAGTGTTCATCAATATTTGGTTTCCACTGTAGGAGTGCCATTGTGTCTGTCTTATCAACTGAAAGAATATTTGATATTATACAATCCAATCGCATTTAATAAGAGCGACCAAAATGATAAAATAAAATTTCCAAGTCAAAACCAGAAATGCCTATTTTACCTGATACTTTGTAGTGCCTCCTCCTTTGCTAGTAACGTTCATTGTTACTTCCTCCTCCTCCTCCAAGAACTTCTGACAATATTCTGAGTCTTTCTCCAGAACATAGCCAGTTGCTTCAATTACATCTTCAACATGGAAAATCTTTAGTGAAAATTCACAGAAGAAATACAAAGCATGTCAAAAACTAGTCAGCACCTTTTTAGTTTTTTTAAAGCTTACATACAAAGCTGAACAGGGTATGCCCTTTTTTAATGTTGTAATAGATCTTGCAAATTTCAACTTAATCTTTCCTACGATTTTTGAAAACCTAAACTTAGAGCTGCTAGAGATTGTTAATGGGTCTCTCCACACAATCACTAACATTACCTTTACCATAGCCTATATAACATGCATGAGAAACATACATAAGAGTGTAATGACAAAGTTGCATAGGGGGTGGGGGGAATTCTTTAATGCTTTCCTTTCTACCTAGGGTAGAACAGAGAAAAATCAAAGTGTCACTGATGGACTGATTTTAATCAATAATAAATCCACCAGAAAAAAAAACACCCCAGTACAACCCTGTACTTCAAAGCACTGAAGCTATTTTATATTTAAAAAAAAAGAAAAGGGTTACAAGTCCTTGAAACACGTTTAAGATACATATTCGTGGTAAGAAAAAAGTGATATAGGTGTATTTCTTATAGATACTAACCAGGCAAAACACTGTATACACGCATACAAAGTGTCTTGCATAATCAAAGAGACATTTACCTACCTCAACAGGGTAACTCCTCCCCGAGATCCTTAAAATGGGACAGTGTGAGAAATAGCTGGAAAACTTCTCACTGTCTACAGTAGCACTCATTAAAATCAGATGCAGGTCTGAACGCTTATGCAAGATCTCCTTCAGAATAACTAGCAAGAAATCAGACTGGACACTTCTTTCATGTACCTAGAATTAGAAAAACATACCTATAGTAAGGCTTCAGTACAAGCAAGGCCCAGAATAACTATAGTTTCTGCAGAACAGTAAGAGCTGATAACCTCATCTACAATAACATGAGATATACTTGAAAGAAGACCATCTTCTTGAAGTTTCCGAAGTAGGACACCTGTCGTACAGTACAGTAGTCTGGTGGCTTCTCCTGTTCTTGATTCCATACGAATTTGATATCCACACAGGGAATTCTTTAAAAAAGATATTAAAAATATAGGAATAACTTAAAATAGTATACAAGCTAGAGATATTAAAAATTAAGTGAAATTTAAGCACTGTTAGATTCAGACACTGCACAAGTTGCGAATTAAATAGTATGGTGAATGACTACCACACTGTTTTTTCATACACGCACTTTCTTTTGTTAAAGGGAAAACACACTGAAATTGACAACTAAGTTTCTCCAAAGCAAAGAGCTGGTAAACTCAGTGTTTTCAGGGTTCTTCGCAGTCCTCAAAAATATTTTTGCACAAATAAACTACCACAAAACATACGGGACCTTGGTTTTCTTCAAATAACAAAATAACTTACATTGGAAGGGGCCTCTCTCAAAGCAGGGCCTCACTCAAGGCCAGACTGGATTGCTCAGAGCCTTATTTGGGGGAGTTTTCTCCATACCTCATGATAGGGACGCCACAGTCTCTGGGCAATCTGCTCCAACGTTTGACCACCCCCATTATGAAACACTCTTGCTCTTAATTACCCTCTAAAGATTTTAGAAATCATATATGGATACCCAGAGGCTCACAGGTGACAATTTGGAAAGAAACAGCTGACATAGCAAGAAGTCCTTTTCAAGAGAAAGTAATGTCTAATTATTTAGTTGTGTAAGAAATACTGTTTTCACTTTGTACCAACAATCCAGCCCCCGGTTATTTGATCAAGACTAGAAAAAGGAATTGAGATGCATCTTACTTTTCCTCCCGGTCCTGATTCACAGCCTAGCTCTTCACAAACCCTGGTTGCCAGACTCACTGCTGAGATTCTGCGGGGCTGTGTGCAAACGATGTTACATTTATTCGATCCTTCATCTAGCAACAAGTCTTCTAACAAGAAATGGGGCACCTGGGTACTCTTCCCACTGCCTGTTTCACCAGCCACAACAACTACTCGATGTTTTTTAAGAGTTTCTACAATCGAGTATCTGTGCTTAAACACAGGCAACTCTTGTCTCTCTTTCAGAAGCCTCTGGTACCTGGTGGAACTTTGCAGCTTTTTGAACAAAATCCTTGAAGGTTCCAAATTATCTGTGTCTGAGGTCTCAAGGGAGAGACTGCTGAAGTCCTCATCAGAAACTAAGTTTTCCCACGAATCTTCAGGACCCTCAGATACTTTTGGTTGGTTTTCAGATTGTAGCTGTTGTTGTTGTTTGAGTTTGTTTAATAATCTAGCAATAAAGTTATCACGAGGTTTGTTGGTTTCTATCTTGTTTTCTTCTTCCTTTTTCTTTTCAATATCCCTCCATTCTAGCCAGACATCTCGGTAGGTAGGAGGCAGTAACTGATGAACTGACTTCATGTGGAAAAAGAAAAAAAAATTACTTTATGTACTACTTGGTAGTATCACTAACACTTTATGTGTAAATGAACTTGAGTGGCAAAAGATATGACAAAACATGAAATAGGGAGCTATTTCTAAATACAGAAACAGTGAAAACAGTAATATAGACGTCAACAATTCACTTATTTTTCAACTGGCTTGCGTTCTTTACAACACTGAAAGAACAGTTTTACTATCAAAAAATTTCCTCCCTGTATGCTGCAACACATATGCATGACTGTAGATAAAAGCAAATGAACATACAGTACAAGCAAAGAATTTAATGGGAAATACTTCATTAAACTGTTTTTTAGAATTTAACTACAGATATTATAACAAACAAGGGCAGAGGTAGATTCCAGGCTAAGAACAGTAATACTGGTGAAAATCTTACTTGTCCTTTGGTTAAATGATAGAGTGCCAAAGTAGCAGCTAGATGTTGTGCTTGCATACTATCTTCTGTTACAATTGTAGGACACATTGTCATTACATCATCTGACGATTTGGTAATCCTGACCCTTAAAGACAAATTCATACAGGCATTTCTCTTAATCTTTGTTACCTATATAAATAGCACACTTGTTAATGTTTTTGTTTAAAACGTAAGATTGAAATTCAAATAGAGAAACTAAGCTAAATAAACTTAATGTTACTCATTAATATTTTGTAAACAGAAACAGCCGATAAAGTTTGATTGAATAACAGAAAATTTTCAGCAACAGATTCCAGCAGTGAATTTGTGATTTTTTTCCTCTTAACAAATGTCTTTGTTTTCTTCAAAGCAGAAGTATTTATACATATACAGACCACCATTAAGGTTAGTTGCTCTGGAAGGACTAAATATTTGTTTATGTGCGTGTAACTACTTAGCACAGATCGAGATGACAGTTAATGATGTATTGAGATGCAAACATCTGTTTAACAGACGTATGCCAGTCAGACCAGCAGCCAAATTTCTCATTCTTAGGGGGACAGTATACTAGTAGCTTTTAGCTTGAGCAAGAAGACAGGTTCTTTTACTTGGTTCCTTCAAGAAGCATTACTCATTTGTAATGCCATGTCTACTTTATTTGTACTTGATAATATTCTACTTTACCACTATATTATAGACTAGTTTTCTAAAAGAAATTTAAAAAAAAAAATCACTGATACTGCACTGTTTTGGTTACAAACTTATGGTAGCTTTCATACAAATTTCTAACTTCCACTTTATTTTAAACAATCCCCAAAGGCGTTTTGGTATTCATATGCTTAAAACCTATGATTTAATGTATTACTTTGAATGAGAATACCAGAAGTTAATTGTCCAAATTTATCTTACATGTTCACTTCAGAACTTCTCATTCAGCAGTACAGAATTAAAAACTAATCCTTGCTTTACAGGATCATTCACTAGAATCTTATTTTTGCGATAGTGTCCAGTCTAAGCATTACTTTTGCAGAGCTATCCAGAGTGAAATACCTCCCTGGTGGACTAAAAAAAGAGAGTTTGGCTTAAACGCACTATATTCATATAAATCTGGATCAACATGACAAAACAGAAGTAGCCACCGTTTTTATTTTTAAATGAACCAAAAAGGAAAACGTAACATTTATAGCAAATACATACCTACATTTCCAATATTTTCCAACCGGAACCTTTTCAAAAGCAGGATTTGGGCTCTTGGGAAAATTCTTCCTGCACCAGTCAATCAAAAATTGTTTCGGAGATTTACCAGTCCAGCTTCGAGCACTATAATCAAGATTTCTTATATCTAGTGGTTCTTTCTTTTTCACTACAAGAGTGGAAAGACACATTAAGTCTCCTAAAATCTATTTTACATTCCTTTGATAGCCAAGAATGTTTTTACCTTTTCTTCAAATGTATTTTTACTAGAGAGCAGTATTTTCTGAAATGTTTTGCAGAAATATTGGTACTGATACATGATAGAAATTCCTGCTTTTCCCACAAAAGTATCTAGCAGGAAATTAATTACAGTATTTTGTTTGCCATCTTTGATCACCCAATAATTTAAGAACTTGGTTTGGTTATTAGAAAATAATGGAACAGTTTGAAGGTTTACAATGAAAATAGTTCAAAAAGATGAGAGGGTGACAGTGGAAACAGCAACTAGCCTTACAATTAAAAAAAAAATATCAAAATTTTAGACATGACAGTATGGCAAAAATAGCTTTCAATGTCATCTGCTAAAACAAATACACATCCTTTGAAGTCAGCTTGGTCCGTGAGGTAGTCCACCTGCCTTTCCCACAATCAGAGCTTGATAACTCAGCACTGCAATACAACCTAGAAAAACAAGAACTAATACCGGAAATTTGTGGTACACCTCAAGCTTGTACTGAACCATTTGCAACACACCTTTTTCTTCCTTTGCAGCACCATCAGGTTTTTCAAGCAAGCTCAAATTCAAAGTGGTTTCTTGAGGCTGAGGTGAGGGAATTTTCTTCTTTTCATTTTGTTGTTGCTTTGAAATCTTTATAGCCGGATTAAATACTGGATGTTCTTCAAGTACTGCCATTTCTGTCAGAGAGAGAATACAACTTAGACCCACCAATTGCTGAGCATTTATTCTTTAAGAAGAAAACATCAATTATATTAATTCATACTGAGCACCCAAAAACAGAAGTAGTGAAATGTTACTGACTTTTTAGAATTTGACCTACATGGAAAGGATAGATTCAGGAAAGCCTGCCATTCACACAGTGGCGTAAAAGATAATGAAATCAATTCAATCTGACTCAGAGACTTAATTGCCTAATAAATACACAGGCCACAAAATAAAACACAGGTAATTTGCATAGCTCTACCTTGCTGAATTCTTCTTATTTTCTCCTGTGCTACCTTCTGGCCTTGCTTGTCTTTGTCTTGCTTGGAGACGCTTGCTTGTTCTTTTGCTTCTGAAAGCTTGGCAGCCAGATGTACATACCTCTCATTCTATTTCAAACAGAATTATTAATTACAAGTTGAATATCATATGCCTGTCACTTTTAATGAACTTCATAATAAAAAAGTCAGGTTTTTTTGTCCTTTATACCAAGCTTACACAGAAGAGGAACAATTACTTTTTACGTAACCAAGTCAAAACCTCTCAGAATTTGATAGCAGCTTTCCTAATCTCACTGGGATGTGTTTCAAGAATTTTTGCTTTCCAGTACAACGCATTCAGTATTTTGAGCCCAGTACAAAAAAAACACGAAAGGAAAAACAACTTAGGAAAGGAGAAGTTTCCCCTTCAGTAGCCTGCAAGTGTAAAAATAGGTAACATTAAAAAAGTATTCAATCCCCAATTTTTAAACAAATAGATCCACCACTTGCAGATGTACCAGACATATCAGCTTTTGAAAGACTTCCATAAAGTGTTATTCTGTCTTACTGGGTCAAACTTTTCTTCATCTGTCTCTTTCACAGACTCATTCTTCTCTTCATCACTCTGTTGCTCAGCATATCGCAAAATCCATTCCTTCATATTCACTTCTTTCTCTTTCCCCACATTCTTCTCCTAGGAAAAGCAATGAAAATTAAAAGTAATGATAATAGTAATTGAAAACACCAATGCTTTTCTCTGTCAGTATTTAGGAACTATTGCTTAAGATTATATATATAAACCAAGTTATATGACATAACACAAAAAACCACAGAGCAAACTTCTCCAATCACGGTAGACATCTCACGATATACTTACATAGAACTTAACACTTGAATGATTATAACTGCTGGAAGAAAAAAACCCCACTTTTGCAAGAAATCTTTTCGATTTCTAGGTTTAAGATTCAATAACCACAGAAATCAAAACACTGCAAGTACACAGGCAAACTTAAACCCACGCAAGTATGTAAAGAGTGCCATCTGTAAATACACAGAAGGAACCCATTCCAGGAGAAAACTGAGCCATGCTTTAACACAAAAATGAACTATGAAGAGCCTTCTAGACTTCACGTGAAAAAAATGTTACCTTCAGATGACTATTCCGCTGAAGTTAAAATAATGTGGGTGACAACTATTAAGCATACTGTATTTTCAGAAGTTTTTCACATCACTATTGGAAGTCAATGCAAATTCTGTATTTTAGAAAACTTCATCCTCTCTTCCCCCCAGTAAATAAAAATGAATTTCTCAGATTACCTTAGTTTCAGGGCCATTTTCTTTCTTTTTGTTATCTACTAAGGGAGGTGGAGGTTCACGTTGTGACACAGGAGAACAAAATTTTGCTCTAGATTTCTGTTGCTGTTCTTCAAACTGCTGGCTAAAACCTTCAGGCAAGGCATCTTCAAAATAAAAAACCCGTGTCACAGAATATGTCAATAATAATTACTGAAAATCTTTTAAAGCGTGTTGGGAGCCAACTAGAACATAAAACAAAACCAGCATGCCTGAAATAAACTTAGGCTTTAGCATTTAAATAAGCCAGCATTTGCTTGTTGGACTTCAATAAAACTCTAAGAGTAGGCACAAGAGGTCCACAAGATTTTATACACTAAAAAAAATCCCAGAACCAGTCAGCAGCGTATTTAGGAAAGGAAAACCGTGATGACTACTGGTCTTAGTGAAACAATGTATTTAATTACTACTGTGAAGCATTCCCATGCCAGAGCAGGTCCTATTGCTCTTCTGTTAAAAACTACAGTCAATTCTCTGTGACCATACTCACCATCAGGAAGGTTTAAACAAAGCCAATCAAGTGCAGAGTGAAGATCACCACCATATAAAAGTGTATTTTTCATTGCTTCTTCAATGTGCTCAGTCTTAAAAGAGAATCTTTGTAAAGCCATGTATACATCCTATAAATAAAAAAGTCAGAAAATACTAGGATTTAATATAGCTATCTAATATAGGCTTGTAAACTCCTATTTCCCACATATCAGATAACTCGCATTAAATGGAGGTAAACAGCATAAATTAATATATCAGAAGGCTGATTAGAAAATCCTGTTTTGCACACAGAGCTTATAATATTTTTATTGTAAATATGTATGCATATGTATAAATAAGTCTACATTCCAGCCTCTGTACAGAACTGTCCTGGTTTCAGCTAGGATAGAGTTAATTTTCTTCTTAGTAGCTGGTACAGTGCTGTGTTTCGGATTTAGTGCGAGAATAACTTTGATAACACTGATGTTTCAGTTATTGCTAAGTAGCACTTAAGGATTTTTCAGTTTCCCATGCTCTGTGAGCAAGCAGATGTGCAAGAAGCTGGGAGGGAGCATAGCTGGGGCAGCTGACCTGAACTAGCCAAAGGGATACTCAATACCACAGAACATCACGCTCAGTATATAAACTCGGGGGAGTTGGCCAGGAGGCGTGGATCGCTGCTCGGGCATCAGTCAGCAGGTGGTGAGCAACTGCATTGTGCACCACTTGTATTTTCTTGGGTTTTATTTCTCTTTTTTTGTTGTTATATTCCTTTTAATAATATAATAACTGTAATGATTCTTAGTTAGTATTGTATTTTATTTTACTTTAGTTATTAAACAGTTCTTATCTCAACCCATGAGTTTTACTTTGTTTTCCCGATTCTCCTCCCCATCCCACTGGGAGGGGGGAGTGGCTGTGTGGTGCTTAGTTGCTGGCTGGGGTCAAACCACAACAAGAACATATTTTCTAGTTAGAAAGATAAACCTACAATTTTCCAGCTATATGGAACGAAAAATGTAGGAAGCATGAAACATTCAGATTAAGTTCTATTCCTCTATCCTGTCTGAAGACTCCAATTTTAGTTACTGAATGCATAAAGACGTACCTTTCCTAATAAGCATACTTGTCGATTCCACTGACTAATCATTAATGTAACTACTGGAAAGCATGCTACACTGGCTTGTACTGCATGCAGAAGTGTAGTATGACACGTGATATGAAAGACAAAAAACAAACTGTTTATTCTAAATAAACAATGGTCAGAGTGATGTCCCAAAATTGGGGTTCTTTTATCCAGTGTGCAATAATCCAATCTCACACGCAGAGCCGAGATATTTGTTTCATGTTTGCGCAAAGATGGGTGCTAACTGGTAATTCCACAAAGCTAGCACACCTGGTTAACACACGGTGGACATTTTTATGCTGTCTGACCATTCGTTATCAGAATCTTTCAAGATTCTTATTGGTCCTGGTAGTCTTCAGTTTAATTTAAAGGTATAGAGTTTCCTTTTTCTACCACACATACTCAGAGAGGAAGGGGCTTCTTAGGTTTGTGGGTGTGATTCTAAACATTCTGAGACAGTTCATTTAAAGGGTAACTTAACTCCACAATACTGCTGAGTCTGTTTCAAAGTAATCTAAGTAATGTTGATTAACTACTGTCTGTTTGCATCCTCCTCCAAGATGTACCAGATATACCGGCCTCCAGAACATCCTGAAGCGATCAGCCATCCTTTTGTAATCCTCTATACACATACAAGATAAGATTACTTTACACGTCACAGCTTACATATTACAGGAGAACAACACTTTAAACTCTACCTGTAGTTTCTTAGCAGTAAGTCTTCTGGAAATGATTCCTTTGTCATCATTTTGGTTTTTATGGTCATTGATTACATCAATAATCCTTTTCTCCAAATTACCATTTATCATTACCTGTGCAGAGAAAATTAGTTGATACAAAGCAAAACATTACAAATTTTTATGACATATCAATGCTTTTCATGGCTAAGGAAATAAGAATGCAGAAATCTCTCTGCCATTCAAATCTCAACTCTTCCACCTTTCCGTAAGTGTGGTAAATATTTCTTATGAAAGGAACACTATTTTTAGTTTTTACTTTTGCAAGCTATACACTTTTACTTGAAATAGAAGAGTTCATTCCTTATTACAGAGAAGGCCCATTTACATCTTCAAGGAAATTTAGTACATCAAGGGAAATACTGTAATGAAATAAAAAAATTTCTACTGGAAAGAATAAGGCCTTTCTCCTCTGCTTACAAGAACTGGTATACAATAATTTGATCATCAAGATACAATCTGTGACACTCTCCTTCCTATCTGGCTTAAAAAAATAATTTTAGTAAAATAATAATTCTAGTATTTTTAACAGGTCTAAAACATGAACCCAGCTTTGGTCTGCTACTGAGGTTGTTGTATAAAATCTATATTCTTTCTCTGACAGGAAGAAGAATCCATATGCACAGCAGAAGCCCAAACATAACTCTTAATAGTCCTGTGTGCAATGTATCATTTGTTACTTAAAAAATATAGACGTTCTCCTGCCCTGCTAGTTTACTTCTATTTCTTAAGGCACACTGAATATCCCAAACATATCAAGCTCAAGACAGTCAATGGCTAATACATGAACATAGTTTACCTGCATAACATAATACTGAAGAAGAGCTGAAAAAATATTCACTCAGCTAAAAGAGTACTATGAAAACCAAAGTTTTTTACCTAAAGAAGATACTCGCCTTAAGAACAGATTTATCTAGATTTGCAGCAGCACTGGAATCTGTTGTTGAACTAAAACTGTAAGTTTTTGGACCTGCAAATTGCAAATAACCATCAATTACATAAGCAGAACACAGAGAACATTGTTTACAGTAGCTAAAGCAGACCCAACATAACATGGTTAGTGTAAGCAAATATTACACTTATTTGCCAGAAACATGCAGATGCATAACAATAAGAATAATCAAGGGTAGAAAAAGGCCCTTGAACAAGGAATAGCAAAGAAGGGTATGACTCTCAGCAGACAAAATATAAAAGCCCAAGTGGCACAATGAGAGGAAATGGGATTGACTGCTCACTCTCTCTCAACAGTGGAACAAGGAATGCCAAATAGGGAAGCTAATGGCAAGTTCAAAACAAGCAAGACTGTTGAGGTTTTTTTATTACAAAGTGCATAGCTATGTAACAGAACTCTTTGCCACTAATGCTGCGGATATTGGATGTTTACCGAAGTCCAAGGGCAGACAGGATAGCTTTGTAGTAAAGAAATCAATCAATTTGGGAGGGCACTGTAAAAACATTGCATCTGGCTCAGGAACACCCTAAGCCACAACTGGTGGAGGATGTAAGAGTACCCTACAGCAGCATCACTGCATGTCTGACCTATTCTTACCTAGGTACCTGCTTTTGCCCCCTATCTAGGAGAGGGCACTTGGTTACAGAGGCCTTTGGTCTGATCTGCTATGGTCATTCTTACTTTTCATTTAGCAGCTGTTAGAAAAATCCTAATTCACAAAGCTCTTTATCATCATTAGAATGACAACACACAGCTTGCTGTTGGATTCCATCATTTTCAGAACATACATACTGTTTCTGCTCCTGCACAGGTATAAAGAAACTGAGCAACCTCACAGCTTTCACCATCCTGCAAGGCTGAGCGGCACTCCAGAGGGAGCAGCACTGTGCTCCAGGAGGCACAGCTACCTCCCAGCTCCTCAGCCTGCCAGCAGGCAGGTTGGACAGCTCGTCTGTGCCGGGCTGCCTGCAGAGAGGCTCTAGGAAAGCCCATTTTTAGATGAGGACTGGGTGTAGGTAACCGCGTTTCAGAAAACAAATGGTCACCTCTGGTCAGGAGCTAAAGAGCAGTTAGCACTCACAAGCTAATCACTGGCACTTACTGGTAGGCTGTGCAACTACACAGTATTTAGACTATACTAACTTACTTTTCACTTACACTGACTTATTCTTCACCACAGCAGACAACGTGGGAGAGAAGCAGGATAGTTTCTGAAGAGGACTGAGCACCATGGTGTTGGAGGAGTGGGAGACACAAGAAATATCTTTAGCAGAGTCCAAATTTGTAAAAGCAGAGTACATTAATAGGTTCAGGAAGTTTACGTTAATAGATTGCAAGACTTTGCATTAACAAGTTGGAATCTCAAATGGCCTGGCCGTTGCATGATTTGCTTATAGTCTGCAACACAAGCTGTTACCGATGTTGTAAGGTATCTGAGCTACTTCTGGCAAAGCTAGTTTATTGAAAACAGACATCTCACAGTGCTGCAGAATACTAGTTTTTCAGGCTGCACCCAGAACAGTCATCCCTCAGCTCATCCAACACTGCTGAAGTGCCTCCAGCCCTGGAACTGCTCTGGACTTTTTTCATGACACAAAAAAAATTATCCCAAATCCACATTACATTGATTTTGAGCACATATGTAATGACCATCTACAAAAGCAGCTCATTACTGGGAAAGTGCCACACCAACACTTGCTCCACAAGAACTGCCAATAATCTAATGACAGATTTTTGTAACTAACTCAACACATTAATGCCAACAAGGCTCATCTGCTCAGGGACACCTCATGAAGTGAGATAGGCTAAAGCCAGGCCTGACCAACCCCGTGTCGGAGAGATTTAAGGTGCCTCTCCCGACGCCTTTTAGCAGGCCTTCTCCCGTCACGCCGATGCCCCCAGGCAGAGGCAGGCCGCGCCCTCGGGGGCTCCCTGATGAAGCTGCCCCTCCGTGCGCTCCCGGCCAGCCGGGACACCCCTCAGCCGCCTGGACCCGGCAACCCCTCCTCCCCACGGCACAGCCGCCCCCGGGGCTCCCTGGCCGGGGCCGCCTCACGCCGCGGGGCCCGATACCTTGCTTGACACGCGGCTCCTTGGAGGCGGGCGGCGGCCGCGGTGCCGATCGGCCGCCCGCCTCCGCAGCAGCTGCAGCACCGGCCTCGGCAGCGGCTCGAGCCCGGGCAGCAGCGGTGGCGGCAGAGGCGGTATGGGCCGCGCTGCCCGCCCGCTGCTTCTTGTTGCGGCCGCCCATGACACCCCCTGCCCGCACCGCAACCGGCCCGCCCCCTTAATCCGGGCACCGCGCTTGGCACCGCCCGCCGCTTCCCATTGGCCGGTGCCGCCTGCTTGGCACCGCCCTCCCCCTCCCATTGGTCAGCGCCTGAGGGAGAGCACCTCGCCACCGTCGGGCCTCCTAGGCCTTGCGGGAATCAGGTTCCGGGGCAAGGGCCACCGCCGGCCGCGGGGGGTTGTGGGAAGGGCTTGCTTGGGGGTTGTTGTGCGCTGAAGGGAGGCTTACGGTGCCCCAGTGCTGGCGGGGTGGGATCGGGACGTGCGTGGGGCTCCCGGTGCCCGGGGGTGCCGAGGGAGTTTGTTTCTCCTCGGGGTGCGGCGCCGGCGTAGGGGCGGAAAGGATCCGGGGTGGGGGTGGGGGTAGGGTGGAGGCTGTGCCGCGCGAGGCATTGTGGGACCGGTGGGGAAGATGGCGGACGCATTTGGCGATGAGCTCTTCAGCGTGTTTGAGGAGGACTCGGCCGCGACCGCCTCCGGCGCCAAGAAGAGCAAAGTGGGCGCCACCGAGAGCGCCAGGAGACCGGGGTGAGGGCGCGGTGGGGGGCCGGGGGAGCAGGGCCGGGGGTGCTCTGGCGGCTGAGGCTCGGGCAGCGGTGCTGGGCCCGGCTTCTGCCAGCTTGTTTGACCTGCTGAACCCCCTCGGGATCGGGGAGTCGGTGCAGCCTAAAGGGACACGCTTTCCTGGGATCCCTGGCCCCAAAGTTGTAGCCAGCCCGGGCGCAGTGGGTGATTGGGGAGCGCGGGGGCCTGGGGGCAAGCTCATCTGGGAAGCGGTTTGAAAACCCACGGCGGTTTTCGTGAGTGGAGTTCCCCGGGTTGTGCCCTGAATGCAATGTGATCACTGGTGCCCGTAGGACACCTGATTTCTTGTCTGAAAATACATACATAAAAGAGGCAAATTTTAAATTTGTTGTCTATTTATGCTGCAGAAAACGGTCGGAGGAAAAATCTTCAGTAGCTGCGACAGGGAGGCCCAAAAGGGAAGTTGAGGTCGATAGTACAGAAGATGCCACTTTGGGAAAGAAGCCAAAATTGGAAGATGTTGTATCAGAAGATGCTAAGTAAGTGCCCAGCTTAATGTGTAATGAAATCATAGCAAGACATACTGGTTAGCTATATGCCAGTTGTGAATAGTTGATGTAAGTAGCTTTGCAGTGTTTTCATGTAAAGATGAATTTGCATATGAAGTTGATTTTCCATTATCTGTATAAATGAGGGTGTACTGGTAGTACAGCTTCAGCAATGATGAGCACTGGATATGTTTAAAATAATATTGCGGACAGATAGGCAACTGCAGTATGAAATGTTCATGTATTTGTGGTTACTGCATATGGATCGGTGGTTCTTGGTCCAAGCCATCATGTTGATTTCAGGCATATAGCAAGAGATAAGCAGTGAGGCACATGAGAGGAGGCAGGTTTGCTGTGTACCGCACAACTGAAAGACATAATTGGCTTGGGATACAGGAAGAAGAATTTGACCAAGGACACAGACACAAGGCTTTTGAGGCATGTAAGATTATAACTGCAGCAAATATTTGGAATCTTAAGTACAGATTGGCTTTTAAATTTGAGCACAAATGCGAGGTATTTGACATGGAGAGGGGTGTATACTTGGACATGTCAACAGCTGGGGAGATAAGGCAGCTGAAGGGAAGCCAGAATGCGATTTCTGTGCTTTAGGATCTGCATGTCTCTCCTTCCTTTCTTTCTAGAACTTCATGACAGGTATTGTGAGGGGTTTTGAAAACAGATTGAAGGGACAGTGTGGGCACTGTTTCAGCTTAGTATATCTTAAGAGATTCTTGGGAACTTGAAAGTTTATATATTGTTTCAGAAAATGATTAGGAGGGTTCATAGAATAAAAACTCATCCAGAGCTGCCAAATGCAGGTATGTACCTCCTAGCTCAAAATGTAGAAAACTCTACTACAGGAATAAAAATGATGTGCTTGCTGTGTTCTTATACATTTCTCTGGGTGATGTATTATTGACTTATGTGAGACAGAATTCTGGTGTGGATTGTCATTTGGTCTTATGTGGTCTAATTTTTGTTAAGTTCAAGGTAAGATTTTCTGTGAGAAAGTCATGAGAAGACTTCTCAGAACGCTGTAAACAAAGGGTACCTGTAGAGAAGCAAAACAGAACCGAAGCCAACATTTTAAGTCAGTTTCTGTGTTAGTGGTCTCAGTAGAATGTATACTTGCCCACAGTAGCTTATTAAGGATGTTAAAACTGTCAGAAAAAACCCACTGTTTTATGCAGTGAGACACTAGCCCCTTATTGTGGCCATGAGAGAAGGGACTGGTAAAGAAAAGAGGCGTCTCGTCTTCAGGCAGCTGCTTTGGATGCTTCAGGCTGCTGTTATGACTAGTAGCAGGAATACAGCTGTTGAATTTTACTTTGTTGTATATTGAAAAAAAGTCCCCATTTAATCAGAAAATTTCATGTGAACAAATGTGATCCAAGTACTGTTTTGTGGTGCAAGTTTTTAAGGTGTTACAAATCCCAAAGCAGTAGCTAAAGTAGATTTATATAGTAGCAAAATTTTAACGCTTACAGGTATTCTTAGTCCTGGTAGTAGTCTCTGCCAACTGTCCGTTTCAAGTTTGTGCATCCTTTTTTTAATGTTGCAGTTAAAGTAGAGGCGAGGTTCAACATTTTCGCGTTTATAAAGAAAACAGGATTTTTAAATACCTTTTTGGCAATGCTAACTCATATGTTTTTAGTCTGGCAGACCTGATGCCTCAAGTAAAGGTGCAAGCTGTGGAAACTGTTGAAGGTTGTACACATGAGGTGAGTGCAGTAAAAATGCACATGAAAAGTATAGGCTTGTTTCATAGAATTATATGTATTACTGCCAGTATAATAATGTTGTTTATTGCACTTGTACTTATTATATCATAGAATCACAGAATCATTTAGGTTGGAAAAGACCGTTAAGATCATCAAGTCCAACCATAAACCTAGCGCTGCAAAGTCCCACTAAACCATGTCCCTAAGTGCCACATCTACACGTCTTTTAAATACCTCCAGGGATGGTGACTCAACCACTTCCCCAGGCAGCCTGTTCCAATGCTTGACAACCCCTTCAGTGAAGAACTTTTTCCTAATATCCAATCTAAACCTCCCCTGGCACAACTTGAGGCCATTTCCTCTCGTCCTATCGCTTGTTACCTGGGAAAAGAGACTGACACCCACCTCGCCACAACCTCCTTTCAGGCAGTTGTGGAGAGCGATAAGGTCTTCCCTCAGCCTCTTTTTCTCCGGGCTAAACAACCCCAGTTCCCTCACCTGCTCCTCATAAGACTTGTGCTCTAGACCCTTCACCAGCTTTGTTGCCCTTCTTTGGACATGCTCCAGCACCTCAGTGTCTGTCTTGTAGTGAGGGGCCCAAAACTGAACACAGGATTCGAGGTGCGACGTCACCAGCGCTGACTACAGGGGGACGACCACTTCCCTAGTCCTGCTGGCCACACTATTTCTGACACAAGCCAGGATGCTGTTGGCCTTCTTGGCCACCTGGGCACACTGCCAGCTCATCTTCAGCTGGCTGTTGACCAACACTCCCAGGTCCTTTTCTGCCAGGCAGCTTTCCAGGCACTCTTCCCCAAGCCTGTAGCATTGCCTGGGGTGGTTGTGACCCAAATGCAGGACCCGGCACTTAGTCTGGTTGAATCTCATGCAGTTGGCCTTGGCCCATCAAACCAGCCTGTCCAGATCCCTCTGTAGAGCCTTTCTACCCTCAAGCAGATATATTATTTCATATTATATTTAAGGTAGAACAGGCTTGTAAGGAGTTTGAGGTCTGTATCTGGCATTGAGCATGCACAAAATGCACTTGAAAAATTAATAGGATATCTTACCAGAAGCAGTTTGAACGATACTTGCAATAAAATGAGTGATTGTGAAAGACTCGATGATAATGTTGATAGGTTTCCATATTTGAAAGGTACCAAGCACATTCTGAGTACTGTTGTTGAGGAGGAAAACCTACTGGTTGTTAAAATAGGTCTGTGTTCATAGTGCAATCTAAGTGTGCAGCAGTGCATTGAGATATTTTGCTATTCTGTTTCAAGAATGAAAGGTTTTCTTGTAAGGCTGTTTACTGTTGAAAATTACGTTTTGGTAAAAAGGGAAAAATATCTTCTTTTATGTAAAAGCAAAATAATGAAAACTATCCATTTTCAAATTGTGTTAATAGACATAAATACAATTTAAAATATGAAAAATCAGAAGTAGTAATGCTGATTTTTTTTTTTTAATCATCCTTCATCCAAAGGTGATTGTCAGAAAGAGTTTCTATGAGAATTAAGTATGTAAATTTTAACTTCCTGTACTTTTATGCTCATTTTCTTTTCTGTGCTGTTTTCCAGAACTAGCTCCAGTTAATTAGGGTCACATTCAAGGACCCTGTATGATTAGACCCTTGTAATGAAGGAGCTGTATATACAATTGATGATACAGGTTTTAAAGCCCATGCATCTCTACAGTCTTTGTTATGTTGAGATGTCTGGTAGAGGTTTGCCATCGCTTAGTAACTGAAGAGAGCTTAAATATTTAGTATGAATGAATGTTAGATATTGGCCAGGAACAGGAACTTTAGCTGTATGAATACATTGTCCTTGGAAAGGGAGCGTTATCAGTATGAGCTGAGTAACTGCTTCTAACGTCCATTGGCCAGAAGCCATGGCTGTGTCTTGGCCTGAAGAGCTAATGTTCCAAGGTAGGCGAAGCAGAAATATTTTACACAAGACAGTGGGGAGTATCAGAGAAGCAAGAGAAGGAGCATTGTTGAGGCAGGAGAATAGAAATATTGGTTGAAAAACTCTGAGAGGAAGGAAGGAAGCCTTGACACATGAGCTCATGGAAACAGGATAATAGAAATTCAAATTATTTTTCATGCACTTTACATCTCCTGCCCCAGCTCTTCGTAACTTGCCATGTCACTGGAGTGGCCACCTGAGAATTCTGCAACTGTTTTTATTTAAAATGTATTTTATAGGTTGCACTTCCAGCAGATGAAGACTTCACAGGTCTGAAGCCAAGAACTGGAAAAGCTGCAAAAGTATGTGATAGATTGCATTTATTTTTCTGTTTGCATATGCTTTAGACAGTAGACAAGGGTAGAGGGAAAAATGATGTACTTTGTCAGTGAGGCTTGGAAAAGAGTATCTTGAAAAGATGGCCTGTTGTAAGTAAAATTGGTGTTTCTATATTTTAAATTTGGTAGAGTAAAATGATGTTGTTGAGTGGGGTGGGTAGGTTGTTGTGATTTCAATTCTATTCTACAACATCAGGCGGTGTCTTCAGTTTTACACTGTAGTTTCTCTTCCTAAATTAGTAAATTAGAGAAAATTCAGTCATGGGGGCAAGATTTTAATTTGCTATGACAACAAGACATAAGCAAATATCTTAGGTGTGGTATTAGATGAAATTATTTAAATACAAAGTCATTGCAAAATACTGGATTAAGATTAGTTGAAGTTACAGATATCTACAAGATTTCATTTCTGCCTGTAATTTGCATGCTAGATCAGTCACAAAATTAATTAGATGTAGTAACAGTCTGTGTTAAAAGTATGTAATGTTTTTACTTTCTTTTTAGGAATATCCATTTATTCTTGATGCCTTTCAGAGAGAAGCTATTCTTTGTGTAGATAATAACCAGTCTGTGTTAGTGTCGGCTCATACATCAGCTGGTAAAACTGTTTGTGCAGAGTAAGTAATTTTCTGACAGACTCTAATAAGAGAATGGTGTGATGTTTGTCATGTCATTTTGCTGAACCGTCAGTAGCTGTTTTGTCTCAGTTTCTTGATACAAAGTTTGGACCATCAGTGTTAGAGTTGAATTGACTACTATTGAATATAAAAATTACTTCTTTCATCTTGTTTAGTGGGTAGAGAAAGGCTTAATCCATGTTTAAGCTTACCTTTATTTTTAAACAGTCTGGTTTTGTTGAGATTTTATTGTATAGATTGAAAGGAAAGTTTCTGCAATACAGATTTGCATGAATTTAGAAAAAAATACCTTTGTTTTCTAGCCTCTGGCTATAACTAATAAGGAGTTTCTTTTGTGTTTTCTTTGCTTTGTGAGCAGCACTGTTTTGATTTAATTTGCAACTTGGTGTTTTGTCAGGCAAGAAATGTTTAAAAGATAGTGTATGTTCCTTGTCAGGGTTTGGCCTGACAGTGGAGTGGCTTTGCTGACCTGAGGTGAGAAGTGAGATGTACATGGAGATGTATTAGAGTGTGAGTTCGAATAATAGTAGTTTGTCATGAGACAGTGACAATTAGATTTTTAGATTAAACTAGATGTGCTCTGATGTCCATAAAAATCAGTTAACTTGTTGTCAATGATTTGTCACTCTCCAAAGAGGCATACATAGTTGAGTTAAGATTGCACTGAACTTAATAATCTATATATGAAATGCTTCATGTCATTCTACTGGTGTTCTGAATTGCGTATTTTATTTTTTTAAGCAGAAGATTAGAGGAAAGTAATATGCTCTGAATGTCTTCCTGACAACTGTAATATGTACAATGTTGCAATACAGGTACGCAATTGCCCTGGCTTTGAGGGAGAAACAGCGTGTGATATTTACAAGTCCAATTAAAGCTTTGAGTAATCAAAAGTACCGTGAGATGTATGAAGAATTTCAGGATGTTGGTTTGATGACTGGGGATGTCACCATTAATCCTACAGCTTCTTGTCTGGTAATGACAACCGAGGTAAGATCAGACAAGTAATTCTTGATCTGTCTGTGTTTTCTTCTACTCTTTTTTTGGCTGAGGTCTGATTTTGAAAGATAAAAGTTAACATAATAAGCCCAATTAGGGTAGAAAATGTTATGAAGTTCATTATGCCTCCCTTTAATGTTTTAACTTTTGTTTATTGAAAAAGTTAGATAAATCTCTGTAAATTCATGCTTTTGGACTATCAGTCAGGAACTTTCATTCTCACATGGAGAAAGGCAGAACTTAAT
This sequence comes from Gymnogyps californianus, assembly GCF_018139145.2. Classification (NCBI taxonomy): domain Eukaryota; kingdom Metazoa; phylum Chordata; class Aves; order Accipitriformes; family Cathartidae; genus Gymnogyps; species Gymnogyps californianus. Next base: position 65,274,406 of record NC_059500.1, on the reverse strand, counting down.
TTCCTGAGTGCTCAAGACACTGAGTTTGCTTTGGATAGATGTGAAGTACTGAAAGTCAGTCAGACTTACTGAATCCTGTAGGGTCAGTATATTCTTCTAGGGAAACAAAATGGGGAGAGGAAAATCATTGAGTGATAGTTGAGTGGTTCAAACTAGATGCTAGTACTCCAGGAATATACAGCTTTTCACCTTTCGTAACAAAGTACTGCTGGCACAGTTTTGCCGTATTTCTGTTACAGAAATCTGTCCAGTTGTAAGTTGGAATTTTCCTCTTTCTGTCTTTACTTCAAAGGAGTAAAGAGTCTTATGGAGAAGACTCTGGTAGGGAAAGATTGGTTTGGAGAGACAGGAAGACTTGATTTCTGACAAAAGATTTCCTTGTAATCACAGAGAGGTTATCTATTAGGATGAAGGAAGAAGAAGGCTTAGCAGAAGTAGATCTGTAGACCTGTAACAAATATGCTGCCACATAGAGGCTGGGAGAAGAATAATGTTTTTTCTTTCATGTTCCTTCACTGGTCTTGCAGGGAAACCAGTTCATCTCATATCATGAGATTTGTTAGATTGGAATCAACCTGGAAAGTATTTCACAGCCAATCTTTAAATGCTTTTAAGTTTTGTGGAAAATAAGATTTCATATTGCCACGTAAATGTGAACCAAAAATTCTGGCAGTTTCTTACTGACATCTCTGTAAGATGTGACTGTTGTTATTTCATGTGATGGATCTCAATTTTTTTTTTTCCTTTTGTAGATTTTGAGAAGTATGCTCTACAGAGGTTCTGAGGTTATGCGAGAAGTCGCATGGGTTATTTTTGATGAAATCCACTACATGAGAGATTCAGGTATCCTATATGTACAATTTTTCTTTTCCAGAAATCTTTTTGTTTTTTCCCAAGAACAAATTTTTTTTATTTTGAAGAATTAAGTCTTTATTCTGTCTCTTAAAATCAGTCATATTTGTGCGTAAATCCTTCAGAATTTGTTTTCTACTGAACATATATAAGATAGTTATTGTGTGTTGCAGTCTGCATTTTCTTTGCCAAGGCAAAAGCCACTTTGAGGCCATTTGATATACCCCATTTGTGTAGGGGAGGCTTATTTTAGTTTTTGTTTTATTTTGTCTTTAAGCATGCTGTTCTTTGGCTTCAGAGCTGAAAAATAGGCTTTAATCACACAAATTTCCCATGTGACTTCTCCATTTTCAGAACGTGGTGTGGTTTGGGAAGAGACAATTATTTTGCTCCCTGACAATGTTCATTATGTGTTCCTTTCTGCAACTATTCCAAATGCCCGTCAGTTTGCTGAATGGATCTGCCATCTTCACAAACAGGTAATGTTTCTGATGTGCTATACATCCATCCTTGTTGTCTTGTGGCATAATACTGTCTCTTTGGTTGATGAGAAATGAACCTTTGAGCGTCTTTTTAGTCATCTTCTTACTGCTTATAAATGATGGTAAAGATCACTCCTGGCTTCTCTGGTTGTACTCCCAGCTTTTGCAGCTATACTGGCTGTTGGTTCTACATAGCAACATTAAAGCTGTTTATTTAAAGTTTATTTTCCACACTTAGACACCAGCTTGATTTCAACAGACATTCTGAATTATGAAGCGTGACGAATGTACTATGATTTTCAGAGGGCTGGTAAACAAGAGGTTATTTGGAGAATTTGTTTGAAGAGCTCTGTAAAAAGGCCATGCAGAAATCAAAAGTAAATCATAAATCCATAGGAAATACTATATATGCATGCAAACAAAGTGAGAAAAGAGGAATGTAAGAAATCTATCCTGTCCCATAATCATTAGGTTTATTTTATTCTGGTTTTTTAAGAGATGTTTTTGCAGCAAAGAATATGGGAATTAGAATTAGGGAAGTTAATATCCACAAGAGGTTGGTCTGATTTTAAAAATACCCCAGAGAATGATTCTTATGTTGTTTGTGATGAGAGGAGTGCAGTATAAGAGATGTCTATTTAAGCTTGACACAAAACCTTGACTTTGTTTTGCAGAACACTACACTGTGATTTTTTTTTTAAAGCAGATTTACATAATAATTTAATGTTTTAAAGGAAGTGTTTTGTTTATTTTTTTTCTAAACAAGCTTGCTCCATGCATTAAAACCTTAAATGTTTTTAAAAGTCTGCTATGTGCCTTTTTAGGTGGTGTAAGAAATACTGCAGGCTTTTTTACAAAATAGAAATTAACAGTTTTTCCTTTGGTTTTAAAAGGTGTTAGGATTTTGAGTCTGTGTAATAATACAGAAGGAAATATTACCTGTCCTTACTTTTTGTGTTCACGAGAAAGAATTTTTGTGGCCAGCTTATGTTCTTCAAAAGGATCTGCAGACTTTCATTTTCTTAAGCAACATCATTAGTACAAAATCCATATTCAGGAAAGAAAATTCGTTATCTTAGTTTCTGTGAGTCTTACTTTCTGGCTTTTAGAAAGATGTATTTTAATAGTAATGTATTGGATTTTCTATCAAGCAAGTGTTTTTACAATGCAATTAGAAACATTAAATATTTATGTGTATGCTGTTCTTTCTTTATAGCCTTGCCATGTGATTTACACCGACTATCGACCCACTCCACTGCAGCATTATATATTCCCAGCAGGAGGAGATGGACTCCATCTGGTAGTTGATGAAAATGTAAGGAATATTCAGTTTGTTTGAAAGATCTTTTTCCATGCATATCAGTCACGAGCTTGATCTCTTGCAAAATTTGGATTGGCTATACAAAGAATGTTTGTGTTAAAATGAAGTACAAATGGGTAACAGTGATCTCTGAATTGCTGTTAGATTTTTGGAGTCTTACGGAAGAGACTGGTTTTGTTGTCTAATGTCATGTAGTCAGCTGAGTAATACTTTGCTGAGATGTCTTAAGTGCCCTCATCCTTGCTTTGTTTTCTAAATTGCATGCTGCTTTCTGTAAATCTGCAAAGTAGCTGATGTTTCTTGTACTGTTTCTCACTCAAAAGAAAACGTAGTAGCATTTAAATTTTACTTCAGTTGAGGGGGCAAAATATTTTTGTGTCTTTAGGTGATTTTGAAGTAACGACTTATTTAAAATACATCATTGGCTTGCACAGCAGTAGCTAATGCCATAAACAGTAGTATTGCACTTGAAACTAGGTCTTCATTGGGCAGTGTACTTTCATGTAGACATTCCTAAAAGTCAGTTTTGGTATTGTGTCATTCAGTGGGTCTAGCGTGGTTGATGGTGTGGTGGATAGAACCATGAACAGTAACTTCAGAGACACCAATGTAATTCTGAGCTGTGCCACTGACCTAGTAAACTCACTTGCTAGCTTATGCGTTGTTTTTGTCCTTCTGCCTGTAAATATGGGGTAATGGTACTGGCTATGCAAAGCACCAAGTATTTTTAAGTGGGCTATGTAAGAAGTAATTACTTACAAAGGTTGTGTTTTATATCTAGGGAGATTTCAGAGAAGATAATTTTAATACAGCAATGCAAGTGCTTAGAGATGCAGGAGACTTAGCAAAAGGGGACCAGAAAGGCAGGAAAGGAGGAACGAAAGGTGAGTTTGAATCCCATTCTAAAGTAACTGTTTGTATAATACAACAAAGTTGTATGGAAGTTGTGCTTGTGTCTCAATTATTCCATAAGATACTTTTTGCTAAAATTACATTTAAATCAATGTAATCTCTCTGCAGGTCCTTCAAATGTTTTTAAGATTGTGAAGATGATCATGGAAAGGAATTTCCAACCTGTGATTATTTTCAGCTTCAGTAAGAAAGACTGCGAAGCCTATGCGCTTCAGATGACAAAGTTAGATTTCAATACAGGTACAGATAAATAAGATATAGTTTCATTCATAGTTGTAGTTTGATGTGAAATGTTACCCTGGTTAGATATTTCTGTCTCCTTTGGGACTTTTTGTGTAAAAACAAATGAAAAATACGTATTGCATTTTCATTTACTGTGCCAGTACACCAGGCTATTTTCAGTAGGAAACTATTGGTGCACAGAGTACTTGGTCATCACAATGTTGAATTATTCCTCTGTTTTAAACTTTATTTCTTTCTCCAAAATCCTGTTTGCTGTAATAATAGCACAAGAGTACCTAGAAAATTCTGTCTATAATGGGAGAATACTGATCATAACAAATGTATTTACCAAAATTTTCATATATGTCCATTAGAAAAATTAGTATTCTCTCAAAGTCAAAACAACTGTATAACAAACCACTAGACTGTTCTTTCTCAACTATTCAATCCAGTTTTCTTTCTTTCCTTCCTCCCCCTTCTCCTCAAAGAAAAACCCAAAAGGTAAACAAAGGAGATTTTTTCATTTTGGATTAAGACCAAGCTTGGAAAATAAATTTAAGTTCATCGCTTCTTGGAAATGTTAGGAGTTGTAACAAAACTAAGGAATTTGTTGTAAATCAACGTATCATTTCATGTTTGTGAACTGTTCAGGGTTCTTGCTTGCTTACTTGCTCCAATCTTTGCATGTTCTGGTTCAGTGTTGCAAAATAATGCAGCTGTTTCTATCAGAAAATGTGAAGATACGCAGAAGTGCAGAGATGCATTTTTATATGTTTTCTTCAGTCATACCTTTGAATATATATTCTTGATATTTGTACTACTTAAGTAGAAAAGGTGTAAACTTTGAGTATTAACGGGGAAGAGGAAGAGCCTCTATGTCCATGCGGACATGGACTAACAGGTAGAAGAGGAACGGGAAGGTTTGTGAAATAGACAGAAAGTACATAAAAATGAGAAATCCCAAGCTTGGAAATAGCTGAAGTTTGGATTATTCTGCCAGGTTTGTTCTGTTTTCCTTTTCCCTGAGCATCTACTTCTGGTTACTGTTAGGCTCCTTCAGGCTCACATTCAAGACTTGATCATCTGACCCAATGTGGGTGGTTTTGTGTAGACTTCACAGTCTTCCACGCTATTTTTGTTGTAAACTTTTGTAAATATTAGAATGTGGTAATGCTTTATTTACATATGGTATTAGCCTTCTAGATTTTGTAATAGCTTACAAATTGCCTTCTTAGATGAAGAAAAAAAGATGGTTGAAGAAGTGTTCAATAATGCAATTGATTGTCTGTCAGATGAAGACAAAAAGCTTCCTCAGGTGAGTGGAGATTGAATAGGGGTAGCTGCTGCTCTCCTGTTTTCTGCAGCTTTTGAGGCTGTGGGTCTTTTGTAGTGGGTACAGAAATCATAAACTGGATATTCTCATTCATCTCCCCAGGTTTTAACAATCTCTTGCATTGCTCCTTGGCATTGTGAAATAGGACTCAGTGATTAGGATTGATTCCAGCAAATGACATATGCCAAAATTAACCATGGAGTTCCTACCCTGTGTGGTTTTTTTTTTTCTAGTTATGTTTTTAAGTAAACATAAGGGCTTATAAAGAGATATATCTGCGTTAAAACTGTCTGGAAATAGTTCAAATGAGAGTGCAGCATGCACTTTATCAGATATTGACTGCTGAGCCTTTCAAGAAGTTGAATTGATGCATCTGCATTCTAATTTATTGTATAATGACTAAGCATAGTGACTATCTTTACAGTGGAAAAATACAAGGTTCTAAATGGACAGAATATTACAGGATTCAGTACTTTTGTAACAAATACTAAAATTATAATTTCTTTCTACCCCCCTCTTCCCTTTATTTATTTGTGTCCGTCATTTCTTAATGTAGTGATCTTTATTGTAAGCGTGGCAATTTCTCTTTGAAAAAAACAACCATTTAGTTTTTGGCCATGCCTACTTGCTTTAGATTCCACGTACCTGTTTTGTTTGTGAACTTGAGAAAAATGGAAAATATCCAATATATAAGGTGTTATGTGCTGTGGTTTTTGTTAAGCTTATAATAGTGGCATTATGTCCAAGTAATCTGTTTTGGTCTCTGTGGACAATGATATCTCAAAAACGTATTCTCAGAATTAGGTTTGGGGTGGTAACCAAGTGTTAATAGATTGTTAATGAGAATCTTTGTTTTCAAAGAAAAAAACAGAGACAAAGCTAAGTTTATGTAGGTATTTGTTTGAAGTATAATGTTTTTAGAATTTAAGAGATTAATTCAGTCATTTACAGCCTGAATTTCCTTGTATGGCTCTCATAGGTGGTGACTTCAATGTTTTACAGCACATATCAATAAGTGAAATCACTGTAACTAAAATTGAAACAAAATATCTCATGCATACCAGGATCACTATTTCCAAAAATGGTTTTTATTTAAAATACTAACTGCATGTATAAATTAGGGCATAACTTCACAGTTGGCCTAACCCAATTTAAGACTAGTCTACTGAAAAGATTGACCTCTGGCTTTACCCTTCATATCATTCCTAGTTCTAACTGGAAAATAATATTGAAGGGATATTTCTTGTATTTAAAATCAGGAAATAGTGAATTACATGGACACTAAGGACAATGTTGAGGTTTTCCATACAGGTTTTATTTTTCAGTAACGAATATTAAAATTTGTTTACTGGTATTGATATGTTTCTTCCCAGGTTGAGCATGTACTTCCTCTTCTGAAGCGAGGAATTGGTATCCATCATGGTGGCCTGCTTCCTATCTTAAAAGAAACCATAGAAATTCTTTTCTCTGAGGGCCTAATAAAGGTATATATTTCATGTCCATATTTAGGTTTTTCTCTGTTACAAATACACAGTCGGTAATCCTGAAAAACCAAGTAGTATGTCTTAGCTCAGAATGTATGCTAGTGTTACAGCAGTGATCTGCCTTGACTGAAGAAGGTGAAAGACTCATTGCAGATGCCAAACTGCAAAATGCTTTGTGTTTTAATGTGATTCTATGCAGGAAGCATCAGTACTTACCAAAAACTTTTTTTGAACATTGTGTGGACCAGTAAGTAGGCAATTTTAAAAAGAGGTACACACATACGAAGGGAAAGGGTCCATTCTGTGGATCTGCATACTGGGTTCTACAAATGTGCACAGCACCTCTGGAAGCCTGTAGCTGTTCCAGTGGCACAGGTTAATTGGTGTAATTGGTTGCAGCTCCCTTCCCTTGAGAAATGCCAATATTTGCATAAATGCCTCCGTCTTTATCTGAAAAAACAATTCTTGAAGCTGTTGGTTTTTTTTTTTTCTCTTGATAAGGAAAAGTTTGTAGTCTTTAATACTTTGCCTTGATGTCTTATGTTAGTGCACAATTACAGCTCTAGTTTTTAGTGTTCCAGGTTTTATTCTAAAGTATTTAAACTTGCAATGTCTAACTTTAACATTTTCTTCAACTGTTTTATGATATATTTTGCTCCTATAAATGACTGTAGACATTTACCAAGCTGTTTGTTGGTTGCCTTAAGGGACATACATTCAGAAAAATCTAACCTTAGATGAAAGTTATGGGGTTCTTTTGGGTAGCTAACTGCTATTTTCTTCTTGCAAACTTTGAATGTGGAAATTAACTATTATTTTTCATTAATATAATTTGCACCCCCTTGTGTTTTCCTTTGGAGTCTTTCACATGGTCCCATCTAACTAGTTTTCATGTTTTCCTGGAGGAAATAAGGGGGAAAGAATGTTTTTGGTCCAGTTTTTAAATATTGAATGCGCCTATGTTCCTATGTTGACTGTACGTAGGTAGTAAAATCTGGAGAGGTTTTGTGTAGCAATCTCTGACTATTTGCACATTTGCTTAAGAGCCTTTGTTTTTGCTTGCTTAACTTTAATCTGTTTATTTAGGCCTTATTTGCAACGGAGACTTTTGCTATGGGAATTAATATGCCAGCCAGGACTGTGCTATTTACGAGTGCCAGCAAATTTGATGGAAAAGATTTCCGATGGGTAAGTGAAAAACAGGTTCTGTAGAATAACTGGATTGCATTATTTAAACCGTATTAGGATTAAATTTACTCTTGACATATCCACTTCAATGTAGTAGACAGTATTTTTTTCTTTCAAAAATCTTTCTTTGTTCACTAATCCATTCATAATTAGTATACAAATTCCTGAAGACAAGATTCCTCAGATTATGCATGAAATTATTTAATAGATGTAGCAAAAGGGCAACAAACACAGGTTAGTGGTGGACATTGGATTAGACTAAGACTTCAGCACAACTTGTCCAAAACTGTGAGACCCAAGTATTTTCTTCTGTGTCAGAGCAATGTGGAGAATAAGTGGGGTCAGTATCGTATCATAATGATCACTAAATTTACATTTCAACAGACCCAAGAAAAGAGATCATTTACCTCAGGAAAGTATTGACTGTTCTGTTATAGCAGAGTATTTTGGGTAGCCCACAGAAAGACAGAAATGTGCGGAGGGAGAGACAGGTTCTTAAACAGCTGGAAAACAAATAATTTAAAAGTTTTCAGCGTCAAAAGCAGGTATGTGATTCATATGTAAATAATAATAAGGGTGTACAAGTCATCACAGTAAAACTATAAATAAGTGTCATGGTTCTTCTTTCGGAGATGGGAAAATTGCGATAAATATGCACTTGATGTGCATTATGAAGTGATCATCTCTTCAATCTTAGTTTGGGCTGTTCAGTTTCACGATTCATTCAGTCTGATTGCATGTCCTTAAGAGATAGGCGAGAATTAGCTACCTTTGAGGTATCAGATATGTAGAACTCCTGCTTTTAAAATGATTTAGCACAGTTTCCTTAAGTAGTTTTTGAGATCTGACTTAAAGTGAAACTCAGGAAGTTGCTGGGAATGCAAGTTCCACAGATGACAAAAAAACCTGTTTTGTAACTTACTGAGACATAGGGAACCAGTTATAGCTGGCTCTTGTCCATGTCCCAGTTCTTAATAACCTCTTCAATTTTCACAGTTAGTAGGCATAGAAATACTGCTCTTGCTGAGTATCAGTATTTTAATGTTACGTTTGAATCATTTGAATGAAATGATACATTATTTGAAGATGGTGAAGATGCGTTATCAGTATGTTGAAGATGTATTATATTTTAATAATCTCCACCATGCCCAGGAACCTTCCATCACGTAAGACATTAGTAAAATGTTTTTTGTGCTTATTAAAATGATGCACCGTGTTATGGAAATCACTGTAGCTATGGAAGCATTAGTTAACTTACACTGCTGACATACATTATTCATAGTCATGGGTTTATATCTTAGTAGCTTAGTGATCAATTATGAGTAATGAATTCAATCTGTGAAAAGTTCATGTCTTAGATAACTCTCCTTTGCTAATTTTTATACTTCTTGGTCATTTTCTGTATAATTGTAAATAGCACTTTATATGTTCTTGCCATTTTTCTAATGTTTGTTGATTTTTTTTTTTTTTTTCTTTTTCTCGTCTTATCCTAGATATCCTCAGGTGAATACATTCAAATGTCAGGTCGTGCAGGACGCCGAGGTATGGATGACAGAGGAATAGTAATTCTTATGGTGGATGAAAAAATGAGTCCAACAATTGGCAAGCAGCTTTTGAAGGTAGGAGAGAAGTTAACTTTTTTTTTTATCCTCCCCACTAAAGTTATTCTCATTTGAATAATGCAATGTGTAAAATTATACACCTAGAACAAAAAGTATGTAGATGATGCAGATAGGAGATGACAGCTCCTAAAAGGAGTATAGGCTTTCACTGAATTCTCATTAAAGCAGGAGTTTCTATTGTGAAACAAAATTAGAAGACTAGTATCATCCTCCTCTGTATAAAAGGGATCTCAGGCAGGAGAGGTAGAATTATGTCCTGTTTTCTAGTCATATCACTCCTACTGCAGTATTCTCTTCATTTATTCCTGACTACAGTCAGTTCAAGGATACTGCTGAACTAGAAAAGGTTTGGTGAGCTTTCACAAGAGTTATTAAAAGCTTGATTCTGTCGTGAAATAAAACTTTATTAATGGACTTTTCAGTGTAGTAGACAAACTGGACAAAGTAATGCAAAAAATTAGATACATATGATAAATAAGAAAAGTGAGATGGCTTTCAGTGAGCTAAAATTAACTATGGAGAAATTGATAGTGCTTGTAGGAAACGTTGAGGTTTGGAAATCATGAGGTTGAAAAAAACACTCTTGTGGTTGAGATGGGCGTTAGATTATAGGGCTTCCCCAAACTATAATGGAAGTAGTTACAAATTATTACAATAACACCCTCTTGCTTTATAATTTGAATGTGAAACATTGCACTCATTACACTTCTATTTAAATTCCATGGCAAAAATCACCATAATGAAGCATAATGTTCTGGTGTGTTTGTTGCCTGTCTTAGGCTGCTTACGTTAATTGTGCACACATGTTAAAATTGAAAACTTGGGGAGTTACTCTGTACACTATTCAGGAGCCTGAAGCCTTGGTACAAATAGTAGGTCATTTATGTTAAAACGGCACTTACAGTATTACTAGAGTTTGTATAAGTTGTGGGAATCATCTTAAGTCAGCATCAGGGTATGTTAATAAAATGCATGTATTTGTTGCCAAAAAAAATCAGATGCCAGTATTTCTTTATCTTGTTCAGACAAATGAAGAACAAGGGGAAAATATGTACATGGCTGCTGTTAGTTATGCAGATGTGGATTCTTTGTTGTGTATCTTGCTTTGTCAGTGCTACCTGTTAATCATAATAAATGTGTACATTAGATCACTGTTATACACAGGTAGTGTTTACCTTCTTAAAGTTAGAATTTTCATGAAAGCTACATTATGGCTAACTAACCAGAAATTAGTAAAATAAGAAATTTCAAAAATATTGGAACTCATTCATGTATGGTAGCATTAGGTTTTGAATTTTTTTCTTCGTCTTGATTCGATTTGTGTTTTCTCAGTGGAGTGGACATATATTTATTTGTTTACATGCACACTTAACACGTGTACATCTCTGAGATGTATGAAGACTAAGTAGTTTAACTGGATTTTTATGAGTTTTTAAGACTATTTAAAAAAATAGATATAATTTTGTGGCATACTTATTTAAATAAAGGCTTTATACCTTTGTACTCCACAGCTGAAAAATTGAACAGCCAAGATACAAAATGAGAGATGAAAAAACCACTCCTTATGAATAGCATTAGTTTTGTGTACTTGTAATCTGTAGCTTATGAAGAATATCCTCTGAAAGTTAGTTTATATGGAATAATTGTAAATAGGTTAAGAAAAATTGATACTTCAGTTATTTATCTTCAGACTTTATGAGATTACTCTCTAAGCTCAACCATTCAGGTGGGTTTTTTTAAGTTTCTAAGTTCAGTAGTTAGAGAACTATAGAACTAAATCCGCATGAATTAAGACAAAAAAAGGAAATAATCACTTATATTTTTATACTATCTCTATTTTTTTGTCTAGATTTTAAGGAAATAATAAAGAATATTTCCTTTATTAAAACTATAAGCCCTTTGATTTTATTTTTTTCCCGTATAAATTATAAGGAAACAAAAGGGAAAAATAATGGCAACTTCTTTGCTTTCTGTATTATCTCTTGGTTCTTCTCCACTGATCTAAATAAATTCATGTATTTCATTAATTTTTCACACTACTTGTGAGCAAGGACTGAATTTAAGGTATCTTTGAAAAAGATCAGAAGGGGCTATAATGAAGGTACCGATGTTTCTGTAGCTTCTGTAACTATTCAGCCAATTGCTGAAAAGGCAGTAAAAGTAATCTTTTATGAGATGAACAGTACAACATAAAAATACTTCTTATTTTCCTTTTTATATACAAAACACTTTGAGGAAATTTCATGTCAAAACGGGTCAAGAATGTATAAAGACTAACATTTCTTCAATGTTCACATTTTGTATTCATCGTTAAGTGTGTCTGAATTAGGTTTTACTTACTGACTACAGTGTTTGTCTGTAGTAAGATCATGATCATGTCTTGCAGTAGTATTTGGCTGCCATGTGAAGTATTGTGGCTTTGCTCCAGGATAAGCTAAAGATTTATAGGGAAAACTTCGGAAGAAATAAATTAGCCATATTGAGAATGATTGGACATTTACATGGGACATTTTTATCATAGCTGTTCAACCCTAATGCATGTCTGATCCAAACCATTTCCTGAATACTAGAGCAAAACGTCTAGGAATACTGTTATCAGCTGCCTAACACTGCGATCAGTGAAGTGAGAGCTTTGAGTATATTTCAGTACCAGCAGTATTGCTGCAGCTGTGCTGTTTGGCTATGGCACTGTTCATTGCGACATTGTGTACAGTACTTCAAACTTAAATTCAAAGTTCAAATCTTAGATGGAGTTCTTAGGAGGGATATTTGTAAATATTTCTAAACTCTGTAACGTACATTTGTCTTCTGCAGTGTAACTAGGTTTTTTCGTTTATCCTTAGCATTTATTGACCACTGAATATTTAGTAAACTGGTGACCTGCACAGATCTATAAAACTAAATGCTTAGAATACTGTTGGATAGTTTTCTGAAGACAGTAAATTATAGTTTTTCATTTGCATAATACTAAGAAATATTTGATGGGAAATTTTTTTTTGTTTCCTTAATTAAAATCTTCAGCTACATTGTGTTAGTTTAGGTAGGAAGTAGAAAGCTTCTCCTTGACGCTAGATGGCCTTTGAAACCAGAGCAGCATCTCTCTAGTTGGAATTTGGCCATGTTACAAGCATGTATTCCTACAGAGACAATTGAGTTACTGAACAGTGGTAATTTCTTATGTCTCTAAAAGACAAAAATCTTCAGTGAATTATGTTACAGAAATGAATGATTGTATAATGAAAGACAATGTGCTAATGTAACTAGGTTTTTGAACTTTGAATTTGAGTGTATCAGTTCTTTGCATCTACTTATTCCTTCACAGGAGAAGTTAGATGGACTGAAAAATCGAAAGAAAACATTCATCTAGCCAGATAAAATATACAGTATTATGCTTTCCTTGTCATTTGCATATGGAACATAAAGTGCCCCGATGCCAAGCTGTAGGGGATATTCCACTAGCTACATCTGGCTCCTTGGCAGGGCCTTCCTTTATAGTTGGCAGTACTGTGCTTATTTGGCCTGTATGCTGCCATTAGAAATCCGTCTTGTCTTTTTGTATTTTATTTTGACTCTTTGGTTGTTTTATTCTACCAGGCAAATGAACAGGATAGCAATTGAGACAGTTTAATACTTTAACTTTCTGCCTGTGTGCACAGCTCTCTCATATGACTACTGTGCAGTTGTTGGAAGGTTTCTTAATTTTGAAAGGGCAAATCATTGTTCCCTTATAATTGAGGCAGCGTCATTAGATATTTTGTGTTTTAATCATCTGCTATGTATCACATATGGCTTTTACTTTCAGACTCCCAAGTACAAAGAAAATTCTATTTAGCGTGAAAAGCAGTATTTACATAAAAATAAATAAATTTATGCTGATCGGGAATAAATGTAAGATTGGAAATGGTGAGGAGGTGATGAGAAGCTTCAATCGCTAGAAGAGGAAGTTTCTGGAACAGGAGCTATCCTATAAAATTGCTGGAAGTTAGTACTTTTGCATAAGCATAGCTACCTGTCTGCAGAAGGAATTAATAATAAGCCTTGGGCACCAGTGTAATTTTGTGTGGATTTCTAACATAGAAAGTGTAACAAGCAACTAAAACTCTTGCCTGGGTCATGAGAAATGCCATAATTATGTAATACTATAAAAAACTGATAAGTCAGAATTTAGGAAAAACGGTGGTTAATGTGTAGGAAAGAAGTACTGTTTTATGCAGAAGTAGTTCACTTAATCTTTGACTGTGAGGTTGCTTGTTCCTTCTTTTGACTTGTCTGGTATTGACTGATAGGCCATGGGTCTGCTCCTGTACTGGTCTTTGTGTTTTAAAATAAATACAGGTGTGTGTGCTCTTGAATGGGGTTGAAAAATAGTAAACCTTTAAAAATTACCTAATGTAAAAGTATAGATTCTGTTGTTTGAGTGGTTGGGTCTTTGGGTGGTTTTTTGTTGTTATTGTTAGGTAAATTTAGGACAGTCCAAAACTGTTGTTAGTCTTTGTTACTCTTTAAAATACCCATATACATTAACATCATACTCTTGAAATTATTAGTGTGTTTTTGTTCAGATGATCTTCTTTGACTAATATATAGAAAACTTCCAGTGAATGGGAATTTTTTTTCAGGTGGTAAGATTTATTCTGTTACATTGAGTTCTCATTTTGCTCTTACAAACTGTACTGAATTTTTACTGTATGATCAGGCAAGAAGCATGGGAGTAGAGCATCAACAGAGGTCCTTTTTGCAAGTGAAATGCTTAGCAATGTTGGAAGTAAAAAAGTGGAGGGTGTTAGCTGTGCATGGCTGCCACAGAAGGCAAGAACAGGGAGCTACTGGCAATCTCTTGTCAGGAAGCTCGAAGTACAATCAGATGCTGGCTACAGTGTAGCGGTTGTTTAGCACAGTGTTTGGCAAAATAGCAGCACAAGCTTTTTTGGCAAGAGGATATCCTGATACAATGTCTATGAATAATGTTTTCTTGCACAAAATGTAGTGGCCTGTATGGAAATTGGTATGGAATTATACGGCTTACTGCTTCACTTTTATGGTAAAGACTCCACAGAATCTTTAGTACTGCTGGTTGTCCACTCCTTCTAAAATTGTACTGTGTGCAGATTTTCCATTTACTTTTCCCCAAATGCTTTAAAGATGTTTCTAGAGAAGCAAACTGGTATTTCAGTTCATTTCCCATAACTTGTGAGTAAGTAGTAACAGCTTTCCATTTAATCTTGTTTGGGACTATGCACAAGACAGCAGGTGGAGCCTTCCAGTGAGACTGTCTTCCATCAGCATTCAGTCCCTCTGCAAACATCAGCTTAACATGCCAGCTTAATTATACTATTGTACTTTGGTTTGACTTAAAGCTTACTCATATGGAAAAAAAAATAAATGCCTCAGATTTGAGAAATTTACCAAAGCCTAGTTTGGGAGAGAAATAGACTTCAGCTGGAGGTTGGCACTGACGTTGGAAAAGGCATTGCAAAATCTAAAGAAATAGATTGTCACTAGTGGTTTGAAGACAGTATAATGTTCTTTCTGATCTAAAGTTGTGACATAGATGAGAATCTCAATGAAACAAACATTTTTGATACTTTGATAAAAATAATTTTAGTGTGAAATTTTTATTTTTATTGTAAACTGCCAGATTTTTTTTGTTCTTGAGAAGCTTGCACTGCAGAAATTTGCCAGGCTTCAATTTGGGAAGGTGTTTAACTTCTAACCTTAATTTAAAATCTGCTTAAAGTCAACAAGATTTTGTTGTGAAATCATGGGAAGAATTCAGCTGTTTTAAGGGAAACAGATATTCAAATGCCATCATGAACAGGGTCACAGTTTTGTAGATGATTACACAAGCCAGCAGATAGAAGAGAACAGCAAATAGTTCTTCCTGACATTTGCAACCAAAATGTGAGAAGATGGAGTGCATCAAATGGCATGTAAAATGGTTAGTCACTCTTGAACTTCACCTCAGGCTTTTCCAGAGACAGTAGGACTAAGCTAACTGGTATTATTTATTAATTGTGGTTGCTGCTTGTTAATCCACAAGTTACTGAAGTTTTCTTAGGTCAGTCTGTGGAAAACAGTTTCCCCCCAGCTGACAGATTTTTGGGAAATTTTCTTGTACTTTGGTAAACTCATCACTGCAAATGTACAAGTGTTTTGACTGATTAAGCTAGATTTTTTTCCTTTGTCTGTTTATTCTTAAAAAAAGGTAAGTGTGAGATGAACAGAAGACAAAGTTGCTTTTTGAAATTTATTTTTATGTTAACTTTTTGTAGAAGTATATAGTCTTTGCTGGGGCACGCATTTCCTTTAAGTTAAAACATACTGCATATTTACTGAAATTGTAAATTGTTACATCACTGACCTAATACCTGTAGTGGCAAATCTGAAACCAATGAGTGTTGAGGATCTCAGCTAGCTTCTGCGTGCAGATACAGATACCATTTGGTTTTTTCCATTTCAGCTTTCTTTGAGTTCATCCAACTTAGAAGGAGCAAAGTTACTCTCTCAAATGTACTATGCAAATACAGTTATAGTGTTACCAGGCCAGCTCAGATCTGAAAGAATCATTGCGCAGTATGGTGTTGAACACATTTTACATTACCTTTCCCACCACCGTCCATTTGTGTTCTATGCAGAGCAATTCATGTAGCAATGCTATGATCCTGGTTTGGGGAGGGCCAATTTTTAAGTTAAAGTATGATATTTGTGTTGTATAAAGTATTTGTAGTTTTAAATATTTGCTTGAGAGTTTAAATATTGCTTTGTTTAATTGGGATGCCTCGATACAAGTGTGTAGGGTTTTTGTATATTTTTCTGTGTTCAGTTCAGAAAGAAGACAACAGGCTTAGGGGAAGAACAGAACTTGGAGTTACCAGCCTGAAGTAAACTTAAAGATAGTTACAATGGTAGGAGCTACTGTATTAGAGAGGGTAAATGACTGAAAAGTTGAGTCATTCAGAACTAACTTCAGATGGTGGTAGTTCCACGCGAGAGAAATCGAGGTACATTTTTTTTCCTTTTAAGTCTCTCGTTATAACTGGAGCGTTTGTGGAACCCAAGGCTGAGGTATTTTCATCGGAAAAGTCTACTAAAGCAGTCTTTTGCCACCCACAGTGGCTTCTGTTTGTGTTGGTGTAGCTGTTTTGGGGGCAAAGCAGTGAGCCAGATTGGTAATAAATTTGTGCTTAAAATAGCTGCTTACCATTGTCTGTTAAAAATAGCCCTACAGAAGGGGGTTTTATTGGTTTTGCAGTCATGCTAATGTAGCTCAGGATAATCCTGTTATCAGTATAACTACACAGTCTTTTTTGATATTTCTGAGAGAGATCTGATTATTCATGTGTAACTATATCATTGATATGTGGAAAAAATGTGTGTTGTTAATTACTATTTCACTAAAGGTGTTTCTGTGTCTTACAGATGTATCAAGCAGTCACTTGCATTTTTATTTAATGATTTTTTTTCATAGAAATTTGTAATGGCAACTGTCATAGACAGCTAAGTGTACTTATTTCCCCCTTGTGAGGAAAAAAGTGAGAGACCTTGTAAATATCATCAATGTGTTCTGTTCTTTGCTCTTTTTGTAAAGTGGTTGTGTGTTTCCTTTTTGGAAAGTCATTCATTCAGCTTATTTCTGGAAACACTGATAAGCAAATGAAATTGTCAGTGGACCAAATGGCGTAAAATATGTCCTGTAGTGTATCTGATTTGTGTCATTATGAAAGATACTTTATTGTTGCTTTGCAAGTTGCCTCTTTCATCTTTATTAGCTTGTAATACCCCTGTGAGTTAGTTTCCAACAGTATTTGCCATCTTATGTTCTCTGTGAAAGCTTTGTACATGTTTTCTGTGAGAGGCTAGAGAGCAAGAAAGTTATGTGCAAAATTTGTTCCTCTCTCTGCATGGGAACAGTTTTGAAAATGTAAATATTTTTCTCCCACTATAAGAGAGAACAGAGAGAGTAACCCTTACCAAATGTACGTCTTGTTCAACACTTTGCAATAATGCAGCAGTGACAACTCTCACATCTCTGGTTAGACAAGGCTTAACAGTAATTAAAAAAATGTGAAAAAACCCTGTGAATATCAATTCCAGACACTAATCTTCCTCCTCCCCAATCTTTATATATTTCTAGTTTATGTGGGCAAGAAATGGTAGGACTAGTAAATGCTGAATGCTCTGTTGGATGATTTGAATGTGTTACGAGACTCTGTTCTGAAATTGTTGGCAGTTAAACAGGGCACCGTGTATAGCGGCTATAATTTTCAGATAGTTCTTTACTAAATTATTTCTGTAGTGAATTGTTTATGGTGATGTTCTTGATTTTTAACATTATCAGCTTAAACCAATAATTCTTTTGAACCCAAATCTTGGAAGACTTGAAAGGGTGCTACTGGTAAGTTGACTTAAAATTTCTCAAGAAGTGAAGTGATTGCAAGCGCACAAAGTAGGTCATTAATTTCTGAGAACTTTAGTCGATATATCCAGGCTGTTCTCATGTATCTAGGCAGTTCTCATCCAGAGTGATAAAACAGCTTGCAAACTCATTCTGTTCTTTACAAAATATTCAGAAATAAATCTGTTGCTACTGTCTGTTGAAGATTTGGGTTGGAGGGACTGCCCTCTTTGAAGGGGTGAGGAGGAGGTTTACTTGCAGAAACGAGGCCGGAGAACTGGGATGGTAGTTCAACAACAACAATAAAGTCATGGACACAGCGTGTGTTTGAAAGTGGCTTCTTGACTCCTGTTCAAGGCAGTCTTTCTCATCAACTTTCACTGCAGCTCTGATCAGTTAGGCTTTTGCCCGATCTT
Source organism: Gymnogyps californianus (assembly GCF_018139145.2). NCBI lineage: Eukaryota > Metazoa > Chordata > Aves > Accipitriformes > Cathartidae > Gymnogyps > Gymnogyps californianus. The sequence goes on along the minus strand of NC_059500.1, from coordinate 65,256,179 downwards.
CTGCATGAGTGGTTGGTGGTTCTTCCTTTCATCCCTTTGCTCCACCATTTGTATTTGACACGTGTCTTTAGGTAACCACTAATTGCCTCTTCAATAATTATGCCAGTCTTTATAATTTGCCAGAAAAGGCTGATTGTCTACTCATGTTGTGTGTGTACTTAGTATAGAAGAACAACTGTATTTCGCTATAAGGTTTCCTAATGCAGTTGCAAAATCCATATGTTGCTACTAGGTAAATGAAGCAAGGGCATCCAGGTGATTGCTGCCTGTTAGGTGCGAGTCTGTTGATAGCCCGGGGTAGTCAGTAGAGACTAATGCATGCTGCAGAATTCACTGGCTATGCTGAAGGTGTAATACAGGAGAGCTACTATAGTTATATTTAATTTGGAGAAGTAACAGTTCCAGTTTTCAGAAAAAATAAGCTGCTCAGAACTTTTGATTTCAAATGTAGTATTGCCTAGAGAACAACACTGAGAAAACAGGAATTTCTGAAACGTGGAGAAAGATGTGTTTATAAGATGAAGGAACATGAACAATTCACAATTTTTGCCAAAACAGCATTCATATTTTAACTGCTTTGTCTTAATAGAATGATCTTATTTTCAAATTGTAAAATGCTGATCATGTGTTTAAAATAAAAACTGCCACATCAGCAACTGGCTCAAATGCTGCCTTTCAAATAAGTCCACTTTATATAATCTTTGAAATAGCTGGGTTTTTTAGTTTGTTTTTACATCACTCCTTCACAGTTGAACTGTGCTGATTTTAAAAAAGCCTTTAAAGTGAATCTGCAGGAATTGTTTGGTCTTTCTTGGCATGTTCTGTGCATATATTATAGTTGTATAAAGTTCATTGTTTTCTCGCTTTATGACAGCATTTAAGTAAGAGTGTGACATGATTTTATTCTTTCGAATAGTTGATAATCTTGCAAGCACACAGCTGAGTTATGCCTTAAAGCTATGTAACATTGTTGGGAATGGAAAGAGGGGTTCATAGTATGATTGGAGCGGTCACAGCAGCATTTTGCCAGATCTCCGCTGGTCTGTAGATAACGCTGGTGGCTGTAGCCGGCTGGTGGGAGTATTCCAGCTGCTTTAGTTGATGCCTGGCTACAGCAGTGGACGTTGCTGTAGGAAAGAATCTGACCCACTGTTAGCTGACACTGGCATAATTGCTGTGCCGTTCTTTAGTAAATGCCATTCTTTAAATGGTATTCTCTGTTGTAGAGAAGCAAGCTTTTTAGGGAGTGGGAATTTCTCTTTCCTAGAATAACTGATCTATTTAGAAAAATAGACAAGAGCTTGGGTACATAATCCTTTTATCAGATCTAAGGAAAAAGATGTGTTATACGTTGGTAAGCATCAGCAACAGAAGTTCTCTCATCTTTATTTGGTGTATCAGACCAGAGACATCTGTAGAAACTTGAGCTTTCCTCTGCACACTGCAGCTCAGCTGTTGATGTCCTACGTACTGACACATTTCTGTTAGTAGAAACCCATTTGTGGTAATTTCAGAACTGATGGTGTTATTTTAAATAGACATTTCATGATCTAATTTAAGAGGTATTTGTGTTCTGTGGTGCATCACTTGAGGTGAAAACCACTTTTGTATTTATGATCTACTCACAGATGTAAGCTAGAATGACTGAATGAGTCTCTGGCCATGGAAAGCAAAACATTAGGCTATATGATTTATCTTAAACTTGTTTTACATGTATTCATGTTGGTACTTTCTTAGTATAAACATATGCTGAAAGCTTCCCTGTAACAGCTGGGTTTTTTTCTGAGATGAAATAATCATGCAGTGAGTAGAATTCTGGCGTTTGTAAGGTAATCTCGTAAGGCTCTATATCTCACATAAAGCAAATGGGATTACAATATTCTTAAATCTCCTACATGTGAAGGAGTCTCAGATTCAAACTGTCTATTATTAAATCTGACATCAGTACATCAATGGATGTAGTATCAGAATTCCTGACAGTACATTTAAAATTGAAAGAAAAATATGTATATTGTGGTAATGTCATTTAAAATCCATTAGACTTAGCTTGATCTAGGAGAGCACTTGATCTGAATTTCAGCATTTGCATATATAAACTAATCATCAGTTGTTTTTTTAATAGCCTTTTTTTTTTGTTAAGTATGATGAGCGAATATATCTGCTAGATACCTTACTGTATAGCAAAAGGCAAAGAAACGAGTTGCAAGAGGATACAGTATAATTGGTTTTAGATAAAGCAAATCTTGAGCTTAAAATAAAGTGCAGAGGAGGGTGTTTTCCAGCGTCAGCCCTCTCTGAGCATCTAAAATGTCTGATAGAATATGTTGAACTTTCAGCAACCACATAGTTGCATGAAAACCGTGTCTTGAAACATCCTCATTTTCTTGTTATCTGTTTTAGTTGTTATTAATTTAAAATGTTTAATTATAACTGAATTTACTCATAGGCCTTGCTGAAATGACAATACTTGTTTAGTAAATCTCTTATTTCATGTATAGGTCACTCTTTAATGAGCAGTAAAGACTAAAACATTGCTAACTGTTGCAATTCATCTTCTTATACTATACTTTCAGATTAAATTTCACTTGCCATTTTATTCCTCATCATGCAACTCTGTGGATTGCTGGTGTCTTCAGTGATCTAGTATTATTTTTAGCAGACCTTGCTATTTTTCTATCTATGCCTTTTCTAGATTTCTTTTAAGTCCAGACCTCTTTGAGTCTCCACTGGGAAATTTTGTTTTGATAAAATACCAAATTACACTGTTTTTCTGTTTAGTTATTCACAAGAGTTTGGGTTTTTAAAATCCCTTAAAGACTTAATTACATTAGTTTGGTGGGGGTAGGGAGTATGTTGTCATAAACTTTTCAGGAATCAAGCAGATATAATCCACATACTTGTTACCACCTTCAAAGAGCTCTGAAAGATTTATGAGATCTGACTTGGTTTTATAAAAGTCTATTTATGCTGCTGTTCTGCTCTATTCTATGCAGCTGTCTGTTGCTTCCGATTTCCACTCCTTTTGTTGTACAGAAATTGTAATTTTCTGCTTCATAACTCATGGATTTCCCTTGGATCCTTTCTGAAGAACTGTCAGGCACCTGTTCCTTTGATACCAGTGCTACTTTAGATGAAAGGTTATGCACGGCAGTTGAGCAATTTCATACTTCAGAAGTTTTGGGTCTCTGTCATCTGGTTGCAGTGACTTCTTATTTGGTTTATCAGGATGGCCTTCTGTGCTGACACTTAAGTTAGAGACAGTTTCTCAAGTTTGCCCTTTGCTCGGAGAGGCTGTAGTGTTGAGGTCTTCTAGATCTTCCTTGGACACTGTTTAACTGTTCTGTGTGTTCTTTGAATAGCTGTTTGTTTTAATGTATATCAATTAAATGTTTGCTCTTGTTATGATAATGAGGTCTTCCTCTTGGGTAAGAACATAGTAACAGCCATGGTGAATCAGGCCAAAGGTGCATCTACCTAGTCTAGTACCCTTTTTTGACAGAGGACAGTAGTAGATGTTCTTAGAAAATAAGAATGGGGAAAGAACGTAGTGATGTGATATTTTGCCACAATACTTTCCCCGCATCCTTTCTTCTTAGGTTATTCAAAATCCCTGTAAATACCACCTTGTAAAAGAATGGAACTTCACAGAATCCCGGAACAGTTGAGGTTGTGAGGGACTTCTGGAGGTCATCTTGTCCAAGTCCCCTGCTCAAGCAGGGTTGTCTAAAGCAGGCTGTCCATGACCATGTCCAGATGGCTTTTGTGTATCTCCACAAGTGGAGAGTCCACAACATCTCTCAGGCAACCTGCAAAGTAAATTAATTTTATAATGAGAGATTACTTAAGTTACAGAAGTTGTAGACTACCTATTTTTGAACAGACTTCCCAAGACACCAATGTGATCAGTATGTCTTAAGAGAAAAAGGTGTGCAAATAAGTTCTTCCAGAGTGTGAAAATAATGGATTGCTTTAAATAGTTAAATAACTATTATTTTAAAGTTAAAATAATAGAATCCAAATAATAGACTATAAGAAACATCTAAGTTTTTCATCTGAACTTTTCATTTCATTCAGATCTAATTTATAATATTGTAATATAACTGTAGATACAATGAGACATATAAATACCATTACATGTTCAGCATAATAAAATTGCTTAGAATTTGATGAGACACGTAATCTAAATTCAAGACAAGTTGTACTACACATCAAAGCAACTCCTCATATAGAACACTGCATCATGATTTATTTGATATGTTCTTATATGCTGCAATTAATATTTTTTTAACTGGACAGTGTTCTTGGATCTTTTTCAGGGTTCAGCTGATCCTTTAAACAGTGCATTCCACCTGACGTACAACATGGTATTGAACTTGCTTCGAGTAGAGGAAATTAACCCTGAATACATGTTAGAAAAATCCTTCTATCAATTCCAACATTACAGAACTATTCCAGAAATAGTAGAAAGTAAGTATTACTGTATGTTGTACTCACTAGAGTCAGTATAAAAGATGCTGCACTGTGAGATTGGGTAGTTATACTTCATTACGCTTTTAAGGCTTTATAGCTGTGCAGTTCTTGTCTTCCCTGCCAACAGTTGCCACTGCACCATTTGCTGTTATGTTACGGTTTCAGGAAGAGTAACTTCCTCTTGTTCTTAGGACCTATATTGATATGCACTGTCAATCTATGAAGAGAGCTTTCCTCTCTGAGTCAGACAAGAATGGTTGTCACATTGCTAAACTGTAGGACAGGAAGAAGGAAAAACAATTTAAAAATTCTTGCAGCATGTTAGAGGTGCAGAGAAGAAAAGTCTTATTCCTTTTTGATATGCAGAACTTAGCTAAAAGAAACATAATTTTAATATCTCATTACAGTCTCTGAAAAGAACTCAAGCGTGCTGCATTCAGAGTAGTTCAAGAAAAAATGTTTAATTAAAATACAAAGCAAAATTCAGAGAGGACTGAGACATTATTTGCACTTCACTGAGTAACTAAATTTTGAGCCATGATCTTTAAATAGTGTGTTTTCATGAGCCAAAGTCAGTTTCCAAAGATCTCAGCCAGTGCTTGAGAGTGAGGCCTCTTTCAAAACTTAACCTAGAAGAATCTTAAGAACACGAGAGGTAACTAGTTCCTTTACCACCGATGAGTGAGCAGTTCATCTGTTCATTTGTTAATTGAATATTAAGAGAGACAGTGTGTGTGTGCATGTAGCTTTGATAGACATGCAGAGGGAGGGTTTCAATTCCCTTTGCAGAGTTTCTGTTAGTTTGCAGGTCCAGTGTTTAAGACAGTAGTAGTCAAATATAGTATGTATTTCCTGACAACCTCCCTGTTCCAATTGGCATGCCTAGATCTTCATTCTGGCATTCCAGCATTGCTATTTAAATAGAGAAATGGAGCTAGAGAACATTTTTCGTCTTTCTTGGACGTTTTTTTGTTTAGGCACCACACTGGGCGTTAGAATTGTGTAATCGCTTCAGCTGCAATTAAAAACACAAAGGAGAGAAATGGTTGTTTAGATGAAGGAGGAAATTATGCCATGAGTATGGATTGCTAGTTTTTTTCTTTAAAAAGTTGGCAGGTAAAAATAGGGAGCACTTCCCTGAGCTGTCTCTGAAGTCCCAGTGAAGTGGGATTTCTGAGTCACCCATATGCATTTAAATAGCATGCAAGAGGGTGAGTTGGGAGAGAGGAAAAAGAGGTCGTTATAATGGGTCCATTGTTTATGTTTACTAGTGGTATTACCAGTGTGAGAGAATGAAGCATGTGGCTTATAATAAAAACTGATTTGCCTAAATAAGGTGTAAAAATGTTGGAGGAAGAAAATACTGATTTCCAACTGATGAAATCAGAGCCTAAAACAGGTTAGAAAGAACGTCTTCTAACCATTTCCCTCTTGTTGGAAGACATCTTGTTAGAAGATGTCTTTGGGCAATCTGATTTTCATAGGAGGAGATAGAAGAGCGCTGGTAGGCAGTGAATACCCTCCTACAAATCATTGCAAGTTTTTGTGGGACTTCTATGCAACCCTAAGTCAGTGATTCCTGGACAATTGGGGTCTAGCCTTCTCCATTTTCTCAGGCCTGTTTATTTAAAAATAACATTTTTTAGTATTAATATTTAATTTCCTATAAATAAAGTTTAACGGACACATTTATAGATTTTTAGCTTTCCAGAGAATGTATTATTGTAAATAGAAAATGAATGCCAAAAATGGTGACAAAATACTAGTGATGTAGATCTGAAAGTGAAATATTGATTTCTGAATCTGTGAAGTTATTAATTTCCATGAGATTTTACTTTTTATTATAGGAGTGAATAATTTGGAAGGACAGTACAACAAAATAGCAATTCCCAATGAAGAAAGTGTGGTCATATACTACAAAATCCGACAGCAGCTTGCAAAACTGGGTAAAGAGATTGAAGAATATGTTCACAAACCAAAGTATTGCTTGCCCTTTCTACAGCCAGGAAGACTGGTAAAGGTAATTTGATTTTTCTTTTGTCTTGTTTTTATTTCAAATCTCTACCTATCCGTGAAATTTGCAGGGTTCATTTGTGTCTGCCAGTTTACCATCTTGAAAAATTACATGCATCGCATTAAGCAACAATTTTGACTTTTGTTATGTTTCTTTGTTAAACATTCAACAATGAATTAAAAGAAATACTGTTTTCATGATGAATAATAGTCCATGACTGCTGTTGTACCAGAAATATGAAAAGATATGCTTGCTAGGATGTGATTATACATGGGTTATGTTATAACATCTTGTAATATTTTCAGGTGAAGAATGAAGGTGATGACTTTGGATGGGGAGTGGTTGTTAATTTCTCTAAGAAATCGAATGTTAAGGTAAAATATACATTCTCTCCATTAGAAAAAGATGAGCCTTATTGCTTTTTCTGAAAATAAGATAAAACTCTTGTTTTCTTTGTAGTTTTCAAAGGCAAAAAAATTTTCCTTTCACCCCAAATTTACAAAGAGCTCAGGCTTTCCTGAAGTGAAAGTATAAAGAAAAAAACTATGCAAGGTGGGACAAACTTAAGTCCTGTGTTCATTTTTTAACTTGTGGCATATTTATGGAGGAAATGCTTGCTTGTGCCTGGGATAAGTAGTTCAAAAGTGCACTTGGCACTACAGACGTTTCAAACTATTTAGTTTGTTTCTGAGACATCCCCAACAGCACTACACTAAGCCATTCATGGGAAAGATACTACGTTATCTACTCTCAGAAGATCTATAGAAGCTGGAAGTGAGGGTTGAGAGCGTAGGGAGACTGACATTTGGCTCTACATAGAAGGTTATCTTAAACTGGGGAATTGTGTCTTGAGTCCTAAGCTAGTGCATGAGACATGGGATTACTTGTCCTCTGAGACATTGTTGTAGAGTTGAGGGTTGGGAAGTTAAAATAAAAAGAGAGCAAAACAATAGAAATGGATTCAGGGAAATGTGGAAGAAAATACAGAGGGCAGTAATGCAATAGAAGCCAGATTTGTTTTTCCTTCCAAAAAGCCATTTTTATAGTTGGTCTCTGCTTAACCCAAGAGATGATGTTTTGGTCTCCCTTTCAGAAATGTTTTGATAGGCTAGTCTGCTGGCTAAATTAAAACCTAAGTTTAAAGTGTATTTTTCTGTGGTAGCATTTTTGCTGTTGTTTTGGCAGGAGAGCATTGGTATTAATTACTCCGTCTAAACGAGAAGTTGTCTTTGTCAAGTTCTGGTGGTGCCTGTACATTGTGGCACCTTTTGGTGCTTCTCTAATATAAATTCATTAAAGAGGAAATAAGAAAAATGTGTGCATACAGAACTTATTAAATGAGATTTTGTTTTGGTTTTCCATCTTCCTTTTGAAAGTCACATTTCTTGCTTTTTCAAGTTGGAAAACTGGACTGTTACTGCTACGGCTTAAACTTTTGCTTCTAGACTGCTTTTTTCAGAGCGCCACGTGAGCAGTAAAATAGATTTCCCCCTCACCCCAGCCTTCTATGTAAAATTGCCAACTTCTGTGTCACTGGAGGCATTTCTTCTATCTGTGTCATATATTATTCACATATATATTTGCCTTCCCTATCTGGCCTGTCTCACTGTCGTATAAAGCCTTTAGGTTTGAATGTTAGCTTTGAAATTACGTTTTTTTTCTGCAGGAGATGGGTCTGGCTCCAGCAACACTTTTTTCATTAAGTCATTCTAGCAGCTGGGTTGAATTTTTCCTTCCGAGTTCTGTGGAAAGAATGACAATAGGTGCTGAAAATTATGGAACAGACGTAAAGCTATGTAACTTTTAAAATCAGTGTGGAAAGACTAGTTTCTGTGAGCAGAGGCAAAACAAATGACTTAAAGAAGCTGTTATTTACCCATTTTAATGTGTCTATTCAATGCATTTTTGTCCTGGGATACAGATGCATTTCCCCATTACTGTTTAATGTAGTAGTATACTTACTTAGTGTTGGAAATAGATCACTATTATGCTATGTCTTTAAACCTTCACCCTCTTGTAAGCTGTGACAGTTCTTTGGATTTTCTTTTAGAAATGATGTTGAATTCAGTCTATATTACTAGTTTTTCTTTAGTTGTGAATTTTTCTTCACTGTATCATAGTTTCTAATGAAGTCCTTTTTCTAATGAGGAATATATGTAATTAAGATTGACATTTAGGGTTACAGTATGTCTGTATTTCACTGAGTTTCTCTTTGTTCGCTGCAATGTGAAAGCAAAAGCATAAGTCACTGTCAGTTATGTTAGTTGTTAATTACATTTAGTTGTTTTTCCAGCACAATTTCATGAGGTAGTGTTCCACAAAATTGTGAATGCAAATAGCACTTTATCCTGAATTACAGTAGACAGAAGACTTTATTTCAGCAGTGGTGCTTGCTATATATTATACAGTACGGTAGGCAGCAAAGTAACTATTTGCTTTGGAATTCATAAAAAAACGCAAATATTTTTGAGTAAGAAATTTTATTTCCACTAGATTGTGCCAGCAGTATGCTAGTTTTACTGTTGTGCTGTTTATATTCCATATTGTCATCTGAACCCTGATTCTAGACATCAAATTTTTGTCTGTTAACAGTTACTGATATTAAAATTTGAGATGCTGCAATTTGGTCTTCCTTATTTAGATGATTATAATCCTCATATATTAAACTTAGATTTATGCACTTATCTGTTCATGTTTATTTATAATGTTTACCATAAACATCATTTTTAGTGCTCTGTCATGGTTGTTGAATTTTCAGTGAATCTGATGTTATTAATCTAGGAATCTGAATTTGTTATCTGTGCCATATTTCTTGATTTGCAGATATGATCAGCTGTCTATCTTGTTTTGTTTCCAGGCACATGAAGTAATAGATGTTTCAGGGCAAATCAAAATCCTTGGAATACACCTAATCATGCAGTATTCTGCCAAAGAGGGCAGAATTTTATCCTTGAAGCATGTGAATTGATGCAGCATGAATCAAAGGATCATTCAAACTTGATATGACAGAGATGTCTGTGACTAACAAATTTTTACAGGGTGTTCTAGTCTCCTTTTACTCTTGCATATAAAAACATGGCTGTTCCTGTTCAAGGGTTTAGTACCTAAAATGTTGTTGGGTACCCATTGAAGGAAACTGTACACATTCAAAAAGCAGTTCTAGATTAAGTTGTGTCTGGTCAGCATTGTCTAAAAGCCATTGGTATATGTAAACTTATAGAGAGTCATATTAACAGCAAATGTTAATGACATTTGTATTCCTGCTTTATTAATAGGTTTACAATACAGTTACTGATAGAAATGGTTTTTTCCTGTCATAATGTTCTAGACATTTCCAATTCTAGTATTTTCTGTAGCATATATATGCAGCTATGAGTTTAGTCTCTTCTTCGTTCAAGTCAGCATTATGCTTTCCATGGCTTTGGCTGGATACTGATTTGGTATATGTGGATATTATTTTAAAATTCTAATGCAGAGAACAGCAGTGGTATGGGTCTTGTACATTGCTGTGAGTGCTTTCTGCAAATGTAGGATACAATTTAGAGGAACAGTTTCTTCCCCAGCAAGTAATTACATTTCTTGAAGAAATTACGTATCTTGTAGAACAGGATAACCCTGTTTTTCTGTTTAGTTTACCATGGCAGTTTCTCGTAGTACTTCTGAGAATCTCTTAGAAATGCTAGCTGGCTCCAGCCTGCTTTGCGTGCAGTGAAAGAAAATAGTATGTTGTAGATTTGTAAGGAAAAATACTGCCCAGTAAAGCTGAAGTGAGTTAGCACGGGATTTTGAAAAGACTGTTCTCTCTTTCTCTGTCTCTTGTATTTGGAAGCAGAGAAGCTTGCACATAGTATTTTAAAAGATGATGTCTGCCTTCAGTGTTAGGGCTATAACTTAGTTCTATTCAAAGTCATAAAAATATTTGCTTATAGTAGGAGTGTATTTGAGCAACCTTAGTGCATATTGATCCAGTCAAATAACTAACATCAGGTTTTTTTAAAGCAGTGTATAATAAAGGTTATGGCTTTGTGAAGAATAGACTTTAACCACCATATCTGCATGTTTGTGTTCTTTAAATGAATGTCAGACATTACCTGTGCAGTTTGGGGTGTATAAAGATGTGGCCTGCAAGATGCAGCTTCCTATTTGCTGCGGATAAAAGCTGTTATGCTTGAAAGATTTTTCTGTGGTCTTTGTTGTGGGGAAAAACTTGAACTTGCAAACCTGCAAATGAAAGAGATCCCCCAAATTTTGTTTCTTTTTAAAAAAAAGGCAAAGTTCAGTACTGCTAGCATGATGCAAATATTTTGTATTACAGTTACAAAAGATGTTGGCTTACTTTGAAAGAGCTATGTCTAGAAGAAAAGAGCTATGTCTAGAAGCTGCAAGTAGACTTTAGCCTACACTGGCAAGGGAGAATGGGGAAGGGGTAGTTTTTTTCAACTGTGTCTTTCTATATGAGGAATCTTTCAATCAATACTGATTCAGTAGTTTTTAGAGTATACTGCATCACTGAGCTGATACTCCGTGAAGAGCAGTAGCTCATTTCATACCTTTAATATTGAATAAAATCATACTTTTTCTTCCATTCTTGCTGGTATTTTAAAATAACTGTTATGGACCTGTTTTTTCTGTGCCCTCAACAGCCAAATTCTGGTGAATTGGACCCATTATATGTAGTTGAAGTGCTACTGCACTGCAGCAAAGAGAGTTTGAAAAATTCTGCTACTGAGGCTGCAAAGCCAGCCAGACCTGATGAGAAAGGAGAGATGCAGGTTTGTTACACATGTTTATTCTCAGTAGTTTCTTATAAATGTTCTCAAAGGTTTTATTTCCAAAGCATTTGCAAACTGTGGTAAAAGAGGGATTGATGCATTAAGGAAGAGAAAGGAGCTGTATACCTAACTCTGCTTTCTTAAACAGTTGCTGATTTCACTGAGGAGGAAACTTCCAAGTGTGAATAAACTTAGTTACTGTTGTGTTCTATATTTCAAACCAGTAGATGAAAGACAATAGCAGTTATGTAAACAAGGTTATGAAAATGACCTATGTATGTGATAAAATCTGCAGATAAGTGTCTATAAGCTGTTTTTTCTTGGATACTTGTGCAGGATTTTACTAGATTTGAGAATTTAGTTAGAATTTTTATAATCCTTGAGTAATAAATTTTAGCAATGCTGTTTGGCAGATACTTTTCTTAGCAGTATCTTCTGTCTCTGGGAACAGAATTCTTTTTTTATTTCTTTTGCTTTTTCAGACCCCTTCAGCTTTGCGAGGCTATGACATTCTAAAATTAAATTGATATTTTTAGTGAAAGCATTTGCATTATTTAAAATTTTCAATTTGAAACTGTGTATCAAGACAAACAATTACAATTTTCAGACCAGAGACAGTTGTTTAATTTGTCCACGTTTTTTTCACGAAGTCCATTTAAAGCTTGAGATACAGTATTGATTCTTCATGGTGTCTTTGTGGTTTTAATAGTTACAAATATGTATTTGCTGATTTGATGTTCTCTATTGTTAGCATTCCTAGTTAAGTATATGACAATAATTTGTCTGGTTTGGATCATAAGAGGTATTCCAGTAGATAAGAGGCAAGGTAACAGAAAAACTGAAAATATTTTTTTTCCACTTGTAGCCTGTCTCCAGATTTAACTGAATACAAAATCTTCCCATTTGGACAAACTTACTTTTTTTCTTTATCAATACTTTATCTCATTACCCACATTTTCCTGCTTCCTGAGATTCCTTTACCCATTGCTGTGTCCTTGTGTACTCAGTTTTCCTTTTCCTTTGTAAAGTTTTGCTATGGAACAGTAATAATAAATATATTTTTTACTGATTTATCAGTTACTGCACTCTCTTTGATAGGTTGTTCCTGTTTTGGTACATCTTCTCTCAGCTATCAGCAGTGTCCGACTTTACATACCGAAAGACCTGAGGCCTATTGACAACAGGCAAAGTGTGTTAAAATCTATACAAGTAAGTTCCACTAGGCTGTGTAAGCTCTCTGCTCTGATTAGTGAGGTACTCTTGAACCCAAGACAACTTGTTCTAAAGAAATTTGTCTAAAGCTTGTGTCACATCTTCAGCCTTGTTCGTAAAAGGGGTTGGAAGCCACGATGTATGTCAATTGTTTCTCCTTGTCAACAGTCATTTTAAACTGATTCTGAAAATGGCTGAAACATCACATAACAAACTTACACTACTGCCTTCCGTGTCCCTATAGCTGTGCCAGCTGATTTGTAAAAGTATAATAGTTTATTTTACTGTTACTAATCTTACCAAAAAAATTTTTTTTCTTTTTTCATTTTAGGAAGTACAGAAGCGATTTCCTGATGGAGTACCATTACTAGACCCTATTGATGACATGGGCATCAAAGATCAAGGACTGAAAAAAGTAATCCAAAAAGTAGAGGCATTTGAGCATAGGATGTATTCACATCCTCTTCACAATGATCCCAACTTGGAAACCGTATACAAACTTTGTGAAAAAAAAGCACAGGTAAAAATACAAAACAAAACACTATATCTGTATTGAGCTGAAGAGAGAGACCATAATAGTCCCCTTCTTACTTGCTTTTCTTTTTATTTGCAAATCCCAAGTAATCCTTTTTAAATTAATAAGCCCAAATAATACTTTTTTAAAATTAATAAGCCCAAATAATAATTTTTAAATACAGTAAAATTATTGAATCTCACTATCAAACTGGCTGAGTCAGTGGTATGCCCTTGATTGATACAGATGGGAAGTACATCTGAAAACTCTTCAGAAAAAGTCATCAGGGATTAGAGGGTTACAGAGGTGCCACTAGAGTCTTTTTCACTGAATAGGCATAGCACAATACCGTGTAGGTACAGTCTTGGCAGATGATCAAAACTGATAATTTTTAATATGCTTGTGCAGAGCTAAGTTGAATTGATGGGGCTTACTAGCTTGGGGAGTGTACCATACAAATCATTGTGCTGCTGCTTCCTGAGCTGACTCCTGGCCTGAAAGCAATACACTTACTTATTTTGTAGAGAGTCATACCCTGCTAGACTGTAACTGGTTGTGCACCGAGACACAAGAGCTGTTTTGGGCAGCACAGAGTTGCACGTGGTAAGACCTGATGGACCAAGCAAACTTCTGCGAGGGTGTCTGCACTGTACACCCCGCTGTCAGAATGTTGACAGCGACTGTGATAAACAACAAGACACTGGAGAAGCTCTAATAGCAGGAAATAATGCCTTTGGGTTACATTTGACTGAATAGTTGGTTAGCTGAGACTTCATACAGGTCTCAGAAGACGAGTGCTCATTTCTCAACCAAAGATTTCTTCTGTGGTTTTTTGGTGTGGGCTGGTTGGGTTTTTTTCCCGCTCTGGGTAAATAGCTTAACTTCCCAAACTTACCAGAGTTTCCTATGGGTAAATGGAGCTGATTTTTTTTTTTTTTAAATTTGTTTTAAACCTTCCTTTTAGTAAAGTTAGATGAGTCAGTGTCAACTAGTATGTCCATATAATGTCGTTCTGAGGCCTTTATGTAAATTAAACAATGTTTTTAAAACAGTTGCATCTGTTAAACCAGCAACATGTAATTTCTCTCCTTCTGACCCCCCAGATTGCTATGGATATTAAGGCAGCAAAGCGAGAATTGAAAAAAGCCAGAACTGTCTTACAAATGGATGAACTCAAATGCCGCAAGCGTGTTTTGAGAAGACTGGGGTTTGCCACATCTTCAGATGTTATTGAGATGAAAGGACGGGTTGCTTGTGAAATCAGCAGGTAATTGGTTTCTGTGCGAAGTGATTATTGTCATGAATACACACTTTACTGTCCTCGCTGAAATTAGTATGTCATGTTTATATTTTAAAGTTCTGAGACCATTAGAAGAAAGATTCTTCAGAGACTATGTGATCCATGTCATAAAGGGAATATACTGATTGAAGCAGTAAAGATAGCAACTTAAGGACAAAATGCAGTAGATTTAAAAACTAAAACGTGGACATGAAAATGCCAAAACAATGGCTATTTTCTTACACAGCTTAGGCAATAGTGTGTGTTTTCATTTAATATTGTACATGAGAGGATGGTCTCAGTTTCTATGGTTCCACTTCCCAAGACTCAGTACAGAGTCACTCACAAACAAGGGTGTAACGGTGATTGTCAGCAATTACCAAGTCGCTGACAAGTTTGGAATACAGCTCAGTTGCTTCCATAGGGCTGTTGGAACAAACCTATGGAAGTGATGCATTTTACTATAATACATTTAGCAGGTACATATATATTGAAACATATTGTAAAGATTCCACGGAAACTCATGAATCAGACTTTAATACTTCAGAGTGTAACTCAGATTTTAGTAAATTGTGTATTTTTAAAAGTTACAGTGACTGCTGTACTCCTTGCCTTACAGATAGTTTGAAAGATGCTACCTATATTTGTTCAATATCTAATAACTTTTTTCCCCTGCAAAATTCGATAGCAAATGGGGAAGCTGAATCAGAATTTTATCAACTTCCTGACTTTCAGGAACTGTTTGCTGATAAGTTATACTTTTCTTTGTAAAAAAATCTACTTTTTTCCCCATCCTATGCATTTGTCTGATAAACTCCAAAAATAAAGGTGTAGTCTTATCAACAATTTGATGTTTTATCCAAATAGTATGTTTGGATTTTGTATCTACATCATGCACTTCCGTTTATAATTCATGATTAAGTCTTCATTCTACAAGTAAATTGAAGCAAATTTGTTCCTCTTTTCAGTATCTTGGAAATATCCAGTTGAATCTTTTTTGAGCAGCAGCAGTACCAATTTTAGTCCTTTTCATAAGTTGCCTCTCTGGTTCTTTTCAATCTCTTGGTGTCCTGTCTGATAAAAACTGACTAAAGCAACTGTTATTACTAACTTTTATGAACTATCAGCAGAGATTCTTTGTAGTTCAGTGAGAGCTTTTAGTTTCTTTAAAATACTGTCTCACTCTCTTACTAATTAGCATCCCCATTAAAAAGCTAATAAATTAGTATTTGGTATTCCTGTAAGAAAAATTCAGAAGCGATTGTTTCTTATCTACATCCCGTTGCTTCACAAAACATATTAATAGTACTTCATTTTAAAATCACATTTCAGTAAGTTTTTTCCCTGAGCTTCCTTCTCTTTCTCTTTATTTTAGTGCTGATGAACTACTCCTGACAGAAATGATGTTCAATGGTCTCTTCAATGACTTATCTGCAGAACAGGCAACTGCACTACTAAGCTGTTTTGTATTTCAAGAGAACGTGAGTTACTTCTTCAGTTCATGAATTCTAGACATTCCTGTCTACCAACAGTATTGTTTATAATTCAGTTCCAGAAATTGGTCGTAACAGTATGAGCCATTGCACATCTTTTATCCTTTCCTAAGGTGTTTGACATGAACTCCCATTGAACTTACCAAAAGCATTGCAGCTTCAGCGCTAAAATTATCTTTCCTCGTGAGTGACATGCTGAAGGTTGTGTAAAATTGCAGTCCTTGTAATGAATCTACAACTGTTTCCTCCTCATGGAGTGAAGCAATATTAATAGATTCTCAGCATATGTGCTTGTATTTATGTATGTATACACACAGATATCTTTATAATTTAAAATGTAGAATGATTATTTCAAAAAAGAGGCTTAAAAATATCTGCTCCTACACTCCAGGGTGAGGGTGTCTTTAATTCTGAGGCATACCCATGTTATGTTATTTGGACAGTACCCGTGACCTATTGATGGAAATGGCAGTACCACATGGAATTGATACCACAAGCGCTGTTAAAAACAGACCATATGTTATTAAAAGCAAAAACATGGGCATTTAATACCAGGTGGTGGTGTTTTCCCACCTACAAGCTGTATAGAAGTTTAGCATCATCAGGAAAATACAGTAAAAATAAACTTCTATATGAAACATTACTGCAGATAACTAGCAAGATGTAGCACTCAGGTTGATTCTCAATGTGGAAAGCACATTAGCAGCAGATGCTAATGAATTACTTTTGTTAGTAGAAGGGATGCCAAGGTAAGCCATTGTTAGTTAGAATATTGTGGTTCACTCACCAATAGTACTTGGGTCTAAACAGGTAGAACATAAAAATGCTGCTGTATTTGAATAGCCATATTTTCATACATAACCCCTGATGTTTAAGTTATTAAAAGCATTTGCTTTTTACATTCTTAAAGAAAAGCTTGTAACAGCTAAAGTAGTAAATGGTCAGCATTTTGGCAGTTCAAAACTATGGAACAGCTAAATAGAGGGAATTTTGGAAGTATTCAGAAAGCAGGTACTTTTTTTTCATACTGTTGGCGTACTGTACAGAAAGATTTTGTTTTCTGATTTAGTTTGAGGAACAAGTACTGGGGGAATTCAGTAAATTTTAGTGTTTGATAACACGTTTGAGAAGTCATTGGAATAATTTAGGATGGCACTAGCACACATTGAACTTCTATTTTTGCATTTAATTTGGTGTAGAGCAAATTTATGGGAGCGCATGAGATTATTTAGTAATGCCTTCTTTTTCAGTCCAGTGAAATGCCAAAATTGACAGAGCAGTTGGCAGGACCACTTCGGCAAATGCAGGTAATCTGTCTGTTAGAAATCTGTCTGAGCTCGGGGTTAATGTTAACATGCGTAAAGTGTACGAAGAAAGTATAATAAGCGCATGGTGAAGACTTGATTTTGGATCATCAGTGAATTTGGCTGGCACTGCATGTGGTTTTGCAGTGTGTAATAATGGGTTATCTTGTTTGCAAGAAATCTTTATGCTAATTTAGAACATGCCTTTAAAAACTTTTATAAGCTTGCTTACTACACTGTAAGTTGTTAGTGCAGGCAGACTTAATGTAAACAGTGGTTTACTTTCTGATTCTGAGTAATTTCACACTGAAAAGGAAACCTCATCCTGTATGCAGTACCTAGTAATAGGCAAGCCTTTCTATTGGTTCAAGACTTAATCTGTTTAAGCATGTTATAAATTTAAAATATTTTATTTTAAAGGAGTGTGCAAAAAGAATCGCCAAGGTGTCGGCAGAAGCAAAACTGGAAATTGATGAAGAAAATTACTTAAATTCTTTCAGACCCAACCTAATGGATGTTGTGTATACATGGGCAAATGGAGCTAACTTTGCTCACATCTGCAAAATGACTGATGTCTTTGAAGGTATGTTAATCAGTTCTTCTTTAGGAGGTTTGAGATGGTAATTCCGTAACATGGAATGGTAATTCTGAATCACCTATAATAGATCACAAAATTTATTAACTCAGATGTATTCAAGTATCTGCACAGCTGAAACTAAGTGGGGAAAAAAATTGTTTACTACATATGTTAATTTATAGTTCCACTGTTGGTAATTTAGAATCTATAGACAACTTTTTAAAAGGGCTATCTCTACATTCTAAAAATTTTCTATAAAACTCAGAAATCCTAAGTATTGCAACAAAAGGTAATGCTTACCTTTGCTAGTTAAAGGGAAAAATACATGTTCCAAATGCTTGCCATTAAGAAGTACAGCTCTTGCGCTTGTCCTCATTACAGTTAAGTGTTTTATTTACTTGGTAAATTGGAGGTTCCTCCTGCTGTCTTAATGATGGCAGAAGTGAGAGGTGGTAACCAAGTCTCTGTTTCGGATGGTTCATCACAGCAGTGCAGTGCAGGTATTTGAAAAACCTAGATGTAACCTGTCACCTGGGTTAATTTGGTTCCTAAAATTGGAGTACTAGAAACTGCCCCTTGAGGAAGGATACTTAGTTTTCGGTATTTTAGAAGTCGGATGATTTTAAAAGTCGGATGACTTGAAGCCCAGATACTTTGTAAAAAGCCAAACCATCCACCTGAAGTTCAAACCAAAATGAAAAACCTAATTTCATCTTTTACCAGCTTGTGAAGTTGTGAAGAACAGTAGGATGGGTGTACCAGTCTTGGAAGTCTGTGTATAATGACTGATATTTGAAAATCCTTTTTGAAGTTGTTAGTCACCATTGTCTTGCCTCTCTCAAATGCTGTTTTCTTGTTTATACATACACAGTTGCAAATGGGAGCCCTTAAAACAAAGGAATTCATGCACTTCTGTAACCCAATGCATAGACCCAGGAACTTTCTAAAGCAGGTTGCCTGCGAGCAACAGGAATCCTGGCAGTCTTTGATTCTGCATTCAGCAGATTCCTTCTATTGCAGTGAATGTCTGAGCCTTACATCTGCTGTAGAGGCACCCTGCGTAAGAGGAACACAAAAGGAGAAGCAGTAGCTGGCTTATGTTTTTACGTTAGCACTTGACTGTTCAGAATACACAGGGCAGTAACGTTTTCCATTTACCATACTTGGGCTAAGGCTAGTCGGTCAGCTTTGTCCTAGTCAACAGTGCTAGCTCCCTCGAAATTAGATCTTATGGGCCTATTTTGAGAAGTTCAGCTCTTGTGGCAGGGGTTGACGCACGACTCTTCCCTTAACTCCTAACAGGCTAGTTTTCTGTGCGTTGTCCAAAAGGAAGAAAAGCGCTTCAGACATCCACTGTCAGTTATGCTTACCTTAAATGCAGTGTGGTGTTGCTAAATCCCAGGGGTGTTTGCCCTGGTTAGCCAAGTCGCTATAGTGATTTCAAAGAAATTAAAAACTAGAATACCAAAAAAACCCCAAACCCGAAACAACAAAACACAAACCAAAAACCACAGCGTTCTTATTTTGATCTCAGGTACAAATTTTCATTTTAGGCATTAGTGCTTCCTGTCTTAATTTCCATAGAGGTTGTTAGCATGAGGTATAGCATGATGGCTTATTAAAGCTGTGGAAGGAGGATTATTTTCCTCTTTGCCTTTTGGGCAATGTGGAATTAGCAATAATGAGTTGCTGCTATTACAGGGAGTCCCAACTTCACTGTTGTGCACGAGTTTTAGTAAGGAGGCAGAAAATTGTCCAGCCATTAGAGAGTGCATTGGAAGCCACCACTTTTTTTAAACTAGTTTTTCATCACACACACAAACTTATTAGAAGTGCTTTCTGAAAGACTGTGCGCTTCATGAGTGAGAGACTAACGTTCAGTTTTGTGCTGCCATCCAGGCTAACAGGCCCTAGCAGAATTTTTCTGGACAGAAATCTTGGGAGTCAATGGCATGCTTCCACTCTCACAAGCCTAAAGATAGATGGTGTTCTGCTATTTTATTAGTATTGATGGTCAAGTGTCTGAAACCTCTTTTGGGTGCAGTTATGAGTAGTGTGAAGGCTTGTAGTTGTGGTAAGTAAATGGCTGCCTTTTCAGGTTGTAGCATAAGCCCGACTGCTCCAAGAGCAAGCGTGCTTGCCACAGATTGGAGCAGTGTTGATTGGCTAATGAAAATGAGTTGCCATTAAGCTGAAATGTGTGTGTTGGGAAGAAATAGAAATTCGAGCAGCTTTTTAAAGCTGTAGGGAAGAATGGTAAACTGAGCTAAGTATCCTATTAAATTCAGATTGACTGTTTTGTTTTGTGGAAGTAAGTATAGACAATAGTCATTGATTCCAAAAATGCAGTTTTTTTTCATGCACAAAAAAAGTATGTCTGCAAGAACTCTATGCTGCCTGTGAGTACTCCGTGGAATGGATGTCAGGGCTGGCCTTGTAAATGGAGATGAGTAGGATCTTTGAGAGCTGAGCCAGGCCCTGCCACAACGCAGTGTGGCCGTGCTTGGGGGTGCTGCCTGCAGTTCACTTGCTTTTGCTTTGTGCTTTGTGTCCAATAGACTACGTATAGTTTTTTTTCACCTCGTGTCATTGCAGTAGGTTTTACAGACTGCTGCCCTCACACAAACTATTTTACTGTAGAAACTGACATGGCCTACTGGTACCATATGAATGTTTTTCAGAACTGAAGTGTTATTTTACTTTTCTTAACTTCTCACTTTCCCAGCAGCTTTGTAGAATGTTCTTTTCATATGGACAGTTTTTCTCCAGATATTATGCCTTGTCTAGAGCTAGTATTTCATTGAACCATAGAAAGGTCGTCTAGTCCAACCCCCCTGCAATGAGCAGGGACATCTTCAACTAGGGCCAGCCTTCAGTCGGGTTGCTCAGAGCCCCGTCCAACCTGACCTTGAATGTTTCCAGGGATGGGGCATCCACCACCTCTCTGCGCAACCTGTTCCAGTGTTTCACCACCCTCATCGCAACAAATTTCTTCCTTCTATCTAGTCTGAATCTGCCCTCTTTTAGTTTAAAACCATTACCGCTTGTTCTATCACAACAGGCCCTACTAAGAAGCTTGTCCCCATCTTTCTTATAAGCCCCTTCTTAGTATTGAAAGGCCGCAATGAGGTCTCCCCAGAGCCTTCTCTTCTCCAGGTTGAACCCCAACTCTCTCAGCCCTTCCTCACAGGAGAGGAGTTCCATCCTTCTGATCATCTTTGTGGCTCTCCTCCAGACCTGCTCCAACAGGTCCATGTCTTTCTTGTACTGAGGACTCCAGAGCTGGACGCAGTACTCCAGGTGGGGTCTCACCAGAGCGGAGCAGAGGGGCAGAACTACCTCCCTCGATCTGCTGGCAATGCTTCTTTTGATTCAGCCCAGCATACAGTTGGCTTTCTGGGCTGCGAGCGCACATTGCTGGCTCATGTCCAGCTTTTCATCCACCAGCACCCCCAAGTCCTTCTCCACGGGGCTGTTCTCAATCCCTTCATCCTGTATTTACCCTCTGACAGTTGTTTTGCATTACAATGATTTTCACTGTAGGTGTCAGATGCCGCTGGAGGAAATGACCAAACAGCATACTGTTTGCATGCTGCTAGAAGAGCATAAGCATTAGGGTTGTTTTTGTGAAACTTGTTAGTGACTTGGGCCAAGCTGAGAAGTACGTTAAAAGAGGAGATGAGATGAATGTGTAACAAACTACAGTGAGTATTAGGTTGCAGTGGGGGAGCTACATCACTGAGCTTGTATGCATTACTGTAAGCATGCAATTCAGTGGTAGAGTGGTCCATAGACTCTTGAGTGGCACAGGAGTAGTAAAGTAGACCACTTCCGGTGTCACTGGCTCTGCCAACTAACGAACCAAGGGTTATAAAAAAAATAAACACACCCCTACCCCAAAACGTATGCATGGTGGTTCCTGAAGCAGCAAACTTGTGAATCCCCCTAACCCGTATGGTTTTTGAGGGAAGTCTTTTAACAAGTACTTGAAAGAAAAATCCACTAGGAATTACTAAACAGCCCAGAAAGTCCTCTGACTAGGTATTAGTTAGAGGCTGTGAAGACAGTAGAAGAAAACAAGAACAGGACAAGCGTTTGGAGATAGCTTCAAGGAGATGCCTGATGGAGAAATTTACTGTTAAACAGAAACCAAGCTTGAGACATACGGCTGTTCTTACCATTGGCTTCTAGATAAATTGAACAGGGTTAGAGAAGGAACTATTGCTTTGGTCCAGAGTGCGCTCAAGCAACTGAACTATTCAGTGACATGATGTGGCAGGGAATACAAAGTTTTCCATCACTCTTTTTACACAGGTAGCATAATTCGTTGCATGAGAAGGCTAGAAGAATTGCTTCGGCAGATGTGCCAGGCTGCAAAAGCCATTGGAAACACAGAGTTGGAAAATAAGTTTGCAGAGGGTATGTATTTCACTTCCACAGTATAAGAAGTAATTCTAGAAAGCATATGAAAGGGAACGGTGGGGAAGGGGCAGGGTGTGAGTGAATAATTTGGTAATATAAGCTGCTGGTATTGACTTCATGGTAAACAGCATCATTGCTCTCTTTCTAGATAACATCTATGTTATAAAGTTTGACTTAAAGAGGTGGTGTTTTGATGCATACTGACAGTTTAACCGAGTTAGTGACTGAAAATGGATGTACAATGACTTCCATTTAAGACTTGTAACACTCTCTACTGCAAAGCATTACATGCCTGTAACTACTTAAAATAGTGATTGTGTCAGTTATGACTGCTGGATATTAATACAGTTTTCCTTTTTAATAGGGATTACAAAAATCAAGAGGGATATTGTGTTTGCTGCCAGCCTTTACCTGTAACAGAAGATATCTTCTAAAAACAGCACAGGATTCACGTTACGGAACAAGTTCATCAGCTTCACATGCTACTTCCATCTTAAGTCATTATTTCTTTTAATAGTGTGTATTTAAACCACAGTTGTTTCAACAAGGCATGTACAAACAGCAGTGTATGTAATATAACTGTTACCGTGTTTCCAATAAAAATTTACAATTTGAATAGCTTTTTTCTTTTACGCAAGAGCTTGAACCAACAGAAATTTAAAGTTTAGATATACAATAACTGTGGTAGATGTTACTATATACAGGTAAAGTGAGCATTCAAGAGCAGCAGCAGTCCCTTAAAGGCATTTACTTATATTACATAGTTAGACTTGTGAAATTGTTTTCCTTTCAGAGAGCAAGACAGGTGAGTTGGGTCATTCTTCATGGTTGATGATTGCTGCCAAAGTGATTTCCGTTTGTTGGAGTCTCGTGCAGGGTTGTATGGGAATCTTCTTTCGGTTGAAATGTACATCCTCTCACTTTGAAGAAGTCAGACACATACACAACCTAAGTGAACAAATTAGTGTTATGTTCCTGCACTTGTAAGTCTTTGAAACAATGGGTAAATGCTTTTGCAGAAGGTAAATTCCACGATCAAAACGAATAAAAAGTTTAAACAGATTAAAACATTAGAAAATTGCTAGGAAGTCTCATATAAAATTCCGACATCTGTTCTTTCAATAGCTTCTTCTCCAGCTATTACCCCCCCTCCCGTTGACCACTTAAAGCCACTGATGGTTTAAGCCAAATTCAGAGCTTGTGTGCTAACTGCTCAACTGCCTTATCAGGCACTGCTTCATTACAATAGCCATAGTCTGAACAACTCTAAATGAAGGAGCAAGATATGCTTGCTGGGGGCCCACATTGCATGTATGGTTAAATTTATTCTGTAATTTATTTAGAACAGGACAGGAGAGCTTGTGCTTTAGCTGAGGAAGAGGGTTCAATAGTTAGTAACTATTATTCTCTGGAGTGTCACTCTCAGTTGCATTTCTTTAAAAGCTGGTTATAAAGCAAGCTTGGATTCCTCTCCTTGGCAAGGTTCACAGCAGCTCCCTCCTGAATACATGTGTCTCACCGACAGCTCCAGACGCTGTAAGGCCGACTCTACCTACATTATCCATTCCTGCATTCCTTTGAACATACCACTTCACTTCCTTCACAGCTACTGACTACAGTACTTCACAGCTACTGAGACAGGTGCCTTGATCCAATTCGGCAGCTTGCTCTTATCCCACTGCCCACTTCACCAAGTCATATAGTAGACGTGCTGGGTACAGTTCTGCGTGCAGTGCAAGAAATGAGAAGCCTTCTCTCATGATCCCTTCCCTTCCTACATCAGCTTTTCCCGCTCCCACTGCAAACCTGAGAACTGCAGAAGACAGTCTAGGGCAGCAGAAGAAACAGTCTTCCACACTGGGGGCTGGCCGAGGATACTGGATGAGTTTCAGCTTCCACTTAATGCTGAATTCACTCAACTCAATTTAGTGCTCCATTTGCAGTTGCTGCCCCAGCATGCTCTTACCCCAGCTTTCTGTTTCTGGAGGTGAACTCTTCAGTTCTTTCAGGTAAGGGTTTTGTTTGGGGGGTTTTGTTTTTAAAAATAATTTCCTTACCTTTCAACTCTGCTGACTGTAATGCCACCTTCTACTCATTCTTGTATTACCAAACATCTCTTAAGATATCCTCTCAATCATCCAACACCCTTCACTAAACTTGTTTTCCTAATAAAAGTGCCCTCAGCTCTTCAATCCCTGATGTTTCTTATTCCCTGCACTCATTTCTTAGAAAATGAGATTGTACAAAAATGAGGGGTAGGATTATGTTTTAGTCAACATGCAGCCATTTAATAACAGCTAATGCAGTATGTAGGGTTTTGATGATTGATTGCAACAAGTAAAGTTTTGTCTTGAAATGAACCATACCCTTCTGACTTCCAGCTGAGAAAGCTTTTATCTTGGAGGTAGTTCTTCAGGTGAGCCTCAGTTCTTGGTAACTGAATTCTTCAGTATGACCTCAATTAGCTCATGTCTCTGAACCAGAAGTCTCTCTGATCTGTCCCTTCCCATGGATGAATCAACCATGGCACTGTGGTGACAGCCAGCACAACTGCTGCCACTAAGTCAACCAGGCCTGCAGCTCCAAGTTTAGCTGATGCTCTGTTCCTTGGGATAGCTTTTCACTCATCAGTACGGCTAAGCTTCACATGCTGGTTGTTGTAAACACCCTTTTAGCACGCAAAATGCACACAAGAAATGGTGAAGCGTTTCAGTTTCCCAACAGACTGAAAAAACAGGCTGTATAAGCTGGCAGAGGCAGACACTTTTATGCTGTCCTTATCCTTAAAGGCCTTTTTTTTTTTTTTTGCCCTGCTTACCTCATACACAGTTCTCCTCTGCTGTTGTACCTGAGATTTAGAATTTGGCTAGAAGCAAAACGTATGGTTATATAGAAGCCCACACGGTTTTGCAGTTGACCGTATCCATCTCGGTTATTTGAAAAACTCTCAGACAGGGACAATTTCGTGTTGTCTTAACAGCTAGAACAGCCACTTATCTCATCATTGGCCCAGAGTCTGCCTCACTCCCTGAAGTACTGTTGCTACACGCAGTTCAAGGAGTTGTTTCCCCCTCCCGCAATTTTCAAAGCATTAGGAAGACAGGTTTGCTTTCCTCTCAACACAGCCTGCAGTTCTACGGTGCTGTTCGTAAGAGCAGCATTTACACACACACCCACTCCCCCCAGGAATTACTTACAATGAGCACAGCTACCACTGCTCCCTGAATGAGTCCTGTTAAAACATCACTCCAGTGATGCTTGTAATCAGAAACACGCGAGAGACCCACATAGATAGATGCAGCAATAAGACCAAACTGTAGAGTAGGACGTACAAGTCTTGCCCAGTCTCCTTTCATTCTGGCCTGAAGGTAAAGCTAAAAGGAAAAGAAAAATAGTTATAAAATCCAGTAAATACAGAAGCAGCAACACGTAAAATTGTGTTGGGTCTGTTCAAAGAGTTGAGTTGAAATTTGTGTTCAGAGACATGATCATGTCCACAAATGTCCCAAGTGGTACACTCTCACAAGTATGCTAAGGCAGAGTTTGATAGTCAGTGTTGGTCTTTATATGATGGTGTTATGTAGTTTTATGTAACATAGATACTTGCTGTATTTGTGCCAATGTGACAAGTGACTGTTTTCAGGATAAAGGTACCGGTAATACCAGAGCCACTTAAGGCTTAGAAAGAATCCAGTGGAAGTTAAACCAGTATTTTACTCCTGCATTAACTAGAGGCAAATCTTACTACAAACAAAAAAAACCCAAACAAACAAACAAAAAAAAAAGCTGGCAACCATCCAAATTTACAGTCCTCCAAAGATAGGGAGCCCGATCTTGCTCTGAGCAGGAAGACCATTAACATCTTCAGTAAAGTTTACATATACTATACATAAAGCTGACAAGTTTTTAACTTTATTCTCCATTCCAGTCACCTTTAGTACTATCAGTTTTTAGCATATTCCAGCTGTAGTTAAGCATCAGAACTAACTGGATATAATGACTGATAACATCTAGGATCACATTCCTCAGTTGTCACTGGTGTATTTCACTGAGCTCCATCTGTTCCTAGTCCTTTTTAGCTGCACATTAACCATGTTACTGCTCTGGTAAGCAAGTGGATACGTGCAATTCCCATGCTTTTTCTCTCCCCTCAGCTCTGTTTATGTTGTGTATATCTACGCTTTTGATGGGTTCTCAAATTCACAGTATTTAACTCTATTACTTTCCCATCTAATCTAAGACCCTGCTTTTGTCTCTTTCTCTGGTATGTCTACGACACAGACCTCTTATTTCAGCTATAAGAGGAGCTTCTCCAAATCCACCCTGTAAACATCATTGAATTTATTCTGGAACTTGATCCTGTCACCAAAAAAGGCACCATAGTTACCGTATTGACAGAGAAGAACAATACAGTTGGAAGTTATATTTAACATTTCAAGTATAAATTTTCAGTACCATCTAGGAACTTCAGGTCGACTAGAAAACCTTAATTGACAGTCTTGCAAAATCGTAGAAGCTAACTAAAACACAGGCTTCACGCACTGAGACAGCACACTAAACTTCTGGTAAACCCCTCGGTTGCCAACTTCAAAGCGCCATGGCTACCTTTCAGAAGCATTACATTTACAATGTAAATACAGGCATAGAGCATGCACTGTAGATGCAAAGGTGCTACCTTCCACAGTTAAACATTTGGGGAATATTTGGTTGGTTTCTCTGAGTAACTTGCATCATAATTTTGGCATGCTGAATTTTTCAGCTATAAATGGAGCACCGAAAAGATCAACCCTATCCATAAACGGTTTTCTTTAATAGCAAGGTCAGGGTGAAATCAGACTCTGAAGAAGCTACAGCTAAGCCTGAACTGGAAAATAACTTTTTCCCCCCTCAGGTGGTGGGCACTGCATATTTCTGGGGACCTTAATTTCACCACTAGGGAAAATATTGTTTAGCCACTTCAAAAATTAGCTGTCACACAGTTCTTTTAACAAAAGGTGTTTTAATGGTCTTTTATTAATACTACTTCTGGATTTACCAACAGTAGACCAGAACACTACCTGAGTGCCAAATGGAGCAGAGGTGGGTCCAAGCAGCACACGCTGGTAGCCTAAAAAGAGCTGGCTGATGATTCGATACTGGCTGTTCTTTCCTCTTTCCCGATTCCCACTAAATTCTGCTTAAGACAGCTAAAAATACCTTGCTGTAATAACGTTTTTTCCATGTAAGCATTTCTGGTAGTTGGCAAAGATGTGTAGTTGTATTAGAAAGAAAAAGGGTTATGCAACTGCAGACAGGTGGGAAACCAGGTTTACTTCTGAACAGAGGAAGAAAATGAGGCAAGCCAGACAAAAAGCGAACTTGGAAGGATGCCAGCCCACACCACTGAATGACCAATAAAATAGCCTCTGAATCTCCCTTATGCAGCATGTGTTCAGATTTTCTTTCTGCTTGACAAAGCATCAAACAAGAAACCTGGATTTAACATCTACGTGAAGACTTTGATTTCCATACTAAGAGAGTGATCTTGTCATAGAGAAGATCTGGAGCTGCTTTATCACCTGCAGAACACATGCAGTTGGCTACAGGCTTCATCGATTCTAGGTGCTTCTTCACACCACCAACTCCAGTAGATATACAGGAAATGCCCAAAGCCCTTTTTGCACCTTCTACCAGCAGATGGATTTATATTATTCTAAAACTACATGTGAGAAGGGTGAGCAATCCTACCACGGATAAGCATCAGTGTGACTGATCACTGTTGTGTTTAATTTGAGAAGTAGCAGCTGTTCTTCTGGTTACAATTGTTTTTTTCTGTTATTTTTTTGTTTAGTTGAGAGTAATTGCTTATTAACCAGCAGCTGCCATGGCAAATTCTGTGTTATTTTTAAGCAGGTAACTTCAAACTGACACTGCTTTTAATAGGCTCAGGCAGTCACGCTGTCCCGCAAAGATTCTTCCTACTACCCTGACTCAGACAACAGCGACGTGTCTGGGCTAAAGTAGGCCAGCAGGACTGCACAGGAAAATAAAGCAGCCAAAGAGAGGAAGGAGCTTTTGCCTTATAATTCCATTAAATATAAACCAAGGTTGATACCAAAAGTATGCCCAGGAGTCCTTTATATAGTATTAGTCCTTATATAGCATTATATGCACAATATAGCAACGTCCTGGTGTTACGCTGCATTAACACTTACTACTATTTTGACCCTGTTGACTAACAGAGGGCAATGACTTCAGACTGTTTACAGAACCCCTCCCGACATGCACAGCATGCCTCAGGTTCTTTTGCTCTTCTTTGAAGTCATTTACAGCACAGGCTTAAAGAAGGGAAACAGAAGCAAATCCCTGCTAGTCCCCCCACCCAAGTCTCTTTGCTGGAGAGGAATAAGCTTTACAAGTAAAACTTGTAATCTACAGAAGCAGCAGGAACTTTAGGAAACGTCATCTGGTTAATACTGCTGCAATGCCCCTTACCAGCATTTCACTTGTTGCTGAAAAATACATTTGTGAGCCTACACAGTAGGAGCATCCAGAGCTGTTCTGGTAGCAACACGCTCCTATCAGCGACAGGTATTTGACCATGCTAGCTTCCCTGCTATCCTGTTTCTGAGCATCTGTCTGATCGTTCAGTAATATCATTCAGCTAGGATCAGTTTCTCTTCACTCCTCCATCCTGCTGTTTCTCGTGTTTGTTTTGTTCGTTCTTTTGAAAGCGCACAAATAGATTTCATAGAAACTGTCTCGTAATGGGATTAAATAATCTCCAACTTTTTTTCCCTACTAGCTAATGTTTACTCTACAATGAAAATATGTTCTCTACACCACACACATCCTGAACACAAGTTTCTTCTTAATCTATGGTCTAGTACTTCATTTCTAAAAATACACACAGGAATGAAGAGAAACTCAACCACTTGTGGCTTCGTGCAAGAAGCCACAGACATGAATGGAAAGGTCTCTGCAACTGGAGAACAATTTGCTACTCTTAACGTTTCTAGCATAACTTTCAAGTATTTGCTCTTCCACCAAAGCAGTACTAATATACATATACACATGCCTGCCTACCTAATTTTAAAGTACAGTGACTTTTATTTCCTAGATGGACTTTTGGAGGTGTAACCATGAAGCTTCACAAGAAAATTTCTTAACAGCTAACATCTCACATCCCCACCTTAAGGGCACAAAATTCTTTTAAATCTACCAAAACCTACTCACGCCAGTAACCGAGGTCATATTTCAGATAGTTAGTTTCAATACTTAAAACTCCTCGGTCATTTTTCATTCAATACCTTCTCAGCTTTTTTCCAAAATCCTATTACACAACAATTCTGTACTGCAAAATGTTTTGCCTATTAAGGTATGGGAAATCCTCCTGCACTTTCAATCCTCCTTCAAGAGTGGAGTCAAAAGGAAGAAAGTTTTGGGGGTCTTCCCCCCACCCAGGGGAATTTATTTGTTCTGTCACTTTTCAAAAATGGATTTTCTTCAACAGGATTTTATGTTTCCTGATATCAAAAGGCCCTAGTAATAGCATTTCCTACAGGTGTCCTGTTCTGTCCTAAGGAACAGAAGCACACTTTCCCTTTGGAGATGTACCTATTTTCCCCTCTTATTTTTGTCTCCTCAATCCTGATATACTCAGCATTATGAACTTAATAGCAAAACAGAGAACATAGTTTTCCTAGAGAGAAAACTCCCCTGTGACACAGGGAAATGAGAACACTTCTCAGTTTGGCCTAGTACAAGTAGTAAGAGTCTGGAGGGGAAACAAACATGCAGAAAGTCAGTTTTCTTATGAAATAAGCCCTAGAGACCAAGTAAACGGCATTTACTTTACTTAGCTTAGCATTTACCATTAGTCATGTCTAACTGTGGTTTCATGATATCTGCCTGAGCATTAAGAAAAAGCCCTATGGCATTACTGTTTTGCTCTTAACAGGCACAAGATCCTCCTGCAGTTATAATTAGTCTTTGGATCCATTACTGACTACAGTTAGAAAAGCTTATACTTCGAAGCAAGTCTCCTGACCCAAAAAGTCCCAAGAGCCACAAACAGTAATCAGTGCTGTGGAAATCCACCATAAGGATTCTTCCCAAACCAAGCAGCTCTGAAATGCATAAGCCACCTCAAGTGTGTGTACACATGTATGTGGTTGGCTTTGGGATTTCTGGGGTGGAGGGAGGGATACGGAGGTACTGTGTTCTGGTGGTTTTGTTCATGAAGCAGGGGTGGAAGGACGGGGGGAAAGCACAGGAGGCACCAGTGTTTGAAACTCTTCAGACAAATCAGCCTCAGAGTAACTATGATAAGAGATGGGGCAAAATTCTCCAGGAGACCTGGGGTTAGGAACAAAGTGTGAGAATCCAGGCACATTTGTAGGACAGGAAAATCTCATTTCTATGGATATCCCAAGGACATCCTTACAGGACAATCCCCCTGCTCCTAAGACTGTGAAGTCTTCCATCAGGAAGCTGAGTAGATGCACAGAGTGCCAAAGTAACTATCCACCCTCCATCAGTAAATAAGCATCATTGCCTTTCTGCGAGGAGAGGGGACTCCAGTAACCACAGCACTATGCACTTCTATAAGACACAGTTTGCACCTAAGTGTCTTTGATACAAGCTGTTATTCAAACAAGATCCTCCAGGAGAATGAAAGAGCCAAGACATTCACCCTAGATTCTGGCATAATGCTATAAAGCAACAGAAGATGAACATTTAGACAGATGGATGATCTGCCATCTCCCTGTTCCAGTCCTGCTCAACGATCCAGCAGTACAGACCAAGACACCTCTGCCCTGCTCAGACTAGGCAACAGGGGAGAAAAAAGCCCCCTTCAGAGATCTTCCTAGCTTTCTACTTCTTCTGTGAAGGTCTGCAAAATAGCTCTTCCCTTTCTGCATGTTACAGGAAACTTTAGAGATTCCTTTGTATAAA
Organism: Gymnogyps californianus; assembly: GCF_018139145.2. Lineage (NCBI taxonomy): Eukaryota > Metazoa > Chordata > Aves > Accipitriformes > Cathartidae > Gymnogyps > Gymnogyps californianus. The sequence continues at coordinate 65,225,185 of NC_059500.1, read as the reverse complement.
AGTTAGTTTGTATAAAAGCTATTATTCAAGAGCCACAAGGTGTTCTGAGAAATAACCTGTCATATACAATCTTGTGTTTATGCAAATATTGCATACAAGTGCAACAGCTTGTTTTATACCTGTAAGCACTGTATCTATGAATAAACACAGAACTCTAGGCATCAACCAACAAGACACTGCCTGCAAATCAGAAATCATTGTCCAGTTTGTTTAATGTGAAGCTTGATGTTAATATGGATAATGCCTATCCCATGTAATTTTACACACAACAGGCTCACATCCAAACAGAAAGCTGTATTATAAAAGCACTACAGAGATGTAGCAGAATTCATGAGTCACTCACGAACTGGGGTTCTTTAAAAAAAAGGGGGGGGGGGGGGGAGAAAATGGCAACTTAGACTTCAAAGTTTATTTTGCCTTTTTAATAAGATCTCCTCCTTTTCTTAACAAATACATATTTATGATCCCTGGTATATCCGCAATATTATCTGTTCTTTAGTTTTATTTTGATTGGGCAGAAAACAAAGGAAAAAGAAGCAACGTTTCAGAATTAATTTTTCCCCTTCCAGTGAAGGAAAAGGATACAGGTCTGCAGTTACTTCAAGGTGGAGGTGTATCTGGGCTGCTGTTCAAAGGGACCGTCTATCCCTTTTACTCTAACCAGGTATTGCTGCTGACTCCCCTGTGCCAGCTCTGATGTTTGAATAGCCCTACGGTGACCTGGCACAGGGAACTGATCCATTGGACAGGTGAATTAGGGGGGGGGGACGGGGGGACGGACCCAAACAACTGGACTAGGGAGAAAAGGCAGAATATGTACTAGTCTGGCCTCTTTAAGATAGCTGCATGCTGCTGTCAAAAGGCAATTGATGTGCAAGAGCTGCCTCCTATGCAATGGGAAAAAAATCCTGTCTGTTACTAGTAATAGCCCAACTCTCAATACAATATCAAAAGTACAATCAATCTATTCTGTACAGACATTTCCCACTGGACAAGTAATGTTTTTTGAGTTTTTAATCCACCAGCCTCAACTTGGCTGTACATTGCAGAAATAATTGTTTATTGACATCATTTTACCATAAAGTAGGATAAACAGTAACATTTTATTCCATTGCAAATACTAACACTTGGCTCTTTTCTGATGAGAAAAAACACCCTAAATGTGTTCCTTCTACTTGGAGTAAGTATTTTTCTGTTGTGTCTACCCAGTTATAGAAACCTTCACTAGAGGAATGTAAGCGCTGCAAGGTATTGCTTTCAGCTCAGTCCTACAGGAGCCAATTCACAATAATGTCATCACTACTGACAGCTCAAACTCCCAAACAAACTATGGAGAAATTGTTTTGCTTCGTTTGCTTACTATTAAAAAGTCTAAATACCAATATCAAAAGAACACTACGAGCGCATCCAAGTAGAAGCACAAGCTTCTCCATACTTGAGCTGCACAGCATGACCAGTTACCCTTTATTTTTTCATCTCTGCTTCAAGTAAGATGCTTGGTACTACCCACAGCTACAGCCAAACAAAACATTTTCAGTAACAAATGTCTTTTCATTATTTTTGAAGACTAGGTAGTCCTCAACTTTCATGTGGGTAGGAACACATTAAGGACTGTTCTGCAGCTCTAGTCAGTAGCATTTGGGAAAGTAAAGAAATACTGCCATGCAAACAGACATACCTACAACACTGTGTTAAAGGCTCCCAGGCTCGTAGTTGGATACTGTTTCACTCAACCTCCAATCCCAACATAAACAATTAAAGAAAGAGATTTCAAGAGCAAAGCTTGATTGGCACATTTAGGAGCATGAGTATAAAAAGCAGCCTAAACCCCTCTTTCACTTGTGTTTAGCCTATGACCTCTCTGCAAAAAAAGGCTGTCAGCCCAGGTCACTGAAATACCCATCGCCCTCCTGTTCTCGTCTGTAATTCCCCACGTCCTTGGACACACAAGATGTTCTTTCCCAATGAACTGCAGGAGAGCTCGAGAGCCACTCAAGTTACATCATGCAAAGATTCATCATCCCCTTTCGTCCCAAGTCTCAGTAACACAAACATGTTGCCACCCCCAGAATAGCAGGGCAGCTTGGCTGGGTTTCTGCAGCCCTGTTCTTCATCCTGGGTTAGGTGCTGGCAGGGAAGTGCCCAGGGCAGTTACAGCCAAGACCGACTCCGTTACAGCAACCTGATCTTCAGGGCCACACTCATTTCTGCCAACTGCAACAGTTGCAGCGGGGTCATTCTCGCTACTGAAGACAGCATGTATTTAGCATTTAATTTACAATAGCTTTCAGACATAAGTTAAAAAAAAAAAAAAAAAGTAAGTTGAAGCAAAAACTTATCAAAAAACAGCATCTCCCCCTGTAGGGAAGGGTCCTAGTTTGGTCACGTGGACATTGCTAGAAGAGGTGTTCAACTACACTCACCCTCCCATTCTCCAAGCCAAGATAAAATGGTTTTGTTGATACAGGAGAGATCGTGCCAGCTGTTTAACTATGAAAGGAAAGGAGCAGCAGGGGGAGGGGATGACAGAGAGAATTTGGGATCCAGCATCTGTTACTGGGTCACTGGGTTCCCACATACTGTTGCAGCTCAAACTCCCTCTAGTTTCCACATGAAGCTGTGGTTGGCAAAAGCATCCCTGAGATAACGGCTCCATCTGGACCCAAACTGACCCACCTAGCTCTGCTAAATGAATCTCAAAATACATTCTCCACCACAACTTCCTGGCCTGACAGTCTGCAAGCAGATTTTTTCTGTGATTTCATGCATTCCATATACCAATGAGTTAGAAACTAGAAGAAAACATAAGTCTAATCTGGAAGTAGGCTGAAAACCCAGGCCTTAAACTGGTCCAGCTAGACACAACGGCTTTTTTTACAGGTACATGGCAACATAACATCCAGTTAAAAATGCAGCAGTGATCTCTATGCTGTAAGAATGATAAGTGATATATGCTACTGCTTGTTTAAATAGGTAGATTATATAAACTGTTTAACATTCCCTAAAGCTATTCAAAACCCACACATTCCTATCGTATTATCGTTCTTTTAGAACTTGTTAGATAAGTGTTTTATGAAACAGAATTAATGCATTCTGCTCCTTACTCCGCAGATGAGCAAACCTCCTTTCTCAATGGCAGGTGCCACAGTGATTTGCAGTAGGCACTGCCCTTGATTCTGTTTTAATGCCAGACAGTCACATACAGCAAGCTACATGAGACCAGGTCAAATAGAGATTTTGCAGATGAGCACATTGACAATTCAAACATGGTAACAAAATGTAGAGTCATTATAGTTTGCCATAAAAGGCTTTAAGCAGGGACTAGCTTAATGAAGCTGCTATCAATTATGGAAGTATGTAAGTATCACAGACTCATTCCTTTTATTTAGATAACCTTTAAAAGCTTGACTGCCACATGCATGGAAGGTGAACGCTGCTCCTGCAAGGAACCTAAGACAATATTAAGTAACTGTAAATGCTGGGGAACAAAGGTTATTTGTGTCCTCCCAGAAAGACATGAGCCCAAATTACATACCAAGTATTTCCATTCCTGAAGTTAAAAGTTAAGTTCTGCTCTCCAATGCTGTCCCACAAACCAAAAGAAAAACTAAGGAGAAATGCTTCGAATTCCCAGATATGTGCTTGCTTAGACTATACATTTTGAACAGCTCATGTGGCATGATATTCTTTCATGTTTCTTTAGCTCTTTTTAAATTCAAGTTATGCATTTTCAATTTGGAATTTTAAGCTTTTCCGCTTCTATCCTTCCTTCTGAACTAAATCACACATTTTCTTCTATATGCTCCCGAAGCAAGAAAATGAGAGACCATCTAGACAAAATCCCTGCTTCCAGAGTAATGAAGTCCCCAGAATATGAAGACATTAAAGTCACAACGTCCCTAGGAGATGAACTTTTAAAAAACCATCCACTCAGCAGCACCTAGAGCTTACAGGTTTTGTCAACAACTTCCTTCACATTAAATATAAAGCCTGAGCCGTCAGGTGTTTCCATGTACTGCCCTCACTATGAGGTGGGACATACAGCATAGGATTATGTTGAAAACTGCAGTTTTTTCTCCCAATACCAGTGAAGCTATGCAGTCAGAACTCAGATACCAGAGCTCCCACTGAGACTTGTGGAATTTCTCATGTCATCAAAGGTTTAAAGCACCTAAAACATTTGAAAATGCTGATGAACCACCTCACATTCATTTTCAATCTATCATGTGCAGGTGCACAGAACAGAAAAAAGCTACAATTTAACTTGTTTGTAATTCAGCAATTCTGCTTTAAGTAACTGAAGCTGCAGAAATATTTCACTACTTTGCCTAGTATTTCGCAAGGTGACTTTATTTAAGCCACGCACTTCAAGCGTCTCTCATTTCACAGTTGCAGTGTCTGTGCTGTCAGTAGCAGAGATCATTTCCCCTTTGATTCCCCCCAAACGTTCCCTCATTTTTGAAAGGCATAACCTGACACAGTACGCATGTTCAGCAAGTAACATTTAAGAGTATGCTTTCTGCAGTATGCACACATGGTAGACTCCTCCAGTCTCTCCAGAAACCAGCATGCTAGTGTCTGGTTATGATTAATACTGGCTATGAGTAATGCCACATGCTAATGATTCTGTCCTGCTCATGACTCAGTCCGCAGCTGGAGCAAGTGTGCAAACAGCAGATGAAGCCAGCATCAGAGTTCAGATAATGAACAGGTTATCAAGTGCTACAGGCTTGGTTTAGAGCCACTGGCAGCACTTTGCCTTGCCCATGGGCAACAGGGAGGGTTAGAAAGCCATTTTCCTCACCTTCCTGCAGTAGCTGTCTGCTTAAAGACATATGTACTTTTTCCTTTTTTTTTTTTACTTTTTTTTTTTTTTAAATAAAAAGACTACATTTAATGCAAAGGTTGGTATGCAGTAATGCTGTGTTAATCAGCAAGGTAAAAACATCCTGCACAGGAGTCATTAATCTTCTTCAGATGTCCCTATGAAGGCCTCCCAACAGTTTCTGGATGAATAATCTTACTACAGGACAGAAGAAAGTAGAAATCTAATCTCCACAAAGCCTCTTATTTGTACTGGGCAACAGCTCAGCCAGAGACAGACAAGAAACTGGGGTGCAGGAATAGATGAAGAATGCCGCCTTCTCCAGCCAGTTCTGGCTACTCATTGACAAGTTTACCGAATAACAAACTGATCTCCAATAAAACAGTTACTGTTTAACTCTTTTAACATGGCATTTGTTAAAGACATTTGTACCCTTCTAGTTTAAGGGAGCTAAGTAAAGCCATGTTGTCTTGCAGTTACTATAGAACTGAATGAACACAATGACAGTTTCTGTAGCAGTACGCTGAGCCACAGCAAGTTTTATTTCATTGCTGAACCAGGACTGACAAGCTCTGGATTTACAGCATTTCAAAATGGCATACAGAGGATGGATTTGACTTCTACTGTCCCACCTCTCCCCCATGCAGAAGGTTGCTAAGAGTGAAGCTCACACACACACAAAGCCCCAAGACAGGTAAGGTTCATAGTTGCCTGTTCAGGAACTCTGCACACAAGCTCCTTCGCATGGATTCAAAAAACCATGCCACAGGCAACTACAGAAAGCATTATTCAACCCACATAAAGTTAGTATCTTCAAAATAAAGGATTCTTTACTTTCTTGCCAAAGGCTACATTTTTTCAAATCCTAGCAGGTTAAACAAATAAGGTCTGAAGTCCAAGGTGTTCAGCGCATCTTCTATTATATTGTATTCAACTACAGATGGACTTGGTATGGGTGAGGGGGGGGGGGGGCCCACACAGCCAGAGCACACACAGGTTTCAATTAACAGAGGCAAGGTTTGAAAATAGCAACTCCCTTTTCTCAATCTGTACCAGCTGAGAAGTCCTCCTGAACACCAGCATTTGCCCAGGCTGCAGCAAGCAGGACTCTCCTCACACATATATGCGGCAGAAGTAAAAGTTTAGACAGATTCAGATCCCTGCCAAATGACTGTAATCCAGTCAGTGTAAGTTATAAACCATACACATTGCCACACACCTAGCAAGTTTTTTCTTGTCTCTAAGTTTATGCTTCTGAGAGGTGGTAGTATCACATTCTCACCTTGCTCAACAAAACCATGCACGGAGAAGCTGGATCAGAAAGGTATGGCTGAACCCAATGGAGCAAATCAGTATTAGGTTGCTATATAGCAGTAATTGCTCCACTGTACTATGGAAATAGCGGTTTTGGAATCATACCATAAGTGGACCTATATAATTTTGGAGTCTGGCAGTCATAATGAGCAAGTAAAGACACTTTTTTTTTTTTTTTTTTTAAATAAACAGCTGACAGATAGGAAGTTATCCACTTGTCACCAGCTTCATTTTTAAAAAGACACACAAGCCAACTACCATATTAAGTATTTTTAGGCATATTGAACATAATTCTACTTCTTGTCCCAGTGTCAGTGACACTCCCTTACAACTCCTACTGAGAAATCTTCAATTATCTCAGACAAGCATCCTACAAAAGCAATGTCCCTTGTGCAAAGGAGCCAAGTAAATATTTAAATTTTTGTACTATGTAACTAACAGACTTTTTGTTGCCATTTAGATGGAAAGAGCATACTTACTGCTAGGAAGAGCATGCAGTACATGGAGAATGAAGAATGGCCAGAGTAAAATGATAGTCTGGAAGAGAAGAGAGCAGACATCTCATTATTTTTCTTTTGCAACACTCAGTCTACAGTGATACTAATTTATCTTACACAAGTGAACTGGTAAAACGCAAACATGTCCATACTTTTTCTTCAAGGAGGCTATCTAGGCGCAACAGCCATCATGCATGTCCGACAACAGCTCTTGACAAACAGCACAGACTTCACTACTGAGCAGCTATCCTATTCCAGCATTAAGTTGATCTCCACATCAGGTAGTAACTACTAGCCCTTTGACTGAAGTTTGAACAGTGAGTGAACACATACTCAAAGCTAGAAAGCAAGTGTCCTTTAAAGCAGTATATTTGTTTCATCTTCTTGATAAATACCAGAATACTGTAAATATTATCAATTTTAAAAATTACTTAGCTGATAGTCACAGTATGTGTACGAGAACAAATGACACATCACAAAATCACCCCCCCCCCCCCAAAAGCACAAATCACCCCAAACCAATTAGTTGGATTTGGTTACCATCAAGAGGCAGTAGTTAACAACTCTCAGATGTTTATACCACATATACATATGTATACCTTTGTTAAATGTACTGATTCATACAGACCACGATCATCCGTCATTGAAGGGTAGGGGGAAAGGCAGGAAGGCAGTTCATTAGCCAGCCAACCGCAAAAGATGACACCTCATCTAATATTTATCGAAATAGCTTCATACTTTGCTATCTCATTTTAAAGAGTGTCAACATTGCCTTCAACTTGTCAAGGCTTCTAGCAGGTCCAGACTGAAGGGACTCGACAGTTGATGCTGGCAGTCCAGAGTGCCTTCGGCAAGGTCGTCCCCTGCACAGGTGGTTTCTGCGAGGAGCTGAGTACCACAGCTGTAAAACAAACCCCACCCACCTCTTCGTCAAGAAGAGAGGGCAAAATGGAAAGACATTTCTAATTCAGTCTTAAGCAGAGAGATGAAAGAAACTGTACTTGAACTATTTCTTCTATTTTATGCACAGAGCCTTGTAACGGTGCTGCTTCACAGGCTATCAGCCAGGTCTCAGCCAGGCTTCTGTGCAATTTAGCTACGTGACACAGTACTCCTCGTGTAAGAGTCTGGCCTACACAAACAAGGCCAACTTAAAAAGTTTCATAGCTCTCCAGGCTGCCCTCCACCATATCCAGCAGGTCCCTGTTTTGGTGCCTCAGCCAGGCAGAGAGCTTGAGGCCAGCGAAATTCCTGGTCAAGGGAAACATTTCTACTCTTTGGACCGAGAGTAATGAAGGCATTTCTGATGTGCAGTAAGATAACTGGGTTAAACATTCACTACTCAAATGCCACTAAGAAGGCAAAAAACCAATCTTGTGCACAAGTGAAACTGCAAAACTTCCTGCACTAATTTGCATATATAACATTACGAAACTGCATCAGATATCAGAAAAAACCCACATAAGTTTCCTCCATAGGTTTTAGAGTTCTTGGTTTACAGTTGATTCAAAGCACTGCCAATAGCTTTCCGTTTCAGAGGTACTAAATAAGCAATTCTGAAAAGAAAAAGATGACTTGTGTATGTGTGTGAAAATACATATATATTCACACACACCTCCACAGATATTTTTCAATTCGGTTCTTAAATAGAAAAACTGTATTGACAATGTGTTATCTTCACATGTTTAAAATTCAAAAACATTAAGATTACATTTTAGCTAGACATCCCTTTTCCACTTCAGTACTCTTTAACTCTTCACCAGTTAAAATCTCTGGGCAAGAGTCTACTATGAAAGCCAATACAATAAACATTTTGAAGAGCTCTGTCTTTCAGACAAACATGTCATCTGAGACATGAAAGCAAAGCATGCTGTTCTACAGAACAGAAGATACAGAATAAGGAATTCCTAGCTCCTATGCCAATATTTTATCCACTGACTTTTGGGGCTATTCCGGTTGTCCATAAGATGACATTTCCTACAATTCCTGAAGACAACCTGTTGCCAACTGAAGACATTCAGAAGGCTAATAAGTGAGAGAAGGAATAAACACAATTCTTTAAGTTTATTTTGGAATTCCTATACCATTTTAAAGGTGTGATTGACTACTGGCATTCTTGGTTTTAGGAATGTATTAGCCCAATGTAACGTTAAGAATGCCTTGTTCCAAGTTGAAGATTACAAAATTTGAATGCGTTCTCATCAGGCATAGATAAGTATGCTGTACATGACTGAAAATGTTGTGCTTAGCACATGAAGTATTGCCAGAAATACAACTGGGACAAAGTATTGATCCAACTTGTACATTGTGCAATCCCAGTGAAATTTCTTTGGCAATACTGCTGTCTCTAGACTTCTTTAAAAAACAGACATATTTAAAAAAAAAAAATCTTAAAACCCTTTCAAACACTAAGTTTGACAATGGAAAAGTTTCCCAATGATTCCTCAGCACGCAAACAACGCCTTCCCAAAGCCAGGAGAACATCCTGTCTATCAAACCAGCCAAGCGGCTGCACAGCCCAGGCTTCTTTGTGATCATACTGCAAGTGCTAGCTTGCTATGAGCCAGCATTTCAAAAATAAATACATTTTTAATTAAAAAACCGATCAGTATTTACTGTCCCAAGAATGCAGAATTGTTAGAAGAAAATACATTTATAAATAAAATGGTATAGAAAACTCTCAAAACCCTTACCTTTCGCTAATGAAGGAAAGGCTAAATTATCCCAGTAAGAATTTGCACATCAGGTTTCAGGACATCTTTTTCAAATGAATATTAGAACAGTATCCAATGAAACTGTAGTGTCATGAAATAGAGTTGGTAAGTGCAAAGTCTTGTTTTGATTCCTTCCAAAATAGCAGAGTCTGATATCAAAAGAACAGCTTTGCAGAGATCCTTGCCTTTTACTCCATCAATACCTACCTCACAGATCACTTCTGATGTGAGGAACAAGGCTTCATTTTAACAGGAAAAAGCATAAGCTTTAAGTATTTCCACTTGGGCAATATATTTCTACCAAGTTAGAAGAATGCCTTAAGTAGTAACATGAAACCAGTTTCAGGTCTCAGTTGAGGTCTACTCTCAGTTTCCAATGTATACAGTACAGCTGGACATCTCAAAAAGTTCTTAAAACAAGGTAATTTAAGGGCTGTTTACCCTTCTTGAAACTTAGTTTTGCCACAGATTTCACATGGTTTATGATAAAGACAAAAGTAAAGACACTATACTTTCTTAAAAAGGTTGCCATAAGACTGATTACAATTAATCACTACAGTTGATTACCTGGAAAAATAATCAAAGTACAAACAATTCCTACAAGAAATAATGGAACTGAACCACTCGGTACCTTTAGCCAGGATTTCTAATCCCAGTTAAGCAAGTCTAAAACAGATTGCCTTGTAGGACTTGACACTGACAACCATTTCATTCTGCTCTATTCCTTTCCATGCACAAAGGCAACTTTAGGCTAAGTTAAGGAGCAGAGCCTGCCTGATAGAAGGTACCATTTCTTCAGTTAGTAGAAAAATGGAACGTAATACACAGCAAATAAAAGGATCATTTGTCTTACACTGTCACTTGCAAGAAAGAACATCTTTTAAGAAGTAAGTTCTGCTTGGCAGTATTTTGTAAAGTGCATTATTTCGTAAGTGAATTACTGAACACTGGAGCTCAGTAAACAAGCTTGATGTCTTGTCTCCATATAATGTCTTTGTAAGGACACCTGAATGCGCAGAAACATTTAAGCAAAGTGCAGGAGTCTGACAGGGAAAGGAATAGCCTTAGTGAAACACAAGACTAGGAAATAGCTAAACACATACGGCACGACAGAGCATTAAATGGTGAGAAATTAAAGTGTTAGAAATGACAGTAGGAAGGGATAAACCAGAAGAAAGCGTAGCTTGTGGTGCCACAATAAACCTGGCAGAGGCTGAAATGATAAGGGAATCTTCCCAATATAATTATTGAATTATGGAATGATCCCTTAGAGAAAAACAGGAGGCCCAGCAAAACATTATGCACACTCCCACATCAAAGCAAATAAAATCACCCAGTGGATTAGCCAGCAAGTCCTTTCTATCCTCAAGTTCTCTGGATTCTCCAAGTATGACTCAAAGCTTCCACTTACATTTGTGTTACCCATTCCATTGATCTGGAGGGGAGTAAGTGCCAGACAGAGCTGCAGCTCAGCACGTCTGTGTCGAGTAAGCCAGAGCGCTCCACATGTTTGTCAGGGAAATATTCCTAGAATTTCAGTGCCACGAGGATGTGGTTTAATAAAGTGCTAGTCCTACGCTTAAGCTGAAGCACCGTATTCTTTAAAGTCAATTTTCTCTGCATTCAGCAATGAACATGTTTTCACAGCACCTGCTCTTTTCTCAAGTGCTAGACTTGCACAAATACAACTTTCAAGATCAGCGGGGGCTGAAAGGTTTGAGGACTCTGAAATTGAGCGCTTCTGTGATTATTGCAAAGAAATGTTTAAGAAAATGCACCAGTTCATCTATGTAACAATATCAGCAACTACTCAGAAACGCATTTTCAAAAGACAATATTCCCAATTTCTCCACTTTCTTCCTTCTCTGCCAGTAGTTAAACCCACACGTAAGTACAAAGCCTTACATTTACAGAAAGGAAAAAGCTGCCAGAGTCTTTCCAATTCAGTAGTCCTCATCTGGACAATTTTATTGACAGAGGTTTTTCAACATGAGACTTTACACATGAAACTATGCCCCTTTTTTCTTTTTTCTTTTTTTCAGTGTTACACATTTTTCCTTTTACAGGCTATCTTACCTTATGCTTATCTTACACAAATGAAAGTTCCCTGCTTATCCTACTGACATAAAACAGATCTAGCAGGTTCTAGGAAGAAACAGGCAGTCTTTTTCTAATTTCTAACCACCTTTCCCACCACCACCCATTTGAAACAAGCCCTGCAGACAGGGCAAGAAACAGGGGTACAAAGTAACCTTTTCCCAAGCTCAGGATCAACATGAAGTGGTTTTACTCAGTTATGAGTACTACAAGCTTGTCTTACCAGATTTTGAAGTTTGTTAAAAACTTCTGCTGGCATAATTTGTTGGGTTTTTTTTCCCTCCTCTCTGGGAATTGAAGAAACATCTCACAATATATCCAAGTATGCAGATATCACATACATTTTCTTTATTTAAACAGAAGTATTACACACTGATGGAACAATCTAATTGGGCAATGACTAGTTTGCTAGCTAGTCTGCATCTGTCACAGCAGTTTGTATCAGCAGCTACTAGAAGAATAAACTTCACTGTAAGATAACTAGTACGGGAAAATCTCATCCCCCTGCTTTTTTTTTTTCCGTTTCAAATGAGCGGCAGTCAACCTTCACCTTGAACTTTCAAACGTTCCAAAGTTTTATCTAGGGAGCAAGAAGTTACCAACTCCTGGCATTCGTACCACACACAAACATGTATGTTCTGAGCTCTCGATATTACAAAGTCCAAGCAACTGGCATGCTGCATTGGCATTCCACACGGACACTGCAAAACGACTACAACGCAAGTTCTATTTGTCAGTTTTGACTTTGTCACTCAATTTAACTCAACACACAAAAGGAAAGTTTAACTTTCCACTACATTTCTAGTTAGCCTCCTTCAATAAGCGAAAAAAAAAAAAATCAGGGCTTTGTTTACTTCTCTTTCCTAGTAATCCCCTCTAAGAAAGAGTAAAAGTGAAAACAGCAGCAAGAAGGAATCAACCAACATTTCTAAAGACTGATAGTTTGCTCTCACATGCATTAGATTACAGGCTTCTGTTCCATTAACCATGTCTGCACAAGTTATCCACATAACACTGTTCCAACTCACAGGAGTGTTACTATCATTTTACATAAAGGGAATGAGAACAAAAGAAGATAATCCCTGTTAAAGAGGGAATAACAGTCAAATCCCTGATTTAAGAAACTGCTTTGGGCAGGAAGCACTTGGCAAGTGGGCAGAACTCTTCCCCCAACAGATTTTTTGTAATCTTTGAAGCGGAAAAAGGGAAGGGAGGCAGCAAGACAACCGCGAGCATTAAGGGGGATTTCAGTTCCTACAGTACCATTTGAGCAATACACCATTATACCCACGTCCAAAGTTTTATCTTAAGAGACTTTTCCCTTCTATTAACTTGGACATAAGCTTTGCAAATCAGTGAAATTCTGCCAAGAATGAGAAGATGCATCTATCTGCTTGATTAGCCATAGCTAGCTTCGAAATAATTTTCAGGGTGTGCTGACCACAAGTTACAAATTTTGATTTCTAATGAACTTAAGCATGATAAGCTACTGAAATAGCAGACAGACTGCAAGCACAGCTTTTTCTGAAAACATTAAAGGGTGAAGAGTTTTATTTTCAGTTATGAAAATGAATGCTATCCATCACCACTGAGAAGGGCCAATTCACATTAGGGCAAAGGAGATGCAAGATCAGAAATGTGATCCAGGTTGCAGAACTGTCTATCAATTTGTTACAGCATGTTCACCTTTCAGATTTGATTCTCCCTACTGCCAGTTAATTTCTATTGCAAAGGCAGCTCTTTTTGCTTCTAGATCAAGTACAGCCCCATTTCATCATCCACTGTAGCCCAGAAGCTTCTACAGTTTAAATATTTAAAGACTCTCATTCACTACCATATTTCAGCTTTTTCCTTCCATGTAAAATTAAGGGTAGGTGCCCTGACTAAGCTCCAATTCTCAGAAGCGGTGAAAATTTCATTAGGACTGAAAGTGTTCCCAAATCAGCCATGTTGCATCTTGAATAACAGTAATGACAGAAGGGTGAGAAGCAGTGTTTAAGGAAAAAGTTGCACCATCTGAATAATAGTACACATATGTGACCTTCCATTCATCCCTTTCAACTGCTTTGGTATCCCAGCTCCTTGAGATTTTTTTTTTGCATATATCTTTTCAGAAGTGAAAACTACTAAATTAACCTCTGATGAAAACTCCTGAACATACACATTTCAGTACTGTAGAGCACTTCACAGGTTAAAAGCTCCATAACAGAAATAATCAGAATGCTATAGACAACATACCACTATGCCCCTAGCAAACATGTAGTTAACAAGTCTGTAGCAGCTTTAGAGAAATTTCTGATTCGTGATGCTGGTAGAAACTGCCAGATTAGATAAGTAATCCATTTAGTTATGCTTGAATGATTAAGTGCAGTTTGATTTTTGACAAAGCTTTAAGAAGTTTCAAAACAAAATACTGGAACATTTCATACAAGCCAAGTTATTTTAATGCAAAATAATGCTTCATCATAGAAATACTCCCAGTACTGAGAGACAGGCAGAGGGGGCAGGGAGAGGGGAAAGTAGAGGGAGAGACAGGAACAATTGTTTCATAGAGATAGGCTAACCTGAAGCAAATGTCCAGTCTCTTGGCTTAGGTTTAAAAATTCCAAAGCAAACCAATTGCAAAGGCTATCTAATGAAACAGGGGAAAACAAACATATTCATTAAAATGGAAGTAATGTATGAAGTTTGCTTTGGTTTTTTTTTTTAACACAGAGTTTTGAACGTGCACCTACAACAGACAACATAAGAGTTTCAAAAGTTTGAACTTAAAAAAAACCCAAACCAACAACTTGTGCAGGTTAGCCCCATACCAACCATCTGGCATGGGTGCCTAGCTACTGGGAACTGCTCTGAGTGATTTAACTGCACTCACCGGCATGCATGAGTACAACCTGCAAAAGAACTCTGAACAAAGCTGAAATAAAATTCCTGGCAAATGACTGGTAAAGGGCACCACCTTGGCAATTGTGTTGAAATAAATTATCAAGGTCAAAACAGTCAGCTCTAATTTCCTAAAAACTTCTTTGAAGATTACATTTTGAGTTTGCAATGGCAGACTACACACAGCTTGTTTTGAGTGCAATGAGCATGGGAGCAATATATGAACTGAAGCAGGGAACTGTTTTTTCCTTTAGACATGTGAGTTGTAATATCAATCTGTACATTAGTAGTACAATTATAATTATAAACCTTAACAGCTGCGTTATCTGTTATCACGAACAGAACGAAGTGACCAACTGAAATTAAAGAACTTCAACTATCCAAAGTTAACTCAACTTCGAGAAAGTGTTTCACACACACATATACATCCTTGCTAGCTGCACAAGTCTGCTTTGGCACCTAACAGAGTTCAGACTGCATAGAGTACCTCTGAAGTAGCTAGACTTCTACAACATGGCTTAATATTTACCACTTCAAGTTCAAAGGTTTCACTTTTGTGTACATGCTTAGTGAACTGATGAATAAACCAGAAAGGACAGCTTCTTGGATCTCCCTAATCACCAGGGTTTCAGTGTTCCTCCAAACCCAGAACTCTGAACTTTCAGGTCCCACCCCAACATCCATACTCAGTAAAAAAGCAAAAAAGTGATATCTAACAAAAATATTTAGAAGTCAGTGATGGCATTATTGTGGCAAACCTGCACTGCTCTGCTAAAATGCAATAAATACTGCATCCAAGAAAAATCTGTAGTAAACTGAGGAAGCCTGAGCAGGTAGATTAAAAGCCCTTTAGCGCCCTTTAGCACACACCCAGGACGATTACAAACGGAAAAAAAAATAATACTTCACACTGTACAAGAATGTGTGCTGATGGGAATTAGTTTAATCAGTGTAAAAGCAATAGGACAAGTCAGCAAACTGTACTGCACACTGCAACCAAATTTAGCATGACTACAAGACGAGGGCATTAGCAGCCTAAATGAACATGCTGGCATCCACCTCATCTTCTGAATACCCATACCACTGCTCTGTTCCTCCTCCTTTATATTCAACTGCCCTGTTAAGAGAGAACACGGATTTTGGGAAAAATTAATAAAAAATTATTTTGTTCTAATTTGATTCTAAAGCTCTGAAAAATTAAAGCATGTCCCCAGAACTTGATTTACAACATGACTCAACCTTCAGCTACAAAAAGTTTTAACAGCAAACTCCTTTTAATATATACTATAGAAGAGAATTAAGGCAACCACTTTAAGTACATCCGCTGTCAGTACTCATTTTCAGATCACCTGCACCACCTTCTATTTGCTCAGAAACAGAGGTTATGCAAGACATGGTATGTATGCACATGCATAATACACACTCTTAATTGGTCAGTTAGAAACCTGCTATCATAGCTAAAATTGTTTGCTTAAAAGGCTAATCTGTCAACAGACTGTTTAGATGTTTATTCTCACATCCTTCTCTGCAAAAAATGTGAACCCCTACTTTCTACTCCCAACTTTGCAGTGTGTTAATCAAGGAAGAACATGTTATGCTTATGCCTTCCCATCTGCAACTGTTCCGTGTCTCATAGAAGCAGCATGATAATTAAGCACTTTACATCCCTGGAATGAAAAAAGCTGCTTGGTTTACCTGAAGATTATAGAACGTTGCTACATGTGTGTAATACCTCTGCTTTCTGCATTTTAAAGAGCATGAAAAAAGTGGAGGGTGAGCTGTTTGCTTTATGCATTTTTTTTTGCTCTAATGAATACTGCCCCCTCCACTTTCAGGAGCAGAAACCAGAACTGTCTCCTTGTACAACACAAACCACTTTGTTATAGAACTAGTGGCAGTATTTCTGCTTCAAAAATGTGAAAGAAAGTTTTGAACTGCATACATGAAGACTTGTAAATTTTATTATATTTTTTTCAAAAAACACAAGCTGGACCCAGCAATTACCCAGATTTGAAATTCAATCCAGATTTTTCAGTTACAATCCAAAAGGACAATAAAATTCCATCAAAGGGACACATCTGGCATTTATGAAATCCAGTTTGGAGCAGATCTTACATAAGAACAAGACAAAAAGCCCTCATATCTATGTCTCAACAGAAGAACAGAAACAAGTCAACAATACCTCAACGGTAGATGTTTTAAGAGACAGGAAGACTGGAACGCCGCTGAATTTGCACCTTAAATGACAGCTCAATCAATAAGCTCCAGAGTAAAAGTTTGTGAATTGAAGGGTTCAAGAAATTAAACCATATGTTGACCCTTCTCCTTTTAACTAACTCACCATAAGGTACAGCTGGAGATGCATAAAAAGGAAATGCAAAGTCACTGGAGAAGCTCAGCAAGGAGGAAGCTCACTTCGATGTTTGGAGGCCAGGGTTCAAGTCTTGCCCAAGGCTGAAGAATACGAAGAATTGCTAAGTCTTCCTTTCAGGCTTAGTAAGTAATTGTTGTACACAAAAGGGAGGGGGGGACAACCCCAAGATATGTTAGAATCCACTAACATCTGGCATCTCTAACACTGAAGATTAAAATTTCTAGAGACCGGAGGCATAGGAACTCAGGCACCGCATATCCAGAAAGGCTCCTCCTAGGGAAATTCAGCCGCCTCAAAATCTGCTGGAAGGGCAACAGGGCAGGGTGCAAGCAATTCAACAGCTTTCTTTTTGACACTGCTGTTCGACAGGCCTAACAGGAAAAGTGCTCTCCGCTAATCTGTTACTCAGGACCAAAGATGAACTAGTTGGACATGTCAGCAACAGCCTTGGTTGCAGTAACCAAGAGATGGTAGGATTTTAGGGACAATCTCCTCAGAGCAAAGACACGCCACCCCCTTGCGGAAGAAAACAAGTAGGAATAACAAGAGGCCATCTTGATTCAGTGAGCAACATCTGACTGAGTTCAGATACAAAAAGTCAAGAGAGGTAGAAATAGACTGCCTACCAAGGACAAGTACTGAAGCATCACCCAAGCATGCAGAGAAGGAATTAGGAAGCCCAAGGCTCGAGCTAGTGAGGGATACAAAGGGCAATGGGAAGGTGTTCAATTGGTAGGTCAGCAGCAAAACAAAGACAAAGATAACATGGGCTCACCACTGAACAGGGTGAGCTATGCTGTGACAGAGGGAATAGAAAAGCTACGTACTTGATACTTTTTTTGCCTCAGGTTTTGAAGTCTTTTCCAACAAGACCTTTTCAGCCTCCCAGGTCTTCATGCCTAGTAGTAAAGTTTAGAGGAGAGAGGTACTATCTAATCAAGGAAGATCTAACCGTGATTACTTAAAGCTGGACTTGCAAGTCCATGAGACTGGATGGCTTGCATCCAGTGGTGCTGAAGAAGGCAGATGATGCCATGATGAGGCTGTTTAGAGATCTTTAAGAAGCCATGCTACGGAGGCAGAGGGTCCCCCTGATGGTTAGAAAAAGGGCAAGAAGGACTGAAGGAACAGATTTTCCAAACAGGCTATGGAATCTCCATGTCCAGAGCTCTTGAACAAATCAGGATGCAGAGGGCTTTGTCAAAACTATACAGTTACCTCCACTTTAAACTGGAGGTTGGACTAGATGACCTTTAGAGGTTCCCTCCTGTATATACAGGGGGCTTCCTAAGCATCCAGCCACACACCAGAAGTATTTAAGCCATTCTTGGTAGACATTGTAACAAGGTCTCCACAGTCTTCAAGATGTGGACATTAACAATACGGGGTGGGGGAAAGAAATCAATTCAGTAGTAAGAAAAGGTTCAATGAAAATTTCAGAAGACAAAGATTCAGAATTTTATAAGATATCTCTAAGGTATACTCAAAAGGGCAGAAAACATTAGCTTTTAAGAGAAGCCAGCATGTTCATTTTCTGAAATGTTTTAATACTTTTTCTGGTGACATTTTAGAAAGGTTTTTTTAAAAATAGTTTTCGCCATCGTCTGCAGGTAACAATCATCCTAAAACACAGTATTAAAAATACGTATTTATGTTAATCCAAAACTATGAAGAATAACTTCAAGACCCAATTGCCAGGTATCTGAATTGATTCTTAAACTTTTATCCACTAAATTGATTGGTCCCAATTAGTTTCTGTTTCAGAGACTTTTGTGACCACTATGGCACAACAAGCAAATCAGGTGCACTAAACATGTGAGAAGAGGAACACGTTAATTAAAAGTCTTTTGCTTTCAAAGGTTGTATGTTCAACACAGCATTAGCAACAGTTGTGTTTCACATTCCTTATTGAGTACTGATATTACAAACCTACCTTTTTCCTATGTTATTACTGCAGGAAGTGATTCTAAAACCAGAAAATTTAAAGAAGTATGCTTTAAAGTTCTGGAGTTCTAGTGAGACATCATTTGCACCAGCAGTAACTAGAACTTATTTATTTCCACCCTAGTATATTATTGTCCCTGTGAAATTATTCAGCAGACACTGAGTAATAATACTGCATACTTCATGCTACATTTATTCTTAACATTTTGTGGATAAAATGTAAGTTTAAATGGTATCAGATTCAATACACCTGACCTTTACACAAGGCTTTAATGTGCTGTTTGTGCTGCCAAGTTCATAACATGATATATATACGAAAGCGACAGCACAATCCTCAATTAAGTTCTAAAAATACTGTAAGCTGTATACAGCACCTGCTACATTGTAAAAAAGACACTCATTCAAATGGTCTTTCAGTTACACACAACTCTTCAATACCACAAGCTTGGTTGGGGGGGGTTCTTTGTTGTTGTTTTGGGGAAGTTTTTGTTCAGTTTTGGGTGTTTTTTGTTGGGGGGGTTTGGGGTTTTTTGTTTTTTTAGTTTCTACCTACCTGTAGAAAGAATTTCATAAAACTGGAGAGAAAAGCCTATTGCCATAAGTTCCCATCCTCCTCAAAAAAAAATATTGACAGAGCCTTTATTTAAGCCACATTTACTGTCTTTGAGATTGGATTTTACAAGCAATAAGAAATACTCATTCTTTGCTTAAGATGACGCTCCAAGTTTACAGACACAGTTAAGACTGACTTTTTCCAGGTTCCGGCTGGCCTGGTCAAGCATGTGTCCTGGATTCCAGATCCTCCTACCTAGGGATTACCAATGCTTGTCTGCACAAAGGCGATCAAGGTAGAATCAATTAGCACCTCCTGACTGCCAAAATTAGTTGGGAGCAACCGGTTAACATCGCCACACAATATATTAGTACAGTCTAACAATACAGTTAGAAGGCACCCCATCACCATCTTGAAGTCCTGAAGTACACTACATTTACGCATAACTAAACAAATATTTTTTAAAGTTGCCTTTTTTTCCCCCTACCATAAGCCTAAAAAAAATTTTCCAGACCAATCAAGTGTTAAGATACACTAACAACAAAGGCTGTTCTGAGGGTGTTCAAGACTTATTCCACAATTCATACACTAAATAAAGGAAAATAGAAGCTCTTGATGTTCTACGTTGTTACTCTACTAGACATTCAAGCTTCACTGTCTACAAACTCATTTCAGACAGACAACCAGGAACTACAGCAAAGTACACTCACCAGAGAAACAGTAAAATATTAATTCACAGCTCCTGCTGCTGAACATCTGTGGTTTCTATTAACTCTTCCGGATGCAAGAAAGCTAAGAAACAGGATGCACAAACAATCTGCCATGGACTGGCTAAAGCAGACAGGTTTGGGAAGTATGCCTTAGCTAACAATAAGGAATGGAGAAGCCATCATCTGTCCTTTCAGTGTCCCCTCTGCCTACTCCTCTTTGAGGAATTTCGGTATCTTGCCAACCAACTCAAAGCCAGGCAAAGGTATGCAGTAGCAAGCCAAAAGAGAAGAAAGAATTGAACAAGAACGGGAGCTGCAAAAGCAAAAGAGATCAGGATTACTAGAGACTGCTCACTCACATCCCCACTCAATCAGGGTTACAGCCTAGCACACCTACGTATTTTACTGAGCCCTACTTTGCTGATTTGAAAAAGGAAACAGCCATTTGGCAAGTCATTACCTTTACTGGTGCTAAAGAAAGTACCTTAAAGGCAATCCAGTAGCAATAAAGTATACACTGGTATACTAAAAGAGACATGCTAATTGCTAGCACCAGTGACAGGAGGACCCCTTGGCTTTGATCTCTCTTCATTCATAGGCACTAAAACTTGTGCTTGTATATCAAACTTAGTTTTCTAAAACACTAAAACAAGCCACTGTCTCCCAGTAAAGAAACTACACGATATGAAGTTCTGTACCCTTCTGCCCAGTGCAACTACATTCTAAAAATATGTATCTTAGTCAACTGTGTTATGTGCTTAAGGAGAACTTTGCTATTTTGATACTCAAAAGAAAAATCACCTTCACAGATCAAGCACCTTTATTCAGTTACTACTCTTAACATTTATTTAAATGGAGTGTTACAAAGCTCTACACACAACCGGTTGGCATCAAACCTAGCAACACCTTCATAAAAGCCTGAGAATGCAGTTCTGTATAAGTCATTCACCCTCAGAAAACTGCCGTGAAGTAGCTAATACCAAGCTTCTGTGTCTAGCTTAAATTAAATGCCACAAACTGTAAGACAACCCTTTCTTCAGGCAAAGAGACACAGAAGAGAAGTACAGTTTCTAATGCTAATACTTAATTCAACTAGCAATTTTTAATGTAACTAGTGATTTCCATGCATATTTTGGAGATCCGCAAGTGCTACATACTTTCAGGTAATATATGTGAACTCTTACATGCATCTTTCAACAAATGTGAATGAGATTTACTAAGCACACAGCTGTGATTGTGATCCTCAGCTTAGTTTAACCACCAGTAGTATTGAAAGTGCAAACACACTACAAAAGTTGTCAAGGAGAACCTAAGCTATTTAAAACTGAAGAGGACTCTGTTTTCAGCATGATGCAGAGCAAACAAGATACTTAAGTCAGGAAGAATTAGCTTATCAAGCTCAGGTTAGAAAGCAAAACCTTACTGAAACTAACCAAAACCCACAGGCACTTTATTAATTTAGACAACCAAGCATAAGTCCATTAGTTTATATTCATGATATATTATATATGTATTATAGCATATATGTATTTTAGCATGTATTTTAATACTACTGTTACTGAACAATAAAGACTAATGATTGTCTTTCCCCCATGCCATAACATTGTAGACATATGCAAAGAGTTACAAACATCAGATTTGCATAAAACAGTATTAAAAAAAAAAAAAAGCAACAATGCTTGCCCCAAAACACTCTCGGCCTCCAACCATAACTTACAGGCTTCCAGAAACATAGGTTGTTTTCCTGGTTTTATTCTTCTAGAAGTTTGTTCAAATGTTTTTTTGAACCCACCTATAAACTTACACATCCCAGCGCTACAACAGAATTCCACCGCTTACTTCATCATCTTAATCTTCATGTGGGAAAAAATATAAATAAGAAACTACTTCAAATGTTTCGCCTTCCAGTTTTACTGTTAGGAGGAAATGGGAACAATTGTTCATTACCAAACTTCTGTACCACTTCTAAAGTATCCTTATAGAGACTTCCATCTTACACTCAGCTCTTCAACACACACCCACTTACTCTATTTCAGACCAAGAGCTCTGATCTACTCAGGGGTGCTGCATACCAAAACTGTTTTATAGTTTTGGTAAATATAAAATGATGAGAAGGGATGATGAGAAGGGATGAGAAGAGAGGAGAGAACAAAACAGAAGAGTACAATATGCATAGTGGAAGCACACAATGGATTTTTACACTGCAAGCATTGTTTTCCTGCTATGAATTAAGTAGTAGTAAACAAAGATTAGATTTGTCTTTTCAACTGTGTAACTGAGCATGAATATCTAAAAATATTAAAAAACAACCTCAAATTCTACTACTACACAGGAATAATAGGTTCAATTCAGAACATACGATTTTGTATGCAACACCATGATTGTCCTGTCTTCATTCTTTCTTGGTATTTCTACTTGCATATTTATTTTACACAAATGAGGGTAGATGGTAATAAGTTTGCCATTAATAATTTTGTCCAACTGATCCAGAAATTCACCTGTGGGTTACAGTTTGAGAGCCTACTGACCTCCTCCAACTTGCTGTAAAACTCACTGCAATCAAACTCCCTCCTCTTAGTGGCTTATTAGCTGTAAGGTACGTAGGCACATGACGTAAGATCACTGAAACCACCCTTTCAGATGCAGGGCCCAATTTCCTTAAGAAACCCAGAATGACTTACTGGGTCACTGCATCCATGACATCCACCTGTACAGGACAATGTCCTACTTTAATCTACCCTTCTTTGACCACTCATTAACTTACTTTTTGTTTACAGCTTCCTCTGCATGGAAAAGCCTCAGCTGAGAGCGGAAGCACCACAGGTGGGCTCACACTGAAGTTATCACTTCAAGGCAAGCTTTGACCAAAAAGGAGAACCCTCTTACATCATTTTCTAGGGAGCAAAAGGGAACAAAACAGTAGCTGGGAATACAAACCTAACAGCTCATCAGTTAAGAGATGACAGGCAAATCTTGCTTCCAATATGGAAGTCTGATATTTCAAAGCACTAGTTGCACAGGGAAGAATAAAAGCTAAGGGATCACTATGCCATTGTTGCCCCATGTTATCCTCATACAACAAAAATCTGTTTCCTTGTTTGAGGATAAGCTAAGTCTGTTTTTCAGCATCCCCCAAAACCAGAAAATTTTATTTCAGGGCCATTTTAGTCATTACAATCAACTCCAATTTTCTCGTTTACCCTCTTTACATTTAAGAAGCATTTTCAGACTCATGCAGAAGTTTAACTGAAGACTCAGAGCTATGCCCAAGTTGAATTTTGACCCCACAGTTTCATGCTGAAAGCCACGCAATTCTGTTTCACAAAGCACCTGAGAATGCGCAATTTCGTTTAGACTCATTCCATTTGAAACTTCAACAAATATCTTTTCACATAGTAGAATAAAAATAAATACCACTTCCAGTAAGTTGAGGCAAAAAAAAGTCAAAACATTTTACCCCTGCCACAATGTAATACACAACAAAATCTGTACTGCCCCCCTCTTGTGTTATAAGTTACCATTTTGTCTTCTTTTAAACTCTAAAGAGGGAGTTTCTGGCAATTACTTCTGCTAACTCATCACCCTAAAATTTGCAAAGCTGACAAGATACCAAGACAATTTGTTATCTTGGGGGAGGTGACATCTCCTTTATTTCAATTATTAAGGTTGTTCTACTACAAATCAGATCTTTGAAAAGTCAGTAACATTTAGAAGTCTGACAGGCATGCTGTTTAGAAATTCTTTGTTTTCTACACTTCATGAAAATCCTCCTTTGTTTACTCTGCCTTTTTCCAAACTGAAGCTGACAGTCATATAGAAAGTGACCATTACAAGTCTTCAGAAGTACAACACTTATTTCCTGGAACAGAGATAAAAGGTTTACCTAGTGCATACTCTAACTCTACAGGGCTACTCATAGCCAAGGAAAGTCCATCCAATAATCAGTGTCTAGAATAGCTTAGAATAAGGAAATAAAAGTCTTCTAAGCACAATTATGGGCATTAGTAATACAAAAAAAGCTGCACAGGAAGCACACTCCTCTAATCTCCCAAAGAACAAACTCCAATTTGTCTATTTACTACCTGCACGAAGTTCTGTTCATTTTAGGATTATCTGCCCTAGTGCCTATCTATCATGCACTTGCTCCTCTACTACCAACAGCCATTCAAAATACAAACTGCTCCTGACACCTTTGAACAGCTGCTGTGCATGATGTGGAGCTGGACCTGGTCCCCCACCAAATCAATATGCAACATTTTCCTGTGGCTGCTGAGGAGTACCATGCATGCTACTGAAACCTCCATAGGGGACACATGCTAGAAGAATAAATGAGCACAGAGGACAGTGAGCAAAACCTACACACGTATGTTTAAAAACCACACACACAGAGAAAAATTCTAACTAAGAGGGTATATAGGTCTTCTGGAAAAAGAAGGGCAAGGAGTTTCTCTAAAGCTAAGCTTCCAGGGACATCAAGCAACTCTAATACCAGAAATTATTCCGAACATACTTTAACATTTTCAATAGCATCCAAACACTGTTTATAACAGTGACGAAACTCCAATGTGTCAGGTGCTTCATTTTTATTCCCCCATTATCTTGCTGCAATTGAACTGGCAGGTAAATATTTAAGGTAAAGAAATGCCTAATAATGAGAAAACTGAGTAGAGTGATTCTCTTAACAGTCCTCCCTATTTTTATATGGATACATCCAGTTTTTATTTGCTTTCATTCTACACCTGAACTGTTTTCCTTGCTATTCCACATCCAATTTTGAAGGCATATTTCAAATTCTTCTCTTCATTGGGATGCAGAGACATTTTAGAAGCATAAATAGAAGCCAGACACGTCACCCACATTTTGTAAAAAAGCAGAAATGAATACACAATAATTTACGCATTCTTCTGTACATTAATAAAATGAGTTTCCACAAATTAGGAAAAAATCCCAGTGTCTGGACAGGGCTCAAGGTTTAAAATTCATTATAAGAAATTTATTCTAGAAGAAGCACAAAAAATGTAGTAGCAATACCAAACTCTGTCCCAAGTTAAGAAACAGGTCTTACAACCAAGTATACAAGGTTAGTCAGACTCACCTTCCCTCACTGATTTTTGCTTTGTCTCCTTGACAAGAGAAGTTCTCAATGTAACCTAGACTGCAGTTGATTCGGGTCCAGTCGGGCTGGCACACAGCGAGGAAGTGAGGACGCAGTCTACCTATGGAGTACTTGGCAATGTCTGTCAACGACTGGCTAGCAGCTGCTCCAAAAATGAAGGTCCCAATGGCTTTGTAAATAGTGGCTATGTAGTTATTTCTGACAAATGAATTTGAGTGCAAATGATTATAAAAGACAGAGAGAGTCTCTCCTAGGATTATCTGGAAGAGAAATAAGGACAACAGTTAAAGAAAGATAATCGCTTAAAAAGAAAGATATTACTCTATTGTTGTTAATACTCAGACATGTACTTTCAGAAATTCATTTTTTAAATAAACATTAAGCTGCAAATTTAAATTTTCCAAGAGTCAGCAGTAACCATGCCCAAATATTAAACATGTAGAAGAAAAAAAAAAAACCTTTTACCTTACCCTGCTTCATGTTGAACCTAATATTACTGATTTTCAGAATATTTATTAAAACAAAGCCTTCTCAGAGTAACATTTATCCATATTACTTGGCATGGCCCTAATTAGAAACATTTTCTCCTGTACATCTTATTCCACATTGAGTCTTCTTCAGCTAAACTTCTGCTGAGCAAAATTTTTCTATTTCATCATAAAGTTGTCAGGTTTGTTGTGAAGCCAGAGACTACTCTGAAGGGTCTAGACTTCATTTCCGGATGTGAAAGGCCAGTTATTTAAACAAAGAAATTTCCTACTCCTCAGGAAAATTAAATCCTTTGGGGAGAAAAGAAAACTAATAAGAGTAGGGAAAGACAGGCATTACTGAGGTCTTTCCAAGGATTTTTCACCCTGCATGTCCACGGTACACGCCTCAAGTGTTGACAGGAAATCAGACTTAATTTTGTTTTCCTGCAACTTCACCTTTTGCAGAAAGTAAGTTTTTCCTTAAACTAAGTACAAAACGTCACCGTAAATAGGTTGGATATTGAACCAAATGGTCCCATTTTGTACAGAAAGGCTCGACTCATACAGATGATCAGATGCGTGGGGGACTATGCATATATGTAAAGTGATCTTTAAAAATCCTGTAAAGATTAAATGATGGCCTCCATCTGTCACTTGAGTGACAAGTCCAGGATCCCAGCAAAGCAGAGCTTTGGTGAACGAAACTGTTATTAGACACTGACACCTGGGCAGACAAAGTAGCTGTCAGCAGCTCTGCACATTAAGGCAAACAGACAATCCCATCAGCTGCATCACACAGAAGTTTAACACCCTGCACCATACCAAAACATGGACTAAAGCTGAGAAAGTTTTCAGTAAAGTAGATGTTGGTAAGCTCTTATACAGAATCTTCCTATCCCAGAGAGTAACCTCTTAATGAAGATAGCTGAGCAGAAATATCACAGCTATGACTGGTAAATAATGAATCCCTTTTAAAGAACACTGCCGCAAAACCTGCAAGAAGGTCACTTATCTCAGTTGAGGTGACAAAAATTAGGTGATGTCAATGCAGCTACTTCACTGGCAGACATCAAAGAGTATTCACCTTCAATAATCTGACCGAGTAGTGAGTAAAGGACACCAACATTTGCTTTAACATCTGACTTTAAAGCAATCTTGACAGAAAAGCCTGATTTCACAACCAAAAGATGGCCCCTGATGTTACAAAGGTAACTGTGTTAGCTAAACGTTCATACATATCTGGATAAATTCAAAGGAAATACATCCATTAAAAATTACTATATTCACCGAAGCCTTTTCTGACTCGGGAAGTCCCTGAGCTGCAAATGGCTGGTAGCAAAGTACTGAGGGCAAAACATCAATCTTTGCTTGCTCTATTCTTCTGTTCTTCCTCACTCATCTGTTTTAACCACGGCTAGAAATGAGGTAACAAGCTAGATGGACTTCAGTTGTGACCAATTACTGCTGCTCTTAGGTAATATTGACTACCAATAGTAGTAACAGGGTGAAAAAAATAGTCCTATCTTAAAAGGCAGAATATCTTTTAGCATAAACCACTTGCCAGTTAACAGAACAGACAAAAACAAAACAAAGTTTTATCTGCTCCAGAAGTATTTCTGTAAGTTTTTAAAAATCCATGCAGTCCTTATGCAAGAGTTAGACTGCCATAATATCCCTCCTGATTTTAACCCATTAGCCCAGAGAAACAGCTGGCCAATACTGAGGTTTATATTTGGCTGCTCCTTTTCCAGCTTTGATTCCTAAAATATAGTTGGGTAAATATTTATATACTTAAAAATCTTATTTGGCATAAAAGAGTTTTAACTCTGCTCAAAGTGTAGCTCTGATGAGCTTGGATGTCACCCAACACAGAGCCATGAGGGGAGTCTGAAGCTTTTTAGCACATCTGGACACGGATCTTGAAGCCGCTGTTGAAGGGCCATTCTTGGAACTAAAGTGCAGTCCCATGAAATTTAGGACGTGAAACGGTTAACTGATGAGGTGCAGCTCTCCCCTCTGCCCATACCCAAGGACATGCCCCCACCACTTTTTGCCCCAGCACTGATACGGTATTCTTCCAGGAGCCATTTCATTCAACCTAGCTCAAAGAAAGCTACTGTTTTCTGCCAGGTTAAGGAATTTCACTAGCTTATCCTGGTTCAGACAAGCCACCAGAGGTTGCAAAAGACAGGGTAATAGTGGGACCTCACCTTTTGTCCATAGTAGGCTATTAGGTTAGCTCAGCTGACAGCATGTAATTAAATCTGAAGGACACACAGTCACTATGTGCTTGAGCCAGTTCAACTGAGCTAGGAGCTGTGGTCAAAGAGGGAGATCCCAAACTGGCAGTTGCAGAGGCAGCCTCTCCAGCTCACTGATCTGGTGTCAACAGGAGGGAAGGAGAACAGTACCCCATTTTCAACCAGCTTAGGTGCAGCATGAAAGTGAGCCCTAGCATTAACTCAAACACAAATGGGCCCACTGTTTTATCCTGACCTTCAGGGGAAAAGTCCCTGGCTACTTATTCTTTTTATTCTAGTTATGCTTTTGATAAGTTCTGATTGGAAGCCATAATATTTTTCTATTAATTGTTACACTTCCACACACAGAAGTATTTCCAATGAGTAGCAGATAAAAATGCTGACTTAATAGGTCATGCAAACTCATATGCTGAAAGTAGTACCTCCCAAAATAGAAAAGCTTGAGACAGTCATTTAAAATACATTAGTGTTCTTCTTAACTGATATGGTAAGGGAGGAATTTTTTATCTCTCTGGCTACAGAATTAAGCCACCATAGTTCTAAGGTATTCCTTTTCTGTTGTATAATTCTAGTTGTTTGACCTCAATTAAAGAAAACCTTTTAGTTATTCCTGCCAGAACACCATTTCTACTGCTTTAGCACCTGGTCTAAGGACATTAAAGTCGAGAAACCTTATAGAATACAGTTTTAGAAGTCTGTATTAACAGATTGCCCCTCCTCCCTCTTCCCCACCCCCACTGAAATCAAATGCAATGAAGAAAAGTTTAACTTACAACAATTATACTGAAAGGAATAATTATTCCTGCTAACAACTTATAAGAAATGGTGTCCTCTTTGTATGGATACCGGATGGATTCATCACTACAGAAAACTCCTCTCTGGAAGGGGATACGTCTTGAACTGAGAATTGCAAAAGGCAAGCCAGCTAGCAAAAAGGAATAAAAAATACATTACAAAAGCAACACAAACTCTGGCGATGATTATACCCCCACATTTCCAAAGAGAAGTGCATAAAGAGGAACAGACATGCAGCAAGTTAGAACGTTATGCACTTCCTTTGGCCAATGACTACCACCTTGTCTTTGCAGCTCCCAGGAAGGACTGTTGAATGAAGGAGAGCAGGACAGGACTCCTCGCACCTTCACATTTGTGGCACATCAACTATGGAAGCATGCCAAACCCATGATTCCACTGAGTTGCTCAATCTGCTGCTACGGCCACAATTATCGACTCTTCCTTTATATTGCAGTGAGCAATAGTTGCCCCTTTATACCTTCTCTGGACAGCTTTACAAGTCAGAAGAGCATGAATTGCATTTCATGAAAGCAGAAAAGGGGTGCTTCTCAGGGAGCGCAAGTGCAGAGGGAGTTTTCAGGAAGATATGGAAAAAAGGAAAAGTTACACATGCATGCGATCCCCTCACTTCCACACACACTGGATAGTTCCCTGGAACAATGTGGTCACTGCATAAACCCTGCAACTTCAGGGCATGGAGATTTTATTCCCCTCTCTTCCACAAAAGAGGAAGCCTTTGGCTCATCCTAAACTCAACAGAACACAAGATGAAGACGCACAATGCTTTGTGCTATTGCACCTCAAGAGACCTGCAACACTAACCAAAACCAGTCATTTGGACAGCAAAATCTTTAAAAAAGGCTCAAAATAGGATACAAATTACTACAAACTAACAGAACCACATTTTTAAACCCTGATCCTCCATCCTTGACACACATACAGCATCTGCACAATCTGTTTGTGTACAGGGATGAACACCCTCAGAAAGAAATGGCTGTATGGAAAAAAGAAGTAGGGGGCTACCCAGAATGTTCAACAAAACAATAATCTTCTTTAACTTAGGGATGTACAGCCCAGTGGCATTAAAGTGCTTAAAAGCCCTTGACTTTGTGCTCAAAATTCAGGAGTATTGCACAAAAAAATGCATACCAATTTAGAGTTAGACAACAAAAATCGTCTGGGGGGAGACACTCCTAATCTACCAGTAAGGGATCAGAATGATGAAAAACAGCCTCCTTCCTTCCTTCCTGCCAGAGAAAAACGTTGCTGTAGTCTCAGTTCTCTCCTCAGGACCTCTGTGTCATGGCATAGCGCACCTCCTCCTTTCCATATACACAGCTACCGCCAAATAAGTGTGTACAAATGAAAGTAAACATGGAAAGAACAGGAGAAAAAGAAAGGATAAAAAAAAAAAGATACCAACCAAGCAGTAAGAGAACTTAGGGAAGAGAAGAGAAACACTAAATCACACAGTCAGGATTTACAAGAAGAAAAAAAGAAAGAAAAAGACCTAGGATCCTTTTCAACCCCATTTCCACTTTAACCTCCACACATTAAGTCCTCTAAACTAAGCCTGACTCCTGGGCCTATCACGAATGAGACATACAGTGGTTTCACCAATGATCTGCTATCGATTTTGTTCTTCACACCATAAAGTGACTGCTTAAAAGAATGCTTCAGTTTGAAAACAGACACAGAAGAACACATAAACTACTGGCTCATAAGGTGAATCTTCTTGAAGTGACCTCTGATGAATGACACACAGCTTTGTTCCACGACCAAGCAGTTATGGGCTTATCATAGTGCCCATATATTCCAGCTAAGCCCATCACAAAGAACGAAGCATCTTCCGTACGGTTACAGTGAAAAAATCAATAGCATGCAAAACCTCCCCTCTGAAAGTGGCAGAAAAAACCACTGTCATTGTGAAGAGAGGTTGTTTCCAGTTCCACACCAGTGGGACTACAACTGACCTAGCTCTGCAAGCTGTCCAAGCACACCAACAAAGCAAAAGGACAGCAGGATGGGCTAAGAGCCAAGCCAGAGCCTCACCAAAACACTGAACTATTCAGACACCAGCCAGCACAGAGCCCTGGAGCTGGACTCTGCAGTAGAGTGCAAAAACATAGCCTTTCCTACCACGAAAAAAAATTCCTCTCCCTTTCTCCTAATAGTAGGAATAGCAGGGTTTTGAAAAACATTGCAGCCCAGACCTCATTTCTGCCCTCCCCTTGTGTTGCTATTGTGACAGCATGCCACAATATATCCTCAGTTGTTTAGTACTTAGTTAACGTACAAGGGAGGAGGCAGAAGCAGTGTGCAGCCATGGTGAGGGAAGGTAGGACTTGTCAACATAATGCTGTGGTGTGTTTCCAACACCATTTGTTCTGTAAAATATATATGGAATGAAAACTTCATCCTTTGCCCTGCACATATACTAACACCAAGATTCAAGACTGTATATTCGAGAAAAGTATATTTTTTAGATCTCCAGAACTGGAGAGTGAGGCATACACAAGTAAGAGTCTCTTCAGTATTTACAGGTTTACTTCTTTAGAGCAGGTAGTTTTAATCATCATGGTAAAGCTGTTGCTCACAAAATTAAGTTCAGGCTAGAAAAACCTTATCACAGCTTCAGCACACTGCCACAAATACTTGCGATCATAGTTAGGTTGTGTCACTGACATCACATCACCAGCTCTGGCATCATCCTTTTTAAAGACCTGCTCTATGAATAATGGTGTCACAGTGGCTTACTCCTCATTTCCTCCTGCCCACACCTGAATGTTTCAGCTTCTTACGGTGGGAAATTTTCAGAGTGCTGGGGTTATTCAGGTGTTTGGGAGGGGGGGCTTTTTTTAATGTAATTACCTGCTGCTAAATCAGAAAGGGAAAGCAATGGTATGTGGATCATGGGAATGAAGTCCCTCATGCAGTGACGACGTGTGCTTTTCCATGCAAGGAGAAGCTGCTTGAAATGTGTGCTCACTCTTCAGCAATATTGATATTATGACGTAATTAGTCTGTAATTGCTTGCAGCATCTTCCTATATCAACATCATGCAAACAAAATACCAACCAACTCAATGTTGGTTTTGTTTTGCTTTTTAAGCAAGTAAGAACCAGCTTAAATAAGTTATTAAAACGTCTTCTCTTTCATAATTTCTTTCCACCTCTTTTATTCTATCTGAAATCAATCCCACTTTACTAATTAAGAAAGAAAACTTTATGAACAGTTTCCTGAAGTCATAACCAGCAAAATTTAGGTAAGACAGTATGAGTCTTAAAGTTCTAGGTATCTACCTGGTTTGAAGTTAACAGTTAATTGGAAGAACTGTGCATTGAAATACAATACTGCTAAAAAAGCTTATACAGTAAACTTCATTAAGTGTTTCTTCACTTTCCCTCAACTGTATAACAAATTTAAAAAGTAATTCCACCAGTCATTTGTCTTATTGCTGTTCTCAGCACATTTCCGTGCTGAAAGGAGACATGCTCCATGAAAGCTCGAGATAAAAGTTTTACTTTCTAAAAACAAGATTACAGCAAGATTGATCAGATTGACTTAACACTGTTAAACTGAAAACAAGTCGCAGAACTACAACAGTTGTAATTTACTTTTTGTTCAATCCAAGGCAGTTATTAGCCTGAAAAACCATGCTAGTACTGGCTTTTGATGTCTTTTTGGTTGAAGTACTCTCCAAAGTAAATACCTACTCCCTCAGAACAGGCTCCATACAGTAGGTTTAATGTAGTTCTTTTAAACACACATGGACTGGCTTCACTATTAGCTGATAGGAGGGAGGAGAAAAGTTTAAGTCAAACCAGAGGGGCAGTAATTCCTACTGTTTCTGGCAAGTGAAGCCATAAAGAAAAACTTCTCACAATACTGAGGGGTTTTCTTCTGTTTTAAATGAATCTGCAGAGTCTGGTTTTGTGGGATTTTAATTTAAAAAAAAAAACAACCAAACTTAATTTCTAAGATCAAATCAAAGTTATTTCAAATGTATAGCTTAAGTACTTTCTTCAGTGCAAGTCCCTCTCCCTCGAAGATAATGCAGAGACAGGGAAAAATACAGTTTGGCTTTTTCATTAGTACAAGCAGGACAAACAAGCAGAAGAAATGGCATAAGTGATGAAAGAGGCAAAGCCTCTCACTATAGCAAGTACAACAGTAGGGTTTCCCTATAGTTGTGATAGACATGTTACTTTTTTACCCTGAGAGATATCGTAATTTCAGACGACAGGAGTAAGTTTTTGCATCACAGTAGCAATTTGCTAAGTATGAAAACTCCTGGCACAGGAGGACCGGATATGACTGAAGATACCAAATGATATTTGTCTTCATAATGGTACAATTATCATTAGTGTCAAGGTCTTTAACTTCCCAGATACAACTGAAGAACAAATTTTAATAGTAGTATAGGAAGTGGTGTACCTCCTTGTCAGATTTATCCACGTAAAAGTCTAAAGTAGTTTCTGAAGGAACAGTAGCAAAGATTCAACAGCGGATCTCTGGGAAAAGAAATCCTGCTCATCTGCCATAGTCACGTGTTGCCACAGTAAGTTCAAAGGGCCCTGCTTTTTCTACAAATATCCATTTTTCCCCTGAACAAGCTACAATTTCTAAAGGCAGACTTTGGCACATTAAAAAGGATAATTAGCAAAAATTAGTTGGGCTCAGTTTTACACGAAAGTAGAAGAAATTGGGGAGTTCACCTTTTAAGTAAGGAGTGGAGATGGCAGAGAGTCATTAAAGGCGCTCTACTGAATACTTCCCATATGACAATACCAAAAAGCATCCCTAATGTATTCTTCATTTTCCAAGTCAATTGTAACACAGTGAAGAAACTGCCTACAGGGAAGGTGACAACAGGTATGTTAAGAGGAATTACAAGGTTGGGAAGAGGCTACCAGTAGGGTAATCTCAAGCTTGTGTTATGCAGTGCATATGCCAGCATCATTAATGAATAACTAGTAGGTGTACTGCTGACAGAGCTGGCAATTCTTTGATACAGTGGAAGATCAAGGTCAGCCAGTTCTCCCTGCAAAACAACTCTTAAAGTTGCTTCTCTTGAAGCAAGAGAATAGATGGAGATTTGTGCAGTAACGAGTTCAGAGTCATGCACTTGGAGGTTAAACAACTCTGATGAGCTGGGAGTCTGTCAGTTCAAAATGTGAGGGGAAAATAATACCTGCTTCCTATGGTTGTTGTACATCAATATAATAGCGTGACCATTGGACAAGTCTTTCTAAAGGCATTAACACTTTTAGCCACCCAACAAGAATTTCTTCTGAAACAGCATTCAATCAGAATTTGCAAACATGTTTGGTTTTAATTGATCTGTGTTAAATGCAGACAGAGAAGGACAGCTAAGGTACATTCCTCATTATCTCAAAAACTAGAAAAGTTGGGTTTTGCACAGTTCAGCAGAACATAAGGGTTGTAAATCAGCTAATTGCATAGGCAGTAGATAGCAGGAGAGCAATACTGATCCAACAACAACCAAGAATTAAGGAGCTACAAATACAGTTGGCAATAAAGACATTCATCATGAGGGAGGTACATAGGCCTCTGAAACAGCCTTTCAGTCAGAATACAAGACGTAGAAACAGAAGTAGCTCCACTGATAAGACTAAGTATTTTAAATAATTATAGTACACTTGTCCAATAGTCTAACTCATACAGTACAATGGATTAGATTTCCTCACAAGCTGAAATGATTTCTGATTATGTTGGGTTTTTTTTCCATAAATATCCTCTATAACACAGGCCTATTTCTTTCCAAATTTCTAATCTTGATTAGGTTTCTTCACTGTTACTGGGCATGAAGTTGATCTCTCCACAGAACTAAAAGCTGATCATTACCACTCTGGTGAAGAGAGATCATCACATCGTACGCCACCCTCGAGTTGTTCTCCACACTCTCCTCAGGAAGGACATCACTTGACATTTATCCATGCTGTATTTCACCGGCCTTGTTATTGCCATCTGTTGTATTTACTGCTTCAAGTACCCTACTTTGCTGCCTCCCTGCACACACTCTCCTCCAGGGCATTTATGACTATACTGAACAGGGCAGACTCCTGGAGAGCTCTACTTGGTACCTTCATCCCTTGTGAAAGCCAGGGAGCACTTACTCCTACTGTCCACTTCTCACATTTCAATTAATTATTTACATATTTAAGGATTCTTCATCTAATCCCATGACTATTTAGTTTCTTAAGATTTTGGTGAAGTAATCATTTGAATGTACAGATCTAAATAATGAGATTTAAAAAAAAATGCTGCCTTTAGCCTGAGTACTCCATCCTCCCGGTGTATTAAAGGGATTAGGAAGAGAATAGATGTGACTGACACCAGGAAACAGTGGATATGTTTCAGGCAAAATAGCTTTAAACAACTGTGCTTAAGCAGTGGGTAGCCATAGTCTTTCTCCAGAGTTCAGAAACAAAAGAAATTTAGAAGATTTTGCTGTCTTTTCTCCCAGCACTTCAAGAAAAGCCACCACCACTTTCGTGCTATTATCTAATGCCAACTTCATTAGTGTAGCTTTAAACCAGAAGTGACACCTAGACTTCTTATTAAAAAAGAAAGCATAAGTAGTATTTTGAGGTTTAAGTCCCTTACACCAGAAATTAAGATAGAAAGCACAAGTTAACATTTCCCCTGAACGCGCTGCAGAGATTTCATTACTAACTGCATCAGCAAAAACATTCATAGCATGCATTAGTACAACACTAGAAATCCTGCCTGGAAAAACATGCATTTGTGAAAGCTTAGTTAAAACTTCTGAGCTGAGTATTACTCTGTATAACTGCTCACATTCTGTGGGGGTTGGTTATGTTATCATACAGTTCTTTGCAGATTCAGTTAAGACTTTGGCTTCTCCTCAGTACCAGAACAATGCTACTTTCAATTTCTTAAAAGGAGCTTTAGAGTTCAGGAGGGCACTTAGCAAGAAATATGCTTATACCATCACTCCACAGTTCACCAAGATCAACTGCTGCATTTTGTCATTCAGCTTTCTCCAGAAAAGATGGGTAAAAACCATCTCTCTGCATGAGCATTTTACTGCTCAAGGCAGAACAGAAAGAGGTACAATGGGGTAAGCCAGAGGAAGGTAAACAGAAGAGGCAACACAAAAAGGAACTTTCCCTCTCTCCCACTTACTTTCCCTGTTGCTCATCTCTGGTTTCTGGTGCAGTCCCTTCCCTTTTTCGCCACCCCCTTGAGTCTCTGGTCTAAGTCCTAGATGTCAACAGCAAGTTATTAGTAACTAGGTATGAGACTTGAAACAAGGAAAAAATCTATGCCACAGACTGGTTTTTTTGCTTAAATGACAAGACTTTAAATATTTAAAGTTGCACCTCCCTCTCCCTACATTTCTCCCTGTTCCATTTTATCCTTTTGTATACTCTAGTAATACCTTAAAAAACAACCCCAAACCACTGTGACTGTTTGGCTTTCTCATAGTTATGACTAAGCTTCACTCAGCATATTAAAAGCCCTTGTCTGGAGTTCCTTTCCCTGTCAGGCTGCCAACTGTTTTACTCAGTTTCACACACTGAGTGCTTTCTTCATCACTGTATTAACAAGTGTACCTGAAGGATTGAGAAAAGTACAATATCAAGTCCACAGACTTAACAAGCAAGTCACTGAAATTTATTTAAAGTGAACTGCATCTGCTAAGAGCGATTTGTACAAGTACCAAACTGGAAGTGGTGCTCCTCCGATCTTTCCTCACCTGATTTCAAACCAAGCCCACCAAACACCCTCACCACAGACGGGGCAGAAGTGAGGCCAAAGCTGTATGCAGCAACTGCCATTTCTCACAGCCTCTGTCCCCCACAGCACTGATCTCACCCAGGAATTACTTATCAATTCAACCAAAGTGCATCACCCTGCACATTAACCCTTCACATAGTGTAAACATGGGTTGTTATTAATGTTGGCTTGTCCATGTTTCGGCTGGGATAGAGTTAGCTGGTACAGTGCTATGTTTTGGATTTAGTGTGAGAATAATGTTGATAACACACTGACGTTTTAGTTGTTGTTAAGGAGCACTTAAGGATTCTTCAGTTTCCCATGCTCTGCCAGCAAGCAGGTGTGCAAGAAGCTGGGAGGGAGTGTGGCCAGGACAGCTGACCCAAAGTAGCCAAAGAGATATTCCATGCCATAGAACATCATGCTCAGTACATAAACTGCGGGAGTTGGCCAGGAGGGGTGGATCGCTGCTCGGGCATCGGTCAGCAGGTAGTGAGCAATTGCATTGAGCATCACTTCTCTTTTCTTGGGCGTTATTTCTTTTTTTATTTTTGTTATATTCCTTTTCATTACAATTATTATTATATTTTTATTAGTAGTAGTATTATATTTTCTTTTACTTTAGTTATTAAACTGTTCTTATCTCAATCCACAAGTTTTACTTTTTTCCCCTGATACTGCTCCCCATCCCACTGGGAGATGGGAGCGGCTGCATGGTGCTTAGTTGCTGGCTGGGGTTAAATGATGACATGGCTTTAAACAGAGTTTGAACAAACACAAATTAGCAGTTTATTCCTCAGAATAAGCTTGGGTTCAGAGATGATACTGATGTACAAGATGAACAGTTAGTATCAAGTAGAACTCATGCCAGATTATGAAGTTCAACAGCATTGCCCCAAAAGGTTTCCAGTGTCATGAATATATCAAAAAAACATGAAGATAAAACATTACTCTCTTTTTCAAAAAGTTTACCAGGTAAGAGGCAAAGTCTTGTTCAGAGCATAATAAAATTATTAAAACGTAATCTGAAACCTGAAAGTTAAAGGATGCAAAAGTCCACTCTAGTGTCAAACAGCAGTTTTAATTTCAATTAGTTGCAAAACTATCGACAGTGGGACATAAAGTTTTGACACGGGGGGGGGGGGATCAAGTGCACATCTACCAATCTAACCATCTTCAATAGGCTTCATTACAGTCCCCTGCTTTATCAGTCTCTACCACAGCAGTAGCTACATTTGTCCCTCAAGAAATATACGAATTAGCTCAGTAAGTGCTTATGTTGTTAATCAAATAGGTGCTTTCAAGAAAAGTTTCCCTGCAAAATGTATCTCTTTCACAAACAGAGCAGAAAAGATTAGTTCCTTTTGCCAGAAAAGAAATCAGTAGATTGCCTCCAAGGTATGATTGTGTTAATCTGCAGGAAGGAAAAGTTACAGTCAGAACATTGATACACATGGTAGAAAGAGACATTTCTGAAAACCATTAAGCCTAATGCCTAACAGGTTAAAGCTGGCACAGGAGCAAAGCTATGTAGAGCCCTTTTGCGAAGGCATCATGATACTGAAGACATTAGCCTTTGCCAAACCAAACTAAGAATGTTTTGGCTTTGTTTTTTGAAGTAGAAGACAACGTGACCTGACCACCTAAATATCTTTTGGATGTGTTCAAGGTGGAGAAATTACGTCCTACAGGCCCATAACATTCCTTTCTCTCAAGGAAGTCCCAAATAGCAGAGCTCATCCCAGAGAAGTGACTTACTCAAAACTCTTTACTACTGAACACCTCCCCTGTCAGGAACATCAGCATTTGCATTACTTGTTTTAGTAGCAGCAGTTGTGGCGAACTATTTTGTTTCCCAGAAACTCAGTGCGGCACTTTGGCTGAGTTAGAAGAACTGAACTCTTGTCCTCTCATGAACCACGCCATCATATAGAAACTCACCAGTGGGTTGCATCCCTTCAGCTCCTGAACAGAGCAGCCAGGCAAAGATTTGGCAGGGAACTACAGAAACCCTGCTCAGAACCTAGCACAGGGAGCAGATGAAACTCAGCAACTCTTGAGTTGCTCTGTTCTTCTGCTCCTTTGGTGAGAAGTATGCTTCAGAGAGGCCTCCTTTGCTCTGTGCTTCTTCCCCCAGTCGCACCTACCCTTAGATCTAAGAGAACCTGTGTGTCACTGCAGACAGCAGTTGTAAGAAGCAAGAGGACTGGAGGAAGAAAAAATTGATTTGGAGGTGAAGTCACCAGAAAAGACCAACCGAACAGGACACATGCAAATAGGCACATTTGTACCTCGCTGCAAGAGAAAGACACTGACATTAATTTGTCATTTATACTTGGAAGAGCTGATCTCATGCAGACAGCTAAAGACCAAAAATGCCAGACCAAGCACATCTTCTTAGAGATTCATTTCAAAATATTCCTAGAGTTGCAATCTATAGACACTATCCCCTCACTAGTCATGGCCTTTAGACTGTTCAGAATTACTTTCTAAACATCTCTAAAAAGACGTGGGAAGGTAGAAGTATCGAAAAGATCTTCTGGGGTTCTTGAAGCATCAGTCATCATGGATGTGTGCTGCTCCAGACACTGGCCTACACATCTAAAGAGATTCATTTTTCCAGAGCACTACCAAGGCTTGTTAGACCCTAAGTCTCCAGAAATTCTAATACAAAAATTGTGCTTCCCATCTAGACAGAGAAAACAATTTGGAAAATTGAGAAGTATCATACTATGAAGTGGCACTTGGAAAAGAATAAACATGAGTTTCTTTCCCAGACTTTTTATTTCCTGATAAAAGGTGGCAACAGCAACAGAAAGTTCAGAGCTATAAATTGAATTGTGAATTCTAAAAGCATTCTTTTAATTTATTTTTTTTTTAAAGATCTCTGAGAGTTTCTAACATACGTCTTGTAAATCTTCATAAAATGTTCTGAAGACAAATCAATGTTCAGGCAGCCTAGTTTCTTTTATGCACAAAGAGATTTCTTAACAATGAAATATCTATACCTTACTCATTACTGCAGGTTTTGTTGTTTTGGTTTTTTTCTTTGAAAGTTGTTTTATATTCCACTATGGGCCTACCTCAACAACTGAACCAGACAAGACCTTTTATTATTATACAGCAAGATGTTCAGGCCATTTCCTACTGCACTCAAGACAAGCAAGCTGATAGTGCAGCAAGCAGCATATGCATAATAGTATTTAGAGCATTTCTGCTTAGATTTCATGAGGCTTTAGGGACTAAGGACTAAATAACTGTATCAGCAATACCTGTACACTGTTGAATGCTAAGGGGAAGGGCTATAGCCACTCTACTACTCAATTAACCATTCTTTTTTTTTTTTTTCATGTTGCAGATATGATTCCTTTTGCTTCCCTTAGCTTCCTACCACAAGTTCTTCCTTCTGTGTTGTGATGTTACAAAGCTGAGGTGTAAGTCCTACTTAGGAATAAGTATCCTGTTCAAGGTAGTCTTTAATTAGGGAAGAAAAGTTTGCACAAAAGTGCAATTTATCAAGTCTTATTTGCATAGTATCAGACCAAATTTTTACCATCAATTCATTCATTGAGAAGCCTGTTCCTTTCAGGAAAGTCTCATGTCATGATAACATTTTTTACTAGATATGGGATAATCAGTATTACTGCCCAATAAGCTTTCGCAAGCCAGCTGTGTCCCTGCTGAGGATATTGACTCTGGAACATACTACTTCCACAAACTTAAGCTGCCTTGGAAAAAGTCTCAAGCTTCCATTGCGTCAGTCCAAAACAAAAACCAGTCTGAATGTCAGATTCTCCAGACTGATCAACTTTCCCCATCTATTTTGAATAAAGGCAAGCTTGAAGCTAGAAAGCATTCAACTGGAACGCACCTTCAACTCAGTAAGTTGTAATAACCCAGATTTCATACTCCCTAGCTCTGCACCTCACCCTAGCTCTAAGTTTTCAGTAGTCATAAATGATTTTTCACCTCTTGCGTGATGCTAAAGAACTCTCTAAATCTAAAATTGAGACTAAGAAAGCCAGTTAGGTTAACATGTTAACTACACAGAGCAGTGATAGACACACTACAGTGATTACTTTCTCACTAGATTCCAGAAAACCTGTGTTGCTTTAAGGTTTGTAAGATGTTCAGACTGAAGAAAACTGATCTGGATAGCCTGTATTGTTGTTACAGAACTACAAGTGCTTTAGAATATTATTTTTTTTTTAAGCCTCAGCATGGAGGCCAGAAGTGGTTGTTCCAATTATACACTCCAATCCCCTGCACAAAGACAGGCAATAAAAATTCAGTGTGTGAATCCTACAAAAGTATCATAGAAGAAAAGTATCAGAATAAACTGGAATCACTGACAAGTCTAATTCCAAGTTATAATTTTAGATACCTTGGCAGTTAAAGTTACAATAGCTGTCCATACCATTCCTTAGATATTTATACTTTTAAGTAAATTAGCTTTAAGTCAGATGTTTCTCCACTGCTTTAGAGCCAGAAAAAAAAATGCACTCTCAAGTGACTTTATTACAGGAGCAGCTTCTTCAAATCTAAAAATGAAAGATAAGAAAATCAAGCAATTCAACAGATGATCTAACTGCAACTGAAATGCCTCTTTAGAAATCCAAAATTGCACAGAGCTGCAATTGCTAGTTCATCTGTGCACATATCAATTAAGGTACACATGAACCCTATTGGAAAAGAAATTTTCCTGAAGTTGTGCTGAAGATGTATGTCAGTACGTGTAAAAATGACAAACGTCCAACTATTTTCCTCAAAAG
Organism: Gymnogyps californianus; assembly: GCF_018139145.2. Taxonomy (NCBI): domain Eukaryota; kingdom Metazoa; phylum Chordata; class Aves; order Accipitriformes; family Cathartidae; genus Gymnogyps; species Gymnogyps californianus. The sequence continues at coordinate 65,184,093 of NC_059500.1, read as the reverse complement.
TGAAACTATACTAATGACAACAGCTGTGTTTTCTACCTTCTATTTACTGCATAGGACTAACGCAAGCTTTAATAAATAAGCATTTAAGGAAAAACTAGAGAAATGTTCTGCAGATTTCTGCTTACTTGTTTTAAATGACTGCTTCCATCCTTAAACCAATTTAATATATACTTCTTACTGGTTAATTTAGTATACACATTTATCAGAAGACCAAAGATTATGACCACCTCTAATATGGTTTGGTCAACCACTGCAGCCAGAAACAAGAAGATGTCGTTTCAGGTTCAAGACTATTCTGAATAGTTAAATTTTGGTTCTCTAAACCAGCTCAAACCTTACTAAAAACTCGGATACAATCAGGCTTAAAATACTGTTAGAAAAACCTACTGAAGAGTTAAATTGTTCTTTGTAAAAATCATGTGGTCTTGAAAACAGTGAGCCTCTTTTCTACAAGCAACTAGATTTTCAGCCTCTGTATCCCATTTTGAATGATATACAGAGTCATCAGATTTTTTTAAACCTAAGAAAACCCATTGAGTTCAAATTAGACTTATTTCTGTATAAAGTATATGGAAGCAACAGTCACAGTTACAGGTTTGTGCACTCCACTACAGTGGAAGTTTTAACATCACAAGTGTTTAAGTTATCAGACTAACACATTCTGAACAAGAGATATATCTATTCCACAGCATTCTGGAAGCCTGTAGTATTTTTCTCCCCCATGATAAAAGCCTAGACTAACACAGTTTAAATCCTCATCTCCATTTTTTTCTGCTCCTAGAACAAATGAGATTAGCGATACTAGCAGTTAGAGATTAGTTCCAGATTTTCTGTGCAAACAGAAAGTAGCAACGGCACCTTTCACATGCATATATGACTATACATATATGGGATTTTGCCTTTATAGACTGTCTTAAACTTACAGTCACAGTGCTGAACTCTTGGAAGGCATACATTTTACTCCCATCACCAAAGCTCCCTATATATTAGCTACTTACAGAGAAAATGGGCAGGGTGAACCCCACTGTGTAGAGGACAGTGGATGTGATGGTACTGTCATGGAACGGATACTTGATGCTGTCATCATTACAGAAAAAGCCTCTCTGATACGGTTTTATTTTGGCCAAGTTTAGAACACCAAGGGGTAAGCCAGCTGTTGGGGAAGGAAAACAAAAAAAACAAAAACAAGAAATACATGTGGTTAAACCAAAAAAAAAAAAAAATCATTTTTAAACATGCATGGAGGAAGCTACCAAACATGCAAACCTCAAATTTCCTAAGTATCATGCAATGCACACACTTACCAAATCCTGTTTATAGAAATTTATCTCTTCTAGAAGTCTACTTCAGAAGGACTCTGAGGTTGCCCACCAGATACAAAAGTTAAGAATAGAGTTCAAAGTCTTTTCATCAGCAAGGTGAGTTGCCACACACTGAACAGAGATTATGCTTAAGAAAAGCATTTGCCACTCACATGACTGAATAGTTATTGAGGGCAGGCTGCCTGTTGTGCCCACTCCTTCACTACCACCCCACGACATTGGCTTGTATCTGAATTACCAGCCTTGTTCTATACACTATAATCTGGTCAGTGTTTACAGAGAACAGGACAAAAATACATACAGATTTTGTCGTAGTTAGGGAGTTAAAGATTTCATGCAAGTAGTTTTCATGCAGGTAAGGGGAACAAGAGAACTGCAGAGACACTAACGGGAAATACGGACACTCTGAAAGGACTGCATCTCAGGTTAATGAGATTTACACTTTAAGAGTTGCGTTTACACAGCTTTTGTACACTTTGGAAGATTTCTGCATGAAAATAACTAAAGTTATTAACATTGAAACTGAGACTCAGGTACAAATGATAGCTCTCTTAACTTACACTGTGTGACATATTACCTATTCCCTCTCTCACAAGTTCACTTCCACTGTATTGGCAGTCATGCCAAAGCAGCCATCAAGACCTCTGACAATCACATTCAGGTCTGTAACTTATTTCTGACAAGAAGAATCAGCTAGGGAATAGACATTTGCAGGAGCAATGACCTCAGGAAACCCAAGTTTGTCATTTTACTCTACTTTCTCATCCCTCCCTTTCCTTTCGTCCCCTGACCAAGTAATAGATCAACAGTGGATAAATTAGGCAATGCTGTAAGAATTGCAAAATCCCCAAACAAAAAAAAAAAAAAGTAGAATTTGGTTTAAAACAAGGCAAAAAAGGGCAAACTAACTTTGTGTTTTCCCCAACATCCATGTAATATGCAATTCTGCATATAGACTCTATATATACATTAGATGGTAAGTGCAATTATTGAAGCAGAAAAGACTACTCATGATATAAATAAACTGCTGTACTGAGAACAAAAAGCATTTCAAAGAAGTTCACGTGATGAGAGATTGCTTTGATTTCTGGTGGCACTTGTTAAGGCAACTATCAGGTTAAGTCATGTAAAGGCATTTTAAATAAGCTTATTTCTATGTACTTCATTAGAAGAAAAGACATCAAGTGTGAAACAGTAGGAACAGAGTGATAAATCCTGGCCCCTTCTTTGGGCTGCTAAGTCACAGTGCAAAAGCTCGTGCAGTGCGTATTGCAAGTGTGTATGTACTTGGTAATACCACAGCTCCCAACTCCTAAGAAAATTGCTATCGTCACAGAAGGCAGTTTGACAGAAATTTAAAGCCTCCTATGGAGCAGAGAGGAATTTTTTCCACAAAACATCTGAAATCCTAAGGACTGTCCACACTTAGCCTTAACAGCTGAGGATGCTGATGCAGCAAAGCACTTCAGCAGATGCTTACCATCCTGTATAGCAAAACTCAACAAAAATGCAAATGGCACTACACTTGTTCAACTTTAAGCACGTTTTTCATGAAGTAGGATGATATACCTTCGAATCAACTGCATCTCAAAGGTCTCTCTCCTTCCTCTGCTTTAATAATTGAGAAAAGAGCTAGAGCTTGACAGAATGCAGATGGCAGAAGTAGCCAAAACAGAATCGCAGCCCTTCAGATATGAAGGGGGCCACACTGAAGAACTCAATTCACTCGGTTCAAAGGACATTGCTGTATGTTCGCATGTCTGGAGCCAATTTTCAGCTCCACTCAAGGCCATGGCAAGATTCCACTAACATAAGTCAGAGCCCATGTTTCCTGTCTTTATCTCTACTTGCATACCCAGCGTCAGGATGATGGAGTGGCAAAGCCATTACCTATTTGATACAATCCTATCTACTCAAACAGGTCACCAGATTTTCACATGAGGAAATATCACATCCTCATTGTTAATTTAAGCAGCAGCTTGTGTTTTGCAGAAGTTAACTACTTAAGACATAAACACCTGTTTTCCAAGAAAAGCTGCTACAAATCAACACCAAGAATTTTTCTGTTTCATTCAATTACATTTTCAGCCTTCCAGCTCAACCTTTTTTAGCCAATATTGCTCAGTTTTTACAATAAGATTTTGAGGTGTTTTGCTTTGGTTTGTTTCTGGGTTTAACTTCATTAGGACAGGCTATTTCATTTTTTACCAGCTGCTGAAATACGTTCTTTAAGTGCTCCAGTTCAGAAACTAGAAGACACTTCAGCAATTCACTTGCAAACATGACAGAGTTCTTAGCTCAAAAATTCCAAATTTCTTGGTACCAAAGTACACAGGTTTATAGTCATGGGTCATGTGGTTTTTTTCAAGGCAGATTTCTTTAGGAACTGGAAGAGAGCTATTACATGAGTGTACATGAAAAAGAGAAAGTACCCTAAGTTTCACAAGCAGTGTTTTAAGCCTACCAGCAAAACAAACATTTTGAATATGAAGGGGTTTTTTTGTTGTGTAACTGCAGCAGGAGAGAATTACTCATTCTGTAACCTAGTTAAGACAGAAGCTTGAGGGCTTTTTTTTTTTAATTAGGGAGAATTCCTGACAGTAAGTGTTATGCACTCAGTTTCCATTAAACAAAGAGGAAAGGAACTCAAGATTTAATTTAAGCTTTCTTTTCTTCCCATTAAATAGTCTTCTTTACGTGAAATTTGTTTATAAAATCTAGTTTGTAAGAACTTTTACATAACCAGCAGTTATCCAAATTTTTATGCTGCCTACACATTTAAATATTTCTTCATACATTTTTGTTCCTTTTACAGCTGTTTCATCAAAAGAAAAGGGTGCACCTTTTTGTTAAATCAGATTGATTTGACTACATTATGCAGTACTTAGAAAGTACTTTAGAAGTGTGTAATCTAGAGTTGGAACTAAGAAACATGTTTTTACTTTCAACCATGAGATTCCGTGAAGGAGGGAAGAGGAAAAGCAGCAAATAGAGGGGTCAGATGAGGACAGTTTCAAAGTGACTGCAAAATTCATTTGTATAGTCCATAGTAAAAGAATACAAGAAACTGAAGGTTGGCTACACATCTTAAACTAACTGCCCATTTCCATTTTTTACATTACTATTAGAATTCCCACTGAATCTAACTGATGCACTGCTTTCCAGCAGTGGAGTAGAAGACTTCGTGAAGTGGTGTTTAGTTGAACATTAACCTACCCCAAACAAGTAGCAGCATTTTTACTATTGCTCATTTTACAGGGAGAGAAGACAACACTTAGTACATGTAAGCAAATGGTCCTGAAGTTTTCACTGTAAGAAGGAAAAAAAAAAAAACCTACTAATGTACATAACAGGCCAGTATTGCCATCACAGATGCCAAGCATCTCCATGACCTTTAAGCAGGCTGACTGTACACTGAACTCCTGAGGAATGCATGTTCAGTTTCATTAGCTTCTACAAACTGGAAGAAAGAGTGACCAAGTTCTAGTGAAAGATTACAAGGCTAAAAGGCAATCTTGTTGATCAACTCTCATGCCTTGTCCTCTTCACAAGGTACCTCCTCTTCCTTTTTACCTAGCAGTAACCTCTGAGGGTGCTCTTCTGATCTAGGTAACTTTATACCTTAAGGGATCATAATGACTCAGTTGTCATTCATATCCTCTAAAGCACCTTCAGCTGTAAAAAAAGACTGTTCCTTGAAGTTCCCCATGTTTCAGACTCAGAATTGGAGTTTCTCTGTTTTCTGTTAAAATATGTCTAGTTGATCTTGTCCAGGACTAGTGACCAACAGGTTCTGGGTGGTTTTGCTAGGTAGTAGCAAGAAACAGACAGCAGTCCTCTGACCTGGTTTCTCTCCCCTTTAATTATACAGAGAAAACAACTTGATCACTCAAGTGGTCTGGAACTGGCCCACCCAAGACTTTGTAAAAGACTGGGAGGCACTTCTCCTGTAATGCTCACGCAAACAGACTCTGGCTAACCCTGAAAGCTACAGCAGTAGTAACAAACTTTAATAGGAAAAGAGACTGCAGAGATTTGAAGCCTTTACCTACGAAAGAAAGGTGAAAGCTTCATACACATGGACAAGAGTAAAAGTGCACAGGATGGAGAGGGAGAGGAGAGAGACAAGACTGATATTTTAATTACTGAGCAGGGGTTGCAGGGAAGAAACAGCCAGAAGTTCTTGACTAGAACTGTAAGAACAGGGCAACACACATCTGTACAGAGTGAAGCTAAGCTAGCTGAAATAGTTACATGGGGCTATGCTGAGTTCACAAGGAGTTTCCAACTCTAATTTGTAGGTTCAAGCCAGTTGTAGTGTAGTTTCCATTGAAAACCTACAGATAATTCACAGTAGTATCAGTAGCCTTCAGGGAACTTGTATTTAATCACATCTGGCTGGACAACACGGCATGACACAAAAGCCTGTAAGGAAGGAAAGGGAAGTCCAGGCTGGGAGACTAGGGAGGAAGTCACTGTGAGAATGGTTCTCCACCCACAGAAAGGGAATGTGAAGAACAAACAATACCCAATGGAAGGGGGAGGTGAAGTCTTCCGTTCGCAAAAAAACCAAAAAGACTGTTCAATGAAAAATGTTGATTTGTTATATTTAGTCATTTAGGTTCTGCAATTTATCCTACAAATGGAAGTGCTGGATACCACACTATGATCTTTTTACAATGTGTGTAACACTGCACTATTAGGTCTGATTTGTGGCTTTTATCGCAACTAACTTTAGAGTTAGGTGCTTAAGTTTATAGGCATAAGGAGTTGGATTCTAATACTCAGATGTCCATTTGGCTTTGCCAGCAAGCTGCATGGGATATTTTTCCCTAAACAGGGAAAAAATAGCATTTATAGCTGAATTAGCCTCTTTTACAGCTGGCAGTTGCCATAAATATTTAAGACCAGCAGAGAATATTGTTCAACAGGAGGTAGCTTCAGGGTCTGAAAATACTGTCTGTTCTACTTCAACTTTAGGAACATTTTACTAATTAAGTTTATGGACACAGTTTTAGATAGGTCTTCCATTTGAAGACTAAGTTTTATATCTGAAAGGAAAGAGACTCTTGAAGTTTCTAACTGTTTCAGTTATACTGTACTGTCTAGTTCAGAACCAAGTGTGGTGCTCACAAAACCTGGCTATGCTTTCAAGAGCAACTCAAGACAACCTAGACTGTCCTGCCCTTCTCCACCTCTGGCCATCCACTGCTATCCCCTTCCTTGCCATGGCACTAGCTTTTCACACCAGCCTGTCCAAAAAAGAAGCCCATGCCCACACAACAGAGGTTTTTCAGGAGCACTTGCTCTCCTGGCCCTACACAACAGAGGTTTTTCAGGAGCACTTGCTCACCTGGCCAAGTGCATGACTGTTAGAGCTGGTGTAAAGGACAGAATAGGAACACGTAGCCAAGAGCGTGCAAGAAGGGAGAACAAGGACAGACTGGCCATAGTCTCAGATCAGCTTAAACACCTCATGAAATTGTTTCCTGGTCAGTGGTGCTTTCTCCTCCAGTTTTAAGTAGTTCAAAGGAATGCACTGTATTTTTTGTAAACATCCTTTAATTAACCCAGCTGGCCTCCTTATCTGTGGAAGCGACCAAATCTTCACTTGAGGCTCTGTGCCATCTTAAAAACTTGTGCTGAATTGGTGTTTCAAGTTCTCCAAGACACGCAAGACTCCTACCGGGTCCTCAGTTGGGAAGTCCTTCTCATTTAAACAAATTACTATCTAGAAACTGGGAGAAAGGCAATTACCCTTAAGGGAGACTATAGCAAATGAGAATATTCTACCTTGATTATTAACCAAAGTTTTTTTCCTCATGCTGTACTGAACTCACAAGTGCTAATTAAGAGAAACCATACTAGACTAACATGAGACTGAGAAGAATTTTTATATTTCCCTACACTTATCCTGAAAAATAGGATAAATACATTCTGCACTTGATGCGCTTACAGAAAGTCAGCTTCGGCTTTTGTAAAGAAATCCATAATCTACAGTTAAGTTGCGGAGTGTCAAACAGGAATTCTGGCTGTATTGGAGAAATAATCTCTGTAAAACACAGCAAATGACAGCCTCAAAACAGATCAGTTATTCAGCTAAAGGCTGCTCATTTAAGAAAAAGGTACTTTTCATAGCTTATATTCTTATTAGAGAGATGATTCTGTTAAATAACCCCACAGACAGATAAATGCCATCATTCTGAGCTAAACATATACAGCTGGTAATTACTACTGAGGGCAAGGGAGAATTTAAGTTCTCCCACTCCTACACATGTATTTTTGCTTTTATTTTTGGCCAGGACAACCATGTTTGCTTTGCTGCTCATTTTGCAATGTAGAGTCTGGGGTAAGGAAGTATGCAAGAGATTTAAAGAAACTGTGATGGGTCAACCTCATGCTACTGGGAGCACCTGTAAAAGAGACTGTTCTTTGCAGAAAAGCAGATGTGCTGAAAATTTTTTCCCACGAGCAGTCAAGAGAAAGAATCAACACCTCTTAAGACAGGAGTTTCTGAGAATGCAGAGAACTACTAAGAGGTAGAAGAGATTAAAAAAATAAGAAAGCATGTAGACTTTTGATACCTAGGTGAGGGATGCACAAGAGAAAAATCAATACACTATTTATTTTCAGTAGCTGAGATGAGTGGGTAGCCCACAACTCACCTCCTAGCCGCTTTAAAGGACTTCATCTTACTTTTCTACCCCAAGGAATACAAAATATTTCTAATACCAGCACACTGATTGTTCTGATAACACCGGAAGCTGTGCTAGGCTTCAGTAAACATGATCTATGTATTTAAAAGCGTGAACTACATTCTAATCTCTGCTACTATTCTACCTGCAACTATACACTACTTACTTACATTTTTATTTGTTTTCTGATCTATGATTTGCCTAGCAGAGAAGCCAGATCAGCAGCCTGGGCCAGCTGATGACAGTTTCACTAGAAGGCTCCCTCACCATGCCTTACACTTTTGGTCGAGCCAAGGCAAGGGTGGTGGAGGCAGAGAGCAAAGAAAACCTCCCTCTGAGCTGGACCAGCCTGCAATTTCTAGTCCAGTGTCCTGGTTTCGGCTGGGACAGAGTTAACTCTCTTCTTAGTAGCTGGTACAGTGCTGTGTTTTGGATTGGATTTAGTGTGAGAATACTGTTGATAACACACTGATGTTTTTGTTGTTGCTAAGTAGCGCTTATCTTAAGCCAACGACTTTTCAGTTTCCCATGCTCTGCCAGCAAGCAGGTGTGCAAGAAGCTGGGAGGGAGCATAGCCGGGGCAGCTGACCTGAACTAGCCAAAGGGGTATTCCATACCATGGGACGTCACGCCCAGTATATAAACAGGGGGGGCTGGCCGGGAGGGGCGGATCGTGTCTCTGGTGTCGGTCAGCGGGAGGTGAGCAATTGCATTGTGCATCACTGGGTTCCCGCCCCCATCCTTTTTTTTTTTGTTATATTCCTTTTCATTACTATTATTATATTTCACTATTATTGTTGTTAGTATTATATTTTATTTTAGTTATTAAACTGTTCTTATCTCAACCCACGAGTTCTGCCTTCTTTCCCAATTCTCCTCCCCATCCCACCGGGGGGGGCGGGGCAGGGAGTGAGGGAGCGGCTGCATGGTGCTTGGCTGCTGACTGGGGTTAAACCACAACATCCAGTCATTTACTAATAGAGAACTACATCATATTCTAGTTTCTCCACATTCAACAGTTTAGTACTACATGGGTACACTAGTTCAGTTATCTGCATTACCAATCTATTAGAATAAGTCACAACACTTGTTTAAAAATATTCACATAGACAAGTGTATTCTCCCTTATATCTACATTTCAATCAAAAAAAAAAAAGGACTTTTAGAAGCACTAAGTACCTGTTAGTCCAAAAACCATGCCATTGTCTCTCCTGTGCGCATTTACAGAAGTACAAATACAAAATAAAAAATGCAGAGAGACAAGACAGTAATATATCCTAGCCTGCTCTGTTACTTACACAGAGAAAAATACGTGGCTCAAATGAGCCAGTTGCAGGTCACAAGCGAAGGCTGTACCCTGGGCTGTGCTCTGTTCAGGGGGCAGAGAAGGTTGAAGTTAGACCAGCCGATTGACAACCACCTGGAACCCATTAGCAGTTCACCCACTGGTGCAGAGGCCAATTGCCCTGATTACTGACAGAGCTGACAGAAAGATTTAAGACCCTCAGACTAATAGCTAAAAGACACCAGAGGTGGGGGGGAGGATGGAAAGGGAGAGGTCAGCAGCTCCTTGTGTTGCAGTGCTTCTCATGGGGTGGGGAAGAATCCAACTGGCTGCAGCCAGAGCAAGTGAGAGTGACTTCTCCCACTATAACCCCCCTGTTTAGGGGAAAATACTTAATCATTGCTTGCGTTATGTGCTCAGTATTATGTTCACTGTTAAAGGCTTTGACTGTATTGTCTAGAGAATTAAAAAGCCCACAGATACAAAACCATGTACACGCCCCCAAGGATCAAGATCTTCTACAAACAATCTACCTAAAGCCCTGGGCTTACAGAGAGGGAAAACAATACAGCAAAAGAAACTGAACTGTCAAAGTCAGCTGTTGGCAAGGCAGGGAGGGATTTTTTCTTTTTTTTACTGCAGGTGACACCAACTCTGAATATCATTTCTGGAGTTTAAAAGAGCACTGGTCTTAAGTTATAACTATTTTTTCATTTTAGTCTTTGTTTTGTGGGAGTGCACAGCAAGAGGCTTTCAGAGTATTTCACATCTAGCTACACACCCTAACCTGAAATACCATTCAGTCTCTAGATATATAATAGGCAATTAGTTGTTAAGAGTGTAAATGCTCTTCTTCCAATGAGTCTTACAAGCATAACTATTTTATTTAAACAGTTTTTAACAAAGTCAGGCCTTACAATGGCAGTGCTACTGAAGGACTCAATTTCCATAAGACTGTCTACCTTGCCATCCACCAGAACATGTTTACACTGTACACACTGTTGCATGCCACCATGTTAAAAAGAGGAGTATTTATTTATCAGAACCATGCTTTTTCATGGCACACTGAAGTTTGTAGTCTCTAACAGCACATTTTGAGAACTTAATCTCTGTATTAAGTTAGATCTAAATAGAATTTTAAAAGGAAAAATGAGAATACCCCATATATTTGAGCTATCAGAGCAATTGTTTTGTACTGATTCAGAAGACTTCCTGAGAAGTTCATTTAACCAGAATTTGTAAATGTTTATACAACATTGCTCTCAATACTTGAGTATAATGAATAATACCGCAGCATAGAAAGTCTTCCAGTACTCAAATATTAGAGCAGGTGTTGCCTTCCAGTTTCAGTAGAAATTACCAGCATTAGATTTGTGATCTTAGTTTCTATATATTAATGATTAGAGATTTCATTTTCTAGTGTTCATGACTAGAGTCTTAAGATTCAAGAGATCGGAAGAATGACAAGAGACTGAGTCTGCAAGCAGAAATAGTGACCTTACTTCCATTCCCAGGATCTCCATTAGCATTAGTCCCAGCCACCATACTGGCTTGGAGTATTTCAACTGAATACTAGTACTGCAGTATAGGCTCACCTAATGAAACAAAATTGAAGCCTTAATTTCCCTGAGTCAGCAAAAAGCTACAGAACTCACTCAAGAAACACCAAGAAAAGGAGACACTGACTAAGAAGATGATTTTTGGAATTTAATGGGGAACAGTTCCTGACTGGAGTTATTTGCAGGGCTCAATCTCACTGCTTCCCTTCTGTATCTCAGCATTAAATGCCCTCCTGACCCCTTAAGGGCCCTATATGCTCCCCATTATCTTGCTGCACATCAGAAGGTTCCCTGGTTATAATTAGAAGTTTATTCTCTCAGGTCTCTCCACCACTAGCTTCTAAACTAGCCCTTTCAGCTTAAGGTAAGCATAGTCCATTGCTCTTCAGATACCTTAAAATAAGCCAGATAAGCTTAGATACATGTGTTCCTTATCATCCCAGTACTCCAGTTTCAGAGAATATTGCACCTACTGTTAAGTTTCAGTGACTCAGTCATCTAAGACTCAGAACAGGCTTAGAGTAATCTGCATATCTGCAATAACAGAACAAAGTTAAAGGGACAAAAATGCACTAAGATTAATTTGAGGGGAAAATTCCACCTTATTCTAAGACAGGCAGAAGCTATCCAAGATGCTGAAATTTGATACATAATCCCTTCTACACTTAAGGCAAAAACCGAGCAAAACTCCTGTTTAGTACAGCTTCCTCCTTCCCTAGGAAAGGGATCATGTAACAAAAACCTATGACCCTTCTTCCATACCAGGGATGGCTAGCTAACATCTCGAAGCTACCTTAATGAGATCAAGCAACCCCCATGTGGCCCCTCTGAAAGCTGCTTGATTAGCAATGGCAGCCAAAGGGGAGGAGGCACTAAAATCTAGGCTAAGTCTAGCAAGATCATTGTTTCAGCAGCAGCATCACAGAAATAAGGCTGTATTGATATGGCTCCTGCGTACCTCTGGTTCCATTCAGTAGAATCAGGGTTTATAGCCATTTCAAGATGGGTGCCCTGACCTGACATACTTGCCTTTTTTAATTTAAAATAAAAAAAGCTTTATTCTCCTGTTGCCAGATATCGAGGTGCCACATGAACAGGAGATGCCAAAACTGTGATGAAGGACAATATAAATAAAACTGAAGTACCTTCACACACTTTGAGTCAGACTGCTTCTTGGTTACAGCTTTTTAAAGACAAATCAGGCAAAGTCTATAACAGAGCAAGACCAACCTATTAATGCTTCTTGTACTGGTTGTTTCAAATCCTGTAACTCAATGTGATAACAGAAAGAGTGTTTGATAAGTGCACCAGACAGTTTCAACATTATTTTTCTGTATCATATTCTGCTAAAGAAGCTTACTTGGGGGTTTATTTTTGGCTTCTTTATGAACAAGCAGTCTTGATTTTAAAAGCTGGACCTGACCGTGCTAGAAGGATTCAGGTACCAGAGAATCTGGCAAAAGTAGTTTGAAAGACAAAATACAAGTTTATCAATAGACAGTTTTTAGTTCTGTGCCTGAGATCAGTCTCATAAGTTGGAAAGGAAAATTCCCCCCAGAAAGTGGGTCAACTCATTAGTTGATTGTTAAACAAGAAGAGATGAGCAGAAGATCCTTAATATAAGTGGCACAGTTTTCTTCCAGTTTTTAAACTGCAGGACTACACCACCCTGGCCAGAAAATTGCTTGTGGGTCTACTCACAGGTGGGACTGAGAGGTCTATTGCTGCAGCTGAACTGATAAGTATTTCCCGATGCAGTGGCAACTATATTGTTTCAACAAAACATTGTAAGAAAGTATCTTAAGGAAATCTTGCTACTTCAAGATAGCTTTAAATGGTTGTAATTTTTGTCATAAAACTGGGCTATAACTATTCACTTGCTTGTCATCCATTATCTGAATTTCTAGTGTTTGTGGATTTTTCAGTTGTCTTCAGTCAGCTATTTTACCTGATTAAACTCCAAGGAGGAGGAGCTTCCTTTGGAGGATAAGGAAAAGAACCCATCCCTGGCACCACCCCCACCCCACCCCCGAGCAGATACAGCAATAATAAAGCCCATACCAATGACTCAAGCCATACTTCTGTGGGTGGTATACCTTGCCAATGAGGTTCTATGTAATTCTGTTTGGCACTGTCTTTTTCTTTTTTTCCTCCCCATCATTCAAGGTGAGTTTGTTTTAATTCTCCTGAACTAATTCTGGAAACAGCATTATCAGGTGTCGCGGATAAATCCAAGTCACTTGGAAGTCTACAAAGCTCGAGTTCTCTCTCATCATCAGGTACCTTCCAGAGTTAGGTCACCTCTTCATGCTACCTGCTTCCGTGGCTCCAACACAGTCACAAATAGAGGACTATCACAGCTTTATCCTGTCATCAGCATCTGGTCAGTGCAACAGTGCTCCTACATAAAACTATGCAGTAGCAGTAAATCAGTAGTCCACTCTCTACTTCCCCTCCCACCAGGGCTGTAATTGTGCGGGTTTCAAACCAAGCTGCTTTTAGTCAGTATGAGTTCATGCTATCCAACTCTTTAAAACCAGGTCAGTGTATTGAATCAGCTCAGCACATCCTCAACAAGCATCCAAGCAGCTATAAAGGTGAGGCAGGACCTCTTCAACTATGAGAGGTGAGCTATTTTATCATTTAGCTGTAGTGTGGTACTTCATTATCTACAGAAAATATGTCAGAAGCCCCTTCCCTCCCATTCCCTTAAGCAAAGGTCACCACCTTCACATAAGCAAGCTGCAAGAGCCCTTCTGTCTGTTTAAGGTTAAAAAGTCAACAGGACTGAAGCAGCTGGTAAGGAACCTCACTGCTGACAAGCATCTTCCTGTATTATGCCAAGAGGAAAGAGTATAGTGCTGAGTTCAAGATTTGGCTCTTGGGAAGGCACTGGAAGGTGAATTAGGATTTACCCATGGCTGTAAAAAGCAAGTGCAAGAACGTCTCTTTTTGAGGCAGGGGTTAGCCAGAGTACAAGATACACTTTAACAGCAATACCTGGCAGAGCAAGAACCTGATTGCTGACTTCGAATAGTGCTCATTAACTAGTTGAGTTCTAACTTGAAGCTTTTCCGTAGGCTTCCTAGCAAGATGGAAAGTCTCTGGGTAGAGCATCTTTCTTTATGTGGGGGGGAAATAAAAAGTGACTGTTGCCAAGATCAGTAACAAAGGACAATTTCACAACCACAGTATGCAGTCTCATGTGTTTGAGAAAGCACAGCAGGAGACGGAAGATTTTCCCCATTTTAGGTGACAACCATGTTTCCAATGAACTGAGAGTCAACTTAATGAGTATCATCTCGTGGTACCTGGTGGACAGTGTCATTTGAAGACAAGCTGCTCTTTCACATGAACCTGTTAAGAGTTTAACAATGTATTCATGCACTAGAAAAAAAGATTTAGCATCCACATGACGTGGAAAATAAGGATTGGGACACATGTCAGTGAGTCACAAGTACTAGGGAAGGAGGTTTTATTTGAACTAAGGCAATCAGGAAGTGCTAACCCACATAGAAGGAGGCCTTCCTTGACTGAACAGCAATACCTTAATTGTCACAAGACAGCTGCCTTCAGTGACAGCAAGAGCAAACACTCCCAAAAGGGAAGAAGGGCACCTAAAGCAAAAACATTGTACAGGGTGTGCAGAGTGGTCCAGCCATCTCAATCTCCCAGGTCACATACTGCAAAAGAAAACTCATCTGTCCTATACACATGCATCTGCTGTTTATTGTATTGTATCACACAACATTCCAGCAGTCTTTAACTAGTAAGCTTAAAAAAGTGATGTAAGCATTTAGTATTTCTGGGTTTAGTTCACATGTTCTTCTGTTTGGAAGACGAGAACTTCTCCTTTCCTTACTCAGAAGTAGTTTCATGACAAAAAAGATAAATAAGACTGCCACAGTCTCACCTTCCCCACCACCAGCCACCTACCAACCTCCTCCTTTTTTGCATGGGTACTGCTTGCAGCTCAGGGTGCCTCAACACCCAAGTAGCAGACAGCCCCACTGCTAGAGAACGGCTGGGCAGTAGGCAAGTTTTCAGTTGGCTTCTTGAACCAGCACAGGGTAGGACATGGAGAGGAGAAGAAAAAAAGAAATCTCTACGCCAAACATAACTAGATTCTACAGCAGTTTTAAATTTCACTAAGTAATTCTTTACTATTTCCAACATATTGCAGAAGAGTGGATCAGAATAGTGAAGGGCCAAATTCTTTAGAAGACATCAATTCTTCTAATCTTAGGTTGTACATATTCTTGCATTACACCAGCAATCACATCTTGACAAGTCACTCCCTAATTACTTACAATAGCTTGTCAGGGATTGTATAGTCAGGCAAGGGACAAAAGAAACACAGTTCTGTTGTATTGCATCCCTGCACTCAAGTTAGGCATGAATTGCAACAAGCATGGACCAGATGCAAGTTGTCCTAGAGTCTAGCATCACAGAGAATGTTTTCCTTATTAGTCCAGTCACCTCTGCAGAACTTACTTTAATCTGACTTGGTCTTACTGAGAGTTTGGTCTAAAGGTAAATGTACTTAGTAGTTCTTCCACTGATTACAGGAATATTATCATGGGTTTCCCAACTTTGTTCTGTAAGTGTTGTTTACCTGCTTTAATGAAGAAGGAGCCTGATTTGTAGTCAAACAATAGAGCTGTAAGAGTGGCACAGAGTATATGTATAGCGCCTAATGAAGACATCAGTCACAAGCTAACTAATTAAGTTATTCTAACAAGCTGTTATTTTTTGCATGACAAATTGGAATTATAATAAACCATAAGAATCAAGTCTCAGTATCAGTGAAAAATGGTTTTACTGTTGTCCAGAAATGTCATTCCATTTACACATCTGTGCCATGCTATATAAAATGTCTCTCCACCAGAACAAGGAGGGACAAGTAACAAAAGTATGCAGAAGGACACTCTGCAGTCCAGGCCATTCATGCTTTCCAGTGACAGAAGAAGTTGACCACTGTTTACCGAACCGCACAGAATAAGGGAGCTGTTGCCTGCAGCACTGCAGAGCTACATACAGACATGCAGCACGCACACACCCAGCACTGCAGATCAGCACACTCACAGAATGCAGATACAGCCTCGTCGCACTATTTAAGGACAGACACTGCAGAAATCTGCAGCTTTTTTTTTTTTAGGTTACAAAATATGAAACTAGTTTAATGCTGAAACACTACTATCATGTAGAAGGAAAGAATTATTATCCTGATAAGAGAGAAAGAGAGTTTTTATTTATTTTCTCAGGGCACCAAAGACTGCTTTCCCTGAATTCTCTCTCCCTTACTGAGTAGGAAAGGTGGATGAGGGAGGGAGTTTCCTTAAGGCCAATTAAGAGCAACCTTAGACTTAAGTTTCAGGCAACGAAACTGATCTAATAGCTTAATGTCACATAAAGGGGTAGATGTTGCTCCCTCCCGTGCTGCCTGCTCTTTCTTGACCCCTTTCTTAGTCTCTTACCTCTGCTCTATCTTGGGCACTTGTCAGACCTTTCAACAAACCCATTTAAATGACCAAAAATTACAGTAAAGCTCTTTTTCCCTTCCTTCCCTTTTGGAAAACTTGTGTTGGGAGAGTTGAACCTGCACAAAGAATGGTTTGACTAAAACAGGAGCAAGTAAGCCACAGACATACACAGTCAGAGTCATCTGCTTCCACTGTGATGAGCTTATGGATAAGTCAGGTCACCATAACTTGAAGTGATATCCTTAGTTTTTTTCTGTCCAACATTGCTGAGACAATGAAGTTAATTTTTCCTCCCCATCTTCACTTACTATGGGGAAGGTGCAGGCAGGAGAGAGGAGAAAAAAGGCAAGCTCTGTATCAAGTGACAGTAAGAGTTACCTTCGGAATCATGGGTATGCTACTGGTAGCCCTTTTTGTGGTAGAATGGGCTACTGCACCAAGACTGAGAGTTCAGTCCTCAACTGAAGCTGATCTACGTAGTTTTAAACTTTCAGTATAACACAGCTGAAGAAGTTTTCTCTTCGAGGTTTCATGGTCTCTTTAGTGGAGATACTAGGTATCAGGTTATCAATACCTGCAAGTCACTTTATCTGGGCAGTTACCCCAGTCATTTGAGTAGGTATCAAAGTGCACGTGGGGGGGGAAGGGCAGGGAAAAAAAAAGTGAGAGAATTGAAGTCCACAATAAACAGGAACTACTCTTCTTACAGTAATAAAAATTAAAACAGATTCCCCCTTTAGACACACACGCTTAAGACCTATGTTCTTCTAGGGGCCTGTCTCAATCACATGGGAGCCAGAGATAAGAGGAAGAGAATTTGGTCCTGTATCCAGTATCCTTCCCATTCCTACACTTACATATTTTTGTCTCAGCTAGCGTTTCACTGAAACCTGTAACTCAATGTGTTTAAAGTTGCAGGTGTCAATAGACTTCATGTTATGCACTGCCTGCATTTTTCCCCCTACTAGTAGGAAGTAAACAAGCCCAAGGGAAAATAAAGTGTCTGTCAACCCTCCAGCACACTGAGGCATCAGATATGGGCATCTGTGATCCAAATGCTACATGGGGGCAGGGGAAGGTGTGTAAATTGATATTACACTGCAGGGCCAGGTCAAGAATCTACCCCCAAGGTAGTAACTTGGGGGAGGAGCAAGTGGAAACCCTCATTCTTTTAGCTGGATAACCCTCAAGTCATATGCCTCTTATAGTCTTAATTTTAATATATTTTGTTTTCCTTCATTACTCAAGATTACTTAGGATACACACATATGCTTCAAACTGAGGAAAGTATACACATAGTACAAACTTTTGCCCGCTTATAAAAATTTTGTAATGGCAACTATCAGGACAGACAAAACTGCTTTACTGGCCATAAAGATAGCATGGAAGTTTAAGCCTTGCTACCACATAGCTTTGTAAAGCTTCTGATCTGAATAAAGATTGCTCCTACTGGACTACATGGATCCACTACCATTCTCCAAAAGCGCTCTCTCATATAACATTTATTCAGAGCCATGCATCATTCACCATAATTTTGTTCTTTAATGCCATTTAGCGACAGGTACCATTGCTATCTGAAGCATCTAGCAAGATAAAATGCTGCTCATTATGTTCATACTGATGCTAGAGCCATCTTCAGCCAAGAAGGACTTCACGAGCCAGACCTGTTTGACTGAACACCATCCACCGAACATGACGAGAAAGTGCTTAGATTTATTACTGAAGTCCTGCTCTCACTTGGTTACGAAGCAAACATCCAAAACTAACACTTCCTAAGACTGACCAAGAAGTACATCTTCAGATACTGAAGACACTTCCCAAGCTCTCAACACCCAGAGGTCCACAGGAGTCACAGCTCTTTACAGAGTAAAGCTTCCCCTTCACTGATCAATAACTAACATCATTACTCTTTACACTGTGTCATTACATAAAAGGAGAAAGTTAATGCAAATTGACAGGCTATGATGTAGTTTCAACAGAGCTAGAGACTGAAAGAGAAGAACGAAACATTAGGAAGGTACTATTATTTGGACTAGCCAAGACAAGCATTTGCTGTGCTGTGGCAGTGTGCTGTGGCTGTTACGGTTCACCACACGGCCATCACTGCACCGAGGCATCACTCCTGCCCTTACACATGTCCCTCACTGCTGCACACAGGCATGAGGACGCAAACATCATGTTCTAATAAATACCCCACTTCACTTTCAGCCTTCACCTAGAGCATTAGTTCAGTCTCACTGAGGCCGCATACAACTCAAATCTTAAAGTGAATCTCTTCTCTACTGCACAACACCTATCGTGTCACCTCTGTTGGACACTGGGATGATGCGCGTTTGCCGCGATGCTGGCCCCTTTCAGGGCAGCTTTCCGACCCACCAGGGGTAACAAACACATCCCAGGCTGCAGACGCCTACCTTCCCAGCACCGGCTTTTGCCACAACCGGTTTATAGCCGACATAAGAGGTTAGGCAAGGAAGAGTAAGGACAGGAGAAAGAAGAGGGAGTTCCAGATGTCAGTGGATAAGCGGCAGCAGCTCCCTCCCACCAGGACTCTTCCCTTCCCAGCCCGCGGCCCCGGCAGGCGGGGGGGCGGCAGTGACCAGATTCCTCCGGGCGAGGGGCGGGAGAGCGAAGGGAAGAGGAAGGCAAGAGGGAGGGAGGGGGGCGCAGGGACGGCAGGCAGCGGTGGAAGCGGCAGACCGACACAGCGAAGGCGCAGGCTGGAAGAAGACCGGCTCCCGGGTGGTGCCTGGCGCCGCGGGGAGGGGGAGGCGAGCATGCGATTAGCCCGGTGCCGTGCGGGGAGGGAGCGGAGCGCAGCGCCCCGGGGACGGCTTCCCTCGCCGCCTCCGCGGCCCGCCGACCTACCCAGCACCACGCAGATCACGTCCAGCGCCACGAAGGGCAGCCGCGTCCTGTCAAACATGCTGGCAGCGCCGGGCGCCCGGCGTCAGGCGCGGCGGCGGCGGCGCCTCCTCGCGCGGTGACAGCCTCGGCCGAGGGGCGGGAGCGGAGCGGAGGCGGCGGCGGCAGGGAGGGGCTCAGCCGCGGCGAGGCGCTGCACTGCGCTCCGAGCCAATGGCGCCCGCTCCCCGCGATGCCGGCACCGCCGCAATCGCCGCCGCCGCCGCCGCCCGCACTGCGCTACTGCCACCACTGCGGCGCCCACCGGGGCTTTAAGGCGGGCGGGGGGGGGGGGGGGGGGAGAGAGGGGGGAGGGAAGGGCGGGCTGGCGGCGGCGCCTCCGCCCCGCTCCTACCCGCTGCCGTAACGCCCCACCCGGCGGCCGCGCTTCGACGGCAGGTCGGGGCCGACCAATCGCGCCGCGGCCCGCCCTCAGGGCGGCCCGCCTCCCGGCCCGCCCCCGCGGCGCGAGCCGCGCCGTGTGAGGGGACCCTCTGGCCTCAAAGGGCTCGTCCCGCCCTTCGCCCGCCCGTCTGCGCCTGCCCGAGGCGATGGCGGCTCCTCGCCCCCTGCCCGCTCCTTAGCGCGGGTCCCTCCGGCCCCCCGTGGTCGTGGGGCTGCCGCAGAGGCCGGCGCCGCCTGAGGGCGTGCCTCGGCGGTCGCCCGTGCTCTGCCTCCACCTGCCTGCCCGGCCCTGTCCTGCGGCGATGCGGGCCGTGGCTGCCACCGACACCCCTCTCGGGTGTTTGTCCCCCCGGCAGCCCCTCGGGGGCCGGGCAGGGCACGGAGCATGCCCTGCCCGGCCCCCCGAGGGGCTGCCGGGGGGACAAACACCCGAGAGGGGTGTCGGTGGCGCCCGCCCCCGGCCGGGCGCGGGGACTGCAGCCGCCGCGGCGCCCCGGCCTGGCTGCGACAGGGGTGGGGAGGGGTGCTCTGCTGCAAATACGGGGGCGCCCCCCCCCTTTTTTTTTTAATTTAAAGAAGGAAAAAGTTGTTTCCACCTCTGGAATAGTGTTGGAAAATTGCAAAAGAACTGAGAAGTTGAGTTGCAGCCCAACCCAAAACAATCTTTTTCCTTGTTAAAAGCTTTTATTTGGAAAGAAAATAGTGACCAACACGAAGAAAATGTTTTCTGCATCACCATATTTTTATTTTGACAGCATTTACCACAAAACGGACAACTTTATTCACCAGTGTCATTAGTGCTCTTGGGCACAAACTTATCACTCACGCCACTGAACACATCTGTGTTTTGTTCTAGGTAATTGCAGGTGGGATGAGTGGCACTTCCCACACTCAAAGCATCAGGCATAAACTTTTCTGCGATTTCTCATGTATTCCACCCTCTAATTCTGTAAACAGCTTCACTTTGTATTATATCCTAAAGGCTGAATAACAGGTTTGGCAGATCAACAAAGGAAACAAGTCTGTGAGGTGGAAATGCCTCGCTAAATATGCTGTATCTTCAATTCACCCATGCTGCCCAAAAAGTTACATAAAGCAGTTCCATATAGAATATACAAACAAGCTCTACACAGCAGCCTATACAGGAGTTCCTGATTTCATCTCAACGCCTAAGAAGCATCCCAGCTACAAATCAAAACGGGCAGTTCTAGAGGTTAAAACTAGCTTTGATTTCTGTAAGTGTAGTGTGATTTACAGAGCACATTTGCCTGTGCAAGTATTCTGGGATGGTCTTGTGGAGGTACAAACTCCAGCGTTGTCTTAAAATGCAGAAAGTAATGGAACAAATTGGAGCACAACCTGGCAACAAGGAAAACTGGGCTTATCTTTTTGAGAACTGCTGCTGAAAGAAAAGTGTGCAATATCTGCTCTGCTCCTCACAAAGCAGGGGATTGTTCACAAGGTCTTAAATCAGGAGTAGATAACATCCCCAGAATTGCAAGCTGGTTAGAAAAACCAGGAGACAAGCAATGCAAACATTCCATGCACAATTGCCGTAATTGCTTTCTTCAACCCAAAAGCATCACGCTAATCTTGTTCAGGCTAAGGCAGCAAACAGCTCCCCTGATCCACACCCCTATGCAGTAAATTAGAGACCAAAGAGATTGTGCTAATTTAAACGGGTCTCTTCACAGAAGAATGTAAGCAAGATAGTGATGACACTTAAAAACACCTGGAAATTGGGCTGCAGCAACACAGCATTCACCAACGAGAGAAATTAATCACACTTTATTGTCTTGCAGTTTCTACATCTCTGTTTCACCCTTGAGATGTAGCTTGCCTGAGGGAAGAGGCATCTTTGCAATCTTCTGCCAGAATTCAGGAAAGAAAGCAGTCACCCGGTTCCTCTCCAAACTTTCCATTGCACAAGGGATATGAGCCTTGCTGTTGCAACCCTGTTCCCACCACGAGGCTTCCACTGTGTCTTGGAAACCCCCAGCTGAGCACAGTTTGAGGGATTAGGTTAGCTCTGCACTGTTGTAGGCTCTCAGAAGGCTTTTCTGGGCCTTCATAGGCAGGCAAGTATTAACCGTTGAAGCACGCCAACCTAAGCACTTTCAGCCTGAACTACTACTCAGATTAGCAAAACCCTGCATTACTTGAGGGTTGTGTTAGTACAAGTAGTGCATCTTCAGATATGTTGTTATTTCACACAAAAAGGATGTTTTGGTGTAAAACTGAAGAGAGAAAAAAAACCCAAAACCTGCATGCTTAAGGACCTTCAACAAATAACAGTGTCTGCAGCAGGAACAATGCCCAGGGCAGCAGAAATGGCAAACTGATGGTGCTTGATCGGAGACATCTGGAGCAGTACGTTCCTGAGGGGATGGAGGATGTTTGATTATAAACACAAACAGAAATCACGTTCAGCATCAGCTGGAGGTTTGGGGTTTTTTAAGTATACAACACAAATATCAGAGCTTCTAAATTTAATTTTCTCCTGGTACTGTGAGAGTTTTGTAGTATCTTCTGACTTCATGGCATTTTTCCTGTCTAGGCTTTGTTTGGTATCCGTCCCTTGCAGCAAGGCGCTTAGGTGTCCACCATTCTTAACCACCATAGTGTGCCAGTGATGTCAAGTCAGATCCACCCATACGCTTAGCAGGGTCTATGCTGAGGAACATTTCTGAACCAAGACCTGAGTAAAATGAAGGCAACAGAGAAAGCTCATAAATTACATTTTATCCCTTCATTAAATTTACATTTTAAAATAGTCTAATATTACTCTCTAGAATTTAGGCTCTCCTAAATGTCTTCCTCTCTCACCTATTCTCTTGTTTAGTATGGTTATTTAGTTGTTTTCTTTTTTTTTAAATTCTATCTTTCTGTTTGTTTATTGAGAGCAGTGAGCAGCAGAGAACGCCAAGACCAAGTTAAAGCCCTGTTCATATCTTTGTTTTCTTCTGGTTCTTCTAGAAATCGTGATCTTCAGTGTTTCCTCCATCTTCCTTAAAAGTTTTGTGTGTACTAGGATTAAACTCTCAGGAAGTTTCTCATCAGTCTCTAGTGGTAAATGTATGATAATTAATTATTACTGACCCAACAGGACTCTTAACTGCAATTAACATTCATATAGATCAGCAGCTTTAGTAAATGATGGGACTTTCCCAGGCTTGTTTCTCTGTAGCTTGATGGGGGCTGGGAGTCAATAGCTCTGAATGAGCTGTTACAACTCAGGGAAGGGATGAGAGGGTCACGGTGGATAGTTCTGGGAAGCCATCCTCTGGGTGCTCAGTGGAGAGATCACCACGCCGACCAGAGCACTGGGAATGCTATTAGGAAAGACATCGAGAGCAATCCGTCACATATCATTATGACACATTCCTGAACGCCGGCAATCCCACATCAAAATGGATAAGTAGAAGCAGAGGAAGCTCAAAGGAAGGCAAAAAGGATTTTCAGAACTTGTATACAACAGCTTCAATGCAGGAGAAACAGAAGTAGAATAGGATTTTTCAACATGGAAAGGGAATGATGGGAGAGGAAAAGGTTTTATAAAGTACAGATCTATAAAATCATGAAATGTGGAGAAGGTTAAATGTGTAACAAGTATTCACTATGTTGGATCAGATAAGAACTAGGGAGAACCTATATAAGGTGTCAGACAACAGGACACCTTCTTTACATGAGAATATTGTGGAATTCATTGCCTCAGGGTGCAGTGGGGCACAAAATTGCATAGGAGCCAAAAGGCACTAGGTAAATTCATAGAGGATAGGTCCACTGTTTAAGTTTAGTTTAAGAAATACCAGAACTGCTGATTTCCCACATTTAGAAAGGTCTGCTGGGGAAGGGTCATTCCACAGGGCCTGTTTCTTAAACTCCCCCTAAACATCTTCTGCTGGGCACTATTGCATGATATTGGGCTGGATGGACTTGATCTGAATCAGGTCTTTGTATGTTCAAAGCCAGTCAATGGCCATAGCGTAACACTGCAAATACATTAGTAATAGCAGAGATGAAATAGTTCAGACTTGTTTGGAATGTTCTGTCAGACTCTGCAATACTTTTGTGTGGTTATTTAGAATTTATCTGCCAAAACCCCAGTCATGCAGTAAGACCTACAGAAGAGGACCAAGGAGGAAAGTCTGCCAAGATGGCCCTCCTGAATTTCTCTTACATCATTTGTCCAGGGCATAGGATTTGCCCTTTATGAAATGACACACGCTCCTATAGGCAGTGTTGAGACCTGGACCTCTGAAGTCAGTTGACACCCCTTGCACAGAATGTTTCAGGAAGCAGAATTTAGAGTCCACCAAAATATCTTAGCCTCATGTCGTGGTTTAACCCCAACCGGCAACTAAGCACCACACAGCTGCTTGCTCACTCCCCCCCAGTAGGATGGGGGAGAGAACTGGAAGGGTAAAAGTGAGAAAACTCATGGGTTGACGTAAAGACAGTTTAATAGGTAAAGCAAAAGCTGCGCACACCAGCAAAGCAAAACAAGGGATTCATTCACCACTTCCCATCGGCAGGCAGGTGTTCAGCCATCTCCAGGAAAGCAGGGCTCCATCATGCCTAACCACTACTTGGGAAGACAAATGCCATCACTCCGAATGTCCCCGCCTTCCTTCTTCTTCCCCCACCTTTATATGCTGTGCATGATGTCATATGGTATGGAATATCCCTTTGGTCAGTTGGGCTCAGCTGTGTGTGCACCAACTTCTCCCAACTTCTTGTGCACCCCCAGCCTACTCGCTGGTGGGGTGGTGTGAGAAGCAGAAAAGGCCTTGACTCTGTGTAAGCACTGCTCAGCAATAACAAAAACATCCCTGTATTATCAATGCTGTTTTCAGCACAAATCCAAAACATAGCCTCATACTAGCTACTATGAAGAAAATTAACTCTATCCCAGCCAAAACCAGCACACCTCCTATCTCTTCTTTTGTTTGGTCTGCCCATTTAGTTTTCTTTCTTTTGCTCCTATGTCGCATGTTTGTTTGGTTTTTAATAACGGAGCAGTGAGCAATAAATAACATTTATATTTCTAATAAACAAAGCATGAGGAGTTTCCTGTCTCCTCTCCTTTAATTCTTTTCCCTTAAATACAGTTGATACTTGTTTGGGTACTTGACCCCCACATCTCTATTGAATTGTGTTGTCTATTCACCAAAAAGCTCCTGCTATCAGGCTGACTTGAGATTGTCACCTATGGCACTCCACTCTTTTGCTCCTGGGCAAATTCAGATCCATGAAGGGTTCTGCTGCCCCAGTTTTAGGTCAAAGTTACAAGAGCATTTCCACAGAGCGATGAGACCTGTTCTAGTAGAAAAGACAGGTTATTTCTAAAGATTAGCCACAGAAATAAAGAATCAAGCAGACATCACCAGACAGCTTAATAACATAAATTTAATATTCATGTCCATGTAAGGAATGAAAATGCATTACAACCCAAGTATATAGCTTTGTTTACATACATTTAATAGCATGTAACATACAGCCTCAGAAGATCATATAGTATATTCCAGAAAAAAACACTTCAGGGTATATCTACGCAAGTTAATTAAGCGGGGCCAGCACACATGAAACAGGTACTGGCACATGATCGTTTGTACTATTTATGTGTTAGCTCACAAATGGTGGTGTTCAGAACTAACTAGCGCAGGCCAGGGAGCATTCCCCATGGCAATTTTGCATGCAGCCATGCTATTTCGACAGGAAGAAAATGCAGCTGTGTGGCCATCAGCTGTGCTCTACCAGTTGGCCGTAAGGCTAATAAAGTGTCCCTGTTTGCTCTTTATTGGATTTTATTAGTTGTTTCAATTACAGATATTGCTCTGAAGCAATAATAGATTCTGAAAGAAAGAATGTCTCAAGGGCACTCACAAAATGTTCATGGCTGAGTGAAACTTTTATTAAAAAAGTCTTATGATTATTGCAAGTTGGAGTGATTTAGGGGCTGCAGGATTTGTGTCCTCTGGCTTCCCATTTCCCCTCTCTTCTTCCCTTCTTGGTCGTGCTTTCCAGTCAAACCAGCTAGCAAAACAGAGGTAACTCTGGCAGCAGTAGGAGTTCCAAGAGATGAGCTTCAACAGGGTAAACCAGTTGCACAGTGAAGAATTTGCCAATGATGTATTAAAGGCACCCAGTTTTGACCCATCACACACCTAAAGCAGTAACTCAGCCTCCTGTGCCTGGTTCCGTATGTTTGGATATCCACATATCCACTTCAACAGATAGAAGAAGATAAGCTTGAAGGAAAATGTGTGTCATTGCACCTCTTCCAGGTACATCTCCATGTGCTTCACTGGCTGATGAAAGCTGTGCATCCAGAGTACAGCAGCTAACGCATCTGCTCCTGCTGCTTGTCCCTGCTTGGCAGCAATAGTCCCAACCCTGACGCTCTGTGCTTTAAACAGGCAGCAATCTACACGAAAACCATTGCAAGGCAGCAGCTCCCAGTCCTGTACCACTTCAGGATGGCTCAGATACCAGTAGAAGTACCACCAGAAGTACAGCATGGGAGCACACAGAAGCAGAGAGACCCGTCGAGAAGCAGATCTGAGTTTTTTTCCTGGCCCAGTTCCTATGCTCCTGCTAGGTGGATGAGCCGCCTGACTGCTGCCCCTCCAGTTCCACACGTCCTGCTCATTTGTGTTGAAAAGTCTTCAGAACAGCCACGATCCCTTACCATGTACGTTTCCTAACACAGTGAGTTGAACCTCCAGACGTTACTGTAATACTCATAAGTCATATTCATCCAAAACTACACTCTGAAGCTAAGGCCAAGCTAATATAGCCAGAATGGCTATGGAAATATGTCTGTAGCGGGCCTTTTGCAACATTTTTAGTAACAGTATTATGCTGTTACAGTTGTCAATGTTGCTTTTGTTTGAGCTCCACAAATTTGTGATTTTTTTTTTTCCCGGTGCCACAGATCCAAAGGAATTTATTCACAAGTTCATAGCACTTTGTTGTTGTTGTTTTCTTAAGACATTATAAATACATTGGATAAAATCCAACCTTGGACACATCTCCCTGCACTGATATAATGCAGTTACAATAGCCAAGCACATAAATAATTGCAACTACAAAAATAAATTATGAGGGGGCTTTGAAAGTGAAATAACAATAGGCAAAACGTCACCAAAACCCTCAAGCTGGCAGAATCAAACAGGGCAAAAAGAAACCCACTTCAGTATTGATTGTGGAGCACGTTTATTTCTTGCATCTCTGAATTTTTCTTCGCAGAGCATGATCAGCGTCAGTTCCTGCTCAGAACAAAATTAAAGGTGGAGGAGAATAAATCAACAGATAATTGCAACATTAATTACTTAGAATTCCTCTTCAAATAATTATGTGAGGATTTGGGTCTTAATACAATCATTATCTAATGAAAGCTTTTGCCTCTCCATCTTTTATAAAATAGTATTTGACTCCTTGAAATAGTCATCAGAGTTGAACACAAAAAGCCACAGCTGGAGCTGCTCCAACATACAGTTACTGAAATCACTTCCTCTTAGTTTGTCCCCTACACGCTGAGCAGGAAATGTGGGATTTCACTTTGCTGTCTTGTCCCTTTACAAGGATTCACCCTTGTGCCAACAGCAGATTCAGTGCCTTAAGGTACAAGTCAGTGGCTCCTGTAATCTATTGCCAGAGCACAGAATGTCCAGATTATAATTAAGCCCTGACCACTTGGTATTTACTGTTATTACACTAATACTGAGAGGCCCCAGTAGGATTGGAGCCAATTGTGCTATGTGCTGTACACACTCACAGCCATTGCCTCAAAGACCTCACAAAGCAGGGTGAAAGAAAGAATTATTTTCCACAGCAGCAAAAAGAGCCTTAATTTTGCTGCTGTTCTCCTTGAGGCATTAATCCCGAGAGAGGCAAGGAATAAACCTGTCCCATATGAGTCATCTGTGCAGATGAAAGCATAAAAATATCCTCTTATCTCCTGTGTTATCTTTCCCTTCCACATTGCTGCTTCTTTCCCAGCTAGAATAATAACAATAAAAATAAGAGTGAAGTCAGCACTGGGCAGGGACGTTGTAGCGTCTGGAGCACCAGAAGCAGTGGAAGCAGGCAGGAGTCTCGCTTGATGTGCTCTGGCTCCTGAAGTCAGAGCAAGCACTTGGCAAAGGAGAGGAGAAGGATTATATCTGTCAGAATAACTTTTATGGGACCCAACTCTTCCAGGGATTGTTTAAAATCCACATAATGCTCTTGAGTGTTAATGCTTGCATTGGGACGTTTGCATTAGCAGATAAATGTGCAAGAACATGTGTTTCCAGACAACTGCCTAGTGACTGCACATCTGAGCAGTTTGCTGAAACTTGGTCCAAGGTCCATGAGGTCCTTGGGCTCCTGAAATGACTTCCAAGGTTTGTAATAAATTGTGCTGCTGAAGTGTACCGCAGTTAAGCAATTCTCACATGATAGAAACAATGTGTGGTGCACTGCACTAAAACCACTCTATGTTATTTTAACTTTTCAGCCTTTCAAAGCGTTCAGAAGGGAAGACAAACATACTGAAGAAATTCATACCTACAGATGTTGTGAAAAAAAGAAGAAAACATGGGATGATGCCCCCAAATTATCACCCTCCCAATACAAGACTAGTGGGTAACATAATGCTAATCTTCACTGTGTTTTGTATTAGCCAGAAGTGAGGAAGAAGAGTGTAGTTGTAAGGTATGAGCACTCCCTCAGATTTCCAGGAAGCCCTGGCTGAATTGCTTACGTCCCTCCAGCTAGGTTCATATTTTTTTAGCCATGTCAGAGGAATGAGGACTTGCATATGCAATGCCATAGGGTTAAGTGGTGGTGTCTGGGAGGGAGGGGTTCGTTTTCAGGCACAAAAGGCATTGCAGTGTTGTTGAGTTTTACTTCTTGGTGCACACACGGCCTTGCATCAGAGTGTGAGTCAACAAACAGGTGGTGTGGGCTTTCAAGGAGCTTGGGCTTGAATGGGAATGCAAGCCATGAGCTAACATACATGTGTGCCCCATTTGTTTCCTTCTGCCAGGTGGAGATACTGCAGGTAGATACTGTGAAGATAAACATCACAGAAATGACAAGGGACTCAGATACTGCTGTCATGGATATTGATTCAGGGCACAGATTTATTTTGTTCCTTTCTCTAATGCTATTATTATTATTATAAAATTCACAAATAATAATCTATTATCAGGCTTAGATAGGAGTTTTTGTTCAGCCATACTTAGGATGAGCACAGCTGCTAGCTTTCAGATGCAAACCCAAATTATTTCAGGTAAGATCCATTAAGGTACGAGTGCATCAACATCAGCAATAAACAGCTGGGATGGTTCCTCCTATAAACAGTGTCTTAAAGAACACACAAATGATGCAGATCTATGCAAGTATAAAAAGCCAGTGTGACAGCTATCTTGTGCAGTATTGGTTTTCTGGAAACAAATACAAGAGCAGAGCAACCTCATCATAGAATCCTTGCACAAATCAATAGGGCAAAATCTGCTCACTGCGTACATACTTTGTATGACTAAAGCAATTAAGAGGTATAAAAAGGCCATGCAGTTGCTAAAAATAGGTAAATGGGGAGTATCCCATCCCAGACTCAGCAGCTGGCAGAGGGTATGTGCTGCAGTCATTTATCGTGAACCTGATCTTTGTTTTGCTTAAGAGTCCATGAAGTGTGTGATAAATTAACTTACATGGGAGCAGCCACGGCAGGTTGGCAGTGGTATTCAGGACTGAACATGCTTTTTATTGCCCACTTACCTGCAGTCTTAAAAAAATTTTGTAACCATGAATCAATATAGGTGACACACAAATTCTAAGTGGCGTTTCACCACTGTGTTTCTCTGCTTCTAGAATAAAAGCTAAGAGGAAAGCTATAAGCAGAAGTGGGAGAGGACATGGTACAGGAGGATAAAGGCAGATCTATAAAACATGTTAGACCCTGTTAAAAAGTGACACGTGTGTGATGCAATGCAATTTTCATATTACATCTGCTAAGTATGTCCACAGTATGGTTTGTTTTCTATCAAGTCGTTTGTACTATCCTTGTTTAAAAAAAATTAACTAGTTTTATAAAATGAAAAAAACCCAGACCTGTTTAAAAATCAGACATCAACTCTATATGGTAAAGAACCTGCTTCACTTTAACACATTTAAAGACAACTGAGAGAAATGGTTCTGTAAGGCTGGTGATGACGAAGATCTCTGACAAATTGTAGCTTTTGCTGTAAGTCTGCTCCACATGAGTTATAGAAAAGAAGTGGGAACTCAGCTTCTCAAATCTCCCATCTCCCAGCTGAGTGCTTTTACTGCCGGACATGGGCAGGACATAACCCATCTGTGTCCTGGCTGTGTTTCAAGGGACAGTTAGACGTGCTCTGGCTATTCCTGCTCGACCAGGATCAGCAGGTGACAAAGACTGGAGAACCCCAGTTTTTTCCATCTCCCTTGCTCCCAGCTGTGAGGTATGCTCTGAGCACTCTTGTGACTCCAGGGATGACTGTAGATGCCTGCAGGGTTGGGTCACAGACATTGTGAATACGCCCAAGTGCGGATATCTAAAAAGCCTGTTAGGCATCAAAGACTTCGTGAATCTGACTCAGGATGGACACTGTCACAGAGCTGTTAGTCTTCAGCCCTGACCCTTTCTAAGAGCATTTCTTTAATCTTACTCATCTTTGCTGAGACTTGTTTGCTCAAATGCTCAATCCAACACATGTAATTGTTTGCAAGATGGGAAGCTTCCCTTTCCTCTGCAGCCTGCTTCTACCAAAACCATGTTGTTGATTTTTCTTGCACTTTGATCATTTGGAATACACCTGTGCTTAAATGTCTCATAAAAAAGTGTGTGTGTGTGTCTGCGTGCGTACATACCTGTATTTATCAGATTAAATAAAAGTATTTTAATTGTAATTCACTTCAGCACTAGATTTTACTGTAAGAAGTAGGAAAAAAGCCAAGGTGGTGTAGACAAATTATGACATTTGTTAGAGGGAGTGACCTTCTGCCATCAGTACAGTTCAGAGTGGTACCTGGATCCTAAGCCTGCAGAGACAGGGATGCAGCTCTGGAGACAGAGACAACTGTCAGCGGGAGAAGACGAGAAAGGAAGCAAAGGAAATGCAGAGGCATTCCCTGGCATGTTTAGTTACTGCAGAGCACATACGTGGTTTTATCAGTGTTGTAAGTCTTTAGTCTTGCAAGAAACATTTTGAAATAGAATGGTGAAGGAGTACTGTATGCATGGTGGTGTGAAGGAGTAAGAAGTGGGGGAGCCTCATCTGAAAGCATCAGAGAAGTCAGTGAGTGCAACAGCTGAGGTGAAAGGCTCAGTGGGTTGCTCTGATAAAGGAGGAGATTACTGTCAGTTACAAAAGTGTTTTAAATAATATTTCACAATGGAAGAAAATAGTGGATTGCATTCTGGTTTTTTGGAAACAGGAAGAAAGATGACAGAGATGGATCAGAGTATTCCAATATGAAGATCCTGGATAAACGAACTAAGCGTCAGTCCTTCAGGCTTTCTCAAACGACATGACAGGGTATCTAGCACAAAAACATGCTGAGAAAGGTTCAGATTCCAGAAACACAGTGACTCATGCATTTCCAAAACAGTGTTATAACAAGTTGCTGTCCAAATTTCCTGCTGTATTATATGTAATGCACATTCAGTGGTGCTGCTGGCACACTTCCCTCTGAGTCAGTATTGAACCACTGCCCCAATTCAGAGTTAGGCGACCACTGTGCTGCTGGAGCTTCTGTCGTTACAAACAGATGTAAAACAAATGTCCCAATTCCTTGTAGTCATCAGTATCCTCTTACAGATGGCACAGTCTAATTCATCTCTGACCTGATGACCATGTATAAAGATGGACACTTACCTTCTACATTTCTGTGCCCTTCCAGTTGGTTACAACAATTTTCAGCTGGATTAACATTTAGCTCTGGGGAGCTGGACTCTAAGTTGAGGAAAGAGAACAGGAAGCTGGAAGGGAGCATTACTCTATACATGTTTTCTCTTTCTTTCAGTACCTAATGCAATGATATTATGTCTTAATGCTACATGACCTTTTCCGTGGATCCTCCTTGCACTGTGTGTTTGACAAGCTCTTAGAGGCACAGGAAACAGTGGGTGAGGAGGAAGGTAAAGTGGAGAGAATGACAAGTACTGGCCTTACCCATACAGTCGTGAAGGGATTCACTGATGCCGGGGAGCAAGGTAACTTACCTACTCCACAAGTCCTGGAGTAATCCTCCATGTGGATTTCTCTCAGTTCCCCTCTTTTTTCTATCCTGGGTCTTACTGCTAAAGAGAGGCATTTCAGCCTTTGGGAAATCTTGACCTGTCTATGTAGACGTTCACTGCAGCTTGTAAATGAACTAGAGGAAAGGGTAGTAACAAAGAATTAGCAGCACTGAGCTTGGACTGAAATGATCATATCCAAATCTGTTGAAACTGCAAAAAGTAAGAAACCAGACTGCAATCAAAAATTCGGGGCCTTCTCTAATCATTAGATGCCATCACAAATATGAAGAAAGAATAGCAAAAGCCTCTTTTTTTTTCCCTTTCCTTTAATGTATTGGTGGTTTCCTTGAACAAAAGACATCACGAGGCTTTATGTGCCTTCCTAGTAAAACTTTTGCCCTCTGTTAATGTGACTGTTTCATACCATGTGGAAATCCGGAAATAAGAAATTGTATCCTAAAGGCAATTTAATTGAATTGATAGTCTGACTTGAAGGAATCAAGTTTGAATTTTTCCCAGAGCACATTACTTGTCTGCTGAAATAGAGTGAATTTTTCAAAGGTTAGGTGTTGCCTAATGTGTGCTGGAAAACCACCTTTGTAGATTTGCACTGAGGCAAGAAGGTATTTGAATGTGCTGGAATGCTTTACATATTCATATTGCCTGAAGGCTGGAAACTTTTTATCATCAGCAGAGTAGCACAGATGACAGTAAAGATACAGTTCAGGCAATGGAAAATGAGATGAAAACAGTTGTTGAGACTCAAATTTTCTTCAAAACACTTTTTTTGAATGCAGAAGTCCAGATGTCTTTTGTAGAGATGTACTGATTTGCAGAGTATGTTGTACTGGATCCCAGGGACAGCTCACATACGTACAGCTTGATCCCTGAATGGACTTCAGATGTAAATATGGAAAACACAACAGCTTTTCTTGGCTCTAGTAAGAAGAGTGATATGCCATGTCCCTGCAGCTCAGACTGAGGTGAATAACTCCCTACAGCATTTCCTACAGCACTTCCTTCTCTACAGCATTCTTGCTGGCTAGATCACAATTCATTTTTTAGCAATGATGGTTTCCACAAATCTTACTCTTGGGGATATTCTCCCTCCAAGAACCTATCCTGAATGGCAGGGCAGTAAAAATGAGACACAGTAATGAAGAGCAACCTAAATCTGGTATCTTTTTTAACCTAGTGCTAAGAAATCCAGGAGAACCAGATTATAATGTGTTTTAGTCCTGTCTCAAGTAATCCAGATAGACTTCTTGCAATTGTCTGGTTTTCTGCAATGACTTTTCTACAACACTACTCTTAAAAAATTCAGTGGCAAAATCAGACAAGGCTAAGTTGAGAACAGAGCTACTGAAAGATGACGGAAGGACATGGGTGGCTTTTACATTAACACTTAGTTTCTGGTTCTGCAGCTGACAGGATCCATAAGCTTTACTGATGTCTGGAGATCTCTGGGTGTGTGCAGCCACATTCCTGTGCACACAATAGCTGGAAAAATTGCTGTTGCAGCCTTGGAAAACATGGCTTTTCTCACAATTACGATTCATTTATATAACTGCAAGATGCAAACCTAAGATTGCAGTTGGCAACACAGCAAATAATTAGGGATGCTCCACCTTGTGGGATATATTAATGAGTCGTATTAAATAAAGAGTTATGCACTCACATTAAGTAAGAATATTCATGTACTCCATTACATGACATATTAAAAAAATCCAAACAACCAAACAGAGAACAATGCAACATGCATACACCTGGGAAAGGAAGAGAAAAGAAAGAAAACCTGTTAAATAGTAGCGCTATAAAAAGCAGTAAAACTTTTGGCAGAGACCTTGTAGTCTCTTGCACAGATTTACAATTGTGTTTGATCCTCCTTCTTCAGTTTCTCATGGGACCCTTGTCTAGCTTTGTCATTCTTTATTATAAGACCGACATCAGTCAGCTGGTTTGTAGCCAGTTGCACTAATAATAAACTGGCAGGGAGATCAGAAATTACTGGAACTATTTGGTCATCTTGAAACTGAAAAAGGAGGACTACTCCAAAACTCTTGAGGGCAAAAAAAGGCACACTCTTAAATGCCATTTCTATAATAGTTGTTTCACAGCAGAAAAAGTCTACAAAGTTCAAATTGTTTCAGTTTATTTAATGCTATGTTGGCCTTAAGAGTTGTGAGGAGGGCCAGGCAACAGAATCTATCTCCTCCAAGAGGGACTCATTTAATATTAGCACTATTGTCGAGGACCCAAACCTTTAAAAGCATAGAAATAATTTATTAAGGAGAATGACTTTTCATATCATATTGCCTACAGCTTTATAAGTAACATACTCCTTTTGTCTCATAAGGTTTATTATCTAATATGGAACATTAAGAGACTGCATAGGCTTTTACATCTGCTACACAAGCACAGTGTGTGATGGATTTGCACGTTTCACTGCCCCACTTGCAGTTTTTTGAAGAAATTCAGCTCTCCTGTGCTGAGGTCATTAACTTACAGCTTTATAGTTCTAACCTGGCTCCATGGGAGTACGTAGTGACTGGCTGACTGCTTTTGAGTATCTGGCTGAAGTGAGAGCTTGGTAAAGCTTGGGAGTATCTTACTAATACTCTTGTGAGTGGTAAGAAGATGGAAACAATGACACAATGCTTTCCTGTCTCTGCCCCTCTAGGTTTCAGGGTGGAACTGCACATGTCCTGAGGTAGCTTTTGCCATTGCATGCCATTTTTCTATTCGTTTCCTATTATTTCTTCTACAGCTTTGGTGTGCTCAGTAAGGCATCATTTTATCCCCTTTGAAAGTTCCTGAAGTAAGAACAGCAAAACAGTCCAAAGAGTTATACCAAGTTTAGCAATGATGATGTATTTGCCAGCTGGAGGGCACCCCCCTCAGGTGTGAATGGCTGGAAACTGGATATAGCCTGGAGCAGCTGCAGCTGTGTGTACCTGTATTATACCAGCCCATCCGCGATTGCTCCCTCCCCTTTACTGCCAGTGGGAAACATACCTCTTGAATTCACTCAGGCCATCATGGCTAATACCTAACATGAGATCAAAATCCTTAGAGCTAGAACTATGACATTTTATTGTTCCTGAGAGCCAGGCTGTCAAGTTGACTGCCGTCACACACTCACCCTCTTGGTGGACTGGTATCAAGGTGGCTGCATGATGCAACTGATCACAGCTCAGCGTGGGTGAACTTCATGACAAAAGGGTGCAATGTGTACTTCAGGGGTTCAAGCAACAGCAGATAGATGCACATTATTTGTGTGTCAGGCATACCCAGTGGTGCCCTCTCTAAACAGCTCAGCACCAGAATGTGAGTGCTTAGGCCTCTAGATCCCCAAAAGAGATTCTTTCTACTTGAGTTGCACAGGTCAGTGGCTCCTCTGCAGAGATACCTGATGGGCTACGCAACTATTTATGCATCTGCTGAAGAAGAACTGTCATCGGGAGTGCCAGAACAGGGACAGTTGGTAGTTAGGTTAAGCAAAACCGGATTAGTTGCTCTAGAAGGCAGTGCAATACAATGGACAAGTGGTGGGGCTGATGGAGAAGCACATGGCAGAAAACTGAGTTCTGAGTCTGCCGTGACTTTATATATACTTTGGCTTAACATTTTAAAATAAATGTGGTCAAAAAAGTTCACAGCTCCTCTCCAGCTGTCTGCTGGCTTGAGGTTTGTGGCTCTAGTCAGTAATGAAGGCAGTGAACTGCATGGAAATTCACACAGCACTTAGAAAAGGGAGGATCTTTTAAAGGTCTGGGACCATTCCTTACAAGTGTTTTTGAAGAGGACAGAGTGCCCTTAGTGTTTTTTTCTTCCCCAGAAATACATGACAGCATCTACACACAACAGATTATTCACCAAATTTAGCAGGTTCAGCTTGGTGCATACTTTCCGTGTGGTTTAAGTGCTATAAAATACTCCACAGAGAAACGCTGCTGACAAATAACTAACAGGCAAAGAACAAGAACATAGGGGAGCAACAATGCAACTACACACAAATCCCAGAGTGCTTGTAAATTTTTGCCCAAGGAGTCAAAGAAAAGCAAGATCCACCCTGGGATGAAACAGCCAGCTGAGGGTACTTCAAAGGTACTCTGTTTTTTCCTGTATGAGTTATCACTGCACAAAAAAAAATTAAAAAAATCAGATTGTGCTTCCCAGTTATATTCTGTGTTTTACTTTGGTACTCACCTTTTCAGTGAGGTTTTTTAAAGGTAAATCTGTTATATCACACTCAACAATATAGCACATAAACTGTGATGCAGGTCCAGCTGCACCTGAACAACAGCTGCTGAAGCATACCCAGCTTCCTGCGTGGAAAGCTGAGTCCCGCTGTTTCTGATGGAATCTTCCCCTAACTGCCAAAATCTTTTCAAGAGTAGTTTCTCCAAGGCCTGAATCAGTGCCCACTGAAAGCAAAGGGAAAGATTCCTATTGATGGCAACCATCCCAAGTAAGCCAGAGGTCTAGGCTGCCCTTGCCAGAAAATTTTATGTGCATTTTGATGATTTTTAAAGCTTCTCTTTTTGTAGTTGTCTTTCTTATGGATCTTACTTTTCAGTGAATTTTTTCCAGACAGTTCACATACTGGATAAAATGGAGTTGATGTGTTTCTATCCCTGATTCAACACAGAAGATCATTTTATCAGATAATTTTTAAGAGACCCGCTTTAGTCAGGGCGCACTGGAAAGCATACGCAATGTTAAAACATTCTGCCATCCAATGGCCTGATTTTCCCTGTATAAACACATGGGATGAACGTAAAAGACTCAGTCATGTGCTAAAGAAAACGGTGCGGTGTCCTCACAATAAAACCATAGAAGCCAGGTTTTTAACAAGTTTACCCAGTGGTTGAAGTTTACTTGCAGTTTGGCCTCAGAGGTATAGACATTCCCGTGTGGATGGGGATTGAGGGCAGATTTCAGTGTGGAAAGAACTGGGACAATCTCATAAACTCTCAGGGAAGGCGTGGGAGCCTGTGGTCACATACATACTCCTTTAATGCCACTAAATGGCAATTTATTACCAAGGTGCAAATCAGATGAACAAACCTGTCTGAAAGGGGCTCATTGGGGCATCTGAGTTATCTATGAAAACAGACAGGAAAGGAATGAAGAACAGTGCACTTTTAGGTGAGAGTTTATTTCTGGAGAAGCTCTAGCCCATCATTTATTGCAATTGCTATGATGGGGTAGCTGGCTGCCTGTAGAAAATAAGTGCTGTCTGTGGTATAAACAAGTGCACTCAGAGTGCAAAGACTGTCATCTTCTGTTTTTCTTTAACTAAACTTGTTTTCTTCTGTTGGAGTAGGAGCACAAACAGTATATGCAGTTGCAACTCACTGTTTCATACACCAATGTTTTAGGCCAGACTTCAGTTAGTTTAAAAAAATCCAAACATACCCCCCCACCTCCCCCAGCATTAAGAACAGCAAATTTTGTTACACTTTAGATATCCCAACTAATTACTCAGAGAAGAAATCACAACTAGCTGGAGTTTGGCCATCAGAGGTTACCCCTAACTTCTCACTCCTTTGGTGTATGACATACCAAGAGGAGAGACAAGATAACACTTAAACCTGAACCACCACTGTAAAAATAGTTAGGGAGTTGGTGGCACCATAAACAAATGTGATTTCAAGGGCTTAACAAATATAGTCTCAGGAAGAAGACAGCAGTTTCCCGGGCAAGAGTAAACTGCTCATGGTAACTTTCACAGAGGCAGGATACGATCTGCCCATTGTTGTCAATCTGGCTGCAGCCTAAATAGCTATATTTCCGTAACAGGACTTCAGTTATGCAAATCCTCCCTCTCAAGCCAAAGGACTGCAGACAGGATAGGCGAGATTCAGCCTTCCCTTAGTAAAGAGTGTTGCGCTTCTATAGGAGAAGAGATGCTGAGTGAACATGAGCTCTCCCAAATCCCAAACCCACAAAGCCAGCACAAAGCATCGGCAGGAATCATCTTCACTGCCTCTGCCACCCTGTACCCGCCCAGACCCCTTCAACTCTTATGCTGGAAGGTGAAGGGATGTCTCTGACTTTGCTTACGCTAACTTGGTATCCCGACCTGGGCTCTTATTACACATCTGTATGCAAAAACCTAGATACTCACTGAGGAGATAAATAAAGCAGCCAGCTTCAATGCAAAACAGCCTCCCCTCTCCTCCCATAAACGGCCTGTACTTTGAATGCCCTGTGGTAATTTCGTAATACAATCTCCTTTTGCTCTAAGAGATGAAGCCAGCTGGGGAGTGGGGACAATGTCTCTGTTCGGTGTGGCATTTAGTATCTAGCCTGGAACTCAATGTGTAGGCATTTCTCCTCCCCTCATATTGCAGCTGAATGACTTTGCTGTGTTGATTTGAAATGATCTGACTAATCTCAACTTCCTCTAACAGTTTAATGAAATGTCAGAAGTGAACAAGGTCCACGGAATTGAAAAAAGACCATTCAAACAGTGATGAAAAGAAACACATGGACAGCAGTTTTTAAACAGTCTTTGGGCTATTGGAAATAATTCAATGAGCTTTAGCCAAGCTGCAATATAAACATACTAAGAAGGGACCAAAAAATGTTTTATATAAAGCTGCATTTTTCATCTGAACTGTTTAATCTACTTCAGGATTACAGAAAGGAGGTATATGGGAAAAGCCATAATTAGGTAAATTTGAAAAAAGAAAGAGACCCTTCCTGCCCCACTCAGATCAGCTGGTGTTTGGAAATACAAACCACAGAACAACAGTTACATAGCACTGGTTCCACCATCTGAAATTACAGGAGTGAGAGGTAGAGAGGATCTGGCAAGTTGAGTCCTGTTCCTTTCCAAGAAAAGTTTAATGGTGTTCTCAACTGCAGAAGAAATTAAATACGCTGATTGTGACTCCAACCTCAGAGAATACCAACTCAGAGTGAAAAGCTTACACTGTAGTCCCCCATCAAGCACGGTGCAATGAGCTAAAACAAACATATCAGTGCTTTGTATATCATTAATATTTTACTTCCTATTAGGAAGTTACCGAGAGCTCTGCTAAAATAGCATTTTCATTACTGAAGGCAGCCCCCAAATTTAATGAACTGCCCATGAAAATTAATTTTTGCTTCTGACTGAAGGTGAGAGGGACACCGTTTTGCTGGTACAGCTGGTACCAGCTATTACCAAGCACTAATCCTTTTCCCATTATTATTTTTCCTCAGGTGCCTTCATATCCATTATAGTTGTGACAGACATTTAGTGCAGTTGTCCTCTGGAGCAAAACATCCTGAAAAGCAAAAATACGCTTTCCAGAGGCTACCATCTCTCTCACCTGCTTTACTACCATTTCACTGCAGAATATGGCCATTGCAGCATCAGTCTGGCTGTACGTACACAGGAGTCTCTGGGACTTCCCAGAATGCAGACAGTGTATCAAAGCTTCGACTGTCTCAGTTACTCCGGGAAGTCTCTCCTCCTTCCCATAGCAGCTCCAGCATTCAGTTATACTGGTGCTGCCTCTCAGCCTTCCACTAGCATGCCATGCTGGAGGGACATTCATGGACATGGGCCACAAAGGAGTTTTAAGCAACCTTACGGCTGACTGCACATTCTTGCATGTTAATTAACATTTGCCCAAAGTCCAGCACTCAAAGTTAGGAGATGCCAGGTCTGAGCAATGATAGGGAACCAATTGCTCTTGCAACCTTTGCACTCTCAAGCTGACGCCCTATGGAAAAAAAGTTGCACGACCATGTAATCAAAAGCCAACTGTTGTGCAGAAACCTGGTGGAGGAGGGGGCAGTCTGGAGGCTGGGCAGGCAAACTGTCAATCTGACAAAGCGTTCAGCATTGCAACCAAATGCCATTATGTTTACATATTTTTTGTACGTGGAGTTCGAAAGGCTGAACTTTTAAGAAAAAAGGAAATGTTACATAAAATGTCCTCCCTGAGCCCCTCCATTTAAATGATGCAACATTTGAATCTTGAATGCTCATTTTTGCTGCGCAGATCATTTGAGCTACAGGATTTAATAAATCAACATTACATTATTAATCCAGACAGAACAGGAAAAATTGATTTGTAGAACAGATGCAGCTGTGAGTGACTGGAAGAGCAAGGTGAAACTGAGAGCTAATAAGCACAGGAAAGATTCTGAAGCCCGCTAGAAGCTGAAAGGAAGAGTCTGGGCCATGATAACATTAAGAAACTGGAACAGATGATGCTAGGCCATTACAGAGAAGGCAACGAGGTTAGTACAAGCATGGATATGGAGAAGGTAATTCTTTCTCTTGTCATGGCAGAAGGCAGACATAAAAGCCCCATCATCTGTCCCTGTCCTTAGAAAGTACAACTACTTCGGTTCATCACAAAGCTCCCACTGGAAAATCAATCCCTTGGTCTTGGTGCTCAGATTGTGTGTAATCACCCACAGACATGTCCACAACTTCACCACACAGGCATGTCCCCAACTGCTCTTCGAGCTTCCTGGGAATTTCCCTGGCTACTGATGCTTTGGCAATGTCTAAAGGTCATGCTGGGTTAATGCCTTATATATCTTGAGATCTGGATTTTAGCTTGATGGTATCAGCACAGATGATTACAGCTGCTTGAGCCTCATTCAACGAAAACTTCAGTTTGTATCACAGAGCTACCACATAATACGGAGGGCTGGATTTTCAGTCTGCAATGAGGTA
Organism: Gymnogyps californianus; assembly: GCF_018139145.2. Classification (NCBI taxonomy): domain Eukaryota; kingdom Metazoa; phylum Chordata; class Aves; order Accipitriformes; family Cathartidae; genus Gymnogyps; species Gymnogyps californianus. The sequence continues at coordinate 65,143,498 of NC_059500.1, read as the reverse complement.
GGGATGGTGCCAAACAAAGAGCCTGGTACTGTTACGAAGAAAATCTTAAAGACTTTTACTCAATGCCCAGAGCTGACAGTATTTCACCTCACAGCTTACTGAAGCAAAGCTCAAATGTAAAGACAGAATTCAATATTTCCAGCAGAAATTATTCTTCGTCTATGAGAAGGTAATAAATGACATTTCACAATGCACCATTGGGTCCATATATTACTTTTTCTGCTCTGCTAAATCACATGATGCTTTGCAGAAACAGAGAACATAAAGAATTGGAATTAGCTGGCCATCACTGCAGGTCGCATGAGCAAGCAAGATGAAGCATGCACTTGTGGAGAACTACATTTTGTGCTTGCATGAAAAGAGACACTGCAATCTACTTCTGGTCTTTTAGACCATTTAAGTTGCCATTAAATTTTAAAATATTACTTAACTTACGATGTTGACTGTTGACAAAACCCCCCTGAAAATGCCACTCTACTTACACACTCCTAACTTGCTTCTGACACTTGTGAATATCTCAACTGCATGTAGTAAAATAAAAAAATACTTTCTCGTAAGAAAATGTACTTCAGGTGATGACAGTGTAATGAAATATTTGTTACCACTTTAATACTTACCAATTTATAGTTCAAATCAAAGCTGTTAAAGGCCTGTATAAATAAACAGTGCAGCAAGAACCTATCTCTGTGACCCAGAGCTAAAACAGGCTTTTAGAAAGGTACAGAATAATTTCCTTCTAAATAATCATTGTACATTGCACAACTGGAAAAGAGACAGACAGATAGAAGATGCAATTAGGATACTTCACCGTGAACTCTGTCTTACTGGGGAATTTCTGTGGAACTACTAGAGCCTAACAGAATTTAATTCTGCTAAAATCGATGGGCATTTTACTATCTGCTTCAATGGCAAGGATTTAACTCATGGAATCATATTGAGATGGAACATGGACGGACATAATCAAATTGAAGTACCTGCGCTCATCAGGGTTTGTACCTAAATTGAGCACTGAATCTATAATAAATTAGCACAAGAGCTTAATGTGAATGAGCCAATGATGCTTGAAATCCTGCATCTTTTGTCCCTTCCTTTTGGTGTTCAAGTGCTTCTCTTCTGTATCAAGTAACTGTGGAGAGTTTAGCAACATACTACACTTGTGGAACTGTGAATTTGTAAAATTCGTTGGAAAGAAGAGGAAGTCTGTTGGAAAGTAAAAAAAAAAACCAAACCAGGTTTAATTGGTGAAATACACTGCTGAGAACGTTGAGGGAATACAGCCATCAAATTACATGCAGCGATGACGACCTAGACATTCAAGGAACTATTTTATGGCAGAGGTCAGACCCCGTCCCTAAAAAGCAGACGTGTTGGCCAGTGCTAATGGTGTCAGCACTGCAAGATACACTCACTGTCAGGCAGTGGAAAGGGTACACAGATATGCCCTAGAGAATAAGGAAACCAAGCAGTGGAAGATAAGAGTATACACAGGGAAAATTACCAGGATGGGGCAAATACTTCTCTCTAATACAGAACAGATGATGGATGTATTCTCCAATTCTGGTTTAAAGGCACAAAGAGTTTCACAAGAAAAAAAGAATCTGAAATAATTATTCTGTTCTGCAGATAATATTCCAAACCCATATGATCTTGTATTTCATACAAATCAAAGAACATTCATGCAAGTCAGCGTCCTTTACACAGTTTGAGGAGCCTAACTCAAACAAATGGATTTACATCATTATTACAAAAATTCACATCACTTCCCAGAGAAGCACGGTAATAATCTAGGTTATACTTTTCATTGGCTTTCTGATGAAAATATGAACTCTTACCCTGCCATGTAATTATCTTTCCCAACTCGACTCCTACTTCACAAATATTGCATCACTCAAACTTTTTTCCTCTTTTACTTACTTTGGAATTTAGCATTGCTCAGAGTCTTCTTTCAATTATTCTACATTTGTTGATTATTTTAATACACTCAAATTCTGTGCAAAGAGGAGTTTTTACTCTCTCTCCAACCACAAAAGATGACATTCCACTAGTGTCTGGTAACTTAATTATTGCATGTTTTGGGTTAAGACTCAGACTCACAGACGGTAGGTGAAGGAAGGTGTCTGTGTGCTTATGCATGTACACCCTCTTAATTAGTAAACAAGAAGTTAAAAAAAAACCCACAACAAAATCCTTCCCAGATTCTTCCAGGTTCTGTTAGGAATTATTTAAAACTTAAATTATTTGATTTTGTCCACAATTCTGAAGAGTGCTAGCTTTGTCTCTCTGCTCACATGCAAAAAGTCTAGAATCGTGTACTGGAAGAGCATAGTGAGAGACCACTACAGTAAGACCCTACAAGGGAGGGAGCAAACCTGTGAGGAACATTGTGTCCAGCATGCATCCATAAAACCACATGCAACTCTGACAAGACAATTTCACAGCACATAATAGCCCAGTTAACAGAGTTGAAGTGAGGTCAAGCCTGGAATTCTAATTTTAATTGTCTTGTTCTAATTTTTTTAATCCTCCTGACTTTTTTCATTGTAAGAGCACAAATAACTTGTGTACATATTGGTTCTGAATAAAACATTGAGACATGAGTTTATTGTTTCTCTTAGTTGGAATTTCCCAGAGGAAAAATATTGCCAAAACAATTTAATAGCATATTCAAAATTAGGAGTGCATTTTGACCCAAATGACTATAAATTAACTGGGAAAAAAAAAAGGAAAGACAATAATTTCTTCATTTTCCAAACAAAACAGGAAAACAACTGCAACAAAAGAGCATTTCAAACACTCACTGAACAATACTGCGAAAGCATGTTTGTTAATAAAGGTAAGGACAGTTCCTTTGGAGGAAAGAGGAGTTCTACAGCCTGAGGCTGAACACTATGTGTTTTGAGAAATGTGCTGTAGAAAATTAAAATATTTGAGCTTCATTAATCTTTGATGTACGTTCAACAAAAACAGGAGAACTACCTCACTCAAATCTGAACTATTTCACTTCTCAAGAAATTGTGTTTTTAGAGAAGCAAGACAGGTCTCCTGTCAAGCGCCTGAAAGATGTGTTCTGAATTTGTTTCAAAGGTGCAGCTTTTCTCAAGATCATACTGAGGACTGTTCGTTCTCATGCGTGACAGTGTTGCTCAAGGCTGTTGCCAAATGTCACAGTACCACTTGTGACAGACAGCCACAGGGAGAAGGGGGACTTTTCACAATAGGAATTGTGCAATCAGATTAGCCAGTCCAAGGAGGATTATAAAGATGTGAATGATCAATGCTGGCCACGTCAGCTGCCCAGCACGATGCAGGGAGATCACGTAGATGAGGGACGGATACACGAATACAAACGCCAGACCACATGTTGCTCCAGAGTATCTGAGGAAAGAGGGGGGAGAGGGGAAGAAGAAAAGAAAAAAAAGAAAAAAAGAATGCTTTGTGTTAACTCTTATTTCTTGTGTCATTTTTCCCCCTCAAACCGATGAACAGTCTGGCTGAACAATGACTATCTGCAGTCACTAAACATCAATTTCTGTTCCTTGCTGTCCTTCACCTCCTTCACCGGCATTTAATTATCCCCCTCTGTGTTGCTCAGCCCCCTGCTCCCCTGTACCTGCACTCCGACATGCCTCTGACGTTTCAGTCACATCCCCAGATGCTTCTGGGGACTGACTCCCTATCTTTGACTCGATGTTTCTACTTTCTCTGGGGAAATTTGTCAACATGCAACAGAAAAAGACTGGACAGTGCATCCTTATTTAGACCTTCTTTACTGTCAGAACTGCAAATCTCATTGCACCCCAGCCATCTGAGGACACAGGTTACAGCATGTAAGCATAGAAATGCTCCTGAATCTGCAACTTTTATTTTAATTTATTTAATGAGCTCCTAGCAAACCATTCTCCAGACCTGAAAAGATCAACATGCCCTCCTAGTAACGTGATCAACCACAGCAAGTGAAACATTTAACTGTTCTTTTTCTAACCACTCCCTTGCTTACCAAAACCTTCTCATTATTTTCCCCTACTGTGAGTTTCCACCTACTAAGCTATATTGCAGCCAAATGTGCATTATTAACTAACAACATACTTTATTTCAAATATTTGAATATTCCTTTTAGACAGAGGAAACATCATAATACAGACTAACCATCTGCAACACAAAACCAGCAAATACCTAAGTTACACTGTATATAGACAATTTATCAGCTGGAAATTCACTGTTCAAAATGTTTGATTACTATGCACAGTATGAACACATTAGCAGAGGTCAGGATCAGTTTGCAAACAGAGAAATGTATTGCATGATATTTATTTGGAATTAATAACTAGACCATCTCTATTACTGGAATACAAAAATTTTCACTGAAGGGAGAGGTATTAAAAAAAGGAAATGGAAAAAACCTCAAAGATCACCCCCTGAGCAGAAGTAAGTTCTTTTGCTACTCTGGTCAGACCCAAGCCTGTCATTCTGGTTTTATAATTGCAGATTTCTATATTTTTAAACACCTCCCTCTCCTGGTTGCTGCAGGAAAGATGCAAACTAGGAATGAATGACAATGATTACAAATACAGTGGTGTCAAATGTAGAAAATAAAACTTATTAGATTATTTCCTCTAATCTTTCTCAATTATAGAAATCCTAGGTGTTTATTAACATGGTGAATTTAAGATATCATCTAGAAGTACAACTTTTATGTCACTTTTCCCTTTGTTGTTACTTGCTTTCTTGGATTTTTATTATGGACTTTCAAAACAGCTTCCAAATGGTCTTAACACAAAACAAAAACTTGAGAGAAGCCACACAATAACCAAGCAACTTTTCTACTGACACCATATTCTTTCATGTGTATAGTTACAAGGTCCTCAGATACAGCTCCAATGAAACTTGGGGAATCATCCCAATCACCTCAGATACAGAGGCACAATTACAGATAGCTGCTTGTCAGAACTTTAAAAGAGCTGATGTTCCTTGTCAACATCAAGAGGCAAACATGCAGCAACACCACAGGCAAGTTCACTGTGCAAGCAACACTCACCTTATGATACCTCCTATATTTGGATAAAATCTTGCCATTGCTACTCCAGCTCCTACAATTGCTACATTCAGGACCAGCACATGGAAAACACTACAGGAAAGTGAGGAAAGAGTGTTAAAATCTATGCAGTATTTATTACAAAATACCACCATTATCCTTCATTTACACTAACATTTAACTGATACATGGACGGTGTTGCCATTTGCAGAATTCACTCTATTAAAGCTAATTAATTTCAGAGCAAACATAACATCTACTGAATATTCAGAGTGCCAAACTCTAGTGCTTTGACTCAAAATATTCTTAAGGAGTAAGTACATGTAATTTGGCAGTTCTTCTGAAAAACATCATACGCAGTACTCGGCACTCAAGTATTTCAGATGGATATTCAAATACCAAAGAAACAATACTGTATAACTTAATTCCCACAAGAAAGAATTAGCTTGTTCAGAGTATGATCTGAATTGCTCAAAGTGAACTAATAGAAACCAGAAGAAAGGAAAAGACGCATCGAGTGGAAAACATTACATAGAATACTAGGGGGGAAATAACACCTTAAAACTTGAACTCTAATGCATTTTGATAGAGGACAAATATTTAGAATGTTGGACGCATATGACCTGTGTACTATTTATGCTGGAATTTTTTGTTGAATTTGCTTTTACAAATAATTTCCTGTTGCTTTCCTTTTTGCATTAAGGATGAAAAAAATGGAGATTTTCTGTTCTGCAAAAGCAGCTTTTAATGCATTAGACAAACTCACGGTAGTTATGCACAGAGCTGAGACTCAGGAGAGTATCACTTTTCTTTAGAGAATATGAAATGTTGGCATATTTTAACATAAGGTAAAGTCAGGAAATATAATAAAAAACTGTGATATTTTGGTCACACAGCTGTTTCTATGAAGGGAAAAAAGAATTCACACAGAGGAAACATACATACACTTACAGGTTTTGTTTATTCTTCTGGAGGATTTGATTTCTTAAAATACAAAAACTTGTAAGCCAATGCTAATTTTTTCTTAACTGTAGAAAGTATCTGTATTATGGAGGATGTCACTAACTAACAAGTTTTTTAAAAATGACCACTTCCGTGGCTGAAAGGCTGGCTGCCAGTTTCCAAGCTAGGAAGAAAGATTAGAGACGTAGTCTCATTAAAGTTTAGGGGAATGGAGGTAATTTAAACACAAAGGAATAATTTAAGATACAGACTATTTCTAACGTTCGCTCTTAAAAATTGATTTCAAAAAGACAATAGTAATATCTTTAATTTTGTACATGACATTTTAACAGTGGTACAAGAGGTGTACCTCAGAGACTGAATACAGCAGTGCGAATACAGCAGCTGAAACTTTAACAAAAACATAATTGGATATAAACGTGGTAAAACCCCCAGAATAAAAAATAAAATCCCAAGAATCAGACTTATTAGGGAAGGAAGGAACAAACGTTTACTGCTTCTCTAATATTGCTAAGGAAAGCCAATTAACTAAACTTTTCACAAAAAAGTGTTTGCCATTAAAATTTACTTCCTCTCTCCCCACACATACAGCAGATTGCAAATCTTACTGTCAGACAGCACAACTGAAGCCAAAAGTTCATGAACACAGAAAATGATGGCACTTCTTCCATTCTTTTTTTGCTGAAATTAATTTTTTAGGAAGAGGGATTAAAAAGAGTGCAGGCTTAGTAATTAAAAAATGTTTTGCAAATTTGGGTCAGTTTAGAATATTTTAGCAGAAAACCTGAAAAAAGTCTGAAGTATTTCATTCTGGCATGCTGTAAAACAGAAGTGATTTTGTAGTTCAAACTTGTTGCTTTTCAAAAAATTAATTCTAGCTTCTTATAACTTCAAAAGTAAAGTGGTGCGTGTGTGTGTTTGGTGTGAAATGAAACATTTTTCAACTTCTTGATCTGGGAAAAAATAATTGGGTTGGGGGAAGGGGGAACGTGTTTTGGCTCGATTGAAAACAATGGTCTCAAAATGCTCGAGCCTCCAAAACAATTCAGTACTTGCAGAGTAGTGCTATGCAGCTTTAATTGTTACAATTAAGTAGGATCCTCAAGAACAATACAAAAATCAAAAAGTCTGAAAAGGATTTAAATCCATCTGTTTCAGGGCAAAAGGTTACATTGTATTTCTCCCCTGGAACTTCCCTGCTCCTTTTTCTACCTTTTTGAAACAGCCTGAGTTGTAACCATGTTATTGGACAACAGGTATTTAACCTGCAAGCCCTTTCTTTTACCTAGGCAGATATTAATAGTTCATCTCATCTCTAAGACAGGAAAAAGCCTCATGCTCAATGGAGAGAAAGGCATTATCATTTAGGAAAAAACTAACCTTCTGAATAAAGAAGAATCTGATATCTAGGGCTACTAGTAGCTGTATTATTTGACATAGTATCTTTCATAAGACTGTAAGTTTCATGCAGGTGTGCTCCACAAGGGACAAGCATTTCTCATAGCCTGTGACATTTTAACAACTTCTAATTTGCTCAGTTTTAGCCTGACACTGGCTTACGGTACAATTAAAGGTCACCACACATTGCAAAAGGGCAGTCAGAAAAACAGTATTTTTGGGGGGCATAACCATACCACCTCTGCTTATTATGACAACAGGAAGAAAAGTATTCAGATGATGTTAGAGATCAGAAAAGATTTGGCCCCTTTTTACCTAACCACCCTGCTGGCACACAGCTGTTTTCTAAGCAGCATAGCTTTCTTCCTCGTGGTCAATGGCAGCAGAGTTGGGTGACCCATGGCAGAGCTGAACTGTCCACCTAGGCAGCCTGATCAGGGTTGCTGCTCTGAGGCACAGGTTGGATTGCCTCAAGGAGGCTGTAATTCACAAAAGAGGCACACCCACGGCAATCCAAGTGTGGCACATGGCGCTCCGTCTTTTATATCTGTCCTCAGTCTCAATATTCTCGGTTGGGCAGATGAAGACTCTAGCTCTTTTCTATAAAGGGAATCACTGCTCACCTGCAAAAATCCATCAATCCCACAAAAACAATAGTAGAAATGGGGGGGGGGGGGGGGGGGGGGGAATATCAAGCTTTCCCCTAAGTCCTGCTTTTTTCCCCATTGCAGGGTTAACCTTTCAGATTGACAGAGTGGAGGAACAACCTGGTATGCCAGAAGATCACTAGAGGGCTTGCTCTATCAAGTTCTCTCCTGCGGAAGTGGTAGTTACAGTCAAGCCACTGAACGCCAGTGACCACATATATCTAATTGACTTCAGCATCCTCAAAGTAAGAATCATATCGAAAACTGTGAACCAAACCCTACAGCAGGGGACATTTAAATAAAGAAACTGATCTTAAATCCCCTCAGGTCAGATGCAAGGAAATTAGAAGTGCTGGACTCAGCATGGAGTCACAGGGTGAACACACACAATAAGGGAAAAAGGAAAGCAAGGAAAAAAGTAAACCAGGATCATTTAAGTAACAATTTTTGAAAGGTTACTGTATCTAAAAATGCATATTCTTCCTGGAAATCTCACTCAAGTGACATCGGTCAAAAGACTATGAATCACAGCAGTTAAGAAGCAAGACAGAAGCTAGGTGAAGAGCAGACAACTAAACATGCATGCAAACAGCAGAAATGTATTTCATTGCATCGGAAGACACACATCTGTGGGAGAACTGGCAGGTCTGCTGGGCTACCATGGAGTAAAGGGAGGGCAATCTTTAAGGGAAGCCAAGTGATTCCTGTCCATCAGCTTATTTAACTTCTCAGAACAGGAAAAAATGTTAAAAAGTTTTAAAAATGGATCAGATGACTGTACAAAGCATTTTATGTGTGGCATATAATTAATCAAGGGAATTCTCTGTCACAAATATCACTGTAGCCAAGAGCCAATAACAATAATAAAAAAATTAGCTTTCTGTACATATAAGAAGATCCAGAGTCACGTTAAGAAACAGCAGATAAACCACATGCCTCTGGCCTTAAGTCACCTGTTAAATGACGCCATTGCAAACATATCTCACTTTAGAAAAGAAAGTAATTTCCCAATACACGACATTTTGGCCTTCCTTTACAACACCAGGGAGAAAATAAGAGAATGAACAGTTCCTTGGGTTTTGTCCCAGTACGTCACTTTCTATATTGTAGTCTGTACACTAGCACACATTTTGCAAAATGAAAGAAGGAATTAGGATGCCTTCTCTTGTCTCTAAATGTTTTGTAGGAAGCACAGAAAGGCTGAAGGCTTTGTGATGATGCCTGTCAGAGGACTACTGCGCCCAGCATGTCTACACACGTATTTGTGTTTGAGATGGGCAGAGACACAGGTGACTGATATTGGTATATAACAGGAAGGAGAATCCCCCTTCTTAGAAGCAGGGGGGCTTTTGCTCTCCTCCTCACTACTGGAGGATATAGGATGCTACTCATTTCCTCTACACTTCAGACAAGCAAGCTGCCACTGTTCACCTGATCCCTGATGTGAAACCTGGGAGAAGAAAAAGTTATGTATCATCTGCTTAAGCTTTTAAGTTTGGAGAGGGTGAGCTGCTTCATCACGCAAGACTACAGGTTAGTAGGATACACTATGGACAAGCACAGCGAAGCACTGTTAGTAGAAAAATAGCACTGCAAAGTATCTAAAAAGCGTGGGACAGAAGACATGGGGATCAGTCTTCAGACAAGAAAAGCTTCCCCGAAGTTGGGTAGATGGTTCTTCATTATAATGCAGTTATAGTCCATGGCCTACCAGCAAAAGCCAGGATACGAAACAGGATGCTGCTTTTGGTAGAAATTGCCTTGGATTAGACCAATTGTGAAGACAAAGAACTACAAACCAGCAAACTAGTATCTTGGTGTTTCATCATACCCAGTGACAGATAAACAGTAAAGAAAAAGGAGGTAAAGCAAAGAATGAAAGTGATCTGAGCCATACAGTCACTGCTAGGAAATAAAAATTATCTGGTAGCCCTGTAAGCATGTGTGGCCAAGCTATTCAATCAACAGCCAGCTTTAAGACGCATCCATCCAGAATTCCAAGTGCTCCAGCTAATAACTTAATGGCTATCTGTTAACTCCATCCATAGCAGCAGCATGTATCCACATCTGCAAACAATTGCTCATATGAAGAAGCCTGGCTTTTAATATCAGGAAGCTTCCAGTTCATGTGAAACCTGCAGCACATTCATATGGAGCAACCCAGGGCTTAAAAATGAAGATAGGGTCATCAAAAGACATATTTCACAACCAGGTAGTAAATCTTTACTATCCTCCCAGAGACAGGTCCTGTGCTTGCCACCAGTCTTCAGTTAGTTCCCATTGCATAGAAAAACTAAGGGCTGACCTTGCCAGTTGTAAATGCACAGAAGCTGGAGCTTGGAGGTTAGTTGGGTGATTTTTGTGCTATATTTGAGATACCTGGGTGTCCTGGTTTGGGCTGGGATAGAGTTAATTCTCTTCTTAGTAGCTGGTACAGTGCTGTGTTTTGCATTCAGTGTGAGAATAATGTTGATAACACACTGATGTTTTAGTTGTTGCTAAGTAGCACTTATCTTAAGGACTTTTCAGTTTCCCATGCTCTGCCAGCAAGCAGGTGTATAAGAAGCTGGGAGGGAGCATAGCCAGGACAGTTGACCCAAACTAGCCAAAGAGATATTCCATACCATAGAATGTCATGCTCAGTATATAAACTGGGGGGAGTTGGCCAGATCGCTGCTTGGGCATCGGTCAGTGGGTGGTGAGGAATTGCATTGTGCATTACTGTTTTTTTTTCCTTGGGTTTTATTTATTTTTTCTTATAGTCATTATTATTATATTATTACTATTATTGTTAGTATTATATTTTATTTTACTTTTGTTATTAAACTGTTCTTATCTCAACCCCCGAGTTTTACTTTTTTTCCCGATTCTCCTGCTCATCCCACTGGGAGGGGAGAGGGGTGACCGGCTGCGCAGTGCTTAGCTGCTGGCTGAGGTCAAGCCATGACACTGGGATACTAGAGAGGGAGACACAGCCAGCCAGCCATAATGTACTACCTTATCACTATAGGTTGAAGCGATTTAAGCGGCTTCCTAGAAACCATTTCTGACTTCTCAGAAACTTTAAATACCTCCCTATAAGGAGTCTTTTTAAAAAAAAAAAAAAAAAAAGTGAGTGAAGCTACCCACAGGACATCCTGGAGACAAGAACCAAGCAAGTATTTGCATCATCATATTCGTCATACCATGAAGGCTTAAAACAGCAAGCTGGAATTAACCGGAGAAGAGACTAGTATGAAGCTGTAGGTTCTAGGAGAGGGCATGAGGGAAATGAAAACCATTCTGGTCAGGGAGTAACTGGAGGGAGGAGATAGGAAGAGGCACATCCACATAATATAAAGGACATGGCTATTTCCCAGTGGCTGTGAAATCCATGTTTAGCACTTAAATCAATGGCCTTGTTTCCAACAGTAACTTGCAGCAGTTCCTAAAAATCTCCTAAACGTTGAACTGCGTACAATTTAGCATCAAAAAAAGTAGGCACTTATTTCACTGCCTAATTTTAGGCATACAATTTCTAGACCTTCTCATACCTATTTTTGGACCCAGAAAAAAGCTGAAACTTGGAACAACGTCTTCCCAGACCTGTATGCTACTGCTGATGCCGCAGAGGAAATACACATTTCTTCCTGGGATATTTTTTTCCTTTCCTCCATCAACAGTAATTCACAATATAAAATAAGAAACTTGGAGATAAATGCCAACTTCTCAGCTGTGACAAATTCAGACAATACTCCAAATATAAATGTCCTAGGTTTTATTTTAAAAAAAACAAACTAAAATTGAAATCTGGATCAGCTCTTCCCTGGAGCTCAGACAATGTACAAATGCAGGGGTGTGGCTCATCTCTGAAATTAGCATGTGAAAAGCTATTTTTATAAGCATAGCAGCAGCCTAGATAACACAGCTAACAACTCATTTAACTATTAGCTCTGTCTAAAAACAAATGGATGATTACTTAGTATGCACAATCAAAACACATATGGCACCCTGAAAGGTTAATATCCAGAGTGTATGTCCTTCACAGCTTAAAGACTACTCGATGAAATGTTTCTGGACTGAACAAAATTTTTTTCCAGTACAACTTTTCTTTTGCCATATAAATGCATAACACAAAGGAACTGTGTTGAAAAAATTCCTCTGTTTATTGACAAAATGAAGAGCTAAAACAAAAGAACCCCCCCATTCTGCTCTGCCAAGCTGCAGCAGTCCTGATCTGCAGGCAAGTTTATTTTGCATGCCTGTTCACCCCCTGACTCTACAAACGTTGTGAAATTAACTTTTGAAATGTACCTAATGCAGCAAAGGAAATCCCTGAGAGTGCAGCCAAACTTCTGACAACAGAAGGCCAGTTAAGCCAAGTGCGCCAAGCTCTTGTCAAGGAGTAGACTTCTTACCTTGGGTAAGCATTTCCAAAAAACTGTCTTAACAGCTGAACTCGTGCCAGATAGCCCAACAGTGGGTATACAGTCATCATCTGGAACAGCAGGAATATTCTTGCAACAAATGACATGATGTCATCACTGGGAAAGTTATCTAGAAAATTCTAAACAGAGGAAATAATGTTACACTTATCAATGGTGGCTTGATTACACGTATCTGCTGATTTTTAATAGCTGTGTGCAAGAAAGAAAGGGATAAAAGCCAAGCAACCACAATTGCTAAATGAACTCCATAACATGAAATACCCTCTCCTTCTTTTACAATTGCCTTGCCACCAAATACCAACTGATTTTTGAATATTACAGGGCTGATGTCAGCTTTCATGTCAGCATTAAAGATGGAATTATGTGGAAGGGCCACCTGATTTTTTAGGCAGATGGATTCATATGCTCCTATTACCTGTCATTATGTATCTAGATATCAAAAACAGTTATTTAATCAGTAAAACTGGATCATATACAAATGAGGAAGGGATCATATAGCACAAGTGGGAACATCTGAAAAAGGAGTATAAGACTTAAGTATCATGGAAATATACAAATGGTTTCCTAAGTACTCAGGATAACTACAGAGAATAAATGGGAAGAAAACCACTTGTCATCTATTACTTAACTGTGGATTTCACCTCATCAAGTTATTTCAAATGGTTCAAAAATAATTTCATGGTTAAACAATGGTACCAGTTCTAACTAACCTACAGTCAGAGGAAGCCTTTAAATGCTGCTTTATTGCTAAATATTATGCAAGAGACATGGAACATCTGGCATAAAATGCATCACCAATTGATTAACTCCTATCTTTGAAGTAATTTAGAGTGTGGGAATCAGCCTTGCCTATAAGCAGATAAGAGTTTAATAGCCTTCACAAGGTGTTTCATGTGGTGCTATTATTTGAAGAACTCTGCTGGCAAGGCTCACCATAGTGTTAGACTCCAAATCTACCCATAGCAAGGACTCCTATCTAAATGAGCTTGCATTCGCATTATATTTCTTTTTCTAGAGTACGTGAAACCAGTCCCAGTGAGTGGGATTGGTCACTACACACACAACTAAACATAAACATAATACTTTTCAGGATTAAAGCAGCTAAAGAAATTAAAGCCTCAACTGTTCACTTGTTCACTTTGGTACCTTCTTCATCACTTTCACAGAGTATTTATTATATGTTTGTTTTTTTACAGAACTACTGGCAACCAGATATGAATGTAAATGAGATAACAGAAGCATTACTCATCTGCTTGTGGTAGTGCCCATGAGGCGTTAGCCAACTGACTAGAGTCAAGGACAGATGTTGTCTGCCAGGGTGAGTCATGAAGCAAGAAGCAGCAGCAGTTCTTTTTTAAATATGTATTTATTAAAAGATCAAGGACGAATACATGCTGCAGTAAAATATCTCACCTGTTCAATACATTCTTTGGATAGTGGTGGAGAAGGAAAAGATGCAAAAATTATCACTCCGACATACATATATGTTAATCCCACCAGGAAGTATGCAACAGAGAGGTCTCTCACCTGAGGAAAAATAAAATCTTATTTTGTCCAGCACCAACACACCAAAACAGGCAAAACAAAAACCTCATGAGAAGATTTCTATTGCATTTATTACTGTTACTTTTATATTTATTCCTGTTTAATATTTATTACTATTACTTTTACATTTTTACTTTTACTTTCTATTACTTGAATGGGGACTTCAAATCTGGTCCTGGATCAGATCAGAAAGCTGCAAGAAGATACCCCAAAGTGGAGCTAGACCAGCATTATCTATGTATGTATCTATCTACATACAGAAAACGCACCAAGAAACAGATATGCCAATAGATGTAGCATGTTATTGCTGGACGCACAAACATACACTAGTTATTAAAACAAACAAACAAGAAACCCCCTCTACTTTCTTATCTTCACCTATTCCTACTAAGAGCCTTGGGACACAGAGACAGCTGTCAAAGAGAGAAAGCCCATCAATGCCATATGTTAAATCTCTTGTCAGGACTAAAAACTTGCAATTAAAGACATCAGCCTACCCAACTGCAGATATAATGTAAAGGACATTTTTTAAGAAGCTGCTCTGAAACCTAAGAGGATGATCCACACACACTGGCTCCAAACCAGAAACTAATACATCAGGCTTCTGTATGAATGGTGTGATAATGGAAGACATAGCTAATACACCATTAAATAAAAAATACAAATAAAACACAAATAAAACAGAAAGGCATAGGTAGGCACAGAGGTATATATGTCCTTTAGCTTTAGCATTGTATTTTATGACTCTTTAATTTAAAATTGCCTATCCACTTTATTACTGAATTTCTATAAACACCCCAGGTAAGTGCACTAAACAATAGTCAAAGATTTTTAGGAGAGAGTGATGAAGCTAGGGTCATAAATCTGTAACTATATTACATATACCTAAATATGGATTTAAACCTTAACTTCAATGTTCACTTCTGAAAATTTTTACTATATTTATGAAGTATCTAACATACAAAAAGATTGTCAACTACACAAAAATAATTAAAAGTTTTTTAGCAACATTTAGTATTGGAAAATAAGCAGCAAATCTACTCAAGCGCTTTATGAAATTGCAGAATCCACATATACATCAGAGTGACCACACAGCAATATACTTAGTGGGTTATTCTTCTGTATCAGTTCTTTTTTTTGGAAATAAAGTGGGAGACCATTTGTTTCTAGTTATTAACTAACTATATTCTGTATAAGCTTACACTACACTACAAAACACTAATTACCTTATAGCAAACCATTTGTTCAGCTGCTGCTAATAATCAGCTTCTCACAGGATTACTAGTAATGCTTCAATACATGACCCTATTTTCCTGTGACTGAGAAGCAAGTCTTAGTAGCTCAGGCACAGCACCAAATTATTAGGACTATATGGCTTCCAGACCAGGATCATAATTATGGCCTCCAGCCAGCTCACTGAGCATGGGCAAAGCTTGCTCACATCTGTGCATGGAAATGTTTCCCTAAGTGTTTCTTCACACTATCCCCTTGACAAAAGAAGCATATCCTATACCTTTCTGGGGTCTTCCGAGGGGAAGGTGGTCCCTGAGGAAAGTATAAAATGCTACATTACAAGTTTCAAGAAAAGTTCAGAAGAAAGCCAGTTTTTACTGAAGGAACTGGAATCTCCTGCTCATTTTGCCAGTGCTTTTGGGGTAGAAGATTGATGCCTTCTTCCCATCAGCCTGCAAGAGGCCAATGACATTTCTCATCAGGCAAAACCACGTTGTTAACGTGTACCCCAGGGTGGCCCTCATGCCCCTGGCAGCTGCATGCTTCCAGATGCAACCTCTTCCTACTGCTGACCAGTTACATGCAGCTGGAAGATGCTTCTCTAGTCTTCACTCTCCTTGCACTGGTCACTGAGTAAGGACTATCAACCTCCATCAGAAGTTGAGCAATAGCATTTTCTTTAAATTTCCCAGAGTTTCTACTCAGTGACATGAGAAGCTGTACAGGTTTTTATATAACAGCTACATCTTTGAAAGCACCAGTGCCCATCCTAAAAAGTGATTTTAGGAATACTAAATTGGAGCATCTAGATTTCTTACAGGTTTTTATGAGTAATTTCCATTAACTGCAGGAGCCAGAGACTAATCAGGGCAAGGTGGTTTTGCAGAGAGACACGGACCCTCATCTCTTGAAGACAGGACTCGGACAATTTTTCAAAATGCACCCAGGACCTTCTTAAGGCGCATCATCTGAGAAAACCTGTTTTTACTTGCTTTACATTTGGTATTTTAGGTGTATTCCTCATGCATAAAGACAGCATAGTAACTTGCAGTTATTTGTACTCAGCCTACATATAAGCTCTAGAACCAACTGTAAAACTATTTTTGCTGTGACAAGTACTTGCAGTTGTGAGGGCAGGCAATCTGAAACGAAATTCCTACTGCTTCCTTTGGACTACACTTGATTAAGGGTAGATAGCTGGTGTGCTATTACCTCTGATTATACTAACTAGTTCATGTTCCTGCAGTTCTTAAGGGTGTATGCTTTAATCTGTACTGAAACTAAGTGCTGAGATACTTTTGATAATGTATTTTTACAGCATGTAACACAATAGAACTTTGTCTTCAGGTGCTGTCACCACACAAAGAATACCCAGATTTTGATTTCCATAAGCAAGAAGGAAAGAAATAAAGACAACTCGAAAACCTGAATTTATTTTTTCTCAAACATCCGCCAGCTCCCTTGCAAACATCTGCTTCTGCATATAGGATGGTTATCTTTGTACAAGAGTGTGTGTTTATGTATATAACAGGAACATCTTTTGATTACTGTTCATTACTCTTCAGGAGAGCTGGGTTCACTCCCTAAAGACCTTGACTGTAAATACTGTTTAGACAGCATAATTCCAGATAAAACCAAAGGACACATGGAGAGAGATAAAAGGATTAATTTTAAGTAACAGAGCAATAATCGCATTTGTCTATTTTAAATTTTATATTAAGACGTTTATATTCAGAATGGACATCACCGTGGTGGAAGCTGCCTAAGCATAAAGAATATGGCAGTCCTTGCACCTAGAGTTTATAATCTA
This sequence comes from Gymnogyps californianus, assembly GCF_018139145.2. Taxonomy (NCBI): domain Eukaryota; kingdom Metazoa; phylum Chordata; class Aves; order Accipitriformes; family Cathartidae; genus Gymnogyps; species Gymnogyps californianus. The sequence continues at coordinate 65,126,443 of NC_059500.1, read as the reverse complement.
AGATTCAAATGTAGAAAAAATGGTTGAAAGGAGGAAGTATTTGGGCAATCAGAGTGGAAGGGAAGTATCAAAGATAACATGCAGGTCACAGTCCATAAGGATCACAGCTTGCTGCCTGCCAAGCCCTTATCAAGTACACCTGAACTAACAGGCAGATTTTGAGGTGGAACTTGGAGAACATACGTTAGCTGCAGTTACTGCTGACCAGGAGCTTTTCTGGTCAGATGCACAGAACAAAGTGTTAAAAGTGCCTCTGGAAGAACAGAAAATTGGGTGACTGAGGCTGGCAGCAGCAGCACGAAGGCAGAAATCAGCCTCCTAACAAAAGGATGAGTCTGATAAATCGGGTGGAGTTAACAAAGAAAACTCTGAAAATACAAGATGTTATATCACACTTATAGACTAGTACCCAGGCACAGGCTGGACCTGCAGCACAGGACTGGATGCAGCACAGTGAAGGCTCTGTGGCTCTACAGATATTTCCTATGTGATGCTGAAAAGAACACGCAACTTTCAGGCCTTGTTTTCCCTGTTGCATGCCATGGAGAAAATAGTTCATTTTTTCTCAGTACCACAGTGAAACCCAGTTTGTAGAGCTGCTTCTTGGACGGAGAAGCCTATATCAGTGCTTAGCAATTATTACCACATTAGAAGAAGTACCTTTTGATCATCTCATTTCAGATTGGTCACTTCTCAAAAGAGAGATGCTGCCTCTGTAGTATCTCAACAGGACTCTGATCCATATCATAAAAACAGACTTCACCAGTTTAAGCATCAAGGGCAAGTGATAACATTTAACAGGATGACAAAATTACTTCACCAATATGCATAATGCTGTGCATAATTTTGGCTGGAAAGAGAAACCAATGGTAGGGCAGTGTCAATGGAAGCTCACTCTGTTTACAGGGAATAACAGTGTTTCAATATTGCAGAAAATAAGAACCATCCACAGTTCCATGCCTTTTGCAGTTACCACCTGGACAAAAAGCATCTCCCCACTCCCAGCCTTTCCCCCAGGTAAGTCCACAAACAATTGTTAGGAGGCAACACTACCATATTCATGCCTGTAGATCATGCTCTTGGCTTGTGCAGCATCTGTATAGTTGCTTAGGGAACCAGATCACAGACGTGAATCAGAAAAAAACCTGAACAAAAACCCCAACAAATCACCTTTTTGTGGCTGGGTTAGTTTTCTATGCAATCAGTTTCCATACCAGATGATTGTGCAGTGCACAAAAACTTACACTGATAAATACAAGGGGGCAGCAATGGGAGATGGGAACAGGGAGCTCGACTTTGGGAGCTCAGGGCCGTGCTGCTGACATTCGGCTGACTTCAGGGCACTGCTCTTCTCACACCCACACCACTGTACTGGAATAGCAGCCAGAAGAATCCTCCCCCTATGTGTGTTTTAGCTTCGGGCAGTGATACGCGCCTGTGACCAGAATGGAAGCTGCTATTGTTTTGGATTTCTGACTCCATAAAAGGAATGTTATTGTTTCTCTTACTTTTTTCTACCTCCCCAAAGAGTTGTTCTTATGACCACTATTTTCAGCAAGTTTTGTTCAAAACTAAAACAGTACTTTTCCAGCGTGCCAAGTTCTGTGGCTTTTCACAGAACTCTGATGGAAGTGACATGTTAACAGGTCGATCCATAAAACAGTGGAGTCTCCATTGACTCCCCATGAGATACTGATATAAGAAAGCATCTTGTTGATGTAAATACATAGGAAGAAATACCCTCAAAACCGTGACTTATGACAGAAGTTGAGACCCCTATACATATGTAAACCTCCCACTTAGTCCAGCAGCTTAGTGAAATAATCACAAAACAGTTAGCTCTTCAAGAGCATCAGTGCTTCATTAACATTTGCAAAGCACTTTGAGTCTTAGGTGAAAGGCTCCTGTACAGCTACAAACAGGGAAGGAAATCTCTAGCCAAATAAACTCCTAGAAGAACTATGCACAGATTTGGTTTCGCATTACAAACCTTCCCTGCCATACTTAAAGGTGCTCTTTTGGTGCAATTTGAACACTATTCTGGAATGCAAGAGTCTTGTCAAGGGCTTGGGATCCATGCTAGGGCTGACTTGGAAATTCAACTTAAGCTCCAGGGAGGGTATTCAGAAAAGTTGATTCAAATGCAGGCAGCAGTTTCTTCCTCCTTAGCACAGGAAAAGCAAGCTGAAGAAGATTCCAGGTGCTGCTCTTAGCAGCTGATTGCTTGCTCCAATGTAAATGCAGGGGGAAAAGCCACAGGAAAAGTCTTGAAGGTGGCATGGAGGCATTAGGCCTCCTCTGCATACAGAGCTGATGGCTGGAGTGACCATGCCTTTAGAATTTGAGCGCCACAGCTAAAGAGAAATCTTGCCCTTTTCCACATTGTAAGATTTTCTTAAAAAAACTGAGAAGAAACTTACTTCGTTTTCTTTCTCCAGAGCTCCACCAACCCCCTCTTTAGTTGGTAAACTGTTTTCAGAAATGCCCATAAACCCCAAGAAGCCTTCCTGGAGCAGAATTCATGACTCCTTTGCAGAGGTGGTCATTTGCAAGCTGGCCTTGGTTCACAGGGACAAAAAAGTAACTATGCAGATTACTAAAGCAAAAGCTCATCTCACTGCATTGGCACATAATCTGCACTTCACCTCTGAATAATCAAATCAGATATATTTTATCTAAAGTGTTGTGTAGGCAACTGGCTCTAGGTCACCTTGCTTGAGTAGGGGAGTTGAACAAGATGACATCCAGAGGTCCCTTCCAATCTCAACCATTCTGGGATTCTGTACCAGTTTTTCATACAGCTAATATTTAAAAATCTTTGTATGTTATTGTAGTTACCTTTACAGCTAAGATTTTAATGAAGCTGAACAAGAATCCTGGAAAGTAGGGAGGAAAAAATTAAATAGTCAAAATAATTACAGTAAAAATGTACTCTAGGACTCTAACTCTGTAGCATGTTTACGCCATTTTGTATTTTATAATGGGAAGATATTACAAATGCAGTTCCATACATAACTTTTTCAAGGGCTAAGGACCAGTCCAAAGGCTACATATCACAAAGGTTCCCAATCCAGGCTTCAACTTTGAGGATTTCCTAAATAGGGTCAGGTTTCCCTATAAACCTTGACTTGGATTGTGACACAGAACTACTGAAGCAACTCTGAGAAAAGATATTATCTAGACCCCAAAATTATTGTTCAGGACTCTCTTGAACTCAGTCCTATGCCAAATATTCTCCAGCATTTTTCATTCTAAAATTGGTCAGTTTTTCTAGAGTCTTACAACATTGTCAAGCCTCTTGTGTGTAATTTGGCCATTTAATACCAGCCTGAACACAAATAAGTCTGGGACTCTCCTCAAGGCTTTCATCTGAATAAATCTGTAATGCATCTGTTACTTGTTGGTAGCCAGTGAAAAGTATGTGTAACTGGTTTCTTATCAGATCACAAGAGGGAGTTACATTTTCTGAAGCTATTACAGTCCCTGGATGGATTTCAAGAGAAACAGACAGGAAAAAAAGTAGCGTCGCCTGGCAATCTAGGACAAATCAGCACGGTCTTGTGAAATTACTTACGTTGTTTTCTTGATTCCTGTTATTTTGAAGAAGTGTGATGACACAATTGTGGATGAAGAAGGCAAGCGTCAGAACCCCTGTGAGCTGAGGAAACAGAATTCTGAACTCTAAGGGAGGAAAAAAAGTGTTAATAACTTACTTCTTTGAAACAAACAATGCCAAAATGCAGAGGACATACAGTGCTGTGGAGTCTACTGGCAGCAACATGAACCTCCACATTGAAATGGGACAATCTATCTTATCTTTGACCATAGCCACACAGCTATTTAATCAGGAAGTACAAAATGCATGAAGACAGTGGTTACTATACAACACACTCTCCAGCAGTTTCTCGAGAGACCCCAACCATCAAAGATTATTAGGTTAATCTAGGATTTACACATATAAGCTTTTCTGCTTCTCAACAGTTTAACTGGAAAGCATTTTTGAGGCACAAATTGACTGCAGTGAGGCTGTATATCTATTCATCCCTGAACAGGGAGATGGGGGGAAGGAATCATTTGCTCTGTGAACATCTCTTGTTGTTAAGAAGTCACTTATGCTACCAGAGGAAAAATGACATCTGTAGATGTTTAAGAGGTTCTGCTTACAAACCAGGGCATAAAGAAAGGCAGAGTAACTTCCTGTCTTACCATACATCTTATAGCACCTATGAAAAATTTATTTGTTTTTTTTTGTCTCCATAGGAATAGCACTGCTCTGCTTCTGTTAGTATTTGAAGGATTATGTTCACAAGATTGTGTTTCTGGAAGCGCTGCAACTGGTCTAGGAATTCACCAATGTGTAACATCACTGAAGACCCATCTTTGTTGGTATTATATAAGGATGTATGTACTCTTTAGACTGTTAACAGCAATTAGAGATCCCTGAGCTAGCTCAGCTTCTGGAAAGCATCCAGCAATACAGCAAAACACTCATCAGAGGCTCATAAAACCTTACAGATCAAACCACAGAGAGCTCCATGCAAACATATTTAAACCAGATTTCTCTAAAGTGCTATGAAGTCAGCAAGGTAAACACACCCCAGGCAATTAATGAAGGGCTCATCTAGGTTGAGAGAATATGCCTTCCCTAGGGCTGGATTCACTGTATCTCCAATACCTAACTAGCATGATGCACTACTGATAGAATTGAGAGTGCAAGCGACTTGTGGGCTTTCCATCCACTACTTTAATCTCAATAATAAAAATCAAACTGACAGATTCAGAATCTCTTTCAGTACTGCATTTCCCCATCACTACAATAATCGGTAGTAGCTGGATTTATATGCATTAGCTACATGCTTTGTCTATCTCCTAGCAGTACTAGTCACATTGCCAAAATAATCAGACTACCGGGTGCTCCACTTCTTAGCAACCTGCAGCACATGTGTCATGCTACAACTCATTTTACACTAGGACTGCTTAATAGATCTTGGACTTGAACTTCAAGATGCTTAAAACCTGATTTCTTAGACTTAGCCTGTTTACATGGGTTTGTTAGTGAACCATAGTTTGGGCAAATTTCTCCTGCACTCTTAGGAAGAGTCTGTAGATATGAGGCCATGTGAGCATTTGAAGACTGTCTGCTGGGGCAGTTCAGGTTAAAACCCATGTTTCCACGCTCACAATAGAGCAAGACCAAACATTGTGGTCTATCTACTGACTGAGCAGCACATGCTTGAGTATCATTTCTACTTACAGAGAGCATTGAGAATAATGCTATACAAAATAAATTAGGTCATTAATGCAGGTGCTAATCATCCAATGCTTTGAAATCCAAATTTTTACACTGGAGACAAAAGTAGTTTGTTAGTCCAAAAATTCTGCCTAAAAGTAAATGCAGTGATGGAGGAAAATAGATAGCATAGATAGCACTGTTTCAGAACTACCTACATCCATCTATAAGTTTGTACTTATGCTGCAGTAGTCAGGAGGATTCTTAGGGAATTACGATGATAATCCAGTTCATCCTCAAACCATCTGCTTTGGTCTTGCACACAGTCATACTCAGCAAAAATTGCCTGGCTTTGAAGACTCACCCAGAAAAGACAAGAATTTTTTTTGCTTGGTGACATGACCAAGCTGAAGAAACTGTTTTACATAGCCTTTCACTTGTTTCTTGTCATTCAGATCTTGAAACAGGGTTCTGAATGCCTGGCTGAGATTAGGAAAGAATGTCCTTCAGTTACGGAAAAATGAACAAACAGATTTGATGCTAGCTAGGGGCTGGGGGGCGGAGAAGGGGAATACTGGATTTTGAGCAGACCTCTTTGCCAAACCTACACTGAATACACTAGCTAAGCTCTTTATTCTGCTTGTTATTGTGCCAGATCAATTTCAGTTCAACTAGAGAGCTGAATCAACCCAAAGGGAGTGGTAGAAGACGACAAAGAGTAAGTAGCTGCAAGACCACTGCAACTGTGATGTGAACACACTTAAATCAGTTGCATTTCATATCAGTAACTTTACTCAACTAACTACTATCTGTAGTTTACTCACTGAGTTGTTACGCTTGTTGCCACAGTGCGTTACCATGATTCCACAAATTAGATCAGATTCTATTAGGAACACTGAACAACTCTGGTGTTTCTTTTTTTGATCTCTGTCTTGCTACAGCAACTCAAAACCCATCCTAATGTTTTAAGTTACCCTTGTTTTCTTCCCAATTCTACATTATTGGAGCTAACAATAGTTTGCAACCCACGTGTAAAACTGTTAGTACAGTGCTTACTGTGACTGGAAACTAAAAATGCACAAAACCACAAAAGAAACCCTACGAAGGTCCATATCTCTGAATTTTGCGTTAGGTAAACAAGTAACGTTTAAAGAAGGACAAAATACTCATTTCTAAGAACAGAAGGAGTGATACAATTCAATAGTACAGGACACAGCTCCTTGGAGCCAAGCGGTCATACAATTTTGCCTGTTGTAAAGGATGGGGAAAAAACAGCTAACACCTAACCCCAGATCTCTCATTCCAAGCCTCCTAAAACAAGAAGCTGATCTCTTTAGACTTTCTGTTCATGCAGTACCACTGTTTATGACTGTGACATCTCACACAGTAATTTGTAACAGTAATTTTGAAAGAACAAACAGCCACCAAAACAACATTCGAGAAAGAAAAGAAACATATTGGAGAGCTAATGGGTGTTTAAAAGAGAATAGCTAAGATTATGGACTAAAACCTGAGACAGATTGGGAAGTACAGGACAATCGTACTTGTAAATTCAGGTGAATGAGCTATTTCATTTAAGCAAGACAGCGTGTGGAGAACTTACAGCACCTTTACCAGTCTACAGACTACATCTGTAACTGCTACTGAAATAGGCATGATCTGAAAATGGTGCAGCCAGAACTTATTACAATACAGGTGAAACAGGACTATGGCAAGCTCCCTGTCACATGATATATGTTGGAGATACTGCTGATGGGCACTCCTCCACAGTGTTGATACTGTCTCCTAATTAAGGAACATCACTGGGAAAGGGATTCCTTGTCACTTTGTCACAAGGGATCCTTCCTGAGCCTCTACATGCAACATCAGACAGCATTTCCTCACTTATGTCACAGAGGTGTTAAAAGGTAAATGAATGTCATTCATGAATTGCTTTAAAATAATCTTAAACTCATCATACATATGCTTCATTACTGTATTTTAACTATCTTACCTGGTACAAAAAAATCATTCTCTGTAAACCAGTTGTATTCTAAGTGGATTCCCAGATGAGCAGCCTTTACAGTAACCAGAAAAACTAAGTAGAAAACTGAAACCGTACCTAGAAAAGTCAAGAGCCAAACAAACATAATGAGGCAGTAGAAAGTATTTATGCTGTGTTTTATTCTTGCTCCATCCAACTAATTACCAGTAGCCCAAACACTTAGCGTTGGTATTCATTCTTAAAAATACAGGCTAGGTCTAAATTTTCTTTTCTTTATTTCTTTCATAGGTCAGAGAGAAAGCACAATGCACTTGCACCCAGTGCAAGCTTTCAGCATGTTTAATGTTCTCCAGACGCTGCACTAGTGACAGTGGAAGAAGTATCCTGTAATCCCTGGTGCTGGGCAGGTAGGGAGGGCTCTAGGCAGTAACAGATTGGTTTCAGCTTCAGCTGTCGGGATTTTAATCTAACGTGAGACAAAGTCGGCCACAGTACTGCAGCTATTACAACATCCATTCAGTCACTGACTTTTTGAACCAAATGGCCCAATGAGATACGAATGTTTACTGCAATTGTGAACCTTACACTGGGAGCTAGAAGCTGATAATGAGATTTGATTGCTACTGATTTAAACCTTGTCTTGATCATAACTGGACAACCTTGATCATAACACTGGATTTGCATTCCATCTCGTTGGTTCAGAGGCATCCAGCAATACTCTGCACAGCTAGAGGACTACAGATAAGATCACAGATAGGTATAAATGCCTTGCTGTGTCTGCATGTGGAATGGAAAGCATATGATCTTGGCTCCTGCCATTTGAAAGAGTGATGGGCAGAATAATAACTACCTAAAAATTGAAGGAAACTGTGCAACAGTAATTAAGGCTACTGCCATGCAACCTCCCAGCCAATAATACTGCTAGTCACCAGAGAACAGGCTATAAGTAAGTAAAGACAAAGAAACAGCATTTTTACAGTTCAGAATACAGATTCAGATAAGACATCATTTCATTCTAGTAATATCTCCAAGGTTAAAAAACAAATTGAAGAAATTATAATTTGATTACACAGAGCATAGTCAAGGAATTAGGAAGATAAAAGGTTCTGTACTTGAGCTTAACAGCTAAACTTTAGCTTACCAGCTAAAATATTCTGTAGTTTCCTAATGATTTAGGTTTCTGTAGGTGTAAAGATAAGTAAAAGTGCTCTATTAAGATTCATTTCAGCATCTCAAAAATTGCCTTCCATTTTTTCTTGTCCTATAAACTTAAAGGTTTACAAAAATTAAGGCAACTTTGAACAGCTTCTGAATTACATAATAATCTACTGAAGTTATGAGAAATTTCATTTTTTAATATTCAGGTTCTCAAATAAAAAATAGTTTCCCATGATAATGTGCTTATTTTAAAAACAGATACAGTTACGGCTAGGTCTCACTTGATAAAATATTTTCTTATCTCTAATGTTACATCTAGTCTATGTAAAAACCTTACTTTTTACACAGAAGCAGTATCACTTGCCCAAGTTCCTGTGCTGTATTTTCATTTGGTTTTTCCAGCAACAGCAGATCCAAGCTCTAATTAAGTGTCACACTGGAACAGAGGACAAACTAGACCCTCAATTCCCTGTCCTCTACCTCCTTTACAATACATCTCCATCTTTTTGAACCTGTTCGGTGATCCCCATCTCCTTTTCTCTTTCTTTTCATCATGGGCTTCAATGCTGTGCCCTCAGACCTCTCCTACTCCATAAACTGTGACCAATCCCACTCATCATCCATGTGCTTTATCCACTTTACCAATCCCACCTGCCTTGGTCTTCTATCTCAAGACATGGAAGCAAGGAAAAGTCACAATTTTTGTCCTTGTAGCACAGAACAGGCCAGGGTATTGGGAGCTGGGGCAAAGTACAGCAGCAGGTTACACTGATTGACTGTTGTGATTAATTACTCAACTGACTGGTAGCAAATGACTTCAGGTCAGAAGCAATTAATCTTTGTAACCACCTGTGCTGAAATGTTTACCAGATGAGGAAGGGTATGCCCGACTGTTTGTGCCAAGGTAGTATGCATCAAATGCTGCATAATAGTATGTGTACCACCGTTTGGGAAAATCTGTTGTAAATATAGTGGAACTTGTTTTACACGATTATCAAGGGAGCAAAGGAAAAAAAGAATAACTCCCTATTAACTGTAAGACTCAAGCACAGCAGGATAGAAAGCCTGTGGGTGATTAACAAACCAACGAACAAACCACTCTGAGGCACAATACTGGCTGCCAGCAAACTACTGGAAGAGTGGCTGGAAAGCTGCCTGGCGGAAAAGGACCTGGGGGTGTTGGTCGACAGCCAGCTGAATATGAGCCGGCAGTGTGCCCAGGTGGCCAAGAAGGCCAATAGCATCCTGGCTTGTACCAGATATAGTGTGGCCAGCAGGACTAGGGAAGTGATCGTCCCCCTGTACTCAGCACTGGTGAGGCTGCACCTTGAATACTGTGTTCAGGGCGCTGGTGAGGCTGCACCTCGAATCCTGTGTTCAGTTTTGGGCCCCTCACTACAAGGAAGACACTGAGGTGCTGGAGCGCATCCAAAGAAGGGCAACAGAGCTGCTGAAGGGTCTAGAGAACAACTCCTGTGAGGAGTGGTGGAGGGAACTGGGATTGTTTAGCCTGGAGAAAAGGAGGCTGAGGGGAGACCTTATTGCTCTCTACAACTGCCTGAAAGGAGGCTGTAGTGAGGTGGGTGTTGATCTCTTTTCCCAAGTAACGAGTGATAGGACAAGAGGAAATGGCCTCAAGTTGTGCCAGGGGAGGTTTAGATTGGGTACTGGGAAAAATTTCTTCACCAAAAGGGTTGTCAAGCACTGGAACAGGCTGCCCGGGCAAGTGGTTGAGTCATCATCCCTGCAGGTACTTAAAAGATGTGCAGATGTGGCGCTTAGGGACATGGTTTAGTGGCGGACTTGGCAGTGTTACGTTAACATTGGACTGGATGATCTTAAAGGTCTTTTCCAACCTAAATCATTCTATGATTCTATTCTATGATTCTACTCATTGGAGTAGCTTTCACTGTTTCCTATACATTTTAGCCACAATGAACCAATGCTTTAATAGTATTTGTTACCTACCTAGGACATTAAACTTTGCAAAGAAGGATGGAGACTTCAGATTTAGCAGAGGCAGAAGAACAGCAATGAGGTAAAAAGGTACTGTTTGTGATTTATTCCACCACTCCTGGAAGAGTTCAAAACCTGTATTGTTGCCAGAAGAGAACATCACACTCTTGTTCTGTGGTGGGTGACCGCTAGCAGCACTTGGACAAATGACTGGAAGAAAGGAAAAGAAAAATATCCCCAGATGAAAAGGATTTTACTTGCACAGAATCTTCACAGCCAAGATCCCATAATTTCTGGACAGTGTTCTACCTATGGGGAACAGGACCACTCAAAAGTAACATTTGACAACTCAGTTCCTAACTTCTATTTGTTTTTTTACCAGGAGTTTAGCGCTAAGATTTCACTGCTAGGCACCTTGCACTCTAAGCCGACAAGTGCTACGTTCTTTCAGCCGAGCACAACAAAGATGCTAATTTGTCTGAAGCCTGGGCTGTGACATAGGATCAGCCTTCAAGGTCATATACCTATAACTAGGTGTGCTCAGTGCCTACATGCACCTGCTGGAATCAAGTCATAGCAACACGCCTCTGCATCTGGCTGCATATTTAGCATTGTAATCTGTCCCTGCATACTTCAGTAAGATCATATGAACCAAGATACAAGTGCATCTGTGTACAGAAGAGCCTGTATTACTGTATGTTGCTCTGGTAACACACAAACTACGGATGACAAGAAAGCTACTATAACAATTGGCAGGTCTAAAACTCACGCACCGAAGTAAAACACCCTGTCATCTTGGTGCCGTGCGAGGTGCAAGTACATCACTGCTAGACAACACAACAGAAGCAATTTAAGATATGCACCCATAACGCTGCCAAAAGGGAATGTCACACTGCTGTTACATGGTGGCTGATCAATGGCAGCACCTGAACAAGTGACTGGAACAAAACCAACCAAACAAAAAGATCCTTCGATAAAAACGTATTTATTTGATTTTTGTTAACATCAGCATTTCTTTCTAACACATGCCTACAAAGTTATGTGTTGAAATATGAACCTGTCTTATTGTTCTTGTAATGTCTTATTTTAAATGTTGGCATCCCACAATACTTGATAGCCTCCCTCCCACATTGGCTGCATGCCTGTTCTGTTACAAAGGCAAGGGTGTAAAAAGTGTTCTGTCACATTTCTTGAGAGACCATTATGTTACTTTACTTCCAGTTTTCTCATTTGATTTCTCTCCATTGCTTATAAGAGGATTTTTTCACAGACCTTGAAAAATGCTTTTTTTCTTATTGATCTCCTTGGTAGCCCTGAATGCCCTGCCAAGTGTCATTTGAGCATCTGGCAGCCCTTAATTTTGTGAAGCAGCTGCTTTAAATCTTCCAGTTGCTGGAGGATGCTGTGGAATATTGTTGTCTGCTTTGTCTCCAAGTTATACCCCCTGCTGCATAAGAATGGGACAGAACAGCAGAAGCAGGAGAGAGCACAAAAGAGCGAGCACTGCAGCAGCTATTGGTGCCTTGCTGGTAAGGACTGTAGGAGAAACAGGATTCAACACTAGCTCAAATGCAAATTAACTGGTTTTCAGAATTATTTCTCAACTCCTTTTGCTTGACTCCAACAGCTGCTCTCCAGAAACATTGCTGCAGCTAGCGTGACACACAGCTGTCTGGCTGGTACTGAAATGTTTCCCCATTCCCATAAGCACCCAGGATAGAGAAAATTTTCTGCTTCATAACAAAGCACTACATGTTCAGTTACTATATATAGGCAGAAAGATCAGAGGCTGACAATGCCTAGCTTCTGCCTTCATTCTACATTATTCTGCCTACTTAAGAACTCTCAACAGACCTATCTTCATACTCGACTGCACTTTCCTCCCTTAGTTGTGCAAATGTCAGACTCTCCACAAAATGCAAGCGGACGCTCATGTAGCCTGACACTTGTTTCTTTTTGCGCTCAGCATCATTAAAGCTGTTCTTACAGCATTTTTTTAAGTAAGAATGTTGCTGCAGAGGTAGTGAGGAGCCCCAGCTAAGATTTTAAACAGTAAACAGATCTAATGTGCCTCAATTTTAGGGTGTCAAAATTCCTTAAGGCAATTCCTCATTGTGCAACTACTGTTAAGAGGTGTAACATTCATGGTTTTAAGGAGGATCTATCTGGGTATACACAAACTTGTAATTTGCTTTTTAATCCTTATTCCCACCCCCACTTTCTTTCTTTTTTTTTTTTCAATTATTAAGCTTTCCAAGTGTGTGGTTATTTGTGGAAGTACAAATCCCAGATAGAAAATTAGTTTTTTTACAAACAGGTAGTTAGAACTTCCGATATACACTTTATACCTGGAACGTGGTTAGGCATGGAAACATGATGATTTGCCTTTAAATCCCCCCCCCCAAACCAGGAAAGACAATACTAATACGTGCTTCTTACCTTTGTTACTTCCATTCGTGCCAGGAACGATATCTGTTACATTAATGTCATGAACAAAGTCTGAAAAGAAGAAAATCTTACTATCAATGTCGCAAACCTGCTATTAGGCTTTTATCTGTTGACTTGATAAAAATTAAGTAAGGAAATATTTTGGAAAATGACATTAGAGGCGCAATACAGCAGCTTGCACTCCTCCCAACCCCAAGTGGATATTTTAAAACTTTCTCTTAGAAGTGTTTTAAAGTAGTCCCCCCACTGCACTACTTTCTTCTCAGCAGACCTGTCCATTTATGAAGTTCCCAAGCCTACCGTCCCAGCTGCTCATTCCTGTTCCCCAGCACACCTCCGCTAGTCCCAGCTCCTTGGTCTGCAGCACTGTACAGTAGGTTAGTGAAGAGATGCATCTTAAAACCAGCCTCTTTTGGGACAGAATAAAAGTGCACGCAACCATACTCTTAGTCCAGATAGTATTATACGAAAAAAGCTTCCCCTACTCATTTTTCTAATCTTTTTTTCAGAAGAGGCTCTGTGGGATGCTTTTTCCATATTGTATTTTAAAGAAGGGAATCTCTGGAAATGGGTTTCAGTCTTACTGTCTACAGTCATCTCTAGTAGTATTTTGTTTCCAGTACACTCCTGTGCTCTTTACTGCTCTGCCACACCAGATATTTCCGAGTTTCTGCAACTTCACCAGTATGAGAGTGTTGGATAGCAATTTCCTTATATTTATGTATACATACACACAGAAAACGCCCATCAGCTTGGAAATTTAATTAGTGTGTCTCTGGTTAAAATTTGCTTCTGCTGCATGTGGGTGTATTATGCACACAGAAAATCAACTGGGGTAGTAGACCTCAGATTTTTTTAAATGCAATTAACAGCAGCTTGTTTCTCATAAAGCAAGCAAGAAGTCTTGTGGGAAGAAAACTATTTTTGTTTCTTCATTTTGATTTATGACACCCTGAATCACAACTGAGTTTCTCATGCTTACTGATATCAGTTCAGTGTATACAACAATCAGAAAGTTTAACTAAAATCATTCGTCACCTCCTCACTTCACCACTGTTTTGTGTTGCTACTTAAAAAAAAGTAGCTAGTATGAAGCCATCAAAAGAACTGATAGCTCTTACAGAATTACAGCACTTCAAAATTAGTTGTAGATGGATAGCCAACTTATGTTTCCTCTGTACTTAAAAAGTGTTTAGGACTAGCAATTGCATTTGTGGATTTATTTCTGTTTCATAAAACAAAAACAGAACAAAAGCATGGGACACACAAAAAAAAAGACAGGATATCATACTTGGCTTGCAGTTCTTGCATTCTTTGTGTACTACTGCTACTTTCTAGACCATCCTCCCTTAGGAAATCAGTTCGTTCCCACCTAAATTGTGTGTGCAGATTTTAAAAAAAGTTATCTGAATGTCCTAGAATTAAATACAGTAGCCTGCTTAGAATAACTTAGAAAAGCATGGCTGGAAGATGCCATTGTGTCAAACCTACATCCTATTACCCATTTTATAACTTAGTAATTAAGTAGCCAGAATAAAAGTTAGGACAAGAATCCAATTATTGAAGTTATCACAGAGCAAACAACTTAAATAAGAACACCCAACATATAGGTAAGTGATAAAATAACATGCCAATCTCAGGGAAAAGCAGGACTTTTTTCCTTGAAGAGGAACTGTTTTGATCATTCTGAAGTTTGCTTATTAGAATCAGAGTTATCTGGTTTAGAATAATTTAAGATTGAAGCACTAACCTTATTAAAAAAAACCCAAAGTCTAAAATGAAATGGCCTTAAAAATGTATGAATTGGGTCAGCTGTAAAATACACCAGTCATTAACCAATAAAGTAAAGTATGTCCTTCAGGGATGGTGGGAATTCTAATTAAACATTGTTTAAGAGGTATAAGTGTCTGTGCTGCTATTTGCCTCAGAGATTTGTTAATTACCTTCAAAACAGAAACTCTTAAATCTTAGTTGTGCTATTCAACGCTATGAGTCAGATTTTCAAAGCTCTCAATTCCACCATTTATTCCCACAACTCTACATACCTAATTGATTGTATCCACAAAAGCTTGTGTGTCTGCATGTATGAGGGTGTAAATAACCAGTATGTGTTCTTTTGTAGCAATGCCAGACTAAGAATCGTTCTTTCACTGTGCTACAGTTCATCGTTCCTTCAGGGACACTTGCAAAAACTTTCTATATGGCAGCACTCTAAGTGTGTTTGTTGAAATCGAGAATGAAACTAGATTTTTTTTTCAGTAACCTGAATCATTTCAACAGCCTAGCCTGTTATATGGCTGTTCAAATAGTTACACCCATGCAAACAAGGAGGGAGAGAAAATACCAAGTGGAAACAAGCAACCAGGTTTGGGTTGTTTAAACTACACCAAGAAGCCTCATTACTGACATGCACATCAGATAATTGGTACTTTGTCTTTCATTAAAACCACACTTTAAAAGACAGATTGAGAAACTGGCTTTGAAAACATACATGACTGTACCCGTAACTCCACACATAGTTACTTATTCTCACTTGACTTTTCACGCAAAGTAACAGAAAAATCAAGATTAAATAAAATGGACAATCTTTTTTCAGTATAAAGCAAAGTCTTGATCTTTCCACAAGATAGCTGTAAAAGTTAACCAAAAACATATACTTACTGTATATAAACTTTCCTGTGTTGAACAGAAAGTTGGACATAAGCACCCAATAAACAACCATGGCTCCAACAAGCGATACCATAGAAAAAAAGAGGCTTGACCATTGACCAAAGGATCCAAAGTAATACTTGCAAACATCTGGAAATTCCCAGTTTGAGGTATCTATTAAAGCTGAAGAAGATACAAAAACTAGAAACATATCTAAACAAAATGTTATATCAGAGTCAGTAGAACTCTTCATGACAGGATGTGTTCTTGTTTCAGAATATTCTGACACAAATTCACAGTGCTTCCAAGGGCTAACAAGATTGCTGTTAACTTGAAAGTGTAACGCTCATTAGGCATTTGACTAACGAGTCAAATGACTCAATGAAGATGTAGAGGCTTTTATTGTGGCTATACTACTACTTTGAGTACTTTCAGAAGCACTGGAATAAGACATGGTTGCAAAAATGCAGCCATGCATTTGCAGCTAAAGCCTTTTGCAGGAGTTATGGCAAAGTAGGCCAGACCATGAACTAGTCTTCAACAATGCCCTGAAATGAGTTGTCACAAACTGGAGGCCTTAACTGCCTTTATTTGAGCAAGTGAGGGGTTAGTTTATGCATAAAAGCACCAACTACAAAAGCTGCAAGATGAGTTTTGAACAATAAAAGTACATTCTAAGTAGACCCACTGTCAGTGAGACAATTGTCCATAAATTGCCTCCAACACAGAATATATACAAATATTAGGTTAGTACAGACATACAACACAAGTGGATGCAGCTACAGCCCACGCTGTTCCACTACAGAACATGATCAGAAATACATGTAGAGAACTGGACAGTGCTTATGGAGAAGGGAAACCTCTAACTCCGTTAAGTCCCCAAACGCTTAGTAAGTGAACATCTGAAGCCTTGCTTGCTAAGACTTTGGGTTTGGCTATAATACTTAGGTCCCAAGGAACTGAAGGATAATCTAATAAGGGAATACAGACATTTAGCTTACAGAGCTTAGATCCAGACTACAAAAGCAGGGAGACATTCAAAGGAACAGCTTTTATTTGCAGCTCAGGTCTACCATATAGTAAAGATACGGACAAACTAAGAATCTATTACACCTCTGTATTTCACCCTTAATGGAAATATTTGCATTATGAAGCTTTGTATTTCTTACGTATCGTTTTCCGTGATTTCACAACTCTGTAGCAGCAATAAAGAGTCAAAATGCCCATCAGTAAGATGAGAATGATTCCAGAAGTAAAGCCTGCCTGTTAAGAGGGAGAAATACAGCTTACTTTATTTATCAATAACACTACAGAAAAATGAAGAGCAAGCCACGTTGCCAAAAACATTTTCATACGCATGCATTTTTCATAGTTTTACCTGTTTTATTCCCCATGGGATACTTAATATAGATGTACCCATCATTGTATTCCATATCATAAATCTAGGAAGAAAAGAAAAAAGCCAGTGAATAATTTAAGAAGCAGTCTTACTTCATACTATCTTCTTAGCTAAAATAGTCACGCATACAATATAGAACATTCAATAATAATGCATTTTCTGGCTAATATATGGCAAGGTGCTTAACATACATTGTCACTATACTGGAGTTTTTACCATAGCCATCTGTGCAACTGTCAACTTTAAAAGCTGTTCCTAACGGACTGTACACGTAGATATCATCAGGAGCTGGAAGTACATGATCAGGAGCAATCTAACAAATGGATAAAAAACAAGACTTATTAGTAACACCAAAGTAACTACTGTCCCAAATACAGCAAGTCAACTGTTGTAAATCACAAACCTTTCCATGAAAAGTGCATTTAAAAAAAAAAAAAAAAAAAGTTGGACTACATTAATTTTCTCCCCATGAAAAAAAACAGTTGCTAGGATTTTTAGCTAGATAGCAGAAAAATAGATTTTTCTTCTGCAAAATGTCTGTAACATACTATGCACAAATCATGCTAGTTCACTTATTGCGGCTGACCACTGCTTAAATCCTCTGATAGATTGGAGAAATGAGTACATGCATCTGGGCAGCCTGGACCACTGTTACAAAATTCAAGCTGTTTGTATGTTTTCTTTGGATGGTGAAGGCATTGCACAAGAAGTCAATCACAACTTGTGATAACACAAGACCTTGTTAAGGCACTCAGCTACTAGACATTTACTTCAAAGCAAGCTGCAGAGCGACTCTCCCCCTATTTTTACTTTTGCTTCTTTTATAGACCTAGGCTGTGGAAGACCCAATGTGCCAGAGACCACTCAGTTAATCTGGCCCTGTCTTTGCCTTACCAATGCCCTGTCTGCAGGAGATGCAAGTCTGCTATAGTAATGAATCCGCTTATTCATTGCTGAAGCTTCATCAGTGACTCTTTGCATGTCATCGTTCACACTGACTATGTTTGTAGGCTCCACATGAAATGGTCTAAAGGAGGGGAAAAAAAGAAAGAAAAGGAAAACCCTTAAAACCCTAGAACACAAGAGCTAACGTACAACTCAGAGAACAGCTTAGCATCACTCAGGATGAGTCTGTCATTCACTGACACAAAGCAAATGCAAAAATATCAGTGCCATGAGGGAAGCTGCCATCCATGAAAGAACCATGTGTTGATATCATCCATATTAAAACGGCCTCTTGCTGAGATTCTGCAGGACAATCTAACATCAAAATTCAGACCTAATATCCAGTCTATTAGTTCTCAACAATGAGTCACACCAGAACTACATGTTAATAAGCTTGGCCAAGCTTATTAGTGTTTATAACCAGTGTTGCCAGAAATAGTGATGAGGAACAGAGGCAGAAACAGAAAGCGTGAGAATGCAGAAGCAGAAACAAGACAGAGAAAAAGAGAGGAATGAGCGGTGGTAGTGAGGACCACCTATGAAAAGGCTAGGAACTACTAATCTAGCCCAAACCACTGTATGAAACGGTGTTTAATGGGGAAGGAGCCAAGCCCAAATAAGTCCACGTGCTCATACTATTTTTAAGCTAACGCAACCGGAAATAGAATTTGTCACAGAACATGGAACAACAGATGTCCATTTGCAGTTCTGAACTACTTCACAACTTCCCTTCAGATTTAATTAGGGTAATCATGGAGAACAGGACTGTTGGCAACCGAAGTCCTACATCTCTCATACAGAGATGTACAGAATACAAGTGGTCTCCCTTCCCTCTTCCCCAGCTGAGTTAGACTGCAGGCACCGTCACAGCCACTAAAGGAGAAAGCAGCCATACCACATGCCTCTTGTCTTCTCTGCACACACGTAGGTACAGAGCAAGCAGAGTGAAAGCTGCTCCTAAGTTACAACACAACATAAACTTGGCTTCATGCAAGGGGCGCCACCAGAGAAATGCAACCTAATAAAGATATTGCAGCGATTTTTTTTTTTAATCGAGTATAATTTCCTTCCATATAGGCATACTATACTATTGCCTAAACATGACATTCACTCCTAGCAGTGACAGGCTAATTTCTCAAACAAGAAAGGGGATACTGGTGATCTGTGAGCCTTGATACAGAGTTTTGGGGTTTTTTTCCTTTCACCAGTGCTTTTAATTTCTAAAGCAATCTCAAGAGCTTTCTGATCTTCTTCTTCTTCTTCCAGGTTGATGTTTAAATCACTCAGAAACAAGAACCACTCCAAAACCAGAACCCACAAAAGTACAGATCACAACAAGTTTCAGCCTACCAAGAGCAGAAATTAGGTCAGCAATAAATCCATGCCATTTTTCCTGTAATATGAGCAAAGCCTACTTGAATTGACTGTTTTTCAATACCTATTTCTGGCTCAGACTACAAAGGAACTTAGTCAACCCCTCCTGCCCCGGCTCTCAATACCGTGACAAAGGTCCCAGTCTCTTTCCCAGTGAATCATTAAGCATTTGCACCATTGCGCCACCTTTTATCTGCAAAAAGAAAAGGAATACAGCTCTGAAGCTGTTGTTATATCTTTGGAAGAGATGAAGGTAGGTCCTTATTCCTGTGTGCTTAAGGGGACATAGCAGGTAAGAGTATTTATGGAACTAATAAAAACTGACTGACAAAAGCGGAAAACAGAGAAAAATAACTTCTCCACAAATTCATTCTTTCCTTCATCTTAGACTTAATTAATTCTTGCATCTTCCTTCATCATGGAAAAAATGGCTTACATTTGGTAAGCCATTTCCCACTTACTGAAAGTGAACACTTTCAATTTTCAAAATGTTCTCAATTGACTCTTTTTTTCCCATGTCTATGACATGAAGGGGGAAATCCCCGTTTTGTATGTGGACTTCTGTGGTGTTCTTATAAACAATGAAGAGAGATACCGCAATTAAACAGGAATATATTTTAAACAATAGCTTTATTACTCAAGTCAGAGGCACACAGGGCTAACTAATTCCACAGGTACATAACATACAAAAATACTCATGGACTGTCAACTCTAAAGCACGTCACACGTTTTAGTTTAAAATTTATTGGGCTGATCCAATCATTGGATACTGCTAAAAAAAATTTCATTAGAAGACATGTAAAATAAAGACTGTAGTTATGAAAACAGGAAATGTAATATCTTTAAATGCCTCTCCATCCCCAGTCAGCTCTCTGCTGTTTTCTTTTTGGATCACTGACACACATCATACTTAGAATATGAAAAGTATGTGTTTTGCTAATTATATGGCAGCTGCATGGTGTGAAGAGCTTCATGAGGACGACCTCCTTCCCCATCTCCAGTTAATACTATTAGTACATCCCCATAAACTTCCATTGCTACTGTGGAAAAATTACACTGAGACAAAATCTACATTTTGCTTCAAAGCAAGCAGGTCTGTGGCAAAGATTTCCTTCAAAATGGTGTTCAATAACTGCTGACATGGATGTCAAAGAAAATTCTTCCAGACTGGAAGACAGTGGGAGATTATTTTTTAAAGCAATTCAAGTTAAAGCCATGGATGATTTTAAAATTAAAATAACAGAAAACATGAATACAACATCCTGTTTTATGGGGAAAGCAGTGTTGTTAGTCAACGACCAAAAATATCAAGAAAAAAATTTATGTGTAGCAAAAATATATCTGTCTGTAGGTAAGAAATTCTTTAGACAAAGATATTTCATTTTCTTCAGTATTATGAACAGAGTTTGGACTGAACAAGCGATCTGTGGTCCAGCACAAAACAGAAGGGTATGATCCAAAATCTAATCTATGGGTGAGGGAAAAAAAAATAAAACAACCTCAAAGAAATTCTATATATCTGTTGCTGCTGCTTCCTGCCTGGAGGAGTGCACATGTTTAATGCTGCCAGTACTTGGGCTACTTCCCCTCTTGATCCCTTCTGGTGCACACCTGTTGCGAACAAAAATGATCTAAAGCAGCAATTAATTTTCTTTTTCTCAGGGTACCACTGCACCTCCAGTCTTACTGAGCAAGTGACTCTGCTGAAATAGACTGTCCACCCATCAGTTTTATGGTTATTAGAGATCTCTTTGAAAACCTCAGTCTGACTCGGAAGCTATGCAGGCAGGCTGGGATGCAGCCTTCCTCCCTGATCTCCGCTAGGAGAGGGCAGCACTCTGCCTAAGATCAAGGTCATTTCCCAGCACCCAGCTACACCCAGATCAAAGACTGATCGTAGGGCATACTCACACAGAAGTCCGAGAAGCTCTCAAAGACTCAAAAAAGTTCTCAAAGACTGAAATTTTCAAAGCCCAAAGCAGGTAGGATATAATCTGGGATGTATTTTGGAAAACTCTCTTTAGGGACCTGAAGTCTAGCAGACAAGCATTCTGTACATGCAAGCATCAGCAGCTGCAACAGATTCCTAGAAAACTTTCTGATTTATACCGGCAATCACATTATATCTCTCACGTGGCAAAATTATTATGAAAAGGATGTGGGACAATGTGATCTGCGTGAAGGGGAGAGGCTACATGACCGGAGGGTGTGATTATTAATGCAAAACAGTGCAGACAATTTCCATGCATTAAGATAAGACTACAGTGTCCGATGAATTTATTATATCCATACTGAAAAACACAATTACAATTTATATTTCAATAGCTAGCCTGAAAAACAATGCTCTTTTACCAGGGCAAACACACCAGTAAAACATAGCTGTTTTCCACAGCACAATGAGTATGGACAAGATGCAGGATCAAGCAGGAGGTCCACACTTCCCATACACTACACCCCACGCATGTACCTCAGAAACCATTCCCAGAAAACCTGCAGCTACGCTCATCTGCTAGTTATTTCTCACTCACACGAAGGGACAGCTAATAAGAATTCTAGTGCTGGTCCAGGAAAAGAGAGAAGGCGGCTTCTGTCCAAACTTCCTCACATTATGAACTTTGATAGCAACATTTGCAAGCAAAGAAAACGGAAAGAGATGCTCATGATTAAAGTTGTTTGCAAATACTGTGCTAGGCAAAGTTCAAGTGTTGGATTTGGAGGATTGGGGGGAACAGCACAACAGGAAAATTTGTTTCGCAAACTACGCACTGTCTTACAACTGCTAGCATCCATAAGGGTGCTACATCTTTTTTCTGGATATTTTCAGCAATGTACTACATCTTGCAGAGCAATGAAGCAGTATGACGAATACCTATCTCAAGAAGTTTTAAACTAAGTAATACTGTTTTCCAAGTACCTTTGCTGAAATATTTTTAAACAGCAAACAACTGGTTCTGGACATCTGATCAAAAGCAGTGTTCTGAGTATTGAGCTGTTACAACATAATACAATTTTTTGTGTCAGTGTGTCTTTTGGCTCTACATGATGGTATTAATGACTTCATATTAGACAAACTTTTCATATTTAAATATGCAATACATATTTAATCTTTATACGAAATATATTTATATTATTAGAACAATATATTATAATATAGTAATATTCATATTTAATAAATACTAAATACCAATATTTAATATTAATATGAAATAATATTTCGTATTTTTTAATATGAAAAATCTTTCTTTACAGGATGCTTAACAATTTCTTTCCTCTCCTCCAAAAAGACCAGGAGGAGCCACATTAGCTTATTGCACAGATTTTTTTGATACCCCACATCAATCAGTTACTTTTCAGGGATGCAATAGGATTATTACACAGAAATAAAGCTAGTAAATTCCTATGGTTTTATTGTTTGACTGAGTCACCAAATTATTATAGGAATGCTGTATATGGCACAGGGGAAACTAAGGACTAAAACTGATTCACTATCATGGAAATTAAAATAAGGAGAAAATGTAACAGGAAGACAACTATACTCATAGGTTGCTATTTCTTAATTGGGAACTGCCTATCTGTATGGGAACATTACAGATGTCAGTGTGTTTCTCTTAAGGAAACCTGTTCCAAAGAATTCCACAACTGACTTGATTTTTACTCTCTAAGCTGTCTGAATTTACTTAAGCATTGTAAACAGTATGCTTACAGTTTATCCTATAAGATCTTTATTCTCTTGGCAATACATTTTACTTAAACTTTTTCCACATTCATATCGCCATTGTCATTATAATGATTACAGCATGACCACACAAGCATCTTAAAATGCTGGATGCAGAACCAAAATAACTTTTCAGAGCACAATACTAAGCCACCTCTGTTGCTCACAGGATACACATTTTAATAAAGAATCACAAGCTTTACCATACCACGTTTCAAGTACTGTTCCCTCTTCTGTGTCAAAGGCAAAGCTTTTCTACTCTTCTCTTACAAAGAGGTACAAAGGTTCTTAATTAAGAAGATAATTTCCCAGTTAGAAAGTAGTAATATTAGCAATTAGTAAAAATATTAGCAACACAGAAAAATGAAAAGCAGGCAATGGAGTAAAAAGACCACATCGGTGTGGAGCAGTAAAAGTATAATGAATGCAGAAACGGTAGTTTTGCACAGGTTAGTCCTGACCATTATCTACCTTTTTGTAAGTTAAAAGAACTTTGAAAATAAAAGGGAACCAACCACTTTTTCATGAAAAAGGCTTCTCTGACTGCCGCCCACAGACACTGTTTAATTTATAACTGTTTAATTTCACCTACTGATCTCTCCTACATTGTGTGAGAACACTACAGGACTTCAAAAAGAATAGAAGGAAGAAGGCTTGATCTCTCTTTAGCAAGGGGCATTGTCAAGTTTTTTCGTATGCAAAACAACAAACACAAAACATCATTTGTTTCTTTGAAGGTTCAAGTATTCCTGAAGAGAACTGCAGTATCTGTTGACAATAAATAGATTTAAAGAGCAGTGAGAAGAAAAAAAGAAACTCCCTCTCTTGCATACAATAATCATCAATATGCCATTGCAGCAATGACATTCTAGTTTTTAAAGCGACCTACAAAATGGGCAAAACACATCTAATGTGGTGTAATTCCGGTCACTGTGAAGAACAATAGCATCCTCTTTAAAAGGATTAAAAGTGGCTTTATATTTCCCCCAAATTAGCAAAAGAATACTAGACAAAATAATTTACAACTCTAAAAAACAATTAGCTTATTGTTCTTCTGTAAACACTGAAAAGCATGCCTTTCAAAAATCCCAAGTCCTCCAAGCTGTTAAGAAAACCAAATAACTATGTAAATGTCGTCAAATCTCAAACAACCCAAACAAAAGAACAGAACAGCACTAAGAAAGACAAACAGTGATTATAAGCAAATCACACAAAACACTTCAAGAGCTATCTCAATCAAAGCAAAATGACCAGCCACCGTCTGATCAGGTTTCTGAATAGTGAGTTTAAAAAAAGCAAACTAAGCAGAGCAAATCACATACTATTGCACTTGCACTGTTTGATACTTTTATGCATGATAAACCTCTCTCCCTGGAGCTGCTACTCCCTAAAGCCCTAATGAAGAAGCCCGTCAAACGGCCCACTGCTCTGACCACGACTGACACAGACCCTGATGGCCTGCTCTTCCTCATTCCTTCTTCTAAAGACTGCGGCTGCCTCTTCTAATATGCAGACATGGAATTCAACCTTGTTTGGCCCCACTATGATTTCCAGGCCTTCCTGATATCCCAGGGCTCACACCCTTCATCTTTGTGCCTCTGCATGCTTGGAAGGCAAAAGACTAGGTTGTAGAAAATGGGAGAATGAACTCAAGGGAGGAGCAATAAGGACAAAGTGGATGGATCTGCAAAGCTGGAGGTTGTGGAGGTGGGAACACAAAGCAAGTACATGCTTCTGCTTTTGGGGAGGGAACCAAATGCCATGTGCTATATGACTTTTTATGAAGCTGAGTCTCCAAACTTAAGAAATCACAAGAAAAACAACACACAATGAGGAAACAATACCTAACCTCACTTTTGAAAAGTGGATCTTGGCATTTTGATGTATCACAAACGCGTAAACTTCTAGAGGGGCTTAGACACTCCTCAGAATGAAGATAAAGCAAGAATTAATTTGGCACATTTCCTTTTCCCACCTGAAAGTACTTTACCATTTCCTAACCTTTATATACACAATTCTGTATGGTCCTACATCTGTGCTCCATTTGTTCCCCTGGGCTCACTCAGACCCTTATCCTCCTTCGTTTGCAGAGAAAAGAGAGATTGTTTAGCCCCTGGCTAACGTGTAAGTAGGCTCTCATGGCTTTCCAAAGCTGCAGGCTGAGACAGCAGCAAAACACTATCATCAATAACTCTTTTCTTCGCTGAAGTGGGCCCCAACAAGAGGATTTTGTATACAACAGTGCCATCTTCAGTTCCTTCAGGAAAACTGCTCTATTGAAATATGATGCTGGATACAAAGGGAAAAAAAAGAGCCATAAACAGCGTCCAAGAGGTAGCATGGGGCTATTCCTTCATCTAAAAAAGCAGAGCTGCTGCCTCCAGGTAGCATCAGAAGGGCAGTTCCCACTCCGACCAGCTCACAGAAATCTTAGCTGCAACAGCAGAGGAAGTCTCCCACTTCGACCTTGTTTGGGGAACAGCTGTCAAACTCTAAGAAAACATCCAAAATAACCACTTAGCTAGATATGTATTATTTTTGCAGGCATGGCAAAGAGGCTAGGCTGCTGAATTTTTCATATTTGCTCAATCTCAAAAAATACGACATTTTTTTTCTTAAAGGCAGTAAAGGTCACTTAATTCCCTCAGTACTAGCAAATAATGTATTTTTCCAGCATCACCTGCAGAATGCATAGAGCCATTTACACATACTGACAGCCATTTATCTACACCATCTGGCAAGCTTTCTTGCATAGTCTCAACATTGCAGTTTGTTGTGCTAAATAAAAACCATCATGCTTCAGTATACACATAATATTCAGTGTTTGAAGAGCACTTCAAAAGCCACATGCCAAGTTCTTATTGGAGCACTCTCTCTGAAGTGATGTCAATAGAAAAGTCTTATCCTTATAAACAAAACACAATACAAACATCTGTTCACCTGGTGCTTGGAAATAATATCATATAGAGACAAAGTAGGAACTGTTGTACTCAGATCCTGGTTTCCAAATGTTAGCCTTCTGTCTTTGTAGGATTCCATTGCTAAAAGCAAAGATTAAACAACTCATTGCTATATAATCATTCCGTAGGTTCAGCCTTCCTCGTACCTTTTGCACTTAAAGTCTTCTGGATTAAACTGTATATTCATGATTCCATAATTGCTTTCATCGCCTCCCACAGGAACCAAGAGAGGTTTGGTATCCTCTTCCATATTTGGTGACTGTGCCTCCTTCTTCTAGATTCTGTCAGTTATTCTGACCTAAAAAAAAAGGAAATGAGACAACTGCAAGTAAGTAAAACTGTGTCCCTGCTACAAATTTAACACTGGCAGAGTCCCACAGCTTCAGAAGCTCCTGGGGTGAAAAGCACCAGAAAATCCCTTCAGCTTGCCACTTGCGAATTCTCATTCCATAACGCAAACATCATGGGGCAAGTACAGCAGGGACAGTATTTTATACAACACACTATCCATTTAAGTAAAGTGGTCAATGTACAATTGGGCTCTGAATCTCTTTTAGCACCGCAAACGGCAATACAAATTAAAGGAATATGATGGATGCTGTTGCTTATATTGGGACTGAGACAGGTTTGTAAAAGCGAGGCTCAGAATCTGAATTTCCTTTGAGCTACCACAGCTAAGAATCAAGTCCACCATGTGCAAATTAACATTAAGTATATTCATACGTAGGTCTTGTCTTCCTGCTTTCAAAGCACAGGACTCCTTTTCTTACTGCTCCTCTGTTAAGACCAGTGTGATTTTTAAGAGAGCTGTATTTCCAATTTGTAACAGTACAGCTGAGAACAATTTATCACAGTTATTAGAGACTATTGTTTCACTAAATTACTTCAAACTTTGCAGCAGACACACATGCAGTTTTCCAGTGTATTTCCCAGAATAAAGATCAGATTATTGCAGTCTGCCACATCCAGGCTCTTTGAATTAAAGGCAATGAATGGTTTAATAATGCATTAATAGTAACATATTATATGCATTCAGAGCACTCCTGGCTAAACAATGGGGAGCAGATCACTTTCAAGCTAATGGAATTCTACTTAGACTGAATTACAGTTCTCACATGGGACTTGCTGTGGTCTCATGTGCAGCTGAACAAACGTCATGGCTTTAACAGCTCTCATCGCTGCTACCTCCTGAAGAATTCCTCAGCCAGGACTCCTTCTTCAAATAAAAATGGCAGAAGTATCTGCTCTTTCAGTGGGACTGTTTCCTGACGCTTCAGAATGTTAGACAGGCTGATGGAAAGATAGATGAGAATGAGAGCTGGCACAAGATGAGGAAGGATGGCACTGGACGTTTGAAATCTGGGGTGGTGATGGAGGAAGATAAGATAGAAAGAATGAGGTGTGTATCATCCTTCTGCATCCTCAAGGAAATACACTGTAAAGGTCCAATCCCAGAAATTACATCAACCTAAGTTAAGCACTGACATGGTTCTGTCCGTTCCTAGCCACATGTTGCCAATCCTCTTGCAGCAGCTCATCCTGCTAATGCCTCTGGCAAAAAAACCAAAGAATCTGAAGGAGAGGGTGAAAAAGGAAGGAAAGTTAGCAGTTTTCAACCACGTCGACTCTCTGGGATTCAAATAATTGCTAAAGGAGGAGCAAGAAAACACTGAAGGAGTGCACGGCAGGGACTGCAGAAGCACTAAGACTGGCTCAGCCTGCTGAGGAAGTGCATTTTAGAGGACAGGCACCTGCTCCCCCTCTCCCTCCCAACCCCCGGTGCTCTGAACACAGGTAATGGCTCTCTGCTCTCAAGGGGAGGGGACCACTGGAGGCTCCAGTTCATGGAAAATGCTACTGAAAGCACTAGTCCTGCCCTTGACAGCTCAAGGGCATTTGTGTGATCCCACGCTAAACTGGACTGGGAAGTTCGATCCAGATGAAAATTAACCATTCTTTCCCTTGCTTTAAGTCCAAATCAGTGTTGAGCTTGGGGCATGTTGTCCGGCTGCACACACTTGCATGCTTGTGCAAAGGAGGGGATAGTGCATGGGTGAAGCCATTTCATCTGGAGGTGCTGCCAGTTTCCTCCTAGTTTCAGCATCCATGACGAGATTTGAACGAAGTTACTAAGTTTAAAGGCATGATTTTGAGTTTAAAGGCATGATTTTCTCTTGCTTATTTTAGCTCTTCGACAGGACATAATAAGTGATCAGTAATAATAATCCAGGCATTCTTAAGAGCCTTATTTGCACTCCCTGATAGCATCCTCTTTGTCTTGCACTTCATTTTTGCTGTCACTCTCTCCAAAGCTTTTTTCCTCTCCACTTTCCAGAGTCTTTCCAAGATGGGGCTTCTCTTACCTACCTTAACTCACTGCTTCCTCTCTTCTGCTACTCTAGCCCTTCTATAAACCATCAGCTCAGATTCTTGACCCTAAGGTCCTTCTCTTCCACAACATTGCTGCTGGCTCTTCGGCCTCAACTGAACATCTTACATTCTCTCATCCTTCTCAGCTCCTCTGGTGATGCTCAGCTTATGCATTCCTGCTCCTCATTTCGTCTCTATTTTCTGTCTCTCCTACACACTGTCAAAATTGCTTTCCAAACCTGCCTTTAGTAAGCACTGCTTACAAAGAGATTTCTTAGTTCACAGCAATATTTTTATTTCCTTTCATGTGGCACTCCATTCCTTTCCAAACCTGTTTATAGCTCGCCTCTTGTTCATTTATTTCCTATTGATTTCCCTTATTTTTCTATAGCTCTAGCTCATCTCCTTCTTCCCTACTGATTCCCTGCACCATCCCACTGTAAAATTCACCCCAGTGCACATCAGCTTCTTCCAGCAGCTAAATACTTCTGAAACAAAGCCACAGGCCCCAGAGATTTCATGCACTGCTACAGATATCCACCTACTCCTCTGCCATTCCCATTACAAAACACTTTTTGTATCCCTCTGATCACACCTGAAGACAGCAGCCTTCATGGACTTTTATTTTTTGCTTTTAATTGTCATCTCTAGAGTCTACAGCCTCGTTCTTTCTAAGACCTCACCAGTGGTCTCAGATAGAAGACTGGTAATGTGGTATTATCTTCTTTTATTCCATTCTTTTCATTTTTTCACCTTAACATCCTGCATGCTTTTTCTCAACAGATACACCTAGGTCTCAAAAACAGATCCCTCACTCGTTCTGCATTTTGCAACTTTCTCCGAGTTTAAATCACACTTGGGATTTAGCCATAAAAATGCAGATGAAAATTTAAATTCCTAATGGCTGAACTGAAATTCGAAATAAATTCAAATCCCAAATACTCAGAAGTGTTTTCAGCTAGAATTTTCCAGAAGACTGCGGTACTAAGATCCCTTCCTTCCACAGGTCCTGGTTTATGGTACAGATTAAGCAGACATCAAATGCTAATTTTAGATACTGCTTTGAACACATCCCTTCCTTAAAACCTGTTGTAAATAATGTATTTGTGCTTTACAATTCAATCTGACAAATGCAGACAACATTGATCACCAGTTTGATTTTCTCTGCACTATGGCTATAAATAAAGAACCCAGAACATTTTATAATATTCCATAAAGAAAAATAATCCTTCCAAAACATAGCATACGCTAAATTCGGCTTGACAGCGTGATTTGGGGCTTACGGAGTTGTTGCTTACTGACTCTTCAGGGTCTACTTAAAAGCTGGATTGGCAAAGACAGTTTATTTTTTAAGTGCTTATTGTTGAGAACTATAGGTGAGGCTTATCACCAGCAAACTGATTACTTTACAAATAAATGCAGCTATCACATATGTAAAGACTGCAGCTGGTACAGCTTAAAAGACAATTGTAAGCAGAAGAGCAAAATGAAGAAGAATGAATCTGATTAACCCCTCTTTTATCTAATTTCTACCCCTTTTGTCTGGACTGCACTCTCAGTAAACATTTTTAATACATGGGATGGAGACAGTTGTGCTATCTGAACTTATTGTCTGACAGTTTCCATTACAATAACCTCTTCTCAACTGCTTACTCTCCTAGTGTCCTAGTTATCTACAGATTTTTTTATACTGGGTATCTGATCTATGTTCACCTCATTCTAGAGGCTTCTTTTAAAAACCTGTGATATGACATGCAGTATTCTCTTCGTATTATATGGTCTTAAAAGCCTATAATCAGGACTGGGATGTCAAACACAAAGAATTCATGTCAAAAATCAAAGTTGCCTGACAAATCTCATTCTGTTTGTATATTTTATGATACACCGTGGTTACAGTTTCCACGAGGCCACTGTTGCATTCACAGAACTACTATGGATCTCTGGGAATTAACGTATGGCTGCTTGAAAATGGAGAAGGCTGTTTTAAGGATACCTGACTCATTTGCTGTCAAACTGGATTTTCCTGCAAGTGGGAAGGAGGTTCCTGCTAGCTGTAGTGTACCTGGAGTTGGTGATACGAATTCATGGTACTTTGTCTTCAGCAGTGCTACGAGTTCAAAGCATCGCTGCTCCCTGCTGCTTATTCTCACAGTCCTTCCTCCCCCTATTTGTGGTGGCACAGCTATTTGTCTTCTTTCTTGTCTTGATGGAATGAGCAGGACTGGGGAATAGATCTGGCTAAAAAAATAAAGCTAAAGAGTAAGATAATTGTTTTGGGTCTGGTTTGGGATTGTCTGGGTTGTAGTTCTGCACAACCAGCAGTTTCACTGTCCAGTTGAAGACAGACGGGTGTGGTTTGTGGAAGAAAGAAGGCAATACTGCTAGAAGTGTAACTAAAACCCCAGCCTGAGGGACCACCTAGCTCTGACAGTATGTTCCCCATTTTTTTCCTTCTGCTTAGAACCTACTTTGTGTAACGCTGCAAAACAAAAGAGCATTTGTGCTGTGCACCACTGAATGATGTTAAATACTTTGAAAGCAACCAAGTAACTCTCAAACTGAGCATTGAAAATTAGTGGATTTTTTCCTGTGCTTTATTCCCTATGCTTAGAATAAGGATAATACCAACACTTGCCTTAGCTCATAGACATGTTGTGAACAGAAATTGACTTTTACGTAAAACTTATCTGTGATTCGTACTAATCACTAAAACGTTGTCACCATTCCACTCTTCTGCAAGTTCTGTTTTTTCACCTGCAGGGACCTGCTTTCTGACCTCCTCTGCCACAAGCATCATGTCTCTCCTCTCTTAACTTCTATTAGTGACAGCAGAGATGAAGATCAGAGAGAGTGCTAACTGTATTCTCCCACAACTAAAATCTTATTGCTAAGGCAGGAACAAAGGAAGAAATTTTATGTTTTCCCCTGCAGCATGCTGTATTGCTGCTGAGGGGAAAAGGCTGTAAGAATGTTTTCTCTGCACCTGTATTTCTTTTCCATTCCAACTCAGCTTTGGTGAGGAAAGCGTTTGGTTTTGCTTGTGAAACTCCTAACCTATCATGTAACAGATACCTGCTACTTAGTCCTCCAAGCACTTGACTCCCGGAGGAACTACCCCCATGGAAGTCAGCATTAAGTGCTGGTGAAAATGCCTCCCTAAACTTTCATGGCTGTATCTAGCACAGTTATTAAGATAAAAAGGTATATCTTCCACAACAGCTATTATAAAGGAAATATATTCTTGACATACCTTTGTAGTAACAAAAACCCCACAAATTTGGAGCAATGTTGACACCAGCATCTTTTAAGAACTGCTGTACACTGCCTTAAAGCATGCTCAGTTGTCCTCCTTTCACCTATGAAGGAATGGCTGTATCTAGAAGGAAAATTTGAAATACTCTTCCAGATATAAAAAATCTGTCCAAACTGTTAGCATGCTAAAATAAGTTTGGGATTCTCTTCTGGGTAAGGGCTTAAAACAGCAATTACTTTTTCCAATCATATGTTATCAACACAGTCCTAACCATCATTAATATCTAATCACCTACATATTCAAACACCATTAATGTCAACGTATCTTTCAATGGTCAAAAGTCTGCACAGACTTTGAATCCTGTTGTCCCTTTTCTTTTCAGGATATAATTTCACTGGTTGCCTGTGGTGAAGCTGACTTAGTATGCCCTCTTGCCCTATTTTTAATTCTCCTACAAACATCTGAAGCACTACATCAGAAGGACAGCAAAAGGGAACAAGTGGATGAGAATGTAATACTCCAGGTTTTCTGCTGCTGGTCATAAACTGTGAAGCAATACCTAGGGGTACGCAACTTACTTTTCCCAGTCCCGCTCCAGGCTACACTCCACATGACTTTCAGATGGTAATCTAAACAGGGCTAGACCTTCATTAATCCTCACTGGCTCGCCTGTATGAGTTTCTGTTTTCACTGCCTTCAGGTTCTCTCTCTCCCCTGGTTACAAAGTCTGAAAAGCTTCAGGGAGTGAAGACAAGGACCCAGCAGATTTAGAAACCTCATTCTAGCCTGGTGGCTGTGCTGTGATCTGGTCTTCTTTGTATCGGATGACAAAATCACATTACAGTTTGCTTGCACCGTGAATCTAACAATGGTAGTTTATGGCTCAGCTACAGATGTGTGTGCCAATGCTTTAAGATGAGACACCCATCTTGACAGATCATTCACAGTTACAGCACAGGCCATGCAAGAGGGTTACCAAACAGGTTTACCCCATAGCAGGAACAAAACTGTGTTCAGTTAAGTCAGTCATCCTAGTCATCCCACGAGCACAGACAGTCCTTAGCTGGTTTGTAGGACTGCTCTTTATTAGATAACCTTCCACAGACGGCAGGGGGAGGAAGGCAGAGAGGGGCACTACCACCACAGCCTCTACCGTGCCATCATGGCTACCAGTGCAGTTGGACCTGGTGCTGGAAAAACAGCAGCTGGAGCTCCGAGAGCTGTTTAAGCTCCACGTGACTAAAGCTAACGCTGCTGCACAGACATTACAGACACTGGTTCTGTAAGAACTTCCCAATGTAGAAGGATGTCCTGTGGACCAGGCACCACGGATGAAGCCAGAACTCTCGATTTGGAAGTCATGCTCCTTAAAATAAATGATCACAGAACATAGTCACCTATTACTTGTTACTTTTCAACCTGCTTAATTACAACTGCAGTCTTAAATTATTTTGGTAGGAATTTTGCCACCAAAAGCTGTTCTTGTGTTTATGTGCAGCAGTATTTTTCTTTGTTTTGAGATTTCTAGTCGTTCTTAAAAGGATAGCTCCCAGTGAATTAGTTTACATAAATAAAACAGTGACATTTTAAACTGTGGACACATTTTGTTTCATTTCTTATTTGAAGTCACTACTCCTAAAACCCCACCTCATACTCATGGTTTAAATACAAGAATCCACTAATGAAAGTATTTAGTTCAAATAGGGAAAATTATTTTTAAAAGTGCTACTTGGTGTGACCTGGTCTTCTTAAATTTTGAGCAGCTGAATGGATGAATAAAGCTCAAGGCATAAATCTCAAGTAAACTGCAGGCTCTGCACATATAAACTGTGAAAAATAAGAAGGGTCTACACTGAAAGACAAAAACTTCAAAGCAGGACAGCAGAGTTCCTCAGTTCCTCTTTTGGGGCAGTGAGTCCTCCATCAGAAGGGACTGAAGCACGCTATACTAGTCCTACAAGTAGGAGCATACATTCAGAGCTCCTTAAAAGTGGGACAGCTTGCCACCAGTTAGCTTGTCCATACTCTCCTACAACTGTATTGAAGATGATTAAAACGGTATAGGCAATCTAAGTTAGTAACTTTTGGGGAAAAAACCTCTTGAATATACAAGCTGAACCATTGTTGAGCTTCTGTGTACCTCAGACTGAACCAATGTGTATGTGGTCGCTGCCAGATAATAAATCTAAGTAAAATTAAGAAGAAACGGAACATTAATTTGATTTGTCTTCAACAGATAAAGCATCTGTTATTTGTATACAGGATTTTTTGTGGAGACTGTAAAGAAATACTTTTCTTGACACTTTTTTTTCAGGTTAATGGGTCCACAGGCCAGTTAAAACCGATGTAAGCTTTTCCCTGCGTTACAGATCGCCCGAAAAGCTTTCATGCCGTTTCTGTACGTCAGACAACGCTCTGATGTTTTGTTCGTTTTCCCACGTAACACGTTACACTCGAACCAGACAAGGTGTCGCCGCTCAGTTTCTGCGGCCCGAGCCGCTCCTACGCCGGCCCCCTCCTCTCCACAGATTCAGCGCCCTCGGCGGCAGGCAGGGCGCCTCGGAGCCCGCCCGCGCGGCGGAGCGGAGCGGAGCGGCCCGCCCCGAAGGAAGGCAGCGCCGCGGCTCCGTAAGCCCGCCGCCCCCCCTCAGGGGGCTGAGCAAGCCGGACTGCAAGCGGCGCTCCGGCCAGAGCGGGTGAGGCAGCGATACCCGCCGCCCCGCGTTCGTGGAGCCCTCCCCTCCGCCCCGAGGGCCCCGCGGCGCGCCCCCGCTGAGCCGCCCTTCCCGCCCCGCGCCCCGGCCGGGCCGGAGGGCGCTGTCAGCTGGCGCCACACAAACAGACACGACTCCTCTACCTGCGGCGACGGCACCGCCTCGCCTCGCTCCGCTCCGGCAGCCCCGCGCTCCCGCCGCCGCAACAGGAAGCACCCCGGGCCGGGGCCGGGGCCGGGGGCCAGAGGCTCTCGGCGGCCGCAGCGGCGGGCGTGGCGGGCCGCGTAGTTCCCGAGGGCGGCTCCGCTGAGGAAGCCGCCAGGGCGCTGCCGAGCGCAGGACTACGCTTCCCAGGGAGCCGTGCGCGGCGCGAGGCCGGCGGGGCGGGGCTCTCCGCGCTGGGGCGCTTCCCGCCGTTCGCCTGCGCTGGACTTGGTGCGCGGGGGGCGGCCTCGCCGGGGTTAATGCCCGTGGTGAACCGAACCCCAAGCACTAGAGGCGGCTCCGAGGAGCCGGCTGATTCGGTTTAGGGCAGGCGGTGCCACAGGTATTCTTGGCGGCGTTCTCGCCTCCCTCCTCTTTTTCTTCGTAAACAAAGCCTCCGGTTGGGCAGTCAAACGCACCGTTCCTCAGGCGCTGGACTCCACTGCCGTGAAGCACATGAGCTGCAACACAACAGGCTCTGTGCCAGACCGAGTTCCCAAGTGGGGTCGGTATGGTATGGACAAGTATTTACCAAATAGCCATGAAAAAAAGATTTGGATTTGCTGGTGATGTTTGACAAGTGCCTCTGCTAAAAAAAAAGGGCAGCTCACCCATTTGCTTTCATGTTTTTGCAGTCAGTATGTTGACAAAGTGTAGACATAATCCTTGCCGAAACAAACCACGCTGGCCTTCGCGGGACTGGCTAAGCACCTCCTGTGGGGAATGATGTATCGTGAGTCTCCTGACCTGCTCAGGGCGATATGCAACACTTGCTGAGTGAAGGACAGGTAAGCAGACTAGCCAACAGGGACAATCAGCCAGCACATTTTAGAAATTCACTATTTGTAATCCTAGGGGTTTTTTTTGGTCCTAGTTAAGTTGGGAACATGTCCTTTTCATAGCTGAAACCCTGGTTGAAGCAAAATTCTAGGGATGTTTATAGCTCATGCTTGGGAAAACAGCTGAATTGCATGCAAGGAAGACGGCAGAGAGAGCTTCCCCATGTGAGAACAACATTGCAAAACAAGCTAGACACAATCCCAGTCTGTACTTTCTGTTCAAGTGCAGACCAAACCAGAGTGCGTGGCTAGCAGTGGGACTGTTCCTGCAAGAAAACTGCTGTGTAACTGAATTTCAGACTGTGGGAGGAAATGAGGCAGCAGAGACTAACGCCACCTGTCATCCTGAAATTCAGCTGCACGCGAGCTCAGTCGGACCAAAAGTTCTGCTTCGGTGTAGCCCAGCAAATTCACTACCCTCCTTTGCCTCTGAGCCCCTCTTAGAATCCAAGGGTACATTGTGGCTCTTGGACATTTGAAGATTTTGGTCGATGAGTCAGGAAGCCTGCCCCCCTGCTACCACATGAATTTGAAATGCAATGCTAACACCACATGCTGGTGCTATGCAAGTGAATTGAACTAAAACCTGGAAAAGTAGAGATGTGTGAAGAACTGATTTTTTTCCAGCATGCAAGCATCTAGTCTTACTCTTGCAAGCCTGTCCTCTGTGTCCTATGCTATAAAAGACTTACAGAGTTACTACTATAGCAGATAGATGACCTGTATTTCATTGCATTCTTGGACACCGACTACATTCCTCAAGTTATGCTTAGGAAAAATGTTTTCTTGTAAGAACTGCAAGTGAGCCAAACAGAAGTGCAGAGATTCCTTCTGCTCCTTCATGAAAACTGCTGCCAACAGCTGACTTCACAAAAGGGCACTCAGTCACTGTCCTGCAGTATTTGTATTGTGGCTTTCTGGTCTGATGACATGTTACCTTCTGGGCAAAGAGTGTCTTTTCCTACACGCCTAGGCAGCGTCTAGAAAAATGGGAGCCTAAATTTCTTGAATTTGTTGTTAGTGTAACTGAAATCCTAAGAGTCTAATCGTTATTAGTCCAGCTCTGATTGTTACACAAAAATAAAGAAGAAATTTTTTTATGCATGCACTTACTTTCTAGCCCTTCTCCTGGTGTTATGCTCACCCATCTACTGCTGCTCTGGGTCCTGAGGTTGGTGGTTTCGTTCTTGGGCAGTGGTGAGAGGAGGGGACGTCAGGGCAAGTTGTCAGCGTCTGGAGTCCTTCTCTGGGAGGAATATGATGTTTATGTTGCTGGTTTGTTCTTCCTCACTCTAGGGGGTTACACTCACACGTGGGGTTACTTTTATAAGTTTTTGTAATATACTTTTATATGTTTTTCTGGTGATCTGCAGCTCCATGTTACGTTTGCATGTACTATGTAAGATACCGTTTATATATGTTGGAAACTACTCTTCTCTTCTGGCTCTAGGTGACTGTGCTTGAGTGGGGCTGGTTGGACAAAATGACCTCAAGGGCAGACAGCAAACGTCTTGTGCAGCTTGTGCCCTGCCACCATGGTTTACATCAAATTATTAGCAGCCTTAGGAAAAGAAAAAAAAACCCTTGTAGCTCCCTGAAGAATCTTCTGAGTTGAAACAAATGAGTTGCATTTACCATTTAATTTCTTAGCATTCACAACATTTCACCATTTGGCTTGTTCTGAAGTAGTGGGAAGTAATTTGGAGGCAGTAGATAGTGTCCTACAATGAGCAGAATCAAAGTAATAGAGGAAGAAAATAAGAACTCTCCAAGTCCATTTACTAGTTAGAGGCTGTGACATCTGATTGTATCTAAAATGAACTAAGAGATCACCCACCAGTGATTACAGATCTGCCACCATGACTGCATTCGTAGTTGCTCCCTATGTCTACCATTAAAAATATTAACGTAAACTGCATCTCCTTGAGTGAGTTAGGGAGCGCTGAACATGAAGTTATACTGGCAAAGCTGTGGGAATGGTAACCTGTTGATGGAAAGGAGGATGAACAATCTGAAGGCTCTCAGTTTGGCTTAGATGTACCAGAGCAGCGCATCTGCCATTAACCATAGATTTCTCAGAACAGACATACTGCTCTTTTTCTTTACGCACTTGATGGACAGTGCAGTGAAAACAGAAGCCGTTTTGGCTCATGAAGCAGCCTACTCTGTTTTCTTGTTTAAGCAAAAAGTAAAATGGTGTGTTATGGAGTTAGCACAATGGGTAAAATACAGCTCGTGAGCCTCCCAGCTAGTTCCAGATGCTGCTTCAGGAACTTGTAAATAGCTTTGTACCCTTCCCACAGAGATCCTCCCACTGCGAGTTCTTCATCCTTGGACATTGTGTATCTTACTGATTACTTTTTGAAAGGTAATAACTCCAAGCAGCTGTCTTTGCTACCTGCACTAAGCACAGCCTCATAGATGTCATCTAGTGGCACAGTTTTAAGCTCACTATGAGACAGAGAAGCTGGTTCTTGTGTTTCTTAGCTGCTTTGCATTCTAAGTTGAGCACAACCTGTGTCCTGTCCTGACATTCCTGAAAAATGAGCAGCTATAAAGGGTAGGGCTTAACTGACAACGAGTAAGGTGAGTATAACCAGAGCATTAGTTCAGAGACCACTCTCCAAAAACTTCCATCTGCTGCAGGAA
Organism: Gymnogyps californianus; assembly: GCF_018139145.2. Classification (NCBI taxonomy): domain Eukaryota; kingdom Metazoa; phylum Chordata; class Aves; order Accipitriformes; family Cathartidae; genus Gymnogyps; species Gymnogyps californianus. The sequence continues at coordinate 65,088,596 of NC_059500.1, read as the reverse complement.
TTTGTCTTATTGTTGCCCAAAGCCCCTACTAGACATTCAGATGTTCACTGCAAAATTACAGATCTGGTGTCGCTTCTCTGCAAGAGAGGACATTAAAGTTCTCAAACAGGCACGCAGTTTTTCAAGTAGTTTTTCTGACGAGGAAAATCTGTTGAACATGGTGGAGCAGGTTAACGAGTATTTATCACATTTATGGAACGATACATACTTCAAGATTTTCAGAATAAGCATTGCTGTATTATTTCACGGCATGAAGAGAGGTACAGAGAAGACATACCCTGCACCAGCAGCTCAGAAACACAAGCAAAAGTGTCAGAGTACTTGCCACAATTTTTCATAGATGCATTGAACTGATACAAGTCCTATCTATGTTCTCCTGCACTTCAACATAAATAAAACTGAGTCAGGAATTTAGCCCTCTTTTCTTTTCTCTACCAAGTCTGGTATAACAAAAAACTGTGGGAAGGTGATGTTGTTCTTAAGCTTGGTTTGTTTTTTTTTTAAAAATAAATATATAGCCTGTTTAACCTAATTAAATTTTTTTTATTCTAGCAAAGGGGTGTGTTCTGTTAGCTGTTATGCTAATGCTGGAAAATTTTGTTTGCAGTAAAATGATTAATATCGTAGTTGCAGTTCTGCCAAACAGTGGATTTAACTTTTATTAGACATTTGTAAAACAGATCACACTTTAACAGTAATACATGAAGAAATTAAGGAATAATCAGATGCTGAGAGAGCCGAGCAGGATCATCACCAAAGCACATAAGCACCCAGATACTGTGAAGCTGCATTTTCCTGAGCTCCCTTTTCCTTCCACATGCACTTTGACTACCCCGACACCACCACTGCTCCGCACAGCGGTACGTGCCACAGTGAGACACACCATGCACCACCTCCCGCCCTTTCCCACCCATGGAGCAAGTCACCACAGCCAGGTAAAGGCGACAACCGTCTCCCGCGCCCCACAAGCTCCAGTCAGGCGCGCAGGAGCGCTCCCGCGCGACCCTCGCTCGCCCTCCCCCACCCCTAACGGCCCCAACCGCCTAACGGCTTAACACCCGGGGCGCGCGGTACCTCACCCCCAGCGACAGGCACTAGCACACGCGCTCTGCTGGCGAGCCGCGCTCCAATTGGCTGGCGGGCGAGGCACGTGACGGGCCAGCAACTGCACGTGGCGGCGGCGTTATTAGGCCTCCGTGAGGGCCGCCATTTTCTTTCAATGCGGAGGTTCGGTGGCCGCAGAAAGGAGGTAGGCGCGGGGCTGGGCGACTCTTTCATGGAAGCGGGAGGCTTTTTCCCCCAGGAAGACCCCTGACGGAGTAGGGGTAGTGATGAGGACAGTGAGTGCTGGGGCAGGCAGGCTCCATAGTGTCCCTTGTGCAGGTGCTGTGGCACTCACTGGGGGCAGGCAGGGGGTTGCTGCTAATGTGTTTTGTCTCCTGCAAGCAGATCTGGCAGGGCACAACATGAACCCAGAGGACTGGAATGCAGAGATGGGGGATGAGGCATCACCAATCCTCCCACCCCTTGAGCAGGTATGGGGTGGCAACTGTTGGGCTGTAGTATGTTTGCTTCTCTTTCCCTTACTTCCACCCCCGGCCCTGTGGCCTAGGTGGCTGGTGGGCTTGAGGTGCCCTGTTCCTGTGATTCCTGAAGCACCTGGAGGAACTTGCCCTTAATTTGCATGTTGAAAAGACAGTGTTTTCTTAACAAACAGTAGCAATTTCAGCCTGTCAGAATGTTGAGGTGACTTTCTTCCCGGGAGGCTCCTGGGGCATGGTGAGTGTATCCAATTAGTGTTACTCTTCCAGCTGGTTAATGCTGCCTCCTTACATTGGGTTGTGAGAGGATGTGTACTTTTTGGAAAAGTATGTGGCATAAAAGTGGCACATACTAGTAAGTCATTAATTATGATACATGGACTAGGAACTGAGTACCTGTGTGGATAGGCTAGTGAACCAGCAGAGGCTAGAAGGGAAGTAGCAAAAACTTACGTAGGGCAGAAACTTAAAATCGCAGATCAGTTGTGGTAAGGCATATTCAAGTAAAGTTTTGTAACTACTGAAAGGGGTGGTTCATGTTGCCTGCCCTTTTTCCCTTCTGATGCGTTCGTGTCTCCTTATGTATGTCAGATCCAGTGTTTCTGAAATTGTAAGATAACCTGAGAACAGATCGCTGATTTTTGGGTGTTAGTGGGCTGCAATTTCTCACACAAATTAGATTGGTTTGGTGGTCCTCATTACTGTCTATTGAATAGTGAAAGGGCAGTGGTGGAACTGCATTATTGGGAACTAGCAAAGCCATGTCTTTTGGTGGTAGTTCTTGGCTGTGGGTTAGACGTGAACTGTAACTTCTCTCTCTGCACTGTTGATGTTCTTTTAGCTATTGTATTTGCTGTCTCTTTGTGCTGGCAGTCACTGAATTGGTATTTCTTTTTACCACAGCAACAAATAGAACATGGTTGACTCTCTCAGCTGATCTGCATTGTTCAGTTAATATTGCAGTTCATGTTGTTCCCAAACTTCATGGTCTTAAATGCATAGCTACCGTAGGAAGGGTGAGGAGTGCACCTGTTTGAGGATTGTGGATAGGACTTTGAATATCATTTACAGTATGTTTTTGCAAATATGGTAGGCTGCTATAGGAGTTTACTGTTCTTGAAGAGAGGAGGTTTCCTCCCCACCAGCAGTTTGCTTGCTGCTGTTTTGTTCAGGTATCGGTGCTTGTTGTATACTTTTGTGAGCTCTTTTAATTTTCTAACCTGAAGACTACTCTTCAGTGATGGAGAAAAGGCTTAGGTGGCCTTGACCACCCAAGCTGGTAAAAAGAAAGTAAATGGAACCTCATCTTTTTGGATAGCAGTGAGTTGTTACCTGGACTCATTTGCTTGGAAAACTGCAGTCTTAGAAAATGGCAGTCTGACTTTTCAAGCAGGCTTAAATGTGTTTAGAAACAAAGTTGACTTCATTGCATCTGTAGCTCCATATGTGTAAGTGGGTTCCATCATGATGGTTGTCTTCTAAAATAAGTTAACATGGTCACTGTATTTTGTAAAGGGATTCAATCCTTTTACTGTGTATTTTGAAGGTGTTTTTAATACCGAGCTTTTTAGGGAGGAAAAGCAAAGAGACTCATGGATCCTGACTGGGATTATATAGCAGCTGTGTTTCCAGATCTGGATAGTTCCCAGTCTTCCTTCGCAAGCTCTCAGGAAGCTGTCATATATCCAGAAATAGGTGGAGCTGTTGCTTCCTCTCAGATCTTCTGTTTAAGTTGCTTCTGTAAGTTCCACTACTCTGCTTCCCCCCCCCCCCCCCCCCCCCCGAGTGACCTGGGCTGCTCCAGTGTTTGCAAACCCAGCTCACTTAAACTGAAACTGGAAAAGGGTGCTTGTAGAAGTTACTCTTGAGTGCAGTTCCTGGCAGGAGAAAAGCTACAGTTAGGTCCGGATGTAGTACATGGAAGTTGTTAAACTGTGTGGAGCTTAATGGTCTCAAGAGTTTGACAGCAGGTGAGAAGAATTCTTAAAATACGGTTCTGGAGTTCATAGCAGAGCTAGGGTGATGTCAGGTGCCTACTGTCAGGCCTAGTTCTGAGCTAAATGTTGTGTAGAGGTTGTTCCTATTCAATTTTGCTGTTTTTTGCATAGCAGCAAAAGGCGTTGGTATGAAATGAGGGATAAGATACGAGAGTGTAATGAGAGACAGCTAAAGAATGATGTTTCGCTGCTTCTGATGTTGTTGAGTGAATATTGGTAGTAGAAGAAACTGCAGTGAATTTGAGGAGAATCTGTAATGAATCTTTGATTGTTGGCATTTGTCTTAATGCGTGTTTAAATTCAGCCTTGAGGAACAGGGAGGAAGAGGAGAGGCGAATGGCTTATCCGGATGGATGTATAAGGCTAAAAGTAAGGTTGCCAAAAGAAGAAATTACAGCATACACTTTCAGAATAGTAGTTTTACCAGTTTGGGTTTAATTTACTGTAGTGGTTGCTAGCCACAATGAGAAGTGTGAAAGCTGTAGTCATATCTAAAAAGCACAGTCTTGAAGTAAAAGGTTTGGTAGTTATGTGATGTTCCTCAGTCAGCTGATGTTTTGGCTTACTAGTACATGTCTGGCTTGCATTAAACAGGAGAAAGTTAAACATGGCCTTTGCTGGAAATAAAACTGTCCATAAGAGTAAAATGTGAAAATTAGGTGCTGTTCTGAATTGTTTCAAATGGACTGTCTGAATCTTTGAATAAATGAACAGGGACTGACATATTTCACGTATTTCCTTTTAAGATAATCTGTAAGCATCTTCTAGTAAAACCCTAGAACTGCAGTTATGAAACTGATGAAAGCAGGTTTTTATTCACAATACAAACAGTCTGAAAGATTGGAAAAGAAAAATAGTTCAAAAGATTGAAGTATTGTTTTGAACAATAAATGTTTCTTATAGTCAAGGCTTAAAATGTTTGTTGGCAAGGTGACAAAGCTGATGTCTCCATAAATGAGTGACAGAAGGCAAGATAAACTTAACTCCACGTCAGCTGTGTATAATGTGGTTTTGGTGACATTCAGATGCAAACAGTATGCCATTTAGTATACTGAAGTGTAATAAACTGAAGTGAACAGAATAGTCTCAGAGACTGCATTTCAGAAGGTGCACAAGGCAACTTCTTTCAAGTGCAAGACTTAGCAACTGCATTTGTATTTATGTACTTTGCTTGGTCTGCGGTTAACATGATGTTGTGCCTTTTTTCTGTTTGTAGGCTAGCTTCTCTGAAAGACCAAATGGCTTCTCGTCTGACTTCATTCCAAGTGTAGGCTCATTCGGTATGTGAAAGGCACTTTTGATTTTACTGGCATTTGGGGGAGTTGATCGCTTGAACAGTTTAGGAGATTAAAGAAAACCACAATATTGTAATTGTGATATTTTCATGTGTCCCCCATGGAGTAAGCAACATCAAATTATACGGGTAACATAATGAGTAGCTTTCCTTTTGATTCTCAATCCTTTTTTATTTACTGCAGTTATGTGTTGAATATAGCTTATACCTTCTAATGAGAGTCAGTAGGTGTTGCCTCACAAGCATTTCTAAAACAGGCTGTGCTAAACATGAACAGTATTGAAAATAAGTGTTACATGCAATGTTGAGCAGTTCTAGCAAGGTCCTGTCTGACAGTTGTGTTGAAAATAAGAAAAGGTCAGATGAAGTTGTTGAATAGAAACTTAGATCCATTTAAAAAAAAACCCAAAAAATTCCATTAAGTATTGCAAAAGTAACTAAGTATTCTCTGGTTTGTGCGTCTTGTACCCAATGCATGGCAGGGAGGGCTTTTCCTGTTGAAGGTCTTGCTTTCACTGTCATTGTTAACCATTTATTCATTTAATGAGCTAGGCCTATTGTGCCATTTTAGATCAGTGTGAGCAATTTCAAAGTGTCTCTTTTGGCTTAACACAATCTTTCTGGTTCTTCTTAGTTGATAGGGAACTCTACCAATGTTTTCAAGCATAGGTAATAATACTGAGATTGCTTACTTATGCTAGATACGAGCAAACCTTATTTGCTGTTTAAATAAGGACTTAAAGAACTAAAGCTGTTTGGAAAGTCTAGAGGTGAGGCTCTCAGTTGATAAGATTATGTATCTTGTCCTGAACTTATTTAAAAGGGTGCATCAGTATTAGGGATTGTTCCCCTACAATGTGATGGAAAAAGTGTCCTTTTTTCTTTTTTTTTCTTTTTTTCAGAAAAGGCTGCATGAGCCTTACTTCTTTTTTCCCTTGCAAATCTTCTAATTTATGAACAGGTTGTGCTTCAGCTGAGTTTTAAATCAAGCTCTCATGAGCTGCTCTCTTGTATGCAGTGCACTTCTAGGCTCTATATACTTCATAGCTATATTGTTAGTGATACAGCTTGCTTGTTTGACATTAGCATACTTAGAGTTAGTGTATGCAGGTTAAACTTTAATTTTGATTTTTTTTTTCCTTGAAACAATTTCTAGTAGTAGTACTACTCTTGTGTAAATCCTTGTAATGAGGATAAGCTAAAAGTAATACTGCATACTTGCAAATTATTTTTTTATAAAGCTTTTCTTTGACTTAAACAAGTGAATTCGTTCTTTGTATTGCTTCTTCATGAAAGCAAAACTTTCTTTACAAGCTGACTCTTCTGAATTTTCTATTCTGAAGGAACTTTTTTCTTTCCTGTTTCATACTCCTTTGATACTTGAAAAAAAAAAAAAACCACCCACAAAAAACCCCAAACAAAAAACAGAATTAGAAGTCTTGCTACAATGACATGTGGTTAGTATGTGCAGGATTTGGGGATGGATGTCCCTGGAATGGATTAAAATCAGGACTTTAAATCCCCATGTACAGTAGAAAAATGTAAGTGAATGCATGTGGTGAGGAAATCAGTGGATCTAACAGCTGTTTTTCAGGGATATGCTGATGCAATGTTAGATTTTAATTCCAGTGAATTGGAAACAAGGATTCATTCTAGTCCTCTTAATCTATCAAATATTGCTTGAAAATTAGTAAATTGAGTGCTAAATGATATGAATTGAACACTAGCATTTGTTACTTCTAGACTCCCTGTAAGACCAGTTAGCTTGCAAACTTACATAGGCATGAGTCGCATGAATAATTTGCATAGTAGGGGAATGGTAATTGTGAAAGTTGGTATACTTTTACCAATCTTAATAGGTTGGTTGGCAAGTAACAGTGCAGTCCACAGTTGATTTGGTGTAAATGCTAAGCATAGCAGACTTTACTAAAGAATGATTATTGGTTCTATCCTGTTCGCTGTCTATAAATCTGTATTTTTGTCCAGCATCTTTCATTAGTAGAGGAAGTAAACACAGAGGGCAGCTTGGTGAAGGAACTTATTAAAGCAGATGCTTTAGTGATTAAGTATTTTGTTTGCATATGATGTGCTTTCCAAAAACTTTGAATATGGAATTAACTTAGTCTGCTTAAGGTGTGGAAATCTCAGTGGGAGAGGAATGATGGAGTAAGAATGGATTAAGATGGCAAGTAAAGGGGAGAGAGTCCTCACCCCTTTAAAGGCAAATAGACTTGGTCAATGGAAGCCAATCTATTGTGGTAAACCATAAAAATATCAATTTAAATAATTGGTAAGGTGTTTTTATTTGCTGCTTGTTACATGTTACGTTAAACATGAATATCAGAATCTTTTATACTGGCTTGGCCGCAAACTACTCACGTAAATCTTCCAAGTGAGCAGGAACTCTGAACATTGTTCAGACTATGAAAGCAGCAGTTTAACACTTTGTTTAGTGTTGTACGAGCAAAGTTTCCTAATTGAGTGACTTGGTAATGTACCAAATGTCGTCTGTCATCTTTTTTTTTCCTTTATGACAAGCTCTTGTATGCAGGTGATCTTTTCTTTAACTAATGTGTTTGTCTTGTTGCAGAATGTACTAGTGCTTAGTTTTTTCAGGGGTAGCTATATCATTACATTAAGCAGTTTTAACTTGGAAGGAAAATGGTAACAATCAGTTTCCGTGATGTGCCGTATACTTGCACATCATGGAATTTTGTAGACTTCATGTTTTGATTTCAGATGTCGTATCTTTATGATGGTTGCTGATGTACCCTGATCTTGACTTTGATATTGTAGAATAGGGAATTTTGTTTTTATAGAGTCACTCAGGTTGGAAGGCAACTCTGAAGATTGGCTGGTCCAAATCCGTGTGTAGAGTAGGGTCAACTATAGCAGGTTGTGCAGGACCTTGTCGAGCTGAGTTTTGAATTCTCCAGGGATGGAGACTATACAAGCTCTGTGGGCAATTTGCCTAGTGTTTAACCACCCTCAGAGTAAAAACATTTTCCTTATGTTAAAATGGAATTTCTGTGTTTCAATTTGTGCTCGTTGCCTCTTGTCCTCTCGTTGGATATCAATGAAAAGAATCTGACTCTGTTGTCTTTGCTCACTTCTGTTAAGATGTAAGATCCTTTGAGCCTTCTTGTCTCCAGGCACAGTAGTTCTAGCTCTCAACCACTCTGTGTATGACAGATGCACTGGTCTTTTCATTGTCTTTGTGGTCCTTTGCTGGACTCACTCCAGTATGTCAGTGTGTCCTGTACTGGATGCAGCACTCTAGATATGGTGTCATTAGCAGGGACTGACCACCTGCCCCCACCTACTGGCAACATTCGTCCTAATGTAGCCCAGAAGGCTGTTGACCTTTACTGTAAGGGCACATTGCTGGCTTGTGTTCAATTTACTATCCACCACAACCCTCAGGTTTTTTTCTGCAAAGATGCTTTCCAGCTCATTGGCCCCAGTGTGTACTGGTGCCTGGAGTTATTCCTTCCCAGGTGCAGGATTTTATATTTCTCTTTGTTGAACTTTGAGGTTCTTGCCTGCCCATGTCTCTAGCATGTTTTGAATTTCCTCTGAGTGAAACACAGCCCTGTGTTACATCCTGGTTTTGTATGTCTGCAAACTTGCTGAGGGTGCATTCTGTCGCATCATCTGGGTCATGAATGAAGATGATAAACTGTGTTGGCCCCAGTGTCAATCAGTGGGGTACTCTGCTAGTAATTGGCCTCCAGCTGGAGTTTGTACTGCTTATCACAACCCTTGCAGCCCAGTGGTTCAGCCTACTTTCAGTCCTCCCTGGCCAATTATGTAGGCTGGTTTGTATGTGAGGATGTTATGGGAGGCAGTGTCAAAAGCCTTACTTTTTGTTGTTTTTGTTTTCCAGGTGCTGTTGAAAGACCTAACAGAAGTCAGCATATGCAGGATCATTTTGGAGGGTATTCTAGGAGTAGAGGTAGGATTGCATGGTTAAAATTTGTAGTTTTGGGGGTGATTAAGCCTTCCTTTTGGACAAAACATGTAGAATGGAGGACCTTGCAACTGGTGTCCGAGTAGATTGTGGAAACTCAAATTTCACTGTGTTGGTAGCAGTACTGTTGCTGAGTGGTGCTATTTCTTATGGAAAACAGTAGTTACACCTGTCCTAAGCTTTGTAATTTTAATTAATTTTCTTTCTTACAAAAGGACACCTTCATTACCTGGTGGTTTTTTGTTGAGTGGGAGGTAGGGTACAGACCTGAGGTCCCTTTCAGCCTGAATGATTCTGTAATTTTACTGTTGGGTATAAAAAAACCAAACTGAAACAAGAAAAAAAACCCACAAACCCACCCAAAACCAAAAACCTACCCTGAAGTCAAAGATGGCTTTGAATGTTAAGTTGATTCTTTTTTCTAATTATAGATACCGATGAATGTCTGAACAGACAGTGTCAACCAGTGAGTAGATGTGGTAGCGGAAGGAATTTTGCAAACAGAGGTAACTTTCTGGAGCGTCTGTAATTCTAGTGGCTAGTCATATTTGATACATTAAATTTTCTCTATTCAGGTACTCGATTTTGTTGTATCAGAGCCAAATGAATATTTATGACTTGGAGGGTAATACTAATCCGTATTTCTGCATAATGTAGGCACTCAGTATCACCCCTTAGTTTTGACTGCACAGCATAAAATACCCCATCGTATTTGCCAGAAGGCAGGATTCTGCATTTAAAATCAGTGTTTTGTTTACCTCTTGCTTTGATTCCATTCTCCCTGGCTAGGGGTATTTTTCTGATAATTTCGTTGAGTCATAATGTAGTATAAAAGGCAGCTGAATATTAGTATTCACATATATGCCATATGAGGGGGTATACCGGTGCTCTTCTGTGGAAGACGTGAAAGTCTTTCTTTAGTATCCGTAAAGCAGTATTTAATGCCTGTCCTCTTCCTGCTTATAATGGCAAGTGCTACTTTTGTATGCAGTGCACATTGAAGAGGTTAGTAATTGGCAGTTCAGCAGTACTGCTGTATATGCTTGCACCAGGTACTATCAGAAGCACATAGGGTGGTGGAAGCTACTATCACATAGCATCTGTCTAGATAGTTCTATGGCTGTAAGTGGGACTGGTTATGAAACAAGGAAGATGGAAACTAGTCCTGGTTTGGGCATATTTAGCAAAAGTTCTGACCTGCAGAACAGCTGTGGAGCCACTTGAAGTTATGTTTATTTCAAAAAATTCTACACCATTTCTGCATCTCTTGGATTGATGCCCATTATGGTAGGGGAATGCTAGGCTTGTTTGACTAAGCAGGCAGCAGCACTTTGGTGCTGTGGAATGATGACGAACAGTTCTGCTGTAGACTCTCCAGCAATTGTGAAGTAACTCACAAACTGTATTTAAAGTCTGTAATATTTATGGATGTTTATATCTAAACCATCAGGAGGGTGACTAGGGAAAGGGGTTAGGAATAAAAATACACTGAATACTTGGCACTGCCTGTCCCAAGCAACTGAATAAGCAATTCTGAGTAATAAAAAAATAGAAATTGATAGATCTGAAAGGCAGGTTTTCAAATCCTCGCTCCGTAGGAGGCAGCAATTGCAATACTGCCTCACTCTACAGTACTGATTATGAAGACTGAGAAGGTACAGTACACAAGGCCAGTTGTCCTGTGACTGAACCAGAGGACTGAACTGATGTGTGTTGTAACCGAAGAGTTGAAAGTTAGTAGCTTATATAGCATATGTGTGTGTAAAGTCAAAATACTTCAAGACTTAATGTTTGGTTTACTTCTTGCAGGAAGCAATACTACGAGAGAGCAGTAGACTCTTCTTCTCATTATACTTTTTGGCAAAAAATATTTCTTCTTTTCATTTTTTTCATATGTTTAGGCAAATCACTTAGTTTTACGACTTCAGATAAAAAGTACGATAAAATAAGGACTGCGAAGAATAATTGCCAAATAAAAGGCACTTGATCTGCACATGCAAAATTGGGCAAACTAAGTTCTTGTGTGCTATGCTGTACTTACAGGTATTCAAGAAAGGAACGTTGTAGAAGATTCTAGTACACAAAATAGAGGTTTGAGAGGATTTCCTGGTGGCTTTGGACGAAGTGAGAGTAAGTTTTTTATATTGACTGGTTTGTGTGGGAACAATATATGTTTGGTCGTTCTTTGTGGGTTTGCTTGCTCCCTGAGAACTACAAGGATAAAGGTGAAAGGTATGAAATAGCTTCTGTTCTTCAGCTGTGTTGTGGAATGTGGGTGGCGTCTTTGAAAAATAGTATCACTGGGAATAATACAGCATAGGTTGGAGTTATAAAGACTCTGTTGGGGCTGTTGCACTGTAGAGTTTTTGGAGTAAATAATACTAGCTTTAAGCATAGTATTTCATTATACTAATTTTAGACACTATATCCACTACACTGTGTATTACTTACAGGTATTAAAGATGAGCAAAGAGACAGACCTCAGTCTGGCATTTTTCTTGGCTCTAGAGGAAGAGGAGCATTTGGAGGTCGTGCAGGTGAGACTTTTTAGTAGGGTGGTGAACCTTTCAGATTTCCTCATTGCTGATTTGTGGCAATGGAATACCTTCTTAGCTTTGCTGTCACCGTGGTTGTTCTCCCTGTCTGAATTAAGAACCTACTGCAAATGTTAGATAGCTGGCCTGCATGCCCACACAAGACACGTTTGTAACTTGGATAAATTTTTGTAATTGGATTTTCAAAGCTGTTGTCTTCTGTAATTTTTTTCTTGGTCCCACTGCTACTAGGTCAGTTAATGCACAGTGAAGCACAGGTGCTAACCGCAAAATTCAAAGCAAGCTTTTAAGAACTTGCTCAGTTTTGAAATAGTCGCTCTAGATTTTTTCCACCCCCCCTATAAAGGGAAGTATTGTTTTAGGTTTGTCCAGGCTGACAAGTAAGGTTTGTAGCTCTGGGAGGCCAGCTCTTCCTGATGACTTTATTCTAGTGTTGGACTTTTTTGCTGTCTACGAAGGATTTTTCCCTCATGGTCCTGTCTTCCTTTGCCGCTGATGCTACTGTAACTTGTAATCTATATGTTGTGCTACCTACAGCATAGTAATTTATCACTTACAGAAGTCCCATAATTCAAATTAGAAATACCATTAAACTAGTGTAATGGGTAGTGGATAGCTGATATTCTCAATGTAGGAACATTTTGTGTGATACTGGTAAAAGAATTTTTCACTGTAGAAAAGATAGAATGATTAGTATGCATTTTCAGAAGTGCTCCTTAATATCCAAAGAACAATTGATTTGCCTCTATTTGACTTTGTTCAAATTAAGTTTTTCAGATTTTTAGTTCAAATAATGATTTTTAGAGGCAACATGACAGTACTGATAGTGGACATCACTGCATCCTTAACGCAGGATAGTCATGCCTCACTTTTTCATGACCATTGTATGAAGTATTAGTATATAAAGACTGTTATGGATATTGGTAGGCAACAGTTGCAGTAGTCTGTATAAAGGTTCATGTGAAAAGATAATTCTTCATAAAGAGTAGTTTGTTGCATGGGAAGTGTGTCCTTTTATAGTAAGAGAAAGTGTCTGGATCTAACAAAGGAACAGAGCAAGCCCTGCTAGGCTGTTGTGCTGCCTCCATCTCTGAATAGCGATCATGTCACACTCTACTAGAGTTTGTAGAGGTAATGAAGGTAGGGCTGTGCTGGCTTTTCTTAAGACAGTTGTGCTTTTTGCAATTGGAGATACTGTGTAGGCATATTACATCTTCTGATGGAAAAACAAATATTTAAAAGTGATTACACACGCTGTATGTTGCATCTTTGCTTGGATCCTCTGTCACCATCCTGAAGCTGTGGTTTTACAGAGTTGCTTAAGAGTACTGCTGCTGAACGGAGCATTGCTGGTCCAAGTCACAGTACTGGCTGCCTCTTTAGAACTGGTATTTATGTTTAGAATTAATAATTTGATCTTGTTGAGAATGAGCAATCGGATTAATATGCTGCCCGGTGCTATTCCTTTGTGCTTGCACTGCTGCAGTGAGGAAGAATGGATATGAGGGTGAAGGAGGCATTGCAGGGTCACTGTGCTTCTGTGGTACTGGTCTTAAAATTGTCAGTCTCATGGTATGATTTTTGTGAATGGCTTGAGCTGCACATTTGAGTAGAGAACCTATTAACAGCTTTTGTTGTTGTCTTTTCCCTTCAGTCTTGTGTCCCTTACCTACATTTCTAGCCTCCCTTCTTTTCCAGAGGGGCCTTATATTAAAAGCTTTTTTTTACCTTTCTTTGAAATCAGCAACACAACTTCCTGCACAGAGTAGCTAGAGGCTACAAGTTAGGTTTAAGGCTTTTTCTGTTTTGTGTATAGTAAGAGTAAGGACTTAAAACGGATCCTGGAAATGCTGCTGTTACTAGCTCAGTCTTAATGCAGTTTTTACATACGTAAAACATGTACTTCCTCAGTCTTAAGAATAAATGTCTTTGTTTTTCAAGTGATAATGAAAGCAACACACAAAATACATGGATGTCAAGGTCAGAACTTTCATGGAGTGGATGTTATAAATGTGTGGCTGTTGAAATAACAGGATAGTTTTCTCTTCTGATTTAAATTCTCTCCTAACTCTTGAAAAATTACTGTGATGACACTGAAGTTTATGGCTATGGCTCTTTAGTTATTTAGAAGTTGTTTATATAGCATAAAACAAGCATCTCCTGATTTTGTGGAAAAGTTGAGTGGTTCTTAAAACCAAGATGCTGTAACCGTAAGCATGTGTGAATTTCTTGTTACTCACAATATTTTGTTTATCAGTTTTAGGGGAAGACCCTCACTTAAGAGGTAACAAAACAAGGTTATAAAACTGACATTTCTGTGGCATTTCAGTTTCTTGTTATAGATGCTTTTTTTGCTCATGATTCATCTCAAGTGAATATAGACAACTATATCTGCCCTTGCAAAGCATATGCTGGATTTAGGAGGGATCATTCCTCTTAGCTGTCTTTAAATACAGCTTGCTTTATCTAGACATCTTGTGATGGCCATCTCATAATCTGGGATGATTGCATTTGATTTGAAGACAAGCGACTTAGTATGAGTCAAGTAAGGACCAGATCTGGTTTGTGAAGTCCCTCAGCAAAATGCTGGGTTTAATTCCTTCATGTTGTTGCTGCGAGGTCCTGCTAAGCTCAGTGTTCTGACATCATCTCTTTCTGCACTTTAAAACACAAATATGGGTCCTTTGTCTTCTGGCTTATTGTAACTAAGCTTTCATTGGTTACCTAAATATTTCCAGTCATTCTACCAACCATATCAGGACCCACTGTTGGGTTTTCTAAGTGTCTCTAGGAATTTTTCGTTAAAGTTCTTGTTTAGATTTTCTCTCAAATGAGCTTTTTTTCCTAAAAGCAATTAACTTTGGAATGCTTTCTTTAACAGCAGCTTACAAAGAATGCAATGAAGAAGAAGGTTCTGAAAGAGGTAAGTAGCTTCTTCACAAGTAACATGCCGGTTTTAATTTGCTTTTAACTGAAGGAACGTTCTCTTACTTAAAGCTGCTGGAAGCAGTTGGGTAAAAAAGAAGGTAGTGATATGGCTAAATGCATAACCATCTCAAAACTGTTCACGTAATTTGAGTTGCCAAGCAAATACTGTTAAACTCGGTACGTTTAAAGTTTGTTCATCTTTAAGTTACTGGGCAACACGGTGGTTGTTCTCACCTAAATAAAGACTAACTTTTCAGAATGGAGTGCTGTAGAATTCCTCTGTTGCTGGCTGTTTCTTCTTTCTAATGGTAAAGCTTATCTACTTAAGACACAAGTGTTAGAGAACTTAATTGGCAGTAGTGTAGGCATCTTAAGTGATGATAGTTATTACAGCAAACCACGAAGGAACAGTAGATTCTCAGTTTCAGATGCTGTAGCATCTGGGCGGCTATTTCTGGAAAACAGGCTTGATGTGTTACTGAGTGCAACTTAGTAAGTAGAATTTCATGATCTGTATGTGCAGGAGATCAGGTTGAAATGTATGATGACTAATGACTTTCTGACATGTATTGAAGGTGTCAGTTGGGACAATCTATTAGAATGTTTACTTACCTGTAGTGTTTTTTGCAAGTGACTTTAGCCTTATTTTGCCTTTCTCTTACTCTTGAAATGCAAAAAGACAAATAGTGAACTCCTGACTTTTGCATGAATAATTTTGGTTCCTGATCCTTCCTCATTTGAGGTCCCTGTGAAATGGCTTCCACTGCTAACCTTTTAGTGAGCATCAAATAATTAATTTTATACCTCTGAGTTTATTAGCTTGAAAAATACCTTAAGGAATACAGAACTATAAATGTCCTACCGTGAACAGATTAATGTTATCTTTGTGTATTAATAAATGCATTGTTATTGAATAGGATAATTTATAGTATAATGAGTTTTTGTGGTAGAATTGGTTTTTGCATGGTGGTAGAGTCTAATTTAATTTTTGCGAGTAGCTCTTCAAAGTAAGGTCCTTGGGCAAATGTGAGACGTGTGCTTTACAAAAGTCTGACTTTATTTGTAAGTGAGTTTTAGGTCTAGTAGTATAAAACTAAGTTCTAATAGAATTAATTTATGAAATTTCTTGCCTTCCTGGAAGGTGGAGAGAAGTCTAAATGACATCCCACTGAACTTAACTTCAGTAGCTCCATACTTAAAACAGTTTCAGTTTAAGTTTTCTTTATATTGTTCATGAACTTGAGTGGTTGTGTTCTTAAGGTCCAAAGGTGACTTACGTGCCCCCTCCTCCACCTGATGATGAACAAGCCATCTTTGCACGTTATCAGACAGGAATTAATTTTGACAAGTACGATGAAAACGTTGTCGAAGTGTCAGGACTTGACCCTCCAGCACCATTACTGGTTAGTGAACTCATTTATCTCACGGTTTATGTTGAGTGTGATTCTGCAAGGATGTATACTGAGTCTAATATTCACTGCTAATGAAAATATTAATGAAGATTTTGAATCTTGCAGACAGTACTATGTTGGAAGGAGATGCTGCCCATTTGAGAGTTACAAATTTGAATTCAAAGTGACATTGACAAACTACAGAAACGACCCAGAGAAAGTAATTCTGGATGGACAGGAAGTATAGTCCTTAAATTGCAGAAAAATACCAGTTTAGCTCTTGAAAGAAAGAGGTCTTTGGCAGTTTCTGGAAGGGCTAGTAGAGTCATCTTGTTCAAGTCTGTTATGGGAGAATCTTTGACAATGTAAATGAACACCTGTCCGAATAGTTTCATTTGGACAGAGAGGTGGTTTTGAAGTCATTTCTAGCCCTGTTTTCTGTGGCTGCTGTTTATTGTTTAAAAGTAATACATAACTTTGCTTCTACTCCATACCAGGTGGCTAGTGTTTAAAAAAAAAAAGCTCTTTTTAGGGAGAAGAATGAGGAAGAAGGGCAGAGGGGATAGTAGCACCTGTGTTGAAAGAGAAGATGCAGAGGTTTTTTCCCCATCCATCTTCTGAAAGGTTTTCTCACTGAAGTGAAACGGATTTTGTCATGTATGATGCTTTTTGGTTCTGGATAGGGATGTTGCTTTAGCTCCCCTTATTAGTTTTAGCACAGAGACTAAGTGTGTATCTCCTATGTGAAATGAAACTGAAGAGTTTTAGTTTGTTTATATAGCATGCCATGATGTGAGTTTACCTGCTTGAATTGAGATGTATGGCTTCTGAGCAGTTTTCTTTCAAAGCTAGTACGACCAGCTGAAGGCCTTCACTGTCCTACAACCAACCTTAATTGAATGGCATGAGCAGGTTGAAGAAACCTTTAGGGCTTTTTACCTGTAGGAACCTTGGCAATCTAGATGACTGGTGAGACCCCCTCAAAAGTTTTATACTTTTATATACTGTAAAAAGTTAATACTTTTTAGCGTTTGGATGTCTGTATCCTATGGTAAGCATCTCAGTTTTTAAACTTTAACTTCTGTGGTTGTGTACTGTTAATAATAATAATATTTTTTCTTACAGGCTTTTGAAGAAGCTAACCTCTGTCAGACTTTAAACATGAACATTGCTAAAGCTGGATACTCTAAACTTACTCCAGTGCAGAAGTACAGCATTCCTATTATACTGGCAGGACGGGATTTAATGGCATGTGCCCAGACAGGATCGGGAAAAACTGTAAGCATTTTGTGTAGTATTCATACTACTGGAAGTGTGTGACCTTGAACTTTTAGGTGGATGTCTCATTC
This sequence comes from Gymnogyps californianus, assembly GCF_018139145.2. NCBI lineage: Eukaryota > Metazoa > Chordata > Aves > Accipitriformes > Cathartidae > Gymnogyps > Gymnogyps californianus. The sequence continues at coordinate 65,071,571 of NC_059500.1, read as the reverse complement.
TTCCGTGTGCCGGATGCTTCACAGCTTGTTGTTTAATGATTTGACTTGCCCTGCAATGGCAGATGTAGTATTAAGCACAGATATGAATGATGGATGGGTTGTCGTATTTTGGGGCTGAATTTCTTTTTAATTTCAGTGAACTAGTGTCTTGATACAGCAAGCCAGTCTTCAGGGCTACAGATACAGATTCAGAAGTATAGGCAGTCATAGAAATGGCTGATGAGGAAAAAAACCTCAGCAGTTGAAAGTTGGGGTTTCTTTCTGTGTTGTGTGGGGTTTTGTGTTGGGATTTTTTTTTGCTGTTGATATGTGTGGTTTTGTTTTGTGGGTTTTTGTGTTGTTTGGTTTTTTTTTAAACTTAAGCCAGATTGTAACAGTGCGTTGTGCTGGTTTGTCACCCTTGGTTTGATCAAGTCTGATCTGCACCAGACTTAGTTTTAGGTAATTCAGTATTAATCATGGAATAGCGTTGAGACTTGATATTAAGTTGACAGTTGTCTCAACTTGTTAAACTGTCTAATGTACTGAAATCTAACCGCTGGCAGCTCTGCGTGAGAATATTTGGATATTAAGTATAGCTTTTTGCCATTCAGTATAGTGTGGAATTCTAGTTTTGTTGTTATGTAACTTGTTGTTTTGAAAAACCTCTTCTGTTTGCAGAGGGGGAAATGTCCAAAGCTTATGCTATAAATATTCTGAATGCTTTTGGGACTGCTGTACAGGTTCTGTTTTGGGGGTAGCTAGTCTTACATGGAAGTAAGGGTGCTGGTGCAGCTGTGTGGCAAACTGATCTGCTATTGTAGGAGTCTGGAAGACGGTGATACATGGTTACCTTACAAATCTACTGATGATAATGTAAAGCTTGTAAGTGAATGTTAAGTAGGGTTTTTGATCCTGGGGTACATAATTATTAATGTATGTCAGCATGATGTGTGGAACTGCCTGAAGAACCGAGAAGTCAGCTAGTGCATGACTGTGTTCCTGCATTATTAGACTCTTAAGGTCCAGAAAGATATTTTCATGCTTCTTAAACAAGGAGAAATAACCTTAAATGTTCTGTAGTGCATTCAGGTCAATCCTTTTGCAGTATCATTTCCTTGAAGTTGATAGTGTGCTGTATCATTCTAGCTTTAAGGTTGATACACAGCTTTTAGTGTGACTGATGAAAGCCTTAAGACTAAACAGCATTAATTCTGCTGCTTTTTTTAGGCAGCTTTTCTTCTACCAATTGTGGCCCACATGATGAGAGATGGCGTAACTGCCAGTAGCTTTAAAGAGCAGCAAGAACCGGAATGTATTATTGTCGCCCCAACTAGAGAACTGATAAATCAGATCTTCCTGGAAGCAAGGAAATTTGTGTATGGGTAAGCTTTTGCACTGTTGCCTGGTATTGATTATTACTTTGTCTGAATCAGTAGTGCTTTATTTTTTTCATGAATACTTTCAGAAATTTTTCTGTGCCGATCGAATGACTAGAAACACTTGAATTTAGATGGTAGTACTGGCCAGAAGGTTTCTTACTATATGGCTTGGGATTTAAACTCCTCATCTTCCTGATATGGGGGGGGGGAAAGGCTTACTCCAGCTTGAAGAGGAGATAAGTACTAAGCTTGAGTCACATCATCTTTACTGATGAGAAAAATGTGATTTCTGAAATGAAGTAACTTAAATTTAGTTTGCTTTACATAATTTATACTTGCTTTTATTTTTGTCTTGACAAAAATAGAGGTATGTGTTAGGGGTTTTTAGTTAACTTTCAGTGATCATTTCTAATAACTCTGTACTTCCCAGTGTTTCTGGTCTTGGACAGAAATTTCACAGCTCACGCCAGCTCTTTTAGCTCTGCTTCTTCAAAACAGAACAAAAGGTCTAAACTTGTCATTGAGCCCTTGGATATTGTGTGAGAAGACAGTTGTACTAGTTTGCCAGTGATCTTTCTCCTGCTAAGTGATAGGTTTCACCAGTGCACAGGAAGAGAATTAAATCTGTTGTCTGTAACGGCTTGTTACTGTTAGGAGGTGCAATAGAGAACATTGTCAGTGCAAAATCTGGTGGGCTAAATTAGACTTCCTTTGCTCGTTCAAGCAAACTTACGCTTGGAGGCTGTCTCTGCCTTTGGGAAGTACCGTCATGTTTGCATATCTGCTTACTAACCATGTTACTAAGAATAGCTTAATCTCTAAAACTGTTCTAACTATATAGCTAGTTCTATTAATTATGCTATTTTAAACTAGATACAGATTATTTCACAATAAAATAGCTTTTGAATTTAGAAAGTTTCTGCTACAGCTGCCCTGCAGTAAAAGCAAGATAACCTACATTTGAGGGGCAGTTAAACAATGTCAGGGTATGAATCTGTTGCCTCTAAAGAATTGCATACATAGTGCTCAGTTCAGATTTGTGATAAGCTCTTTGGTTAAGTTCACAAATAAGAATATGAAATATGTATATTAATTGGTAGTGGATAAATGTTGAAATACTATGAGTGCAACCTGTTTCTATTCTTGACTGAAGTTTTCTGAAAAGTTCCAGTTAAACCTGGTAAATTTTACCAGGTTTATCTGATTCACTGTTGTTGCCTGTGAAGCTGAATTAGTATCTTCAAGAACAGACAGTTTGAATTTGAATATGAAAATACTCATTGCATGCATGTAAAAGCCTCAGCAGGAGGTTATAAAGATAAGCTTGTAAACTTGCTCTTCAGCTGCGTAAGGTAGTTCTTGCTCGTAGAGGTGGTTGCCTACAGGAGAAGAATATGTGATGTAGCTCTACCTAGTAGATCTAACCAAAAACCTTGGTAGGAAGAGCACTAAGTAGTTTAGCATTTGAATGGGTTTGCAGTCTAATGCTTGAGTGGCACACTGCATGGCCAGTGTGATTAGTTGCTTTACAAAGACCCACCTGTGTATTTTTTTTTTTGCACTGTCCTTTCAAGGTGTGGAAAGATTGCCTCTGAAGCTTTCAAGGCATGTATTTGGTGGTTCTGCTTTTTCTAAGTATGCCGTATAAAAGGGGACAATGTCTAACACCATGTTGGCTTTTACTGCCAGTAACTCTCAGTTGAAGGGAGAGGGAAGAATGCAGGTGAAATAAAGTGTTCTTTCCAAGTAAGCCACCTGTGCAGCCTCTATTATGTAGTATGAATGGGAACTTTGAGCTTATGGTAAGTTTCTGGTCTGGAGTCCTGCTTTTGGTTGTAAGCTGTGCTGTATGGTGAAGGAATTGAACAACTCTAAATAAGCTGGTTTATGGTAGATCTGATTATTTTTTACATATTTTCATGAAACAGTACTGTTTGCATACTTACATAATTAATCCAAATTTTTTTCTATATGATAGAACTTGTATCAGGCCTGTTGTGGTCTACGGAGGTACACAAACAGGCCATTCAATTCGTCAGGTACTGCAAGGCTGTAATATACTATGTGCCACTCCAGGAAGGCTTCTAGACATCATTGGAAGAGAGAAGGTAAGATCTGAAAACTTAATCTGAATTCCATAGACCCTCTTAGCTTTTTAAATACTGGTTTTCATTCTTCAGATTCTTCAGATAGAAGCAAAGATAGAGCCATGAAAACCAGTCAGTATGCTGCCTTTGTACAGGCACTTACTTAAAATACAAGTGAGCTTTTCTTGGGATATCTAAATACCATGAGGTTTTGGAAAGAGTAGTATGAGTCCAGATCTCTTCAATCCCTTTCAGGGACCACTGGAAAATATCGGTCTAAGTCAAACTGGCTGCAGTGTTCTTGGCAATTCAATTTTATAGTTTAAATACATGGAACACTTTCTCTTAGTTCTCATGGAAAAGTTCATAGTGGATTTTCACTTGATGTCCTGTTTGTTTTGCTACAATAGCTTTTATCTGTCTGGAACTATGCTAATATTAATTCTTTGAACGTTTTAATATTGATTTTATTCAAAATGTCAAAAACTCCAGGTGTAATACTGTATTTGAATTTTTATTTTTCCAGCCATTATAAGTTCAAATTGAAATTGCTACGTATTATAATGGTGGCTCAGTGATGTTGCACTGGACAAATGAAGTTTGGAAAAACACTTCTTGGTAATGAACTGAAGATTGGCTTTCTGTGGTTGTCAGGCTTCTAGTCAAAATGACAATCTTGGTCAGCAACAGTGAAGTTGTAATGTCCTTAATAATGCTTTGTGACAAATCTTTTCAGAACAAGGAGTTTTTTGAGAATGTGTGAGGGTTATATGAGAGAACCTTTCTAAAACTCAAGACATAATTTCAAAATAGATGTGCTGAATAATAGTCGATCTATAGGCTCTATCTTGGTTTACATTGCTGAAGCAAGTTCTGAAAGCACTTCAGTGTATGCATCCTATTAGAATTAGTGCAGATTAAAAAGTTAAATAGAGGTTGAGATGCAAATAAAACATAATGCACATAGGCTTTTATTTGTGAGTAATTCTACTAGAAAGAAATAAGTAAAAGGTGGATTTTGGCAATTCAGACGTTCTATAAGTGTATACTGTCAGTGAACCAATACAGTTTTTTTTTCACTGAAATACTTGCAGATTGGTTTGCATAATGTGAAATATTTGGTGCTAGATGAAGCGGACCGCATGCTTGATATGGGTTTTGGGTTAGATATGAAGAAGCTGATTTCTTACCCAAGCATGCCACCAAAAGACAAACGTCAAACACTAATGTTTAGTGCCACTTTTCCTGAAGAAGTTCAGAGGTGAGTAAAGTGAAAATGGAAATACATCTGAGACGTACTTGCATAGAGCTAAATGTCTGAAGAGTTAAGAGGACTCCTTATGTTTAAAAGCTTACAATCTTGCTAGAAGATATTGAAAAGCTGTGATGTTAACATTTCTTGCTGAAGACTTCCCTTTGTTTAGGTAACAGAACCAGTAAATTGTATAGATTAAATGCTTAATTTAGGTGGGGACTCTAAAGCAACTTACAAAGTTTGTCTGAAGGCTTTTAAAGTCCATTTCTGCAGAAGTCCTCATACTGCCCCTGTTTGTTTCTTGTCCCTCCCCCACCACATCTGTGCAAGCTCAAAACCAGTGATCTTGTTGTTTCACAAGCAGCAGTGGTAGCCCTGTCTTTGGCACCAGGACATGATATAACCAGACGTCCCAGGTATTGCTCAACTCACCAGCCTTTCTGATACACAATTCTTATTTACAAGCATAAGTCCTATTTGGCTTTGGTACTTTTAAAGCTTCCACAAATGGGTTTAGGATATATCTTACAGCTCTACTACTCGCTACTCTTAAAGTTCCACTCCAGACTTTTGAGAGAACAGTCTTCAACAGATGATAGTGGGGTTGCTGAGCCTGGGAGTAACAGAACAAAACACTTCGTTCCCTGTAGGTGGATAGAAATTATTCAGTATTTCCACTTTTGAAGAGACAGGCATCTGAATACTCATTCTTAAATCAGAGGAGACTAAACTTCGATTTGAGCAGTTGACATAATTTTGGTGGCTTTTGTGGTAGAGATACTGTTGTGACAGTATCACTGAAAAATACCAGTAAGCATATTACAGTTTGAGAGCATGTAAACTGATCAGACCATTGCAGTGAAGTATATTGGTACTTCAGCGATTCAAATCCTGACAACTTTCTTCTCGCCTTCAAAAAGCCTAAAAGATCGTTTTTGAGGCAGGGAGAAAACATCTTCAGTAGTTGACTGTCCTGAATGAAAGAGGGGAATGGGCTGCTTTCTCCCATTCAATCAATTAATACTGACAGCTGTTGGGGAGGTGAATTGTCTTTCTTTAAGTAGGATTGAATTCACTTTAAACTCACTCTTAAGTTGCCTGTTGTGGCTTTGGTTCCTCAGTCAAGACTTTTTTCACAGAGTTTTTTGTATTGAAAGAAGATCTTGTAGTGAACTAAAAACAGCCTTGTTTCCACAGCTGGGAATCAAGCATTCAAATGATACTGTACATGAGTGTGGTTCACATTCATTCCATGTGTTTACTGTTTGTGTGGGAATGTGGTCTCACTTCACACTGCATCCTGGGAAGAGATCAGGTGTGTCTCCCTTTAAGATGCGTATTGTGCTCTGATTGGCTTAAATTTTGGGGTTGAGAGAGGACTTGGTCCCTTGATCTCTAGATCTGTTGTCTTTATCGATATGTTTTTGCTAATGCTCTTGCTATGTGTTTTTGCTACATACGGAGGGAAGAGTAAAGAGTACTGTAACTACCAGCATCTGAAAGGAGGAGATCCCTCCAACTGTGCAAGACATTTACTGTCTGCTTCTGTTTAATGAAAAAAAAACCCTACAGATCTACCTTTCTACCGTCAGTCTTGCAGGATTTGCAAGTGCTGGTAGAAGACTTCAGAAACCTGAGTACTTGGATCATGGTTTGGAAGTGCATAATAACATTCTTGTAACCTTTTGAAACTGGAATGCCTAAAGGTGATGTTCTCATTTTAGAGAGTGAAAACTCTTCTTATCTGGAGTCAGTTTCTTCCTGGATTTACTGCCTTTCTGATTCTGGAGTCAGGAAGGATAATGTTTTCCCATACTCTGCTATCAAAACAGCTTTGGACAGTATACTACTTCAGTAGTATAGGACAAGGTGCTTTCTTTGGCCCTGCTGGGTTCAGGGTACACTTTTATTCAGTGAGTGTAATCAGATTTAGTTTTAACATACCATTTGGTTTTGTACCTGAATTTGGGTCTCTGCTGTTACATAAACCTTTGGTCTCATCATCAAGGCTCTTCCTGTGCACGTGAGTTGAGAGAACCGTGCATTTCCTAGCTGACTTGTGAACTTCAGCTTAGCATTTGGGGCTTTAGATCTCCCATTAAAAGGTCTTTTCTTTCTTCTCTTCCCTTCCTGTTTTTTTACTGTTCCGTTTTCAGAGAGTTTGAACTTGTCCTTTACTTTCAATTTACAGCTACATCTCTCTGTGAGATCTTAAACCAATCAGATCTTAAGACCAGACACATTTAAATCTCTAGTAACTTATATGCTATGAAAACCACCTTTTCAGCAGCAATTAAACCTATAAATCAGGTGGGAGATTCAAGTCCTTAAGGCAGTCCTTTAACATTTTTAAGACTTTCCTCTTTTTTAGGAATTTGTTCTAGAACTCGGGATTTCCTGTTTTCAGTTAAAGGTTGATTTGTTTACCATCTGAATTTTACTGCGGAGGAAGCTGCTTTGTGTATGTTGAACATGAAGCACACTTGTGTATTGCTAAGTTAATACAGTTTAGTAAAACTCTGGAGTATTATGGAGCATTCCAAGGAATTACCTATTTTGGCGAGTTTGATCTCTCAGATAAGGTCACCTATGGTAAGGGGTAACTGAAGAGGAATGCTGTCTGAACAAAACTTGACTTTTGCCTATGGCAACTGGTTAATGCCATGTAATAAGCTGTGTATTTTTAAGCAGAGCTTTTGTTGAACAGTCAAAAAGGATGGTGGTGTCTCTTGGAGGCCTGTTTTGAATTCTGGCCTGTGTAGAATTCTCCCCTGTCCCTCCAGCTAGTGATGAAATAGTGCCCCAAGAATGGTTCTGTGAGCATACATGTCAGTAACCCATTTTATTACAAGCATATATGTGGTATTCTTCCTGAGATGGCTAGAAAAGGCATTGTATTATGAAAAGCTGCGGGGGCGTAATCAGTCTGTGCGCTTTCTTATTGATCAGGTGTTTTTTTACAGCTATCTAGAAAATAATGCAGACTCTCTTAGCTTTTTAAAAAATGCACATATGACTGCTTATATCCTTATATATGGTACAAGTATTTTCTGTGAGGGTTGCTCAAACATAAATAAAGTTACTTGAACTTAAAGCAAAAATAAGCTACATAATAGACTTCATGTTGCTCAATTTTGTTTCTTTTTGAGGCTGGCTGGCGAATTTTTGAAAACTGATTATTTATTTGTTGTTGTTGGACACGTGGGTGGAGCTTGCAGTGATGTTCAGCAAAATATTCTTCAGGTTCCTCAGTATTCCAAGAGGGATAAACTGATAGAAATTCTACAAAGCATAGGTAACTTTCCTTTCTGCTAATTGTTTTCCAGGGAAGATAAAATTGCTTGTTTTTAAACTTGTGCTCTTGCTATTGACCAGGTCACGATTCCATTCTATTACGTGTATTACACACTTTACAAGACTACTGATTGAAGCTTGAAGCAGACCTGGGGGAGTTCTAGGTTTTTAGGCATATTTGTGTTACAGGTATTTGTCAAGGTTTCATCTCTACTGAGTACTAGCAGGCAAGCTTCCCAGGTGGTTAGTTTCTTTATATGGTCAATTACAATCCTTCAGCATCTGGGGGTATTATCTCCAGATTATAGGTATATTAAACTTCTTATGTGAATGTTTGGGCCTATATTTTGTTAATGGCTGGGATTTTTCCATTTTGGTCTGAATGTATCTTCAGTTTTAATGCTAAAAACTGGAAGGGAGTTTGGCATTAAAAAATGGTCTGTGTACCTTGCTTTTCAGTGCTCAGAATAGTGTGCCACTTTTAGCCACATGCTGTAGAAAGGGAGTGCACGTCTATCACAGAGGATAACATTCGTTTCCTCCTTTTATTGAGGAGAAAAATAAAATGCACTTGTCTTCACCTAGGTTTCTGTGTTGATCTAGAAATTAATGGATAGTATTTAATTAGTTCAACACAGGCAAGAAATTACAATCATACCTTAAAGGCTTTATTCAAAACGTGTTCTGATATTAGGTGTTTATATAACTGCAACTGTGAATAGTGAACATGCCTCAGGTTTCAAACTGCAGTGGATCTGAACTCTTGTTTAACATAGGTCATGAACGAACCATGGTGTTTGTGGACAAAAAGAAAAAAGCAGACTACATTGCAGCCTTTCTTTGTCAAGAAAAAATACCAGCCACTAGCATCCACGGGTAAGTATTTTTAAAGTGAAAATCAGGTAATAGTATTAAGTGAGAGTCACTTAATACTATACCTTACGAGAAGCTTTTATTGAGATTTCATGTTTCGCCGTATCTGTGTGACTTAGCTTGCCTTGTTTCAGATAGCCCTGTAATCCTCAGCAGCTCTGCCCAATTGAGAATGTAGTGTTTCTGAAGGCCAGTTCTCACAGCATTTGCTGAGTATACATCTTTCTGGTTGACCACACTTCAAATGCTGTATATGAACTGGAGAATCTTATGCTTACTGCTAAAAATAAAATTCTGTAGAATCAGCTGTTGTTTATATGTAGTTTTTGTCATCATTTGTGTGACCAAAACCAGATCTTTTGGTGTTACTGGTGAGATGATATTCGTAAATTCAGGTGGCAGTTGTGGACCTTCCACTCTGTCTTACAGGATTCCTCAAAGTGACAAGATAGGTTGAGTCATCTACCATACAGATTTCTGATGCTGTCATTTCTGCCTCCTTGATGTGTTCATGGATACACCATTTGTATGGAGATCGATCTAAAGAGAAGATGCTTCTAACTTGTACTTGTAGTCTACTCATTAGTGTTGCATACCTGAACAAATGCTGAGAAGCAAGGCAAAATAGTTGCTAATTCCAGGTCTAAACCCACCTAAAAAGATGGTCTGTCTTTCACGTTATGAGCTGGAATGTAGTTCTGTGGTGTTTGTTTTTATGTCAAAATGTAGGACAACAAACCAAATCTTAAGATTCCCAGTGAACTGTAGCACATCAAAAATGTAACTTTGCAATATTTTTCATCTTGTAATAGGAGGGACTTGAATTCTTGCCAATAAAATGATGTTCTGGGCAGTGTTCTGACAGATGTCAGAAATCAAGGTTGTAGATGGGTTAAAATGATCTTGGTACTCGGATACAAAATACTTGTGTGTATCCTGTGCTCTATCAGTTTTACAAGTGTGTGAAGGGTTATTTTGAGAAGATCTGGCCACCTGTTCTTGGCTAACCTGAATTGCTATCCTACCACCTGTCTTGTGTGGGAGGAGGTTCTTAACACATTTCTGTAGAATTATTACAGTATGAGTTAAGGTATACTTACAAAGAGAATAACTGGTTCCTTGGAAGCTGCTAAACTATCATGAATGTTACTGATTTCTGATTCACGTGAGTTTTTAGAGTTGAAGTTAGGATAGCTACTCTTCTCCGGAATAGTGGTCACACCAGACTTCACTAAATGTTCCACATTAGATTCAAGAGGGCACTGGTTTTTAGCTTTCTGATTTGTTCTCTCATTTGGACAACAAAGAACATGAGTTAAACTCTGATCTACTGTATTTAAGTACAGGATAATCTGTAAATATTTTTTAAAAATGCAAACTGCAGAGCAAATCTAGTTTTCTTCTCATGATGATAAAGAAAAGGCAAGTTCTATACTGTTGGCTGGCCATACTTTCTAGTATATCTGAAGAATGGCCTATGCAGGAGTCTAGATAGACTTAGCTTTGCTATTCTGCCTCCCTGCTACAAAGCAGTAGGAAAAGCTCTTCTAACTATGGCATGAAGAAACAATCAGTTGAACAAGTGGATCTTCTTAGGGAGGCAGTGAGTTTGGTACATGACTGTCTCTGGTTCTTCTAAAAAAATTAATTTCTGTAGAGACTTAGGTTAAAATAGTTGCTGTGTCTTACTGCTAATCAGTTAAAAATTCAGAAAACCTGAACTGGTGGTGGGTGGGTGGTTTGGTTCCTGCCCCCCAACCACTTCTGTCATGAATCATGACCTTTTAAGTTGTATCTTTAAATAATACTGCATATTTTTCGAGACATCCTTTCTAACCATTGCTTTCTTTGTAGAGATAGAGAACAGAGAGAGAGAGAGGTAGCTCTTCAGGATTTTCGTTCTGGAAAATGTCCAGTTCTCGTGGCAACTTCAGTGGCAGCAAGAGGTCTGGATATTGAAAATGTCCAACATGTTATTAATTTTGATCTTCCTTCCACCATTGAAGAGTATGTACACCGAATAGGACGAACTGGTCGTTGTGGAAATACAGGCAAAGCAGTTTGCTTCTTTGATAACAGTTCAGATGGCCATCTTGCACAATCTCTAGTCAAAGTGCTTTCAGATGTAAGTTTCAAATCTTAGTGCTTAAGTTTTTCTTTTCTTTAGGATTTCACTTTAATGTACTGAGCAACTATTATTTCTTTGGTACAATTATGGAACTCATAAATTGGTAAAGCAGTCAAAGTCTCTAAATTCACTTTTCTAATTATGTAGGCCCAGCAGGAAGTTCCTGTTTGGTTGGAAGAAATTGCTTTTGGTTTTCAAGGAGAAAGAGTCTTTACATCAGTTCATACCCAAAAGGTAAGTCTGGAAGTGAACTGGAAGTCTTGGCTTTTGGAACTTTGTCTCAGTATAAAAACGTGTTTAGCAGTATATATCCAGAGTAATGCCACTGAAACTTTTTTGACTGTCACTGTGTCCCTTATCTTAGCCTGCATCTTCGAAGTGCTCAGTATTTCTGAAACTAATTTTGGACAACTTGCTTGACTTAGACTCGTACAATGTGGCCTTACTAGCTGCATTAGTCTTGATCTGTAGCGTCAAGAATTACTCTGTGGAAGAAAAGGTTTGTGCAGACAGACGCAAAGGGTGTAGTTCTAGAAGTTTGTCTACTACGCATGTAGGGTAGGGACAAATAGTTGCTAGTTATACAGTCATTGCTTGTTATGAATCGCTCATTCAAGTAACTGATTTGACTAAAAACTTCAGCTAGTTATAGTTAGATAAATGCCCCAATCTGATTCATGTCAAAATTGTTCTTAATGTCTGTGATGAGGAGGAGCCTGCTGGTCTCTTAGTGTTGTTGATACCAGATGTTAAAATACAGCTTGAGTAAATGAGACAGCCTAGGTGGCATAGCTCTCAAGTCACTCTGCTGTCGCTAGTTTAGGATTTAAATTCTATACCTGCTCCTACTTTGGATGATTTTTTTTCTCAACTGATGTTTAATACTACTTGGTTTTATCGACTTGGATTTTAATGACTTCATCAAAAGTCTTTCCTTGATCTCTTGGTTCCATAAGAACTTTATCACATCTCAGTTGCATTCCAAATGTTAATACTCTCTTAGAGACCACAAGAGAAGTAATGACTCCCATTGCTTACACAATGTTTGAAGCTCAAATTCAAGCTCAGACCTTCCTTTCATTACCTTTTTCCATACCATAATTATTGAAAGTATTGGGTATTTTGGGTGTATTTACCTGCCTGACTAGTTCCCTAATCAGATCTCAATCTTCTTTCCTTGGGTCTTCATGGGACCTCAGTTACACACTTAAACTGTTGCTTCCTTCTCACACTTGCAGCCGCAGTGGATCTTTCTTCTATATTCCTGTTCAAGGACACTTTTTTAATTTGTATAGATTGCTTTTAAAGGTGGATCTCATCAACCTTTGAGTCTAGGTTGCTTCCAAATACACATCTCCAATGTTTGTGGAGTGTCTCCCAGCATTTCATGACACCTGTCATTTCTAGGTCCAGGTCTGTCCTTCATGTCTTTTATGACTGTCCTGGGTTTGGCTAGGATAGAGTTAATTTTCACAAGAAGGTGGGAGGAGACACAGGCAGGGCAGCTGACCCAAACTAGCCAAGGGGATATTCAATACCATATGATATCATGCTCAGTATATAAACTTAGGGAGCTGGCGGGGGGAGGAGGGATCATGGCTTGGGAATGGGCTGAGCATTGGGTTCCAGGTGGTGAGCAATTGCATTGTGCATCACTTGCTTTATATATTCTTTTATTAGTATTATTGTTGTTACTATTTCTTCTCTCCTTGTGTTGTCCTGTTAAACTGTCCTTATTTTGACCCATGAGTTTTTACTTTTTTCTTCTGATTCTTGTCCCCATCCCCCTGGGCAGGGGGAGGAGTGAGCGAGTGGCTGTGTGGTGCTTAGTTGCCGGCTGGGCCAAAACGACAACAACGGCCTCTGAGTTACCAAATCTGACTGTGACTCTTTGTCCACATACTTGTCAGTAGAACAGTTTCAGGGGAAATCTGTCTGTTTGTCTTAGGAGTACTGCCTTCTTAATCACGTATATGCAGTGCATCACCTCTTGAGTTGGAGATCATCAGGTTCTAATTCCGTTCTTATGAGACCTTCTGATGTCAGTGATTCTGACAGAAACTGTGCATTTGTGATCAGCTCTCTTTTTTTCTTTGAAATTATTAAAGCTGTTTTTTCCTGTTTTACTGTTATTGAAAGAGGCTTGTATCATATAGTGTTGAATAAGGATCCTCATGCCCTTTCTCCTAGGGAAGAAAGGTAACATTTGTGTTTTTACAGTATTCACTTTCTCTTTCAAAGGGAATGCGTGAAAGGGCCATTCGATAATCAAATGATGAATTTGAAAGAGGAATCTGTTGGAGGCTCTTGCCTGATTATTTTGGGACAATCTTATAGATGTCTGGGCTTCATCCTTTTTCCAAAGGAAGAGGCTTTTGCTGGGAAAGTAATGCAGACAGTCATTCTTAAATAAGAAATGGAGAAGGAAATTTTTCCCCAAAGTTGTGTGAACTGATTTGTGTTGGGTAAGAGAAGAAGTCGGGATTTGAACTTTGGGAAGGATTATTCCCACACCTGAAAAAATATGAGGTTGATTAAGTGCATTAATTTCACACTAGGGTCTAAAAACCTTATGTATAGAAGTTTAATGATGAAGAGCTGCTGTACTTACTTAAAAAATATGATATTCAAATTACATTGAGACATGCATGCAGAAAGCTAAAATTGTTTTGTAGTGACTTTTACTGGTAAATGATTGAAAGTGTTAATGATTCTAAACTAGTACCTGTTCTGTTTCCTAGAATTACAGAGGCAGAGGCAACATGAACCCAGGAGGAATGAAGATGTCGTATTCTGCAAGTGCATTTGAGTCATGGGATTAAAACTACTTTAATACCAAACTAAATTGTATTCTGTTATACTTTATGTTCCTTACTGTTGAGCTTTTGGAACACTTAATGTTTAAAAGAGCAGCTCATATCACATGCTAAAGCTTTCAGGAATGTATATGTACTCTGTTTTGATGAACCCAGTGATGATTACCACTTAATGTAGGAAGTCAGAAACAATTTTTTAGGAAAAACTTTAGGTATTAAGTGTTAAAACTTTGAGTAACTGTTTGATGCTTGGTAGCTAGTATGCTGCTGTAAAAAGATGGGGAGTTTGCAAGTGGAAAATAATAGATCCCTTGAACTTACTACTTTGTTATCAATATTTTGCATGGGAAGATAGTCTTGTGAAGACCTAGTTTGGGAAAGAGCTTTATGTGAAGGGCTCATCTAAACTTCGTTTGTTCCTTTTTGTAACAGGTCAGTTATTGAATTTGAATCTAATGATGAGATGACTTAACCTTAAGGATGTGTTAAACGTCTTGTAAACAGTTACTTAATAAAAGCTTGAGGAGTGCATATTGATGGTTGCTTCTACATCAGATATACAAAAAAGCATATGTCATTGCAGTTTCGTGAGCTGGTATTATTTTGACATGCATGGAACATGAGCATCTCCATATGGAACTAAAGGTCAGTGGCTGCATCCACAACTTAGTTGAAATACATGTTTTTACAGAGCTGTATTCAGGGAAGGATGGAGCCCTGTGTTGCTTCTAGTATGATGTTTTTGCCTGCGACAGACCTAAATACTTGTCTGTTATCTGTTGTGGAAAAGTTTGCTTTGGAACAAGCTTGGTGGTTCATGTCCGAAAGAGTTTCCCAGACTTGTAGAGGCTATAGAGGGTAAGCAGCCATTAACAGTTCAAGGAGATTTCCTTAAAGTTGCTTTTTCTTTGAATATTTTTTTTATTTACCAGTGCAGTATGCTACAACGATGTATATAATTGTGTCCCAAAGGAAAATGGCAAAGTAATTATAATTTGTAATGTCTTGCACAGCTGAACAAGCTTACAAGCTTCTCTCACGTTCTGTGGTATTTAGCACACAATGCTGAACACTATTTCTTGTACAGTCTTCCCACTTAATACAGGGAAATAATACTTCTGAGCTCTGCTTACAAGACTGAAGGTTTAATGCCCAAGTTTGTGAGAATCAGAACTGACTTGGGCAGTACTATGGAATCTGTTATTGTGGAAAAGTGGGCTGTTGTTCTTTTTGTATTAGTGTCTTTTCAAAAGTATTTATCTACTTCAACATCTATTTACAAAAATTACTGTTATTTTTGTAGACTGTAGTTTTACTGCTACGTTGATGGGCAAAAGACTAAAATAAGTCTTAGTTGTGTACTTGGAAGTGAGCTGAAGGAGTGGTATACCTAAATTGCAACTCATGAACAGGGGATGTATTTAAGCTCGTAGTCTATAATTCAGAGTTCAGTACCCTGGGCAGCATGACTTCTTTTCCTGACAAGTCTCCTTGAGGATTTTTGCATCCATTCTGAATTTCAGGTAAGAAATTGAGGGTGCTTTTGGTTGCTGGCTGCAACAAACGCGAGTGAGCTGTAGTTTTTGGAGGAAGCTGTACAGGGGATGAAGCCTTCCATTTCTGTGAAAAGAAACCAAAGGAAATACAGTCACGGGCCACTCGTAACCTAGAATAAGCCTATGAAGGAAACTTGGCTTAGCCTTGTTTAAAGGACCGCTTAGATCATGGGATGTTTTTTGCTTTGCATCCCATCTTACACCTTTTGAGTTGTGGGGGGCAGCAGAGGGAGTTCTGGAACTGTCTAAAGAGGTGTTCTGGCCCTATTGTTGTTAATCACTTGAACTGAAAGCTAGATAAAAAAATGGTGCTGTTCTAGCTTAGAGCTACTGTTACTGTAGTGCTATGTCACATTTTGCTGCTGGGAACTGTAAGTGCTCAAGTTGCTCAACATCTGCCTTTAGAATCACTGCATGAAAAACTAAAGATGGTGCAATTTAATCATCTTTAGAAGATTTTACCAAGTTGAAGGTACAACTTGCCATATCTGACTAAATGCTGTAAGATGTGGCAGGTGGAAGTTAAAGCCGCAGCAGTCTCAGGCTTGCATTTTATTTGTAGCTTGGAAAGTAGTGATTAGAATAGCTTTTTAGTACCTATTAGTTTATCAAGTACAACATCTCAAATTAGTTCTAAAAGAATTAAGAGTGTTTGTATACAGAGTGTTTATCAGAACACATGAGCTTTCCTTAAATATTTTGAAAAGAGTATTCATCTTTGTGTAATTTGGGATGGGTGGGAAGAGGGTTGATAATCAGTCTGGTTTTCTGAATAAACCTTGAATTAAAAGTAAAACTGAAATGTGGATAGGTGTGCACACTTGCAGTATCTTTTCAGTGCACATGTTTGTTGATTTACTGTTTAATTACTCTGTTCCCTGTAGATACTGTCTGCATCTTGTTTTTCCATGCAGGGACTTGCTTGATTTATTTCCTCATGTTTCTAGGTAAAAAGAGGTTGCACAGAACTTCTGCTTGAACTTGCCTGCATGCAGTCCTGAAGTATAGTATCTCTTTGTTTTGAAAGACAGTGGCATTATGCACTGAGCTGCATTCTTCCTATTTTTTTCTGCTTCAGCTACGTGTAAATGTGCCGTAGGGTATTGAATTTATCAAAAGAATTAACCGAAATAAGACAAAAAAAGCAATAACCAGCTGACTTTACCAATGTAATAATTGGTAGTGCATTAAATAGTGCATGCATAAGTCTGGAACCCATGGTAAAGGCTCTCTGAAACATTTGGTGGCACACATTTGTGCTTGAAGTTCCCTTTTACAACAGTCCATAAATAAACTTAAAACATAGTACTGTTCAACACACACTGTATTACAAAAAAGGCAGACTTTTTTGCATTTCCGTTACGTGGAAATGTTTATTTCTTACCTGTGCATTCTACAACTTCAGTCTGTTTTTCTGCATGTTCAGAACTGCCCCTTTCCTAAGGGAATAAAACCTGCCATTTCTTTCATTTAAATAGTTTCTGAAGGTGGTAGGAGTTGTCACAAGCAAATGTTCCATATTGTTAATTTTTTTCCTGCTACATCATAAACCCCAAACCCAACAAAAAAACAATCAACAAAACCTGTCCCTAGAATGGTAATGAAATAATTTTAAGAGGAAAATAAATCATGTTTACTACTTTTTATGAGAGGGTGAGAAATTGAAGAACCAAGTCTGATGTCACATAATTTTGTCTGATTAGAAGTATAGAATGCCCATTGAAAAGAGAGTGAGGGAGAATTAGGATTAAGGAAAATGGAAAACTTCAGGAATAATCTTTGCAGAAAACTACAGGTCCTTCCTGAATATTCTGTTTTTCTTTAAGCCTCTTGTGACTCTTTAAATGCATGTTTATTTCATTCTTATTCTCAGCTGGAGGAAAACACTGACAAGGGAGGTTGGGGTGGGGAATGAACTGCACTGTCAGGTGCCTCTCTGTTACTTTTATTCCTGCATTCGGGTAATTTTATATTTATATGGAGAATGTGTTGAAAGTCTTACTGGGAAATAACTGTGTTACTACCTTCTTCACTCAAGAGAGTCCTGTTGTCCTCCAGGTGGCAGTCAGGATGAGCGTTCTGAGCAGGTTTCACTGAACTGATTGAAACCCGAGAACAACGTACCAGTAATTCCTTTTAGAATCTCCTACTCCCTACAGTTGTGCTAACCTCAGGTCCTTGAATGCTCTTTCCTATCTTTACCTCTATGTTTATATAAAAAATGCTGTTTGTATTGGAGTGTAGTTCAAGATTAAGCTGGGGGTTCTTGACAAGCTAGTGTTGCAAAATGCCATCAAGCCTTCCTTTCCTTCAATGGTACTTTGCTGCTTTTTCTTATTTCTGTCACATTGCAATAGTAACACACTTAATGCAGTGCCTAAACTTTTTTCGTCGTGAGTTTCTCATCAGAGTCTGAGAGTACTGCAGTCATGAGGGTGAAAAGGAAGGAAAGTCTGTAGAGGTGACTTGGACAACTTCATTTTGACACTGGATCCTGATCAGAACAGCAGTTCTAGGAGTGGCAAAGAGTAAGTAGCAGAGAGAACCTTGTACAAGTGCTAGCTTTGATAGACAGACTTTCTCTGAAACAAGCTCTGCCTCCATAACTAGCATAAATACCAGTCCCTGTAGACTTCACCCCTTTTTTTTTTTTTTTTTTTAAAAAGCATTTGGAGCTGCTAGACAGTTGGGACTGGGGAGGCTGGATATTCTGTGAACCAGTGTGTGAGCTTGTAGAATGGAAATGTGCTGGGACAGATGTCTACTCTGATCCTGTAAACCCAGTAAGGATGGTGTATATGGCTGGTTTTTGTTACTAGTCTGTGATCATTGGTGTGATTATGTGGTTTTCTGGACACATGACAGAATTCATCTAGCACTTTGGTTTTTCATTGCTTGTTTCTGGGATGCCTGAAATGATTCTAAAATTTTTTGATACATTTGAATATATGTAAAAAAATAACAACAGTACAAAACAGATGACCCTACACACCGTGATCATCCTAGTGCATCCTACTGCATTGCCACGGTAGGAACACACAAGTTGTTTTTAATATCCTTTATTTTCTGGGACTCGCACCAAATGATAAAAATGTGTGGTTTTGGGTTCCATCTCTTGGATTTCCGCACCAGCTACGTTTGAGTCCTGTACTGATAAAAAGTCTTGATTTTTTTCTCTTTACAGTTACCTGGGTGTACTGTGATACAACACGGGGGTGGGGTATGAACCTCATTGGTGTACAGCTGTGGTTGCAGACAGTAGCATCCTTGTGTTACATGAATGTTCTGTCACTACCCTGTAATTAAACTACATTCCCCCATGTACTTGGTGATCTGGATACAGATTTACGAAGTCAGTCAGGCATGGTGTCTTAAAGGTATGTGGGCATAGTCTCTTTGAAAATAATGATCATGACTCAAAATACTCTGAGGTAATTTAATTCTTACAGATGAGTTACTGGTGTATTAGTACAGAGGAAGGCTAAGAAATTGCACAAAGGACTGAATACTACTCATGAGTAAAAATGAAAGGGAAATGAAAAATGTTTTATTAAGTTTCAGGCTTATAGCAGTTGGGGGCAAGATGATCTCCAGAGTTCTCTTCCAACCTCAACCATTCTGTGATTCTGATTCTGTGAGAACAAATGAAACCACCAGACAAAAACTCAAAAGTTGAGAAGAAGCTGGTAGTTCTGGCACATCACAGGATGACTGTGAACTGCTAGTTGTAAGCAGCTAGGAAAAAAATAACCTAGGATGCATCAGGATCAGGAGGAGGTGAGGGAGCACTTGCTTCTCAGCCTGGCAGGTAATAAATACCATGCTGGGGGAGACCAGCAGGTGCATGCAAGAACAGAGCTGCCATCTAGAGCAGACCTGGGCAGGCTGGAGGAACAGGTATTGTGCAGTGCAGCTTGGACAAATGCTGAGCTCTAATAGCATTTAAAATGATACCTTAGAGAGTCTGAGTACCTTTCTTACTGGGATCATAATGGACCAGCACCACCTGGTGCAGAACACAATCCTTGGTAGTTTTCCAGACCAGACAGGATAAAGCCCTGAGCCACATGCTCCAGTCTTCTCGCTGATGCTTTGGGCAAGAGGTTGGACTCGGGACCTCCTATGATCCCTACTATTTCTGGTAGCAATAGGAGTGAAGGAGGCTGGGGAGAGTCTCTTCTGCATTCAGGATGTGATCATAGTCGTCAGTCTTCAAGAAGAATTGAAATAGTAGTGCATCCAGGAAACAATTTCTAGGGTAGTCAGAGGAACAGAGCAGACAACAGTAGTCTAGGGAAGTGTAGTTGGGAATTTTTTTCCAAGTTAGAGCGAGATTTGATTTTTATGGGACATAGATAAAACAACACTGACAGCAAGTGTTCTGCTTTTGATGCTAATGGGATGGTGGTTTGAGTACAAATGATGTCCAATTCTTGCCACTAAAGGCAAACGTAAATTAGTGGTTTACAGCCTTTGACCTGTAGCTGTTCATGGGCTATGGACTAGTTCTAAGGGATCTGCAGGTAGTAGCTGAGAAAAGCAGGCATTCTGACAGTATATTTAAATTGGCTGATTAAGGGCTGCACCTCCACTCAAAAATTAAGGGTGTAGGAATTGAAGGATTGTAAACAAGAGTTCATACCAACAGAAAGATACAATAGTATGTCCTCAAAACTATTTAATACCAGATTGATTTAAGCCCTTCACAATGTTTTGGCAGATAAGAAAGGAAACTATAGTGAAGACTGTATAAATAGCCTGTTTGAAAATGTCTTTTTAATTGTTGGTAATATGTGTTGGAATTTGCATTCTCCTGCAGATGAGTTTAAAAAATACCAGAGAATGGACCTGTCTCTACTCATCTCAGTCGGGACAGGGAGTAGAAAGCGAGCTCGCTGGACACTGTCAGTGTGTCAGCTGGCTTTATACAAAATCTACGTTCCTTTTTGATTTAAGACAAACTGTAAACCTTCAGTGCTAGGTTGTAATAAGTGGGTTTTTTTCTGCGTTAGCCAGTTCAGTAGTTTGACCGTGCTGTTTAGCAGTTCCAGGGAATTCCCTGGTGGCACGAGAGGGGGATGTTGTGATGTCTGTCACAACTTTGACCTCAGTAACACCATATATGGATGGGTCTTGGTCAGATGTGGATGTCTGTACATGGTCCTGTACATTAGAAATTGTCAAAGATTAACATACTGTTTAATTCTGTCATTGCAGATTTTACTTTCTGTGACTATTATTGTGTGTGTTTAGTTTCAGTCTTTGGCAATGACATGTCTTATAAACCCTGTGTTATTTGTGATTTTTATGGCATGATTGTTTCCATCTCTTAACTGCAGTAGCCAGTAAGCAACAGTGGAAGAAATCATATGCCTATGGAATGTGGACTGAGGATGTAGGAGTCTTAAATTTAAGCACATTCTCTTCAAATTTATCTGATCTTTGTATTTTTTCTGATTAACTTAAGGAAAATATTGGAATCAAGTGGGACAGTCATTCTAGGCTATAGTTCAGTAGTGCTTGAAATATTAAGTGTTTTTCATTTTATGCTGGTTTTCTTCAAAGTAACTGTATAGTACAGTCTTCGGCACCTCTGAGTGTAATGAGCTTGGCTTTTATTTCTTTTTATTAAGCAGAAATTAAGTGAAAATATTATGGTGAGGAAGGGTACTTAGAGGAACTACTTCGTGTTCAAGACGAGGGAGTCAGCTCTTTGTTCAGAGTTGACTGGACAAATTAATTGAGAGCCAAACACTACTGAAAATACCTGTCTTCCTCTTTATGCTTCTAAGTATTTGTAGAAATCTGACTCATCTGTCACAGCCTGATTTCCATATATAAATGAAGAATAATATTTTCTTTGAAACTCACCATAAATGTGCCCTGTTGCCTGCTGGTATTGTCTGAGAAAACTATGGACAGTGGCTGTAGTTGACTGATTTTAGTGTACTAGCTTGTCACTGTTACTGCAATGTAATACTATCAAGCAGGATTTCCTTGCACTGTTCTCTTTCCCCTCCTTTTTTAACTGAGTCAGCTAAAATAGGTTTTAGTATCTAATCCTTACTGAATAGCTCCCAACTTTAAAGAATGCTATGTTTTGCTCTTCCTCTACTATTCAAAGTGAGCTATGGACATAGTCACAGGAGATGGAATGGTTGCTTACAAAGATTTTTTCCCTGGAAAGTTGAATGAGGTTTGAACTGAAAGAAGTTGACTCAATTTTGGCCTTTTGGTGCACTTCCCTTTTACCACTAGTAGCAGGGAGGTGAAAACAGGCAACTGACTTACCAATAATTCTCTGTCTTGAGAAACTAAAAAAGTCCAATCAACCAACTCACTCTTTCCACTCCCCCTGCTTCAAAATGCTGTTTTTCTCCCTTTAAGACCATTATCATACATCAGTTGAAACTGTGAAACTACCCCTGCAGCTCTATTCCATGGGCTTCTCAGTCTAAACATACCAGTCCTATAATAAATTATATTAAAGGAGAGACGTGTTTTTCCTCAGGAGATTCTGTATTTTCAGGTCATATGCAGCATACTCAAATGTACTAAGTAAAAGCTATCGTACTTCACCGGAATGAATGAATTGCTTAGCATGCACTATAAGCTTTTTTGTAGCAGTTGGTTGTCTCAAACTTAAGAGATCACTTCTAGAACTGAACACACTTGCTTTATTCACATCTACTGTCTAGACCGGTGAATATGTAACCCACCCTGACTGAATCACTTTGGGAATTTTTCTTGTGCACAAAGACTGGAAGTACAATATATACAACTTAAGAATAGAAAGCAATGGTTTATTGGAAGGTGTAGATAACTGGTAGCATGTTAGTCCTAGCTAAGTGTTAATATGCCCTTCATAAGACATCTGATAAGTCATGAGGAAGAACCTGACCTCAAACCAGCAACAAAAATGCCCAGTGTCACCAGGTAAAGACTTGTTGTCCTGACTCCTTGGGAGGTACAATTATAGGTATCCAGATAGGGAGGGAGGAGCTCAGATCATTCTTTGAATCCTTTATGAGAATTTCAGAGACTTGGAAATAAGTAATTTGTATCAGAGACATTTCCTAAACTGTTTGTCCTGTCCAGAAATGTGATGACTTAGCAAGTACCTGCAGAGTCTCAAATTCAGGTTGGTCATGCTTGTTTCTGTAACTCCATCTCTCTAAGCTAGGGCTGTTTATTTTTATAAAGAGCAGTTGTACTTCCATATCGTATTCTTCAGTCACCGAGATTTACTTCAGTTTTGCAAGGTTAGAGAATCATTAGTGAAGTGGTTTACCTCTTAATGTTTTCCACTCTTGAAAAGTTTCACAAAGCGCTTCATAACAGCGCCAGCATACTTCAGAAGAAGGCCTGTTTATAGCTGCTACAGTGGCTGGTCCCAAGCTGCCCAGCTGGACAGTCTACAGTCCCTCTGGTTGTTCTAGGTAGAACCCTCAGTGAACTAAAATGTCATCACCAGCAAATGGAGTTCATAGTGCTCACAAGCAGCTGTTAATGACAACAGACACTAAATTCAGCATGTGTCAGGGGTTGCCAAGCAAAATGGCTGTACTTGTTGCTGCTGTGGCTGAGATGCCAGAGTTCTTGCTGAAGTTCTTGGTGGGCTGCTGCTTGTTTGTACCAGCTTACCCTTAGCTTTCTTTCTGGGTGCTGGTCCTTCAGTACAAGGGGGTCATAGCTGAACCTTCTGTGAGTTTTCCTGTACAGACAAGCTGGTTTCAGGATTGGCAGCAAAGCTTCATGTCTGAAGTGCCCTCACTTTTATCAGCATACGTCATCCAGTTGATTTGAGAGGCAGCAGAAAGTAGGATGTATACGAATGTGGTGTGTTGGCCCAGGCTAACAGCCAAACTCCTGCCCAGCTGCTCACTTACTCCCCCTGCTCCACCTCAGTGGGCGAGAATAAGGAGGAACAGGAATAAGAAAGCTTGTCAAGATAAAGACCGATTGCTTACCAATTACCGTTGCAGGCAAAACAGACTTGACTTGGGGAAAACTAACTTTATTGCCAATTAATATATATCTCTCTCTAATTACTGATTGAGATATTGGGAACCAAAAAGACAAACACTGAAACAGAGGGAAAACACCTCGTCTCCCTTTTCCAAGCTCAACTTTACTCCAGCAACTTCTCCTCCCTGCCTTGTTATCGCCGCAGGTTACAGTCACTGCCTTTTAAAGTGGCAACAAGGGGTGTGAGGAGGATTGGGGATGGGGGTGTTGTGGTCAGCATGTAGGGATTTCACTCTGCTCCTTCCTTCTCCCACCTTTCCTTTGCTGTGGCCCAAGTCCTCCACAGGCTGCACAGACTATCTGCTCTGGTGTGGGCCCTCTGTGGGCTGAAGGAAACACCTGCTCCACTGTGGAGCTCCTCCTCCTCTGGCCCTGGTGTTCCCTCTGCTGCAGCTCGCTCCTTTTTGTTCTCTCTCCCTCTGCCTGTTTGGCGTTCTTGCCCTTTCTTAAACACATTTTCCGTGAGGCACCACCAGCTCAGCTAAGGGGCTCAGCTGTGCCCTGCAGTGGCCCTGCTGGGCTGGCTGGAACCGGCTGTCTGGCACTGGGCAGCCCACACCTCTCCTCACCTCTGCAGCCCGTGATACCCAAATCCTGCCACTGCAGAGTATACCCAGCCTGGGATGGCATATGGTGAGGCAGGAGCCACATCGTTTTAAGGTAAGAAAGCTGACAAGTAATGGCCCTGCTGTCTTTTGAGGGCTCAGCAAGGAGCTTTGCTTAGCAGAGATTCAAGAGTTTGCAAATCTGGTAAGTAACACAGTTTGCCTTTGAAGAGGCTATTTTGGCTCTGGGAAGTTTTGTATTTATCACCTGTGTGGTGTTGTGCTTCCTACCCTTTAATTGGGAGAAGTGCGGTGCTTTTGCACGTATCGCCTTTGAAAGATGCTGGCTCCAGAAATAGCGTGAATCTTTCCAAAGCTGAACGTAGTGTGTGTGGGAAGAGAGGAATATGTCTACGATAAGCTGTGAGAAACTAGCTATCAACGGAGGTGGTGGTTGCTGCGGCTCTCCCTGCGTAGCGAGCCTGTCAGGAGTAACTCGGGCTGGTTGTGGTTGTCGTTGGGAGTCTCTGCTTGCTGTGGTCTTGGGAGGGAAGATTAGAGGAAATGGCATCTTGTAGTCCTGCTATTAAAGCCACATGGGATTTTCAGTAATTCACTTAGTCTGTACAAATGGGTTTAATTATGTTTCTCTGCCTTTGTAAGTAGTAAAAGGTTTGGGAAGCTTGAATTACCATACGATGATGACATTTTAAAAATTTCTGTAGTAAACCTAGAAAAGCAGCACTCTGGGGATAAAGCGTCCGTTCTTTGCCAGCGTTTTAACAGATTGCAATTACAGCTGATGGTACAGTGTTGCAATACTGTGAAGGAAGATGTGACAGGAAGGAAGGATTGCATAGTTCTCTATTCTGAAATGGATAACGGCTTTGTGGCCTTCTTAGGAAAACGTGTGATTCTTTTCTTGAGGAATAAATCTTCTCCAGAACAGAGATTAAGAAGATTCACAAATAATTACACTTAGCTGTGAAAACATTTCTGTGTATATTAAATGTGGACAGTTGCTCACTGCACAGCATAGCAGTTGGCACATTTCTTACCCCTTCTGTTAGGTTTGGACAGTTTGTAGGTCTGCCTCTAAAAAACTATGTCAAAGTGGCAGTTGTTGCACGTTATTGTTGCTTATTGAGTGATAAGGTAGTCATAAGCTTGGCCGATATATTGCATTGAAACTAAGGCTATAGTTACAAATCAACAATTTAACAGCATGGTTTTGAGGGTGCTGCTGCTGTGGAATTTTTATGTTATCCTAAAATGAAATTTAAGAAGGACATGGTTTTTTTCACCCCTTAAATGCAGCCTTGCATGGAGGTTGATGCTAGTAGATTTCTGATGACAAGTTATTAACTGAAAAACAGAGTTGTGTATACTCAGAAATTGTTAACAGAATCTGACTGTTTTCAGTGGGCTTTCCCCACACGCAAGCTAAATCAGTAGGGAATAGAAGGACACTCACGGTTTTTATTTATGTGTGGTTCTGTAATGGCTTAAGTCAATGAAAGTCAGTACCCAGCCCCTCCTCTTTACATTTAGGGGAATGAGGTGGTTCAGGTCATTGGCCCAGGAAAAAATCAACCTAAGTAGTGATGTAGGACCACGTTAGCTTATACAGGGTCTTTTGAGCACAAGTACTGGCATAAGATACAAGTCAGGAATGTCGATGACGTAAAGGAGGGACTGGGGCAGTGCCAGCTTTTGTTGGCTTGCATTGCTGTGGAATTGTACCTTTTATAAACTGACAACAATGCATCTTCATATGCAGAAGAAAGTTGTATCCTGCTGCTGACAGGAAAAAAAAATATTCTTACAAAGATAGCTTCCATTATATGGTATAGCTACACAACTACATGTATTTGGTGACCTTGTAAAGCAGTCAAGATGTGGCTCAGTTTGCAGAGTAACTTTAAAACCACGCTATGTATCTCCTATGACATTAACCTGCCAGGTCTGACGTCATAGCAATTGTAATGTTACTGTGCAAGGAAGCTGTAGGTTCTGAAGCAGTTAGAATTTCCAAATGTGAATACAAACTATTTTATTTGCTGTTGTGTATATCAGGAAAGCCTTTTTTCAAAGATGTGCTGCTGTCCTTTCAGTAGTTAGAAATATAAGATAGATAACACTTAAGAACTATGTTTCTATATAACTACAATAGTTTAAAAAAGCAATCTAACTTCATATATTTTAATGTTAATCCTTTTTTTAGCCACAAAACCTGTCCGCAGAAAATGTGGTATGGCTACCTTTGAACTTCTGTAAAAATAAATTCAAGTCTCAATCAGGTGGTCTTTTGCAGGCTATATTAACATTAGCATTAAAGTTGACGAGAATGTAAACAAGAAAGACTCAGTATAAGAGTCTTTGGTTTAGAAACCAAAGATGTAATGTTTTTATGCTTCCTTTCGCAATTACATTATGATTACAAGTTTATAGGAAAATCAAGTTATGCCTTTGGTATTGGAATTAGTCAATACTTTGCATCAAGTGTGGGGAAAGTGCCTGGTTTTCAAGGGAACAGCTCATCAAGATCTGACTGAAGTCTTTGTAGCAGGATAGGAAAAGAAGTATTGCTATAAGGATGGGGGAACCTGTGTAGCTTGGAGAGCCGTAGGCAGAGTGGGAATAGATGGCAAGGGCAGAGCTAAGGCGAGAGTTAGGTTTGATCTTGCTTTGACTAGGCATTTGTGAGGCAAGGTAGCAAATTTATCAGAGTAGCTCAGGCAATGCTACCTTCTCAACATAAGTCACTGCCATGTGCATTGACTTCTTCCTTGCCAACAGCAGCAAACAATGGCTTTTCAGGATGCTGGTGAAATGGTTAACGTGGACACGGCCAGTTTGCTTCTCCTGGTCATTACTATTTTGCCCATTCATACAGATCTCCCTGATTCACTCATTTCTGCCTTCAGTTGCCTGATGATTGGGCTGGCAAGGATGTTTAGCCTAGAACTGCTTTTGGTACATAACTTTCAAATTATTTAAAATTATTGGAAATGGCTGGACAAGTGAGATGTAAATAGAATTGTCTTACCTTTTTTTTTTTCCTTCCTTAAATGAGAATCTGACCAAGTTGTCCCTGAAATTTTGATATGTTTTGTTTCTTTTCTTGTGCAATTCTGGTACTCACGTATCTTTGATTTTTAGAGGTTTTGCATCCCAGTTGGATCAAAAGAAGATGTACGTGCAGCTCAATGTGGCAGCGTTTTTAAGTGCTCCTTGAAATTACGGTTCCAAATGCCTGAGGGTTTCCTCTGTGTGGATGATTTTTAGAAAATGTTACTGTCTCATGTTTTAGTGGTTGTTGGGGGGGGTGTGTGTCCCCACTTTTCTTAAGATATCACTGGGTCTTCAGCTATTTCATGGTTAAAACCAACTTTGTCAGTTCTTGAAGTAAAATTCTGTACGTGTTTTCCATCAAACCTGCTTTCATCAAGACTGCGCGATTAAATGCTGCAAGGTCAATTTGCAGACTGGCCAGTGAAAATGCGCCTCATTTTCCCACTTAACTACACAATTCTCTGTTCTGTGCCAAAGTGTTAATTTTTTACAGACACACTGTAATTATACAGTGATTAGTAACTCTATAGGGTGTGGTCATAGATAATACAGAAGATAAATGCTTTTCAAAACTGAGCTACTGTAAGGTAAGAATTAAATGTGCAATGAGGTTCCAATTTTTAGTAGTAGTTCTGCAGTGTCCTGTCTCATCCTGCCAACAGGGACAGTGCAAATGCCTCCCTTCAAGAAGAGGTAGCATCTGGGATCAGCCAGTCCTTGGAGCAGCCATCCCTGAATCACCAGCCAAAACAACAGTGATAGAGAGGAATGGGCAATGAAAGCAGTGAGTCTTAGTTTTGTAGGCAGTTTCTTCCCCTGTGTTTCAGGAATAGCAGCTTCACTTTCCTCCCACCCTCAGGACAGAAGAGTTTGTCCTTTTGGAGCATTCAGGTGCAAACTGGATAAAAGCATCTGTAAGCGTGGATATGAAAACACATTTTTGGCATGATTTGTATTATACTCTAAAGGTTTCCTGTCTTCTGTGGCAAATCACTTTTGATAAATCACATCACCTTTTGTGGTAAGATGTTTTTTCCCTTTACTACTAAATCATTACAAATGGTGGTAGCTGGAACAGTTACTGCCACTTTCATTAAGTGCCCTGTGCATCCTGGAATCTCCTAAGTGCTACAGCCCAGTCCATACCAAAACATTTAAGACTGTGGGAGCTTTGATGTAAGGATGTAAGTAGTCCTGAGGCAGTCAGAAGTATGACTCAAGGTTTTTAAAAGTTAAGCATTCATTTAACTGTTTTGTTAGGTCTGGTGCAACTTTTCATCAGTTCGAAAGACTGAGCAGCCATCTTTCAGTAAGTCAACAAAAACAATGTATTAATCTGTCAGCACAGGCAGCTATTGGACCAAGTCCAGAATACAGGTCCAAATAATTAAAAAAAAAAAATAAGGGCCTAGTTCTGCTGTTTTTTTCATGCTCAGTAAAGAAAAAAAAAATCTGGTTTGTCAAGGCGAGTTTAGGTTACAGTTTGGGTCTGTTTCTGTTGCATCACTGTCCTGGTTTCAGCTGGGACAGAGTTAACTTTCTTTTTAGTAGCTGGTACAGTGCTGTGTTTTGGATTTAGTGTGAGAATAATGTTGATAACACACTGATGTTTAGTTGTTGCTAAGTAGTGCTTATCTTAAGCCAAGGACTTTTCAGTTTCCCATGCTCTGCCAGCAAGCAGGTGTGCAAGAAGCTGGGAGGGAGCATAGCCGGGGCAGCTGACCTGAACTAGCCAAAGGGGTATTCCATACCATGGAACGTCATGCCCAGTATATAAACAGGGGGGAGTTGGCCGAGAGGCGCAGATCGCGGCTCGGGAACTAACTGGGCATCGGTCAGCGGGTGGTGAGCAATTGCATTGTGCATCACTGGTTTTTTTTCTCTCCCTGCCCCCCCCCCCCCTTGTTATACTCCTTTTCATTACTATTATTATTATATTTCATTACTATTGTTAGTATTATATTTTACTTATTAAACTGTTCTTATCTCAACCCACATGTTTTACTTTTTTTTTCCTTTCCTCCCCACTGTTGGAGATATGCGAGAAACAAAAAGGATGCTATTTAGTTAACGAGGCATGACCTTGAGAAGAGAAACAAGATGACACCATAAGTCAGTGGGTAAAGACATACCAAGATAAGCACAGGGGCAATCAAAGAGCTACTTGAACTGTGAGTGAACTATCCTAATTAACATACTAGAAAACCCACCCTTGAGTAGGGAGAGCCCCCTACCAACAGAAGCCCCTTCCTCACAGAATATGCGCAGTAAAAAAGGAGGACACTGCGACTTTAAGTGGAGATGAGACTTGCGAGAACCAATAGGAACGAGAGTAACTAAGCAAAACTGTAAAAATACTGATAACTGTTGCTTGAAAGGTATAAAATGCTTTACCGTGTGTTAACCAGGTATGCTAGCTTTGGAGTTACCACCTAGCACCCATCTCTGTGCAGACATGAAATAAACAAATATCTCGGCTCTGTGTGTTAATCGGCTTTTTTGCACACCGGGTGAAAGAATCCTGATTTTTGGGACACCACCCCCCCACTGGGAGGGGGGAGGGGGAAGCGGCTGCGTGGTGCTTAGTTGCTGGCTGGGGTTAAACCATGACAATCACATTTCTGTTTTATGTGTTACCTAGTAGTAAAATAAATGGAAGTTTTCAAAATATTGGTATACATGCTAATGTATTACAGTACTTACGAATAGCAGAGGGAATTTAGAAACATCAAAGCACTTCACGGTGCAGCCTTATACTGAGGTCGCAGATGATGGGGAGGCGGCAACATAATTCAAAAAATAAAAAGGAAATCAACAGGCTACCAGGCTGAATCTGATGATTAGCTGAAGAGGGTGAAGGCTAACGAGTGCTCTGAAAGTTGGAGTGGGTGCTGAGCTTGTGTGTTCAAATGGCTGCTGTGAGGGAAAGAGGCATGTAGAAACACAAGCTGGACAAGTCACGGCAGTAGGAAGGAGTCAATGAAGTGGGCATCAGCCCACCAACAGCTTGGCCTGAGACATAGGGCTTGTGCTTGTGGGATTTTGCTCTCAGCTGGCCTGCTCATTTACAGACTGGGATCAGCAGTGAGACATTGGATTTGATAGTTGTGGTAGGCAAAAAAAAAAAAGAGAAGCTTAAACTGTGAATGCTGATAGGTAATTACCACACGTAATTGTGGTGTGTGTGCAGGGTGAGGGTCTCAAACTGAGCTTTTGAACTCTGGAGTACAAACCTGCTGCTTGCTAGGTACAGCTGCGTGGGCTGCTTGTGACTTCTTGTAACACCTGAACTAAAGGGGCATTTCCTGAATCCTCCCATTAACGAATACGCATGAACCAGTGAGTAGGCTGATCGTGCTTTCTGCTTTGGCATGTGGGCTATCACATCGGAAAGCCAGGGGCTTGGGGATGGGAAAGAAGGTGAACATCCTGCAGGGAGAAAGATCTTGGAAGTGGGGAGAGATCCTGGAGGTGGGAGAGATACATGGAGACAAATGCTGGGGGAGCTTGGGGACCTTGGCTGGTAAGGTTTGGGGTTGATAATGGTGAGCAGCTGTGGAGCAGGGAGCCAGCACAACCTTCCCAGACCAGTGGCCATCTCCCTGATGGGAAGGGCTGTTGGGCTTGAGTGAGTGAGATAACCGATTAGGGTGACAGCTCAGATGTCACTGGTTTTAAAATAAATCTCTGTATCCAGATCTACAGCTTGTCTTGCCTGTGGTGCTAGTGTAGGATAAACACATTTATTGTCCATTATGGATCTCTTCCTGAATTGGGACCAAGACCTCTGGATGACATCTGCATTGATTAAGATATTAAAATGCAGTATCTGTTCTTGCAGAGTGTCTGCTTAGAAAGACTGTCAATGCTTACTGAGAAGCATGTTACTGGGGACTTTGGATTTCCATTTACTAGCTTCACGGTATCTCTCAGTTGCAATATTCCTTCTAATTCTCGTTTCTTTTATTCCTTTTTATGTTGCTGGTGGCTGCAGTTTTCTTCTAAGTCATGAATTGGAATACATTTGTTAGCTTTGAAAGGGATTATAACTTCATTTGTTTCTCTCAGAGTGCTGATGCCCTGAACAATGCATGAGGTGCATATGTGTGTGTGCTCCTCGGTGATGGCTGTTACCCAATATGCTTGTTTCACTGTGCATGTTTATGCAATTTAAAGACATTGTTGAATTGACTCGTCTGCATCAAAATGCCGCTCTGTACATCGTTATATAGCCGGCTGCTTAATGCCCTTTGAAAGTACTGTGAGATTTGTGCCAACGCACCCTAAAAATCCACATCTGTGGGAGCTGCAGGCTGTCC
Organism: Gymnogyps californianus; assembly: GCF_018139145.2. Classification (NCBI taxonomy): domain Eukaryota; kingdom Metazoa; phylum Chordata; class Aves; order Accipitriformes; family Cathartidae; genus Gymnogyps; species Gymnogyps californianus. The sequence goes on along the minus strand of NC_059500.1, from coordinate 65,040,234 downwards.
CTTTGCTGGGGGCAGCCAGGCTGGGTCAGCGGCCGCCTCACCCCGGCCGCCGGCTGGCTGTCAGCCCGTGTCCCGCCGGCCGGAGCCCCGCCAGGCAGGTGGGCTCGCCGCGGCGGGCGGGGTGTGCGAGGGGCGGGCGGGAGGCGGCCCCGGGCACGGCGGGAGGCAGCGGTGAGGGGTCCGGCGGCACGGCGGGGGCGGGGGGGGGGGGGGGGCGCGTTGGAGGCTTCGCCCCTCGGTCCCGCGCGGGTCCCCGAGGCAGTGGCTCAGCAGGGCGGGTGGGGCAGTGCTCCCCCCGCTCCGCCGGCCCCTTTCGTGGGGCTCCCGCCGCAGGCACCTCCGTCCCCCGGGCAGCATTTCCCGCGGGCGGCGGGGCTCCGCGCCGGTGCGGAGGCAGTTGGCGTCGCGGGCAGTCTGACACCACTCCCCGGGAGCCCTGGCGCCGGGGGCGGGGGGTTTCTGTCTTTCAGAATTACAGGAAAAAGCGTTACTTGTGCTGAGCCTGGTAACTTCCTATTTTGTTACATCCTTTCGCAGTCGCGGGGAGCCAGAGGTCCCTGTTAGGCAGAACGCCTGTTCTGAAGCTGCGGTAAGTGAAAAGTTTTGGTTGGTTGGTTGTTTTTTTTTTTTTTTTGCAGAGATCCCTCTGCTCATTTTGTTAATATGGAACGTGGGAAAGTGTGAAATTCTTCCCTAGAGTGTTACTCGAGTGGATCTTTACCAGCGGTGATGCGTGCTTGCATTCACATATCTCTAGATGTTCGTCACAGACTTGAGGTAGTGCATGCTTCTGTGTCTCTCTGGGCCAAGCAACTCCTTTCAGTTTCTTTCAAGTCCATAAGACAGTAAGAATTGAAGCTTCCTATTTAGCCGATTGTGTTTGTCTCTTTTTGGGAAGAATATGATACAGATGTTTGGCAGTGGTTTTCTTTGTGTGTGAAATGGTAGGAGTTAGTTCTCAAAATGTTTGCAATATATGCAGTCATCAAAGGCAGTAAAAGCTCTTTCCTAACTGCTGGCTGCTTAAATTGTATTCACTCAGATTTTCTCAAAGTGGCGTATCAGATTTAGATACACTGGCCCCATGCTTCTTGTGTACTTGAACAGTTTCTGCCTCCTAGGAAAAAATAATTTTGCATTACGTTTGTGTACACATCGTTTACATGCACTCAGGCTTAAACTGTGGAAGCTGCACTGAACTTCTCATCTGTAATGGACTGTGTGACTTGTCTTTTGAAGATGATTGTCTAAAATAGTTGAAATCTAACTTCTAGCCTCTGTCTGTGAATTAAGACACTGGGCAAGAGAATGTTTTAATGCTTGAAGAAAGCTTCATGTATTGGGCAAAGGAACAGAATGGTCAGTTCAGATTTTTCTGTCAGAGGCTAATCAGTAACAAAACAGCTCTCAAAAGGGATAAAAACGGGGGAGGGAAGGCTTTAGGTTTATATCATAGAGGTTGCAGTATTGAACATTAAAGATCTTGATTTTTCTATAATAATCATGTAAGTCTGGTAATTTTTTGCATTATTTGGTGCTTGTAGTGAACGTTTTCAATTAAAAAATGCTGTACTGGGAGATCTCAAAACGTGGCTGTTTTTAGTAGGTCCCATGGAGCCTGGTTTCACACTATCGTGCCATGTTTCAGCTAGCGGTTTTGACTAAGATATGAAAATATTGTTAATAAAGTTTATAGTATAGGTAGTAAACAAAAGAAAAACAGGATATATAATCTTTATGAGATGATCTGAATTAGCAGGGTAATATGGCAGTTGTCTTATGCAGATCAACACCAAGATAAATATATTTGGGATCAAAGAATACAGAGGATGCTCAACAGGACACAAAACTCTTGGAAAGTAGTAATGTAAAGACCATTTTAGATGACTGTGTCCTCTGTTGGGGCAAAAAACAGCTAACGTTCTGCTTAGATGTACAGTAATGGGAATAGGAGGTAAGTGTCTGGTAGTGATCTTATGTTCTATAACAAGGTACATGAGGTGTTTAGCATCCAGCAGTGAAAGGTGATAAGGAATAGGTAAAGGTTAGCTGTGCAGAGGCTTCCCTGTCATGTTATACATTCACTGCATTAATGCAATGGAGACTGTAGCTCACTTCTGTAAGTCTAGCTCTGACTATTCAGATATTGTGCCTGCACTTCAGGAAGGGTGTGAAATACTGGAGAACCTTCAAAAGAGGATATAAAAAAATAACCAAAGTAAATGGAAAACAAACCTTTTAGAGAGGACTTAATGTATATTCTTTACACTTATAAGGTTGAGATGAATATGGAGAAGGATATTTGATAGTGGGAGTGTAAGCAAACTTCTTAATCACTGTGAAAAGGAGATAAAATGGTGTGTAGGTATCGTTTATATTCCAAATTAACTCCTAAACCCAAGAAAAAGTGATGCAATAGTAGTATAAGTGCAAAACTCACTATTAGCTGAGCCTGTAATGAGTCTGAGTTTATAATGTTTTTTAGAATATATGATTAAATCTCTTTTTCAGAATGATGTATTATGTGTACAGGTAAGCTGTGGGGTCACAGTCATCTTTTCTGAGTGACAAAGTATGAAAGTGAGGTTTTGCTCTCATTTTGTTCTCTTCCTGTGTCTGTGGGAGCACAGGACTACTTGCATTGTTCTCTGCATTCTTCTAACGCTTGCAGCGCTGCAGTAGGACAGGGATTATAATTATATCCTGCGTTTTGGGGCTGTAGCTGATTCCATGAACAGTCCAGGAAAGTTTTTGTTTGCTTTCTTACAAAACACAGTTTTCTAATATTATAAAAGTGGATGTGCTTTTTACCCTGGAACATCTGGAACTGGTCTTAGTTTAAGAGGCAAGGCTGGACAGGGTGAACTAATGCTCTGAAGTAGTACAGAAAATATTCCTTCTGATTTTCTGACAGGTGTGTATTCTGTACAAACCTCAGGTTAAAACCACCCAAATCTGGCAACTGTAAGAGATTTGGATCTGGCCACCCTCTCTCGATGAGAGTTCTACATTTCTTTAAAGCTCAATGCATGGATCCTCCTGCCCTGACCATCCATTTTTCTCACCTAGTTGCTTGCCATGGCAGAGGCATATTGTTCTCCACCTTTGTTTGAGTGACTGTGCTCAAGGAAGGGGCACAGAGGCAACCATCCTATCTAAATAACATCTTAGTAACCAAAAATGTCTGACACAAAATAATCTCTCAAAGTAGACTCTTGTAACCAAAATAGACTTTGTAGTCCCTCAAACACTGAGCCTAAGAAGGTGGCTCCAAGACCAGACCTGTACATGAAGCCTGTTTAAGCCCTAGCTTGACTGTTTTCTTAGTGAAAAAAGAACAAGGAATGGCAGTGCCACTATGAGAGCTGCAGTTCTCTCTGGTAGTATCACCAACATTCAGTTCTAGTGATCTTGATGGCTTGGCCTTTCTTTTAGTGAGCATTATCAAATTGGATATAATCATGTAGTTAAAATGAAAAAAGTTACCAATATGTAAAAATAAAGAAATTAAATCTAGTTTTGTGTTTGTAGTTTTAAGCTTTTTCCCTAAAAATTAAGTTTTTATTATGAGGTATAATGTATTAATTAGGAAACAAATATTTGTTTTGCAGCTTTTTTATCTAGCTGAGCATTTTATACCTTAAGATATATTTAGAGGCTTGTTATGCTTGTTCAGACCATAATGAGTTATATTCTATTTACTAGATATGGATTAATTATTTTTCTGTATTAGTATCAAGCTGCATTTAGGTAAAAATTGTATTTAAATTCTAATGTACAGCATTTTATATTAAAACATATTAATATTCAATATGCTGTTAAATATTGTTCTATAATAAAAGACAGAGTTTATCAAAACATGTTTTGCATCTGTAACTCTAGGGTATACTAAACAAATTGACTGTTATCAGCAGTTATTAACTGAACTGACCTTTCCTGGTCACTATATCCTTCAGGATTTTGGAACAAAAGTATCTTATCCTTTTGTGCCTATTCTTTTTATTTAGAGACTGAAAGAGGAAAACGGCTTTCCTGCTTTTTCAGTTTCCAGTTGATTTGCAGCTTTTAAAATAACAAGTCATTGAACTTGATGAACACAGCCTTTGTTTCTACTTTTCCTTGCCTGCTATGGCATATTTAGAACAAGTTTCTGCGGTCAAAAGTTGGCACAGCATTTCAAGGGGCTCTGCTCCACGCTGCTCCTTCAGATGTGTCCGTAAGCTTAGTGGTTTCTGTTTTCTCAACAAATGTGTATCGTTTGAATTTATTTAATTTAAGTGATTTTAGTAGATTATGACAGCATTATGTTTTAAGATAGGCTGCCATAATTTCAAATTTAAATAGGTTTATTTTTTAAAAGAAAACAAGCCTAAGTCCTGTTTAAATCAAGTTCTCTTTAAATGTTAAAATTTTAAATCTTATCCTGGTCTGAGGTTCAGCTGACTATTTTTTAGCTCAGTTAAGGACTGTGGGTTATGAAACCAGTGTGCTCAGGATCTTTCACTACAGTGTCTGTCATTTTTCCCATGGATGAGCTTGTCAGTGCATGATTTATAGGGATTAGAGAGCTGGGAAAAGACATTAGCTGTCCCTCACATTTACTGCTTCCTCCAGTATGTTTACATGTCATTCTCTTTTCTGACCTATGTAGAGAAACCTCTGTTTTCCTCTTCTGATGCTCGCTGATACTCACCCTTGATGGAATCCTGACCAATCCTGGAAGCTGATGCTTCTACACCCTGTTATCTAGGAAGGAGACTGAAGTTCATTATTTGGATCGTTTGCCTGAAATGTCCTCTTTCCCTCTAGGATTTGTGTAAACGCTGATGGATTTGAATCTTGGAGTTCTGAAAACTGATGGTTATGGCTTTTCCAATTGCGTCTGTGCATAACGTCGCAGTCGGGTGGCCCAGTGGGGCTCAGCACAGGCTTGGGCTCCTGGCATTCAGCATTGGCTGATCTCGTATAGGGCAAAGTCTGTCTCTCCGTATGGTAGCTGACACAGCAGAGCTGTAGCAATTGCTACTAAAGACTAAATAAAAGACACCAATGGCTATTCAGCTTCTTTCCTCTTTCATAATTGTTAGAGGGGTGTCAGACTTAGTAGGAAAGGATGCCCTGTCAGGTTCCAGCAAAGATGATAGAAATTCTTGAAGATGACTGAGCTTATATTTTATGTAGGCTAAAGGCATACTGCCTTTCCATTTATAGACGTACCATGTTCTTTATTCATGGTGTAACAGCTATACTGCATGCAGAAGTATGAGTTTGTGGGGCTAAAAAAAAAAACCTTAGAATTGGATCTGAATGGAGAAAGCTTTCCTGTTCCAAAATGAGGGAGAAGGGTGATTAAGAAAAAGTCCTAAATAGAGTATGGGAAAAGTTACTTTGGTTAATCTTTTCCTCTGACTTCTTTAAATTTTTAAACCATAGCTCTTCCAAACAACTTACATTTCAAAATGAAAATGGAAAGACAGAGGTTTTGGTATTGAGAAGGCCTTGTTTCATCAACTGTATTACACAATTTTTTATTTATTTAATGAGACCTTCATTGAGATTTGCCCCTTCCTGCAAGAAATCTGGCTTTGGTGAATCAGTTTTTAAAATACTTGAAGAAGACAGTTCTGTTCATGCTATTTGTTTAATCATCAGAATTTAGCTTTTATTAGGTATTTTTAAGCGAAGCAAATCTGAATTTATGATGTGACTTTCACTCAGGAGTGTTCTTCCATCACTTTTACACGTGCAGTTTCTTAAGTGAACAGCCAAAGAGCTATTTACTCACGTACCAGTATAGTGACAACCACGTAAGACATCAGCAGGGTTGTAACCTGCTGAGTTGCTACTGTGGTCTCTGACATGTAGTAACTAGCAGCTGGCATGTCAAATAACCGGTTGCTACTTGGTATTTGAGAAAGTGGAAGGAGGTGCAAGATAGCATCAGGACTGAACCAAATTAACAGCTCATAGCTGGCAAAAAATGTCATGGAGGTCTCTCTCCCCAGTCCTCTCCTCTGTTTCACCGAGATGCCTGTAAAATCATGTAGCAAGTTGCTTACATTTGCTAATGTAGCACAAACACATTTTTTGCTTAGTTTTCTGCTATTTTAGCAAGTGGAAGTGACTTACTGTGTGATGAGCACTAGAAGAGGGGGGAAAAGGTAGGTATGGGTACAGGACGAGGAGCACTCACTGAGTGTGGATGGGATCCTCAGCTATTTAAGCTTTCTGGTGAGCATGTGGAACTAGAATTTTTCAAAGGCTTGTAACTTGGCATTGTGGCCAGATTTGCCATGCCTGATCTTTTAGCGCTGTGCTCCACTGTGGTGGAATGTGCGGTGGTATGTGGTATTTTTGGCACAAGCATGACTCAAAAATGTTTTTATGATTTTCCAATGCTCTTGAGTTCCAATTCCTTGCTAAAAAAGTGTGGGATTGCTGGAGCTAGTCAAAGGAATATGATAAAAAAAAACAACTTTCCTTGTTCTTGGAAATAACTATTTTGGCTGAAATGCAGCCTCTTCTGTCTCGTGTCCCCTCAAAAATAGTGAACCAGCATATGTAGAATATGAGCAGAAACTTAGAGCTTTGCCAAGTTGTAAGCAAAGACAGACAGTGGGAAGTCTTTGATAAACTTAATAGGCTTTTTCCTTTTTTCTTTTTTATATAGCAGATTGTTCTTCATTTCCCTGCTAGAGTTTTTCACTCTTTGAAGTGTTCTATGCTTTAACCAAGGCCATGGTTCCACTCATACTGTCTTTTCATTTTTCTGACAAACTCTCAGCAAAGACCTATGAAATAATTTAATTTCCGGAAGAAGGGTGGCTGCTCCCAGATAAAGTCAGTGTCCGTGTCAACTCATGGTAGCTTTTTTTTCAGCGGATCTTCTATTGAAATGAACTGTTAATTTTATTAAAAACGTTTTGTAGATTGATCCTTTCCCAGGCTGGAAGGGACTTTGCATGTCCTACCTGCGGAGAACCATGATCTTCGTTTTGTTCTTGGTATTAGCTGGTCTTTTTTTTTTTTTTTTTTTTTTTTTGAGTAGTCCACAAAGTAGGAAAACCTATTAGCACTTTTTATTTAGAGCAGTGTAATCAAGTTCAGTATTGACAGCTGCTCTGTGGTGACATTGGTTTTCTCTCTTTTTGCTCGATTCTTTTATAGTTGCATATATTTGAAATTATGCTGCTGCCTATATGATCTGGAAGCAGTTGTTTCTTGACATACTGTTATCTAATCTTATGTCAGCTTTGTTTTTTGTTACTCTGTAGTTATGTTCGGTGAATCTAAGGAAGAAGTCAATCACTACGGGAAATTCTTTAATTAGTCATGGCTATAATATTTAAACTTTGTATTCTATGGTTGATGCTGACAAGTGGAAAGCCTGTGTTTTGAACTATTGGTTTTATTTCATGAAGTCTTTACAGAATACGCAGTGAGCTTTTATTACATGTTGCTAGCAGTTAAGTCTACAGAAAAGAAAGAATAGAGCTTTATTATTTATGGTAAGTACCTTAAGCTCTTTCCTGTAAACAATTATATGTATGCTTATATTCACATGCCACACAGGATTTGGTATTCTCATGAATGAGTATATCCTCCAAGATTAAAGCCATATCCATAGAGCTGTTGCAAAAACATTTTATTTGATGAATAAAATTGTTTACTTTTTAAAGTTTTTAAAAAAATGCTTATGCCAGTGTAGCATCTGTAACTCGTTATTGATTTGTCTTTGGCTTACCATTCCTCCTCTGTCAGATAGTTTTGATTAGGTGCATCATCTTGTAGTGCTCTTGGTTATTTTGCTTGGCTTTGTTGATGTTGATAATCATCTTTGAAGTGTGTTGGTTTTCGGCAACTACTAGTCTCCTAGGTAATGAAGTACTGACTACATCAGTGTTTACCACAGCTGTATAGCAATCATTGGTGTGTGTTCCTATGAAGTTGGTAAAGCCTTTTTTAGAGTTATCATTATGATTTTTCTTCATTTTTGAATGGAATGTAGTTTTCTTGTAGCCATGACTTTGGGACTGATTTTTTTTACTTTGGTATCTTTCTTAAACTTTAAAAAATATAGTTAAAAGAATAAACACACACTTTAGTGCATACAAAATATATTCTTAGCTTTAACAGAGTGGAACTTCTAGTATCTCATCAACATTGCTATGGACTATATTCTAAAATTTAAAAATAACTATCTAAATATTTTTATATCTGCATCTATTTTTAATTCTGCACCTACTGGTGCAGAATACTTGGAACAATTGCTTAAGGTTCCTTGCTTTTACTGCCATCAATAGCGTAATTCATCTTTACTGCTTTGAGAACAAGAACTTACACCCAAGGTAATTAATGTAGTAATAGATTCTCTTTTTGAAATTGCTTTGTTTCTTGTTGGTACACATCTTGATACAGCTGTATTTTAGGAGTGTGTCACTGGGCAAACTCCTCCCTCATTTCTCTTTTTATCCCATGTGCCTTTTTTGGTTTTTTTTCTCCTGTTTTGTACTGTCATAGCCTCAAAGTTTACAAAATGCTTCCTGAGACAGACTGAAAATAATGTTGAAGATGAGTTCTGGCAGAAACTGAGTGGAAAGCATTTTTTTACTATGGTTTTCTCTTTTAGATTGCCGTAAAACTTAGTTTTGCTACAAAATAAGTTTTTGTGGAAGGGACCATAATGTAGGGCAGAACCCCTTCTGCCTGTATCCTACCTATAGATTTCTGTCCCAAACAGTGACCTGGTGCACACCTGCTTCCCAGCATTGTCCGAACCTGTGGGAGGAGGAGATGCCTTGTTTGGTCTGAAAGCTGCTGGTGTACCTGTTCTAGGGAGATAGCACTTGCCTCCCACTTGGAGCCCTCCTGAGATACAGGTTTGCATGGAGAGCTGAAATTCCAGCAGCTCCTCAGATAAATCTGAAAACCTGATGTGAAACAGGGACTCTAACTAACTGCAGCAATAGTAATGCCCACCTTTTGCTTATGAACATAGTAGGTAGAGACACTTGTCCAGTAAGTCGGAATATTGGGCCCTGGGCCCTCATCTGCTGGAGGGGATCTGAAACCTCTGTTTTCTGCAGGTAGATCTCCTACTTACTAGCCAAAGAAGTAGTCTAGCTGGCAACATATTCTGCCCTTCATGTTGCAGCTGGGCCACTTTACAGACAGGGGTTGTCACAGAGAAGGTGGTGAAGCATGGGCTGGATGCGCAGACAGGTGAATTGAAAACTGGCTTAGCAAATGGACCCAGAGGGTAGTGATCAGTGGCACAAAGTCTAGTTGGAGGCCAGTGACTAGTGGTGTACTCCAGTGGTCAATACTGGATCCAATCCTGTTTATCATCTTCATGAATGATCTGGATGATGGTGCAGAGCATACCCTCAGGAAGTTTGCTGATGACACAAAGCTGGGAGGAGTGGCTGATGCGCCAGAGGGTTGTGCTGCCATCCAGAGGGACCTCGGCAAGCTGGAGAAACGGGCTGCCAGGGACCTCATGAAGTTCAACAAGAAGTGTCAAATCCTGCACCTGGGGAGGAACAACCCCAGACACCAGTACAGACGGGGCTGAAAAGCTGGAGGGCAGCGTTGCAGAAAAGGCCCTGGGGGTCCTGGTGGACACCAGGTATAGAACATGAGCCAGCAATGTGCCCTTGTGGCAAAGGAAGCTAGTGATATCCTGGGCTGTGTTAGGAGGAGTGTAACCCGCAGGTTAAGGGAAGCGATCCTTCCCCTCTGCTCAGCGCTGGTGAGGCCATACTTGGAGTACTGTGTCCAGTTCTGGACCCCCCAGTACAAGAGAGACGTGGACATACTGGAGAGAGTCCAATGAATGGCCACAACGATGATTAAGGGACTGGAGCATCTGTCGTGTGGGAGAAGGCTGAGAGAGCTGGGACTATTCAGCCTGGAGAAGAGAAGGCTCAGTGAGGATCTCATCAATACCTGAAGGGAGGGTGCAAAGGAGACAGAGCCAGGCTCTTTCCAGTGGTGCCCACTGACAGAACAAGAGGCAGTAGGCACAGACTGAAACACAGGAAAACATCACTGAACATCAGGAAACACTTTTTCACTGTGAGAGTGACTGAGCACTGGAGCAGGTTGACCAGAGAGATTGTGGACTTTCCATCCTCGGAGATCTTCAAAAGCCGGCTGGACATGCTCCTGGGCAACTGGCTCTGGATGGCTATGCTTGGGCAGAGTGGTTGGACCAGATGACCTCCAGAGGTTCCTTCCAATCTCAACCACGCTGTGATTCTGTGAGTGATGATAACAGTGCCTGAGGCAAGGGGAGATTTTGATTTCTGTCATTTTTCCTCTGGAACCCTAGATTCAGCTGTACCTTTAGAAGAAATCATTCTACTTCTTTGCTTTCCTCCTTCTTACCCCAGAGTTTTGGGGTTTTTTGGCTGCCCAGCAGTTCAGTTTCAAAGAGCAAGCCAGAGAGAGGTGCCTTGCCTTTGCAGAGTGTCCTCAAGTCTGGTGCCTGGGATGCTTAGCTGGGATAAAAACAATGTGAATTCACCCTCTCTCGGGTGGATGATGAGCTGGGACTCTTGCCCACTTCCTGAACAATTGTTTTGTTAGGTGATGATCCACAAGAGATGTGGATCATGCCTTCTGCAGGCTGTTGTCTTCCTTTTCAAAAGAATTCATTCTGCTAAGTGAATCTGCTCAGAAGATGGCTAGGCAGGCTCGATTTCAAGTGGATCTAGATATATTTCTTATCAATTCTTTACACAGTCCTTGGAAGGTAAATTACTTAGGTGGATGGGATTGCCCTCAGAAGGACTTCAGGTGCACTTACCTCTCTCTTCTTTATAGGAAACGTATACACTTGTCTTAGGAAAACTGCATCAAATTTCTCCATCGTGCAGGAACGTAACACTTAGAGCAATACTTGAATGGAAGTGAGAAATGCTGAATAGCATTATTAACTCTTACACAAATGCTTACAAAGTATTACAGGGGCATCTTTACTTGAAGTATATTATTTTTATTTTTATTTTATGACAGCATTTCCTGTCCATAGTTACCAAAAAGGAAATGTTCAGCTGTTTGATTTGGATGTTCGTCCTGCTCTGCAGCTCCATAGCAGGTATGTTTCTTGATTATTAGCACCTGTCTTGCCATAAGAAAGTTTTCCAAAAGGTGACCTTCTCCAAGTGAAATTTCCAAGAGTTCTGAAAATGAAAAAAATGTATTTTAAAAATAGAAGCTAGTAGGTGATTGAATAAGTAGTGTACAGTATAGAGAGAAAAATTAATTATGGCACTCTTGATGTCCTTTTGTGGAATGTTAATTGTGATCATGATAGCCTGGATTTGGGTTTTTTTTGTATTTAAAGTATTAAAAAAGAGGTATTTTAAAACTTACTTTGTTACCTGTTTCCTTGTTGCACAGGATATAGAAGGGGAATCTGCATCTGGAAGTCATATCATAGTTCAGTTCTTGTTGAGTTGTAAAGGCTGGTAACTTTGGAGATCTGCTGATGGAACAAATTAATGTTTGTGTAACACATGAACACTTAAAATGCAGTTAATGTCTGCTGGTTTTGGACTGTTTTAAGTCAAATATTACCTGTTCAGAGATTCATGCAATGACTACTAATGTTCTTATTCGTAATTTTAAGTCACCTAACAATGTGTGACTATTAATTAATTAATTAATTGAAAATGTAGTGGTTCCACAGTCAGTTTAAGGCAGCACAGGTAACTACTGAAGTTGGAAGAGCAGGTAACTCTGCACTCCCTCTGCCTCTCATCTCCCTCTTCTTCTGCTGGAGTGCATGTTTGTGTGGCTAGTTATGAAGCGGTGAGGAATCTGATCTGGATGGAGGATGATGTTATTTTTTGCCAAGCTTTTATTTTTCATCTGTAACAGTTTGCTTTTGGTTCACAACACAGGCATTTCTTCTGGCATGCAAAGGGCACAACATAGGCATTTCTTCTGGCACAGCAGTGAATGAGTGGTTGAGGATTAAAAATGCTTCTTGTGACAACAGTGCCACTTTAAACTGATCAAGTTGAATAGTATGGGTTAGAACAGGAAATCACAAGGACAGATTGAAATAATGACTTTGTGACAATAATTGAAAGTTCACGTGCAATTTATTACATACAACTTAACACACAACAGTAACTTATTATATAATGGTATTTGTGTCTTAAATTGAGGATTACATGGAAGAGGGGTGCATATGTTTGTAGAAGCTTGCACAATCTATGAAACAGTGCAGGTAATTGCTTACAACTGATATACAGTAAAATTTGTGCAGTAGAGTGTAAAATAGCCATTAGTATGACTTTGAAACATAAGGAAATTACTTTGAAACAAAAAGGACACAAAAAGAAACATAGAATGCAATTTGCAGTTAATACACCCAAAAAGGAGAGAATTACCAGAAAACAAGGAAGAAAGTTTAATATTGAATTCCCTTTTATTCCTACATTCTAGCAAAGAAATTCTGTTGGTAACAAGTTGGGTGTTTTTTGGTTTTATTTAACAGATTTATTTACAAAATTTGGCTTCAAGAAATAAGTAGCAGCAAAAAAATAACCAGCTAGCTCCTTGCAGGAATCTAATGGGTGATTCTTGCACTGTTTGATAACTTTGTTGCTGGATTCATTCATGCAGCCTGCTTCTGTTTTCCTTTTACATGCATTTTGTATACAATTCCTGCACTGTATCTGGGAATATAAATTCTATGAGGGGTAAAAGTGCTAATGAAATACTGAAATATATTGCAGTTTAGTTGTAAATTTTAAACTTACCAGTTTGATGTATTTTCTGATATAGTACTTAGTAATGATAACATATAAATGGTATGCATACCTTTTACACATAGGAATGTTTTTTAAAAACAGATTTAAAAGACAAGAGTCTCTTTTCTTCATTTTCAGCTATTAAAAAACATTTGAGTTGAAATTTCTCCATTATTTCTGGAAAGGTATAGAAACATCATTCTTAGATAATACCTATGGTAATATAGTAATTAATGTGAACTGAGTTTCCAAACAGCAATATCTGATTCAAGTGACTAACTGAAAATTTTATTTGAACTCTGTATGAAAAAAATCTAATTAAATGATCTGTAGACAACAAAATAAGTTATCATTTTTCCACTGGTATTTTAAAAGGAATTAGGTTATGTGATATCTTTGATTTTGTTTTTAGATGAAAACTCTGTCAGAGATGCTGACATTTTTCCTTCATCTCCTGAAATTGAAAGAGGATCCACCCTGAAACTATTTTGTGTTCTTGGAAAACGCTACGCACCTCACAGAAATGCAAGCCACATCATCTGGAAATTGAATCATGAATTGATTGCTCAGGAAAACTATAACATTGTGAATGAGACTGTATCTAGTATAACCATCCATAATTTCACTTACAGTAAAGCTCATGTGAAATGTTTCACTAAGTACTTGGGCAAGGAACAACTTTTGGTTCACACTGAAGTTAAATCTGGCTGTAAGTAGAAATGCGGAAAAATGAATTTTAACATTTTTTAATAACTTACTGTAAAAATTTTACTTTTAAAACAACTAGTTGGTTTTTTTTTTTTAAGCTTGTGGCATTGTTTGACGCCTGTATTCAAGTATCTCCTTTTTTTTCTGACATAAAGCATGAATTGCAGGCCTTCCTTACTGACACTGGTCCATAACCTCTCTGACCCTGACTTTTGGCCAGCTGAAGTGGGTGGAGGTTTTCTGTTGAGTTCGGAGGGTACTGGGTCTGTCCCTTTGGTTATGTCTTTTGTCTAGCCTAGCCAACTTTAGCTTTCTCTGGGGAGGATTTCCTTTCTAATCCTCTGTTCCAAAGAAATTATAATTACAATCTCAAATGAAGAAGGTTACAGGATAAATATGTATACAGATTCTCTAATTTATTCAACGGATTGTCCAAATTATACTAACATATGCCTGAGGGTCCCATTCTAGTAAAAAAGCAATAAATGCAGAAAAATACATCTGTGGAATAAAACCCAGCAGAAGATACTGCCTGTCTGCAAGGTTTAGTGTGCCATAAGCTTGTCAATAAAAGAAAGATCTTTTGAGTGGTATATTAGGTGGCACAGAAAAGTACTATTTTGGAGAGAGGGCTTTTTCAACCAGTTTATTTCACTGGACGCAGTTCTCTTCCTTTCAACTCCAATTTCTTCTATCAAGTGAAGAAGTCTGGCTTTAACAAAGAAGTCTTGAAGGGTGTTACATTTTTATGGATGACTTCAGACTATAGAGATTGCAGAGGATTGTTTCCTTTCCGCTATCTTGCTTATAAGATAACAAGAGTCCAGAATTAGTGATCTCTTCACGGTCATATAGATATGTTTCCCAGGAAGTTGTCTTCTGCACTCTGAGGTTGTGCAGGTTCCTCAGATTAGGGGTTTTCATAGGGTATGTGGTTAGGCATTCTGGGAGGGAACCAAGAGGAGTTTTATCTTTCAGAGGATGCCTTTTCCTGAACTTTTGTGCTGTTTCTTTGTTTTCCTCTTACTCTCTGGACTGGCCTTGAGCTACAAGTGTGTTGCGGGGGTATAGTTAGAGGTTCAGGACAATGTCTGTAGTGGTTTGATGTGAGATAGTTAGAGAGTTACTGCAAAAATACCTTCAGGCTCACTTAGTTAAGTACTTCTGAGAAGCAGTTGGAGAAAATCTCCCTGTCCCCTCGGGGGAAGAAAGAGTGGTTTTGATTTTGGTTTTGTGAGGAGTTTTGAGGACAGTAAGAAATTATAAAATGAGGTGCTATGCAAGACACTTAGTGAAGTTTGCCATAATCTGCTTTTTGACCAACAAAATCAGTTGTGCATTAAAGTTACTTTTTTTACTGGACTTTTTTTTAACCTCTGTCATTGTAGTTCCACCAGACACACCAGGAAATATTTCCTGCATTTATTACTTTGATGCTGAACTTACCTGCACCTGGACTTCAGGCAGAGAAACAAATCTTACGACAAACTATACTCTTTACCGAAAAATGTAAGTATAGGATGTATTGGGAACTGGGTTACT
Source organism: Gymnogyps californianus (assembly GCF_018139145.2). NCBI lineage: Eukaryota > Metazoa > Chordata > Aves > Accipitriformes > Cathartidae > Gymnogyps > Gymnogyps californianus. The sequence goes on along the minus strand of NC_059500.1, from coordinate 65,025,217 downwards.
AGGGTGAGACCACCAGCTCCCTTCCCCTCATATCCTGGCTTCTGTTTAAAGAAAACCTGGAAAACATTATGGAGTTCAAAGTCATGGCATTTCCTCAGTAAATTCAATTAATTTGGGGTTGGTAATGGTTGAAAAAAGTTACAATCTGATACCTTTTTAGTATGCTGTATAAAGGAAATGAGCATTCTCAACCCAATATTCAGTAGACAAATGTTTACATCAGAATTGGTATTTGCTTGTTTCCTTGAAGTAACATTACTAATTAGATCAAAAGCTGAGTGAACCTAGGTACAAATGGAGAATGGAGGCACTTTGTGAGAGTGTTACCCAGAAGCTTTCTATGTTACTAACTATCCTCGTTTTGGATGGGTAAAAAAGATTACTCGCTCCTCTACTTTAAACAATTCCCGGTTAAAACTATTAAAGCCCCTGTTGTTCTGCTTGACACCAGTAGAGTTTAACCTAGCGACCTTTGGAGTCATAAGGTTTCAGTGAAAGAATCCAGAGTTAGTTCTCCTTCTTGGATTGCTCACATCTGGGGATTTGTATTTGTAAATACAAATTATGTAGTCTCATGCTTTTTAGTGTTTTTGTGACCCCATTAGAGAAGCATAAATACTTGATTCTTTCAATTTCTATTAAATTTTAAATACAATTTTGAAGGCAATAGCACAGATTTTGTCCCAGATATACTTGTCAATCTGTTCTTCATAATAGTGCTGCTTGTAGTGCTCTTTTTCTGCTTGATGGAGACTCTAGGTAATATGGCTTCATGAGGAGTTTTCTAAAATGTCTAAAATTATTCTTGAGAACTGGAAGGAATTCAGACTCCAAAGGAGACATTTTCTTATTGTAAGTTATGCTAGCATATGGTATCTTTTTTGTTTAAATGGTAGGGCAGGAAAACATCTTTAGCCATTTTAGGCTTCCACATGCATTAGGTGGAACTTTCTTACTCCTTCTAGTGTTTCTACATTTTATAACTTAGCTGAGTTTGTGAAACCATAAACTAGAACAACTATTGAAAGTAAGTTTCAAGATTGTTCCTTCCTGCACCAGCACAAATTCTTTAACCACACAGTGAATTGGATTGCAGAACTATTTCCAGTAAAATCTAACCATTAATTTTAATCCAGATAACTCACCAGCTGAGTTTACCATATGACTACAAAAGCACTGGTACAAGGGGGCAGAGAGCTGTGGATGGAAACACAGCTATGCATGTTAGGGAAGGTAGGACTGCTTCCTTTGGCAGCAGTGCAGGCTTACACTAGCTTAAAAACATTGATGAAATACCAGCCTCAAACTGTTCTTTGAGTTACACGAATGATCTGCTTGCTTACTGCATAATATGAAATATTTAACACAGGCCCCATATGAGTTTTTATTTGTTGAAGAATTTCTCTGTGGGTTGGTAAAGTGAAACAGATTTTGTTAGTTTTGCATCCCACACTACTTATCATGAAAGTATATGCTGTAAAGACAGCATATTATCAGTGTGTTCTTTCAGGAAAATCTGTCAAATTTCTATTACCTTGTAATAGCTTGGCAGTGGTACAGTTTGGCTTTTTTCTATATTTAAAAGATGAATAAAAGCTTGTTATCACATGGTTCCACGTGGCATGTATTACTAGCTACATCTATCTGTATTTTTAAAGGAGGTCTTGTGTGGAGTTACATGATTTCACTTCTCTTTGAGATTTTAATCTAAAATAATAATAGCGTGTGGATCCCCCATTAAGTCATTTTTGCTCTTCATTACTGCTCCTGGAAAGTTGTCTTACTAATTGCAATTAAAACTAATTGAGTCTGTGCAGGCTATTTATATGCTTTTGCAGGAGCAGTGCAATTAGGAAAGAGTATTCGTTTGCACAAAGATACCATCAAAGGAGATGTTCACTGGTAAAAATGTCTTGCAACCTCAAAAACATAAATAATAATTAAATAGTAACCCAACAATCGGTTTGAGTTATTCTAAGAAAATCTGCTAATTTCTAACTCCTTTTGTTTTTCTCTTTTGTTTTTTAGGATGACAGAAGGAGGGGTGGCTCTTCCAAATACAGAGGACTCCTGCCAAAGCAAAATGGAGTCATGTTCGTTTTATTATCCAGATACTCCATATAGTAGTTCTTTTTGTTTTCAGGTGAAAGCTGAAAATGTTTTGGGTGAAGCCTCATCAGATTGTGTTCATATACCTATGGAAAAAATAGGTAATTAAAAAAAAAAAAGTAAAGATAAAGCAGTGTATGTTGAACTGACTGCACCTTCCCCAATTCTTTTTCCCTACTTAGAGCATTGTCCTGGTTTTGGCTGGGATAGAGTTAATTTTCTTCTTAGTAGCTGGTACAGTGCTGTGTTTTGGATTTAGTAATGTTGATAACACTCTGATGTTTTAGTTGTTGCTAAGTAGTGCTTATCTTAAGCCAAGGATTTTTCAGTTTCCCATGCTCTGTGAGCAAGCAGATGTGCAAGAAGCTGGGAGGGAGCACAGCCAGGGCAGCTGACCTGAACTAGCCAAAGGGGTATTCCATACCATGGAATGTCATGCCCAGTATATAAACAGGGGGGAGTTGGGCGGGAGGGGTGGATCGCGGCTCGGGCATCGGTCAGCGGGAGGTGAGCAATTGCATTGTCCTTCACTGGTGGGTTTTTTTCCCCTCCTTTTTTTTCCCCTCCTCTTTTTCTGTTATATTCCTTTTCATTATTATTGTTATTATTACTGTATTTCGTTATTGTTAGCATTATATTTTACTTTAGTTATTAAACTGTTCTTATCTCAACCCACGAGTTTTACCTTCTTTCCCAATTCTCCCTATCCCAGTGGGAGCGGGGCGGGGTGGGGAGTGAGGGAGCGGCTGCATGGTGCTTAGCTGCTGACTGGGGTTAAACCATGACAAGCATACAGGTTGGAGAACTCTGAAACAAATTGTGTAATCAAAACTGGTTTACATAGAAGAAAATAATGAAAAAAAAATTTTTCAATATAATAGTTTTGAAACTATTATTTGGGTTTCATTTGGTTTTAAATTGCTTTCAGTTTTGAAGTGCCATCTGATTTTAATTGTTAGCTAAAATTACAAAGTCTCTGAAATTACATTTAATAAAATGTTTCATCCTTCCCAATTTTTTTCATCAAAATTTGTATGCTTCCATTTTAGTTGAAGCAAGTCTCTTGTTATGTTTTAGTTGATGGCCTTTCCATGTAAAATTCTTTGAAGTGGTTGGTGTTACAGCAGCAATTTTCAGCAATTTCGTGGTCTTACTGAGAGGTGGTGAAAAATGATAGTGTGCTGTATTCATACTATGAAATGTCTAACTATAACAATATTTTTTTAAATTGATGTTTGACATATCCATTATAAATTACTAAGATTTTAATTGTTAACAAGTAAAGGCCATATACTCAAACTTTTTGTCAAACTACGTGGTACTTGGACTGTACTTTTGTATCATTGAGTGGTACTAGATGTCAGTGCAATATCTGGCTGTAAATGAATAGTGATATTATAATTTCTCCAGGTCCGCCCATCATTTATCTGCTATTCTACTTTCTGGTTAGGAATGATAAAAAAACACGATTCCCAGGAGCAATAATAATATTTTGTCTATCTCTTGTCCTTCTGTGCTGTGCTGCATTCTCCTCTGTTCATTTTGGTGTAGTTAATCAACAACGCTTTTAACTGAGTATTTTTTCTGCAGCACTTGGTCAGCTTTCCAGCCATATGCTCCTTTACTCCCTGTCTTCAGACCTGCTGTGGCTCCTTATTACTTTCCACATCCTCTGTACCAGCCATCTCTTTTCTCAGTGCTAATCCATTCTTTTCCCATCATCTCCTTCACACTTCTCTGCCCCTTGAATCAACTGAATTCTTCCCTCATCTGCAGTTCGGACTTGACTTTGGCATCCCAGCTCCGCTTCGTTTCTTTTCCCTGCTGTTGTCTCTCACTAGTATTCTTCAGTGCTGATACAGATGAAAGAAATCTGCACATCTGTTTGAGAGTGGGTTTGTCAGCATTAAATCAGTTATGTGTGCAACCTCTCTTACAGATAACTTCCCGTATGTAGAGTTATGTCTATAAAATAGACCATCATGTGAATACTCTGATAGGATGTACATTATTGGGATAATAATTAAGCTTCTTGGAACACACATAAATGGAGCAATTCTGAATTTTTATAGAAGCATTTTCCCCTGTTAATGTTTTTGTTTCTCCATTCTAGAGAAATTTGAACCTCCTGAAATTCTTTCAGTTAAAAAAACCACCGGTATAAAGCAGTTGCTTACAGTCACCTGGAAAATGCCTGAGAAGATTATCCATTCGCAAAATTTAACTTGCCAAGTTCAATACAGAAACTTGTATTCGAACTCTTCGGTAAGCTACATCAATTTTCTTCTGAATGTTAGCTTCTTTGTGACTAATTTCTTAATGTTATAAAAGGCTAAATAGAAAAAAGGCACAAGTAGTTGGAAGTAATCATGAAAACCTTGTAATTTTAGTGGAGCATAATTAGGTATGCGTGGTCTTAAGATCATTGTTTTGTTGTCTAGGATTAATTGTTTTCTTCCTTTTGGTCAATATCTGTTTTGGTATATACCATACTTCTGATTATATTTCTGTGAAAGGCTAAGGGATGATCTTAGGCTAAGGGATTACGCAGTCAAAATATTTTATTTTCCTGTCACATTCTGGTGTTGAAAACAGCATTTAATCCCAACCACAACAGTTGAATCAGATTAAGATGGACTAATGATGCATGAATTTTCAAGTGAATTAAAGTATAAATTTTGCAAGATGGAAAATAGGGGAAGTTATTTTTCTGAGTTTGTCTTTCTGACACTTAAATAGAACTGTTACAGAAAAAACAGTATTTAGTCATTTGCTTCTTTCAGATGGCCTATTCCAGTGCTTCTTAGTATGGAACTGATTCTGTTTGCAGTCTTACTGTTCCCTCTTCCAAATTTAAGAATGGGCCAGGTTCCTTGGCTTGTTTTTTAAGTTCAGTAAACTGAGATGTCTGCCTTGACCTTACTATGTTGTACATTAAATGTGTAATTCTGGGAGAGAAGAATTAATCAGGGTAACTAATAGTAGTCCTCAGAGCTTTAAAAAAGTTCCTGATACTAAAGATGTTTCTAATTAGCATTGTCCTCACATTCTCATGGCAAGCATCTTTACTGTAGATATGACACATTAGTTGTTGGATTCAGGATATAATATTTGGGTTGATCAGATGGGCAGGATGGCTCAGGCCCACCCAGGATATTAGAAACTGTACTAATATTTATTTAAAAGACCCGTTCAAGATGTTTATCCCTTTGGAGTCAAGACACTGGTGTCCTTGTGATGCTTACATGCATATGAGATCCTTCCCAAACGTTGAAAACAGTCACGTTTTTGTGAAGTTACAGCATTATTGTGTATTGTGTCTATTTGTCAGCACCTGCATAAGAAATCACCTGTCTACTTTTTCACTGTCAAATACAGTCTACATCTGTTTTCTTCCTCAGAACTTACCTGCATTTTTCCACAGACATTCTAGAGAAAAAATAGTAGCTGTGATCAGTAAAGACAAAAATTCGGTGAGTTTAGTTCTGTAGGATCTTAGACAGGCATGATTCATAGTTTTGTCTGTAGCCAATCCAGTGGCCAACAGACAGCCTCAAACCATCAGTTAGATATAGGAGCTGTTTTCCTGTCTGTCAGCACATACATGCAAAAAAAAATTGTTTGAGCAAATGACTGATATTTTCTTAACCTTTTAAGCCTTCCTACCAAAACAGTCTAAGTAGTTTGCTGTGAACTGTTTTTACTGAGTGAAAAACAGATGACCTATTTTTCTACTTGCATATCGTAAGTCTCTAATTATAATTAAATATTTGTAACAGCCTTTTGGCAAGTAACTAAAAGCTAGTCTGGGGTGTCTGCAATTCTATGTCAGGTTCTGCAGGAGGCTGATGATAGTTTTGAAGCCCTTTTTATTGCAGGTTGGCTAAAGAGTCTGTCACCTAGCAGTGGTTTGTAGATTGCTGAATTCATTCTTATAGAAGCAGTTTTCTATTTTTGACAGTGAGTTTCTTGAGATCAGAGTTTCAGTTTCATTAGGCAGTGCACTTCCCATTATGGTGTTCAATGGAATGGGTGCCTGCATTTTGTATTGTTTGACAAGAATTTCTTTACGGGTTTTTGGCCCTGTTTTTGTAAATCTACGTGACATTACAGTAGACAGTTTGGGTCGCAGGAGGGAATCTTCCTTACTCTAAAACTTACCTTTGACCTTGTTAGAATTTAGCTAGCTTGAACATTTATTTTAGCGTCTTTCTGTTTCAGTCATCTGAAATTTGAGAGGAGGAGAGTTGTTAATTATTGATTAATTTTTGCAATTTGGAAGAGAAGACATTAATGTTGGTGTAGTGATTACATCAATCCTTCCGTACACAAACGCTTAAATCTTTCTGTAGTTCCTGTTTTCTTCTGCTTCCTGTTGTCAGTCCAGTTGAGTTGATGCATCAACTCCAATTCCTGGTTTTCATGTCTTCTTTCACCTTTTGTTTTGGAACAACAACCTAGCTTCTGAATTCCATCAGTGGGATGTGAGTGGGCTCCTTTTAAGATGAGGAAATTAGTCACCTTGTCATTACTTTTCCAAGAAGATATTGCATCAGTTATTTCTCATGCTCTTGTCTTCCTTCACCATTTAAAGGCTCCATCTTCTTTTTTTCTTTTGGTACCAGAATTTTCTGTGTTTTCATTGGTCTCTTCATTTTAATCATATGCTGATAATCTTTGGGATGACTTACAGCCACACAGTTGTATGGCCAAGAGCTAGAAGACCCTCTAACTCAGAAAAGATGAAACAAGAGAACAAACAAGTACCCAGCTGGCTCACAAGCTGTAGGTGATCACTGTTTCCCCAGGGATGCTTCTGCTATGAGGTGGAACCGTATCCAGGACATTATGGTGATACTGGCTTTAGCAATACCCAGTTGCATCCCACCAGTGGGAACTGCAGTCATCCAAGACCTCCTGTGCCAGCACAGCTGCTCTAGAATTGTGTGTGAGCTGCCCGCAGTTCAAGCCACAGGTTGGTCAGTACAGACCTAGTTTTGGCTCAAGTTTTTCAAACCCAGAGTTTTACAGGAAGAATGAAGATGCTACACAGAAAAATGAAACATGAAACAAGTAATTTTGGGTTTCAGAGGAGTGAGGTGGGAAACATGAAAACTGCATCCTTTGTATTTTTTTAAAAAGTCAGTCATATATCTGCATGCAATTTTATAGCAAATAGTTTTTGTTCATGTATCTACTTTCAGGAATTTGTCACTGTCCCACTGAATTCTACAGAGAAAACAGGATCATGTAATCTCACAGGTCTGTGGGACTCCACAGAATATTCAGTTGCCATTCGGTGTATCAGTGGTGTGTCAGTATTCTGGAGTGAATGGAGTAGAGGGAAAACAGCAAGCACAGAAGAGAAAGGTAGGCTATTTAGTAAGTTTTTCTTTGGTTGTACTTTCTGACATTAGGATTTAATAATGGAAAACTGTATTTTCAGCATATTATCTGTTGAATGTAGAATTCTGTTGTTTAAACAGAACACGTGTATTTTCTTTAAATATAGAAGAGGGAAAACAAAGACGAGCAAGGAGTGGAGGAGATTTGAAAGCTGATACAAAAAAGATAGGGCTAAGGAAGAAAATGGGTGAATAGACAGACAGTGAAGAGAGGAAAAATTAAGAGTATAGATGGAGACTGAACACTGCTAAGTAGGATAGTAGTAGAAATGTGATGTAGCAAGTATGTCCAATAAAATGAATTATAAGTAGAGAAATTAAATTGCCAGTTATAAAACAAGACTAGAAAATCTCTAGAACTTAACAAATAAAATAAAGCAGAAGGAAACTTATGGAAAGAGAGAAGCTGTACTAATTAGGGGAAAAAAGGCACAACATTACACAAGGGAAAACTTCTTTTTAGTAAGTTGCTCTCAGACTGTATTTTTTAAACCTTTTGATTGTTTTTACCATATTACACTATCTTTTTAATATAACAACAAATTTCAAGACATTTTTGTGTCTTTAAATAGCTCCTTCAGAAAAAGTGGATTTGTGGAGGGTAATTGAGTCTTCACACTCGACTGGAAATAGATCTGTACATCTGATGTGGAAGGTATATACTCTTTTTATGAATCGGTAGTCATATTGGTACTGCAGCTGATGTTGCGTTGAAGTATTTTAGTGTTGTAGGACATATAACTGCCAGGGGGTTTTGCCGTCATCAGAAAAAAACTTCACTGAACTAAAGCAGAATTGAAAAGGCTTCTGTTTAGTGAATGGTAGATGAATAGAGTTTTGTAATCTGTGCAGAAAAGAACGGTTTAATTGTGTTCAGATTGCTGGAAAATCTGATTGAAAGTCCTTACAACTGCTCCTAAATAATACGGCTTACCAAAGTTGTGTTTAAATTCACTTTAATCTTCTAGTAGAGCGACCAGAGGCTCTTTGCATTTCAAATCTCAGTATTTGACTTTTGAACCTTTCCTTCAATGAAATTGTTGCAGCTGACTGTCCTGAACATGGGACTGAAGAAAGTACCTTGCTTTTCTACAAATAGTATAATCATTTTGAAATTTGGTCTGTACTCTTTAATACACTATATACTTTTGATTATACAAATAACACTGTGAAACACTTACTACTGCATATTTTTTTAATAGCCATTAAACAGCTTTCCACCTTCTGGGAGAATTCTAGGCTACAAAATACAGTATTTTCCAGAAAAAAATACTGCACTTAAAATGACAAACATCTCTACTGATGAGAAGATTATTTTACTTTTAAATGAAGAGGCATATATCATATCTATTACGGCCTATAACTCTGCTGGAAATTCTCCTGAAGCTATTTTGAGGATTCCACCCACTGATGAAAAAAGTAAGATTTCTCAATATCATGATACAGTTTTCTCATTAACAAAAAAATGATCTTCCTGACATCTGTTTAAGTTCTGTTATAGTGAAAGCAAAATTGTGCTAAGGACTTTTGTCGTAGATCTCTCTCTATATAGAACTGTATTATGTACAAAGCTGTGTAGGCCATTACTTTTACTAGAACAATATTATCTGGTTGTCGTGTTTTGCTATAATATATCAAGTTTTTGTTATAGACGGTTATTGTTGGGGTTTTTGTTTTGTGATATAGTTGTTAAGCTATCAGCACTTTCTGATGTCTTACTAGAATTTCTATTTTGTTACTTCCTGAGGGTTTTTTGGTTTTGTTTTTTTTAACCTTGGGCTTCCCAAATAAATTTACAGTCCCACCCAGTTCTGTCTCATCCATCTACTAGGTCATAAAATTGTTTACCACAGGGCATTATTGCAGTGCACTTAACAACAGTGTTCAAAGATGTGATTAATAGAAGTCCCTAAGATGTGTCAATGGAAGCAGAGAGAGAAACATTGTGTTTATTGTCGTTTCATATGCATTCCCAAAGTACCCCATCCCACACACTGCCAGGGTCAGGAAGCTGGTCTGCTCTAGCACAACAGTTGTGTTCTTTGGCTCTTAAGCTTAATTCTGATATCTCTGAGAACCTTGTATTGCAACATCCTGCTGCGTACCCATGATCCGGAAGAGAGGTTGCATTTGACACACTTGAATCACTTCTCCTACATCAGTTGTTCATAAAATAAGTGCAAGTGTCCTCCTGGAATTGCTCAATCAAATTCCAGTCTAATCAGAAAACTGGATATGTAGATGTGATGTCATCTTGTCCTGGAGGTTGCTGACTACCTCTGTCCACTTCTGTATCCCACAATAAATGTTTTTCTGATTTTTGCATGCTGTGACATGCTCTTTTTTCCCCTACGTACATCTCTTTTCCCTCTGCTTCACCAGGTCTTTTCTCCCTCTGCTTTGCCAGGTTGGGTTTTCACTCAGACTTTCATTACCTCTGTTCTGCAGGTTGATGGTTCACTTTTGTTTCACTGGCATCCGTGACCTTGCTGACTTGATTTACTGTTTTGCTATTGCCTTTGTCATCTCAATCAAAACTTGCTTATCTGCACTACCTGTAAAATTGGTAGTAAATTGGTTTGTAAAATTTTACAAACTGTAAAATTCAGAACCCAAAAGAGAGACTGGTCTTTGATTCTGTATGTGTAAATCTCCTTGAGTATCATCTCCTCAGTCCCCTCCTGCCCCTTTTCATTGTAACAATTTTTGTATGCTTCATTTTGAAGTATTGTGAGTACATGCATGTGAACATAGGTATAAAGTAACTTTTTAAACTTTTTTTAATCTTGACTAAGTCCCATACCTCTTCTAAAGAAGCAGTCTTGGCTTACTATAATTGAATTGTTTTCTTGCTGCAGTTTTTATGAAGATAGAATTGCTGACACTTTCTGTTAAATTTTTAGCTTCTCAGATTATTGAAACAGTGAGGACCTTTACAATGAATGAAGAAGTGGTTGTGGAATGGATAGCCTCCGAACCAGCAGTAACCGAATATGTAGTTGAGTGGTATGAGGAATTGGAGACAGATCCTTTTGGTAGATCATGGCAATATGTATCAAATTCTACAAACTGGAAAACTAACAAAAGTATGTTCATTTATCACTTACAGCTGTAACAATGTACAGATATATATGTATTTATGTATACTAATTTATAGGTAGACCGGAAAGAACAAACAAGGATGAACGCATCCAGCTTTCCTCAGACCATTTTAAAAAATAACACTATTATTACATGCTTTATTGAAATCTTTGCATGTTATTTAATAATAATTTTAACTCTCTCAAATTTTCACGCAACATGGAAGATGGTGTTTGCTTCCATATAAGATTAGGCTACAGATTTCACGTTTAACCACTTCTGTGGCTTGATCTTATGCCATGAATCTTCCAGTAGGGAGGCCTATGACAGATGTACACTATTTTAGCAGAGAAATCTAGAACAAAATTAATGAATTTGAAGATAGGAAACGATCATGTGCCTTCATGTGTGTTAAAGAGAGAGCAACAAACCTGAAGGAGCATTTGAGGGAGAATTCTACTTTAAAATAAGCAAGTGGAGTGATTGGTCAATCTGGCATGTTAAGTATCACATAATCACATTTGTATTATGACCTAAGGCATTTCTAAGAGGTTTCAGTGGCCTTATGATACACTGACAAATAGGTGAGGATCTGCTCACTTTTTTGTTTTAGAGGCTGACTTTTTTTTAACAGATAATCCCTCTAAGTAGTAATGTTTTGGCTACGTGTATATAGTTTCAATGAAAAAACAAACAATGTGCAGAGCTCAAGAGATATGTGCAAAGGCAAAACTGTGAATGTTGATGCACATTACCTTTAGCTAATGAAATGCATCTGCTTTTCTTTATACATTTGGATTTTTTTTTTAGAAACACAGGTATAATGGTGAAAATGTTTAATACGATGTATGTGATAAGTGAATTTTGGATTATTAGTTCTCTGGTTCTCCATTAGTGAAATTAAATTCATCAAATTTGAAAGTGGTTCTTGTTCATATAGGAATCTTTCTCAATCCTACATCAAGGAAAAAGAATTTCCAAAGTTTTCAGAAAACAAGTACCCTGCATTTTCTAAAGTGAAAAGGAACACTCAGTTTGTTAATGATGAATATAGCTAGCTTGCCCACAAAATTTGTCTTAGTGGCTCAGACAACAGTGATTTAAATACTGTTTCTGTGCTACAGTAAAACAAATTCAACAAAAATCTGCTTGAAGTAACATTCAAGAGCAGTTTATTACACATTGAACTGAGATGGGTGAGTCTTGAGCCTTATGCTGAAAATTGCACTATTTCAGCAATTTACTGTGAGGAATAAATGCTGTTTATAGCTGTTCTCAATATATAAAACCCCCCCGACTTTCCTCCTCAGCATTATTAGCAGATCTTTGTTTACCCTAAGCACAAGTCACTTTAGAAATGTCAAGGCAAATTCAGACTTACTGTTATTCAGGCCTGATTCTGGCATTCTTTTGTGGAATTATTTTAAGGACGACATGTGGGCCATCATAACTTTTGCTGGGTTGCAATAGGTGTAAGGGACTGAAAAAGCAGAAGAGAGACGATATAATGCAGGGATCTGCCAATAGCTATTATTGCTGAACAAGCTGCAGAGCTTGAGGAGGAGTGGTCTAGGAAACCCTTTACACTGGTTTCATCCCATGGGCTGTAAAGCCACAGATGTGTCCTCTTGGAGTTGATGAGACTTGCTTGTAAGTAGGGGGTGCACCCTGTTGATTATTTGGCTGCTGGATTGTTCAGAGTTCAAAACTTCACTTCCAGAAGCTTGAACTATGTCTTGAGACACATAAAATTCTACTGCAGAGGTTTCACTTATACAATTGTACTTTTCAGTCAAGCTGGTTAGAAGCAGATCTGCAGTTGGCCTAACTGGAACATCACCGTAGAGTTAAGAGCTGGGGTTCCATTGTGCCTTTTAAGCTGTTTGATGCATGAGACAAAACTCTCTTCTGCAGAGCAGTACACCTAAAGATATGTGAAATGAAAAATATTCCTGGAAGTATCATTTTATACTGGTTATTTGAAAATAAAAACTTTCTCCAAAACCTTAAACTGTTACAAGATAAGTGGCTTCATACAGAGAAGCTGTATAAGGCTGAAGTATAATTACCCATTCAAAGTATTTCTTGTGAAAAATGAGTCAGAAACCAACTCTCTTATGAATACTACTAAATAAAATTCATTGCGTTAAGGGCAGTAATGAGCATTCAAGGCAATATATATATATATTGTGCTTGCTAAAAAGCTGAAGAAAATAGAGGTCTGTAACAGTATATTTAGAACTGCACTGTGATTTATTCTACTTCCATTGAATTAATCTCACATAGGGAATTGTATGTAAATATTCCTTTTTTTCCTTACAGAAAACTTTAAACCATTTATATGCTATAACATCTCAGTGTATCCTCTCTGTGGAAATAAAGTAGCAGCTCCATATTCCATACAAACTTATGTTCAAGAAAAAAGTACGTATTTTAAACTAATAATGTTGTGAAAGGTGTGTTGTAATCTGTGTGTCAGGGTGTATTGTCTTTGAGCAATTTGGTACTGGCATTACTGAAGGAGAGGTGTAGATGCTGAAAAACACCAGGATTCGGGCTTCCTGATTTCTGTTCATAGATCAGCTACTGAATTGTTCAGTAAAGAAAATTTGTATCTTGTGATACAGGTACATAGCTGCTTGAATCCACTCATTTGTTGTAAAGTTTACGTACTGTATACAAAGCACTTGGAAAGAGTATAGCTACAAACATGAAACAGTTTAAACTGGCTATCTCTTAAATATTACAGCTTCAAAGTTATGAGCAATGCACATGAGGTTGTATTGTATGAGTAGAAAGACTTTGTCTAATGTAATGGGCAAAGACTGGGGATGCTGGAGACCCCAGTTGAATCTCAGCTCAGCCAGAGATGTCCTGCATACACAGTGACCTTGCACCTGAGTTCCCCCATGAGTGCATAAGGATGTTTTACCTCTTGATGTCTCTCTGATGTTGTGAGGATAGAGCCTTTTAGTGATCTTGAGGTATTCGGATGCGGTAACGCTGAGAACTATGCAAATGCCAAAATAGATGAGGGGAAGTATTATCAGAAGAAATCATGCATTAAAGAAGGTGAGAAAAGTTAAGGGCTGTATCAGAGCACTAAGATGACATATTTACTTGTACATTTGTTGCCCCTAATGTTACTGGTATGTGTGAAGTAACAAAGATGGACAACATTGCGGTACTTAAACTATTTCATTACTTTTTCTAATTTATAACGCTTCTGTGTAGAGCCATCAGAAGGACCTGTGGCTGACACAGGCATTCCAGGGAAAAATGAAGTTACAATAAAATGGAAGGAGATTTCAAAGGATAAAAGAAATGGATTTATCACTAACTATACAATATTTTATAAATCTGAAGATGGAAAAGAATTGAGTAAGTATACATCAAACATCAACGCTTTCAACAGGGTTGTGACAATCTGGTGTCTGAAGATAGTTATTTTCATAGTTATTAGCACACTTCGTTATTGTATGTTATAAATATATCTGAAAATACTGGTACTAAAATATGGCTTACATGAAGATTAAAAAATTTTTTAGGTTTAATTGAAATGATGGGCTATTCTAGTGAATAGTCCCTGCTTTAATACTACATGTGTATTCTTGCTCAATTTCTTTGTTTTGAACTTACTTTGTACAGCACTGCTTGCTCTCAATTAATCTTTTTTACTATTAGTATTGTACTGCCCATGGTAGTACAGCCATGACTGTTGACCACATCATCCGTTCTGCTTCTCAGATGCAAATCTGATGGATCTCCAGGTGATAAATTTAGTCAGTGTATGGCAGCACTATCATTCCTCTTCCCTTTCCAGACCAGGATGGAAACTCATATATGAGAGGCTTTTTGCAGATTGTTCTCCATTAACAGTAAAAAAATCAAATTTGCAGGATTATGCCAAATTAGAGAGTATTATTTGTCAGATACTTGCCTTTTTCCCCTTTTGCATACGTACTAGTCTCTCTCAATCTTCAAATCTCTCTTCCATCATGACACACCTCTGAAGCCAATAGAAAAAGTCATGACAGAAGTAGAGGCGCTAAAGTGGAGCTAAAATATATTGGAGAGTCATTGATCTTATGCAAATTCATGAATTTGACCCTTGTGAGGGTTCAGTGAATTTATAAGTTCCATGCATGTCCTTGGAAGGATGCCTTTCCCAAGCCCTCAGCTTCTGGAACAGTACAGTGGAACTTCTCTGGTAAAAATGTTTTTACGGTCAGTTTTATAATAAAAGCAAAATAGCAAATGATAGCCAAGAAGCTAAAATAAGCTGTCAAGAAATAGTTTCTTTGGACATAGTTTTTAGACTAATTTCTTCAAATGTGCTTGATTTTCTGTGCTTGGTATTGCTTTTCTGCTCTGGAGGCTGACTGCATAACTTTTGAGCGTATTCTTAATCTCCTGCCTCAGGAGTAGTATCCATACAAGGTGTCAGTATAATCCTATCTATTCAGAACTTCTCTAGCCTAAATCTGAGCAGAATCTTTTATGAGAAATGTTTTGGAGGCCTAAATTTGTTCTTCCTGTATAGTTTATGAAGAATGCTGTTGGATCATTCAGTGCTTCAGAAATGGTTCTTTTTCCTTCTTTGTTTTAGACATCACTGTTAGCAGACACCTAACATAATTTTTTTAAAAAAGATATCAAACTTACAAATCTTGTGTTGTATTCAGTTGCTTCTGGATATCCAGTTTGGAGCCAGAGCCAGAGTATTATTGGTAATTTTTTAAATTAGAAAGAGGAAGCTGATTATTTCTGTCAGATTCAGTCCTCTGCATGCAATTTTTCATGCCATGTTGGTTTCTGAGTAATTTAATGCTGACTGCTTTGTGCAGGGTCATCCTCAAGATGTGCAGTCTCATGTTATGGAGCCATATATCTCCATATTACTTCTAACATAAAGCAGACTGTGCTCATTTTAGGGATTCAGATGAGTTTCTTTAGGAAATTAGTTTTAAATAGCAACTCAAGGGAGTTAAATTTAAATGGCAAAACCCTACTGTACTGATATTTTTTGAGGCTTCTCTGATGTCACATCTTTTTGATAAGAATAGAACATGGAGTTTGTGCCAAGGTGACTTCACTTGATGGCCTTTTAACTCTAGAACTTCACTTTTGCCTCCTTGATTTAAGAGAAACTCAGTTTGCTTAATCTCAGGGCATGTTGCAGCATATCTATTTCCTGAGTGTTTCTTGACTGAACTGAATGATGACATGAGTTGGCTTTGACTTGATGCAACCAGAAAATGTTTTAGTGACTTTAATTTCATAATATGAACATGCTTTTAATACTGTTTGTAGACATAGGATGTTATGATATATACCCTGCTTAAAAAAATTTAAAAGTGAAGCACATCATACTAATTTCAGTAACAGAGAAGGTATTGGAAACGTTGAGTTCTATGAAGAAAAGTATTTTTAAACTTGGAAAAAAATTTCTGTTGATTTTGGCTTTCCTCTGACTTTATTGGGGTGATACCCAGTGCTGATAGATTCCATCCTTTTGGATGATCAGTGTCTAACTGCATGTACTAGAAATATAGTTAAATTTTATGAGCTGCAGAAATATTTTAAGTTCTTAATTTCTGAGCCGAGGTTCCAGGAAATAAGTTCTTAACGCACTGTTTTCAATGATAAAATAAACTACAGGAGATCATAATTTGCTTATCTTTAATATTAGCAAAAAATTGTGTATTTTTAAAAGTAAATACATAATGGTTTATGGTTTTGCCCTAAACTTTTAAGTAGCGTTGATAAACATTGTTTGGTAATTTAAGTTTTCTCTCTTAAAGGACTGATAAGGTCGCTTTGTATTTCAAGTATCTTTAAAATATTTTGTGATCTATCTTCGTAAAAGATGCTAAATAAGTGTACAGTTCTCTGGTACAACACTATTCTGTGTGTTTATTGACACAAATTTTCTCCTAAAAAGATGAAACTGTGAACTCTGACGTTCTGCAATACAGACTGAAGTCCTTACAGGCTAATACGCAGTATACTGTCTATATCATGGCAAGCAATGAAGCTGGTGGAACCAGTGGAGAGCCAAAAATTTTCAAGACTTTGAAATTCAGTAAGTAATATTCCGGGTTAGTTACTACTATTTTAAAAATAGGTTTGGGAGTAAGAAGTATAGGACATTTTTTAGGCATTTGTTGATTTCTTCTTTTTTTTTTAAATTAGTGTTAAACAAAACAACGAAGAATTACCAACACTAGCTGAATTTAACTCAATTTCACTGATCATCTCACAGACTAAAACATCGAGATTAGAAGTCAAACCCCAAAATCTTTATTTTGCTGTCAATAAAGCTGTGGAATACTATGGATGTTTGTGGGGGCAACAGTTTTTATGCTGTCAATTATGGGATGGGATGTCTAACAGTTTATTAAAAAGCAGACATTTCAATCTGAGATACACATCTGTGCATTGCATTGCATCTCGTCTTCTCTTCTGCTATATAAGCTTAACTAATAAATGAGTACACAGGTTGTGGCCAGTGTGTGTGGGGAAATATCTTTTCCTATTTCTTACTGTTTGTTTTAGCCAGATTTTACCAGGGAGGTTGGTATGATGGCTGCAGGTCAGAAGTTCAGACATTTCCTCATTTCTACTTCTGGAAGAGTGTTTTCAATACATACATAAATTGTCATAGTGGTGGCCAAACTGAAATATAAAACAGTGCATGAGCGATCCTTAAACTTGTCATGGGACTTGAAGCTAATTTATTTTTTGCCTGTAAATTCATCTGTTAGTTTGCTACTCAAATGCAAGGTAAGATAGACTATGCTGAGGTCTGGTCTCTATTGCTGTCAGTACCTGCCTCTGGTAGGTACTTAGAAGCTAGCTCAGAAATCTGTGCACTGTTTCAGTCAGAGTAACTGTATTTTTTGTGTATTTAAAACCTATCTCCTGCATTGAATTTACTATTTATTTTGTAGTAACAGGTAGAAGTTGCACTATATGGTGGTTTTAGGTGACTCTAAAACAACAGGTGCCCAGGGAGGTGGTAGACTCTTCATCCTAGGTGACTTTCAAAGGATGACTTGGTATGACCCTGTTGTGGTTTAACCCCAGTCAGCAACTAAGCACCACGCAGCCACTTCCCCCTCCCCCTCCCAGTGGGGTGAGGAGGACGAAAAGAAAAAAAAAAAGTAAAACTCGTGGGTTGAGATAAGAACAGTTTAACTAAAGTAAAATATAATACTAAAAATAGTAATAATGAAATATAATAATAATAACAGTAATGAAAAGGAATATAACAAAAAAGGGCGGTGGGGGGGGAACCAGTGATGCACAATGCAGTTGCTCACCACCCGCTGACTGATGCCCAAGCCGCGATCCACACCTCCTGGCCAACTCCCCCCAGTTTATATACTGAGCATGATGTTCCATGGTATGGAATATCTCTTTGGCTAGTTCGGGTCAGCTGCCCCGGCTATGCTCCCTCCCAGCTTCTTGCACACCTGCTTGCTGGCAGAGCATGGGAAACTGAAAAGTCCTTGGCTTAAGATAAGCGCTACTTAGCAACAACTAAAACATCAGAGTGTTATCAACACCATTCTCACACTAAATCCAAAACACAGCACTGTACCAGCTACTAAGAAGAAAACTAACTCTATCCCAGCCAAAACCAGGACAGACCCTAAGTAACATGATTCTGTTGGACAGGGTGACCTACAGATGTCCCCTCCAATCTGAATTATTGTGTGATTCTATTAAATAAAGGAAAATTTAGAATGCAATACATCTGTTCCTGAGATATCCTGAGGAGTCTCATCATGAGCTGCTTTTCTGGCTTAGTAACTGTGACTTGTTGGATTAAAAATACTCATCTTTTGACACATTGTACAATGAGTACCATACAGTATTCTGAGTAATTTTGGCTAGTTTTGACAGAGCTCTTCAGAATTGTGCTAATTAGGTGACTTGGATGTTGAAAATTAGCTGTCTTAAGGGAATACATGAAAAAATGATAAACATCTGTGGGTTTTTTTTTCCCCTCTAAAGATAAAGAAGATGTTATTTTCATTGCTCTACCCATTGGATTAAGCATGTTGTTTCTGTTAGGCCTTTGGATAACATGCATTTTGAAAAAACACGCGTGAGTACATTTTCTACCTTCTAAAACTGAATGCAATTAGTTAATTTCAACTTGTAAAAGGCAAATTTTTTATATATCTTAAATGCTTTTGTTGGGTTCCAAACCTATGTCAAATTAAGAAAATAAGTAATTGCAGTAACAAATAACTAAGCATACAGGTTATCTTGTAACTGCAGTTAATGTGCTATAGTCCAAAAAAAAAAATTAATTTTAGAAAGTGCAGTAAATCAGAACAAAAGAAATAGGAGAAACAGATTTACATTGTCACCTATGTCAGTTTATGGAAGATGCTACATGCCATTTGCAGTTCCATGGTCAATTAAGTGAGGGGAGCATACTTTAAGTCAGTTACTGAAAAGTTAATAATGCCAAAAATAAAGTTTCCCAGGCACTCGTAATATATCTCTCGTACACCACTAGAACACATTTCACGTAACCCCTATCACTTATCTTAGCTACGTTAATATTACTTGCATTAGTTTGTGACGCTTCCCTTGAGCTATAAAGAAGTCATGAAGAAACTAGAAATTATATCATGTGAAAGCATGTGGATGCTTGATCCATGAGTATGGATCCATATCTATACACAGTTCATAATCCTTTTATCTGCCTTCAGAGATGTCTCCTGCCAGATTTGAAATTGCTTCCTCAGAGCATGGGGATGCTATAACATCCCAAAGATGACTGTGAGGATTTTTGAAGGTTATAAAATGTGCTTTTCTTTAACATGAAAAGTGACTGGGTTGTTTGGCTGAAACTAAATAAGAAGGTTAAAAATCTTAACTATTTTGGGGTGTTCTGAGCTATTAGAACCAAGATTGTTGTCATGCAAAGCATCAGGTAATAAGTATAGCTGAAGTATTAAGTATAATTTCCAGCACTTTTACATCTTCATCTGTGTTGTGTATTCTGAATTTTTACAATAGTAAGAAACTATGTTTTGATTCTGGAGAATACTTTGAGATGTGAGTACTTTTGAGGTGGTGGATGCCCCATCCCTGGCAGTGTTCAAGGCTGGGTTGGATGGGACTCTGAGCAACCTGATCTAGTGGAAGGTGTCCCTGCCCATGGCAGGGGCATTGGAACTAGGTGATCTTTAGGGTCGCTTCCAACTCAAACCATTCTATGATTCTATGTAGCTGAATGTTTATGTTCTTGTGTAGATGAAATTGCAATGTGAAAAGTCAAGCTATGGCCTGGTTGTCGTTCACTTACATATATACCCAATATCAATGAGTGATTAATTTTGTCTCCTGTTTACTACTCCATTGGACAGTTATAAGTTACAGAGTCAGCATAATTTATCTGCTGTTAACGTAAGAACTCGGTGTAGCTCTAGTGTGGTGTAGTGCTTTGGACACTTTCCTAGAGCAAAGTTTACCTGAGGTGGCTTTTCGCTGAAGAACCACCCTGAAACATGATCACAACAGGTTTTGTATACAGCCTTATTTTGGCATGCTATTATTTGATCTACTATATAATAAAAAAAAAAGACTTTTGTGCATTAGTAGTTTTTCTGCAATGTCTCTATAACCCAAGATTTTTACTTGTTGAGATCTTTTGTAATGAAAATTAATGTGAGGGAAAACAATTTTAATGAAAAAGATTGTGTTAATATAGGAAAGACTTCCTTTGTGAAAGTTTGATATTTTAGCAGTATTTGGGCTTTCTGGAGATTGTTCATTTTATTTTTAATAATCTATTCCTTTCATCATTTCACTAAAATTCCTTTCTCAATGATAGGTTTAAAAAGGTTTGCTGGCCTGATATACCGAATCCTGCGGAGAGCATTGCAGTGGAATGGCCTCTTGATGCATCTATGGTAATAATTGCAATTTTATGTATTAAAGAAGGGATTAAATGGAGAGAAGTCCTTCTCTGACAGTCATTTTATGACTAAATAAAAAAAACCTGTTGAGTTCCATTCTTCTGTTTAAGTGCTATAAAATGCTTTTCATTGTATTTCAAACTAATAGAAAAGATGCATCTTTAGAAATTCATTTAATTCTTATATGATAACGAGAAATAATGTTTTGAAGTTATAAAGTGATTGGTGGACATGGTTTATTAAATAAAGTCAATTAAATTTGCTCAGGTTATGGAGTCTACTGAGTCAGATTTTCACATCTGGATATCTCCTCCCTTCTCCACAAAAAAATGCAGTGCAACATATAATAAGATTTGGTGTATTATTGTACTAACATTTCTGCCTTTTTTTATTGTTGGATATTTATTCCTTATTAAAGTTTTGATGTTTATTTGAATGAAATGGAGTTGATCAGATTTACATAGAAAGTATAATCTGTGGAGAATGGGATTTAAACTTTTGTTTGAAAAACAGCTGGTTAGAGTGGAAAAGATGGAAACAGTCCGAGCCTGATTCTGAGCCTTCATTGAAACTCCTTATTTTATTAAGCATAGAAAACCTAATATGAAAGTGTTTAACAAATGGACAGAATAACATTGTCATTTTTAGTACTCATTCACATATAACTGCATCCCAGCTGAAATGCACATGAACTCTTTATTAATGCACTTTTAAAATTAAGAGTCAAACAGAGCTCAAATGGCAATATTTCATATATTAAAAAAATAAACTAGTACCTTATCTATCCCTATATAACCTTCCAGTTTATCTCTTTGTACTGACAGAATAATTCTTTTTTGAAGGGAGTGACACCTGAGGCTAAAACCATAGACTTCGAAGACATAAGTATTTTGGAACATTGTTCTCCTGGAGAAAGTAAGGAAGGATCACTACTAATGAATTGTGGAGACCATGTTTCTGAATGTCCTGATATTAATACAAAAGGCATGATTAACAGAAATAAAAAGATACTGTATAATGAAGAAAATGAAGTTGCTAAATGTTTTTCACCATCCATGCCTTATATAATTACTGATCAAGATATCAGAAGTCAAATGCCTTCAGCTTTGATACCAGCAAAGGAAATCCAACCCATAGAAATGCTGGAAGATGATTTATGTGAATCCCAACAGACTTCAATTAAAAATGAAGAAAATGGTGATGAAGAAGTTTTAAAGCTGGAAGATTTCAGTGAAAAAGCACTGTTCAATCCATACCTTAAAAATTCTGTTAAAACAAGGGAATTTCTTATTTCTGAGAACTTGCCAGAACACAGTAAGAATGAACCCAAAAGCCAGTCAACTGTCTTACCTCCTTTTCAACAAAATGTCGCAGGACAATCCTATGTAACTCTGGACATGTTCGGGCTGGCCACAGCTCATTAGCATGAGAAAACTTTCCTTTGTAAAGTCCCCTTGTGAGATATATCTTGGCACTGCTGCTCCTATGTATTCATATGTTCTAACCTGGCTGATATCAGTTAATTTGGATGAAAACACCCCCTTCCTTTGAACAGCTGTGAAGTAATTTTTTGCACTGTGTTTATACCCATCAGTGTTCACTTTCAGTGTGGGGTGGGTTTTTTTGTTTGTTTTTGGTTTTTTACCAGATAGATGTGGCAGTAGTGAGGCAAAGGAAAGAGCTTTTCTTATTTCTTCGTCGTTCTCCTGTATCAGTCTGCTAAAACAAACTGACCTTTACTGCGAGAGCATCCAGCAGTGCAAGCAGCTCACCGATTTCCCGCCAGGCAACCAGTTCCCATGGCTGAGCTCTGCTGGGGAAACCGTGACTGACTTGAACAGAGCCAGGATCTGCCAAATCCTTCCTTAAGTCGCATGGAGTAGAACTACTTTCCTGTTCTTATTTCCCTCAATTGTGTTATATCTGGTTTTATGTATAGTGTTCCTTCTGTTTTGCAATACTTGGTAGATTTCAGTAATTGTCTTTTTGCATCCTGACTCTTGAATCAGTGGTTTGGCTCATAGTTCCTCTGTCTTTAATGAGAGGATATTTGTTACGTATATGCTTTTGACTTACTGCATTTTGGAGAAGGTAGGGTTACACTGGCTTTGTCACTTCCTTCCCTTTCTCTTGTGTTTTTAATCATCTTCTGTATTTTGTGCTGCTTTTGTCTGTCCTGTTTCTGTGCTGCTTTTTAAAACTCTGCTGCAGGATATCTTCTTATCTTCTTGTTCTTTTGCCTCTAATTTCTCCCAGTTTAAAACTGTGTTTCCCAGTTGAGGTTTTGATACTTTGAACTGAAAAATAATTCAACTAAATACAGCATCTTGTGTTGGAATAAGCACTGAGTTTATATTTAGGAAATTATTCTTCTGGGAGGTATTGAAAAAACACTAAGTCCACAAAATAGCCCCAGATATCTTCCAGTAACTGATTCAGGATTAGAGATTTCTACATGAAGGCTATAACTTTTGTCACTTGTTTTATGATGTTGATAAGTCATAAAACTACTTGTAGTTTCCATTTTATACAGTGGCAATTAAGCAGGAAACTCTCCGTCACACTATTTTTTTTTTAGCAGGAAAGAGGCTATTACTGTCAAACTCTTACCGAAATATTTACTCTGTTAAATGACAGGTTGAAAAAAAGAGATGGAGTGTCAACTCATAAGTAAAATGTGTTAAAAGGGGGTGTTCAGTATGACATGTGGCGCACAGTCATTTTAAGACTTTGAACTATTTTCACAATATTTAAAGGCTTGACATCATCAGTCTTGTTTGCGCATAACTATAGACTTCTTTAGGGGTGAAAAAGATGGAGGAGTCATGGGGATAGAAAAAAGAGAGACAAATGTGAATAGGAATAGAAAGCCTTTCCTTTCTGTGAAGGAGGAGGAGTGGGAGAATGGAAAACACATTGTCCAGCATGAATCAGGAGGCTGAGCCTTACCCTGGATGTATTGGCTACTACTTCCATTGTGTTAGGGAAGACAATTTGCATTGCGTTATGTTGGGGAAGACAGAGTAAAGTTTGCATTTAGGCTTTTTATCTGTAGTTTGGAAGCTGCTTTTACTCATAGCAATATTTGTTTAGTTTCCAAGAAAGGATGAGAAGACAATTTCTGCAAATGTTCCTTGTACAGCAACACTGGTTTCCACGCCCCCCAAGTTTGTTAGATCACTTTCCCAACTGCAGTGCCATAAGCCAAAATGTTATGTATGTTTGTTCTTAAAAGCCCTTGCTTACTTAGATAAGTCATGTTCTGAAATGAGCGTGGGACACAGCTTTCGTTGGGTCAATGCTCCTGCTGCTTCACTCACTTTCAGACTTCTCACTCACAGCTACGTTGCCGTTTCCTAGGTTTCAGAAGTCACTGACTCAGTCACAGCAGTTTTTTTCCCCTTACATCTCAGTATTTGTTTTAATATCACAAGATTTAAAAATAAACAGATACAGAGATATTTCAGGGCCTGTCTGGCAATTGTTTAGTAGCCGTATGAAAGCTGCATACTTCGAGTTGCGTGATTGAGTCAGGTAAATAAAAACAATGCAACCTCCAAGGGATCATTAGAAAGGGGAGGCTCTTGCTTGAGTGGTTTGGGTAGTGTCTCCCTGTAACATCTCTTAGATTCTGGAGGGTAATAACCTACTTTTCCATCCCATTTTATTTCCTTCTCTATTGCTATTCTGCTTTTCTCTCCTCACTGCTGATTTCCTTGCTCATTATTTTCTCTGAAAAAGAATGATGCAATAAGTGGGCTCAGTACATCTCAGAAATTAGGTCTGCCTTTTGCCCGTGCTTTGGAACGTGACCTTCTTGGGCTTGGTTTGTTTTGCATTCAGAGTTGTACTCTTTCTGACCTTTTACAATTTGTCTTTCAAACTAACGCTGTGAACCATGAAAAAAATAAAACTGAGAGCACATGGAAGAGTTTTTATCAATTTATACTAAATACACCATTGAGACATTTTAGATTTTCATATTCATTTAGAAATGTAATCCTGTTTTGAGAGGGATCCACAAATAGATTAGGTATTTGGGCAGTAATTCCACTTTTATAATGTCAAGTGGCAATGGCAGGTTGGACATTACAATACTTTAACATTTTTGGTACATTTTTTTTATAGAACACCTGGTGTCATCATTCCTAGAGAGCAGTTTTCCTAGATTTCATTTCACTTCACCATCACTGATCTGAAAAATGCCCATTTCTACCCCTCCTTAAAATGCAGAAAATTAATCTCTCAGGTGTATGGATCTTTGCAAGGTTAATAGAGATCAGATTGTGGCATAATTTCAAGAAGATATTGATGCATCTTCACAGTTGTCATTCTTCTGTGTATCATACAAATAATTCCCTTCTGACCTTAAGGCTTATGCTCTGCAAATTATGAATAGGTTATGTTTTTCACTTACCAGATTTTTAGCTAAATTAAACATTCAGTCTTTTGTTACCTGAGTTTACCTTTAACTCCCCAGAATTTCAAATTCTTTGAACAGGAATCCCACAAACTCTTTGCTATAACATAGTAACCTATTATAGGCAAATTTTCCATACCCCATAACCTATGATATTTCTGTGTTCCTCATGCCCTTTGCAACTGTCCAAATAGGGGGAAAAACTATTGTAGTGGTTGATGCAGTGAAGGGAAGGAAGCCTTTTTCTTCCAGTTAGCACTCGCTTGGTCAGTGTGTGCTCCTCCAGAGATGATGTGATTGCTGCTGAACAGCTGCTGTAGATGGACTGGCAAGGGGTCTGACCTAGCTGGTGCTATTTAATGTTTATCTTGCCACAACGTGTATTTTATTACAGATAACATGTTGTCTTTTCCTGTTCCTGAAAGATTGATTTATTATAAATAGATCTCTCTTTTTGAGATAGTTGATGACTTCTCAAGATAGATGTTTCAACTTGTGTTCACGAGTGAGAACTTACTCAGAAGAGTTGCATCGCTACTCCGAGTTTGGTATCTCACGTAGCAGAGGTAAATGTTTGCATGCAGCAGGGCCCTAATCTGAGCACAGAGTGGGGGGGGGGGGGGCTCGCAGCTTCTATTCTTGCTCAGCCAATGGGTTCATGTCACCTTTGCAGTCATTTCCACAGTCCTGGTACAACTCCTTTTTACCAGTTTTGCACAGTGATGCCGTAGGCTTCATGTTTGTATGTTGCTTCGAGATGTAACACTGCAAGATGGGCAAAGGAGTCCAGGAAGGCTGGACATTCTTCAAGATGATCTTAAAGGTGCAGGAGCAGGCCATTCCTATGTGCTGAAAGATGAGCTGGCGGGAAAGAAGACTGGCCTGGCTGAACAGAGAGCTTTGGGTGGAACTCGGGGGGGGGGGGGGAAGAGAGTTTATGACCTTTGGAAGAAGGGGCAGGCAACTCAGGAGGACTACAAGGACGTCGTGAGGTTATGCAGGGAGAAACGTAGAAGGGCCAAAGCTCAACTAGACTTCATCTGGCTACTGCTGTAAAAGACAACTAAAAACTGTTTCTATAAATACATTAACAACAAAAGGAAGGCTACGGAGAATGTCCATCCTTTATTGGATGCAGGAGGAAACATAGTGACAAAGGATGAGGAAAAGGCTGAGGTACTTAATGCCTTCTTTGCCTCAGTCTTCAATACTAAGACCAATTGTTCTCGCGGTACCCAGCCCCCTGAGCTGGGGAGCAGAATGAAGCCCCGATAATCCACGGGGAAATGGTTAATGACCCACTACACCACTTAGACACACACAAGTCTATGGGGCCAGATGGGATCCACCCAAGGGTACTGAGGGAAATGGCAGAAGTGCTCACCAAGCCACTTTCCATCATTTATCAGCAGTCCTGGCTAACAGAGGAGGTCCCAGTTGACCAGAGGTTAGCAAATGTGACACCCATCTACAAGAAGGGCTGGAAGGAGGATCGAGGGAACTACAGGCCTGTCAGTCTGACCTCGGTGCTGGGGAAGGTTGTGGAGCAGATCATCTTGAGTGCCATCACACAGCACACACGGGGCAATCAGGCCCAGACAGCATGGGTTTATGAAAGGCAGGTCCTGCTTGACTAACCTGATCTCCTTCTGTGACAAGGGGACCCGCTTAGTGGATGAGGCAAAGGCTGTGGATGTTGTCTACATAGACTTTAGTAAAGCCTTTGACACCGTTTCCCACAGCATTCTCCTGGAGAAACTGGCTGCTCATGGCTTGGGTGGATGTATTCTTCGCTGGGTAACAAACTGACTGGATAGCTGGGCCCAAAGCATGGTGGTGAATGGAGTTAAATCCAGTTGGCAGCCGGTCACAAGTGGTGTTCCCCAGGGCTCAGTATTGGGGCCAGTTCTGTTTAATATCTTTATCAATGATCTGGACAAGGGGGTCGAATGCACCCTCAGTAAGTTTGCAGATGACACCAAGCTGGGCAGGAGTGTTGATCTGCTTGAGGGTAGGAAGGCTCTACAGCAGGATCTGGACAGGCTGGATCGATGAGCCGAGGCCAATTGTATGAGGTTCAACAAGGCTGAGTGCCGGGCCCTGCACTTGGGTCGCAACCACCCTTTGCAACACTACAGGCTTGGGGAAGAGTGCCTGGAAAGTTGCCCGATGGAAAAGGACCTGGGAGTGTTGGTCAACAGCCAGCTGAAGATGAGCCGGCAGTGTGCCCAGGTGGCCAAGAAGGCCAATAGCATCCTGGCTTGTGTCAGAAATAGTGTGGCCAGCAGGACTAGGGAAGTGATCGTCCCCCTGTACTCGGTGCTGGTGAGGCCACAGCTCGAATCCTGTGTTCAGTTTTGGGCCCCTCACTACAAGAAAGACACTGAGGTGCTGGAGCATGTCCAAAGAAGGGCAAGGAAGCTGGGTCTAGAGAACAAGTCCTGTGAGAAGCGGCTGAAGGAACTGGGGTTGTTTAGCCTGGAGAAAAGGAGGCTGAGGGGAGACCTTATCGCTCTCTACAGCTGCCTGAAAGGAGGTTGTAGCGAGGTTTGTCTCTTTTCCCAGGTAACAAGAGATAGGACAAGAGGAAATGGCCTCAAGTTGTGCCAGGGGAGGTTTAGATTGGATATTAGGAAAAATTTCTTCACCAAAAGGGTTGTCAAGCACTGGAACAGGCTGCCCAGGGAAGTGATTGAGTCACCATCCCTGGAGGTATTTAAAAGACGTGTAGGTGTGGCACTTAGGGACATGGTTTAGTGGTGGACTTGGCAGTGCTAGGTTAATGGTGGGACTCGATCTTAAAGGTCTCTTCCAACCTAAATGATTCTATGATTCTATAGGGTGCATTCTAGATGTAATCGACTCTTTTGATGTTAATTATTTCCTAGGGCAGTGTGGTTGTTTAACCCCAGCTGGCAAGTGAGCACCATGCAGCCGCTTGCTCACTTCCCCCCCAACCAGTGGGATGGGGGAGAGAATCGAAAAAAAGTAAAACTCGTGGGTTGAGATGATAAAGACAGTTTAACAGGACAGAAAAGAAGAAAATAATAATGATGATGATAATTTAAAAATTACAATAATACTACTGAAAGAATTAGAATATACAAAACAAGTGATGCACAATGCAATTGCTCGCCACCCGCTGACCGATGCCCAGTTAGTTCCCAAGCAGCGATCTGCCCCTCCCAGCCAGCTCCCCCCAGTTTATATACTGGGCAGGATGTCATAGGGTATGGAATATCCCTTTGGCCCGTTTGGGTCAGCTGTCCTGGCGGTGTCCCCTCCCAGCTTCTTGTGCGCCTCCAGCCTTCTTGCTGGCTGGGCATGAGAAGCTGAAAAATCCCTGACTTAGTATAAACACTACTTAGCAACAACTGAAAACATCAGCGTATTATCAACATTATTCTTGTACTAAATCCAAAACATAACACTATACCAGCTACTAGGAAGAAAACTCTATCCCAGCCAAAACCAGGACAAGCAGACAGGAGCTGAGAACTTAATGGGATCTGAAATTTGATCCTGTTACAGACTTTTTGTAGGTGCACCCATGCATACCACTCCTAAACACAAAAATGACTTTAGAATTATCTTAATGCTTCTCAACACACTCATGTCTTGCTTGTTCTGAGCTTCTTGCCAGCTAGTCTTAAATTACTTGTACAGGCATTTTGATTTCCCCCCCCGACCCCTTTATTGTCTCTGTAATGGTTGCTAGACTTTACATGAAGATGTGTTCAGAGTTACCATGCATTATGCATATACGCCTGTCTTCACCGCATTGGCCTGTATGAGAAAACTTAAGCGTCCTTGTGAGAACAACAAAATTACATATGCAATGGAAAGCATTTTCTGCTGTTTCTATGCACAGTATGATTTTTCCAGTACGTTGGACATTCGCAGGTAAGGAAAGTTCAAATGTTGCATTCACTGTTTGCTTCCTTTAGTTTGTGCAAGCAGCGTATCTTCAGATGTAGGCTTTCAAGAAGAGGAGGAGGCCCTGCTGCTGCTGCAAGTTGGTGGAGCTTCAGCAGAAGTGACGCAGTTATGTGTGTATGTATCATCTATGTAACTACATTGATTCCTCTGAGAAACTGCCTGTTGAAGTGTTTGTGTACATCTAAATATCTTTGTGTACACGTGTGTCTGAGCCCAGACACAGTGAGGTATCATAATTAATCTAGTGTTTGTGCAGCAATACCTGCAGAGAAGGAAGTTGTTTATGTAATTTATATGGCTGCTCAGTCTCATTGATCAGCATAGATGAGAGTGCAAGCTGGTTCACTGCTGGGATCTTCTGTTTTATGTTATGCATAGAGTCTAGCATAAGAGCCCACAAGATCCTGGCCCTTGACCAGAAATTCTAATCTATGTTTTTACTGTATTTGTTGCTGTGCTTTTAGATTGACGCTCCTTGTTTCAGTGTATGCATTGCCTTCACGTCTGAGTTTCCCATCTGAGGAGGTGGCTGGCTCCTTCCCTTCGCAGTTCAGTGCAAACCAGCACTTAAGCAGTCTGGATGATCAAGAAACTTGAGACACAGGCAGGCTCAAGTCCAGAACTACAGTGACAGTGTAGGTATATCTTCTAGTGCTCCCATGGTACAGGTAATTACTGTGATCAATAGTAAGATAATAACTTTGAATGCCTAGTGATTGCAGCTGTGATAGCCGAGGCAACTGTGATGGACCAGTTGAGTAGATCTCTGCAGGCACAGATCTTAGGGTATTAATGTTGGGCTATGTTTCATACATTTCAAAATGACGCTGAAAGGCTGGGTGGAACAAATGCCGGAGATCATACTACCTGCAGCCTCAGACGAACTGTGGTGCATGCAATGTGATGTGGTCATGAAAGTGAGGTTTCAGCTGGTAGTTTTTGCAGTTGAATGGTACCAAATCCTTTGGCCTTACATTGTCAGAGGTGAGAAATATTACAAGAAAGATAATGAATTAACTCTGAAGCTCTATTTCAAAGAAATCTCAGATTTTAATTTGAAATCTCCCTTGAGGAATTGGAGTAAGAGGGCTTTGTTATAATAGGGGTTTCAGGTATTAGGTTGTAACATTTTAACTTTGCTAACCTAGATGTCAAAATACAAAATATTGAAGATTCAACAGCACAATGTTTGGGAAGTTGTTTATGTAACAAACAATGCAATTCTAAATCTCAGTGGTCATACAAAACAGTGGTTTTAATAACAACTGTCACGCTCCTTAGGATTATAAGAGGTAATTTGTGAATATTTATTCAATAGCTTTATGTTTTACTAGCAGCTATTCTGAAATATTCAGGTAAGATACTCTGCCAAAGGTTACCTGCAAATAACACATAGCGCTTATATACCATGAATGATTTGAGACTATATAAAACTTGCTTGTAAACAGCTGAATTGTGTATTAATTTGAGCTAGTGTTCCGAGTGGCTTCGCTCTGGTTTCAAATCTACTGCAAAGATAGTGAAAGACTTGTTTTGCTGCGCTGTGTTAATGTTTGCCATATTGATAGCAGGAAGCAGGGCACATTCTCAGTGTAGGTAAGTCTTGAGCCTATAAGTATATGGACTTATTGCAAGTTCAGGTAGTTGTTAATAGCAACCTCTTCTGCCTCCTGGCAAGACAGAAGTAAAATATACAGTGGTCTTATGCTGTGTTTGTAGTAGGGGTATTTATCAGAAAATGTGCTACCCTTGGCTCAAAACCAGAGCATACCTAAAGCAGTTGTTTTGTCCTGTGTACAAAGGATCACATTTGTAAATGGAGCTGACTGAAAAACATTAGGCATTCTTTTTGTAGTACGAACTGTTCTTAGTCATAATGTTTATTAGGCATATTTATTACAAAATACTAACTGTACCCTTTTTGTGTACATGTTGTGCTTCGCAGTCTGATAACTTAAGAGGGAGACTCTAAGCAAAATACTGCCTCTTTAATCCTTTATGTCTTTCAGTTTTCTTCACAGTTTTCCTACTTAGCAGAAATTCTTTTTTCAGTATTTGACAAAAATGTGATTATTCTAGTCAACTTGAATTAATTTGCCTGCTCTTTTCCTGGGCTTTCCTATGATTATTTTGTTTGCCCTTTTTTCCAAGAGTAAATAATCATTTTACTGCCACCTCACTATTTAATTCAAACCATTGTTTTATCTAGGTCTTTTGAACTCAGAACATGAACATGAATAGTAACAATCCAAAAGTTGGAACAGATGTTTGGCTAACGTATTCTTCTGTGAAATTAGATTTATTTTTTTTTTTAAATGGAATATCAAAACATGGACAGGAACAGATGTGTGTATGTATAGTGTAGATTTGTTATCCTAGATCTGTTTAAAACAGGATACTTGAAAAGTAAACACAGAATGATTATTTCATGCTGCCTATTCCTATGCTCTACTTTCTTCAGCTCTTAGAAGGCAATGCATTTGTAGAAAATGCTCTCCCCAGACAGAAAGGGGGAATAGTTTCAAACCAGTCATGTATCTAAGTTTGTCTGAGAGATTAGTACTTCAGTGCAGGCTGCCCTGAGCTGCGCCAACTATAGCTTAATAATGTCCGTTCCCAGGGCCCTGAGTTATTCGGGTTATTCGGGTGAGCTTTGGGAGCGTGGAGGAGGGTGGAGGGTTACCTTGCTGCTCATTTGCTGCAGGATGAGGTTGCTGGGAGAGCTGCTGCAGCCCGGCGGGTGCTCAGTAACAGAACACTCCAGCTAAGCCTGGAGTGGCCTTGTGTTTCCTAATTCAAGCAATCAAAGAAACTATGCTATAATGCGGTGGTTTATATTTCAAAAGTTCTGTTGTAACATTAACTAGCCCTATTGAGTAATGAGGTCAAAACTTTCAAGTTTGAGTGTCCACCACTGGCATTTTTCTCAACCTCTTAGATTGTCTTGATTTTCAGGCATTGCTCAGCCCCACACTGATGAGCTGTAAGTGCTTTATCATTGCTGAAAGCCTGCTGAGCCAACTTTTGTATTGATTTTGTATTGATTGAAAGCCACTGTAGATTTCAGTGTCTGATTTGACAGAACTGAAGTTTTGAACTGAGTACTTATTTCTCAGAAAAGCAGCCTTATTTAGATTTCCTGGGTCTGTCATTGCTATCCTCTGAGTGCAGTGCTGACCTAGCCAAGGGTAACTTCTGCAGATTTTTCACCATTACGTGAGCAACTGTATGTCTAATGGAGTTTGATGAAGGAGTAACATGTTTCATAATCATGGAAAGATTTCGCAATAGTATTCAGGGATGTCAGAAACAAGGAGCGTAAGATTTTAATCAGGGTAAATGCTCTTGGATGCCCACTTAGAACATCACTGAACTAAAACCAATATTTTATTCTGAAAAAAAAGAGCTTGAAAGGCTTTCTAAAATGATACTATGGCAAATTATGTCCTAATGTAAGAGAATGCAAGAAATTTCTTCTTATCCTTAATTCTACCAAATGAGCACAGCATGCTTCTGAAATCAGTCTTCTCATAGTCAGTGTCTGCTAAGTCTGGCCATGGCCTTTAGGTTATATTTCTGTTACTGTCTTTAACTCAAGCAGTTAGTTGGGGGGGGTTTGAGCTGGGAGGGGTTTTAGTTTTTGTTTCCTTTTCCTGTTTGGTTTTTTTCCCCTTTTAAGAGTAGAAATTTATGCTAGTGTCAATAGTTTATGAGCTACAGACGTTTTTATTTACAAAAAGTGCTTAAAAATCCTCTGAACACAGGAAGAATTAAACAGTGGGGGATAGTGTCTTTGCTTTTAATGTAAAGCTTTTTCATAACTAGCATACTGCCCAGAAACACACATATCCCACTGCCTTCATGGCTTGCTGCCTTTGCTGTCTGCTTCTCTGTCCCATGAGCTTACAGCTCCTTCAGACATGCTCCCTGCATTTGCTTCCATCTCCAGCGATTTTTTTACAGTTTTATAGCTTGACTCATGAATAGGCCCTGAGTTTTGCTTGTCTTTAGGGACTGCATCTCTCTTCTGCTTTTGCTTTTATTTTCAGAAGGGCTTAATTGCTTTTACACTTCTGATGAAGGCTATCTGCAGTTTATGAGCCTAACAAGGTTTCATGCCGTCTGAGCTGCGAGAGAAAGGAAGCAGGGGAGTGTTGAATCATTTTGGGTGAAAATGGACACGCAGGAGTTTACATTTTGCTAATTTTCACCTTTCTTCCAGTGCACAGGGCTGGTTCTCTATCTGTAAGTACTGTCTTTATAAAGTAAAGGATGATCCTGGATATAAGTTGTGCACTACGTCTCCTGATATACTGGGGTGCGAGGGAGAGGAGATGCTTGATCTCACATAGAGGTGACCCCATCCTTTCCCCCCATCCCTCTTCACCATCCCTGTACACATTCCCACTTCCCCAGCCCCATGACCCTAGGGACATGTAATTTCCTTGTGCCACGATGTGTCGCATCGGTTTATGTGACTGTCTCAATGCAAAACTACCAAACAAGTTGCTGCAAAGTTACCTAAGCCTTGCATTTGCTAGTAGGTCTGCTAGTCTCTAGACGTGGCCCAGGTTCCTGATTTGAGTTTAAGGTAGGAGTGAGGTGGCTCTCTCCTCAGTGAAAGTGAGCTGGCAATGCTGAATCTAATATGGGATAGGAGTGTAGCTGTACGGGGAAAATCCCTCATGTGCCCCTGCTTGCTTTGTGGTGAGTGTTTTTTGTTGCCATGTCCTCAGAAAAATTCTTGGATATGTTGTCTCCAGCTTGTGGTTGTTCTGCTCCCACTGCTGAGGTTTACTCTTGTAAGGACTGATTTTTTCTTTAATGATAGGGCCAGCTAACTGGAGTTTCTCTCTGGACAGAAACACATGTCGTGTGAGGTATCTCTATTTACCCCAGCTTTTGTGGATGAGTCTCAGTTTCACTGCCTTTCAAGGAGTTTGTGCTCTGGCAGTGTTTATTTTTGGTGTTTCTTTGTTGACATTTTTATTTAAATTACTCCACATGTTGCACTTTCACAGAGTCTGACCTTTTTCCTGCATTGCATTCAGGCTAATTTTAAAGGCTGATACGAGTTCCTTTATTTTTCATACTTACATAATGATTCAATTTGCTTTCACTTACAGCTGTGTATCTATGCATTATCTATCTAAATGGCATTAATTTATATTAATAAGTAAAATGAAAAGGCTCTCTGACACAGACAGACAGGAGTGTTACTAGTTTCACTTAAAGAAGGAAGATATCCAGCAAACAAGTGAGTAAAAATGCATGCAGCAAATGGAGCATAATAGGGACTTCCTGAAAGAGCCGAGCGTGCCCTGAGCAGGTCTGGAGGCATCTGGTTTTGTCCTGGGGCTATCGGCAAGTGCTTGTCTAGACAAATGTCTAGGAGAGGAAGATGGGGAGGGAAGGAGGGAAGCCTCTTCAGGTGTCTCTGACTCAACACAGGCTAAGCTTCACGTAATCCATGATAAGTGGCAGTCGGAATATGTTTTAAAGGTTATTACAGCACCTCTATCTAGGAAAACTTGTCTTAGTACCAACATGGCACCCTTGCCTCGTCCATAACCGAGTCCTGCAGTGGTGGTGGAGAGTGTGGCAGTGTGCACAGTGGGGCGGTCCCCGTGGCTCTTTGGTGCACATGCAGCCATGCATGTTCTTTCTCCAGTGCTGAATCTCCTCAAAATGGGAGAAAGCTGCATCTGTTCAAGCAGGAAGAGTTTTGCTGCCATAGGTCTCGTCCAGAAATGGTCTTCAAGAGCCCCGTGTTTGTTCCCATAAGTGCATTGGAATGTATATTGGTAACAAATGAGGGTCAGTAGTGATTACTTGTCCGGATGGTGCAGTGCAGTGATTCAGGCTGTAGCAATGCGTGAGAACAGGCTTCCTAGTAGCAAATCCCAGCATGTGAGCCTGCAGGGACAAGGAGCCAGTAATCTGGGCCTGTTTCATGTGGACTGGCTGTTGTGCGGCCCTGACCGACAGAACGTGTGCCAGAGGGCACTGGGACACTGACCTGCCTGGCAGCATGCGGGCAGCTGAGCCTTCCCATGGGTCTGGATCTAATGTCCCGCTCAGGATTGTGGGTGATGGAAGCACGAAACAAGGGTCAGACCTTTTGCTGACAAAAAGAGAGGCAGGAGAGAAGCCAAGGGGACTTGCTAAACTGTCAGAAAAGAAGTATTTAAAAAATACATGAGTAATTTGGCCGTGAGTAGGAGCTGGGGCTGGAGCAGTCAGCCTGCCCAGCCATTAAAGGCGACATGCTTCTGCCACCTCCTGGCATGGCCCCAATGGGCTGAACGGGCCCTGGGGTGCTGGGGCCAGGTTGGGGTGCCCAGGACTTCCCAGAAACACACCTGGAAGGCCAGGAGTGGGGCCATGCTCTGCTGCTGAGAGCAGTGGATCTGTAGCACTTGGGTCCCCAGATGATGTCCAGCCTCCTGTCCACAGCCCCAGCACCAAGGTGCTCCCTCACTGGTCCCAGTTGGCTTTGCCAGCCTGTGTCTGCTACTCGGCTGCATCCTGGAGGTAATGAGTGCCCCAGGCACTCGCAGCCCTGAAGAGCGTTTTCTGAGGAGCTTTATTTGGGATTTTGGTGCCCAGAACCACGACATCATTGTGTGCTCAGGATAACAGGCTGTGCCAGCAGTTCCAGAGGACCAGCTGAGTGCTGGTGGATACAGGTGGATGGCTCCTGCAGAGCTGTCCCCTCACTGAAACCTGTCACTGGCCCGACCCAGCTCAGTGCCAGAGCCCTCAGCGTGACTTACTGACTTGTTACCGTAAAAGGAAAGCCAGTGTGATGCCTAGCACACTAGTGCACAGGATGTTTCCATTTTGCAGGCGAGCCTGGAGTCAGATTACCTGCTCTGAATTTTGTCCTGTACCCTCCCAGTTGGGTCATTTGTGCTCAGAGCCTCCCTGGCTAAAAGCCAGGAATTTCCTAGCTATTTGTAGGGGTGGGAGGGATATTTTGGCTCTGCTAGTTATTTCATAGTAGTTGGAGACTGCTGGGAAGACAGGAAGGCACTGGATCGCTCTACCATGAACAGCACAAATGTCTGGAAAATACACGCAAAATGCTTTTGCGGAGAGATTCAATGTTACTGAGATTATCGGTGGTCAAAACAAAGCCGTAATCCCCCCGCAGCCCTCCAAACACATCACCCCGAGGTGCGCAGGGCTGTCAGGGCTCCTGTGCATTTCTCTGTTGCTCTGAGGCTGTTGTGCTGTGTTGCTGCCCAGTGCCCGTCCTGGCTGGACAAACCCGGGCTGCCCCTGGGCTAGCATGTGGTTAGGCACGCCCGCAGCTCCTCTGCGGGCTCTGCTGGCCACTGGCCACGGGGATGGAGAGCTGTTCCCAGGATCCTGGTGGCTTCTGACGTTCTGATGCGTACACTGCACAAGTATGTGTTTCCTGTGTAAAGCAGAGCATTCCCATCATTCACGGTCCAACCTTATCTCCTTTATTTTAAGTGACAGGAAGCAATCTTGCTCTGCAAGCAGTGAGGCAGTCCGTGAAGATGAAGCTGCTGCCTCCTTTTCTGCATGCGCTGTGCCCTGCAGTTGTGAAGCACAACTGCACTGATGCTCAGCAGCTACAAGCTCAGGTGAGGAGGACATGCAAAATAACCATGCTCCTGTAGGAACTTCAGTGGCCTTATGGGAAACAGGGATAAGTGAACTACTGTGCAGTGAACTAATGTTTTGGAAAAGGAGTTTAGTGTTATATTTGCACCTAATTTAACACCAAAGTGTTAACTGGCCTGATGTGTCTGGGATGGCTCTTCTGTGGCAGTGACAGAAATGATTTTTGGTGCTGGAGGTGATGTGTAATGTAACGCCTCATCCCCACCCCCATACCCCCCTCAGTTTTATGCGGGTCTGAGTCTGCCTACACAAATCAGAACTTTAGCCAGGAAGGGGAAGCTGTCTTTCGTCAGGTGCCACCCTTGAAGCCTTTTGCAGATGTGACTGTCCTTTGAAGATCCAGCTGTGCTTTTTCAGTACTGAGATGTAAGTTCAGTAAAGGCCTGTGAGGATCATCCACCCATTAGAAACAAAAGAACCAAACCCAGGTGAGACTGAGGGCAATGTCAGACATAGCCAAGTCTGTGATTCCTTTCTTGGAAATGAGTCTGTGTGAGTAGACAGCATTATACCCTGCCCCTCACACCCATAGCGTTCCTTAGAACTGGATTTTCGGACCCTCTTCTTCCCATTTTCAACAGACCTAAACAAGCCTGCCTGGAGCGCCAGTCTGACATCTTCAGAGCACAGAGCCGCAGGCAGACGCAGCCACCCCGTCCCTGGCAGGAGCCCAGAGCGCAGAACATGCACACCCATGGCCAGCAGCGGGAACAGACCCGGGTCCCTGGGACAGTGTCCTGTCTCACTGCCAAGGTCAGCCAGTCACAGCTGACACCTATTTACAGGTGCATTCCCCTGCTGCTGAACTTGCCCATATACCCAACCAGGTAGCCTTTTGTCCTGGTATACCATGGTCATGTCTCTCTCTCTCTGGGAACGTCTCTCCTTTTCTTGCCTATTAGGTAGTGCCCAGACTCTTTTCCTTCTGTGGTTACTACTTAAGTCAGCCTTACAAAACACCAACTCCAGCACACAAGGCAAGTATGGAATTTTGTTTTGTTTTCTTTCCGTATATTATGCACTAGACAAATGCAACATTCAGGCTCAGTTGGGCAACAAAGACAAAGACATTCAAAACTGACCATAAAGTAAATTGTAGAAAGCAGAGTTTATATGACAATAAACATGCAGCTTGCAAAAGAATGAAGACAGCGTACTGGTATTAAAACACATTTCCATACAGAGACAGCTTATGCAGCAATTTACAAGTTTAACCTCTGGCTGGAATACGCAAGCCCTTTAAAGCTGGCATTCAAATTACCAGTAGCTTAATCAGCCATACTTAAAGTACATAGTAAAATTTGACTTTGTGTTTACATTCACTAGCCATCCAATCCAGCATCAAGGCACTTTCCTTGTTAGTATGTCTGTCCCTGCGTCCCACGCCTCTCCTTACCTAGATGCATATATTGGCACAGCAACATTCAGTGACCAGTAACCTTGACCATAGACTCCTTAACCCCAAATAAGAGCATGTGGTTACTAGACAATCCATCGCTGTATCAAAGTGTCAGGCTATACGTGACATTGTAAACAAGACTGGTGTGTTAAAAAAACCACGGCAAGTTGACTGGATCCATTAATGAATGTGCTTTGATATGAAGAAAAGCAATAGGTGTTACCAGTTTCAACACTGCAGAGAATGCTCATCTACTGCGCCTGCAATCGCCGGAGAACAGCCGGTGCGGGGTGCAGAAGATGCTTCAGTCTGAGCAGGAGGACGTGGAGCTTTCCCGCTGTCTGTCGACAGTTGTGCCGTATGTGTTTTTCATCTATTGTTACAGAAGTGTGCTTCTGCAGAGTATCAGTGACTTTATTGCATATATCCCCTTCAATGTTGTCTTTGCAAATAAACACAAGTACTGGCTAAGGCTGCATTCTGAGAGGTACTTACTGCCCACCCTCTCTCTGCACTAAAATTAAGAGGGAGGGGAAGTGGACAATTGTTGAGATCTGGCCCTTAAGTCATTAATTTCAAATTTGTTTCTGTCAAGTCTTGTGGCCTTAAAAATGCATCCTTGTGCATTAAGTCAGCACTGCTTTCATTTTTAGGAATGGCTCAGATTGCGCAAGTACTACAAAGGAAACAACAGCGAAAGCAAACACATACGCATTTTAGCTTCATCTTTTTTTTTTTTTTTTTTTCTTTTTTTAACTGATCCTTTCACTTCTAAGGAAGAGAAATGGGAATTTGTGAGTCCAATGCAAGATACTTAATTTTACCCTTCTCCAGACTTTTGCACTTATACCTCCACTTTACTGCAGTTTTCTGGATCAAGAGCTAAGCTGAAGACTGGGGGGTTGGCTGTAATTCCCAAATGGCTGTTTCATGACAAAAGACTCAACATTTGTTATAAACTGCTTCCAAATAACATTAAAAGCAACTCTTGGAATTTAAAATGGCTATATATATCCATCCTAGCAAACAGACAAGAGGTTACAGAGAATTAATGAAGTTTTACAATCCATCAGTCAGGAGAACTTTTTAACATAGTTAAAGGAATGTATCCAAATAACAGTTAATCTCAGTTACAACAACTGTCTCAGGGAAAATAAACTAGTACATTTAGTCTCATTTAATGCACATAAATTACAATTTAAAATGTGTATGTCCTGGAGAGGGGCTGACTATTAACAATTTGAGAGTCTTTGGAGTTTCAGATCCCACTGTGAAGTCAATACCATAGCACCATATATTGATGTGGGTCTTGGATATTCAAGACCTGGCACTAATTAAACAAGTTCAACTACTGAAGTTAAATCGGCATGGTAATTCCCACATACTGGGCACACTAATGTAAGTTTTAACCATCGGGTGGTGCTCGTGATTTACAGTCAAAGCTGAAGCTGCAAACCCCACCCCAGGCCATGGGGCTTCTCCAGTGCCCAAGAATGGGACTCAGCCCTTGCATGTAAACTCCCTCTTCCTCCCAAGGCCAAAGTTTTTTCCAGTCCTGATAATTAGCATTTTGCTAGGCTGCTGTAGCACAGATGATAGGCAATTTAGTTTACTACAGTAGGGCGTATGAAACATAATCCCAAGACTTTCACTACAGTGGGAGAGGATATTCCCAGACTAACTGCCCTGAAAGTGAGCCAATACACCCCAGAAACAACCCCAACAACCTCCTGTTCTAACAGAACCACCACAACAGAACTATGGAGATGATATTCACTTTTCTTGCAAACAGAGGAGCAGTTAGCCAGCCCGCAAGTAAGAGATGTTTCAAACATACTACTACAGAAAAAATACTTTGTATTTCTACTAGCCACCTTTCCCTGCCACCAAAGTAACAAGGTCTTTACAACTATTCTCCCACCCCTACCTGAAAAATTCCAGTCCAGGAAATCAAGATGGACATGAAAGTGTCAATACTGAAGTGTGATTTTATTTTAATAATGCCTTTATTTTGTAAAGTGCACCATAGTGGGGGGGGGTGGGGTGGGGGGTGGCAGGGAGAGAAAGCTTTCCCTTTAATTACTATGTTAGGGCCAAGTTCAGAGAATTTCAGTGGATTGCTATAATTACATTACAGACACTTTAAAAACCTGTATGCAATGGTTTGATACAATTAGACTGTTATGATCCAAAGTACAAAATCAAGTTAAATCCTGAAGACTGCATGATATAATATTTGGCACATAGGTTTATGAACAAGCTGTAAACCTGTCATTTATATGTATTGTGACTTCTACAAGCTGTTCACCCACCAGTATCTCCTGCTTAGTCTTTAGTATTTTAGCCCTAGATAAATGCACAAGCCTGAAAGAATAAAACTGCTGGACAGACAGACTTCTCTCTAGGATACTCCTGTACGATTCTGTGAGTTTATTACCACTGGCCCATAAACAAAAAAGAAAGATGCCAGAAGTGACAGGCCAGAACTCTTGTTAGCACAGACCTTTAAAAATGAGCATCTCCTGACACTGTTTGTTTAATGTTCAAAATAGTCCATGATTAACAGCAACAGAGAACAAAACGCCTTCCCTTCATGCAACAGAAAGGCAAATAGCAACTTCAGGAGTAACTGAAGTCGCTCAAATATGACATATGCTATCAAAAGTTAGTATCACTGGATCAGAAAAAACAATTGGAAAAAAAAAAAGAAAGAAATCATCAGCATGTTTTTGAAAACATCCAGGCCTTTGAAGCAATGTTCGGACTAAGTAGCCAGGTTGTGGCCCGCAATATTTCAGAGATGAGCAGGAGGTGGATTAGATGCACGTGGCTGCAGGCACACTGCTCAACAGGGACTTTAGCTTTTACTTGTGGTTTCTACAGTCACTATGAAGTTTGCATAGAGAAGACGACCTATCCCCAGGTAAAGTAACTGCTATTATTTTCCAAGAGGAATGTGTTCTGACGAAGGAATGCTCCTTCAGCCTCTGAGAAAACAAAAGACAGTCTCTGCTGTCTCATGACAGCATAGTTTTCATTATGCCCTTGCCCTCTGCAAGGGAGCTTGAAAGTGCTGAGGTGGAGTGGGGAGAAAAGGAAGGAGACTGGTTGGAAGAAAGGTGTAGTTATAGTAAGCTGCAACATAGCCTTTTAGTTTAAAAAAGTGCCCAGATACAAAAAACACTGTTGGGAGAAAGGAACTCTGGAATACTGAAACGTTATTAAAGATTCTGCATTCTTTATCTGTTTTAAATAGTCCAGACTTCAAGAGGTGATCTTATGAATTTACGCTAGCATTGAATTTCTTTGTAACAAAAGCAGAAGACACATGCAAACATTTATATGTATACCTGTCCTTCTACGCAAGCTGGCAGACAAGAACAAGGGAAGCTGAAATGATACTGACACCTGCCTTTTACAGGGCCTTTAGCAAGTGCTCTGCAGAACAGCAGCACCAGAGGTCACAGCACAAAAGGTTTCAGGTGGTCTTAAATACATAGTTCTTTTGCTGAAGGAGAAATAAAACCCTTGTTTTATTCTCACAACACAGCATTTAGTGTTTTGAATTAAGGTTTTATTAGTGTCAGATTAGAAAGCTGACTAGACTAAGTTAAGGTTAAAAACAAAAAAATCTACAAGAGTGCCATAAAATTTCTAGTTACCATTGGAGAAGGGGTTTATTTTAATGTAATTTCATTTTTCTTTAAACTCTGGTAAAGACAGTCTCCAAATTATCTTCTTCAATAAAATGCAAACTGTATGAACAAGGGAAAAGTGAGACATAAGAAAAAAAGCAAGGAATTTTAACAACCACGTAAGTGTTATTTGTGGCTCATGATTGCTAATAGATACATACTACCAGTAATGTTCAAATTCAGGGTATAGGTTTTGTTTCTTCTTCCGAGAGCTTCAATGACTTCAATGTTTTGTTTTTTGCTGCTTTCAGTTTCAAGGAGCTCCTGCAGCATTAGCAGTGAGGTTACAGCACACTAATTGTTGTAGTCAATCAGGAAGAAGGTCATATTCCCTTTCTCCTGGGCAGTTAGAAAAATGGTGAACTTACAGCTCAGCACTTGCCTCTCAAGCTGTATACAGCAAAGGTGCACTTAAACAAAGGCAATTTATATCAGCAGGGAGGTATGGTATAATCAGACACCTTAAAATAACTGTTAATCTGTGTTTTCATTAGGGTTTTAAACTTTTGAACATGAGACTGAATTGCTGTGCATCAAGTTGCAAGGCACATTTTTAGGCCAAATTATTATATAGTTAATGTGCACACATATCTAAATGTAGGCAGAATATCAATTACTATAGTAGCATTCAGAGTCAAGCAATCATGGTGTTTTCTTATTTGCACACCATAGCAAGTTCTATTTAATTTTTATAATTTTTAAATGGGGATGAACATGATTTGCATGTCTGGTAAGCTGGAAACAGACACTGGGCCAATTCAAAATTCAGAAAGTCAATCAAGCTACTAAAAAGCATATGACACAAGTATTCTTCCATGTTAGAATACTAAGCTTCAGTCTTACTTTTGCACAAAGATACTCCAAGCAACTAAAGCAGACTTTTTAGGCTTGTACACTGTCACAAATCAAAGTATTTCTTCTAGGAGGTCTATTGGCTGATGTGATTAATTGAAACTTGCCATTTTCGATCATATGTAAATCTGATATGACAAGACAAAAACACCAAGGTAGCACAAAGGCTTGTTCAGCTATCCAGACATAAGATTTTATGTAGTGCATAAAAGTAAGTCTCTAGTAGGTCTGGACTGCAAATTTTCCACAAAAACACAGTCCTTATTGTCCTTTGTGTACTTTGTCAAATTACTGTTCACTTAATTTCAATATTTCTATCTGCATTCAGATAAAAATACCTAGCTTAATTTATCAGAAACACAGGAGGAAGTGTGAACAGGCACTAATGAAGGCCTAAACAGAGCCAGTCTCTTCTCTCACTGAGGCATATAGCCCCCTTGTCTCACAGTCTGCGGGAGGTAACTTTTTGGCATTTCATCAACTGACAGTGGATTTCCTTCCACTGTTTCAGGTCTCACAGTTTGTCCTTCAGTACTTGTCTGTAAAACACCTGATAGAGCAGCTTCCTGGGTATTTTTTTCTAGCCCAAGACCCAACGGCTGTGAGCTCTGACCTGAGATCTGCAGTTGTGCAAATCCAACAAGATCCCCCTCATTAGCAGGAGTTATTTGCTTTGTTCTTTCAAAGCATGGCCTGTCTGTGTTGGTTTCATCCTGACCGCCATTTTGTTTGAAATACTGCTGCCTCTGTGTTGTACTGTCACCTCCTCCAGCATGATCCTCTGATCTCTCTTCTGAATCTAGCAGTGGCTGAGTCGACTCAGACCTTGAAAAGACTTGTACAGGTGTTTGGTCTCTGTAGCCATTAAGTACTACAGTTGAATACTGTACAGTGCTTGAAGTGTTTTGTGTAGTTTCACCTTCATCACTGTCAGAGACGCTTTGCCTAGGAGAAGACATGCACGAGGATCCTCCAATACCACTGCTGTGCCCTTCTGAAGTACTTTTTTCCTTTTTAAGCAAGTCAAAGGGTTTTAGATCTTGTTCTGAAAAAGACTTCTTGTCATCAGCTTCTATTTCTACGACGCTTACATCTGTAAAGCTGCCTTCTGGGTACATCTGATCTTTGGAACTAAAGTTATGCTGAAAGAAAGAGATGGATGTTGCCTAAGAGGAAGGTTATGTTAAAAATCAAAAACCCCAATAAATATCTGAATTTTTATTCTGTAATTGTTTCAAATTTCTTCATATAAGTCTTGTCTTTACTAAGTTTGGCAATATCTCCAAAGTATCTGTTACAAAATGAATTTGTTTCCAATACAAAGTCTTAATTATGCAGCTATTCTAAAACTGTAATGGGTGTGCAAGCTTTGCTCTAATTTTAATTATTCTTAAGAGCTGTAAACATAGAACCATTTGTTGTGCAGCACAGCAACATTCTATATCAAGAGCCATACATATGTTACTTCCAATAATGTATTCAACATACAGCACTTCTTCATAGAAGCTACCCCCAGTTTATTGAACAGAATTTGCTATGTCATTCATGCCACACGGGGCATAAGTTTTGCTGCCATCTCCTCATCCATGAGAAACTTAGAGCTTTCTCTCATTCATGACTTCACTGTGCAAACAAGTCACTTCAGGGTTTTAAGAATGGGAATCATGAATTCTGTTTCCTTAATCCTGACCTCCTGTGTATGAGTAAAATAATTAGGACTTGACCCTTCCAACTTGTAAACTGAATATAATTCACAATGTTAAAGCCTGCTCTATGCTGTGAACTTGTGCCAAGGGCCATGTATTTCTAACACTGAATCTGTTGATG
The DNA here is from genome assembly GCF_018139145.2 of Gymnogyps californianus. Taxonomy (NCBI): domain Eukaryota; kingdom Metazoa; phylum Chordata; class Aves; order Accipitriformes; family Cathartidae; genus Gymnogyps; species Gymnogyps californianus. The sequence continues at coordinate 64,980,890 of NC_059500.1, read as the reverse complement.
CAATAAAGTCTTCTAACCATACCATATCACAAAGTCATGAAACTTAACATCCAAGTTTTTTTTTTCCTTGAAATCCATGTGTGCTAGAAGACAGAAGACTCCCACTGGTTAGTTTATTTGAAACCTTGTGGACTAGGAAGATACAGGATGCAGAAGGACGAGTATTACCTTAGCTGGAACTTGAGGAGACCACTGAGCAATGTTACTCTTGGATGGATCAGGGACAATAGGCCAGATATGCTTTTTAATTCTGTAAAGGATTAAAACCAGAACAAAATTACAAGATGCACTCGCCAAATTCCTATGTTGATAGCAAGTACTGCATAATCCAGGACACCACTCCCTTACACAGCAATTTTGCAAGAGTATTTATTTCCAAATAGGAATGCTTCCTGCACATCTTCACATCTTTGTAGGAAGCTGTACTACTTAGCAAAACACAACACTGCACTTAACTCCTCCACACATTAGATGTAGCCATCCAACAGAAGGCAAACCAACAAATGGTAATGGTGAGGGATTTTCAAATTTATAGCACTCTAGAATCTACAGAGCAATCACTTAGGTAAAGTCTATGATGCATGTCACTATAAAAATACACTGTTGCTTCTTTAAGATAACTATATCACAGCTGTCAATCTAAGCCAACTTCACAGCTAAAAATAAAGTATTTGAAGAAAAACTTGCTTGGTCTTTTGTAACTCTGAAATCTTAAGAATGTAGTAACTGTTACTTAACAATAGAAGTTTCTGTAGATAAATCACCCCTAACCAAACTAACTTTGAAACTGATGCATCTATTCTGCTCTTTATAAGTGGGCTCCAACAACAGATCCTCTGTGGGAGAACTTTGAAGAACATTACAAGATGGGCTTTTCAGCTGACATCCATTAAGAACTGATTTTAGGAGCAGCAGGGAGGTCAGAAGGAAAAAGGGCACAAAATGCTGTCTAATTAGAAAGAAAAGATAGCTGACTGGGGACATGGGAGAGGTGCTACTCCTTGCCAGGGAAAACCCTTCAGCAATAAGCTCTCAGCTAAAGCCACAGACAAGAGCTCTGGGGTAGAGGGAGCAGGAGGAGGCAGGATGTTTCCCCGCAGACAGTAAATAGGCACACAGTTTGACTGAGGTTATGCAAGGTAGATAAATATCTGCCTAATTTTTTTGGCTGTAAAGCTTAAAGTTTGCTAACACTAATTAAATAGCTCAAATACAGCCAGCAAACAGATCTGTGGTTCACAAACTAGGGACCATCATTCTTAGTCATCATATGAGAGTAGAAAACAACACAGACAGTATATTCTGATCAAAACCTAACAAACCTAATCCTGACCAACTCTAGCAAGAACAGCAGGAATCGGAATCTCCTTGCAGGACTGAGTCATGGAACATTTAGTTTGTGTGCTAAACATTAACAGTAAGAAATTAGCATCAGAAGAGGCCCCGATTTCTCAAGGAAAATGCAAAAATGTTTATCACCAATCAATTTATGTGTGTTTTACCTTCTTTTTCTGATCTAACTGCAGAATATTTACTTGTTTGTACTGAATTATTGCCATCTCTCTGTTATGCCCAGAAATATCAGAAGCATAGAGAAAGACTTCATTTATACTTACAAGTCACGTTTGTTGAAGCAAAACAAAACTCCAAGAAGCACAATCAACAGGAACGCTAGACACACAGGTACAACTATGGCTTCAATTTCTCCTTTCCCTGAAGAAAACGAAGAGAGGCAGTTATAGCCCACTTTGGCATTTGAGGAACTCAGCAGCAGCACACATTCCCAAAGGGACAGGGAGAATCTGAAACTGAATACAACCCGCAGCCTCAGTCTTAAGCTTCTCCTTCAGAAGAACCTTTTCACCACATGAAAAGAGCCTGTTGGTGAAAACATGAAAAGCTCTGTCTCAACAATCTAATGCCTTGCATCAACAAAAAACACAGGTTGCTCTAGAACCGGTAATACTGACAGAGCAAGTAATTTCACAGTTTACGCAGATACGACTGTAACTTCTATGTTATTTCATCTGTGGCCCAAGTGTTTCAGTGGCCTACTGGCTGCCATAACAACATCATGGTCAAATAAGTAATGTAAGCAAAGTCACTAGTCATCCATCAGTTTATTCTGTACACAAAAATATTCTCTGCCCACAAACACTTAAGGCTCCATTATTGTTATGTATTCCTTCCAATGCCATACACATTAAGTAAACCTTACAGAATGCTTAGGGAAGAGCAACACTATACAGAAAAAAGAACACAAAAACCTGCTAAATCTAAAGTGCTTTCCACAACTAAGTTCAGTTAATGTTGTTGCTCTTACCATTACAAATAGGAAGCACTCTCTAAAGCTGAACATAGAGTAACTTTAACTCTTCAAAAAGAGTCTCTGTAGAGAACTGTAGCAAACTTTCATAGTGATATGAATGAGAATGCAGAACCTGAGGAAGGGTTCTAAGAATGGCTTGTGCTGACTGGCACCTAGATTAGCAGATCAAGATCCCAGCACACCTATGCAGCTTCTCAGGACACCTGCATCAGGATAAAGGCCAACCTACCTTCAGATTAAAACAAAGACTCTGGACCTTAAGACCACGGTAGGAGCCATCAGACACCAGAAGAGAAGACAAGGGCACTGAGTAAATCCTAATGACTCACACAAAGTTGGGGCAAAAGAATACTATAACCTAAAGTATACACAAAACACATCCAAAACCAGCAAGTTTGCCAACGTAAAAGCAATCCAGGAGACCTGCAGAGGAGCTTGTCCTCTGTACAATCAGAAAAAATCCTGACTAAACCACCTCTTTATGACTGAGTACCAGATAGGCTGCCTGGATATCACACACCTTGTGAGTGCGACTGTGACTGAAACTTTTTTCCTTTAAATAAAATCACCTTCCCCTCCTATAAGATCTTGCAGAGCCTTGCTGTACTGTTGCAACATTACTTCCTACTTCTACTAATCGTGCCACTCTTCCTTACCAAATTTTTGTGTAGTAAATGTAAAATCAGGACCACTCCTGCCTCCTTCATCTGTGTATGCCATCATCCGCACAGTATACAGTGTGTCACTGGTTAGAGAAGAAAGGGTATACTCTGTCTTGGAAGGATCCACTGTCACAGCTAAAGACAGGAAAAAATTTATAGTAGTTTTCTGTACAATTTATTAGATCTCCACAAAGTAGCATTAGGACATCATGTCTTCAGATGTACAAGAGTTTTAGTAGAATGCATGGCTGTATGAAAAATACAACAGACACAGAAAGACTACAAACTTGTACAAGAAATGCTGAGATTCATTTGTTTCTGTTCAAGTGTTTGAATTTAGTCTCTTCATGATATTTTGTGTTAATTTCCTGTGGGTTTTTTTTCCCCAGAATGTAGCTACAAACTAAACTAGTAGTGGGATTGAGGTTTAAAGGTCTCTAATATGCAGAATACATGGCTAACTAGAAACAGCTAGTTACTAACTAGAAAAAACATGGTTAGAAATAGCAAGAAGTAGGGTAGGCATAAGTAATTGGCCCTTCCAATTTAAGTAAATCTAAAAAAGAAAAACTTTTGATAGTGCTAGCTCCCTGTCTTATGCCTGCAGGTCATACACACTACTGAGAACTAAAATGCACTTCAAACAAGATATTTTACATCAGTAATACATTGATCTAGAGCTTCAGGAGTATTAAAAATCCCTTTTTTTTAAGGCTTTATCATAGTTAAATGCAGTCAACTCCTTTACATCTTGAATGGTCTAGCTTCATCTTGCTATACGCCCATCTCATCCTGTATTTAGATAGAAAGATAGGAGCACAACACTGACAAATCAGCTTTCAGAAACTAAACTCCGTACGCTGTTATACACAGACTGAGTGTTCTGAATTCTTTATTAGGGACTTTTCTGTTCAGTATGGAGGAGAGCTATGCCTCAGACATCAGCTCTATGTCATCAGAACAGACTGTCAGCTACACTCAATTTTGTATTTTTTTTTCAGGAACATGTATTAGGCAGGAGACAGACAGAATACTTTAATGCCACAAAGCACTTCTCTGCTTTCTGTTACCTGTTTCATTTCCATCGATAGTTTTGTAAAATATGGTGTAACTTCTGATAAATCCATTTTGTTCATCCACTGTGAGATGGTTCCATGTCAAAACAGCTTCAGCTTTTCCTACTTTTTTTGTCTGCACGGTTGGTCCTTTTGAAGGACCTGTAATGGGAGATGAAGATTAGTTTCTGTTGGGCACCCTTGCACCACAGAAGCAGTGTATTAATGAGCACTGAATTGCTACTGCATAAAAACTTCAATGGAATAGCTGGACTAACTTACCTGCAAAGCATTATTTTCAGACAACATAGCAACTCTAAAGGTATTTTAAGAGAAACCTCCAGGAAAAAAAGATATGAAAAACAGTAATCAGCAGACCACATGAAATCTTCAACTGAAGTTAGTCTTGGCTTTACACTTGAAATTTAAAATAAATCAGCATAGAAATATTACTATGCCAATAAAATAAACTCATGCCAAATTTTCTGATAAAGGTTGGAAAAAGGGAGTCAGCCACAGACATCTGTTTAACTCCTAAATACTGTATATAAGCAGAATGGATGTTAATAGAAGGGACAAGATCAATTATGTCAGATGACCCTCAATTGTAGGACCATTTTTCATTATATAGTCCACATTAAAGCAAAGATCTCATTATTTTTAGTGAAGAAGGTCAGTTTATGTGCTCCAAGATTACTATTTTGTACTTACGATCCTGCTGAAGATAAGCCTTCACAGACTGTCCACTTCCCTGACCATCAGCATATAGAGGGTACACAGTTATCAAGTAACACTTGAACGGCTTTATATCACCTAATAAAAGGAATTTAAAATGTGCTGTTTCACAGACAGTCAAATTCCTCATCATCTCTCTCATTTACTTCAGATACAGGGTTCTGGGTTTTGGCTGTTTTATTAGATGCACTTGTATCTAATGCAGCTGGGTTTTTTTTCTAGAGCTTATTGATATACTGCTTCAAAATATTAACTAAGGAACAATATAATGGTTCACATTCAAATGTTAAATTTAATAAACAGCCTTCATAGACGTCTGTGTTTTTCTAATTTATTTTAAATAAAAAGCCTTTGTCTGCAGCACCGAACCCCAAAATTACTGATTTGAGCTACTGATCATAATGTGAAAAGAACTGTAAAGCTGATCAAGTTTCATTGTTTGAACTGAAAGAGGGATCAGAGAATTTCATTTTGAAGGAACTCAGCCTTTTCACTATTTTAATGGTTTCTAAGAACAAGACGACTAAAACCAAACTGCAGATAAAACCCTTGCTGTTACATAATATAAATTTCAAAATGCAAGATTAGATACAGTTTTATATTTGACAAAAATATACAGATACTTCTACACTCATGATAAACTAAGAAAAGTCCTCAGCATTATCCCAGATTGCTGTCCTACAATAAAATTCTAGTCAGCATGAGGATGTTCCTCACTTTGAGAATACTTACTAGGTTTTTGGAGTGTTCTACAGAGTATTTGTAGAGCTAAATACCTTTTAAGTATGTTCCTTGAACATTTCCTGCTTCGTTCTGCCATTCTATGATGCAGTCTGAGCTGTTGGACACCAGACACCATTCGATCACATATTTAAGAACATAACTGTTAGGAGCAGTCCACCCTACCCACAACTTGCCATCTTTAGGTAGCGTCCTAACATTCTTCACAGGAGCTGTGATGAAAGAAAACAGAAGAGTGATAAATATTGACAGTTCTTCCACTAGATATTCATAATAATAGCTATTTTGTCAAATGTGGATACTTTCAGGTTATTGTAATGGTGACAATTTGACAGAATCTAAGTAAATGCAAAAGCCATTTTCTAAAATTTGGAAGCTTACATCTGAATCCTTGTATCAGAGATCCAAAATAAGCAGTATTAAGCTATTTAAAACTGGAAATTAGACTCAGCTTCTCTGTTCTCAAACACAGTAAGTTGCCTTATTGCACAGTAAAGAGATGCTATGTTTCTTCCAAAAGAAAGGGTCTATTTCAGAGAGAAATCACACCTTGAGACACTTCTAAATTCCCATTGTAACCCTCACACTCATGTACCTTACCAAGTACTTCTGGCTGCAATGCTACTCTGTTTGAAACATACCCTTAATTAGTTCATCTAACAGTTTTAGAACCTGTGGCATTTACACTAAAAGCAGCATCTGTCTGTATACTTATTTTTTGCTTCCTGTCCTGGTAGTGTTTGGATTGTCTAAGAGAAGGCTGGAAGTAAGGAGAAATCAGCCTGTAGTTACTACTACTGCACAATGAAAGGAACAGGAATAATAAAAAGGAACATGAACAGTAGGGAAACAGTGGAAGCAGATGACAAAGCAACCAGGCAAGATACTGAAAATGTGGGAGAGTGAGACTGGGACAAGAGAAGGGGCAGGAGGAGATCAGAAAGCAGAAGGAAGGAGAACAATGGTGAGATGGTATATACATGAAGTAAACGATGCTTGCTTCCCCAATCCTTTGATCTTTTTAAAAAGAAAACAAAAATACCTGCTATGCTAAGAAAAGAAACAATAGGGAATCTAGTGCACAGTAGCTCTAAGAATCAAAAAGAACAGCAAAATAGCACATATGCTTCAAATGAAACTGTGAGTAAATCCACACATTCCCTAGTATACAAATGGTAGCATAATTATAAGGCCTAAGACTGTAGATACATTCAGTAATACTTTAATTATATGTCCATGTAAAAGGTATCATTTTACAACACTGAAGATTTCTTATAACAAAAGCCACGCAGATGCATTTGAAAGAGACATTACTAGGACACTAACCTTTTGAATTACTTGCTGGGATAAGTAAAACTGATGGAGGGGATGCCCCGACTCTGTTATGGGCAATCACAGTCACTTCGTAAGTTCCATTTGGCAGCTTTAATGTAAGGTTGGTGGTATTAACATTGTATTTCTCTGGTGGACTGGAGAGAGATGATTTAGCTCTGACAGTCACTTCATACTGCAAGATGACTCCATTGGCTTCAAATGGCTCCAATGCCTGTTAGCAACACATCTTTGATTAGACTGATACTGAACAAATGTGACTTAACCTTTATTATCTTTGATGCACAATTTAAAAATCTGAGAGCAAGGTAAGTTACGTAGATCAAATAGCTGCATATTTCAGGAAAGTGCAAATAACCTGCATTCATTTCTGTAAAGCAGTAACTTCCAGAACTATTTCTGGTTTAAATCTTCTTTTTCTTGGCTCACAATCCTACCTAGTAGTTTAATAAAAGCTATTCTGTAAAGATCACAGAACATGTGTTAATAAAACCTGCACTTTATGTGACTTTACAACACAATGACATAAAAGGAATCTCACGTCTTAAGCTGTGTTGAACCTGAATGCAAAACAGCCCAAGTAGTTTTCTTTTATTACACATGGAAAAATACTTGTGTCTGTGTTATAACACAGAAAAATACTATGTTTCTGTGTAACAGTATTAGTTCAGATAACTGAAGAGAAAATTGTTGAAACTGTAAAGTAACACCAGTTTTCCAATTCTAAGCTAAATGATGTCAGAAGTGGCATGTGGCATATGAGTCACATCAGAAAATGATGCCGTGTCAATATACATGTAACTTCACACAAGCCACCTAGTAATAGGGAAAAAGTAATAATAAAAAGACAGTTAGATCAAATGCGACAAAGTTCACAGACCAAAAGAAAGCAGGAGGTGGGGACTGACCATAATTGCATTCACTTTCTCAGCTTTGGACTAATCAGCCAACTAGACACAGCAGCCTACTGCATGCAAACATGCAGTGCTGTATTTAATAAGTTTGGCCTCTGGAGTGTCTCTAGGCTTAATGGATTTTGCAGCTGAGTACCCCTGTCCAGATAGTGTTACAAAAGTTTTAGGATACAGCAGAAGGCATGACATGAAGATTTACTGTGTTCAAGTGAAAGTTTCCAATTCCACAGACTGCTTAAGGAAAGCAAGTCAGGAATCTGACAGTCGTTTCTGTATACTCTGGATCACAGATGTGTGTCAGTTAACTGATGGCCTTTACATCTGTACTTTTGATTTTTTGTAACTCATTATTATAATAAGAATACTAAAGTCACTTCTCGTATCAATAAAACCCGTACTATCCCAGCTATCTACTAAAGTTTGTTGAGGTAAACTTTGTCACTTAAACACTCATGTTTTTAAAAGAATGCTCAATTCCTGCAGTTTATCTTGTTGCTTTACCTTCCACATCAAATGCACAGTCCAGGAAGCTGGTGAGCGAGATGCATCAATGATCCTCCATATGGGTGGTCCTTTAGATGGTTCTGATGAAAGAAACAATGCTTAATAGTAGAAATATTTTTATTTAATCTGTTTGAATTCATCCTTTGACTATCACTAGATAATTACCTTTTTTTTTTTTTAATAAAAGCATATGCAAAAAGTGTTTCCTTAGTTCCTCAAAGAAAATAATGCTTGGTATATTACATGGAACACCTGCATGGAAGATTTCCTGAAGGGATGAGCAAAATACCAGTTCTGCTCTAAGTGTACAGTATCAAAATAACTGAGAGTCACCATTCTGAGCATCTGCAACAATGGGCTGAAGATGACAGTGCTGAGTGAGGCACAACCAAACCTACACCATGCAGCCTGTGTCCAGAGGCACAGCCCTGCACATCTGTATACTGCAAACCTTGCTATGGTCTGTAGCTCCAACACTCTCCCTACCCCTCCATATCAAGTCACCTAAAAAGGAGAGTGCAGAAAAAGTTAAAAACAAGACAAATTTCTCCTGCCAGAATTCCCCAAGTTTCCTATATCCTTTACGCTAAAAAGGGTAACAGAACTGCAATACTTTTGTACAATACTTTCTGGTGTCAGTACTGTAAAAAATTCAAGTGATATTTTGACTACAAATTTCATTTCAAAGTAGAATGATTCAATCTATTACAGTGCATAAAGCAATAAAAAGTGGCCAATCCTGTGTGAGGGCCTTAGCCCTAACAGAAAGATGATCTTAAAATGCATTTACATTTATAATCTTGCTAGACTGTATCTTCTCTGGGAGTTTTTTTTATTGCATTTTTTATATTAATCGTCAGGAATTTTCAGCTGTTTTACCTCCAAAAAACAGTATCAAGTCTACAGTGGGCATCTTGTCTTTTATGCTTTACATCAGGAGGGAAGGAGAACTGCGAATTGAGGCAAAGGGAGCTCTTTCCTAACAATCTCATTTGAGTACCCTGATTTCATGCACATGAAACAGAAGCAATTGTCCATCTTGCCTAATATAGATCATGAATGCACCATGATCTGCCTTACGTTCATTTCGTACTATAACACCTTTGTTCTGAGGCTAAAATAAGACATGGGTACTTAATCACTAACAGCAATATTTTTGCAAAGACAGTCACCACAGCAGAACAGCAATGCAGTCTAAACAGGCAGGCAGTCCTGAAATCCTCATTGCTCAGGTTGAGATAGTAACCACAGAAAACAAAACCATAGTGTCATTAAGAGTTGAAAAGAAGTGACTAGAATATTTACAATATCTCCCTAGAGAAGGTACATTTTGTGTAGAGCTGAAGCAATGTCATTAGGTACACATAAACTCCATTTTGTTTAAACAAGTATGTTATATACTACAATCTTTTTCTTACTTCTCCAATATAAGAAGACATGTGAATTCAGTCAAAACTCATCACTGGGAACTCAGTTTGGATAAATGAGGAAGGATTTCTGATCCAGTGCAGTTAGTTAAGCTCCAAGCACAAAGTGGTGTTTTGACAATGAAACCTGTATTGGTTTAACTCTGTTTAAAGACATGCACTGAAATGCTGCACTAAATAGACTGCTTAAGAAGAGGGTGCCTTGGAAGGCACTAAGGAACAGACAGGATATTACAGAATGGAGACAAGGAAGAGTGCAAGCAGGAAAGGCTAAAGCACATTTAAAAAAAAAGAGATCAATCAGGCTGACTTAGAAGCTAAACAGATATCACAAAGTATTTGTAGTAGTCAGAGGGAAGAACAGATTCCCTACTGGGTATCAAGCACACAACCAGAAGGTCCATTCATTGGCTCCATATAGGGTAGGATCAGTATAGACCAGAAAAAAGCCAATCTTGCAGGCTATCAAAGTAGAAACGAAATGGAAACAGGACCATGCTAAAGCAGTTTCACGCCTCACAACCCTAGAATTGGAAGAGTTTCTAACTGATCATAATGAAGTTCCTGGAAAAACAAGACATAAAATCCCCGCATCATTTAATTCTCTTTAAAGTCAGAAATCAGCAAGTGATTCCCAATGCTGCTGCTACTGATGATTCAGGAGGAAACCAAACAAGCTTTTAAAATCAAATCCCTTTGAGGGTGATTTACTAATTCTAGACTCCCCAGAAATCACAGTGTGTTTATTGTAATATACACAGCTATGCGGCAAACCTGCTTTGCTGGATATAAAGACCCTTGGCTACAGTCACTATTTGGAAGTACAAAGCAGATGTTTCCTGATAAGGATTAGGCAGTAAAACAATTGCGGAAAGATTTCAAAATTGCCAGAATGCTTGCATTACTCTTCAGCATCATGACTGTACATTTGTGCCTTTGCATTTAAGGATTCCATTCAAACTTCACTTGATAGTTGCAGTACTTAACACTTGGAAACATAACACTTGGATAAAACCATATGGAAATGTAGAAGTATACCTTCCTGAATATAGTAGTGGTAAATACATCTGTACCTTGGTAGCTTGCTACTGAGACAAACACCAAATCTTTTGAATGCAGAATTTGCAAGCAGATGTGGAATCTTCTGGGATATGGGTCTAACAGTTTTAGACAAAGCGCAACTTCTAAAGGTCAGTTTTATAATTCGATTGAGGGCAATAATAAAGGTTTTAGTAACTTAGTGTCCAGTGTCTGCTTGTTTCATTTAATCTTTGCAATAGGCAACTGTACAGTAAATATCAATTAATAAAATTTTGGTACAGGTTTTGCCAAAATTGCAACCTGAAGTCCCTTGTCTGAGTCTGATGCTTGGTAGAGCCTGACATTTGGCAGAAAAAGGATGAGGGAACTACAGACCTCATGAGCTCCTTTCCAACTTAAGTTATCCCGCTGTCCTATAAATTTGCAAGTGTATGTAGGCATTTGCAAGAGGTGACCACAACTCTGAAGTTGTCTGTAAGCAAACTCAGAATACAAAATTATTTTACTCTCAACTTATTCCTACAATAGCAAAAAATGCTAACTGATTAGCAAGCACTGCAGAAAGAGTGTGACTATCCTGTTATCGTTAGGAAGGGCAGCTACAACAATTTGTTAAAATGCTATTCTACCAGCAGAAAACAGACTGTATTTACATTTGCCATGTATCACAACTAATGGCACAGGTATTCCTCAACAGCTTACTGCACACTGAAATCAGTTCATTTTACCTTTAGCAATAAGCAAGACAGTCATGTAGGGTGTTTTGATACCAATAGAGGTTCAGATTCAAGAAGATACCAGTTAGCACCTCCCAAGCATCTATTAAAGATGTTAAATTAGTTCCAGTTCAGTCTAAGTGGGCTACTCAGATGAATGACAAAAGGAAAACAGACCTCAGAAAGGTAAGCTGTACATCAAAGCCTGTGGCTTTTATTTGGAGAGTAATTAAAGGGCCAAATGCATAGGTCTAGGTTGTGTTTGTATATACACTGCATGTATTTTTGTTCTGTTAATGGAAAACATAAGAATCCACTATCCGAGAACAGGATTTTTCATACTGTAACAAATGCATGGGTGTGATTTTAATGTCAGTGTTCCAATAATTACTGCTCACTTATTGTTGTGCAACTTTATTTTGTATGAGTTTACAGTTGCTGCAACAATTGCTAAGTCATGCAATGCTGCAAAACAAAAATGCCAAACAAAATAAAAAAATCAGTAACAGAAAACGCTAAACACACTCAACTAATGGTTTTGGCACAATTCAGTTGCAGAAGGCAGTCTCTGTACTTAAGAACAAACTTGAAGAAGAGCCTCTCTAGTGGGGAAATACTGCAATGACTTCCCTGAGCTGTGAAGTATATTAAATTCATAACACAGTGAGTTGTAGTTACTTTAATGCCACACTATATTTCAAGTAATGCATGTGTTCATGAGCAACTGGAAGCAATCAATGAAGTTAAAAAACATGCTGTGGAATGCAGAGGACACAGATCTTAGAAGACACTGACTGCAGTAACAGTCTCAGTGCCACTGTCCTGAAGGAATATGAATGAGGCCAGGGTGAGGCAGCACACCTGCCGAACACACAGTTCAATGGAAACAGACAGCGTCATAAGAGCTGACTGGAGCATCACAAGGAGTTGAAAGGCCAGCCAGGTTGATGAGCTGGTTGTACTGTGAACAGATTTGGTGCCTGGCAACAACTCTGCAACGCTGAGGATTTGTTTCACAACGTAGTGAAGGCTGATGCTTGACTGAGGCTCTTATGCAGTTTTTTTCCCAAGGCTGTGAACTTAAAGCTTAACCTAGTGGTTCACTATCTTTCGTGTATCTTAAGTAGTAATCAGTTTATACTTTGAAGTTGTATATATCCTGCTTGCAAAGTCCTTTTGTGCAAGACTAAACATGATCCAAATACTGCCCCCAAAGAGCTGATGCTACTAAGAAGTTTTCCTCGTTACATCACGATAGTAGCAATTCAGTGTTCACTCCTACTGCAAAGGGACACGATATTGGAAGTCCAGATCTACAAGATGACAACTCTAATGATTATGTTATCAAGAACGGAAATTGCATGGGAACAGTGATTTTTGTGATTAAATATAGCCAACATAAAACCATTTTCCACACAGACTCAAATCTTGCTTAAAGTCAGCCGTTTATAGATGGCATTCTCTTTCTTACGCCTCCTACAGTAACAACCATATCAGTGACGAACAGCAAGACTCCCGATTGCTGTGCACAGAATATTGTAAACAAGTGGGTACAAGACAGTGCAGAGGCAGCTGTAAGTGACTCTGACAAGCAAGAAAGTGTTGTAGATGCAGAATACCTTGGGAAAAGTTAAGAGTAAACCAGACTGTTTTATTTAGATGCTTTGGTGCATAAGAGGCTACACTTCCTATATGCACATTATTTCATATCATTGCTTTATTAAGTCTGTGAAGAAGTCTACGTACCCTGTATGACGAAAATCTTCTGTTTCATACTTATTGATGCTTGTTCACCTATGACTAACTAATGGCCTCCTAAACACTGAGTTATTCACAAACTAAGGCAGTCTGTCTACCAAAAAAACCCCCACAAACTTTCACACAGGCAGGATAGCTTCTGTTACAGAGGATAATCTTCAGAACAAAAAACCAAGCATAAAGCCTACATCTCTTCTAAAAGATTTTGAGAATATACCTTTCTATGAAGAAAGCTATGAAGAAAGCTTTTCTTCCCTACCTCCCATTTTAGCTGTTTTCAGGGAGCACCTCTAGACTAGCTTTACGGGAAGCTATTCTCATGCTCCTTGGAATGCATGGGTCAAGTTGGTCAGTACTGAAAGCAACTCAGGAGAGCCTTGTTATGTGTATAATCAAACAGCTCAAGCAAGGATGCACAATTTCAGCTGGCTATTGCCAAATTGCTGAGCACTCACATTCTGAAAGTCAGTGACCTACTTTCATATATTACTTACTATCTTCAGTGGTGACCCCTGTTTTCTCTTCACTCCAGTCACTCCAGTAGCCCACTCCATCTTCCTTCATGCAACGAATTGAAAAGACATACTCTGTGTAGGGTCTGAGTCCTTGGACACTGAATGAAGTTCTTGGTGAAGCTGTATCTTCAGGAGGAACCTGTAAATGGAAGAAAGATTTTAGAGGCACTGATCAAAAATTGTAAAGCTGAGTTCTGTGCTACTACATCTCCCATCCAAGAGGGCTCCCCACTGCATACACACCCGATACAAACAACATAGTTTTTCTCCTCTCATTTCCAAAAGCTTCAATTCTCAATCCTGGTTTGGTAAGGGATCAGAGTTGTGTGTATTTACCAGGTATAATACAATACATACACTAGAATAGGTAAGCAGCTATCTCAGGACAATCTCATATTCTAGTTTCTTTTTTAACTAGTTTATGTCTACCTCTCCTTCCTTCCCATATAATTCCTCTACTTACTGATCTGTAATATCCCACCTCACATTTCAGAACTTTGCTAGGTTATCTGCTTGATTATTGATTGCAAAATATGTGTGCTAGAAGCCTTCTAAAAGCTACAGAATCCAGGATCATTGCTTCCACTGATACAGAAGTGCTTCTTAACTGACATTTGAAATAGTTTGTTTTAGAAGAGTTTATGCTTTTGTTAATAAATGAGTTTATTTTCATAGGCTCTTTTCTTTATCTTAGATTAGCAACTGAATGCCAGAAAATATTGTTTTGTGAAAACATTACTGCATATGTACAGAAACAGATGCATGATGTAGATAATAGATATATGTAGGTACACACACAAACTCCATCACGTTATTCCACTTGCAATTAAGGGTTTTTTATAGTAAGCAACCCTGCAAGAGGAATGACTGCAGATCAAACACACATGCAGGACACTCAAGAGGTTAACCCTGAGTGCAAAGAATTGTCAAAGCAGTCAAATTTTACCACAGCTGAGCAAGTTCAGTTGTTTTAAAAGTTACTATTTCAATGGTCTTGTGTACATGTTAGAAGGACAAGACAAGCTAAACAGACTTAATAGGACAATGTATCAACAGATCCTGGAGTTGCAGAATAAGCTATGCAGGATGGTGCTCTTTAAAACATCAATACAGGTGACCTTAATAATTAATCTCTGCATCCAAAGCTTGCAAAGTTCCTCCAAAGGAATACACTACATTATTCACAAGCAGCAGTGTTATGCTAGCTGCTTCAAACACCATATTTTGGTAAGTCAGAAGCTGTCTTCCTTCCAACAAGTCATGAAATTCAGAATACTTTTGCGCCTCTGTACTGAAACAAAAGATGGGAATATCTTGATGAAAAGAGCGTTTCTGGAATACTGCTGCTCAGAGAGGGCTTAAAGAAAGGCAAAACTGAGAAATATGTCCATAGACTGATGTAGAAGGAAAAAAACCACAACTCTTGAGGACATGAACATATTATAGTGCACTACAGGTAAGGCATATTCCTTACTCTTTTCCAGTTCCTTGACTGCATCAGGCTTAAGCCATGTATGCAGGACAACCATACTGTATAGAATCATAGAATCATTTAGGTTGGAAAAAACCTTTAAGATCAAGTCTGGCTGTTAACCTAACACTGCCAAGTCCACCACTAAACCATGTCCCTAAGTGCCACATCTACACATCTTTTAAATACCTCCAGGGATGGTGACTCAACCACTTCCCCGGGCAGCCTGTTCCAATGCTTGATAACCCTTTCGGTGAAGAAATTCTTCCTAATATCCAATCTAAACCTCCCCTGGTGCAACTTGAGGCCATTTCCTCTTGTCCTATCACTTGTTACTTGGGAAAAGAGACAAACACCCACCTTGCTACAACCTCCTTTCAGGCAGCTGTAGAGAGAGATAAGGTCTCCCCTCAGCCTCCTTTTCTCCAGGCTAAACAACCCCAGTTCCTTCAGCCGCTTCTCACAGGACTTGTTCTCTAGACCCAGCTTCCTTGCCCTTCTTTGGATGCGCTCCAGCACCTCAGTGTCTTTCTTGTAGTGAGGGGCCCAAAACTGAACACAGGATTCGAGGTGCGACCTCACCAGCGCCGAGTACAGGGGGACGATCACTTCCCTCGTCCTGCTGGCCACACTATTTCTGACACAAGCCAGGATGCTATTGGCCTCCTTGGCCACCTGGGCACACGGCCAGCTCATCTTCAGCTGGCTGTTGACCAACACTCCCAGGTCCTTTTCCGCTGGGCAGCTTTCCAGGCGCTCTTCCCCAAGCCTGTAGCATTGCATGGGGTTGTTGTGACCCAACTGCAGGTACAGCAAGTTCAAAAAAGCATCCCAGCATTGTGCAGTGTTTCCCAAAGCTTGAAATTACATTTAGATCAGTAGTTTTGCATGTGCATGGGAAGATGAAAGTTCATGAATGTTCTAGACGTTGCATGTACAGAATAAAAATTCAAAATAAACATACTGCAGCATGATTGGGAGGACAGCAGAGAAGTCCACAAAGAAGAGACAAAGTCACTGTACTGTAGATTGTGCCAAAAAGCCTATATCACAGCCTTCACGATCAGGCCAGATAAACTACCTTGGGAGGTCACATAAGGCCTAAGGATAAAGTGAATCCTCTGAACTGCAGCAGCGAGAGAACTTCTGCAGTTTGACAAATGGCTGGCTTACAGCAGAAGAGTGACAAGGGATATTAGTGGTATTACCTGCATCCAGTTTGTGTCACCAGTGATCCTATAGCGAATATTGAATTTCAGCTTCATCACAGCTTCTGAAATCCGATTCTCCCAGGAAAGCTTCAGAACAGTAGGTAGTATTCCTGAGTTGACTGATAAGTTGTGTGGAGACAGAGGTTTAACTAGAAGAGAAGGAGTTACAGTCAACTCTACAGCTGTATTTTATCACGCCTCTAGCAGTTGGTACACTATGTTATAACACTACCATTAAAGCCTTTCACAAGCTCAAATGGCTGCTACTTCACACTAGCTTCTAAAGCAGACTACTCAACAAGAACTTGCTATCTGAATTGTAATCACATCTCTCACCTTCCCTACCTTTGTCCAGCCCAGTTCAAGTTCTAGTCAACAATATTCTGGCAGTGTTAATTTTTATAGTGAAGAAACATTAACATACCAATTCAGCAATATGCACAGAAGCAGCAATTATGTACTACTAAAACTTTATTAAGAAGCATATAGTTACCAATCTCAACGGGATCAAGAACAAGAGGATCAGATTCAGCCTTCCCAAGAGCGTTTGCTGCTTCGACCCAGACCTCCAGGTTAACAAAGAACTGAACATCAGAAATTGTACAAGAATTGTTTACATCTTTTGGTATACAGTCAGGGAAGTTCTCTTGTGGCCTAAATAAAAGCAAAGGAAAAACAAGGTATAAGCAGTAAGTTTGGTTTCATTCAGAGAATCTTTTAAAGTAGGTCAGAGTGATCAATCAGTTCAGCTCTTATGTTTCCCCTCTGCCATTATCTTTGTAAGCAGAGGGGCAGGAAGAAAAGGTGAAGAGATTAGAATGGCTTGTTCAGCCACAAATGCATGATTGCATTAGAACAGAAACTAGAATAAAACCTCTTGACTTCAAGTCACACATCTTCAAAAGCACAAGCCCCGGTATTGTAATTACAAAGTTGTACAAAAACCTGGCTTAGCTTAAAAAATAAAGATCAAGAATTGATATATTTAATCAAAAGCAATATGGCTAGTAACTAGACACATATTCATGCATTAAAAGATGTAGTCAGTATTGCCTGCATACCCTTCAAGAGTACAGTGTTACAACTGCAACACACCATCATTTCTGTTCATCATCTTCTGCTACACTAACAGCAGATAGTCCTAGGGGCATCAGGAGATTTGCAAAGCATTAAGGTTTTCTATCTATCCATACTTTCTACTACACTCGTTACCAAAACACTTTAGCAGAATGGGGTAGATGGAAAGCTGTAGGCAAGTCATTCCTGTTTCCAGAGGAGAGCAACAATTCTGTCCACTCCATTTTAAACTACAAGAGACCATCTGAAGAGTTTGAAAAATACTTAATTTGCTTTCCCAGGAGAAATATTTTTGCTGAAGCTTTCATGTTAGGATTAATCATGGACAAACACAGAACATTCTGAGTTCTTAGGAAGTACAGAGTAGATAATACTCTACAAAATCCAGTCACTATATGTTGGTTTCTCTACTTAAAATCACAGAGTGGTCTGGTTTGGAAGGGACCTTTAAAGGTCACCTAGTCCACCCCTCCTGCAACGAGCAGGGACATCTTCTACTTGTTTAGAATGGGATAGAACAGTCACCACAGAAAAATGCAAAATATATAATTTGGGTCCAGCCACCTAATGATTAGGTGTAGTCAAGCCACACTAATCATGTATCTGAAGAATGGAAAAATATGAGATAGCTGTTACTCCAAAACAAGTGCAGCAACAAAACTTCAAGTCTGACTTTAAATGTGAACTTCTTTAACTGTTCCCTTCCCCCCAAAATAGACAGCAATGCTTCAGAAAACTGGATTTAAGCTAAGAACTACTCTAAAGTATTAAGGAATTTCAAGGAAGTTTGGTTTAGCCTACAAATAGTCTTCAAAATTATTTAGATGTTCTGCAGAAGGCTACTTACCATCTGTATTTCAACCTAAAGTGTGTGTCCAGGAATGTATGCCTTCCAGGGTTCCAGGTACAAGTCATAGGATATGTGAGTTTTGACACCTGATACACAATGCAACTTAAGTTCTTGGGCTTCTCTGGGGGTACTGTACAGAAAAAGTTAGCAATAATTACACATTTCAATCCAGTAAGAATCATGCTAAGTGTCCCATTAGAGCAATTTCAGTGAACATCAGAAGTATTTACAGTCAGATTTCTAAAGGAGGGGGCAAAAAGTGCCAGATACCATCCAGCACTCTAAGTCAAGAAGCTTAACCAGCTGCTCTGAGAAACAGTAGGCTGTATAAGGGACAAGCACCTGACAGTAAGGAACACCACAGAAGATTTCTCATTCTTTGAGGCAGAAAACCTGATATCAACCATCTCTCATCTAAATCTATTTTAATTCACACAGGAAAAAATGCTAGTGAGCACTACAGCTGGATTGGCATACGCTGACTTTGCCAATAACCTGAGCTCTAAAGCAACTGTGATACATCTATTCTCCCCCACCGGAGCTATGGAAGAAGGATGCTTTAGCCACAAACACCTACAAGATAGGTAAGGGCTCTTCATCAATGCACTTTAGTAGTGTTTAAGAAACTTTTTCAGAGTGCAGCTGAACTATTTTTTTTTTCCTTCTTAAATTCAAATCATAGCATACAAAGAGTTTGTTTCTAGCTTTTAGAATATCACTATTTACAAGAGTGTAAGGTACTTGAAGAACCTTATTTCCTTTCAAGCAGAATGCTATTTTCAACAGAACTGCCTTATGAACCTTTTAGTTTTGTTCCTGAATAGTTGTATTCTTCTCAAATCTGCTGTTATTCTCATTGTTCACAGAATTTTTCCTTCATTGACAGTATGAAAATACAGTAGCTTTAAATACAAATGCATCTCAAGGTTCATATGTGAATTATAACTGTAAAATGCTATCTGCACTGTCATTCAGTTTATCATCTTAGGATATTTTATCTGGCCTCACCTTTCCATATATTTTGCCTGTCACATCTTCTGGTAAGAAATTTACTCCTCAGAAATTGAAATAGCAAACATTGTTTTTCTGTGAAAGCATTTTGTAGCTCATGCTAGAACCACATTAGTTTAACTTGTGAACTCAAGCCAGCCTTTTGTATACAGACCATGCAACAACTGCAATACCTTTTGCCAACACTAGGAAGCAACATAATTCATCAGCCATTCATACTCCAGTATTAAGGACACTTGAACACTTTTATAAACAGTCCATCAACTAATTAAGAAGTAATATATTAAGTTATTCATGTCACTTTCTCAAGACCTCAGTCTTGTCTCAAAGAGCACTTGCTCAGAACTATGCAAGTGCTATCATGCTTGAACAACGAAAGTTCCTTAAGGCAGTTCAGGTTAGCTTTAGTGATACAGATGGACTAAATATTTCTCAGCCCATTACTGAAGAAAATATTTCATAGTGTTATTATGAAAGCAGGACATACAGCCTTATTGTAGTTCCTTGAACACTGAAACAGAGGCAAGTAGTAAGGAAAAGTTAGTTTATTTCCTAGGATCTTTCAATTAAATTCACATCTTTCTGTAATTTAAATCTTCCTGCTTCAACATTTTTGTATTGTTTTCTGTTGTTCTGTTTTCTTCCTATTTCAACACTGAAATACTCCAGAATATTTTCTGGTTTTTAGAAAACTTTATTCTGTGCATATTTACCAGCTTTGACGGCATGTAATTTGACAACTGTTTTATACAATTATCCAGGAACAGAGGGAATGGAAATAAGTGTCTCAAGATGTACACACTTTCTACTGTTTGCATTCTCTTCCCTGTTTCTCAGAAGCAATTTTCTTAAGACCAGAATAAAAGGCAAGAAAAATGGTACTTACAGCCTACTGTAACTGTAATTCCATAAATGTTCTGCTCAATCTGTCCATCTGCTAAAATGTTGCATGTCAGAGGAGTAGCTAGTGAAGAAGTGTCATTAAATGTGACACTGGAAACTGTTCTGTTTATTTCACGATACTGTTCTTTAGGTACCACTCTATTTTTAATTTTCCAGATAATTTGATTAGCATAGATATTGCCAAAGTCAAGACAACTCTCATTCAAAATGCATAATGCTGTGAAATTGGAACCAAGGGCCAATACAGGAGACTCTGGGATGATGTGACCACATGACTGAACAAGTCCACCTGAAACTAAAAAAAAAAAAAGAATTGCATCTTTATTAAAAACTACAGAGCATTCCATAATCAATATTGCTGATACAGCACTAGTGTAATGTTAAAAATACTACCTGTGTCTAAGCAGGAAGTGAACTAGTTACTTGACAGTTATAAAACTGAAATGCATTATTGGACCACCAAGCAGATTTAAGGGGCAAAACCAGTGTAGTGTTCCCTAGGCTTTGCAAAAGCATTTTACCAAGCAAGAAAAGCTCTATTAATAAACGGGGGCCTTTAGAGAGAGAGGAGAGTCAAGGATTGAATGTTATTATGGTTTGAAGGAGGAAGGTAATATACTTGAGGTTATTCTTGCAGTTAAAAAGTTATTTTCTGTTGAGAAAGTTAACAACAGAAAATTGGGATAAGTGTGCACCTTTGTTGTGGTGGAATAGTTTTAGAAGAATTACATGCAAACAGTTAAACACCTGAGTTGTCAATTTCAAAAGCTTCTGTGTGCATACTACAAGCATATTTGGGAATTATTGTGAACTCCGCACATTTGATAGTACTCTTTTTACAAAGGAACTTCAACACAACAATAAAATTGTGACCATTGCTATAGAGGCACATAAATAGAAAAGCGTCAAGTTTTAAAGATGAAATAGATGACTGAAATACTGCCTTGAATCAACAGCCACACTAAACATCTTGAGGATGATCATTTGCTACACAATAGCAGTGGCCCACAGCTCTAACTTGATCATAGAGCCTACGGCACTAGTTCACTGGTAGCTTATTGCTTTAACAGTCTTTAGTCTGACCAAGACATGCTTTCATTTAGATACCACTTGGCATAAGTGAAATTAAACTCCAGTTTGCTACAGTGACCGGCTCCAGTGATGTCAGTGGAACCAAAGCAACCTTCCACTGACCAAAGTCACTCTTCACTATCTCTGTACACAGATGAGCAACGAATAGAAGCAGAAGTGAGTATTGGTTTAACATGCATTATTTTACCATATTATTAGAGCATAGACTAGGTCTCTCTATCCTAATATACCTTGCTTTCTGCCCCCACCTGACAAGTATCTGGACAAAAAGCAAGTATGTGCTTCAACCATTGGATTAAAAAAGCTCTACAAGTCTCTTGTGTTTGAGACACGGAAGTCTTACCTTCAAGAGAACAAATATTCAAGAGCAGATACAAGCCATGGGCCACCCAGTTCCACCCAGAAAACATGCTGCACAGAATTCCTGTAACAGAGAAAGATTTTTTTCTTTAAATTTAAACTATTACTTTTCACTTTAGATCACTGTCAAATTCAGATTTGTATTTGATCTATGACAATTTCTCAGGTATGCACATTTACTTCCGTGAAAGAGTATCTTCTCACTCTGGAGAAAGAATGGGCACATTGTTTCCATTTTACTCACTGCCGTAACAAAATCCAATGTCTACTTAAGACAACAGATGCAGTTTAAAGCCTCTTCAGTTACAAATTTAAGAAATGCATCAGCTTACGGTTTTCATGTCATATATGGAAATAAACTTCACTGGTACTTCTGTGGGAGGTTCTGTTAGACTAGAGACCATAACACTGTGGCTCAGGTTTAAAAACAGAACCCTATGAATTTGATTATGGCTACCATACTTACCTAGCTTTCAAGGGCAGTGATATAAATGCTTTGCACAAGGTTCAGAACAACTCACCACAAAACCATGTGTCTCATTCACAAGAGTGACTTAAAATACATTTAAGAATTACGAAGCACAATGCTTCCATATCAAGAACTGTTGACTACTATAGAAAAAGCATTAACTAATTCTTCAAAACCGTTCAAGGGAGTCTGTAATTCCTCAAAAGCTGCAGAGTTTTTTTAACATCTTATGTCCTTTATTTCTGTATTGCAGCAGAGCTCACTTGTTCTCCATTTATGACAATTCACAAAACAGTTTAGAGAAACTGAAGCATTCACAGAGTAGCTTCCACTCCAGTTGTTTTGAAGCCACGAAGTCTCTTCTGGATTTCTCAACTTGCAGTTAAAGCAGCCCTAAATTACTAAAAGCAAGTGACCATTCTCTACTAAGCATATGAGCTATATTATTTTTAGTTACATTTATGCATCTTTACAGGAATAGGTAGATTGGCTTAGTCAAATAGGGCATTTAGTCCACAACCTGATTTCTAGAAGTGGACTTCATACTGTTCTTATAGCTAGAAACTAAACATAGAATTTCTAGGTTTACTAAGATTTGAGATGAGATTGCCTGTAGCAACTCTGCTTCTGAAGTTTTATTTTCACTGACCTGACAAAACATCTTTGGAAACAGGCATTCTGAGCTTTACCCCTACAAAAGGCAACTCACTAAGAAGTTTAAAGCAATTCCACAGTATTCCCTAGAAAGGAAAATTTAAAAGCTACCTCTACTATTATCAGAAGGAAAAGAAACTGCAATTTATGACAGGAAGTACTCCTTTGCTTTGATTGCATGTAGTTTACTTTATAATATTGACAGAAAAACACACGGCATTTCATATAGGTCAATAAAACTAGACAAGACATTTAAGCACCGAGGTATCAATACCAAGCTAGAACTTCACCTAAGCCTTTTTTTTTTTTTTAACAAATCAAGGTAAACAGTACAAAGAAAATCTCTATTCACAAGAATTAGAAACCAACAACTACATGAAAGCCAATCTCAAACCTTTACAGTAGAGTCTTTGTAGGACTCACTAATGTAGATGTGTTTCAGTTAGGACTAAAATAATAGCCATCAGAATCACTCAGCAGTATCTTTATTTGCAACTATACTTGTGAATTCATTACTTAAAGACCACCAAAATTTCCTATATAGAAATTTTATATAGAAATATTGCTGATTAGAAGACTTGACAATTATGTTAACAAGCCTTTATATTTGTCACTAGAGGTTGTTTTTTTTAACTGAATAACAAGACTTATTCATAATCAGACTATAGCTGTATAGAGTTGAGAATCAAAAAGCTATTCATGTTTTCTGTGTTACATTCAAGTACTCTCACTGGGCTGGATATGAAAGCCATTATACAGTTTTAAGTGCAATACATCGTTAGATATTTATTGCAAGCATACAGTAAGAGAACTAAACCAATTGATTTTTGCTTATTATGGATAGTCTTCCAATATCTGAAAAATAAGGTCTCTATCCACCCATGCCTTTCTGCATTTTAAAATCCCAACTGGTTTCACAAATTTTTATAAACTGACATGGTGAATACAACCAAACCCAGAAGAGTATTCTCTTTTGATTTAGGTCTTCAGACACTGAATAAAACCAGCACATACGAATATATTCTAGTGTCCTGACTTACTCTAACATTTATCAGAAATACCGCTTGCTACCTAAAGCCTGTGGTGCTCTATTAAGGATAGACCTTAAGATTTGTTATTTTAAGCAAGATTCATTTAAAGCTATTTAAGTTGAACAATTTGAGTTGCGGAAGATCTGAAACTCATGAGAACCCTGAGGGCAACTACAAACTAGGTGGAAAGAAGCAGCAGCTCCACCTCCCTGCTAATTGCCAAAAGCTGCAGAACAACAGCAGAAGCAGCTTCCACACTGAAAAAGAAAGAGTGAAGCAGATGTAAAAAGGCAAAAAGGAAAGTTTTTAAAAGAATGTTCAATACAGCATTTCTCTCCCATTTGGTATCATGATTGCTGCCACATTAGAATAATGGCAGTGTCAGCTAAGCATTACATCATTACAAAGTTATTGGTTTTCTTTTTGGTAATGATTTATTTCAGGTTAAATGGTATTTCCACAAAACTATTCAAGAACTGCTGGTGTTAAAATCATATTAAGTCATATTAAGTACGGCTCAGGTTAATAAAAAAAATACCGTGAAGCACCGGAAGGAACATAAAAGCCAACACTTAAAAAGCAATAACCAACTCAACAGAAGTAAACAATATAGAATTATCAAATATTCTGCTCTAAAGTATATTTTTTTTCATAAGGAATCAAAATAAGATGACTTCATCTTTTTAAATAAATGCCATTTCTATATTCAAGTTGTATTCCAGGTCTGGAAGACAACATTTTAGTTGTACTGAGCAGATTCATTTACACATGGGAAGCTGAAGTCCAAATATCTACTACTTTGCACTTTGGAAAGTTTAGTATCTATTTTGAGGGAGCAAAGAAACCCTCCACAGTTTATAGTACTTATTCCACTGCACTCAGCTCCTGAGTAGCAAGAGAACTGAGACTCATGCTCCATCACCTGCAACAGAAAGTTAAGTGGAAAGCCCACCCACCTACTGTACAGGAAACAAGCAGTTGTGGCTATAGTGTCAAAATCATGCAGTTCAGCATATATCTGCTTTTAAGCTGTT
Source organism: Gymnogyps californianus (assembly GCF_018139145.2). Taxonomy (NCBI): domain Eukaryota; kingdom Metazoa; phylum Chordata; class Aves; order Accipitriformes; family Cathartidae; genus Gymnogyps; species Gymnogyps californianus. The sequence goes on along the minus strand of NC_059500.1, from coordinate 64,955,998 downwards.
CTGATGTATTTTACTTTTTCCCCCCTGCTGATCAATGCAGTTTGAAGAAGACGGAAGCTACACACCTCCAAACCCACAAAGAGGCTATTACAATCCCTTCTAATGCGTGCTATTTTTTAAAAACATTAGTCTCTCTGGCTCTTACAAGACTGATTCTTAACTGAAATTTAGTTCTAGGGGAAAAACCAGAGTTACACTAAGCACTTCCATCCATCTTGCCTAGATGAAAGCCATAAAAAAAGAAAAATATGGTGGGGTTTATAACTAACAAAACAAGGAGCCATACTTCAGATCAGTGTGAGGAAGATACCTCTATGGAAACTAGTGTTTTCTAACCTGAGCATATAAAGATGCTCAGCTGCAGACGGTACAGAAACCTTGCATATAAGCTATACCAAAACTTTAAAACTAGTGCCATCATTCAAAAGAAATGCTGCTAAACACCAATTGTTCACCATTAACTACTTTAAGTCAGACTAAGTTGCAAGTCTGGACAACAGAAAACTCAACAGTTTCAGCGATTATGCAGCACAGCCCAAAGTTTTCTGTTTTACAGACTGGTGTACTGTATTAGGAATGTAAGGTGAAAGTTCAACTTGATGCTGAACTAACATTGAAGCAGCTAGTCAGTTCAGAAGCTTTTTTTTTTTTTTAAAAAAAAAGCCAAATCAACATTTTATCTATATTATGCAGTTGTTGTGGAGCACTAAGTGAAGAGGAAAGGGAGACAAAGCAACATGCTAGAAGTTTGTCAGGTTACTTTCACAGTTAAGTCTGCCAAAGTGGCAAAGGATCAAAGTCCATCAAAATACTAAACAGTAAAAACACAGTCAATTTAGAACTGCTGCTAGTGACAGTCCTTAATTTGCAGAACATAAGTTATCTTGAAGAGAAAAAACCTGTTAAAATGCTGCGATCACTTCAGTAAAGACAGACATCTGAAATTCATATGTCACAAGAACACCCCATTCAATTTCTAAATCATACGGGACTTCTATTATTCTTCACAACCTGCTACCATTTTGAAAGGAAAGCACTAAGCCTTTATGCCTGAACCTTAAACTGCTGTTTCAGGCAGTGTCCTATGAAAAGCTAGTAACAATCCTAAAGTCAAGCTTTATATGCACAAAGTAGCAACAGCATTGAGTTTTATGACTAACCTGTGAATAACAGTTTTTGAAGAAATGTCAGGCATTCATGCCAAATGGATATCATTACTTATTTTGAGCAACAGAGGGAAGTCTTACAAATTAATCTCATTTCATAAATCATGCGAACTACCCCAAAATGAATACAGGTATATGTCATATGATGAGTTATCACCTCTTCACTTCAGAGTGGTGACAATTACTGTCCAAGTGACCTACAGATGACAATTCCAGTTTAAGAGACTACAGCCAAAGTAACATGTTCTTGCCAGGAAAGCCAGCTTGCAAGTCAGGAAGTACAGATAACACCACAACCACCACAGGAAGGTGTCAGGTCTATAAGGCTCATCATCACATCAATCACAAAAGCCCAAAGGTTGCTGGCAAATGGATTTCCAGAAATTCCTCAAAAAATTAAGAGCTAAGCTTACAGCTTCAAGTGGTAATCTCTCACTAAGAATCCACATAGCTCAGGCAGCCAGAGCAAGTCATACTGCACATAGCAACTACTGCTTGAGGTTTTTATAACAAGCCAGGTAGTACTTAGAGCCAATCTAAAAGCTGTAACTATCCTCAAGGAATTTTGATTACTCAAGCTGTAACTGCTTTCTAATTAGGAGTATTTCATCTGCAAGCTTCCTTCCTTCCTCCAAGCTTACTTCCTTCTTAGAAATATTTATGAGACTCAAAAAACCCCAAACACCTCTAAGAGAATCACTTTAAAATCTTACATAAGATTATATGCACAGAATATTCTGAAATTAATTTTTATATTTAAAATACCTATACACAAATGATATTTCTATCCCTTTCACCAAATAGGTAAGTCATTTCTCCACATTACTCATTCCTTCGCTTCTAGAACAAGGCTTCTCCCTAACTCTGGGGTTTTAGTATAGCACTCAATAAAAAAACCCAAACAAAGGGGCACAGATTAAAGTGACTGAAATACCTCATTAGAGGCACCAAATATTTGCTTGCAAGAATTGAGTTCTTCCTTCTGGTACCTTCTTAAACTGCAGATCACTTTCTCTGAAATACTTCAGATTTTTTTTGCAGCTAGCAAGTAGCTTTAGTCTAAAAAAACCAAATGAATTTATACAAAATAATGTCTTAGCATTCCATGTCCTCATCTTGAAGTCAAACCTTCAAGACTGACAACCACCAATGCCGGTTCTCTAATTCAGACAGTTCTTGCTAATACACGAATCATTCTAAAAAAATTACTCAAGATGTTTATTTATTTTCATACAACTGTGCTAGCGCTCATCCTCCAGAGAAGCAGCATGGGAGACAGCGTATCTCCATTTTGTGTACAGACTTACAGATGTGCATGTATCTTCCCCTCCCACCCCAAAATGTATATATAGGCTTTACTTGAAGAGATCACATTTCTAGACATGTAAACAAGATCGAAATATTTATTTTTAATGCTTAACTTCTAGGAAGTAATCTCAAATTTTCATCAACCTCTCCTACTTTCCTATTGTGATACATCAACATACAGATTAAAAGTTTGTTGAGTTCAGAAGTTACATGCTTTCAACAGATACCTTTTATATATCATTATTCCTCTGAATGTAACAGTACTTATGAAGAGAAGTATAAATGTTATATTCTATAAGGGAAAAGAGGGTGAAAGAAAAAAGCCCATAACTCCCAAAAGTATCCAACCTCTTCAGGTTGTAGACCTTTTTTTCCCCCTTCTCTGTGACAGGACAGATCACTAATGACAAAACTATAACAGCACATAATCCTATTAGAAGATTTCTCCTTCAGAAATGCCTCAGAAGTAACAAGCAGCCACCAGCTGGCAGTCACCTAGTCAGCCTAAAACAAGGATGAAAACTGAGACTGGGATTTATTCTCCTCTGCACTGCCAGCACACTTGGCACACAGCTTTCCTTTGTGCCCCAGTTTCATCATCTGCAAGATGAAAATAATGACACTGTTCTTCTTTAGGAAGACCAGAGATCCACTGCAAGGGTGACTGGAGCTCAGGGGCACATCGGAAGTTAGCAGATGACCCACGCTGCTCACTGTACCCGCTCCTCCCTAATTCCTCAGGGAATCCCTCCAGTAGTTGGACCAGGTGTAAAACAAAGCGTGCCTTTCTTTCAAGGCCAGCAGTTTTCCACCATCTGGTCTACAGCCAACAAGAACAGACCACTTGTGGTGAAGGTAACAAAACTCGACACTTTGCAACAAGAAAACGCCTGCCGATAATATGGCCAAGCTTACCAGAGAGTTGAAAAAGCTCGAAAGACACGAGACCAGTGAGGGTCGCAGCACCTTTATTAATTAAGACTGTTGGCATTTACAACCGCCGCACTAGAGAAAAACCCGGATAATCTTCAGTCTTACCCTCCCACGCCAGCAGGTCAGTAAAGCCGGACCAGGACAGGGGAAGGGTTGCGGACAGGGCACCCTCAGCAGCTGGTACTACGCAGGCCGGCAAGAAAAGGGACTCGACAGCCCCTCAGGCCCGCATACGAGGAGGCCCCAGGCGGCCCGGCAGCGGGCGAGGCCATATTGCATTTTAAGCGCCACCGCCGGGCCAGCTTCGTCAGCGCCCGCCGAGGGGAGACGAGACGCCGCTGCGGGGAGCGGGCGGCGGCACCCGTGCCCCCTCCCAGCCCACCGGGCCGGGCCCCGCTCGGGGAGGACCGCTCACGGCCGCGGGAAGACCGCAGCCGGACGCCCCCGCCGCCGGGGATAAGGCGAAGGATCGTCTCGGGAAGCGAGCGGCGCAGGGCTGCCATCCTCCCCCCGCCCCGTCTCCCAGTCAGCCCTGGCCGAGCGCCCACCCGCCCGCCCCGGCGTCCCCGCCCGCGGCGCACGGCCCGGCCTGCCGAGCCCGACTACGGCCCGGAGGGGAAGAACGGACCAAAGCGGCCCCCGCCGGCGGACGCCCCTCAGGGAGAGGGGCGTACAGAGGCGGCGAGGAAGCTGAGGGGGGCCGAAGAGAAGGGGGAAAACCGCCCACGGCCGCGAGCCTCCCGGCCCTTACCTGCCGCTGCGGCGCCGCCGCCGCCTCACGGCGCCCCACGCCCCGCCGACAGCCCCTAAATAACGGCTCCGCCGCGCCCCGCCATCGCGCCGCCGTCCCGCACGCGCGGCCCCGCGCCCGGTCACGCTTCTCCCCCCCGCTCCCCCCACCCCCGCGCCCTTCCCTCCTCGACTCGCGCCGCCATTGGCGTGCGGGGGGCGTGACGTCGCCGAAAGGGGGCGGGGGGCGGAGCTTCCCGTAAGGCGCCGGCCGGTGCCAGGATCGCGGGCGCGAGGGGCGCGCGCGGCCGGCGGGAAAGGCGGCGGCGGCGGCGGTCTGTGGGGGGAGGCGGGTGCCTCCCTTCCCCCGCCCAACCGCCGCGATCTGCGGGGCGCTCCTCGCCCCTCTCCCCTCGGAGAAACGCTCCCCGCAGGGTTTTCCCCTCAAGGTGTGTTTCAGGGTGTGTGAGAACAGGCGAGGGGCTGGAGAGCCCCGCTTCCCGGGGAGGGGGGCGGGAGCGCAGTCACCTCCGTCGCCCTCTGCGGCTGTTACCTGCGCGGTGGGCGGCAGCCGCGGGACACCGAGCAGAGGCGAGCCGGCCCTTGCCCGGGCCGCCGCCGGCGAGGCCTCTGGAAGCTTCTCCCGGCCCTTAGCCTGCTGGGCCTGCGCTGCTGCCGCGGCGGGGGTGTCCTCGGGCAGGCCTGAGGAGAGAGCAGCCTTCCCTGCGTTTCGCAAGGCTCCCCTGGGAGCGCGGGCGGCTGGAGATTACTCTTATCAACAGCAGCGGTGTTAGCAAAACGCTGTTATCGCGAGCAGTCCCCAGAAAACGTGTTTGTGGAAGGCTGGGTTGCTAGGAAATGGTCCTTAATATAGATCGTTCGTGTGATCAGGATCCAGGGAAGCCTCTGGGTTCCCTCCATGGTTATCCTTGTACATTTCTTCATTCAGTAACCCTGAAAAATGACACTTGTAAATGGTCATGTGCAGTCATGTGCTCTAAGATGCTCTCTTCATTCCAGATTAATTTTTTCCAGTTCACGAGTGAGAAGGAACACATTTCAATGCCTCATCCACAAACTTCACACTGTGCTAAGAGTGTCGAAGTAGGCCGTTTCTAGTTAGCAAAGTACCAGACATCACTGGTGCACGCCCAAGTTGCTTCCTGCCATACACTTTAGGCTTTTGCCCATTTATTTCTTAGATTATCTTTGGGCTCGAGTGGGATACGAACTATATTATATTTTTAGTTACATCTTTAGAGGAATAGACAGATTGGCTAGACAAATAAGGCATCTAGTCCAATATCCTGTTTCAAACACTGGCTGGCATGAGCTGCTAATGAGAAAAAATTAAGAACTTTGGAAAAAGGTAGTGGAAGATAAGCTATTTCTCATGTGTTTAGTACTAGCCTCTGATGATGTTTGGTTTACTTTCTGAGATGGCTTAATATCCCCAACAAAAATATTGTTGTTACTAACTCTGAGAATGTTGTGTATTTTATGCATAACAGAGTAAAGCTAGATGGGCACTTCAGAGGTCATTTAGTTCCTCCACTTCCCTCAGGACAAAATCGGCTACACTTAAATAGTTTCTGATACCTAACCTGCAGATTAAATTTATTACTTCATGTCCTTACTCACAGCTGATGCTCTTTCTAGCAATCTTAGATGCTTGTAGTGTTGCTGTTTCTCCCATTGGTGGTCTCTACACTTAATAGACCCAGTCCTTTCCATCTTCTCTTATAGGGTTTTTGATGTTCAAACTCTTCTTAATGTATCAGGACAACTGACATCTGGGGAATAAGTTTCACAGTTTTTTCATTATGAAAAAAAGTACTTCAGCATTACAATTTGTCACTTTTGCTTTCTCTTCAGATTACGGTTGGTGTGTTTGTGCTTGTGTTGATGTAGAATTACAGTTTGAGAATCATGTATAATTGGTAGATTTTCAGTCTGTATGGATACCCCTGCTTCAGTACCCTCAAAAAAATCGGTGTTTGGCAGCAAAGGATTAAGGGGAAGCAGGCTCCAACTAGAGGGACCGAAAAAATAATGTGGTTTTTTTCTCTTATTTTAGCATATCTTGTGTCCTGTAAGATCATTAGAGTTCTGCTGCTAGACAGACATTCCAGGAGTAGACGCTCAACTCTCCCCCCTTCCCCCAGCCAACAGAAAGCCTCTTGTGACATTCTCATTCCGAAATCCGATAGCCTGAAGCGATTCCTGGTTTATTGCCAGAACTTGTAGAACAACACCCCCCCTTCAAAACCAGTCCCGTCTCAGGCCTTACTTACATATGACATGTATTGTAACTCTTCAGATAAGCAAGAGGTCTTGTATTTTACCGGCTGTTTGTAGACTCAATGTAAAACTATTTCCACATAGCTGAAGTTGCACAGAAGAACAAAACAATTCGTTTGCAATTGTAGTTAATTTTTCTGTATTGGCACAAAATATCATTAATATAGTAACAGTTTAGTTGCTGTATTCAGTATTGTGTGAGCTCTTCTTCTAAGATAATTGGCTTTCCCAGAGATTTTTTGTAGATTTGGAAAGTGATGATAGCATGCTTGCCTATATACCTTTTCTCCCCTTCAGAACCTTTTGCAAACTCTAGATGCATGGAAAGATACCTCAAAAGTATAAAGAAATAGCCTTATGGACAGACTGAGTCCCATTTCTCTATGGTATCAGTCAGTGGGCACAAGTCAGTCCTGTATTTTCCACCAGCTCTAACTGCAACGGTGACATGGATGGTGGGGTAGCCACTGCCCTTGTGGGTGACCTGAAGACAGTTGTAATAGCCCCTCTTGATCACTTAGTTGATCTTGTTGATCTTGTTAGTCCAGTAATTTTCAGTCAGGGCTGCTGTTTGGCTTGCCTTATGCTACTCAGAGGAAATAATTTGACGTCCGTGTTGCAAATGGAAATAAGTAGAATTAAATGTGGGAAGAGATATTTTTCTTAAATGATCACCATCTACCCCAAATGTGGTTGGTATTAATCTTTTCCTTCTTTCACAGGCAGGACTGAGTGCTTTGGGCAATTATGCTACATCACTCAGTGGGCTGAGTTTTGTTTTTATTCTTATGAAACCTAGGGCTTTAATCTGACAGGAGGATTGTTCATGTTGCAGTGATTTCTAGTTCTGTGTCAGCATCTTCTCTAGTAATAAATGCTTCGTTTTGAATGTTGGTGAAGGTGAAACTCAGCTGTGGTCACAAACACTGGGCCAAAACCTCTGCTGGCGTAAACAACATGGTCCATGGGAGCTGTGAATGCTTACATTCTGGCACGGGGTCTTGTAGCCTGGAGTATAAAATAAATTGTCTGGACTGTGGCCTTTTAAAATATACAGACTGTACTTTCAATAACACACCAAAAATCTGACTGTTCTTATAACATCATTAGACATTTTCTGGTGCAAGCAGGTAAAACCAAGTTCATAGCATTACAACTGCCATTTGATAGAATCGGGACATTTGGGATCCCAGGTAAAGAAAACAATTAAGCCCTTCAAGCATGTTGTGGAGTGCCTTTTCTGCACATGGACAATTTCCTGAAAGACTTTTTAGTGTGACGTACTGATTATATTCTTCCCTACTGATACACATTATACTGCTGTATACTGTACTATATATGCAGTATTGTACTGATATATAGGTAATATAAACACCAGTAACTTAAAGTTTCAAATACCAAGAGAAATTAAAAATTCTGGCCATATTTTAAACATGTTCCTGCAAACCAGCATTTTAATCTTCACATTGAATTAAGCATTATAGGAAATAAGTTAGTCTGTTGTATTCACTAAATATGTGAGGCAAGAATAAAAGGAAATTAATTGTCAGGAATTGGAAGGTCTTTGAGATGAATTATCATTCTGCACATTTACACTGCAGTTTGTGTTCCAACACAGTGCTCAGATCAGGGCTATATAGGACATTTCCAAGCTCCCATGATCCACAGCTAGGATATAAGTAGGTGGAGCATGCCTTCACACCCTCTGTTTTTTCAACCCCAGGAAGAAGGGGATAGCCTGGGAATATGGAGATGGGCAGTAACACTTGAAAAACATTCAGTGATTGGCAAAGGTTTCTGGGTAGCTGCTTGACTGTGGGAGCAGAGATATTTTTAGAGATGCTGTTAGAGATTGCCTAGGAACAAACTTGTGCTACTCTTTATGGATCATTTCATACAAAATAAGCAATTTTGTAACAAGTTGTGGCAAAGTCTGCAGTCAATGCAAAATCTACTGAATCCTACAGTTGATGTGCCACAGAGAGGAAAAGATCTTTCTGGAATGTATTGTTATATTGGTGTAAGGACATGAAGCATCCCATAGAGACATCAGGGGTGTGAAAAGATTCCTCAGTCCTGGATACACGTGGTTTTGTTGGAGATGGGTCGCTGTCAGAACAGTGATTTTGGGACAGATCTACAAAGTCATGGAGAAGCTGAACAAGAAGACCCTTTAATGGCAATGTTCTGACCCATGACAAGTCAAAGACATTTTCTGTGAGATGGCTGAATCACTGTATGGAACTGTTCATCTGGGAGGTTCAGTGACACATCCAAACCTCTTGCTGAAGTGATGATGTTATCTCAGCTTGTATCACTGTCCTGAACTTGAAGTTACGAATATGGGTGTTTAGCGTCTTTACACTCAAGATAGATCTCCATCTTCTGACATTCTTTAACAGTAAGAAGAGTCACTTTTTTTTCCCCAGGAGTGGAGAGGACTAGTCCTTTGGCCTGGGTGGCCAGAACAATAGCATACTTTTGTGTTGAAGCCATAGTCTTGTAGGTCACGAAGTCATGGTAAAGTCCCCTGAAGAAGAAGGGAAGAGGCAGGATGGGAGGCAGCAGCAAGGAAAAAATGGATGATGTAACTGTTGGAAATTATTTAGTGAGGGTTATAGCATTTCCCAGCTTTATAACTTACCAAACATGATCTGCTCAGTGGCAGCAAAAAACAGGCTTGGTAATTCATTACTTCCTTTTGAGGGAGATTGGAGGATATTGCTTTTTCCCTAGAATAAGTAGGTGTTCGCGATCCTTCTGACAAGTAGAAGTTCACTGAGCCAAGCAGCTACTATTGCAACCAACCAAATATGTACAACCTATGTAAAAGCAAGTCCACTTGATACTTCATGGCACTTGTTGCACCAAGCAATGAATGATGCATATGGCAACAGGGCTATCCTCATTCTCTAGCATCGCTATACCCAGTAGGTTGCTAAAATCTGAGACTCAGGATAAGGTCTTGCAAAATTCAGTCAGGGTCTGTAGAGCTGTAAGTGGGCTTCAGCAGTTCAGGAAAATCTTGTCATCATTGGAAGAAGTTAGAAATGGGGATAGTTGACTCCTCCACATGTGATAAGCTTGACAGGGAAGCTTTGGGTTGTCAAAGAGGACTTGACCCAATTCTTTTGTTGTGATTCTCAGGAAGAGGAATTGCAACACCATGAAGCTCCACCAGGGCATGTGGAATAGAAGGAAGATTGGTTATAGGCCATTGAAAAATAATGGCACATCTGACAGACTGGTGCGGAACCTAGCAATCTGCTTGTTTTTCTGGGATGGAAATTGTACAGCTAGTGTCATTTTAGGCCTAAGCTGGAAGCTTTGACTGATGGAACATGTTGCTAGGTGGTGTGTTTTTCCAAAAGATAGTGGGCAGGACAATCAGAAAAAAAAGCGGTCAGACTTTCACTGGAGGAACAAGGCCAAACATGAGACCGGAAAAATGAAGAGGCTTCTGAATCAAAGAAGGTAAATACAAAATATCAGTGAAGATAAAAATACTGAAAAGGATGAAATTAATCAAACATAGAAAATGCTTACGTTAGAATTAGTAGTACAGTGAAATTGCAGTTCACTGCAAGGAAGTGCTGATTCAGACTGGTAGCTAAGATGAGCCGAAGGTGTTACGATATGCTGCAGTCACTTACGCCACATGTGTGAGCTGCCCATGAGTTTAGTACCCTTTCTGCAGCTGCTAGAGTTCAAAAGCCTTTGGAGTGATTCTGCATGCACAGGCCAAAGTGCAGATGTATCCTTGGACAAGTGCTTAAGGCAGAACTCTCAGACAGTGGACAAGAAGATCCACTAGGAGTAGCAGAAGATGATTAAAAAGGAGAGGAAGATGTCCTCAAAATGAGTGGGATTGTCTTTCCTACTTGGCCACAAAGACTTTCATGAGCAGTATGGCCGATGACAAATATGCCGGAAAATGTAAGTCAGTCCTTCATTGCCAAGGTAATCTAGTGTTTGGAAAAAATAAGTTCATGTGTGAAGAACAGCTGAGCTGAGCCTGAATATGGGCTGACAGAAGTGATACTAGCAATAGAAAAAGGCATTCTGAAAACTCAGGACCATGGTTAAGTCTCCTTTGTTATAGGATGTATATTCATAGCCAATCTGTGTTATATAGATGTAATTGCGTATTCCTTTCACATGTCAACCTCTTAAAAAACATGTAAGTGGCACTTTCTGTCCTTTGCAGTGAGCAAGGGAACAGTCCTAGTCAGACAAATTGTGACTGGCCATGGTTATTCAGGCCTTCCTTGTGTTTTGGACAGGCTCTAACAGGGTTCCAGTTAGTGCAGAAAAAAATCACATGACGTGCCTCTTCAGGTTGTATGATAATTGGCTTACAAGGCACAGAATTTCAAATGGAGCTCATGTTCTTGGTCCTCAACTGCAGAGCATAGCAGGGATGGAACAGGGGGTGCCTGACTCCAGGCTCCACACTGTGGTTGCTCCATCACACAGTGGAGCTCTCCATGCTAAGGCTAAAACTTGTCTGTGCGAAGGCTGGTCTTAGGTAGTGGAATGACTCTAAACATGAAGAGCTATCACTGACCTCTTCATCCTTCCTCTAAGTGCAAGGTGTACTTCTTAACTTACATAGGGAAACCAGGATCGCAGAACAACACAACATTAAAAAAAATTTCCATAACTTAAACAGTGAAGTACTAGCTAGAACATTCCTGTGCACAAAGAGAAGCTGTAGTAACAAACGACAACTTTGTGCTTTAAGTTGCTGTGTTTCATAACTGCTAGTCATGTGGTTTAATACTGGAAAGTAGTCAGCAAGGTGCTTGTGGTATAAGAACCTGTATGCAGTAGAAAATAGTTCAGGTTGACTTTCTTTAACAACCATAAATTTGCTTTCTGTGAAGTCACACATCGGGGCAACGCCCAGCTTCTGAAGACCTACCTTGTTGTAGCATGCTCTGTATGGATTAAGCTGTTGTTATGGTTAGAAGCATTTGCTTTCTGATACTACAGCTTGTGACTTCTCAGTGTAGGATGTTAGAGACTTATTGAAGAAACAGCGTATATGGAGCTTCCAGAGAAGAAATCTGCTACAGGCAAACTACTGACAAATCCTTCTTGTATTTTTCCACACTATGCCTACTGTTAGACAGAAATCAATACAGTGAGATACCACTTGATTTCCAGGAAGAGAGCTTTCAGCAATGATATATAGTTAATTGCCTTAAAGTGACACATTTTTAAAAAGGGATCTTGACAGCTTTGTGCTTGAAGTTTTCTGCTTGAGCTGTTACAAAACACAAAAGGCTGGAGCCTATTGGTACAAGTAAAGGCTGTGGGACTCGTGGGGAAGTACATTCTCATCAGTAAAACTGAAGCCAAGTTCTGAAGCCAAGACACCCCCTCATTCACTGCTGCTTTATAGTTAAATTGACTGCTGCTATTCGGAGCAGTTAAGGCTATGCGTAGAAAAATATATTCAGTTCTGAGTATTTTACTGATAATGTCACCAAAAGTGAGTGCATTCATGAGAGAGAGTAACAACTTCATACGATGAAGGAATGAAGACTTCAGAACTGGAACAATTGAAAAAAACTAACAAAATTCAGCATGCCAGGTATATTTGTGTGTGAATGTGTAACTAAGAGATACAAGAAGGAATATAGGAACTTGTACATGAAATTGTAGCACAAAACGGTTGTATACAGAATGAAGTAAGCAACAGAATGAAAGAGAACAAAGGAGAACATAGGCTTTTGGTAATATTTTCCCATTGCTAAGACATACTAGACTGTGGTATAGCTTCCATCAGCTACAGGTCTTAAATAATTTATATCTGGAGTGAACAATATATTTAGGTACCTAGGAAACTTATGCATTCACTGGACAATAAATGAAGCTAATGATTTGTAGTAGCCAATTCATACTGCAACTTTATTTATGGTACAAAGATACAGATAAAGATCTTCGCCCCATATGCTTCACTGCCTTTGAGGATCTACTTTGCATTTTACATTTCTGGTCTCGCTGATCTATATTCTCTTCCACTTCCTCTATTTTACCATTACTCTTTACCATTTATTAAGAGTTCTTCCTTTCTTTTATCTCCTTGTGCTCTTTTTCTCCTTGTCCATTGCCAACCTTACTTTCATATCTTTTCCTCTTTTCTCTGCTCCCTTTGGCATTACCTTAAATCCAGCTGTTATATTACAACTTGTCCAGAATTAGTCTGTCAAAATAATTCCTTCTAAGGGTCATCTTAGGGAGAAGGTTAATTGGATAAGAGTATTTGTGTGCCATATTTATACTATCACTCAGCTATATAACAAACCAAATTCAGCCAAAAATCTGAAATTACACAGAGTTCCTTTTCCTCTTGTCTCACCACCTGCAGTAACAAGTGCTTTGCAGTGTGAATTTAGCAAACAAAAATGATGGTGGTCATGCATAAGGCATAGCAAAATCAAGCCCAGTTTCTCTGTACTGAAACTCCTCTGTCGTGCCAACAGCAGTGAAAGCTTGCTTTAAGAGATAAGCCAGAGAGATAAGAATCATAGCCTGAAAGCATCTCCTACACTGAGCTGTGAAGCATTCTCTCTAGAGCCAAGGCCCCAGTTTAGAAATTGTCATTGTTACTTGAAATTCTGGTATGAATATTTGTAATCAGGCTTTAACTTCCAAGAACAGAATTTTGTAGTTTTTGTGATTTCTTTTTGGTTTTGTTGCAGCACTCAAATCTCCCAGACTGGACTAGGAGCTCATTGTCTTGCTGGTTTATAAAAACATGTGGAAAAATGCAAACCTTCTCCCAGAATCATGGATCTTAAAAGATTAAAGAAAATGGCAGACAAACAATAACATACAAACCAAATAGTTATCATAACCGTAGACTAATGCTCCCTCATTCTTTACATTATCATTGTCTACTCCTTTCTTCGTCACTTTCCTGCCTCTTTTCTTTTGCCCTTCCTTTCTTCTGTAATTGTGGCCACTTGTCATTCAGCCTGTAAAGGTTAACTTAAATATATTTTGTCCATAGTTAATTAAGCAGTGGGAGAATCTCTTGGACATATGTATGTACTCAAGATTGGGTTCAAGTCATGTCAGTATCAACATATCCTGAAACACATAGGCTGCTCCTGTTCGTATTTTGGTGCCTTTTCTGAATAGATCCTTTATGAAACTGCTTGCTAGTATTTGCTCCAAAGTTCTAGTTCATAAAGTATTACTTGAAGTTTATTATATGGCTGTCTGTGATAATCAATATCAACTAAAGGAACAATTCATTCGCCAGCGATAGTTTGTTGAACAAGATGCATTAACATTTTCACTGTCCTGATATTTTATACGCAGTCCTTAGCAATATGAATAAATGTATTTCAGAAATGCTTATAAATTCTTATGTCATTCATTAATCACCTGATAAGCTTGAATCAAAAGGAGCCATTAACAAATTACTTTTAATACATTGGATTTGATGAAAATCTCTCAGATTACGTTGACATTCTCCTGGTAGGTTCCTGCTGGCAGCTTCATACTGTATATCACATGCATGTTAACATGTAACAGCAATAGTATATACAGGTTCTTTTAAATTAAATGTTTGAAAAACATCGGTATGAAGTTGGGTAATCTCATCTTTGGATGTGAGTGCACTGTTCTCCCATGAGCTGATGGTGGATAATATAAGCTTTGAGAGGAGGGTTGGACCACAGTGCCTTCAGAGCTTTCTTTCTAAATTATTTCCTAAATTACAATTTACAATTCTATGGTAATCATTAGCTTATCACTGAAGACCGGGCTATTAGTCTATGTACTACGCAATGTATACTATTCATAGGGTTACTGGAATATATTCAACATGTCTTTTTAGATTTTTTTTCATGTTACATTTATGCATACCTTATTACAAATTTAATTGTGCATCACTTAGAATATGCATACTTTATAGAGACTCAGATGACCATTAATGCCTGGAAATACATCAATACATTCACAATAAGCACCCATCTACTTTGGAGCGATTACAAGTTTATTGTGAAGATGTATTCCATATCTCATTTTGAAAAAAGCTGGCCTATAGTGCCTTTGCATACCATTCCCACCCCTGGGAAAGCTCCTCGAATGTTGTGTAAGCTATGGTCTAAAGTTGCTTTGCAGGTTATTTGTAGCTAAGGGTTTCTTAGAACATTCAGTGTTCTCAGGAATGACCTCGTAGTTGCTGTCTCTCTGTTCTCCTGCAGTGTTTTAGGTGTCAGGCTCTCCTTTTCCTGCCTTGTCTTCCTTTAGAGCTTTTGTTTATTTATTTTTTTCTTGCTTGCTCCACTACATTTCCTTCTCCTGACTTTTGCATCTGGCTTTACTTAGTGTCGTCCAAGGTATGTCCCAGTGTCAGGAGGCAAATTTGGTAAGGTGGGCTGGTATCACAGCCTGTGATCTATGGGAACCCTTGCCACAGACAGAAGTACTAGGAGCAGATACAGACAGGGAAGAAAAGGAAGATGTGATTAACAAGCTACTGCTCTCACTGCCTGAGTTAGGACTTGGTGGCAGCCAGAAACTAGTACCTCACCTACAGATGAGCTATTGACTGTATGGTGATGGGATCTTGCCCCTTGGGAAGCAGCAGTTCCTGGCTCCTGCTGAGTTCCTTCCAGCAAGTTCAACCACTGACTTAGAAAGAAAAATACAATCTGACATATAATCCTTCACAAGTTGCTGACCCTTGTATCTGAGGGATGAGAGGAAACTAGTCTCAGTGTTCACACAGTTCTTTTCTCTATAAGCAGTAATTCTTTGTCCACAGCCTTAAAAAAAAAAAAAAAAGTCTCGGTTGAAGACAGAAAGTACAGTCTCATTTCTGTGTGTAAGAAATCCCTTTTACAGATGATTTCATTCAGCCGTGTCTGGCGTGAATGTAACAATTGTTTAATAATGTGAAGCCTTAAATTATATCCAGCTGATTCTGTAGGGGGATTTTGCAGGCAGGAAGAAGTTAATTATCCAAAGCTGGATCCAGATCAAGATTAGGCTTATTGGCTCACACACTGTAAGCCTGATAGCTCTAAAGTGTTAACTGACATACTTTTTTTTATATCATTTGTGAGTATGTGCTATGCTGTAAGAAGGTACTTTTCCAGCCAGCTCAAGAAACAAATTTTTGCCTGCTCATTAATCAATTACGCTTTTCTTGAGAAAAGGAATGTAACCTAACATAATACTCCCAACAGTTACTGCAAAAAGATCTAAGTAGAAGCTTTTCAGGTCATGATTTAGGATTTTTGAATGACTTTTCGTATCATGGATGCTGGCTCTTAGATGAAAAAGTTCTGCTGGTAATAACCTTAGGACTGTTTTTTTTTTTTTCCTCAAAACTAGTCAGAGTCAACATGACCAGTATGTTTTCAGTGTTCTCATTGGTAGTAATGTAAAGTCGTCTTGATGTTATGAATATCTTGAAGAATTATAGCCAGATTTGCATCATATTAAGGGCTAGCTGATTTGGTTCCTGAACTGTGAAGTGAAACTTACTGATAAAATTCTAGACCAGTGTCCTGGTTTCGGCTGGGACAGAGTTAACTCTCTTCTTAGTAGCTGGTACAGTGCTGTGTTTTGGATTTAGTGTGAGAATAAACAAGTGTTTTAGCATTGACCCTATAGGGTAAGGATGTTCTCTGAGGAATTAAATCTTCAGCCACCATTAGAAAGTTAAGCATGAGTATGAATGTATGTTAATCCTAATTCTGATTTTGTTTAAATCAATAGGAATTTGCTGTTGAGTTCAATAACAGTTGGACCGGACTCCCATTGTCAAATTCTGCAGGGTTCTGCTGACCTCTACTAACCCCTCTTGTTTATATGGAACCTAAGCGATCAGTACCATGAATTTGTAATGATTTACAGGAAAACACTCAAGAATATGAATTGTCATAAGAATTATCTTACTCATCTTTAACTTACAACTTGACTTAACACACTGGTTAAAAGATTTTAGAGGTTATAGCCTGTACTTAAAGTGAAGTTGATATCCCCTTCTAAAGTAACTTTAGGGAGGATGAAACTCAGACTCATGAAGGAGTGGAAATAAACCTGTCACTGCGCTTTTAAGACAGGTTGCTGCTCGGAAATAATAATAAGAAGAAATACTTATTTGTAATTATAACAGGCAAGACGTTTTGAATTACCTACAGACATACAGGATCATTGTGAAAGTATCTTGAACTATTCAGAAACTTTATAAAATACTGCTATACAAAAGTGAAGTTATTCCAAGATCCAGTAGTATCCTTTCCCCCCCCCCCCGCCATGTTGTTAAAGTTAACTGAGGAGAAAAAGTGTTCTAGGATATTTAAAGCCTATATCTGGTAAGAGAAACCCTTACTTCAGCAGCAACCTTCTTATCCTAGATGAGACTTTATACTGTTAATGCAGTGTATCTGTGTTAAATGAGGTTGATGTATACGTGCTAGTTTTGTAGAACTAATTTTTTGCAGATGAGTCTAAAATGCAGACAAAAAATGACATCCCTCTGGCAGACAGAATTCATTTTCTGCAAGGGAATTTCATCTGTTGTGTGCACATAAAATGTAATGCCCAAATAATGTTTTGTGAAAGTTACCCATGTACAAACGGAGACTGAAAAACAGTTTCCTCAGAAAAGCTTAATGTATAAAAGAAGAAGTAGGGGGAAATTCTGGTCTCACTGAAGTTAAATTTTTTCCATTGTCTTTTACAAGGTCAGTTTTCATCTTCAGTTTTCCAAAAATAGGCTACCCAGGTGAGTGAGATCTAACCAAAAAATGTAAAGAAAAGTCACGATAACAGAGGTCTTCTACATTTCAAGCCTTTAACAGTGCATTTTTTACAGTGTGTGTCTTTTCAGTTACTGTTGATTTTTGAAACATATCTTTATTTTTGAAACATTGATGACAGCACTAGTGTCAATTCCTTTATGAAATGAAGCTCCAATAAAATGGTGAAGTGAAATGGAAAAACAAGAAAACAAGGACAGGATGCTTACTGCTTGACTGACTGACATACACACAGCTTGAAAGGAAAGGAAACACAGCAAATCCACTTCCTATTCGAGTCAAACCCTAGTGCTAAAAAAAGAACTAGGGATAATAACAGCAAAGTAAGTTGTCTGAAAAGGGCCACAAATTGTCAAGGTAAAAAGGAGGAAAAGGCAAGTAACAAGATTATTGAAGAGATACAGAGCACATTGTGGCTCTGTCAACCATATTTTGGCTATGTATAATTTGTGTATAAATTTTAGCTTCTGCAAGAAAAAGAAAAAATATCTTTTATTATTTACCTTACACAAAGAATGTTATAAATTGCTTAAAATAAGTTGCTTTAAGCAATAAATTGCTTTAAACCCCCACCAAATTTTAACATTTCAGTTTTCTCTATTTCTTGCACTAAAGCGTCTGGGGTTTCTGTCAGTTTTTGATTACATTTGTAAAATGGGCATACAACTCACTCTCCTGTGAAAAACAAACATATTTCTCTAATTATTATTAATGTGTTATATTTCCTAGGTCACTTCTTTGAATTCTTGCTGATGATAGTACTTGCCTACTTGTGTAAAGTATCTAAAGACCTGAGGTGACTGTAGTAGGTACAGCAAACATTGTTTTGTCTAACGTTGATATGGGAAATGCTTCCTAGCCCAGCAACTAATAACACAGGAATGAGATTTGATAGTGCTGTCATCTTAGTCTAATGTTGATTGTGGTATACTAGTAGTAGAGTCAAACCCTGCACCATTCCCCTCAGATACAAGTTTGTTAAGGCTTTTCCTAGCAGCTTGTATTTCCTAGGCAACAATCAACATTTAAGTGGGGTCTGACATGCATTTAAATGAAAGGTTTGAATTTGTGAGCCAGACTGTATAAATTTACTGACTCCAGACCTTTCAGAATCTGTAAAATTTTCAGGTTTTTGGGCCATCTGGTATTTTGCTAAGCTTGATCATCAAGCAAAGCCCTTTGTGTTCTCCACTAACCATCTGGCAGCTATCTGAAGATTTAGTTTCCCAAACCATAATTTCTTTCCAGTGCTAAGCCTAGGAGGACGACTAGGGGCCTCCATTGGCGTCTGCTTTTTTGTTATTTTAAAAAATTACTTCCAGTATTTCTGCCCAGTACTTAGCATCCTTATTTACTTTAGAGTATTTCCAGCAGATGGGGAGGAATGTTCCATTTTCCTCACATTCAGCACATTTCCAAAGAATGCTGATTTCTTTTTTTGGGCTGTAATGGTACAAGATACCACTGGAATAATATGTTTCATAAGGGGTTTTTTTGATGGTTGCACTTCTTGATGATCCTAGAGATCTCTTAGATGCCACTGTTCATCATCTTACCTCGTGTTGCTTTGACTATGCCATAAAAGCAGAAGCGTAGTCTGGAGAGCCAGTCTGCTCTGAAGAGGCACTCCACGTCTTCTCTACTGCCTCTCACAGCTCTGCATTCATGAAAACCGTGCTAACCATATCCGACAATTACAAGTTAGAAAACAAACAACTGCTCCAGCTTGCAAGAAGAGTAAAATAGTGCTCAATTGCAAGGTAATGAGAATCGTTGAAAAAGCAAAACAAAACAATGTTATCTGTAGTTTTTCTCCTGGTTTGGAAGAGTGCCAAATTTGCATGCCATGGAGGCTTGCAGAAGCTTTAAGTTATGAAGACTAAGTCTATATTTTTGGTAGTGCTTTGTGTCAGTGACCTGGCTTCCACACCCTCTGCTACAATATACAGGATTTATATTCTAAATATATGAATCAATACCATTGCAAGGCTGGAAAGCACAAACTTGCCATGCACTTAGCAGTGTTGTGAAACCAGTGAAGCTATGTTCAAGTTATGTTGACATTGAAGTAGTTTACTGTTAAGGGTGATGAGGATGGTGCTGTACTTCACCTTTGTAATGTAATGTCAGAAAGAAGAAAAACTGCTGCTTTCCACTGTACATTTTGTGGCCCACTCTCAAGTTGTACCTAGGTAAGATTATTTTAAGGAGTGTTCTCAGCAGCCAGATTAGTACATTTGCAGTGAAACAATTCTGTTCCAAGCCTAGGAAGTACGGACAAGAAATAAAATAGAAACATTAGTCTAAACTTCATGGTTAAATAATTATTGCAGTTAAAATAGCTAGGTAGCAGGGTAGGTAGCAAGGTAGTGTAGCAGGAAGTCTGCCTTCCCAGTTTTTCATCAGCAGATTTATCCAGATCAGGTCTTATATCAGTTCTGAATAGACTGAAGTCAGTGTAGTTTAGAAAGCTGTCATAGGGGTTTCTGAACCTTTTCAACGTATGGTAAGAGAGGCTGTGGGTAGTGTAGCTACATGATAGGCTTCTCTGTATATGCATAGAGAATTATTACGCAGGGGACAAATTAGGCTGAAATAACATTAGTGGGGAAAGTCCAGGGAAGGACCATGGGAATAGGTCACGGTTTCTAATCTTTCCAGGCTGCAGCACAAGCAGAAGCTGTTTCAGAGTGTGTTCTGGAAGAGAGGATGTGGAAGGTTGTGCCGTCCTCAGGGAGCTCATGATTTGGCAGGTGAATTCCCCCTTCGCAAACATGCTCATAGCCTGTAGCTCCTGGCATCTTGCCTCTTTTTCTGGTTTGAAAAGGGAGGGGTGAATTTCCATGTATAAAAGTACCTCTGTCTACAGTTCACCTCAAATAGTTGTTGAGCAGCTGCCACAGTTTCTAGCTGGCCTTAAGCCTCAAACTCTGTGACACAGAAACTTTTTTCCTAAAAGCACCAGGGAACATAAAATATATATTTTTTGTGATTTTTTATAGAAACACTTGATCTACATTGGAAATATTGTTCAGATACAAATTGGAGTTTGTCCTAAAGAGGATGAGAAATATTTGGGGGAAAAGATGTTTGTCTTTCTATTTTCACTTTCTACATTAAATCATTCAAAGCTTGTGGGTGCTGATTATAGTATTTCCTCTTTACTTCTTGTAATGCTCTTCTCTAACACAAACACTCATGTAAGCATTGCTGCAAATGGATCTGTCATGTATTTCTTTTTTTTTTGACCTCAGGAGTGTAAATGAGTCTAAAAAAAGAGTTTTAAAATTCTAAAAATTTCAAATATTTGGAAGAATGCTTAAAATGCTTTATAATTCTAACAAAACATCAAGAATTTATACTAAACATATCTTGAAGCTCTTGTGACATGAGACAAAAAGGGTTCTGAAAGCTCTGCTACCCTTACCTGCTAGTATGCATCCCAGAGCTCTACAAATGTTATTTTAAAATTGACTGGAACAGTTGAAGCTAAATCGCTTACTTGATTCTGACTGGCCCAATGTGCCTCTACAGTGATTTCACACTAGCATATGCAAGAATCCAAGCAGCTGTATTTTTCAGCTGGCCTTGTAGTACATGTCCTACACCAAATCCAATCTTCTATTTTAGAGAATACGTTTAAATCTCTGGCTTCTAAAAATAGTAATGCGAATGAGGTAATGAGTAAGAGATGCTCTGCAGGAGGATTAAAGAGCACTCTGTGTAAAAGATCCTTTGAAAGGGTGAAGTTATGTAACTGTTGAAAGGACGTGGATTTCTTAGTTTATATACATTTCTGACATTTGGAGGAGCACAGGCTGTTATCATTGATTTAAAAATAGCTAATACTTAGAAACAGCCTAAGGAATTATGCGTATGTGATGATTACATTTTATCCACTGCTAACATGCAGCCACCTCCTAGGGCGGAACACAGTGACTGTTAAAAAGGGCTTATCAGCACTACAAGGGTTGTGTGTACCTGTGTTAATAGACCCATCCTGCCATTTCACAGTGAGAAAGGTGAAGTTGTATGCACACTTCCTAGTAGATAACTAGGAAGGATGGGCAGTGCATATGCAATGTCTGTAAAACACTGATAAAATCGCACATTCAGATAAAATGAGAATATGACGATATAAGCTTATGAAAATCAAATAGCAAGGACGTTAGTCTTATTTGGAAGACCCTGCTGCATTGCAATGACAATATGAAGGGTTTCAGTCTATTTGAGAATTAAAAGGCCCCAAGGGAGTAGTGCTACAGGGAAAACAACAACCAGAGGTGTAAGAAAGAGAAAGCAGACCTTTCACACTTGAATGGTTTCATCAAAGTGTCATTTAAAGCACCATTTATTTCATTCCTGAATGTTTTTTCACAGAGCTCACATAAAGAAAAACACAATGGGGAATGAAGTTCATGACTTTTATGATTTTCTTACCATAGTTCTATGGAGAAATGGGCAAATTTTACAACATGCTGTCAGCAAATGTTCTTTCTGATTCATGGATGTCAGAAATGGATAGCTTAGCCTTCCTTTTTTGAAATAACATATCTTTCTTTTACAGCTGGAGGATCTGAAGCAAGGACATAGAAGAAAAAAACACTCCCTGCTACTATGTAAGCTTCATATCCTGCTGAGCTGTTTTGATAACCAGAGTGACTGATATTAATGGATAATGACATGAGAATACCACCATTTTCAGTCATGAACTGCAAACAGGCATCTTATTTTCAATTTCAGAAAGCTACTAACAATACGTATGGCTGAATCAAGAAACCAACCAAGACATCTTTGCTGTATCACCTTGACCAAATTGTTTCATTTCACCGCTGCTGTTAGGCTTGCTACTCTATGTGTAGCCTGCTTATTTCAGTTCTAAATTTTGGGATTACAGGGTCTATTTCTTGTAATGTGTTTGCACAGTAAGAAGCACAGTGAGATTTAAATCTTCACTGGAATGTCCAGGTGCTACTTTGATACAAGTAAATAAATTACAAACAGTTAAATAAGTAGTCACATCTTATGTATAACAGATGGACTTTAGTGCAATTAGAGTCTAATGGAACAAGAATGAATAGCAAAAGATTTGCCTGCAGCTTGGGAGAGGACGGATGCAGTCTGAGGCAATGCTGGCTTCTGCCACAAGCTGTATTTCCAGTTATGCTGACTGCAAAGTGAAAGAATATTTTGCATAATGGAATTTGCATTTTTTTTTTCTGTTTAAGCCAACCACACAAATCACACCCTAAATGGTTTCTCTTTTATAAATCCCAGTACAGCTTACTGTCACGTGCCCCGCTGCTCAGTGACATTCCACTCTCTCATAAATGTATTTATTGGTTACTTTCTTAAACTCTTGCTAGAGGCTATTAAGACTACTTGCCAGTAAGATCTTAATTTAAATTGGATAAGTATTCCCAGAAAGTCAAAACTGTTAGCACAGTCCTGGCACTATATGGCACAGCTGTACAATGCTAAACAGTTTGCACGTATACAGAACACATTCCTGAGGTGGTGCCTGAGCCAGCTGTGTTGGTGCTGACCAGTGTGAACGGGTGGTGTGAAAATCAGTGTATGTTCACAGCAGAAGGTGGCCAGGAATCCACAAGAAAAGGGAGAGTCACTGTTAGGATGACAATGGGAAGAGAAGAAATAAGCTCCTCTGGCTCTGCCTGGAAAGCAGGTTCCCATTTTTGAACACAGAAACTGGAACTATATTCTGGTGTTTGTTTCTTTGTATGTAGGAAGCATAACCCTGCAGATATTCTTGAAAAATAATCAGATCAAGTCAGAGACCATGCTGCTACCTCTCGTGAATATCTTACTTTGATTTATTTGCTAGTTACTTAGGATCCGGTGGCAATAGTTGCTTTCACAACTACTGTGAATACCTCCTTGAAGCTCTTGATTTAGCTCAAATCACATTGTGAGCTTCACCTTGGAAACGTGGCATCTTGTGGTTGTTCCTCAGTTCCTTCCTTCCCCCTTGGCAACAGCTTTCCAGAGTGCCTCTGTATGGGCACATGGGACTCAGAGCTCAACAGTTTGTCATCTTTCCTTCCATTTTGTTGCTGTGCTGCTGTGTTGTGCCGAACTAGGCACTACTGTTTCCTCTTTGCAGAGGGTTGGGGTAGCAAGGGTAAGCCTCAGGAAGCAAGTTCTGATTTAAAAATAATGTATCTATCTTACTAATCCATTGAGGAAGCCACTGAAATAAGTGAAGGTAGCGTACCATTTTTATAAAGAAAGCGACATTTTTTTCAGAGTACACAGCAGAAATGGCTGGTGATCTGAGATAGCTGGTTTTGTTTTCCTAGAATTTCAACATTCATCTGACACTCCTTTACCGTTAAAAACAAAACAAAAAAACACCCAACCACCCCACATCACCAAGTATTCTTATTCAATGTTTTCTTACTCACTGTACAGGCAAGACTACACACTCTGGGAGACCTGCCCAGGAAGACTGGGTAATCAGTTTAAAAATGATACTGACAGTTTTAGTCCAAAAAAATAACACCTGAACAAATACATGTCATTACACTGAGGTGATACACCATACCTTGATGTACTGGAAATAATTACAGCTACTTGATGTTGTGTCATGGCTGTTTGAGAGTTCGTATGATGTGGTGTGTTATTTCCAATAATGCATCACATCATTACTGTGTGCTGATGGCATTGAGAAGTTAACACTTTTCATCCTACCATGTGGATAACACTTCAACAGCTACAGGGTCAGTGCTGACTGCTTTCAGGGATCTCCTGTAAACAGAAGAAAGGAATACTCCCCAGCAGAATTCAGTCTCTTGAAGAAATCCAGATGGCTGCCAAATCAAAAATGTCACTAGGGTGTTTTTCTCCCTAAAAATTCTCTCTTGAGCTAAGATATGATTTCTGTTATGAAAATATATTTAAAAATAGGTTGAGAGTCGGTTTCTCAGACTAACTCTAGGATTGAGATTGTTGATAGATGTGCTTGAAAGGAAGTAGTTCACACCTGTGGCGGCATTTCTTTGAAGGTCTCTTTATTTAGAGAACATTTGACACAGATCTCTGACATCTCTCAGCTTCAGGCAACTGAAGAATTAAAATTTTTCTTGAAGAATGTCTGGAATAGAAAAAACAACTTGACAATGTAATACTGTTGCATAGTTAAATAATACAATGTGGTTATGCATAGCAACTAACAGAAAAAAACCCCAAACTCTCTTGTGTGGAATGCAGAATTTGTCACGATCTTGCAGATTGTAAACTTGCAGAAATGCACATGAATGTGAGAATTAGCTTCATGTTCTGACAGAGTTGAGGATGGGCCAGGAGATAAGTAAAGCTTCTACTCATGTAATGGCATATTCAAAAGAAACCATAATCAAGTGAAGGTTAGTGCAGAGAGGAAAGTCTATAGGCTTTATTCACATTTTAAATTAGGATAATTTAAGTCATCGCTTGAAACAATTCATACTTGTTAGGTTGAACTGGCCTAACTGTTGGACTTAGCCCAACATTTGGGTTAGTAAACTAGGATTATGGAGTTTAGAATGTTAAACAAGGGAGTTATGCTAATGTGGATTTTATTTCCATGGGTGAATGTATCTGGGTGGCACAGTAATACAAGAAACTTTTCAGAGTAGACTGCTGGCTGAATCGGAGCGTGTCAGTAAGAACTGAACTCATCCTACAGCTTTCCAGTAGCCTCCGTGGTTTGAGTTGATGATTTTGGTTCAGCTCACAGAAGACAGTTGTATGCACTGTTAGCACTGGCCTTTTAAATCTTAAAGGCAAGTCAAAGAAAAGAACGAAGAAACTTCTGCTTTAGATTTTACTGCAAGAGTTTTCCATTTGTTACAAATGGAGATCATGACAACCCCCGCCTCCTCAGCACTTTCCTGTAGTTAACCTGTAAATACAGCTCTGCATTCCCAAGTGCCAGTCACCCACCGTCTTGTTTGGGTGAAAATGATGTGCTGAGGTGCTTACCACGCGATGCTGCCCAAGAGAGGTTGTGCTGACGTCATGTACGATATTTGGTGTCCCTCCATGGGCAGTACTAAAGGGCAGCAGCATTTCGATTTGGATCAGCTAGAGGATGTGAAACAAAATCATTCTCTGTGAGAATGGCTGCAGCTCTCCTCTGTGGTAACAGTCATTGTTCAGTGACTATTGCGGAAAACCTGCTGTAGGTATTATATGATGAGTTCAGTTAGAATTCACAAAACATGTCAGGAGAGCAGCTGGAACATGCTCTTTACATATTAGCTTGTATAATCTCTTTTCTGTTGTTTGGGATGGCAGAGTGGTACTGTGACTCCAAAATCTCTGCCTGTTCTCTTCCATCCTCTAAGGAGATTAAGGAGATGAGAGGACAAGGAGGATCAAGGAGACAAAGGAAGAGCTAATCTCAGCTGGCAGATAATTTATCCAGTGCAGCTCTATGCCTTTCCAAGCCCAGACAGTAACCACACAAAGTAACTGCCATGAAGAACGTTGTCACTTAATTTTCCTGAAGATAAAGGCTCTTTCTCCGTCCTTTACTACTGCTCTGGGGTTGCGGTTCCTGGCCAAGATCCCCAGCGTCCTGCGTGAACTGTCCATAGCCATGGGTAATGTTGCTTTTCAGACTGTCAGTGATAGCACTGTGACTACTACACACTCCCCAGCAGGAGCTTTGCAGCTGAGCTGGCCAAGGTGGCTTTTGGCCAAGAATAAGCATAGGCCAGTGGCCAGGATCTGCTGTCAGACTCTGACTCCCTGCATTGTGCCCTGAGGACAGCCATTTATAATCTTTACTTTTCAGCCCTTAATTTGATTCCTGCATTTCTCTACCTGATTGTCGTAAATACTGAACGCTCACAAGCAAGTTCCTGTAAGGAGGGAAAACAGAAGCCAGGTTTTGGAGGGTTAACACCTGAGCACTGAAGATAGCCCTCCAACCCCAGTTCTCAGAAGCCACTATTGGAAATTTAGTGTCTAATCTTTCTGCCTTAGTTTCTTCATATGTGACATTGGGGTAATATTATTTACTAGCCTGCTGGGAAGGTTTCAGTGATGGAGTGATTACTTTTTGTTAAGTGCTAAATTTCATTAGAACATATAAAAATATCCTCCAGTTTGCTACAAGATCTCTGTAGTAACCAGGTGCTATCCTCACATAAAAGCTGAGAGGAGAATAAAACCTCTGTGAAAGCAGACTATCTTCCTGTTTACCACCTTATCAGAGAGCACCAGAATTGTGCAAAAACTGGTGCTTGCTTTTTTTCCATTTAGGTAAAGAGCTTACCCTCATTCCTGCCACAACTTTACAGTCTGTTTTTGACAGGTCTGACATGTGCTGATCTTACATTTACAAAAATAACATTGAAAACTGATGTTGATAGATCTGACAGCATTGATGTCAAATGAAAATTTCTTTGTGAAAAAGAATTCAGAAAAGTATTTCTTGCTGTTGTGAACCAAGAGACTTAGGACCTCACAATTACTGTGATTAAGAAGGTGGTGTCTGAATTCTCAACGACTACTCCAAGGAAAGGAGTAATATAGCTGAAAGTCCTGACACACTGCTTTATGCATTTCTGAAACTAAGTAGTATGAGCTCTGCATCAGGAACAGTGTAGGAGAGGCTTGAGCTGTGCTTTTAAAGTGCTTATAAATGCAGCATTTGATTAAGTGTACAGTAGGCATCTATGTAAGAGTGAAAACAATAAAATCCTGATGTAAATTCATTGGGCATAAAAAAACCCCAACAGAACAGAAGGAAGTAGAAGGACAGCAAGGGCACAAATTGCTTCTCATGGCCTATGCTACTGACAAGTCACTACATCTCTGAGTGGAAATTTCCATGCATATTAATTATCATGAACCCTCTTAGTGGGCATGATTGTGTGTCTCATGAAGAAACCTAAGCAATGGCAAATCAGAAGCAGTTTTCCCAAGTTACGTCTTGGAATCCACAATGAAAATAAGATGGCAAATTTATTTACAGGAAAATCAATCTTTTAAAAATGTTTAGCTGAGAGAGAAAGACGCAGGGACAATGACAAACTTCAAGTGGCTTCAATCTGTAGTTTCTAGGACATACTGAAAAAAATGCCCAAATCAACAATGTCAGGAAAATCTCTGTAAGATCACAACATAGTGAACTGTGGAAAAAACACTAGACACTGTAACAGGGGAGGCCAAAGTGCAAAAATATTTTTAGAGTTTTAAGGTTAGAATTTTCAAAAGCATCCAACCCCTTTCTGATAAATTCCTTACACAGGATATCTCTTTGGATCAACAGCTGGAGGGTGAATGAACCTTTAAGAAGCTCCAGACCTCTAGATCAGAAAAAAGTACATCTGTCTGGTGCTAGGAGTTGGACAGAACGGGAGGCAGAGTCTCCCTCTGGGTTAAGTTATCATTTAACAGTTTGGTTTAGCTGTTTTTAGTAATAAATTTCTGCCTTATTTCCAAGAGTCTACCACAAATAGTCACTTCAGAAACAGGACAGGATTGGCAAATTTTAGAAACTGAAAATGCAGTCTTTACAACTGTATATTTAGTATAGTCTTTCTGGTTAGACCTTATATTTTTTCCTTCCTCAGATGATATTTACCCTCAACTTCTGTGTATGAAAGATACAGTCCCATTTCTTTTCAGTCATTTAAGTGCAGCCAACTGTTCATGCACTGTGAGAAGGTCTCCCTTCATAGTTTTCTGTGTACGTGCAAAGCTACTTTCAGCTCAGTTGACAAGCTGAAATCATAGCTGAAGTTTGTGGCACTGTGTGTAAGCAGGGGATCTACCTCTCCGGTTCCTTCCCCTCACTTGTCATCTAACCAAACTAATCTTCCTGATGCGATCTTGGTAGGGAAGACTATGACTGTGGGGTCTTTTGTAGTGATGATAATGGCTGCAGAGACACATTGGGAGGGCTGGACCGAGCCTAGCCTTAGTGCATTGATGTGTTCAGACAGTTTCAGTCTGCTCCTGTGTGGTACAAGGAACTCCACCACATCCTTCTTCCAAAGGATGAGATCCCACACGCTGAGCACAGAAACATGCACAAAGGTGCAGGAAGGCATGTGCATAAAGTCAGCTACTCCTCTGGGACAGGTATGAATACCCCGTTAACTCTGCAGGTTCTTCCTGGTGTTTGCAGAGCAGCGGAAGGTCACACCATGATGCCAAGTACTCTAGAGCACCACAAACAGTGAGATGGGGAATGGAAATTTACTGCAGGAGGCTGTACCATGTACATGTCTGCAGACCTTACGAGGCTCAGTAGCAGCTGCAGAAGGCAGGCCCTTGACAGTGTTGGCTGGCAGGGAGGGAACTTTAGGATCCCGATGGGCCTGGAGTTTATTTCTTGGCTCTGTGTCAAGTGCTTCACATCAAGTACTACTCACTACAAGCCACTACTAGAGGTGGCTTTGATGCTGGACACCTGACAACCTCTGGTCTAAACTGCCTCTGTTGTAATGCTGAGCTTTTCCACCAATAGGGACAGCACAGGAAAATCTTTGCTTTCTCTGAAACTAAGGAACATAGGAAAACCCTATGCAAATAATGAGAGAAAAATTCCACTTTTAAAATACAAAGGCAAATAATGTATACTTTCAATACTTCTGTCTTCTTTAAATCATTATTATAATGCAGATGCAGAGTAACAGGTCTGATGACTCATGATGACCGTATGATCAGATGAGCTCTTATAGCCCTATTAGAATTGTTTGAAAGTTGCTATGCTTTCATGTCCTGAAGTGGTAACTATGATGCTTCTGGTGTTTTGCAGTGGAAAAATATATGGATCGTGCAGACTCCTCTTTGGTGATGGTAGAAGAATGCGGTGTATTTGGGGTGAAGGGACAGAGATCTCCACCTTTGGCAGTGGTAGGGGCATTTAAAATGCTTTATTAGGACTGAATTTTAGAGGACATAGCTTCCTCTTTAGGTATTTATACAAGAAGATTAGCCTGCTCATCAGATACTCTGCTTATCAATAGAATAGCCTTTGAAAGATCCCCATAACACTGGATGATCCTTTGTTTTACATATGAACATTTTTCTCTTTTTTAAATAATGGACTAATGCTAACCCCTTGCACAGTTTACTGGAAGAGTGGACCACTCCATTCAGTATCAATGTATAAGTAAATGGTCCACTGGAATAAAGGCTGCACCATTTTTAATAGCATTTTCAAATTCTGTTCATAAGAATGATATATGGAATGTAGAGTGTGTTCCAGTGAGGAAGTATATTGTGTTTTGGTCAGAAAATGTATCCTGTATGTATATATATTTTCTAAGCTTTCTGTGCCAAGCCAAATTCCCCAGACACCTGACTACTGCAACACTCTATGATTTAACACTCAACTAGTGCCACAGAAGAATGTGCCAGAGGTATTTAATCACTAGACAGAGGAAAAAAAAATCTCTGTCATGACCTACTGACCAGACATTTCTTGGCAATTTGTTAGCCTTTTATTGTCTCTCCTGCCATTATCTTCCAGGAAAGGTCTGAGCAAGAGGTCAGTGTAGCTTAAGTAGGTATTTGTTCATTTGTTATCTTTCATGCAGTATGCTGCAATCAACAGTCTGCTCTCCTCTGAAGGTGAAAGACTTCAACTTAATTTGCCTTGTTTATTTACTGTAGAATTTGGCTATCAAAGCCAAAAGATAAGAATAGTTCCTGGTGGGAACATTTCTGAGAATAATTTTTAGTGCTTTCTATGAGCATTAATTTTTGAAATATCTGTATTTGGTAAACTGTGAACTACTAATTTATTGACAGTCTACAGAAGAAACACATTAGAAAAATGACCTGGATCTTAGTTCAGATTACCATGCATTTAAGACTGTGTCTGTTCATGTAAGTACTGTATTTTATGCTTACCTTTGAACAGGCAGTTAGATTTGCATTCCTTTCCTGAAAAAGTCTGTTTCCTGGGTTGGAGACCCAGGGGAAAAAACATTCCTTCCTAGAAAAAGATGAGGAAAAAAGGGGGAAATGATAGGAAAAAGTCAGCTAAAGGATGTGTCCTGTCAGACAAGCTGATTGTATAGAGAAGAAGCACTGGTAATGTGTGTTTCTACCTTCAAGTGACTGCACCTGAAATTCTGCATTTTTGAAGGAATTTCATTTGAAAGACAGTGTTATCTTTTATCAAAAATTGTTCATTATTCAGATTTGTCCGCCCATGCTGCATTAACAAAGCACTGCTGAATAGGAAAACCAGAAAGCTGATTACTTCCTTTCTGGGAATGGAAGTGCCTAGCCTAAGGCGTGGGGGAATGTCTCTCCCTTTCTCTCTTGCTGTAATACTGGAAACATTTGAAATTTGTTCAAGCCTCTATGGGAAGCCAACACAGACTGCTCCTGTGTCTCTGTCTACAGCATGGAACCGCAGCTGGCAAACAAATGGGCGCCACCACAGCTTTTATATGATTGCCATTAGGCAGCCCAGGACTCTCCTGGTCCTTGGACAGGCAGGGTAACACAAGAGATGAGAGAGATCCACCCCCTCTCTCAAAGCCCATAGTAGCGAGAATCCCCTTCTACTCAGGAAAAAATGGAGTTGCAGCATGTGACCTGCCTCTTTTGAGGCATCCCAGTTGATAGCAAAAAGCTCGGTTTTCTTACCCACTCAAAAGGGCTAGAGTGGCGAAAGAGTTACAAACATTTGACCTCACTGGGATTTCCTTGCTGTGCCATTTGGTCTTCTCTTCCTTCCACACACTGTACCCGTTCCCAAGTAGTGTGTTGAACTAAAGGTAATTAATCTCTGCCAGAGTCGTTACTTTGGGCTCTCACTCTGTGAAGACAAACCTCATTTTCATAATGTCTACACTGACACTTAGGGTTAACATAGAGGTTATTCGCTGCCAGCCAGAGCTGTATGAATTAGTTTTTCCTTCTCCTCTGCGCAGTCTGCACCAAACCCATCTGCTCTGTACTGTTTGATAGTGGCTTAAGGTCTGCGCTGAAGCTTGAAAGTTTCTAGGAACTAATTTATGAACCACTTGCCTCTTGTGTCAGGCCACAGGGAGAGGTACAAAAGGGCTGGAGTCAAGAGAATTTGGGGGCTGCAACTGGTGGAGTTCCAGGGCAGAGAAACTTAGGGACTGTGGAGAGGAGAGCAGCTCAGGCAGTGCCCCTGTGGGGCAAATACCAGTCTGCTACACTGTAGGAGGGACTCTGGACTTTTCAGTGAGGCTGGACTGAGCAGGACTGGTCAGGTGCAAAGACACAGCATGCCAGAATTGATTTTTCCTTTAACAGAGCATGCTTCTGTCTTGCAGTATTTTTTCCATCTAGCCTCAGGGACTAGGTTGCCTGTCAGGCCCAAGCACATGAGCTTTTTACTGTCATGGGTTTCAGCAAGAAGCTAGAGGTTTACATCACTTGTTGAATTTGAGCTTTATACCCTGACATTTGGATTAGATGTTTAAAAATAAAATATCCTTTTATTTGTGTGCAAAAGTTCCCTTTTCCCTGTGTTGCGTCAGAGCAGCTGTTGTGCTTTGCTTTTTTCTTTCTGGGACTGTGACAGCCACCAGCCATCCTTCTATTTACAGTCATTACCAGAAGGGAATTGGAAACTGCAGCTACTGGGACATGATTATCTTCTCTTTCATGTCAGGTTTGTCTTTTACTGTGACACAGCAAAAGTAATGTTTGTACAGCTAATAAAACATTTATCTAGAGATAAACAGAAATGTCATGTCCTGGTTGAATGAGCTGCTGATGTAGAGCTAATGTAAGACACGTTTACTAGCAATGGTGATAAAGAAGGGGTGACAAAAAGGGACTATCCCCCCTCCCCCTGCCCACAGTAATGCCTATAGCCCCTCTGTAATCAGAAGTGGGGAAGCCTCCAGAGTAATAGCAGCAAGATTTAGATAAGAATCCTGAAGCAAGCAGAGGCTGGCATCTTTGTCAGCCTCTAGGAAAGGACAATCTTGTGAAATGTTTAGTCAAAGGCTTATAGCACTTGCCAAGGCTCTTGACTGAACAGCAGTCTAGTTAGATTTCCTTCTTCAGTTCGGTGATCAAAGTGATGAAATAATGCCTAATACCTCCGGACCGTGCAATCCTTGTTTTATGAAAATAACGATACACAATTGCATTTTTATCACTGAGGAATATGAAGAATTACATGAAAGAAACATAAATCTGTCAGTGCAATGAACAGTTTTGAACAGTGTGTGCTATAGCCCTGTCTGTCCCGCAGGGATTAGTGTTTCATTGTACTTTTTTAGCTTGTTGAATTCACAAACCCCACAAACTTACAATGTAGAAAATACGTGAAAAACAGAGCCAAAACCCCACATTTGCTAAAACTGCCTTTTATTTTGAGCTTATCGTTTTAATCTTAAAAAGATATTTTTGATGGCACACAGCCTCAGAATCAGCACCTTTGCATTTACAAATTACAGAGAATCCCTGTCAATTTATGTTTCCCTAATTCCAACTTTTAAATCATAGAGAAAATCTTGCTCTTTGTTCCTGTTTTCTATGAATGGCTTAACAGCACATTGCTGCAACAAGATTGCATGAGGATTCCATTCACAAAATAGGTTTACAGCACATTAAATATTGATTTAGTAATTTCATCATAAATGAAAACTATAATGAAAATGCCTATATAAATACACAGTGCAGCTTTTGTGATGTGCTACCCTTTCTTGGTTTTTGTTCATTTACACTCCAGTTCACACGAGCATCATTAGTGCAAATTAATGAGATTTTACTGTACAGTTATCTTGTAACAACCTCTCAGGTATATTTCAACTGATTGAGGCCAGTGTAATGAGTTAATTTTCAGCATCTGGTTTGGTGACAGATTTTTCAAGCTCTTCTGCAGGGTTAGATTTCTTCTGGCTTGGGATAGCAGGTAGGACACGGCTTGGTTTCAGAGGCTCTCCTGATAGACCAGGCAAGAGAGAATAGAGCAAGTGACTCTGAGAATGTCCCCTTTTCTGGGATCTGGAGGTTGGGGCTGGTGGGAGAATAACTGCACCAGTCCTTAGAGAATTTAAAGGCAGAGACTTAAACTTCTTAGCACCCTGAGATGGTAGCTGAACTAGAGGAAAAAGAAAAAGAGAGAAAGAGTGCACAGAAAGTGAAAAGCATGACATTTTTACAAATGAGTGCTACTTTCTTTGAACTGTTGTTTGTTTGCCTTGTGTTGTGTGTACTCAAACCTGCATTTGAAAAATTTGATCAAAATATGAGTAAAAAATCGCTAAAGCCTGGCAGGGCTAATCTTCAACTGAAGAAAAGAACTCCAGTGTTAAGCGATTTACTTTGTGTTTGGTGATCAGTAAGACTTGATAAGTTCAAAGGTTTACTTTTGATAAGCAGAGAATCTATAGTTTGTCTGAAGGAGACTTGGTCTGTTTGGAGAGATGTCCACAAGACATTTTTTCATCAAAACCCACAGGCTGACTGAAACAGAAATGTTCCATGGGAATATATTATTTTTAACAAAACGTTTGTAGGAGGATGCTGTATTACCCAGCATAAATTCTGATCAAAATCTTAGGAAGATGAAATGGTAGAACATGGGACACTGTGTCTGGGTTACTCTAGGCACAGTCAGTCAGGAAGATAGGTCCACACATGCTCTGCAAGTCGCAGGCCACAAAAGTAGCCCATTACCCTGTAGCACACTAAGACCCACACTGAAACACAAGAGCCACAGCTGTTGTATGTCTTGGGTGTGTCATCAGTCTTGTAAGAAACTGTGGATTTAGATCATCCTTAATTTCCACCTCACAGCAGTGTAACATTGTTTGTGCTTTAAAGTTAATATAGTTCTCTATCTTCTCTAAATTGAAATCCTCAAGCTCTTTCATTCAGGCAACTCACTAACTAATTTCCTAATTTTTTAAAAGGAGAATTCAAAACCATAATTGTAGACATGTTTTTCTCTGCCTTGGAATTTATTATGAATTGCATTAGCTTCTTTTCATTCAAATCTCCATTTTATTTAGAAGCTCTTTGCATACAAACAGTTCGGGTTTTTCAGTTTAACCATATGAAGAGTTCCCTGCTGGAGTTAACACCATCTCTGTTTTGGCTACAGAAGCTTCCTTGCAATTTTTCACGTAAATTTTTCTTTGGTTGCATTCTCATTCCATCTGTGATTTCCTTCCATCTGCATCTGTTGTGATGAATATATGAGAGGCTATTAATGTTTTCCTCTGAGGTGTTCTAGTTTGAGTTTCATCTTACTAGTCATAGCAGCCTCCAGAAGGTTATTTGGATTCTCTGTTTCTCTGGCTTCATCCTTTGAAACTAACCACAAACGCTTCCTAGTGGTCAGGTATTAAAAACCATTCTCTGAGCCAGCCACTTGTCCTCAGATTGGTATCATGCTTGTGTCCTGGTTCTTTACATGCAGGAAGAATCCTGCTGTAAAGTACTCTGCTGAAAAGGTGACCATCTCAGCCTGTCATTATCATTCCATTTCCTTGTCCACTCCAATGAAAACCTGAGTATTCATGTTTGCATTTTTCCTGGCAGCCCCTTTGATTATTCCCTTTTCATAATCTCTGACAGAAATTTTCCTGGTGCAGGTTCAGGGAAATTCTACAGAAATGAGGAATGGAGAAGAGTATTCTCTCGTAACGCAATGAAAATCTTGTGTAATTCCAGAGAAACATCTGAAGTTAATCTAGATTTGGACTGTTTTAATAGAGGATAAACTGATAAATGACGTAATTTTTATTAGAAAATACAGACCACATAATCAACTGGTATGAAATCAGTAACTACTGCAGTCAATGCACCTGTAATAAGCTGGACCTTACAACTTAATTTTAATCTTAAATCCCCAAACTGAACTAAACATTCAGAACACTTGAGGAACTCATAGGTAGAATAGTGGATGGAGTTTCTTGAGGACTGTAGAATAAAAAGACAAGAAAAGAGGACTTAAGGAATTTCAGGTCAGTTAACCTAATCTAAAAAATCCTAAATACCTAAAATCCTGCTGATGGTGTTTCTCAGAAGTGAATCTGAACCTATGAAGTCTGCCTTCTCACTGCTTGCTCATCAAGCAACATCAAAAAGAATAACTGGGACACTGGCGGAGTGGATGCAGGAGAAGTGAGAAGTGATGTAGTTTTAGTAGTTTTAGTAAGGAAATAATTAACTTTGTCACAAATTTTCATAAAAAATAAGGTAGATCCATTACTATAACGTGGACACACACCTGATGAAAAAAAGGCACTTAAGGTGTAATTTCCCAGAGAACAGGTTTACGATGCAAAATGACCTTGATAAATTGGAGAAACAGTAAGAAATTCAGGTAATGGAACTCAGCCAAGGCACATGCAAACCACTACACTTAGGGAAAACAAACAAAGACATCCCAAGCGACCAAAAGTCCAAATGTAAAATGGGGAACAACTGGCTAGGGGAGTAACAGTCCTGCAGGTAACTGGGGACACAGACTGTGCCCGAGTCAGAAATATATTGAAGTTCAAGCAGAAACCCTGCAGCTTCCGTGCCTCGGCAAAGCAGAATCACACCAGTCTTGTCATGCAAGCCCTTCTGTGTCTGTAGATTTACATAGTATGTAATTAATAAGTCAGAAATTTGCCCTCTTGAAAACAAAAGTTACTTCTCTGATGTCTGCAGTGGGCACTGAAAGAGCTTTGCATCTATGTATTTTTTTACTGTATACATTGTGCAAAAGAGGCTGATGTTCTCCTTGCTGTATTCCCCGGTACCATATGCCATATACTCTTTTCATCATTCATTATTTATTTATCAGGAGCAGTAATTCTCTGAGATTCACCAGGTATCTATTTGGGGCAAAGCAGAATCGTTATAGACAGGATTTAAAAAATTGCTAGATTTTTTTTTCTTTTTGTGCTAATTTCAGTACAATTCAAGTTGTGATGGCCTGAGCAGGCAGTGTTTACTAGAGCTGCCTGGCCTTTGGCAATGTAGTGTAATTCATGGGTCATATTCAAGGTTGGTTCATGTTCAGAAGTTTGGGAAATCGCTTAGTTCTCCTTTCCATGAAAAAAACCCAAAACATTAATACTTTGCTTTAGTTCATATTGAATTTGTGTGAATCAGGCAGGACTAAATACAATAAATGAGCCCATTTGTTTTCTGGTACGTGATAGAATGCTTTGAGTTCATTGAAATTTTGGTGTGTAAACCAAATGCGTATTGAGAGGTTCATTTGTTTCCCTCTTTGGAGCATGGGCAAATGTTTATGCATTCAAAGTTTACACCTGTGTAAAATATCTCCAGAACACTTTACATACTAGATAAGCCCTTAATGATGGGCTTAAGTAGGGCAAAAGCAGTGTAGTTTAACTTCACCCCCATGACCGAGTAGCCATCACAAACCCATGCTGACTCAAAGAAGTAAACAGCATCCAAACATGAATGCTTTCCACCTAGTCCTACATACTGTACTCAGTTGAGCATATTCAGTAAGGATTTCAGGACTTGTACATGGATAGCTTTGAAATAATACATATAATGACTGGTATTAGTATATGTATTGAAACACACGAGCCTGGACCCAGCACTGGGGTCTGTGAGAGACAGAACCCTTAGTGCTGGTTGCTGTACATTCAGAAGCTATATACAGCAAAAGCACCAGTAATTATTCACAGAGGGCAGCGTCAGCTACTGAAGAGCTAGTGATACAGTAAGAGCTACTAATTCAGGGAGCCTTTTCCACTCGGGAGTGACTCTTGAGTGGCTGCTATTACAAACTGCAGAGGCAAGAATAAGGCTATCAGGGAGGCATTGCCCAAGGAGTATGTACTCCAGTAGAAGGGATGGCTCTTAGACTGTCTTCCTTCTGTAAGCAGTGGACTGTGGTGGCCCTCTGCAGAGAGGAGGGTGCTTTGTGGAATCCTTTGCTGTTAACTTAGGAAAGAAGAAACTTCAAATCATGATGAATAACAGCAAAACCAACCACTGATCCCCAGAAAATATTGTTAAATGACCTGCAGAAATAGATAATCCTTTTTTGTTGTTGTTCAACAAGTAATAACCTCACTATGGCGTCAGGCCTTCTAAGCCACATGAAGAAGTGAGTTCTCTAGAAGTCCCATATTTGTCTCGAAAATTATTCTGGCATTGTGTGGGCGGTGTGTGATAGTTGTAAGCCTGTTTTGCCTGGGTCCTTGGGAGAGTCGTGTGATGAGATAGAAAGGGTGTGCTGGGGGTGGAGCAGCAGCATGCAGAATGACAGAGATGCCAGGCTGTGCTGAGTTTATAAACTATGGTTTAAAGTCACTCAAGTACTCTTTTCCTAGGCTGCTGTTTCATTCCTATTGTCCTCTTTCTAACTTGTATTTTTGAATGTTTTTTGCTTAGAGATTAAAGCATCTCTTCCTTTTTTTCATTGCCCTTCCTTTTTTTGGGAGATGTTTCTTCTTTCTGTTAATCTCTAAGTAGTTTCAGTTCTCTTTCTAATTTATGCTTATTTTATTGTTCTACCTCCCTGGTTGCTTCTTTTTTCCCACTGGCTTTGTTGCGTGTTTTTAACACATATCTTGTATAACGAAAATATTAGGGAAACACAAGTGTTTATATTCAAACTTCGTTGCTGGAGCCATTTGCCTGGATAAAGGCTGTGTCCAGAACAGTAATATTTTTAGGGCTGGATGGAGGATGAGTGAAATCTTGGCTCTGAAACAGTTATTTGGAAAGCTCCAGGATCAAATGTGTCATTTGTGTTAACAAAGAAGAAATATAATCTGTTTTGCAAATAACTTTGCTTTTCTGTTATTGGCTTGAACTGATGTTCAAGCAGTAATGGCACCTGGGTAAATGTGCTGTGTTAGTTAATTAAACCATGATTACTAACTGTGATAATTGTATCTTATTTGTAAAACGCAATTTTTGGGATGAGACTAGAACTAAAGTCGTGGCTGTATGTATGAATCACTGCAAGAACACCAGTGATTATGAAATAATTTTTTTTAGGATTTTGCTTACAACTATGTTTTAACTAGAAGACACAGAGAACATTAGTAGAAAGCTTAAAAATAGAAGACTTGGAGCTGGGGTTTTGAAAGCAGTTAGATTATTTTCTTTCCTCTGTACAGACAGAGAATACCACCTCAGTATTCCACATATCTCGGCTTTTCTTCTTCCTCTCTTACTGTGCAGCAGCAGTGCAGAATTCTGTATTTCCCCTACCCAATCTGATGTTCCCTATAAAGCTACCTCTGCTCTTTCGTTTTTAGTAATATTGTTATAGCTGCAGAATTGCTCCTGAAACTCAGATCGTAAGAAGCAATGAATCTTAAATTTAGCTCTGAAATGTGAATGCTTTAGGACCTGGCTGATCTGCAGGATGACAGATAGTAAACTGCAAATCCTCATCCAAAATACATTGGGGAATATGCACTTAGTGGAGCACAAGAATGTGAGGGCAGGACACTGTTGGGAGTAGGACTAGAGTTTGAATGTGAAGAACACCCCAGTTGCTGGCTGGATCCAGCCTGGGACACTCACTGAGTCTTGACACTCTGCTGGGGCTGTGGGAGTGGGGTGAGCTTTCCCTGCTCTTTGGGACCTTGCTTCTTACTGCCTTGGGAATGAGGACCTGGCTGAAAGTGCAGAGGAAAAAAAGGCTGCTGCTCTCTCAATCCCTTTATTTTAGCTCCTGTGTTATAGAAGCTACCAAAACCAGTTGCTGTTAGAATGAGAGAAATGAATGATTCCCATCCTTATGTAAAAGCTAGTCTATCCGCTGTGCTTAAGACAGAGATAGAACATCTTTTCACCTATGTAACATTCAGAAAATGACAAAGATTTTGGAAACCTGATGATCTTGTTATAATTCTCTTCCCTCTAATTTTTGCTAGCAAAAGGACACAAAAATCAGTGTCATGATATTTTTCATGCTGTCTGCAGAAGAGCCATTCCTTATCCTGGCTTTCATCTCACATATCCAATCTTTCTCTGCCGTGCAGTCATTAGGGTGTTGTCATCCATCTCTTTACATCCTCTAAGTCACCATGTTACATCATGTCCTGCCCCCTATGAAAAGCTACCAGGGTCATACAGGCATATGCAATCAAGAGTGAAACTGACAGTGAAAAATCCCATCTCTGTGAGAATTCCAGTCACCTCTGCTCTGGAAAACAAATGTAGAACCAAACTCTCCTCTGTATTGACGTACATTGCTTTTACTAGGCCACCTCTATGAAACTCATTGGAGAAAAGGGTTGTGATCAGCAGCACAAAGTCCAGCTGGAGGTGGGCCAGTCACTAGTGGAATACCCCAGGAGTTGATACTGGGGCTAATACTATGTGATGTCTTCATTAGTGACTTGGACGATGGGGCAGAGTGCACCTTCTGCAAGTTTGCAAATTATATGAAACTGGGAGGAGTGGCTGATACAGCAGATGGGTGTGCTGCCATTCAGAGACCTTGACAGGCTGGAGAAATGGATGGACAAGACTCTTACAAAGGGAAATGTAAAGACCTGGGGGCCCTGATAGACAACAAGCTGAACATGAGCCAGCAATATGCTGTTGTGGCAAAGACAGCCAACAACATCCGGGGCTACATTAGGAAAAGTGTTGCCAGCAGATTGTGGGAGGTGATCCTTCCCCTCTATGCAGCACTGGTGAGACACATCTGGAGTGCTGTCCAGTTCTGGGGTCCCCAGTACAAGAGAGACATGGACATACTGGAGCAAGTCCAGCGAAGAGTGATGGATATGATTAAGGGATTGGAGTGTCCAGCCTCAAAGGGGATGCTGAAAGGGCTGGGACTATTCAGCCTTGAGAAGAGAAGGCAGCTCAGGGGATCTTGTCAATATGTATAAATGCCTGACTGTGGGGGAGTAATGAAGAGGGAGCCAGACTCTTCTCAGTGGTGTCCTATGAAGGAAAAAGAGTCAATGGGCACAAATAAGTAAGAAGAAACTTTTTTACTCTGAGGGTGGTCAAACACTGGAACAGGTTGCTCAGAGAAGTTGTGTAGTCCCCATCCTTAGAGATATTTAAAACCTAACTGGATGTGATCCTGAGCAACCTACTGTAGGTGACCTCCCTATGGGCAGGGGCGTCGGACTAGGCAATCTCCAAAGGTGCCTTCCAACCTCAGCCATTCTATGATGCTGTGAAAAAGGAACATGAAACCTCTGTCAAGCCCTCAGATGCCAGTGACTGAGGCACACACTATGATACTGTAACTGAGACTTGCCTGTACTTACTTTTGTGAGCACAGTGGTTG
This sequence comes from Gymnogyps californianus, assembly GCF_018139145.2. NCBI lineage: Eukaryota > Metazoa > Chordata > Aves > Accipitriformes > Cathartidae > Gymnogyps > Gymnogyps californianus. The sequence continues at coordinate 64,915,550 of NC_059500.1, read as the reverse complement.
GGTATGGGAGCTAGGCTGTTCCGTACAGGAGTAAGATTTTTTATTTTGGGTTGGTCTGTGGACATCTGTTGAAAATTTTTACCTGTGAAAGAAAAAGATAATCTGTTACCATATGAAAATAATTGTAGATAATGCAGTGCACTGTAGGTCTCTGGCTTCCAGAAAAAAGAAAACTTACTCAGTAATTCTCAGAAATATGTAATAACAAGAAACCACTGACTGAAAAAACCTGTTGCTTTGTTCTCTTTACATTCATTAAAAAGAGTGACTAATATAACCTTCACATGTACCTTTATCACTTCCTCTTATATAATATAGTAATTGGTCTTAAAACAGGCACGGTCCAGTAGGTAGGTCCATGTAAGAATATTTGGACACTAAATTTGTAGAAATATTCAATTAGGTGGATTTGATTTCAGAATTGAAACTTTAGTTTGCAGACTTTTCTAATAGGGTCTCAGCCTTTCTAAGTACTGGAACACAAATGGGGTTCAGCTGCTGGTTGGAAAATGAGACTGGTGGAAGTCTATCAGCAGTAAAGATGAGCTTTGAGAGGGTTTTGCTGCAGATGAAAATATAGCAGAACTGATATAAACTGTTACTGATTCTTATTAAACTATGTTTATGGCAATTTCATTTTTACCAAGAAGAATAGATACAGGAAGATGAAAGGTTAATTGGCTAACTGTGGCATTTCACTGGCTAAGATTAAAGTTAACTTTGGTCTAGTACTATTAAAAAAGACTATGTTAGATGATGTAATGCATTTCACTACATAAACGACACATCAAATATTATTAAAAAGTAGAAACTCAAGCACCAAATCATCATTTTCCCCAGATCCTTTTCCTGAGTTGATCTTATTCTGTGATGTTTGAGTCCCTCAAATTTTTCTTTTTTGTTCTCCCCAGATCTGAGATGAGCCTTGTAAGGAGTCTTGAGTTCTCTTGCTAAACAGCTGCTCATCCAGCATGGCATTGCAACATAGCTCATTGCAGAGCAAGCATACGGTCTGTTGGCACGCAGAGACGAGAGGAGACACAGGCTGGATGTAGTAGGACATCTTAAGCAATAGGAAGAAATGGAATGATATAAATTGCCTTTGTGGCTTTGCAGTACTTGAAAATACCTATGTATTGCTGGGCTGTGCAAGATAAAGCTATAGGAAAATAGTTGTAGAACAGTTTCCTAGAGGTGCACTGATGTAGTTGTCAAGATGCTATAAATACGTTACTGCCTAAATGGATTCTGTGTGGAAGGAGCTAATGTGGTGTTTATCAGACAAACCCCCATGTATTAGTGCAGCCTTCAGCTCAGGATGGAGCAAGATTCTGGTCCAAAGACCACGGCAGCTGGTAGACATTGGATCAGTCTGCTGGATCCCGTGGGTAAAACTGATGTATATTGGGTTAAAACATGAAGAATCTCTTATGGATGAGCTGTGTCTAATAGAAACAGACTTTGCTTTCCTTTTCCCATGTTTTACTCTTTATTTAGTCTTTAACACTTCTCCAGGGTGATCAAAAAGTGGGTGTAAAAGTTGGTAAATTTCTTCTGTAAGCATCACATCGACTGTGCATGAAGAAATAAATATATCAATTCCAAAATAGCAGAGAATCAAGCCTGCTGCTCCCATTAGTGCAATTCGAGTTATATTGGTTTCAGTGATGCTTATGCTGAGAACTAATGGCTTATTATATATGTACCATTATGGCTTTGATGATGGGAGGTTGTTTTTTCTATCAAGAGATATGTTTATTTCATAAATGGTGATATCTGGCAGCAAAAGAACAGTATAAAGCATTATCATGTTTGCAAGGCTGATATGAATGCTTGGAAAAGAATCCTTGTTGTCTAAAAGTTCTGGCATCAAGTGGAAGTATTCTTTTGCTCTTCCTTTCTATCTGCTCCACATAACATCAGAGAAAAAAGTTTTTCTTTCTTTAAGACATCATCTTTGTCATCCCCCAGAGCATATTTATGATGGCATTTGTTTTTGAACAAAATGGAAAGGAGGCAATTTCACTATTATAAAATGCAGGACTGTTCTGCATTTCATTTTGTTTACTGACTTTTTTTTACAGGTTGTTCTTTGATTTTCCTTTGCATTTAGGTAGGTGAACCACGTTGTGGTGTGTTTTGTGGAAAAGTTGTAAATGTTATGATGAATGTCCCACTGTAAATCAGTCCTTCAGTTTGAGAAAGAAACAGCCAGCTTTGCTCTACTCTTTTCTGGCAAAGAAGTGCTTCCTGTTGGACTATACCATACTGCTTATGCTAATATAAGCTTAGTAATAGCCTATTTTTTATGTTACCTGTTCAAGCAAATAGAAGGTACTGGACTGCTGTAATAAAACCTGTAATAAAGTATCGCCTTAGACCTGGAAGGTTAGTAATCTAAAAGATGAGTGGGTGATAGAAGGAGGCTCCAGCTGGTTAGAGGGTGCTAAGAGCTGCATTACATTTCAGACAGGCTTCCTTTTGCCCATATCACTTGAAATTTCTCTACTTACACCATTTCCCCTGTGGAAAGTAGATGGCAGTACATTTTGCAAAAACAGATGATTGCAAAGCTCATAAATACAAATGCTTCAGATTGTGGATGCCAGCTCAGCACTGTGGCTGGCAAGCACTCTTGTAATATTGACAGTAGTTTTTGGTATAGTCTATCTTTGCTCTCCCCAGCAGAGGGTGAGACAAAGTAGTTATTCTGAGAGAAACCAGTGGCATGATAGTAAGGTAAGTCTCATTGCTACCCACAGCAACCCATCCCCTTTGTAAGTGCTAGCACTCAGCTAGTAAATTGACTCATCTTTCATTTCCAGGAGCACAGAAAACAGAACAAAAAAACTCCAAAAATACCCATCTATGTGCCAGCTGCCTTAGTAGCAGTAAGCACAAAAAATAGCTCTGACTTTAATAAAAGGCATGGTCATTCAAGACAATCAACACTGTGTGTCCGCTGAGAAAATAATTTTCAAATTGAGTTCCCCTAGATTATTGATACCCATAATCCTGCCCTGGATATTCAGTGATGAGGAAATTACATGTAGCCCCCACAGTCATGACTTGAGAAATGGAGTATTAACACTTCAGTGTCCTTCAAAGACCAGATGTTGTTTTTTCCCTCAGCTAGGCCTCCTGCAGAAAAAAAGCAACGAGGAAATATCTTTCATCAGAGAGCTGCCTGCACAGCACTGCCAGATAGGCTGGAGCCAGGCTTACTTTGCTTCTGATCTCTTTAAGTCCTGCAGGCACAGTGCACTGGAGATGTGGAAGCCCTGGAGCTCATACAGTAAATGCAGTTCTAATTCACAGCAAGTCAGGTGGCTTTAATTACAGGGGCAGACAGATTTAAACCACACACATAGGCGTGAAGAGGGATAAGCAGATCTTTTTATCATGAAGAAATGTTAAGACAGTATCTGGGTTGTGCAATGTATTCCTGTCAGCCTCCTTAATTCACATGCTTCGGTGGAAGTCCATTTTGCCAGCTACAGGAATCTTTTCATTGTTGGAAAGTTTTGTTAAAGGGAGCTGGTACACAGAGAACTGGGCTTAAAGCAGACTCAGGCTTTTTTTTCTCTGAGGGAGATAATAAACTGTCAGAGATAAAATTACTTACTCTTCCTTTGGACCTGCAAAGACAGCTCCCATTATAACAATTAGAAAATTTCCCATAATTGATACAATTTTGCCCTCATTCATGCGTGTAGACTGCTGGTCCTATGCTGAGTCCCTGTGCAGATCATGGAGCACTGAGTGGATGCACAGGGCCCGTCCTGATTCAGCTGGTTGCAGCTTTTTGTCATAGGATGTTCATAGAAAACCACCTGTCCTTCTGTCCAGAGCAAACAAGGAATTAACCATACAGTATTCTACAGTCTTAAGAAAAATCTATAATCACAGTTTAAATAATATGGTAGTTACTTCCATGTCAAATGTATTTATAGTCTAGCTAATTCCACCAAGAAATGTTTCCCCATAGTTGTCCTCAGGTTTGGTTTATCCAGTTTGAGTTCATTCCTCCTCCTACTGTCGACATGAATGATCTCAAATATCTCAGTGTCACTGTACCCTATTATATTTAGGTTGCAAAGAAGCCCTGCAGGTTTTCTTGTCTTCCACATGTGAGCTGAACCTTGCAGAGTTCAGTGTAGAAAGAGTTGTACTGGAGCAATCCTTGCTAGTCATGTGGAGTTTGGGGTTTGTGTGGTTGAGTGAATAGCTGAAGAGTGCACAGTAAAAAAGTAGTGACGCCTATAGACCAGGTCTATCAAGCTTTTAGGAACGTGGCCTGATGTTCAGGAAGTGGAACTTTTTGAATAGCTCCTTTTTACCCTGAAAAACTGTTTCCAGCCTTTATTCACACAACGTAGAATGACCTGTCATTCTGAAATTGCTGTCTCTACTCTCATTATTAGAGATGTGAACAAAGACTTGCTATTTTGTAGATCCCTTCACTTAGGAGTCAGTACAGTTTGCACTATCATGCAAGCTCTGATAGTGACCTTACCTAACTGAGGGTTCTTCTCAGACAGCGTTTCTGTTCACTCCTCTTTCCACTGGAGGGTAACAGCTCATGTCTGTTGGGGTGAGGGTGGATTTACTTATTGTGTAATGTTTACTCCTTGTAATGGTGTACTGGTAAGTCTGGGGATTGCTTTTGCTTGCTTCATTTTCAGTTGGATATTACAGTGGTTGGAAGGCATGCTAGATGTGTTTAATTTTGGCATGGGACTAATCCCAAAGGAGATGAAGTTGGAGACACTGATATGTTGAAGTAAACTCCAGCACACAGGCCAGCCACCCAGATTCATTTAAACATGGATGTGAGTCAAAGTACTAGATCCCAAATCCTGCCAAACCCTAGTTTCGAGTTTACTTCAGAATTCTGATGCTCTGCTTCATTACTGTTGCATTACAGTTTCCAAACCACAACATAAAAGCATTTACTCCATCTCTGTAAATTTAGCAACCTGAATTCAGCTTTGGAGAAACCATAAGAACAGCACATTAGACCAAAGAGCTGGCACTCAGGGTGGGAGGAGTGGGAAGGGGTGATACTACAGCCTGGAGTCAGAATATGTCTATAAGGGGAAAGTGGCATGGTGCAGAGCCATCCAGCATGGCACACGTGGACTTACCTGGTTGGATCCAGAAGCAGCTCTCAGCATGGTTAGAGATTTGAGTGCAGTACTGTTCCCTTGCACATTTAGTTCCAGGACTAAATGCGGACACAAGGCAGCAGGCGTGGTAGTGGGTGTTAACGTGCAATTCACAAAGCACATATATAATCTGGAGGCACTTACCTTGCCTAGGTACTTTACATGCTTCCTAACTACCTGCGTTTTTGCTTGCTCATCAGACCTACTTAAATCTCTTCTTTCCCACACCTAAGCACCTTGCTTCAGCTGTCAGCTTATGTCCTGTCCGTATGCTATCTGTGATTGCTACTACATACAGGGAGAAGAAGCTGAAAAAGATATTAAAGAAGTAGAAATGTCATGGATCAGACTTACCTATTTTTTCTGACTCAGCTTGCCACATCAGTAGAGATTATAGGATTTGGGAGATAGAGAAGAAAGAAATTACCTGATGGGGAACTGGAAAGTGAGGGAAGGCGGGGAGGGCACAAAAGCACATGGTGAGATCTATCAGAGTTTAAGCCATTTATCAGTTTGTCTGAAGGAGTCCTAGTACAGACTTTGTAGGAGAGTAGTTGGTTAGAGTCTGTGTTCCAGGGATCATCCAACAAAGCCTGGCAGCTGCTTCTGTGGTCCAGCAAGTTGTGTTCACTCCTACTCTTTTGAGACTTGCGTGCAAAATAGTGGGTGCTGGTGCTGGAGGAGAAGCTTGACGTTGTACTCTGGGAAGCAGTTAGGAAGGAATTGCCCGCAGTGATTGGAGGCAGGCTCTGGATTCTGACAGGCAGAAGTCCCTGACACTCTGGTTGCTTCTTTTCTGCTATGAGGTACTTTGTGTCTGTGCTCCTTCTTTTAAAGTCAGCGGTGGTGATGCAGTCATCGGGAATGTCTTTGCAGTTTGTGTCCATAATGCAATCAAAAGTGGTGATGATGTCATCTACTTCTGAGGTCTCTTCTCTAGGATATCGGTCTCTACTTCTCTCCTTCTGACTGGTTTTCTGATCATCTTTCTTCTTTTTGCAAGAGAAGATGTGGTTCAGCATACTGAATCGTCCTTCTTTCTTTAGGAGTCTGTTGTTCTGGGAGGGAAACTGATGAACTGGCTCAGATCTACTGGAAGTACAAATCAAAATGTGATGTCATTTTTGTGAAATAATGAAAAAAATACTGTCTGTGTTAGCCCATGAAATGGGGTATATACTGTTCAGATATATATGCGGGGTGGCTCAAGGAGGCAGAAAATTAGGACTCCAAATTTGTGATTAACAAAGACTGAAAATGATACCGTGTTACTTCACTCTTACGAGGTTCATTGCTTACACTCATCTTAATGTAGGCTCATTGCAGCTATCAGGAAAAAAACCAAACAAACTTTTCTGGCTTCAACGTCTACCAGCTGCAGAATCATTATTCTTAATGGTGAGGCAAGATCCAATAATAACAAGAAGGACATGCTGGGATCTTTAAAACCATATTTGGAAAATGGTATTTCCAACAGCACAGTCATTGCTAACACTGTAACAAAGGCACTAGTTCACCATTCCTTCCCTCCCTTTGCCTTTGGCTTTGCCCTTGCTGTTGCCTTTGCCTTTGCCTCTCCTTTTCCCCTTCTCTTTCCCCTTCCCCTTCACCCCACCCCTTCCTTTGCCTTCCCTTGCCTTGCCTTGCCTTGCCTTGCCTTGCCTGTACTAAAGAGGCCTGGCACAGTTTCAGAAGATCTATCAAGATAATTACGTACAGTGGTGTTGCTGTAGTGGTTTTTAGATGAGATTTTGATTAATCAACATTTCAGACCTACTCTGACAGGCAGAGTGCGGGAGGAGGAGGAGGAAGAGAGGTAATGTTACCGATGTCTCACAATTTGTAACACAGGAAATAATACTAACTGCTGACTGGAAAGGAGGGGAAAGCACACAGAAATGTGATGATGAACGTCTTTGTAAGTGCATGCTCATTTACCAAAGTTGAAGAACTGAAATGAATTAAATGACAGCTGCTGAAACATGAGAAATACAAAGAGAGAGGAAGATTGTAAGTAGTGGTAAAAGAATTATACTTTTTAACAGAAAAAAACTCAGAATGAGAAGAGACATTCAAGGTAGAGAACTAAAGAAGGCTAGGAAAACAATCCCAAACCCTTACCCTGAGGATGAAAACTTGAAATTTATTTTATTATCTGCCTGGCAAAGCTGCTTTTATGTTCAATCTATCCCTCTGTCTGGTTACATGAACACACAGTGCATAGACATTTCAAAAAAGTGGAAGGCATACATCTGAGGGCTGAAATTATTCCGTAAGATAAATTTTCTGCATGAAGGTAACTGAGCAAGACCTATACTCACACCTTCTTAGTTCAGAACCCTCTGCTGATCGGCAGACTAGCACTGTAACCGCAGTGATGAGTGTTCAGTAGATGACTAATTTTAACATTGCTATTTTGGTGGAAAACTTGAACTGAGTATTGCACATGAATCGAGGAGACATCACCCAGGGCTTAAACCCTTCAGTAGCATACAAAAAGCAATAAATTTCTTTTCTAGTCAGTGGCAACAAGTGAGCAAGATGTGAACTTTTGCTTTACCTGCTCTCCTGAGACAGCAGCTTGATACATGCTGTGTGCCCACAGTACATTGCATATGTCAAAGGAGTGTTTTCATTGATGTCTCGAGGGCTGTTGTCTATCCCCAGCTCTAGCAGTGTCTGCACACAGTCAGCTTTCCCTGCTGCTGCAGCCCAGTGCAAAGGTGTCCTACAGAAAAGCAGGAGTATCATTAAAATTGATGAATAAATTTACTATTGAAACTACTAATGACATAATGAGATGTACTCCTATGCTACTTGTCCAGATTCACGACATCCATTTTAAGGAATTCTCCAGCAACTTAGCCCACACTGATGTAGCTGCCAGTGGTGGTAATAAGGCCAAAGACTATCTATGTGCATCTATTTAGCTGTAGAGAAAGTAGATATGGAGCTGCAGAATGCCTGTACATGCTGTATAATAGCATCTCTTCCGCTGCTGGAGTTGCAGAGTGGGAGGAGTGCCTGAAGTTCTCAGAGCAGAATTTGAAAGAAATCTTTGTAGTGTCCACTGCATAGGGACAAGCTCTTCTCATCTTTACACCGAACACAATTAGCAATGGTTGGCTCAGGGCTCTCCATGAAGGTAATAGGAGAAGAAGCCTCCCCCAGATGAATGAGAAGGACTGAACACATCTACCAGACTGTCATTGCCCCTTTGCCAGTTTTGTTGTTCTTTGATGGGCACAGACTGGAGCAGATATAATTATCTTGAATATGTGTAGGAGAATCAAACTAATTTTCTGCTTGGCAGAAGATACGCATCTTGTCTTTGGAAACTTTTGTCCAGTTTCCAAATTGTAATATTTTGCTTTTGTGAAAAATCTGAAAGCACAGAAAACACCATAAAGGTGCAAGGATAAAAAATAAAATTGACTTTTCTCTACCTGTTCCTTTGCAATCCCAGTGATTTCAGACGGATGCAGTCAGAAACACAATAGAATGGAAATCTACTGTGTGTTTATAGTGAACAGCTTATCTTTTCCCCTCTTCAAGTGTAATACCTTCTATGGAAATATCTGAGAACATGTAATAGGAGGTCCTGTCTTACTGAACTCATAAGTGTAGTTAAACTCCTCCCTTCACCCTTCTTTCCATAGAAACACAGCCTTCTCAACTACATCTTACTGATGTTTAGAAACTTCTCCAGAACTCTGTTGGTTTTATTTCTGTTCCCTTTTATTGCACTTTTCCACGAAGCGTGCTATTATTTTAAGTACCTGAAGGCCTAAGCCAAGATTTTCTTGGCTTTTGTTCCACTGAGCAGGACAATCAATGCGAACAGTCAGTTGGTTCTGTTTGCATTAAATAAATTTACAAGCAAAGTTCCAAGGGAGGTAGGTGTGGGGTGAAAAAGAGGAAAGGAGATGACTCCTCTGCACTTATGATATAGGGATTTCAGCCTGAAAGGAATCAAATGCGTTGTCAGAATGGAAGGTGAATGTCCCCTGGTCCTGTAGGAATACTGTGTTAGCATCTTAAATGCAACAAGGAAACATTGCCATTTCTTAAATACAAATAGCAGCAGGATCCCAGCTTCAAGTTGTAGGGTCCTGTTCTATTGTTTTGAAAAGAATGTTCTCTTTTGATTGAAAGAAGTTAAGTCAAGTGGTGACAAAGTCCTTTCACACATAATCTTATCATTTCCCACCAGAAACACAAAGTTAAATAACATTCCTACTAGTCAGTTATTATACTAGGTATGATACATGTGAGCTGGCCTGCTTTGCAGTGTTTCTGAGCAAGTACGGTTCTCTTTAAGCGCAGTTCATTAACTAGGCCATGGCCTGTGAAACAGGAAACATGATTATAGAATAAACAGAGCTAGTTTCAGGTTAATAGAAAGGAAGCAGCAATTTCAGTTTCAGAGTTTCCATGGTTACCTGTCATCCACATCAAGGGCCTGCAGGTTGCACTCCGGGACTTTAGCCAGCTCACTGATAATATCACTGTAGCCTGCAGCAGCAGCAATGTGCATACATGTTTTGCCATTCTCGTCATCATAGTTTATTATTGATGGTCCCTGATAGTGGTCCAGAATGATGGAACACAGAATCCTGTTGCCACTCTGGGAGGAAGTTCAGAGAAGAAAAGCATTTTACATTGGAGCTCACACCAAACTGCATTTTCTCTGTTAGAGAAGGCTAAATACAATAATGGTATTTTGTTTTGTGTATACCAGACTCCCCAGGTACAAAAGCCAAAAGCTTCCAATCTCCTGCTGGGAATTGGGTTTGCTTTATGAACTTCCTAGAACACTTTGAACACTGGAAAAATAATAAATAATGTACCACTGCAAATATCTCCAAAAGTTACAGAGTGTAAATTACTCAACAGCTTTCTCAGAAATAACTTGGAGTTTTTGCTGTTTTGCTAAGCCAGAGTCCAGAAAGATATGAGCCTATATTTTCTCATAGAAATTTAGGGTTGGAAGGGACCTCAAAAGACCAACCCACTTCTGTAAGCCTGTCCAAGTACACCTAGAAAAGCCATGTCAAATATTTGCTTAAGTGGTTCTTGAAAACTTTCTTAGCTAGCTTGCTCTAGTACTTCAGTGTCTTAATAGAAAGTTGACATTGTTCTCTAACCTGCAAATGAAACTGAACATTTTATATCCTAACTTGGTGGAAATAGAGAAAAAGAATTAATTATTTTTTTATGGCAACATAGAAGCACAAGGCTGGAAAGGTCTTTCTAGATCACCAAATTCAATCCCTGCAATCACTTGCAGCTATGTTACATCATCCCTTTCGTAAACTTGCTGTGTCCATTAAAAGCAATTAGGGTTTTTGTCCCCATTACTCCCAAAGGAAGGCAGTTCAAGAACTTGTTTGCTCTAATGATTAGTATCTCTAATTTCTGTTCATACTCATGGCTGATTTATGTCCCTTTGTTTCTGTGCCAGCATTATTATTTAGATTAAATACTTCTTTCCTCTAACTGGTATTTGTTCTTTAGATGTATTTATAGACAATCATCATATCCCTTCTGAGCTGTTCTCTTGCTGCTCTAATCAATCAAGGTCTTTTAAGTTTTCCTTGTAAAATATGCTTTCTATTTCTCTCATCAACCTACTAACCCTTCTCCTTTTGTGTTTTAGTTGTGTATCCTTGGAGAGGAGTGATGAAATTGTACCTAGTCACACAGACATTTTTGCCAGGTCTTTGTACAGTGACACTAGCTCTTCCCTGTTTGTGTTAGAAATACCTCTTTTGGTATGTCACAGAACAGCATTTGCCTTATTCACAGCTGTGTCCCATTAGAAGTTCCTAGTCATTTTGGAATAACCCTTTACACCTCAGTACTTCTCTTCCATAGTCGTTTCCAAACATAGAGTTTCTAGTTTCTGGGAGGACCTTCTGTTATTAGCACCCAAGCACATGACTTAAAACGTTTTATCCTATTCAATTTTGTCCCATTTGTATTACTCTGGACTTGAAGGTGATCCAGCTTCCCCAGTATGATATCCCCATTCTTTTCTGTTAATGTCTTCCAGTTTTTTGTTATCGGCAGATTTCATCAGAAAGCCCCTATATTTTGTGCCAAGTTACCATGAAAATGTTAAGCAAGATTGATTTCAAGCCTTATCTCTGAAAGTAATTTCCTTCCAGTCTCTATTCAACATTTCATTATTACTTTTCACTTCTTCATTTTGAGATACAACTTCTTTTGTTTCTCTGTACTTTTGCCTATTGTTTTGTCAGATGTCTACTTATTCTAAATATATCTTTTAAAGATGGATAGTCATCTGTTATATCTCAAGCCTCTTCTACACACTTTTCTTCTCCACTCTTGGGATACAGATTCCTGCTACATTTTGCACCATTGACAGGATACATTCCAGGTCCGTGGAACCTGCTGGTCCCAGAGCTTCTCAGTCCAGCTGAGAATTCCCTTAATTTACCAAAATGTGTCCCTCAGAAATCAGGAATTTTGTTTTGTATGTACTTTGTTTACTCACCTGTTTAATTTAGAGTCTACTCATGATGATGCCATCCAAGCTTATTTTCTATGACCAGGCATTTTATAATGCCCTCATTAACCATGTTAAAATTGTTATTAATTTATAGTTGTCTGATGAATATCTAATGAAAAAAGAGTGTTGATCTTCATGTTCAGCAATACCGAGATCCTATGAATAATTGTTAGTTTTGTTCTCCAGTCCCTATGCCAAATGTCGATGTCCTCCATACTAGCATAATTCTCAGTTACATTTTTTGGTCACTAGCATCAGGGAAATCTCTAGTTACATTCAGGGCTAACTAAGTCTATTATATACTTCTAGTACTACCACAATAAACATCTATTACCATCCTTCTCCAAGTCAGTTTTGATACAAAAAATTATTAACATGCAGTATCTTACTATTTCTGTATTCGTGTTCTAGTGACACTACTATTCCTCTAATTTTATACTGTCTTGCTAAGTCCAAATTTCACATCCTGCGCCTACGGTTTCAGTGCCTCAATGTTCTTGCACAACTCTTAGCATTTGCATAAGAAATTTCCCACTGTTCTTACTGGCATTTTATACATTTACAGACTGTTCTGTCTCCCACCAATCTTCCATTTTCTAGACTAAACAAACCATTTCAACCTCTCTTCATGGGTCAAGCTTTTCAACCCACTTACCATACTTGGTGCTTGCTTTTGGCCTCTTTCCAGTTTTTCTACAGCTTTCTTCAACCATGGCACCCCAAACGCCATAATTATCCAGCTGAGGCTTCTCTCCTGACATTGAAAATGACATTGCTACTTCCTGTAGCCCACATGTATCACACTTCTGTTAATATGTCCCAGAATGATGTTTGTTTGTTTTGTATCAACACCATAATTTAAAATCCTACTCACTTTGTAATCCACTAGTCTACTAGCCTACTACTCTTCATTTCGTGCAAACAGCTTTAATTTTTCACAGTTCTGTACACAGTGCTATTTTATTAATTTCAGTTCATTCCTACAATTTATGAAAATCACTTTGAATTTCATCCTGACCCATGAAGTGCTTGGTGTCCCTCTAAATTGGTTCTAGCTGTGGGTTATGTACGTGTTCTGTATTTTGTCACCTCATTATGGAACAAATAAAAACATTCTTATGATAAAACCCTGGTTGGACTGTCTGTGAGATGTCCACCTCCAAAGATTATTTGAACTGTCCCGAATGTGGCTGATAGAGAATATATGACGTGTGATATAAGTCCCTGGGTTGATTTTGATTGCATTACTCCTTATTCTTCCCCACTGGGACATCCTATCTTTGAACTGAATTCTGGGTCCATTCTAGTAGGTTGTGCTTATACAAATTGTGCTATTGACGTCATTCAGTGTGATTAAAATTACATGTACTGCTCAAACCAGAAAGGGACAAAGAATTGGAGTTTTTATGATCACTATTCACCACCTGCTTAACAAGCTTTCTGTGCCATGTGATGAACTTTATCTTGTTGGCACTTTTCCAGTATTTCTGTGTTTTACTACATGGTATTAAACTGATTAATTGACATTCAAACATACTATATCCAGTAACTTCTTATCTGAGGAAGCAATAATTGCTTTGAAGATGGCTATGAAATTTCTGTCCTGTTTTAACAATTCAATCAAAGTGTTAATTACATTTTCTAAATAATCAAAGGGTATTTCCTAATATTTTGAACCTTCTGCTGAAAGAGATCTCTGGCCAACTGCTCTGTGGCTTTCCAGCTCTCTCTTCTTAGGAATGCCTTCTTATCTTTACATTCATCTTGGCTTTTTTGAGTTGCACACAAGTTCTCCTAAAACGCTTACACTGCCCTTATTCTTAGATTGATAGCTTTCAGCTGAGGTCACCAAAAATGTAGTCTTCCTGTGGTAAATTTACCATGAACCACAGTACTATTGTTAGACCAGGATGCTCAGTGGTAAATTTACCATAGGAAAATTACATGTTTTTGTAACCTTACTGTATGTATCCCTACATTTCTTCTTCCCCTTTTGTATTCAAATTCTTTTCAGCAACGTTCTCAGAGATTATTAGTTATTTTTGCTATGTGTTTCTATATAATTCTGCAGGGCTCCCCCCCAGTTTTCTTTACACTTTTGTCTCATCTCACACCTTTGTCTGCTTCCACCAATTATTCATTCTCCTCAGTGAACTTTTCTTTCTTAGATCACTCATCTAAATTAAACTTACGTCATGAAGAAGAAATGTCCTAAAGCTTGATCCAGGAGCCCTTGTAAGGCAAACTCTCATTGTGCTTTGTGCAAATTTTTGTCTGAGGTTTGTGTCATCTCCAGACAGTGGCAAACAACAAATTCACTAACAGGGTTGTTAGCTCTCACTTTCACTTGATTAGAACTCTGTTTTCTTTAGGTTGGTTAATAAAAAGCCCAGCTTCTGATAGTTGCATCTCTCAGTGCTTTCAAAATAAGAAAATAATTCTTCAGGAAGTATCGACTGAATCAAGAACCATGAGGAAAATCCTGCAAGCTTGGGACACTTTTCTGATTTTGACACTTTTTTCACCTATGTCTACTCAATTTATCCTCATTGTTACTACAGCCATTGTTCTTATACTTCAGCCCTTTGTATGTCCAACTGATACGCAGAACGATAATTTTACTTGGGAAGTTTATTGTCACTTACGTAATATTCTACCATAACAATGCATTTTATTCTGCTAGGTCCTCACTCATACCTAGTACAATGTTTTCCTTGTTCACTGCACTGTATAGAGGGTTAATTTTTTCCCCTCGTCAGAATATTCTAGTGAACTAGATGTTTCGATGCCAAAGAGAAGAATCATGTGAAGGGAGTCTGCTAAGCTGGCTTGTGGCTACCAGTAATGTAGACGTGGGAGGGGGAGAGGGACAACCTATGGACCGCTTAACTGTTTTCAGGAAACCCTGACAAAGTATTTTTCTCCCAAGTGAATGCCTCTGGAGATTATGTGGTTAGGTTGTATTAGTTCTCCTATATTTTCTGTCTCTTTGTATTAGTGCGCAGTTTAAAGCCTTCCTATATCTATAGCCGGCTTTGCTGGATGGAAATTCCCCACTAGCAGCTCTTGATGTTGCTTCTTATCATTAGCATTGCACTTTAGGGCTGTCTGTGTTTCCTCTTCTTCTACATTCCCTCCTCTTTCAGTTCCACACCTGTGAATCCAAAGCTTTGACTTTCTCTTTGATGTCCCTCTGCTCTGACCATGAATGGCTTGACATTTTAACCATTATTTCGCTCCTTTCTGCAGGAACAAGCAAATACTATTCCCATTGCACTACTTTGGGAGGTAACTTACGTTTATAAAGCAGCACCATAAATTACTATAGGTTAAATAAAATTTGCATCCGTACTTCTGGCTTCCTCCTGGAAACCATCTTTGTGCATCATTGGGTGCTGTTTGAGTTTTATGTTACAGAATGCTGGCTGGTTTCCCAAGACTTTTGTCTTTCCTCTTATACTTCACAAACAGACACACATAGCATATTTTAATATGAAATAGACTGTAACACCAACAGGGCCACTGAAAAAAAAAAAGCAAAGATCTTTCTCTCCTTTGCTGAAATAAAGAAACATGAGCCATTTCAAGTATTTGTTGAGCAACTCATAGCAAAATTTGAACAAATAACTTGTCTGTGGACTTTTTTCCTTTATAACTTTAGTTGAGGTTATTACATTGGTAAATACATCTTTCCTTTCAAAGTCACCTTTTTGCATTTTGATTCTGAAATTCAGTATTTACTGAAAGCAAAAGCCATTCCACAGACTTTTCCCACATGGCTCTATTGGTTCAGGCTTGAAAAGTCTTGATCTTTGACTTAAGGCTTTGCTGGCAGAAGCCCTGTGTTCAGTTACAGCTATACTGGCAAAACGGAACTGTTCCTCCAGTACAATTTTTTCCCTTATGGGATTCATTTCACTGAAGTGCAGTTTTGCTCATGTTCATGTTCGGAGCACCATGGCAGTATATTATGTCATTACCTTTACTGTAACACGAGTTCAGAATTTCATCCTAGAATCAGAACAAGACAAACATAATGTTGCATTAACAGTGAGGGTGTGTCTGGTTGGAATCAGATATTAAGGCTGTATCAGAACAACACGTCCCTCCTTGTCGCAGATGCAGTGTCTGCCGTTTTAAACATGGAGAATGTCAAACTCAAGAGCAGAGACATAATGCAGCTCCTTCTATTCTGCAGCAAACATGGTGCAGTGAGAAATGTCCATAAAGCTGGCAACTTGGGTTGCTGAAGAGTTTTGCACACACAGGAGCTTTCTCCCATTGTTAAGGACTTCCAGCATCCCCACTCTGTACCCCAGACTAGGGAAAGCTGAGGAATGGAAGCACGTTCACTCTGCCTCCACTGCTGCCATGCCCTGGCTGCCAGATGGCTGCATTGGCAGTGGAGAACCAGTGCAAAAATTCAGAGCACCCTGTGGTTTCTCTGCCCTCAAGGGACAGAGATGACTGGGCCCTGTGCTGAGAACAATCCATAACACCATCTTCAGCTTTCCTCCTGCCGGGGAAACTTTGCCAGAAGTTGCCTGGATGCAGCCCAGGCACTTCACAGGATGTGCTTCTGATGGCAAACCAATATAAATTAACAACAACTCTACTGACGCCACTGTAGTTACATCGGTGAGACTCAGCCAGCTCAAAGAGCATTTGTCTTTTCCTAATCCTAGTGCTTCAGCCTCAGACACCCACTGAGACAGTGTCTCTTGCAGACTCAGAGCGACCAAGCTTGGCTTGACTTTGTGGTACTCTTGGAAAGAGAACGTGTTGTTGTTGTACAGGATACTTTGCCCTGTGGTCCTCAGAGCACTGCTGCCTCTGGTACAACTAGGGGATATGGAGTTTTTAAAATATTTATCCTCTCAGCAGCATTAGTGGGTGTTGGAAAAAGCTACCAAACGACAAAGGCAGTCATGGAGGCCTACCTCTATGGCTATCCTATGTCCCTGCCTCTCTTACCCTCTCTTTGCTCAAACAAAAAACTGCATGAAATACTGGCCAAGTCTCTCTGAGAGTTTATTTTCACTTGGAGTCTCCTATAATAAGTGCGTATGATTTACTGTGTAAATGGCTATGGCTATGACTAAAATTACTTGGCAGCTTTCCCCTGCTAGTACATTGTTGTGAGGACTGATCTCTCTGGATAAGCTGTTTATGTGCTTTGAAAAAGAGGTCATCTTTTATTCTGCAGTAGAATAAGGATTTATTCCTTAATACTATCAGAGAAATGGAAACATTTGTCTTCCAGTGCCTTTTTGTTAGGCATAAGAGATCAGGACATTTATAGATATGCAAAAAGTGTGGTGCATGTACATTACTCATCTTCTGGCATCCACTTGCGGAGTTACACATAGACTGTGTGCTGGGAAGAGGTCTGGCAATTATCCTGTACTTACCTACAGGTTTTGCCTGAGACAAATTTCTGCTAAGCTCAGTGGGAGTTCTGCAATTGATTTCCTTGGAAATTTGATTGGCATGAATAATTACATTGTCAACGGCATGTTCGTACTTGAAGGACTTACTGTTTAACAGTCAATTATTTCAGGTAAAGGCAGTTTTTCTGATGATCTGGTTATACTGATGGGTTTGTGTATCAATACTGCTGTACCATGCACAAGTCACAAAAGCAGCTTTGGCTGATGAACTGACATAAATGAAAGTCGAGAAATAGGTTACAGCTATATAGACAACTAAGTAGCACTAGGGAGCATCCCTGAGCATTGGAACTCGGTTGTCTGTTCTGTAAAATTTTTAAAATCCTCCCTGGCATGGTTTTGGGTTGGGTCAATTAACACTTTCTCCACCAGTTCCTGGACATAGTTCAGGAGCTAGCATGGGCCACAGACCATTCCCAATAAGCGGTCTGCATACAACCATCCTGTTTTAGAGAATAAGAGAGTTTAGCAGTAGGGACACAGCCTGCCCTATGATAGTTGGCCTCGGTGCCAGAGCCAAGACTCAAGCACATTTAATTTGCTATTGCAGACATTGTCACAAATGTTTAGGGCACTTTTTGGAAAAAGCTTCTGATGGTATCGGAGCAAGTTTGTTTCTTACTCAAAACTATTTGCAAACTCTCTTCCTCCTTGTTTTGCAACTTGACAGCTCACTCTGTAGAGCCCTGCTGCTATGCAATGTTCCAGCCTCCATGAGCAGCAGCTGTACCTTTGCTGGAATGACAATATTTACACGAGAAAGGGATTTCTTAAGCGTATGCTTAAAAAATGCAAATTGAATCTGTTTTTCATTTGTTTGCTAACAGTCAAAATTGTCTTTAAGGCTTAGTGACATAAAAAAAGAAGTCACTACTTTCCCTTTCTAGCTGTCTCTAGAAAGCTGTGTGAAACAAGGAGAAAACAGGTACAATTTTGCAGTGAAAGAAATCTGCTTGAAACCAACCAGTCTGTGAACCGTGCCTAGCAAATGCACCTTTTCTGGCCTAATCCAACAACAAACATGTCTGCCATGGAGAAACACCCACTAAGTTTTAAGAAGTCTTTGGAAGTCTCTCTGAATTCTTCCACCGTAGACAGCCCACAGGAAAAAAATGGGGTGCTGGGCAGAGAGAAGGAGTGCAGTGATCCCTCGGGAGAGATCCTGGCCGTGAGCCACCGCTGCCTTCCCTGGCCCTGAGCCATTACTGCCTTCCCTGGCCCCTTCCTCTGCCCTGGCTGCATGGTCCTCGAGATGCCCTGCAGCAACAGAGAGATTCGTTCGTAGAGATCCTGACATTTAAGTGTGCTCTCACCTTCCAAGTAATTACAGAGAGGCTGCCATGCTTGCTCAGCCAAACACAAACGAATAATGGCCTATGCTTTGCTTTTACAATGTGTTTAAGAGACACAGGTATTTCACTCTGCTCTCAGGAAACGGGGGAATGAAATAATTGCATTGTTGCTATGGAGCAAATATTCAGGCTCGTAATTTTTTAAAACTTTGCACTCCGAATCAACCTATAAAAAAATCATAAGCACAGCTCCACGTGGCAGAATATTATTTTTAATGGCTTCTTTTTAGTTGCCTTTTTATCCCTAGAGGTTTGCATTTCTCCACTTTAGAAGAAATCTTTGTTTGATTGTTTGTTTATTCTTTAAATGAAAGCTGATATTTTTACAGAATCATATGACTTTGGGAGCCAGAGTTTTAAGAAAGAGACAAAGAAACTTCTGGTAAAAATCATGACAACTGGCAAGGCAATGCAGGAAGACTCCAAATCCGCCCAGGCTATTTCCAAGGTACTACTAATACTATTATGATACAGTAGTATGATAGTGTATACTGTATAGTATATACTATATTTTACTAGGATTTCGATGACACCATTATCTAGAACTGTTAGAATGTCTTTACACTTTGTTCCAGTATCAGTTAACAGTTTTTTGTTACAAAGGTGTGTTTCCTTTTCATTCCAGCAATTATTGCTGGCTGCAATGAAAGGAGAGAAATACCCCGAGACACTTCTAATATAACCCTGTCTGCACCAGCTCTTAAAAATACTGCATGTGTAAAAAAATGTGACATGAGATATTCTCATTTCAAACCAGAATGATCTGTGTTTTTGACACTGATGTAGCACATTTGCACTGAAGGCGTGAACTTGAGCGGCAGGAGGTTTGAGCTTTTCAGTAGAGCGGACCTTGGTGTGGGCAAGGTCTGTCCAGTTAGATGGGTCAGACTCCACAGCCACCGTTTGTCTGATGGGAGATGAAGCACCAAACATGTGGTCTTTGAAACAGCCAGCATGGAACAATTATTTCATATGAAACATGCCTGAGAATTTGGTTTCGAATGGCAGGCAATGGTTTTTATGTGGTCCTGCTCTGTGTTTCAGCCCAGCCTGCACAAACTGTCTCTTTCCTGCAACTTCTGAAACAAGTTGCTGTGCAGTGCCTGGTCTTCCCCTTGCTGCATTTTTTAAAAATGAAATTAAACACAGGGCCCTATTCAGCCGAAAACAACCCCTGCAGCTGGTACTGCCTGATCTCTGTGAGTCGCTTGTGCTCTGAAGATATGAATACAATTCTTAAAGGAAAAATATCCCCTTTCCAGCAGCCACAGAGGAGGCTATTAGACATAATGATAATCCCACCCAGCAGAGCTGTTGTTCTGCTGTCATAGCAGAGAAAGTCATGCTTGTCCACAGTATCTATTTCTCCTGGGCCTGATAGAGCAGCAGAGAGCACTGGCTGAAAGTATTTTTTCTTGGCCAAGCTTGAGTAAGAGAAATATTAACAGATCTATTCCATGCTCTGGTATTTCAACTACCCCTTCTGGACCTAGAATATGGAGAAGTATGTGGATGGAAGAAGCAATTTATAAGGCTTCATAGCAGGACTCTCTCAAGCAGAAAAAAAGGAGGGGGTCATCCTGCACGTGTTTCCTCTGATTTCTGGGAGCAGCTTAAAGGGACAAAGAAGAGGGATTTGTGATTTGCCTCTGCCTGAGGCCAAGTGGGTTTTGTGCAGTTTTAATTTCCCCCTTTCTCAAGAGTTATTCTGCATGTTTGTGAGAGAAAGGTGGAGGTGGGAGTTAATGGTGGAATTAAATAACAAAATTTACAAAATAAAGACTCAGGGAAAGATTAAGGTATGAGGGGAACTCTGAGGATCCTGATATGAAGGGGATTCCCTTTTGTTTTTCTTTTTGAGAGACAGCTAACAAGAGACAGTGCAGAGTTATGATCCAGATCACTGCCTAGCCTGCAGGAGCTTGCATGAGTTTCGGAGATTTCCTGCTGGAAGCAGCCTGCATTGGAGTAAGTCTAGTAAAAATGCACAGCAGGTTTTACAGTAGATACCTTTAGTCTCCTAAGGCAAAATAGCAAGGGATGTAGCCCAATTTCAGACTGATTAGGATTAAAGAAGAACAAAACTAGTGTTGAAATAATACCAGTTGCAGAGGCCAAAATATACCTCTACTTCAGAAAAACAAAAGTTGAGCCTATTGTACATGAACCATCTGTGGGAGGCTGTGGTTGAAGGAAACAGATTATTTGTTCTAGATGTCCTTACTCATTTACAAATATAGTATGTGGCAGTTCAGAGCTTTTAAATTTCTTTGTTGACACATTTTTTAAGATGAGTGAACTTAGACCAAAAGGTGAGGATGCAAATATTTAGTCATTGTAGGAAAATGTTACTGGATTTTCATGCAAGTTCTGTTTCTGCTTATCTGGTGTGCAGGTGTTTTGAACATTGATACCGGAACTTGCTATGGCAAGTGAGCAAGTAAAAACATATTCATGTAATTTCATCGGGCAAGTTTTCTGCAGTAAAGTTTAGGCATAACTTAGTAAATTACGCTATATTTTAGACCACTTACTACCAATTGCACAATACAGTGTTTAACGCCACATTAAACCTGTGTGTTTTTCTTCTCTAAAGATGGCCTGAGTAATTTTTAGCAATTTGACATTTTTTTTGCATGGGAGATAGGTACATACAGCTCAACAAGAAATGTGTTTGGCTCCTTGTCTCCCTTAATCTCCAGAGAAGTAGGGCCTCAACCCTTCAGCTAATTATTCCACAACTATAGCTGTTTAAATATATTTTAACTTGTGTTTACATTATTTTATTCCCAAAGGGCTTTGGCAAGACTGTTTAAGCTGCTGATTTCTGCAACCCTGATTTAGTGACAAAATTTAAGCATGAGTTCAACATGAAGCATACACATAGTCTCAGTGAGATAAATGATAACTTTGTTTAGGGCAACAGTGCAGAGCCTATATTAAGTATGCCTTGCTCTCCAAAGATGTTAGATCCTTGATCCATGCCCACTGGCAAAACGCTGGGGCTGTTAGTGGGCATTCTTAGCATCCGTTTTCCTCATTTCACTGCCAAAATAATTGCTTTTGGAGTATTTAGGACACCACAATATCCAGCTCAGCTCAAGCAACTGCCTGGTGAAACCGCGGCCGTGGCTCACCTGTACTGCCCAGTGCAGAGCTGTTTTGAAGTCTTTGTCGACCAGAGTCAGGTCTGCTCCCTTGTGCAGCAGAGTCTGGGTGTGCTGGGGCCTGTTGTGGAAAGCAGCCCAGTGGAGTGAAGTCATTCCCTGAAAGCCACAAACCCGGAGAGCAAATAATTGTCACTCACAGGAGCACCTTTCAAGTCTCTGTAGATAAGCTAGACAGTTCTGAAACCATTCAGGACTGACAGACTCTTCCCTCTCCCTCTTGATTTGGAATAATTGGTAACAGCTTCTGAATTAGTGGAGTCAAAAGAGGGAACCAAGCAATTAGCTTTTTGGAGTTATTACAGAAAATGGATACAAATATGAATGCTTCTTTCATATGTGACTATAGCCTGTTATAAATAATCCGTGGTCAGGACCACAACGCCTGGGGGATGGTTCCTCACTGCTCAGTTTGGATCCTGTGAGAAAAGCCTGTTTTAGACTGGTGCTTTGACATGACACAGTATGATGTTTATTTTAGGTCTTATCTTGGATCCAAAATAAATATTATAAGCTAGTATTCTAGCTGGCACTAATCAGCAAGCTAAGGAACTGGCCCAGTGATGTCAACAAAAAAGTCACAATATAAACATCTCGTATTTACTGTTTAGGGAGAAAACAAAGCAAATGGTAAGCTATTGACCTGCATTTTCATTCCGTCTTAGCTGTGTTCAGTCAGTCTTGGTAGATCAGAGAATTCATGGCCTGTATTTGCACCTTCATCAGCATGGTTATACACACCTATATTTTACTCTACATCTATATTGTTAAAGATTTCGTGTATAACGTTACTCATTCAATGTGTTTCTTAAAAATTGCTAGTGTTGTTCAGGTGTGGTAACATTTTACTTTGGGCAGGTGTTGTTTACTATCTCTTATCAGGGAAAATGCATTTCAAGGGTCTTGCCTTGTTTCCAAAATATCAAAAAGCAAAAAATGTGGAGTGGAAAAGAAATTAAAACTTGACATAGAACCCCGTAAAGCCAATTGGCAACAACTCAGGTAAACTACGAGCTATAAAACATTGATGCAGACAGCTTATCAGTGCATTAATAGTGGAAGTTGTTAGCAGTGATTTTCTAACTAAAAGCTTGAATGCTCTAAAATTAATTTCTGTGACTCATCAGGTATCTTATAAGGCTTTTCAAGTCTCCAGATGGCTTAAGTATAGGTAGGTGATGACAAAATAGAGCGGTTGAACAACAGCAGTTTTGTTTTTAGTTAGGGTTTGCAAAGCTTAATCATGGGGCTTTTGGTTTTGTAAAACCAAAAATGAGGGTAAAATCCTGCCCTAACTGAAATTAATGGGAGCTCTGCCATTGACGTCAGCGGACCAAGGTTTTGACACAAGGGACTTAGTACTGTTGATGGACACTCGGTATCTGTGAGTGCTGTAAAGCGAGGCTTCAGTGAAGCGATCTCCAGCTGGGAAATGGGTCCTCACCCCTAGTCCTGGAGAGCAGGAAAAATCACTGAAAGAGGAGAAGCTACAGTGTACCAGGCCAGCTTTCTGTCATCCACTCTCAGTCTGTTGATATGGACAAAAAATCCTTGAAAAATCAACTTTCTCTCTGTTTCTACTGTGGTAACCAGCAGTCAGCTGTAACGTAAGAGCATGAGAACTGTGGGTAGGGATCAAAGATCTCTCTAGTGCAGGGACACAGCTCAGAGAGGTCAGTAGCAGATGCTTAGGGAGAAAATATAAGCAACAAGGCCTGATGATATACAGTCACCTAACATTTGGTAATCAGGCTAAAGACTTCCTGTGACATCCAGACCTTCACAGAGCAATCATGCATTTTCTGAAAAATTAATTCTTTTCATTTTCTTTAAAACTGCTGTCTGATAATTTCTGTAGGTGTCCCCATCATTTTAGATGTAAAAACCAGTTAATAATAATTCTCTTTTCATCTTTTCCATGCAATTTATGATGCCATGGACTTTTATTATATTATCCCTCTGACATAGTTGCCGAGCTGAAAGTCCTATTGTAGTTAGTTTGTTCTAGTTGTCAGCCTGCCCATGAAATGAAGCTACTCTATAACTATTACTATCTTTGTAGTCCTTTTCTGTGCCTTTTCTTGTATATGCTTTTTCAGATTACTCTTGCAGCCAACATTCAAGATGCGGGTGTACCAAGGATTCAGACAGAGCATAATGCTGCTTCCTGTTTTGTTCTCTATTTCTTTTCTAATAATTCGTACATTCCACCTGTCCTTTCGGAGCACCCAACTGAGCAAAGAGCATTGAGTTGGTTGTAGCGGCAGCTCACACATGTGGGCCTGCTGCAGTGGGCAATGGCTGTCTAGCCCACACCCATCTGATTTACGCATGGTGATACCACCCTTGAGTGGCATCTGTAGATAGACTACTGTTTGTGAGAGGAAGCATGAGAGTTTTATCAGAACTGTCAAAGCTGAAGATCCAGCAGAATATATTAAAGGTTACACAGCCAAACAATTGTGCATTTATAACAAATAAGGAGCAATAGGGGACATACAAGGAGAAAAAACAAGAAATAGCTCTGGGAAATATAGTGTGACACTTGTTTTGCCCAAATTCGAGGCTTTTTCAGGGAATGTTTCTTCACGTTGTCATTTCACAGGCTTCATAAGTAAACCCACAGAAAGCCACAGTTGTGGAAACTATGAAACCTCCAGATGTATTTCTACTGTTCATGCATTCATCAGGGTGTTTTTCTCAAGTGCAAGATGGGAAAACTGAAGTGTTTTACATAGGTCAAGAGAACAGCTCTATTAGCTGCAATCATTTGTGAGGATTCACATTTTTCAGAAAACATGAATATTCAGGGCTTAGTACTGACACTTGAACAAATATCTTCTCAGTGCGAAATGACAGTGAGCTGGACTAAAAGTTCCAAATTGCATGTAGCAGTGCTTTACAGCAAAACATTATGGCTTGAAATTATGATCCATGGTTCCATGCAATTCATTAGGAACATAATTCTACACCAGGACAAAGCATAAGTCTAGTTTAGGTTGTTGTGAGCAGGGTCTGCAAACCATCCAGTGGATAAGGAAGGTTCATGGGAAGAGGGAAAATTAACAACCCTGTGGCAGTTCTGGCACCGTGGAGAAAAGACGCATCCTTGAGCAATTGTTAGAGTGAAGAAAACCATATGAAAAGACATCCAGAGTCTCTCTTGCGTCTTGGCTTCTCTATTTGGAGAAGAACACATTTGGGAAGTTAACACTCTCCTGTGTATGCTATATATATATATATGCAGGGCACAATTCTTTAAGGATCAGAGGGTAGCATAAATTTTTGTAGCTCCGTGGCTGTTCTGTGTAATACCAGCTTTCCACTATTTTTCCTGAGAACAGTGCTTTAATGATGGGATGATTGGTAAAGGTGAAGATTTAGTCCAGTGTCTAACTTCAGAAGAATCAAAAGCAATTAATGTCTTGGCAAGTGAATTAAGAGACTGATTCAAGGTACCTCATAGTTGGCAGTATATGGAGAAGGTTTATTAGCCTGAAGGTGCATCACGTATAGTAGGAAAAATGAGATAGTGGTTTGCAGAGTTCAGCAAAAGCGTTATAGAAATTTTTGACTAGTGCATAGTCTCATCATACAATTGATAGTACAGTGGACTCTTTCTGAACAGGATGACTTGTATGCCCCCAGAGCCTGGGACTGTAGTACAAACTCACTCACCTCATTGTCCTGATGATTAATTTCACTAAGATTTGACTGCTGCAGAAGCACATTCAGAAGCCTGTGGAAGCAATGACATAATCAGTGTGCTGTACTCCTGACTAAACCTGCAAAATTGACATTTTTTGAGAAACAAAACATGCAATTTCAAGAAAAATCAGTATTAGTGATGGGTACAGGTCAGAATCTTAGGTCTGAGCTTTGTCATACTAGAAAAGCAAATAGGACTTTATGGCTTACTGTAACAACAGAAGTTTAGTGCTGGGAATTAAAAGCAGATCCACTAGGAAGAATTCTTGTCCTGATTGCCAGGCTAGAATCAGAGGGTGTAATACTATACCTGTGTGCAGCTTTTGGTAGCTTACGGATTCATTGTCATCCTATTTTATAAAGTTTTAAACAAACAGAAATGCTAATGACCAGTTTCTAAAAGGATTTTTCACTCTCCTTAACTCTTGGAGTAATGTGATGTTGTGTATGTGGTTTTGTGTGTGTGTGTGTGTGTATGCATGCATACTATATATTTACACACACACAAACCAACAGTATTTTACAAGGCCTTACAGTGTGTCTGCTGGGATAGGGCCATTGTTATGGTGTAAAATATAGCAATGCATTGATTCACATTTTATAGAATATCAGACTACAAATACTCCCCTCTGGTGGAGGGAACAGTTACAATAAAATAGTTACATGGAATATTATACAAGTGTAATAATATTTTTAACACTGCATGGATTTTGCTTTTCTTTTCCTTTTGGTATCCTCTGAAGATGTTCTGAAATCAATATAGGTTTGGCAAAGATAGTTGTGTTTTATAGTAGGATGCTAAGTGTTTGGATCATGTACATGGGTGGACCATGGAAATGAAAAGGACCATCCTGCCACAGGCTGTAACAAAGCCAAATAGCATAGATACTAGCATGGATGTACAGTTCTTATGATTTTAGGAAAAGGAAAGATATATCCTTAGTGGATGCCTAGATAAGATCTTAATGCAAATCTGTGGCTCATCTATACCTGTGAATTTGCTAGAAACCTTCAAAACGTGGACATTTAAAAGACATGCTGTTTTGCAAGGAAATTAAAAGATGATGAAGTATCAAGGAGGGAATGCTGATAAATGTATAGATAATGCACAGATAAATGTATACAACCATGTATTTATTCCAATGCATAGGAGACTGAATTAAAATCTTTTGCTGCTTTTCATCAGGACAGTCTTCAACAATTTCCAGTATGTTTTCTGGATTGAACTGTGCTCATGTGTGTGGATCAGATCAAGTTGAGAACGTTGCATGACAAATTTGTTCTTTTTTTTTTCCCCCACAGTAATAAACAACTAGATAATGTAAATTATTGAAAAGAAAGACATTTACAGTTGCTTAGGGATGATTTGGGGTGAAAAGCTTATGCATTGGTAATGCCATCTTCAGGTGCCGGAAGTCCATATTTAATATTTTTCCTAACTAGAATATCCCTAAATGGTGAAGACTGGGCAGATCCCAGTTTTTTGCTTGGACTTCAACACCATTTGTATATGGATACAAATAATTGTAGAAAAGAGGTGTTACACCTCCTTCTCTGAATCACATAACCAATGGCATAAAGGAGTCGTAGTATAGGAACCTGAAACGGATGACATTTTAGGATTGCCATGATTAGTTTGGTAAAAATTTGTAAAAGGGAAGAGACATTTTGTGGTCATTTGGCACAATGACTCACAATCTCAGAAATTCAGTATCTGAAAACAGATCTGGGTAAAAATGGACTAGTGAGCAGAAAGAAAGTGAGATAACCATAATATGCTTGTAAAACCCATCTATCACGGTTTTATAATCTGATACATGGTTCTGTAGTTTAACCCCAGATATAATCAATGAAACCAGTGTATGTGAAGGAAATCTCATTCTTTGAGTGTGAAACCTCTATCAACAACAAACTTTGGCTCACTTGTATCCTTAGACCATTATGGCAACATAAGTGCTACCACTCAAATATGTGGATATTCAGCCATGCAGCTGAGATTTCTCTGATATCTACTCTTAAAGGTATAGATCAGGAAATCCGTGGATTCTCTTTCCACCTTTCCTCTTAGGCTCTGGGGAACGCACTGAAGCACATAAATCAATTATCAAATCAATACATAAATTGGCTGATCACTGCCTCTGTCTTTGCATGTAGTCCATGGCTGCCTCCAGCATGAGGTTGTAGCAGCGGGCTGCCAGCTTTCAAACTTGGCTGAAAAAGCATTTCATAGCCGGCAGTGTATATACCTTTTTGGCAACGTCATGGGATTCAAGAGAGTGACAATGACCATGATGGAAAAGCCTGCCCCTCAGTGTTCCAGGCGTGTCGTCTGGGCATGGGGCAAACCCAGTGAGAGGAAAAGGAATTGAGCAACTGGTAAACTCCTGTGCAGAGCAAAGGTCTGCCTGTATCCATGGAGAATGTGAAAAACGTTCAGGGAACCCTGTGTGCTGCTGGTAACATAGATTACTGTTTCCTTTCAAGTAGCAGCATGTGCAGTGTTGTACAAACGTTGTCTTCTTTCTGTGGAGGCTTTGTTTAATGATAGTGACGTGTACTTTTGCAGAAACCTCAAACTGTTCTCTCCAAGTGATGCATGAAAAGCGATGATAATGTGGAAAATGAATAAAGCTGTTAAAAAAGGCTGGAGAGCAAGATCAGCGGAAACGCACAGAGGTCTGGGCTGGTCTGATATGGTGACAGCAGCAAAACTGTTAAGTCACATGAACATTTTGCATGTACTGAATGTTTTACCTGTCTTTAATGTCTTCCTATTCCTCCAGACATTATTTACTTAGGAGTGGTTTTTTAGTGAATTTATTCAGATGTACAAATCAAAATTTGTTAAACCTTCCTATTATCACAGGCTGGAATGAGACAGAGGATCTTTCTTAAGACTTCTTGTGAAGAGACTCTGTAGGTGTTACTCCACCTTCAGTAAAAGTAGTTAAAAATGAGCCAGTCCACCGAACCTCAGCTTCCCCTTTACAGTAGGGGCTCTCAGAGAGGTTGTCATGTGGAAAACTTTTCTAACATTTGCTGTGCTACTCGGAGGAGAAGTCCAGAGAAGGAGCTTCTTGTAATATTTCTCGTGGGGAGGCGGCAGAAAGGTAATTGGTCAGGGGAAACCCAGGATTTCAACCTCCATTATAATTTTTTTTTTCCTTCCTGCTGTTGTGATCTTAAAGCAGGCTCCTCACCTTACTTGGCCATATATCTCTTTTACACAAGTGTTGTACAATGCTTTTCCTCCTCTCTGCCCCCTTTATGATAACCACTAAACAAAGGAGCAAGTCACAAGTGTAACTGTCACAGCTAACCTTCCTGACTCGGGCTCCCTTTTGGGCCGGGTAGCTTGTATTGGTGACTACCTGTTGAGATTCAACCAGCAAATGCTATTGGAGCCTGGGACATACCTCACGTCAGGCTCTGCGGTAGCAGCGTGTAGTGGTAACCTCCCGTTTTTGTCGGGTATGTTTTGCTTAGCACCGTTTCTGAGCAGGCTGACACAGCCTTCCAGCCAGCCCTAAAAAAGAAATTAGAGCATGTCAAAGAGGAAAGTGAAATGCATCAGGCCAGATCTTTGCTTGGTGGTTCTGGCATCCGTGTGTGACTGTAGCTGTTTCTGCCAGCAGAGGAACTGATCTTTTGTTTCCCTAAGAGAGGTCTCTCATCACTGAGACCGGTTCCCCTTTGGAGTCCAAGTCTCAGACTAGCTCAGTCATTCATTTCTGTGATAAGGTGTTTTCTTTACACTGCATTTTGGTTTTTCTGCAGCTGCGGCAAGTACTGACTGAGTAAACAGTGATTAAAAACCTCCTAATTCCTGTATCACTAGGAAATGCTACACATATTCCTGCATGTGGATTTAATTATGCTAGGTTAAACCAAGAACATGAGCACTTGTCTCATTTCCTTTATGAGATTTTAGCAGGGATGGCAAATCAATAGTAAAAAGCCTTAGAGTGTGGTCTTATAAACGTTGTTGCAGAAGTTTGAATTAGTGACAATGTTAGACTGAAAACAGCACCAAAACAGATGGGATGAATCAGTTGTTGGACTAAAAGCTTCTATTGATCACCTCAACAAAAAAGCAAGTAAACAATCTGGTTGTGACTGCATCAATCTTTCAGCATATACTTAAGTCCAAGGGAAATGAAGCATGTGTTTAAGTGTTTTGTTCAAACCTCTGCAGGCAATCGATAAAGACTGTTTCCTCCTGTATGAGCTACATCAGATCGGCATTACCAGCATTTATAGGGAAGAGGCGTGGAATGATGGAATCAGAACATCCCTGTTGCAGCTCCCAGTGGAAGTACGAGACCACCAAATTCTGCATGCAATTGTGGCTGTGGAGCTCTGCTGAATTCAGTTCTCTGGACAGACATCACAGCCAAATGCTCTCTAGACCTCCGATTATATCCATCACAGAAACAGAAATGGAAACTTCGAACTCTAGGTGGTTTAAATCTTTTCCAGTCATTTCTTTTTTAGCAAAGAATATTTCTTCCCCTCTGGGAAAAGAGGAAGGAAAAAAGGAGCATGACACTAATTATGGGATTTTTTAAAATATCTGGCAGAGGAAATGTTTATTCTCAAGCAACTGGGGCATGCTCCTTGCACTGAATAAGATTGCCTGTTTTGCTATTTTCTACACTTACTTTCTGGCTGAATATTGCATAGCTGAGCAGAAGCATTGTTTTGTCCTGAATTTGCAGGAAGAAACTAGATGCAAGGGATGTGATTTAATTAGGCTGCCATGGTATCTGTTTAATTGGACTGGCAGTCATCCAGCCATAACTCATACTATGCAGTATGGGTGAACATTCCTTCCTCTTTTCTGTCCAGCTAATAACAGAAGTCCATGGTCAACCCCTCAGCCCAACTAACTTAGTCCCCATCCTCTCTCTGAATCCTGAATTCCCTCCAGTGAAGTGTAGAAGACTAAGGAGAAGAGGACCATCCTTGTGTGCTTCAGACAGACAGCACCACATCTCCTTTCCCAAACTTCTCAACGGGATGTCTGCCCCTACTATCACTTGCATGTGGGTTGATTGGGGGATTGGATTGCTTATGATCTGAGTACCTGCACTGGCACCTGCAGCACCTTGAACTTAAGTTCTTAACCTGGCCATCCAAGGTCCAGCACTATAGTGAAAAAAAGCAATGCCCTGGCTCATGTGGTGTGCAGGAAAACATGCCTGCTAACCCCCAGAATTTGAGATAGGAATGCCCTCTCTGGAGCATAAAAATCTGCTGCTGACAGTGGGAGGGGAGAAGTTAATCTGCATATTAAGAACAAGAGGGGACTTTCCAGTGCACAGAAACAAGTGGCTTTCTTGAAACCACACAGAGGACCCTGGATCTAGTGAGATCCCCATACCATGCACTGATTTTACAACCTGAAAGAGAAAGGATGCTCTGACAGGAGTCCTGATCCTTTTCTAATAATCTTTGCTTCCAGCTTTGCATTATAGTAAAGTTTACAATTTCACTGTTGTCTAGAACCAAATATTTTGTATTTTTTTTCTTTCTGTAGTATAAACAGAAATCTTATTTGGTCTGCACATTTAGTCCCTTCACTCCATCTATCTTTCCATCCTTCTCCCCCAAGTCTTGGTACCAGATAAGTTGCCAGAGATAAACTGGTACGTCCACAAGCATCTTGAGTATTAATATTGGCTCCCATCTTCAGCAGAAGCTTCACTGTATCAACCTGGCGTCCTGACACAGCATGCATCAAAGGTGTGCAACCTGGGGAAGAAAGTCAAACGTTCTTTTACAATTTTTGTTTTGTCAAAGCCATAAGATAGAGATATTTTCTTATTTGCTAATGTTAGCACTGGCAAATTAACAAATCCTTTCTCTGACAACTGTCCAACAGTTGTACTCAGCTTTTTGTAGGCAGGAAGTAACTGCTATGCCAGTTACTGACCACTGATTTTAAAAAGAGCATGACTTCATTAGCAAAAGCCTTGCCTCATTAACTCTACTTCTGGAGGGGAAAGTGTTTTTCTGTTGACAAGCTCCAAATATGAACTGTTGGCTTTGTACACCATTTTGGAGGCTGATATTCTTCAGAGTGACTAGTAGCCAGATGGTGCTTGGCTAATTTTCTCAGACCCCAGCTTCATTCTGTCTCTATGTATTCAAAAGATGTATGAAATCAAGCCCTGTCCTGTGCAAAGGTGTATGTGTGTGGGTTGATGCTTTATGTAGACAACAACTTATTTTAAAGACTGGATTTGCTCTAGAATATTTTCTTTTCTGTTGTCATAAGAACTTTT
Organism: Gymnogyps californianus; assembly: GCF_018139145.2. NCBI lineage: Eukaryota > Metazoa > Chordata > Aves > Accipitriformes > Cathartidae > Gymnogyps > Gymnogyps californianus. The sequence goes on along the minus strand of NC_059500.1, from coordinate 64,883,883 downwards.
TTTATATTCTGCAAACAATTTCTGTGCTGGAAAAAACCTGAAATCTACACTCAAACCTAATACTCAAATTTCATCATGAAGTATTATGCTATCTTTTAATTGCTTGCTCTTCCTTCCATTAACTGCTGAATAACAGCAAGAGATTTTCCTGCAGAATCTGACAAAGCAATTTAGAATGACTAAGCTGGGAATAAATATGAATATTAGAAACTATAAGACTACTAGAAACTTCAGACACAACTGAAGAATAATTATTCTTACTGGATTCAATGAGACCACTGAGCAAATGCGTGCTACTCAACCTGAGGTTATGCAGACTCTGCCATATGTGCAGGATATGTTTTGTCTTGCGAGACTGGTCTTTAGTTACATTTGTACATACAACCTAGTAAACAAGTTTATTCTGGAGCTGAAATACTTCGGTTTGCTGATCAGTCTGTCTCCACCTACTGCCCTTCATACCTAGTCCCTTTCCCATTAAAGATCAGGACTGAGAGCATTTTAGCTTGATTAAGCATTTTCCATACTGATCAATAAAGATAACAGTTAGGATGTCTGGTTTAAAGCGTCGGAAAAATTGGTAACTTGGTAAAAGCTGGTAAAGATTAGAATAGACAGTGTTCATATGGACCCTTTAAAAGAAACTGTAATAAAAAAATACTTTTGAATAAACAAAGTCTTCCTTGAGAGAAGCTTTGAGAGATCTGTGGCTCTAATTCACTTGGGAAATAGATACATATAACACCCAGCCAATGGACAGCACTTTGTAATAACATCAAATAGTAACCTGAACATAAAATGAAAAGGAGCACAGTCTCACAGATAAAACAGATTGTACAACCAACCCTTTGGCAAACAATTACATGACAAAATCATTCAAACTGTCTGTACACATACTTTTTAAGTGCAAAAGACTGGAACCCTCTACTCTAGAGATGTGCAGAATGTATAGCATCTGGCTTTGATAAAAAATACTCTTTTTCCTTCCCTGAAATGACAACGATTTCTCAGCATCTCCCTAAAGAAGATAAAATAGATTCATGATAAAGTACTGACCGATTATAGCAAAACAACTTATTTGTATCCATATTAAAAATCTGACAATTATAGGGTGAAAGAAGTATGCAAACTGAGCATTTCCAGTGGGTGTTCCAAAGAATAACTCAAATTTCCCATATTCTGCTACTAAATAGAATTTGCTGAACACAAAAATCAGGATAAAAAATGGAAAATCTAATTGCAAGCTGAAGCAACTAATCCCCTGAGAACAAGCTCAGCCTTCATTTACCCTCGCTGTCACAGCACTCCAGGATGGAAGGATCTTCTCGAATCACTGCAGTTAGTGTATTCACATCGCCATTAGCTGCTGCTTGGTAAACCACTGTCAAGTCAATCTCTTCTGCTGCATCACCTGCAGGGGAGGAGTATGTCCGTGAGTAAGTGGAGAGCAAGTACAAATGATTAACAGTGAAAATAATGACACTTATTTCACTGAGTTTTTATGACTGTATAACTCAAGGTGGAACAAAGTGTATCTAAACAGCACTGTGGTTTTTGTTAGTCATCTGAAACTTGTTTTTCATCGTAACTTCTTCCAAAAACTGTCAGACATAGACACTGAGAGGACATAAGAAAACTTCTGGAAAGTTTCCACCTCTTATAAGAAATCATACTAACATTAATTTAACATGACTTGAGAAACAATGAAGTAATAACTGAACTAGCTCATAATATTGCTGGCTACACCTTTATGAGATAGGATGAAATCAGGACACAGGTGTTTTCAGTTTCAGGGTTATCCTTGCACCAGTCAGAAGACTGAGGCTTTTCACTTCCTTTCCCTGCGGTGTCCAGGGGAATTCTCTTCTCAGGAGGGTGAACTCCTGGCAGCAGTGGTTTGTGTTAATAATTCCTGCAAAAAGGAAAGGTGGACTATTGCTTGGAACCCAGGAGAGGTTTATTTTGTTTGACAATTACAGTATGAGGTATTATTAAAGCAGATGCCTTGCAGGACCTGTTCCTGAACACTCCTCAGATTTTTGTTTCTAGAGAAATTAATGTGATGATCCTCTCTTTGCTTCTTCACTTGTAACTTCCTTTCAGACTGGTCATCCCATGCTCCACATGCCTACACCTCCTTTGGCTTCAAGTGGACTATTAATCTGTTAACTCCAGGAGTCAAAAGAGTTGATTTTTTGGTGCAGGGTCAAATGTAATGTAATGGTAAGATGCTGTAAATATGTATTGTTGGTAAGCCACAGTCTCATGTTTAATTTTAAAAAGAGTTTCTGATCTCTATTAACTTAAAAAGAAGTACAGCTGCAGTGAGCTGTGCTGTTCACTGTGGCTGAGGGTCAGAGCTACAGAGCGTAACATTTGTCCAGCCGCTGCACTACCTTGTTATCAGGAGAACGTAAAACTGATGCCTAAATCATACTAGAGAGTTGATCAAAGGAAAGACAGATTAGGTGACTGGTGACTTATCCTCACTGTCGTGTCTTCTGGAGATAGCATAAGTATGTAAAATGTGCAGAAAAAAGGGAGATGGTTTAGAGAGAATTTGAAAAGTTAGTGAAAAGTCTTTTTTATAATCACATAATACGTTATTATTAACACATTGATATAAATTGTATTTTAAACACTGTCATATATATTTTTGAGTGATAAAAGATCTTTAAAGATAATTTTAAAGTATTAGCCATACTATTCACATTGTGATCAGATGTTGTTGCAGCTGAACCTGCATGAGCTCCACGCTGGGGTTTACAGCCCAGTGAAATTCCCCACATGTGACCTTCTCTCCCTGGGATGCAATCACCACTCTCGACTTCAAAACTTGGCTGCCATGGAAACGCAATCAGCTCTTACCCTGGGAAAGGTTAGTCTGTCAAAGCTGGAGCTCTGGTTGTGGGCTTGGGAAAACTAGAAAGCTGATGTTAAATCTGCCTGCACCAGTGCACAGATTCCCTCTCCATCACTACTCAGCTGAAGAGAATTTAATTTCTTTTCTTTCTTCTAGCTGGTCTTTTAAATTACACATTTGATAAAATTTGTAAATTTAAAATGTTAACTTGATTATTATTCTATTGGGGAGTCTGTTGCTGAGGGAACTGTTCATTTGGCTCAGAAGCTTTGACCTGTGTGCTTGGGAGATCAGGAGAGACTAAGAGTCATTGCCTCTGGAGAGTCATCATCAGTGACTAGTATATGAAAAAAGAAGTGACTTTACCATAGGGCCTGTTAATCAGATTTCCTTATCATGCCAGATCTGCAGACTGTTCTCACAATCGGTAAACTCAGCAAAGACATGTTACTAACAAGCTCAGGTCTGAGCTAGTCCCTTACTCAAAGAGGGTTGTAGTATGGGCTGGGCAGAAGGCAAGGAGACAGGGCAGAGGTTCATCGCTTGTGTTGCTCCTCTTGGCCAGTCTCTGGAGGTACACAGGAGGTGCCAGCCACAAGCACTGACACAGCTCCTCTCACAGCTACATGTGCTGGTTATTATATGGGAATGGTACAGAGAAGATGCTGCTGGCATTGGGAAAGAAACCATTAGATGTACTGAGACAGACAGTGCATCAAAGGGGCCCTCACCTCCTTTTATGCATTACACATGTAAATTTTGTACTTTTTGCCCTTTAGCCTTGTAAGTACTGTTAAATTTTCCTGCTGTGAGTCAGGAGCAGAGCAATCCAGCCACAACAGGAAACTCTCCATCTCCTGAGCAGAGCAGTTGCTTACCCAGAGGGCAGGATGGCAGGAAGATGAGGACATGGATGCACACCTGCATGTGGGTCTCTGACTTCCTCTGCCCTTTTTCATCTAACTAAAACCAAAACCACCACCTCCCCTGTGCCTTTGCTTGTGCTGGGCTGAATCTGATTTCCCCAGAGCAATTATCCTCCTGTATGAGGAGAGGAAGCAAAACTCTGAATGGATGGATGGATGGATGGATGGATGGATGGATGGATGGATAGATGAATGAAGAAGTTTTCCCCATGCCTGCTCTTACAGAACACAGGCTCCACTCCCGTTAAGGGATGGTGGCATGAAGCCACATCCAAGATTCACACTTCCCCACCCATGAGTCCTAGCTGTCAGAGCAAGGAGAGACAGGGGGACCACACTGTCACCCTGCTGGTGAGGGAGACTGGGCCAGGAGGAATTGATGAGTGCCCATATTGTGCAACTGATATAAAGTAGACTGACACTAATTCCATTTCTGTAGGGTGACATGATTTCAAGTGGGGTGTCTTTAACATGACCTATATAGCTTTAGGTGGGGGTCGAGGAGGAAGACAGATGCGTGGTCTTCTGATGCTTCACATGACAGGGAGCAGGAAATGCCAGGAGGGCTTGGATGTCATTTATGCTGAATGCATTTGGCTCCAGGTGACACAACATCTCCCACTTCATCTTCCTCCAGCTTACCCTGTCAAGGAATGAGGGGGCATGAGCACAAAGCTTGTAGGCCATTTCTTTTTGCAGATACCTTCCTGGGCAGAAGAGGAATGGTTCAAAGAGTGGGTGTTTTGCAGAAGGCGACAGTGAGGTACTGAGCGCTTCTGCCCCTTCTGTGAGCTTACCCTGCTGGGGAGCTCAGCTGTGGCTGGGGCACCAGCACCATGAGGGATAAAGGGATTGTGAACAGCCAAATGCCTGACCCTCTATCTTCAAATGTGTTAGCGTTACTTCATTTATTATCTTGCAGTTCTGTAAATGCCAGTGAGTATTGGTGCCATTTCAGATACATTTTGCATTTCATTTTGGAAAATTGCTGTGCTACTGGTGAAAGGAAGCTGTCAGTCAGCTTCAAGAAGGCAGAAGGTCCTACTAAGAGCCTGTGTACGGAGCAACGGTAGGGAGAAACTGGAGGCTGGCACAACAGTGGCGTAGAAAGGTCTGGAAGAATCTTAGTGAGCAAAGACCAAATGACATACAGGGTTGTGACATCTTCTTTTGTAGCTAAAATCCTCAGAAAGAAAGTTAAAAGCCAATCAATCTGAAATAAGCTGCAGTGTTTTAAAAGCATGTCATTTCTTTAAGACAAAGTAATTGTGTTTTGGTCAGAAAAGGGGGTATATAAAGAAACATGCAGAATGATCACAGGATTCAGAGCAATGAAATTACATTGCTTGTGACATTAATTCTCCTCTGACTCTCCTGTGAAGAATGCATGTTTTACATGATTTGCGATGTCAGCTGATGTGTTTTATGAAGTGCACGTTAGATGTAAGTGCATGCTTTCTCCTGCATTGGATTTTTAAGGTCTAAATAAATTTGCTGCAGCTTAGTGTATATGGTCTTGACAATGACTGATTTAGACCTTGCTAAAACACTAAGTTTTGAAAACTGAAGGCTGGATAACAGGATAATTTATGTTCATTGTGAAGAAGAAATATTTATGTATATAATTTACTCCTCTCTTTCCTGTAAACCTTCTTGTCTCCACCAGTAGCCAAACGCCTTATATGATTTCCCACAGCTTGTCGGCAGGACACAACACTAGGTGGTTTATTTGATTTCAGCATGTCGGTGTCAAGGGTCAGTGGGAGGTGGATGAGTGCAGTTTTTGGAAATTGTAACTCGCTCTTTAATATTATGGATTTATTGATTGCTTAACAAAGTCATAATCCTTGTGTGTGCCTGGCTGTGAAAGTACCGGTCCAAGCCTTTGTCTAGCTTCTCTGTTTAAATGGTAAACATTTGAAGCCAGGTACAGCACACATTTAAATGGCACCAAGCAGTATTAGGAGGGGAGGTGTTTTTGATGTTGCTTAGCTTCTTCGAGTCCCACATTGCTACTACCGTTACTATTGATAAGTATTATAAGATATTAATGAGCAGTACCATAGGAAGTGTTGCAAAGAGACAGTATGATTTCCAAGGCTGGACGGCTGTTTTTTTGATCTGTAGCTGAGATAGTTTTCTGATGTGTGGGGTGGAGAAAGGGTTTGTAGGGGGGGTTGGATTATTTTATTGGACCAACAGATATTGATCTGGTGTGTTTGAAAGCTAGTCTGTATTCTTCCATTGTTATAAATTGCTCCAACGAAAGATATTCCCCTTCTCCTTGCAAAAAAAAATTATGTCTGCTTGTATCAGTAATGTGCCAAGACATTAACATGCTATTTAGATAAAATCCACCATATACTGTAAATTTTGAACAGAGCTTTCTTTGCATGATAACTGATGGGTTCAGTGTCCCATTACTGTGTGTTGTCTGCTACTGCTCCCCATCTGCCTCCCACGCAGCTAGCGGGGAAAGCAAACGGTAAGTCATGAGTGATCTAATGAGCCAGCATCCCTGCAGTGGTGGTGGAGGGGAGATGATGAATTTATCTGGAGGGGACCCTCTTGCTGGGGAGCTGATGTGAGTGGAGTGTGACATGGGGCTGGAGGTGATGCTGGACAGGAATAAGTATGGGTCAGTGTGGAGAGTGGCCTGGCAGGAGGAGTGGCTGCAGAATAGGAGCAAGGGGAGGTACAGGCAGATGTTGCCTCCCAGCTCTCTCACTTTATCCAGATAAGGTGGTTTAGGTCAGTGGTCTCCTGCATTGCTGTCTGTGCCCTTATCCATCTGGAGACTTGACTTCTCCTTCCCCAGCCCTGGTCATGTTTCAGCCTCATTCCCAGCACCACTTCCATCAGCTCCCTGGCAGCCATCCCCACGGCACTGAATGTGCAGGGTTTCCCCTCTCCCTCTCCAGTCTGAGCGCTGCTGGGTCGGCGTGTGGCACAGAGTGTACTCATAGTGCCTGCAGAAGGAGAGCTTGAGAATGGCTCTTTGGAGCTGCAGAAGCTCAGTCAGCCCCACACCTCTGTCCTGTTGGGGAAAATGCTCCTTACATCATTCGCACGTGACGTAGGAGCACCTGTCTCTATTCCTGCAGTACAGATCCCCCTTCTCCCGGTGCAGTTCCCTTCCTCCTTTATCCTTGCTGGTAGTATTTTTTGTCTCTTGTCACTCAGTTTTGCTTGATGGCTTCCCACTCTTCCCCGTCTACTCAGGGTGGGGTCCTGGCTGGGCTGGTGTAGACCAGCATTCTCAAGACTTGCTTCAGGCTTTGAGTGCTGCTGTGGCTGAAAGGCAGCCATAAGCCCACTGCTTTACATGGAGCGTATTTACTTTGGGTTCACCAAAGAAGCATAGGCAAGCACAAAAGTACAACCTGTGGGACCCGGCCACCCAAAAGGCACCGCAGCGTCTGTCTTCCTCCTGCACTTCATCTTTTTTCTACAGTCAGCACCTTCATTGTGCGGCCAGCACGGCCATGTCAGCTTGGACACTTTGCAGGTGTGCGCTGGAAACTGTGGCCACTGCACACAAATTATTTGGCAAGCTGACTTAAAGAGAAATTTGTTGCAACACGGATGATCAAACAATGACAGCTTCCTGCTTTGGGAGTATAAAAGGAATGCTACTACATTCGTTATAGTGGATTAAGCTGTAAGACATAAAAGCTTGTATTGGCAAATAAAGACATGAAATTCAACCATTTAACTTAAAAACAGACAACAAAGAGACATTTGTATTTCCATAGCAACCTTACCATGTAGAAAATCTTCATGTTGGGGCTTTTAAAGATATCTTAAATTCACAATTATGGCAATACTTACCTATACAGCTAAGATTTGCTGAAGCAAAATCGATCACTGGTTAGCATTTAGTCCTTTTAATGTATACAAACTAGTAGACTTATAAAAACCAGCTTTTCTTAAATTTGCACTCCATTTAAAACTGCTTTGTTTGCTAATATTGCAATTGTTTTTTTATATATATCCATAAGAGGACCAATATATAATGTAAACAATAAATATATACATACATCTCAATGCTAAGCATAAAAGCAATCAGATGCTGTTGCTATTCTGCTGAAAAATTTTATTTTTAAAAATCACTGTAGCAATAAGCTGAAATGTCCATGTCTGAAACTGATGGAAGAAATTCCTTCATGTGTAACTAAAATAAATTTCTATAAGACCTGATCTTTTCCAAAAATTCTTACTATTCATTCTGTCAAGTAATCTTAGCACATTTGCATGGGAGGCATGGGAGGACCAGAGGATTTTGAAATTAGTAGCAAGTGACTTACCTTTGTGCTGATCAAACACTGATGAGGAACTGAAATCCATTGTGGTCTGTCTCATTATTTACAACCAGACCTGACAAATGCCATCTCCAGGGTTTTCAGGGAAGAATCCCATATATTACAGTAAACAATGCAACGATAGCTGTCGCCAATCTTCTTGTCAGAGAATTAAACTTGCTTTACGGCTGCAGGTTGTTGTCAAGGCAAGGACATTATCGCTAGCCCGGTGGGAATGGTGTATTCTGTTTGTTATGGACCCTCTTAAAATTACATCCCTGGAAGCTTAACTGAGCTTCTGAAAAACGTCTTAGCTTCAGCGAGTGGAACTGCCTATGAGCAGCTCAGAGAGATGGCTGCAGCTCATCCAGCCTCAGCAGCCGAGCGCTGACTGTAGACAAACAAGCCTCCGAGGGTGAGTGGGACTTGGCTGGCAGACAGAGCATGTGCAGAGCTGCTAGTGCAGGTTGGGTGCAGACATCCTCGCTGTGCTGGCTGAGCAGCATGCGTTCCACTCACGGGCAGCCCTGCAGGCAGGCTGCCTGTACCACTGTGCTGTCAGCATGTGTCTGAGGGTAGTTTGTGAAATGATGTTTTCAGAGACTACCTATTTCCTAATTTAACTGCTGCGTGGAGAACACAAATTAGCAAGCCCTTTCTACCTCAGTTTAGTACTACCCAACTACAGTTAGTTAAAGTACGATGTTTAATGAAGGGATAATACCTGAGAGCACATTACCATGGCTGAAGTGGATAGTGATAGCTTCAACAGAATAGTGCAACAGGTATAATAGTTCACAGCGGATGCTCCAAACCCAGTGTCTGCCAAACCAACAGTAGATCCACGTCTTCATGCTGTTTTTTGGACTAGGCCTCTGCCTCCCTAAGTTGGGAATTCAGACTCTGTACTGTAAAGGGGAGGGAATGCTGGTGAGGTTTGCTTTTTGCTGGGTTGTTTCCGTGGAAGAAATAACAATAAATGGGCTGACTTGGAATTTACCTAGAGCAATAGATCACCAGCAGTGCCTAGGGGCTGGTGGACGGGAGGGATATAACAAATTTTCTTAGCACTGGTGCACTGGAAGAGACACATCACTACTGCTAAATAAGGCAAACTAATATATGAAAATTAGGAAAGGCAACACACTTTTGGCCTAAAAGTGCAGATAGGACCTACACTAAAGCTATGCCTAAGTTTGGTCAGCCTAAGAAGCCCCTAGACTTTATTCACTGTATTTATTCTATTCTGGTGTTTTGACCAGATCCCGTGACTACAATGGATGCTAGAGACATAATGTACATGTGGACACTGCAGGAGTTTTATCTAGAGCTGATTCACATCCCAAGCGTCTGCTTCTGAACCTAAATCCAAACGATGTGTTTGGAAAAAGGTAGTATGGCCCAGGAAGCAATACAGCCTCAACAGCTTGAAACAAAAGACCAGAGCTGAAATTGTCCAAAAGTGTGATCTGCTCAAGGGTCCTTAACTGTGGAGAGGCATGTGGTGGGACTGTGGAGCCAGAGATTGGCTCTGTTTCTTTTCTCTACTGCTGACTGGTTTGTGCTTTGGCTCATCTCAGGCCTTTTTTATATTGAGGAGGGATCCACCCTGTGGCAAGTGCTGTCAATGCAATCTGGCAGCAGAGTATTAGTTATGCAGATGGTCAGCTCCTGACTGGCATCTCCTTGCCCGGAGGGTGGCTCAGGGGGTGGCACCGGCAGGTGACAGTCCAGTCCGTCCAGCCTAACACCCTGGCTCTGCTGAAGGAGCTGCCACTGGTGCTGTCTTCATGGAGGAGGCACTGGAGCTGGAGACATGTCTGTGGTCAGGCATTTGGAACTGCAAATTATCACCCCTGGTGATCTTCAGAAGACCCCAAAAGTGGCCTTTGTTTCCTGCATGTAACAAGAGGCCCTTTGTCCTCTGTGTACACAGGGTTTCTGACCCTGGACACTGCTGCAGTGCAGGCTACACAGTTAGCTGGCCGCTCCACCGTCCTCTACCTAATCTGATCAATTAAATACTCACAGTTTTACCTGCCCATTTACTGTTACTGGATCTCTGTCCTTCCATTCTACTCCTGAGATGGAAGCAATGGGCTTTGGAGATTACTGGTCCAGTCTCACTCTTGCAGTGCATTAGCCTGGGAATGAGGTGCATTGCAGGTACGCACCCAGGGAATCTGGGGGAGAAACACCTGGCAGCTGGTTCCTTGTGGGTCCCACATGGGGCACAATATTCCCTATGGCACTGTGTACATTTGCCAGGGGCTCAGCTTGCCTTCAGCTATGGGAAAGCCAGGCACCTCCTCTGAGATAGGTGTCCACAGCCCACAGGGACAGAGTGTGTTTGAGAGCCGGCAACTCCTGCCCTCTACATCCATCAGAGGAGAAGCAAGGCCAATGCTTTAGCAAAACACCTTTCCCTATGTAGACACGAGCACCAGGTGAACACAGTTCTGTGTCTCAGCTATGGTAGACAAATCACGGCTCAGAGGCTGCCAGAAAAGCTGAAATTTAGGAGTTGGGCTTGAGTTGCTGACTTCTCTGTAAGTATCTTTTTATTGCTTCTTTAGAAGACTTGAAGGAAATGCCGCCAAATTTCTCAGGGCCTCCTGTGCTCAGTGGCTGTGAAAGCAAGCCTGGCTAAGGACAGCAAAGCCACAAAAAGAGGTAGAGCCTGGTCTAGGCAGCAGATAAAGATGATAGCTTTAATATTGTTAATTTACATTTTTCTTTAATTTAAGCAAAGTGTTCCTGACTTTTTATGATGTCAGTGGTCGTTGGGGTTTTTTTGGGGGTGGTTTCTTTTAGTGGAAGAAAGCCCTGGTACAGAAAAGTGATGAAAAGAGAGTAGCAGAAACACAGAGCTTTTTTTGTGTGTTTGTTTGCCCACATTTGCCTGTGCATCAGTGTTTGGTTGTATGTAGGGTAGTTAACTCTCCTCCTTCTAACTGTTGTTCATTAGGTGAATGCAAAAGTTGAGGTGAGACCACAGAGAATAGTTGAAACATACATTCAAATGCTATGTAAATGTTATTTACTGGGGTGCAGAGCAGGGCTGAAGACTGGCATTGCAGAGACTGAGAGATCATCAGTGCTTACAGCTGACAGCACCTGCTCTGTGCCACATATTGCCATCATGATCATAGACTCAGCTTACATATTTGCTTTTCTGCTGCCCCTGCAGAGGACATTAGCAAGTGGGCAAGGGTCCTGCATCCATTTTCACCCTGACACAGTCAGTGCTTTGGAGGAAGGATGTTCTTCTGCCTTTGCAAAGCACCTGGAGCAGCAGTGCCGCCATCGGTAAGGAGCACTGCCAGCAGCCAGCACCGCAGAGACAGCAGCTCCAGGGTTGAAGTGTTTCCCTGCTTTCTTCATGGGTGTATCGCAAGCCTGAATGTTTACACCCTCAGTATTGCTTGGTAAGCATATAATCTAGTGAATGGAAGTCAAAATGAACAAAGGGATACCATCAACCTTCACTTTCCATTCCTAATGAAATCCAGTAATAATAAGTTGATTATAAAGTATTTCAAGTACCAGGCTATATATAAACTAACTCCTGATTGGATTTGGAGCTTCATCCTCAATGTTGGGAGTGTTAGCACCAAGCTCAGATGTGTGTGGAAAAGTCAGACCCCTAGCCAGGCAGAAGGATTCAGCTGTGCTCTCTGGTGGGGACTGATGGAGATCCACCCAAATGAGCTAAATATCCATTAAAATGTCAGCAGATAAACAGTGACTAGAGAAAGGAGAGTAAAGGCACAGCTACATCTTAGAGGTTCCCACATGAAATGTAAGACAGAGTGAGGATCTGTTCTGCTCTGCTCCCTGCTTTATAAGGCCAAATACATCCTCTGCTAAGTCAATATGACTTTTGGTCTTGACTTCAATGGGATCAGGGCATCTCCTATGGTACGATTTATTGGGATATCACTAGAATCCTGTGAGACAAATTTAGTAACAAGCCAATCACACCTAAGAATCCACTCTGTAATTAGAGTAGGGCTGTTAAACAGTAACTGGTTTTATGGGTATTGTTCTTCCAAATGATAATCTGTTTGTAATTAACTAAACCAAATGTAAAATTTTTCTCAGACTGATTGTTGTGCCCACTTCAGAAGGAGTGGGGAGTCTCCCACTGAGTTTATCACCCTTACCGTGCTGTACCTTTCTCTCGTTACCCTCCAAAGACTTCCTCCTGATATTTTCAGGTCTAAAACTGCATTCAGTACCTCTGGCATGGTGTAAGGCTGGTTTGAAGAGCCTGGTGGAGTGGGCAAGCCAAATATGCATGTAGACAAGCAGATGGGGTGGGTGTGGAGGCCTGCTGAGTCAGGAGAGTTAAGGTGCAGGTGTGTCTGTCCTGGGTGCACACTCCTGTCTGCAACACCAGGAGCCGGGACGTGTCACATTCGTGGTATTACACTAGTAAAGGGAAATTTATGTGCAAACGCTTGCTTTTTAATTTATTTTTTTTTAAATTCTGTTATTGTTTGTTCTACAAGATAAGGAAAAAAAAAGTGTCTGTTCCAGGTCAGATCAAAAGTTCACCTAGCCTAGTAACCGCAGTGTCTAAATAGCACTCACCAGCAGCTGTCTGGCGAACTGCAGGACGAGTGTGTAGTGATATTTGCGCTGAGCACTCCCCCGGTCTCCAGCCTTTTTCAGATCGTGGCCTGCAGAGCAGTCTCTCTACGGCAGTCCTGTGATTCTGCAGAGTTCCAGTAGATGGTGCGGTGGGATCAGCACTTGGCTCTTTGAACCAGCAGAAGCAGCTCTTGAGTAGAGACACTTGCATTGTTTTTCTGTTAAATCCTTTTAAGTGGAGGAAGAAAAGTTCATTTGTGGGAAACCGGTAATCTTTGACATTATGCAGTGCATTAAGAATGCCTGCAAATTAATGAAGTCCCATTCCAGATATCAAATAACAGTACAGAGCATGACTAATCATCTATGAATGGTAAGCTTTGAGAGCCTTGCTGTAAACCTTTGTGATAGTAAATCTGCATTGGTAAAATACAGGAAAAGCTTAACATGTGTTTCTACCTCTTCGACTCCAAAATGCTCAATCTTAAGCAAGAAAAGTTAGTCATTTAAAGGTAGGTAGCAAATTACAGGTGGGCTGAAAACAGTATCGGAAGAGTGGATCAAAAAGACAAAACAGACTGACTGGTGTATCTCTGTATAGTTAAAAGGCAAAGGGAGAAAGTCACCCCTTGCAGTACTGAATCAGGAGAAGGCAGCTGCCTCTTCCCCAGTGGATGGGAATGTACACATTGGGAATCCCAGTCTTGCTGTGCCACTGACTTGCTGGGACAGCTAGGTCAACTCATCTTTGTACTGGATTTGGAGTAATAATGCCCGATGGATGTGTGAAGGTCTTTTCAAGGCTATTTGCACCATTCTGCTTTTGTGTGTTTTGCTGTACCAGTTTTCCTACAAGACACACAAAACTGGGCTAGTGAGGGAGTGTCAGCCACTCTCGGAGCACTACCTGCCATAGCAGTGGTTGTGTCCAGACTGCAATGGGACATGTGGATCACACTGGCAGTGTAACAAATCCAAACAGGCACAGCTACACAGAAAACAGGAAATTTGAGTAAGAAAGAAGTCAATTCTTAGAGGCACTGCTTAAAAAAGAAACTAGTTCATCCCCTGCTTCTGAGCACTTTTTTATTATATGAAAGGCAAATATAAAGCATCCAGTCCAATTAACTTTGGTTGTAGAAACAACAGGAATCTGTTTATTGTGTCATAGGATTATTATATCACGCAATCATCTCCTCTGTTCCTCATTAATGCTTACAATATACTGATACCAGCCAGCCACACTTCGTATTTTTTCTGCAGCAAGCCATGGAAGCACACACCTTCTTTTTAGTCCTGTTTCTTTGAATCTCTTTCTCTGCCTCTTAATGCAGAAATCAGAGGACAATAAGAAGATTAAATCCCACACCTTTATCTTTACATTGTGTTCTTTCTAATGATTTCAGTTTCATATAATAGTGGGTGTTTCTGTGCCAGAGTAAGTGCATGTGTTTGGGATGCTGGCCCCTCCTGTCTGACCTATGAAAACCCAGAAATTGCTTACAGCCCTTACCCTGACATCTCACCACCGGGCTGGGGAGGTAGCATGCTTCAGGAAAGCTGGCTAGCATAGTGAGGAAGTTGTGAAGGCATGGCTACAGCCAGTGACAAATCAGATTTATACATAAGGAAAGTAAAGAATTTGCTGGAAAAAATAGTAACATGAACAAAAGCGTTTTGATGGGGCCACGTTGCAATGGTAGATGTCATCACAAAGTTGAGTATCAGAATTTACACAGTGCTAGGAGAATAACTTTTTGCTTCCTCCATTCATGTCTTGTTATTGTCTTATGCAATTTTTCTATTTACAACTACAACCTGGAACCAGTTTACCTTTTCAGCTGCTGATCATTTTTCTACTGTACATTAACTCCAGCACGTGCAAACAAAAGTAAGTACAATGCAATGACACATGACAGATTGTTACTTGTGCAGCTTTAGCAATGACCAGGGTAGTCCAGATGTAAACAGGTAAATAACAGGTAAATAACGCAGCTGCGTAATATTGCATCAAAACCTGCTCCTCTGACTCTCTTCCATGTGATTACAGTGAGGTGTGTAATATGGAGTGAATGAGCTGATGACTTCTGTCTTTTTTGTGTTTGGGGCAATCGAAGGTATGTGTCTGCTAAAGTCTTTGATTAGCAATATTTTACATTTCATTGCCAATGTGTGTCGAAGCCCCAGGTACAAAGAAAACAAAAGGTGTCTGTAACATGCAAACTGCAAATTGCGGCACAAAGGGTTTAGTCCTAAATTCCTTGTGTACCTGGGGCTCCTGTTGATATCTCATCCCAGATTATGAGCTTTACTTCAGGTTTGCAAGGTGACAAGTGCATTAGTAGTAATGGAGCGCACAGGTCTGTGGTTTGGTGTTATTATACTTACACAGAAGTGGCAATTTAACCGTGTGCCAATGAAACTCAAACAAAAATGCAAACATTTAACTGGTATCTCAATATATGTAGTGCACTCACTGTTGGAATTTGACGTTAAGCAGCTGAGTAGGCCACAGCACCAGAGGTGGGTTCAGAAGCAAGCCAAGCACACTGGGCAAAACAACATTATCCTTTTGAAGACTTACACTATTACAGCTGCTGAAGGTGCATCAAATCTGCAACCCAGCAGGACTCTGGATTGCAGCAGCATTTATTATTGCTTTGATGTAGCCAGGATAGTTCCTAGACTTAGAAGACCTATTTATGGATGCCCCCTCCACCTGTACAATAACTACCGTAATTATTGTGAAATTATAGTGGTACTGGAAGGGCCAAGCAAGCACTGTACTCCCATGGTGTCATGCAGGGCTGAAACCCAACCTGAAACTCTTTTGAGGTCCCAAGATTTTCCAGTCTACCTAGACAAGACATAAAAAGGTTAGGAAAAGTCACTGAGGTGAAGTACATTGTAGAGGCCACTTGGAAGGCCAGAGCAGGGTCACACACCTGGCTAGCAGTCCTGGGACTAGCAAAGGGATTCCAAATGGCCATGGCAGGCTAGTGCTGGGTCACTCAATATCCGGCTGTGGGAGCAAGGGTTGCCTTACTGGTTAAATACTAAATTGGGAGATTGCTGTGTTCTGCTGCAGTCTGCTCTCATAGGCCCTGCTGTTCCCGTTTACTGGAAATAATAATATTATAATGATATTCATCAGTTATTCATAGAAAGCAAAAGATTTGTACACAGAACTGATGTGGTTTTAAATGCTTGAGTGGATGTTTGCAGGAGGGCTGTTGTAAAGTTTGCTCATTTCTTACTGTGATCTCTAGAATCAGTGTGCAACAGAAATGTAGAAAACATATTTTGCTGCTGACAAGTGGCTTTTATATGAAGTAATTTTTGAACTTCAGAGGACCTTTCCTGAGATTACAAAACCATCCAAGTGGGTCAAAGTGTGACGTTAAACTATGTGGATACTTTAACTGGCAAGAGAAACTGGAAGCTCTTTGGGACCACTTGAAAACTCTGTGTGTGTTTATTCTGCATGTGATGGACAGGCACGAACTTGCTTGATTTGTGCTCTGACACAAAGACAAGCCTGGTTTGTTAGCTCAAGCCCAGCATCATACTAATGCAGTCACACATTTTTCAGCTTGGAGTGTCTGGTCACTATATCCCACAGATATACATGGAAAAAATAAGCACAAGGAGGAACTTTTCCTCTACAAATGTAACTGAAACCTCCAGATAAGTTGGTCAGAAGTAATTCACAGATTACAGACATAGATGCGCAGGAAAAACATGAGAGCAGATGAGAGAAGGTGCCGAGGGTACCTCAAGCAACCGCAGCTGAATAGGACGCAGCACCCGTGCAGGGGGGCTGTGCCACCTGGCCCGGGGTGCAGCGCAGCACTGTGCATTGGGTCGGGTTTTCCGTGGCACAATAGGTGACAGACGAAACCCCATGGCTTCCTCCCTGCCCTGCGGAGCCTGCGCTAGGCGTGCTTCCCCAAAGGTTAAACAAGCACAGACCTTCCTCGCAAAATTGCCCCGCTTCAGATTTTTTTCAGAGAGAGGGAAATGTTATTCAGTCTGGTTAGGCAGGCTTAAAGTAAAAAAAAAATCCTGGAAGAGTGAAAACAGATATTAGCTAAGCAAAAGGTGAATGTGCACCGCTTCTTTGGAGATGTAGCTGGTAGGGAAATGTCTTTGTTTTGTCTCAGCTGGCTGAGAAAACAGCTTTCATGGCAGAAGCTGTCAGTGATGGCAATGCCGTGTTTGCAGGCCCAGCCTGGCCTGGGCAAGCTGGTGGCTGCAGGCGCACTGGCAGCCGGCTGGTGTCAGGGACGGTCCGTGCCTGTGGGCAGCAGCATGGCCGTGCAGCCGACCCGGGGCAAGCGTGGCCCCTCAGCCAGCCCGGGCTCCCAGCAAGCTCCCAGCAAGCTCCCAGCAAGTTGCCGCGCCTCTGGGCTCGCCCCCATTCTGAGCGTCAGCCTGGGGCTGTGCCGAAGCGTGATTTTTGTACTTAGGGGCTATTGAATCACACATGTTTGTATGCATGCACAAACTCTTCACCTAGCTGAGATGTCTACAGCATGTTCAGGACAGCAGGGGAGTATATAGAGGAAAGCGAGCGTTGCCCATGCCCCCATTAATTCTGTTTTTCCTGACCAGCAGACTGTATGCCTCTTGTTTTGGATGCTCGCTCACTCCTCTGATAGCCTGCTGTGCTTGCCGCTGGCTGGTGGGTGGGTTACGGGGATGAGAGCACGTCCCTAGCCTGCCCGTGGGCTCCGTACCATGTGCTGCCCTCACTGCCTCGAAGCACCTGCTGGCTGCAGCCTGGTCTCACCCAGCCAGCTTTGGGGCAGCGCTGCGGCATCCAGCAGCAGAAAGGCAATGGCTAGAGGGAAGTGCACAAAGGCAGTGATGGCTATTTTCTCACTAACTTAGGCACTAAAAATAAACAACCCACAGACCCATCCCTTCATCCCTCATGGACACTTCGCAAAGCAACTTGAACAACCCTGAAAAAACCGTGACACTCTAAAAATGGTTTTGTGATCTGCTGTGTGACTGACTAAAGGCAGAAGCGTTTTAAAGTTCTTTGAGCATGTTTCTGTTCTTGAATTATTTTGGAATTATAGCACTTTCACATGTTGTATAGCTTCTTCTTTCCTAACTGGAGTCACTTTGGCAGTCTGTAAGTCCTAAGCTATTTGTTATAACATTATCAGGAGTGGATCGGGCTGCATAGAAGTAAATATAAAAAGTACCTTCATTTTTAGAGAAAGTGAGTCTTATGGAGTAGGCCAAGATATTTTTAAGTATGTGAAAAGGCATGCTTGATTTGTTTGTGTTAACATTCAAGGTGGCTTAATAGTAAAGAAAGTCCTTTGCAAATATTTTTTTCTATTTCAGAATTGGTTTGCTGTGACTTGTGAGGTTGGTTATAATCCACAACTGTCTTGACAGCTGCATGAATATGAAATTGTCATGTCTGCAAATTATGAAAATGTCATGAGTCTCTGTGGATGAATGAGAAATTTTAGCTGGTCTTTATTATTCTGCTATTCTGAAATATCAGTCATTATTTACTTTTCTGAGTTTTCTTATACTTTTTTTTCCAAAAGTGATAAGTACACATAAATTGTGTAGGACAACTCTGACCGTGCGGTGATTTAAATTTATGCAAGCAAGGCTGGACCTTTACAATTTCCAGGAAGCATTTTAGCAAGTAAATTTTGTTATACATAATGCCCTTAGATGACCACTCAAACAAGACAAACAGCAAATAATTTACAGTCATTTGCCTACTGAGATTTGCAAAATCATACACACGCACACATCGTATCTGGGCGCGCACACACAGTAGGGGGAGTGAGGGAGCGGCTGCGTGGTGCTTGGCTGCTGACTGGGGTTAAACCATGACACCAATCTTGAACTGGAAGCTAAGACAGATTATAGAAGTCCACCAAAAAAGATATTGCAGTGGTCTCAGACACAGAAAAAAAAAAAGAGCTCTGTATGAAATAAAGCCAGCTAACAGACAACCTTTTACTGCACTTGCTTAATCCAGGAGGAGATTTGCTGGCGGGTGGTGGGGAGGGGGCAGGAGACTGTCCCTACTCCTATGTGGCACATGCTTCGTGTCACATGCAAGGGGAGCAGCTGTGCAGCCTCTCCAGTCCACCCTATGGCTTTAGTGATCTCTGCCTAATCCATGGCAGATTTATAATTCACCCCAGGTGGGGCAGTGTGAAATCACTCCATCAAAACACTACAGCCGGGAACAATTGTCTAAAATTAAGATCAAGAACATAGACATGCATCCTCGGGTCAATTAATAAAACTGCTGAGAGACTGTGTACCTGTCTGGAAGGACGCCTTGTCAGAGCAGGGTTTTCAGGAGGTCTGATCCATACTACATGATGACACTGGGGGCCTTTATCTTCAAAGATACTACAGGATCTACAATATTTATGAGGCCAGTAGGCCATCTGCTCTAGTGTCTTCTCCGGCAACAGTGAGCAGCAGATGCTTACGGGTGTAGGATCTGCGCAGATATAGAAAAACCTTTCTCTGGTATGCCCATCTAGTTTCCAGCAATCAGTGGTTTACAGACTGCCTGTGCTGGAAGTTGTGTCCAGATCATCACGGGTAACTGTAGTCAGTGGATCTGTTTCTCATCAGTCAGTCTGTTGTGTTATTGGACTTGCATATGCTTTTGACTTCTACATCATCCTAAATTACATGGTTAAATTTCTAGTGCCCAGTAATCTTGTACTTTCAGAAACAGTGGTTGTTGTTCTCTCCAGTATTTCTTATTTTATAGATCTCTATCAGCAGTGCTCAGGGACCTACATTCCTCTGAGGTTCTGGGTCTGGCTCCTTTTACATAGAAGTTGCTTAAGCCAGCAGCTAGTGCAGATGTTTTGAGTTTGGTGAATGTCTGCAGTAGTGAAGAACAGCAGAATGGTGATTTCTTCCAGTAGAAACAAATGCATTTTCTCTGTCAAATTTTTACAACTGAGAACCATAAAATGAGATAAACTGAAAGAAATTATTAAAAGACCTTCCTGAAATAAATACCTGTGTAGCAGAGAGAATGTGATGATACAGATATTTCTATGAGCATTTTCTCAGGACCACATTGTCACACGTAAAGCTAAGCCAGAGCAGGTACAGCAGCCGCTTAAACTCGGAGGATAGATTTATCTAGGAGGGTCTGCTGCTGAATCAGTGGAGTTCTGGCAGTGATGCATTTAGGCCAGTAATTACTAAAACAAATGAAAAACAGCAGCCAAAGGTTATAGTACAAAATACCTGCCATTAGTATCTGTCATGATGCCAGAAAGGCTTCTGAAGTATCTTAAAGCAGGTTTGCTTTTATTCTGGTAGGAGGGTACTCAAGAGAGGAGAGAAGATAAAGTTCTTTCTTAGACTGTAAAGAGGCTGAAAAGCTTAGCATACTTAAAATTGCTCAGCAAACACTGGCAAACTCTAGCTTACAGTAAGGCCATTTCTGTGCAATCTGCTGCCACGTTTTGCTTTGAGCAGGGAAGACAGTATTTCACAGAGCTGTTGTTGGAGGTGGAGCAAATATACCCCCAGGAGTCACTGGGCCACCCACTGTGTAGTAGAAAGTGTATGTTCACAATGCCAAAACAAGTAGAGCCAAAGTGGCAAGAGGTGAAGGGGATAGGGTTTAGCAGTTGTTTCGTAGAATACAGCACTCCTCAAGGTTTGATTCATCTAGTTGCAGAAAAGATGCAACTAATTTGGTGTTTCAGTCAATATTTCTCTCTCCTGCGTGCTAAGCATCTCATAAACACAACAGCCAGCCTACATGTATGGATGTATGAGTATACGTATACACCTGCCTCCCCATACACATTTACGCACACATACATAGTGGCCAACCTAATATATATGTACAATTGATGTCTGTCTAATACATCATACGCTTATTTGAAATGCTACTGAGGGTGTACAAGATGGTGCAGTTGCCTAAAAACTATTGTGAAGTCCCCTGTTTCTTTTTAGGTAATGCTATTTGTGAAAAGCCTTCAGAAGTAAAAAGCAGTATTTTATTATTTGAGGACAATTAAATATGCACATTTTCTCTGGAACCATGTTTTTACTCATCCCATTAAATGTTGGTCACCCGGACATTTTAATCAGAATTATGGTGTCTAATGATATTAGTTAGATAACATTTCTTGTTAATTAGGGTGGATGTGCACTAGACTTTTTCTGAAGGGCATGTGGGTGCATGAAGCAGAGTGCTTTGGCGGACAAGTGACTGTGTGAGACCGAGGTCAGAGGTAGGATGCTGCGGGGTATATGAGAGTGCAAACATGAGTGTTAACATGGAAGTGCTTTTTAAACCAGTCAATTAAAAAGGCACTAATAGAAAAAAACCACAACAGACATACTTTTATAGGAGTAATCATGTCTATTCAACTGCTATTCAAATGATATTCAAATATATCTATTGAGTCTGAAGAGATGATGTGCACAGAGTGCAGTAAAAAAAAACAAACAGAAAATTACAATGAGAAAACTCATTTTAAAGAAACTATTAGAAAATAGCTGACTAATTTCTTGTTCTAAATAGTTTTGAGTTGGAGATGTTTGCATTCTCCTGGGCACCATAATTGTTTGAGAGAGTTTCAATTCGATGCACTTGAGACCACTTACATTTTCTGTCTACTTAAGCTCAGAATTTTTTGCACTTCCCGAGAACACAGAACATAAAGAGATCCTGATTCTTTGCTTAGAAGGAAGGACAACAATTCAAAATTGTGGGATGAAACACAGCATAGTAAAATGTAGGCTGAATATCTGGATAGATGTCATGGTAGGAAGATAAATTAGACTGTAAAAGAGTCTGATGAAAGCCTAAGAGTCATTTAAACTAGAAAGAACAAAGCTGCCTGACATACACTGTAGAGAACAACCCTATGCTCATGGGGAGAGACAAGATGATATCATAGGTCTTTTCCATCATTTATTTTCTAATGTCTATAATCTGTGATAAAGCATACTTTTGTGGAGAGGGGCCAATATTTTTAAGCCTAGGCACTGAAATTTGGATCTAGTTTAAAGAAGTATACGTAATCAGTCACAGGGAACCTTTCCAAAAATCTAAGACATGATGCAAGAGGAGCTGAGAAATTACTGTGTTGAATCGACAGACCATGCCTAAAAAAGCAGGGGCTGCCTAGGAGCCCACATCTGTATAGAAGTTAGACTTTCAGTGCTCCGTTTGCAGTTGGCTCCTATGTATTACCATAACAAAAATCATAATGATCAGAAATAACAGGGTATTGGCTTTGCAATACTGATAACTGAATCCAAAGTCTCCAAACAAACCTTCATGTGGGTCTTGCAAAGCATGGTATGGTTTCAGAACATATAGAAAAATGATTTTGTAGCACTGGATTTTTATCCTTTCCACAGTTACAAGACAGCACATCCACCTTTTTCTAGTGTCATAAGAATTAACACCAAGAGCTTACAGTGAAAGATATGGCCTCTGGCTGCCGCATGACCAGTGTAATTGTACTGTTAGCTGCTGGTCTGAATATACAACACATGTGAGAATGAGAATATGTAATAGCCTTGTAGCTTTTGTGCTCATAATATTACAGCAATATTTCCCCCTCAGCATTACAAACATGGCAATTACAAATACAAATAGGAGACTACACACAAAATTTCCTTACACTCTTTACATTGATTCTTTTCTTTTTTAAAATAAAACCTAGCACGTATAAGGAGAACATAATTAAAGAAAAATACATTTGTCTTACCTAGAACTAATTGATTCTGTAAAGTCTATTTAAGGGAGGACAAAGAAGAACTGATGATGAAACATAACCTCAGCTAGTCAAAGAAATGAAAACTTGCAGGCTATGTATTTACAGTGGAAGGAGATAATACGGTGACAGAGTGGAGTCTTCCAAAGCATTCAGCCCACATTCAGCCAGGCAGGTAAGCCCAAAGTCCACCCAAGTCCTTGCCTACTTTTCCTGTTTGTTGGCTTCAGCTCTTCAGAAACACCTACCCAACATGAAATAGAAAGCTGGGAAACTTAGATGCAATTTTGGCCATTTGAATTTGGAGCTCTCTCTTCTCCCACTGATATCAGTATGAGTTGTACATTTATTTAAGAGGCAGTTATACAATATGTTTTTTAAAGTCTCACTTGTGGCACATGGGTAATGCATATATTACTTTATTTCTGAAATATCAGCTCTGAACCCCTGAGGAGACAGTATGAATGACCAGCAGCATTGCCAGGCGTGGCATTCACTGTGGGTCATGGCACCCATCATCTGTTCTGAATAAATCCTCTGCTGTATGACTCAATAGCATGAGTCACAATTTACTTTCTGGAACAAGCTAACCATTCTCATTTTTATCTGGGTATTTCATTTGAGGTCATAATACTTTCTTTTCAACTTTGTGAGGACCAGTGCAAAGTGGTTGGTTAGCATTTCACTGTCTGCACACATTTATTTACCTAATAAAAACTACAGACAGAAAAGAGTGAGCCTCATCACCTCCCAGTTATTTAAAGTCTGATTTTACATCTTCATTATATTTTAGTTTGAACACATGAGATACCTTAAAAATTATTTGTTCATTTGTTCTTACTTTTCCAATAAAAGAGTTGCTCCAGAATCGAATGCATTCATATATTAATGGGATTGACAGGTGTTTTTCCTAGTCGATCTATCACAGCATAGCCAGCCACAAAATGTGTGCATTTCAGTTGATCATTGCTCGAGAAACTTCTGGCAGTTGCCATATTTTAGAGTGGAGAATCCCTAAATTCCCTCAGAAATTGCAGCTGATAGAGCATACAGATAAGTTAGTAACACCAGACTTAGGGGACACTTGACAAACAAAATCGCATATGTGAAGCCTGGACTGAGTTGCATGTGTTTCTTGGAAGCCCTTCAAAAGGTTGATTATAACCTGCCGAGCCTCATGCTGTAGGCTTTGAGAGGTGCTTGAGTTTCAGTACGCGCTGGTGGCCTCGGATTTTTTCAGCTTTTGTCTGAGGAAGGTGAGGAATATTTTAGCTTAATTTAACCTCAGATAGGGAGAGGCAATACTTTTCCTGTGTTTGCTGATGTGGTTTGCGCCACGTTGAATCTGGCTCACACAGAGTCAAGGGCGATTTCAAGATGTCACGATACATCAGCAAAAGTAATTAGATAAAGAATGTGAGCTGGCACTTGCATTAATGCTGCCTAGTAATTAATAGCATAGCTACAGTCTTGCTGGCTCCTGTAACAATCTGCAGGCTTGAGCCAGAGCTGCTTCTTTCCTTTCTGCCTGCCTGACCTTGAGTAACTATGCCATCCCACCCTTCTGAGCAGTTGTGGAGGAGACTGTTTTGGCTGGAATTTGACAGCCCCAGATGGTACTCTAATGCTCAACACCTGCTATGACTCCTTCAGTTCTTGTTGCCTCTGCCACAGCTTTTATACATGCCTTTTCACAGTTTGTTCAGTGAAGCAGGGAGAGGGAGGGAGGGAGACTCACTGTCCAGCTCAAGACAGATACAGGGATGTAGTATTTGGTTGGTGCTTCACCCACACGCCACTTGCAGCACAGTGAGCATGAGAACTCTGCAAGCCACGGGGCAGTAGTAACTCCATTCACTGAGTCATTTCTCTTGTGTGCTGATCTAGGAGAGACTGAATACTTGCATCTCAGAACAAATACGTTATCTGGCTACCACGGCTCTTAAAACTGAAAGAGTTTTCATGGAGGTTTTTCCCTCCTCGCTCCATGACTGCAGATATTGAAGGCATTGTAAGCCACCGTTCCTGAAAGACTGCCAAAAGTATATTTATGAAACAACCCCATGTTTACATTAGTTTCAATAAAAAGACCTCATCTGTACAGCCCTCTCTTAAAACGTTTTCCCATACCTACCTGAAGGCTCTTCCTGGCTGAGTGTATCGTTTCCAAGAGCAGAGCAGGGCGGATCCTCAGGTGCTGCAAACCAGCATAGCATCACTGATACCACTTCACCCAAAATGAAAAGCTGGGCTAACCCTAAGCACCCCAGTTTTGGCACACAGCAGTTTGTGGGTGAAATGTGCCCTTGACCTCTGGACCTAATAGCAGTCTGAAAAGGAACAGGCTGTCTGCAGGTAGTTGTGACTGCCTCCTGTGCACATCAGTGAAAAGGGTAGCAATCCTGCCAAACACATCCACATTACTAAATAGCAATGAGAAAAAAAAAGGTGCACAGGGTCAGGAGAGTGTGACATGCTTGTAGGACATCTGCTAAATTTTCAGTACACGTTGTCTGATCCCTTTCTAGCTGATCCAAGTATCTGATTGCTGGAGACAGCTCAAACAAGTTTTAATCAATAAATTAAGAAATGTGTTCAGAAGAAATTTGGCACGAGAACTTCAGTTCCATCAGAAAGTAGTCATTGTCTGGTTTTAGGATTTCTGGTACATGAGATGGTGTGTGAAATGGTAGAATATCTTACATAACCAGGGCATAGCCAGAGTATCAAGAAACATTAAAATAACAAGTTTCAAGATCTACTCAGGGTAAGTCTCTTTAGACCATGGAGTTTGTTATTTTTGATCATTTTACAAATCCTTTATGGGAACAAATATTTTCCCTCCATACATTATAGTTCCAAATAAAATATTCTGCACACACCAGACTGTTAAACAATATCTAGTATATACATATATAAAATAGGAAAGCCATGAAAGGATTGTCAAGTGGTATTCTTCCAAAGCCTCTATTTTATTTACCTCAAAAATGACTGTAGCATGCCATTTTAAGACAGCCATGTTGGATTTAATGAAGGTTACTTGTTGGTGAGTGCTGATGGTGTATGTCACTGTGCAGATATACAAACGTAGAGCTCAGCTTATTTACTCTCTCTCTGAGATTCTTTTTGGGGTAAATGACTGACTCCTGTCACTAATTATGGTGCAAGAAAGCATCCAGCCACTGCTGCAATAGAAGACGTTTTACTTTCCTGGAGAAGGTAGCTGGACAAGTTACTTTTTGTTACCTTTCCTGAACAGGGTAAATTCCTGAGGCAGAGTTTCTCTCCTGAAAACAGGCATTGGTGTTGGGCTGAGATCCTAGAAGGAAGAGATTGCATTGCATGGCTTGTAATCCTCTTTATTGCAGGATAAGTATGCACTTGCAA
Organism: Gymnogyps californianus; assembly: GCF_018139145.2. NCBI lineage: Eukaryota > Metazoa > Chordata > Aves > Accipitriformes > Cathartidae > Gymnogyps > Gymnogyps californianus. The sequence goes on along the minus strand of NC_059500.1, from coordinate 64,858,046 downwards.
ATAAAGCATGTTGTGCTTAGAATTCCATAGATAGGATCCATCTGACTAAACTATGCTATGGATATTTATTTGCACTGTAGATACCAGTTTCTGAGCTAGTGACTCTAGAGTCCTTTAGAGTAAAGAGAAAGATGCTGCTAGCACACAACTAATCTCATCCTAAAGCAAATGTGAAAAGCAGGTCAGATGAATGGCATCCGTGACATGTAGGACACATGAGAAATACATGAAATAGAATTACACTTGGAGAACCAGGAAAGAGTTCATGTGCTTGTTTTACATGACTTCAAAGTGAAATGAAATAAGGTCCTTCTGAACTGTCAACACTAATGCACTCGTGGTCCTCCAGAGCTCCCTGGTCTCCAGTCCTAGTTTTGATGTCTCCACACACTCTTGCACTAAGACATGGATCCTATGAACTTCTATGGGAATTCCCATTGTTAAGAACTAACATTGGTGTGATGTTGTTAACACTTTTTTTTTTTATTATTGCAGAGATGCTGTCAAATTACAGCAACATTATCCAGATCCACTGAAATAAAAAATGGCCTCCCATTTACACAGGCTTTTGCTTAAACACATTTCAGTCATGTGCTGTTGTTCCAGTTTCTGTGACAAAAAAAATCCATGATGATGGGTGATACAGGTTTGCCTTTCAATCAGTTAAGGCAGTTGAGCAAGGTTAAGATTACGGGAAAGACTAATGCACTTGAAGGCATGTTATCTGTTATCACTGAAGTCACATGTGAAATACAAGCAGCTCCTGGAAAGTCTTTGTGGATTTCCAGAACAGCTTGATAAAAGTTACCTTACATTTAGCTTACAGTCCAAGCCAAGATAACCCTATCTCTCTGGAGGTATTTCTTTTCACACTTTGTCATGAATTCATTAAGTTCAAGGATCTCAATATCGGAAGACAACTTCCACAATGTCAGTAGGCTATTTGTCGTCACATGAAACTCATCTCAGGGGTAACCTTGGCTTATGTCAGTAGATATCTGGGAGCTTCTTTTTATGTTTGTTCAGTTGCATGGTTTTATCACATTTTTGGCATATGTTTTTAGTACTTATAATAAATATTGTGCTTATAAGTACATTATTATGCTTTTGACCCAACAATGATTTCTGATTTCTCAGTTTGTTTTTATCAGCTGAGGGCATGCCAAAACCAGATTGCTTGCTTTTGCATTACTAGTAGGTCTACTAGCAAGCTCGTTGTGATGTACTGCCATTAGCATGCAGAAATATTTCTTAATTCTTCTGTGTATTATGCTAGCAATTTACTTTATCCAAACATTTATTGAACTGGATTTTGCTAGATACAACTGAGAACCTCAATGTGTCCATATAACGTGTTTGTATTGCTGTTTTCCCTCCAAGTTCTGTACATCTTAATTTGTACTTTCTGTCCTTCCCTGATTTTGGGGGTGATGAAACTAGCCATATCTGTAAGTTCACTGAATAAATTCTTCAGTGCTCACTGGCTTGATAAGTTAATTGGTTTTCAATATGTTTGGAGCACTTACAAAACAAAGCATACCAACTGGATCTAAAGCAATTTCATCTGTGATTTCGCTTTTCAGAACATGAAAGCGTAGAAACTTGCTAAAATGAAGCTGAAGTCATCAGCTCTGAAGGCCAATAGGGCTAATTTTTCAAATTAGCTTTCAGCATGCCTTTAGTTCATTAGATATCCTAGGTCTGAAGGTGACTTCAGTTCTTTGGGTGCTTTTTTTGCCAAAGTTTTTATAAATTGGAATGCCTTATGATTATATCCCTTGAAATGTGCTTCTACTTGGTTTTAAAGTGCCTACTGTGTTGGTGTTGCAACTGAGATATGATGCATGCCACTTGCAGAATGTCAAGAAGCTCATTGGTCTAGATGTTATACCTCATTTCATCATTGGCCGTGGTGACTGACACAACTAATGCCTTGTACTAACATACCACCAAGTTACAAACCATTTTGATTCTCCTTAGTTTAAGAAGACTTCTTTCTCTTTTTTTTTAAATTTATTTCATAAGTTGTCTTATTGTAATGTTTTTTATCTTATTGCAATGTTTTTGGTAGCAAAGCATTGGAATTACATATACGTCATTCTGCAACTTTTAACGGAATGTTTATTTTATTTTGCTGGCATGTCTTTCTCTACGTATCCTCTTTTGATTATCATGAGCTGCTGCTTATTTACTGTCTTGAAAGAATTCCATTAAAGTCATCATGAAGGAGAATACTTAGTTTTTCTAATAATGCTTGGGCAAATCCTGAAATGCCTACCAAGTCCATAAAACTGCTATTTTTACTTTTCACCTCAAGATATTCTCCTCAATCACAATAACTTCTGGATTTACCCAGGCATTAACAGCTTCCACATTTACATTCATAAATACAGGCTGGTGGTATGCATGCTCCAATGTGTATTCTAAAATACTTTAGTGATTTCAGTACTGAAAGATAGCCTATCTGCTTTTAATTAATAGGCTGAAGTTCCTGAAAAGACAATGAAATAACTGAGTAGGTAAAGAAAGTTAAAAAAAAGAAAAAAGAGTCAGTCTTTCAAAAGGGAAGAACATATAGCAAGTGCACCAATTGATCACAAATAGCTGTCTCTTTCAAGTACTTCCAACACAATGAATGTCTTCTTGTAGATCACAAAACAGTGATGTCACGATAAATTATGATATACACACTATTCACTGTTCAATGAGCTTGGCTGGCACTTAGGTGCTTAATTCCAGCTCAGGATCTATCCTCTTCAGATTAAAGAGCTGTTATAACTCACTGTTTGTTTAGAAATAGATTAATGATATCCCTCCTGTTTTCTCAGAGGCAGGCTTTATTCTGCCTAGCATGAGTTATTAAAAATGCTGGCCTTGGTGCCCTAGCTGAAAGATCAAAGATATAAAATCAGCCAACTTTGACATAAAACAGATGCCATATTTTAGCTAAAGTTCCATTTGATATAGGTTCTTTATCTACATGGTTCTACTGATAAAGACACAGCATATCAGAGATAAGAAAAATAAAATGGCTGTGACTTTCGCACAGACTGTACTATACTTTATTTGATATAGCTGGAAAACAGCATAATAAACAGACAAATAAAAAAATAGTTCAGTTTTATTTAGTTCCCAATCAGCCACTTAGCTTTTTTTCATGTTTTGTAAACAATAGATTAAGCGTACAGAGATTACTTGAGATAATGGTATATAGTTTCTTTGTCTGGCACTGCGTCATCATTGTCGTCATCACCATCATTGTAATGCTTCCCAGTTTGTGTCTGATATCCTTCTTCATTCATGAATACTTTCATGTAACCTTTTCCCAACGCTTGCCCGGAGTTGGTGTCAGTGACCTAGCAGGTCTGCTTTGGCTTGGCCTCTTGTCAGGCGACGTCTATATTGTGAATAAAGCAGAGCTAGAGAATGGTCTAAACCAGGTCCCTGACTAGCCCTGTTCACACTACGTAGCATTTGACCCTGGTGTCTTCTGGGTCCCATGCAGTTCTTCTGGCCCACAGGACTATTCTTCGTCTGCTTTTTTAGTTTTCAGTCCAAGGTATCTGAAATAATATGATCACTGTTTTGCAAAGTACTAGAGGCATCACCAGTATGAAAATGAGGTGAGGGTACAAAGGTGACTGGGATAGTGTTGTAGGAGGAGGTAGGGTGGAGAAAGCCAAACCTTACACAGTGTTGACCATGCTGCCTAATGGATTCCTAGTGCAGTGCTGTAGATGTTGCCGCCTTCTGTGCTCCTTTCCTCCTGTAGGCTTTGTGGATACATGCATTGTGCTGGCCCTAAAAGTAATAATTTAGCTCTTTATTGCCCCTTAAATATTGATTCAATTCAGAAAAAGAACCTCAACGTATTACTTTTCCTTCTGTCCTGGCACGTTTAGCCCCAAAATAAGCTTTAAGCTGAAAGGAATGCACAGTTTTCAGTCGGTTCTGGTTGCCAAACAAGAAACCATTTTATTACTCTTTCATCTAAGTTTGCCCATGCTGCTCCAAAACAGGGTCTTCTGGCAGTGCCGTGTGAGAAAACTTGTGTCTTGACATCTGAACCTCCTGAAGGACTCCACTGTGAGTCACAGCTCCTGGCCTGTCCAGCCAGGCCAGCCTGCTAGCACGGGTCTCTCCTGAATTCGCAAGCAGCTGGGACCGTACCTGCATCTTTACAACCTGCTTTTCTAAACCACATGGACATATCTGTCAAAATCTGCATTCCTCTTTCTTCTCATGTTGTGTTCATTGTTCTGTAAAATCAAAGTTTTCCCATGTAAGTATTTTTCTTGCTTATTGCTCTTTCTTGGCATGCAGGTGGTGGGATGCCCGCAGCTGCACAGCCCTGCATCTTCTTTGTTTCTCAAACTGTTTCTGCACTTTCCGCTCATGCATGTGAACATTTTTAAAGAGTTGTGCTGCATTTACTCCCAGCATATGGTCAAACGTGGGAATCCTTGCAGCCAGTTGAAGCCTCTTTGAGGTGGAGGTTGACCAGAAGTAAATGGCTACAGGGGCTGTAGCCTTCCCCCCGCCACTGGCACTGGTGGTGTGGTGCAGCCCCCTGCTTCACACGGTGTGGTGAGGTTGCAGCTACAATGCAGCTCCCATTTTGTTCACAACAGCATCTGCTGGAGGGAGTGTGTGTTATTGGAAGTGGACTGGATTAAAAGCATTATTTTTATGCTCCCACGAGGGAGGACTGAGGGTAAAGAAGAATGTGTGCAGCCTGCAAAGCATGCCTCTTCCCGTGGAAGCAGAAATTTTTCCTGTAATGGAGCCATTACCGAAGCTCCATGGAATATAGTTAAGTGACAAATCCACATGTCTCTGTATGTTCAGAAAGACAGCAAAAATACCCTTCAGAGAGAAAGTAAAAGATTCAGTGCCCACAGCAAAGCCACTAAAAGCAACAAAACACTTCCTGTGGTTTCAGAAAGTGCAGGTCTCTCCACTCTTCTGTACTGTCAGGTTATTTTGTGACAGCCCACACTGCTAACATCCTGCCCATTGCTACAGACAATTTTTCTGACCTGAGCGGTCAGTAATGAGAGTTGCAAATTCTACTGGCCAGGAGGCAGCTCCATCCTCTGGCTGGCAGCATCTCTGCTCCAGGGCTGTTCAGCTTCAGTGAGATCTGGGACAGATCACCCCATGGCTGCTTCTCTGACATAGTAGTATGTGTCAACAAATAAATGTTTAAGAAAACTATGAGCAACACATTCCTCAATCTATTGCAGGGCTAGCATCAGTGCCAGTAAATTATATGCATGCAGAGTGAAGACAGACAGACTTTAAGGATCACATCTTCAAGGCACTTTCAACTGACCACTAAATCCAGATGCTTAAGTATTTAGTGCCAGTACTTTTATCTTTGCTTTCTTACACACTGAACTATTTGTGCTTACAAGACAGGATATCATTGCTGTCATATTGCCTCAAAAAATATATGCGTTTATGATCAGAGTAGAGTTTTTTTCTGACTGAAACCAGAATAATAGAGCAGGATCTGAAACTTTAGTTTTAAATTACTTTAAATTATTTTAGTGTCAGTTCTGCACTAAGTCTGTGTAGGTCAAGAAATATACCCTGATATCACACATATGAACTGCACATACTTTCAAAATATTTTCACTGTACTAAAGCTGATACACTGGTAATTCTTTGAATTGTTCGTAGGGTCAAATCATATAAAAATAATCAAAACCATTTGTGAGACACCAAAAATATAAAGCATCTCTTATTTTGCCATACAGGATGGATGTAGAAAATATATAAAAGCCTTATATATGAGAAATTTTTAAAAACTGTCTGAAATAGGCCAGCATCCAAGCTGAAGTGGAGGCAATGAAAGAGATTTGGCAGATAAATAGAGATGACAGGTGGAGAGAGAGCAAGGGAAAAGGAATTGATCAGTTATAAGTGAAATGTAATTGGCAAGTCTCCATGACATCTCTGTTGAATACGCTTCAACTGTGGTTTGTCATGATCATCTATTAAGCCTCACAGGCACATCTGCTTACTCTGTAGAAGTAGGTCCGCCAGGAAGATTTGCACCAGGAATAAATACATCTCTCTCTCTCTTTATGCATACTATATCTGTATATGTACATACATATACGCGCGCATGTATGGAATTAAATACCTTTTTACACCAGAAAGCCAGGAATCACAAGAAACTCAATGACAATCCACTTCTTTGCTTATTTCAGTTTTTCTCAATTTATTTCCGTTTCCCACTTAGTCCTAAACTTCATGTCTAACTTCTGTTGGATTTGTGTGGATGTGGAAATTTATTAAGGGTGTATGAAGGTGTTAGTCTAAAGTGGTAAGAATTCTATTATAAACAAATATGCAAAATATAAACACTGAGTATTTTTTTCAAAATTGTAGACTGGTTTACTTGTCAGAGCACAATTGGAAGGGAATGCCCTTTTTCTCAGGGAAAATGCACATATGTGCAGAAGGCGGCAAATAAAAAAAAGGTCAAAGTCTCCCATAACTGTTCCTTACAGCACTTTGCATCAATCTTTCATGGGTTCATGCTCCTCTTTCTGTATTATTTCCCCAACTCCACTTATACTGTTTATAATAAAACATAGCTGCTAGAAAATACGATGAAAGATAAAGAGTGATTTTAAAGTAGTTCTGCAAAGGCCTGTTTATATTTCCTGTCAGGTCATTTTTCAGAAGAAGAAAAAAAAATAATACTTGCAATAAACTATAAAATGTGGTCCTTTCACTGATGTATGAAGCAGGCCCATAAGTTCAAGAAACACTGCACACATTTTAACCTCTTCATTCCTGAATTCAGATTTTTTCTGATCATGATATCTAGGATGCTTTATATCCACTGCACCATGCTGTGCTGTATCAAGCATTACCACCCCTAGAGAAAAGTGGTCGAAACTCATTGTTATGTCAGTATTTTCTGTAGTTAAAATATTTCTGTCTCAGTCTGTCATGTGCAGTTAATAAAAAAGCAGTATCAAAACTGAAGTAAGCTTTATGTTTGCTCCTGCAAATCTAGTATTTTCATCCCAGCTAACACAGCACCACCCAGGAAAGGGCTGTAGGCTCACCTCAGTCCCTAGGGATTGAAACCTTCATCTTCCCCGTTTCCCAGGGGTTGCTTTAATCATTAGCTGGACAATAACTGGGGAAAGGAAGGGAAAAGATTGGCTTCCATCATTCCCACAGAGGTTACTGACCCTTGTGAAAATTACGTTAAGAAGCTACAGAGGACTCAGGCTTAGCTGATATAACGTTGTCTAGGCTCCTGTGCTAGCCCTGCTTGGCATGGTGCGTGCTCTGGGACTGTGGGATATAGCCCCGTCGTCTGTCTGGGTGGTCCTCCACTTAGGAGAAGGCTTTGGCCGCAGCTGAAACACTCTCTTCTCAGTCATTTTAAGCTTGTGGTATTTTCCTCAGCAAAAACATGTTCTGTATGTTTGAAGCATCGTACAGTGGCCCTGATATTTGGACTGATTTTTTACTCTGTCCACAGTACTGTTAGGGCAGATTTACATAGCATCATAGAATGGTTTGGGTTGGAAACCACCTAAGTTCAGGTTAGAGATTCCTGTGGCTTTTCCAGAATTTAGACCTTAATTAATATGTCAAGAATGCTAGCAGACACTTAATGGATTGAGACTAGGGCCCAGCCAAAGTCTTGCACCTGCACCCACTTTTAATTCCATATAGGTTGGATCTAAAATTTGAAGCTGTGCTGTAAGAAAAAAAGTGAATGTCACCCATAATGGGTGAAAATTATCAACTGGATCTTTACATCAGAAAAGAATTCATGAGCTGAAATCAGAACTGTGTTTTAAATATAAAAAGCAAATACAGTGCTTACAATGAAGAATTTAACGTGCCTAATCTCAGTCCGGAATAAGTTTGTGTGTTAATGTTCAACATGAAGGTATGTGTGTCTACATCTGTGTACAGATTTATGATGAATGAGGATCAGTTTACCCAGAAAGCTGCAACTGGTACCACTATAGAATTTGTTGGATGGTTTTCAGAAAAAGGCAAGTTGTTTTCTGACTTTATTCTAGATTAACCATAAATATGAGAAATGACCTGGTATGATATAAAACCTCAGGAAAGATCAGTGGAATGCAGACATCCAGTTAATGTAATCAGTCATCAGGGGTTACTTTAGCTCTATGCAAATAGGATAGAGAGACTATTTGTCTGGTAATAAACCCCACAGTTTTATAGAGGCACTCTTACGTGCCAGTTACAATTTTCTCTTTTATGCGCCGCCCCCCCCGATCTTCCCAAGAAAACCTCCCTGGACATATGTTGCTTGTTCTTATTTGTCACTGACTGTTGCTCACAAAGGCCACGAAGTTTTTGAAGAACAAGAGTTGTTTATCAAATCCAGTAAATGTCTAGGCACATGCATCGTGTTTACTAATGACCATGCAGTTGTTCTGTAACAGAGAATTCCAACAATATCACGTGAGAAGGGAATCCTTAATTATTTCGGCCACTCATAATTAGTTTAATGATCTGAGCTTACTTGCTTGATTAGGCTGTGGTAAATGGGTCTAACACGTTCTGGCTTCTTGACTGATTTTTAAAGTATTCCATATAATGTTAACATTTGACAAGTGATTACTCAGAGCCTTCACAATGTGTGGAGAGATATTCACATCCCTTGGCTACCCTTGTCTGCGTGCATATTTTAGATAATACATCCCAGAGCAGCACCACAGCTTGGAAAGGTTCTGTTGCAAGTCTTCTGCTTTTTATTTTTATTATGCAGGAAGTAAAACATAGTGTTACACTGAAAAAAGTGATACATAAGGCTTCTTTCTTATGTACTTCTTCTGTTTATGAGATATTTAAGGCTTTTGTACTGTTAGCTGCATTGCATTCGTAGTCATGTGTTCAGTAACATGCTACAAACTAAATTGGTGGTCCCTTTTACTTTCTTTTTCCATATCTGAAGAAATGTTAAAGAACATTCCTTTGACTCAGCTGGGAGAGGGAAGGGTAGGAAAAGAAACAGAGTACATCAGCATTATGCACAACCGCTACCATCCTCACACTAGCCAGTTCTCTATGTCATGAAACAGCAGTGGGGCAAGGTCTGTGCATCTGGCCCTATGTCCACATAGGGGCACTGATGTCCAGTACACAAACCAGCACAGAGCTCCTGCTGGCTGTTCTTAACTTCCCCTGATCCTACCCGCTTAATTTCTTGTACCCTCTTTGGGGAAAAAAAAGTCAGTCTGCTGTGTACTCTAGATCCACATTTATTTGATCAAAAGACCTAGCTGCCAAATGACTGAGATCTTTTGAGTGGTTTAGGACCTGTGTTTTTTCCCACTTGGCTGATTGTGGAGCTCTAGATTTCTTCTAGCCTACTTGCAAAAAGCTTTGTGTTCACTTCTTGTGTGTAGTGTTATAAGTCATAATTATTTAGACTGCAACACAGACTTAGTTCCAGATGCTTCCTCTAGTGGGGAAACTTCCTGTTCAAAAGCAATCTTTACTATGCAATTTATACACAAACATGCTGTGTGTACTATATCCATAACATATCCGAGTGCTGCAAAACAGCAGGTTCACTTGTAAGGACACAGGTCCTTCTCCAGGAAGCCAGCCTTCAGCCTTTTCTGCAGCCCCTGGCTTTGGGTGCTTCATGGCAGGCTTTTAGGAGAGTTTCATTAATTTCTGATGCTAAATACGCTAGTGGTAGCAGCCTTCTTTATGGCAGTTGTTGCAACACTTTCAGTTCTTCTTCGAAAGCAGAAATGAGAAGACAAACAGATTTGCTTTGATTTCAAAACTTCTGTTTTCTCTTCTACCATATTTTCACGTGAAGATTTTTTTCAGTCTCCTTATTTATGCCGACTCTGCCAAGTCCTGCTGTTTACACCTGTATGTCATGGACCTTCTAACTTACAGGGATGTGAGGCAGGCAGTTGGTAAGGCCATATTCACAAAACTGTACGTACCACTGGACCACCTGAGATTTGTGAGCTTCAAAAGCCTTGCCTCAGTGCCTGCCTAAATCTGTGGGGGCCTTAAGTTCAAGATGGAAAATCTTATGTTCCCAGGGATCCTCAAGTTCCCTTTCTGCAGCAGTCTCAAAACATCTCAGACTCAGGGAGCCTAAACAGCTTAATCCCTATATTCCACTAATGTGCCATTGGGTTGCACAAACAAGGAGTTAATCTGCTGTTACTGGAAAGTAGCTTCAGAGCACATGTAATGCATATCCACAAGGTTAGGCTCTACATAAAACACAGTGGCAGAAAATGCTTTTATTTAAGATAAAAAGACAGCAGGAGCTACAAAAGAGCATGTTCCTTTGATACAGCTGTTCAGTGGCTAGAACCGGTACTGGACCTGTGAACGATGACATTTTAATGTCCTCTGCCCTAAGCCACTAAAGGACACACTACCCACCTCTGAGGAGGAAGCCCTGAAACCCAGGCTGAAGACTGCTCTCCTGCTAACTTCTGAAGGACATCTTTAAAGATTAACTGGGTCAAAGAAGGAGTAGCCCTTTCGCCTGATGACTGGAGCACTCAGGAAGAAGAAACCTGGGCCTTGGAGCCTAGTGGATTTTTTCCGTATTTTTACAGCAGGGCAGAACAGAGAGCAGAGCCTTGGACTCCCCAGCCAGCTCCCTGACTGCGTGCATGCTGCACGGCTGTTGCTCAGCCTTCCGTCGCTCACTCCATGCAAAGATCTACATGTGTGATTGAGTGTTTGTTCCTGCTTCTTCCTCTCCAACAGACACAATATATGCATACGGCATGTATATATGTGTGTACACGTACACTTATCATGCACACACATACTCAGGCGCAAGCACTGGCAGCTAGGGCATTCATTCTCTTGGCAGATGGGGAATGTTTTGCTCAGCTCAACTCAGCAAAAGCAGGAACCATGACTGCAGACTTATTAATAAATAAAGTAAAATAGCAAAAGGAAAATTTTAGTCTGGTGACCCAACTGAGAGAGAAACAATACAGTCACTAATCTAGCAGCTACACTTTTGAAATGGAGCCAGATGCACTGGAGACTGATTTGTATCCTGTAAGTGTTTAATATATAAAATTTAGATTTATATTCATATATGTGATTTAATAATGAATTGAATGACTGTATAAACCTTAGATTTTGTTGTTATTTATACTGGAGGAGTCAAGAGAACTTCTTGTGTCAGACAGCTAGCTGCTTGCAAGTCGTTTTTCTACTACTAAGTTAAATCATTTGTATTAGGATAGTTTTCAGTTTATGTACTGTCTTCCAAAACGTACACACTCATTGGAGGGACAAGCAGTACGCTTGGCATGAGGCTGCACATGTGGAGCTGCCAGGGTGCTCATCGACATCCAGAAGGTTTTTGGGCCAGAGAAACTCAAAATAAATTCGGTCTATATGCCAGCAGGCCCTGTGCTTGGTGGTTGTGGTCAACAGTCAAGGCAGGGGGATGGCTCTTCCTCTGAAAGGTGTATTCAAATGGCTTATCACCTGTGAAAAACATCCAACAAACACTAAACTGTGTGGGCAGGCCCCTTCTCTTTTCTGTTTAGCAAACTCCCTCAGGTGCTGGAGTTATTTCAAAAACATTTTAATCATTTTCTTCTTGTGCCATAATATCTACAGCCCTTGTTAAAGCCCCTGTAATAGGGTCAGCTTGGTAGGACCACTAGCTACTTTAATTAGAGAAGACAGAATGTGTCAGAAACAAAATAGGGGAAAATGGGATGAAATACCTGCCCCAGGCCTGGTTTTGGTCTGGTGGTGTTTTTCTGGATGGCAGCAGACTGCTCCGTCCCCTTTGGGTGCCAAGGAAGTCGCTTTCCTCCTGCCACCGCTGAAGTTTGGCATTTTGCCTCTTAGCTGCAGTGTCTGCTCCACTGCCCACACTGAGCTCTCCCTGTCACACCCTGTCTGCCAGGCTGCCTGCGCTGCCCCAGGGGTGCTGGCTGGGAGCGGTCCCCGCTGTCCCCCAGCACAGCCCCCCGACGCCACAGGCAGGGCAGGGAGCCCTCCACCTCTGCTTGCTGCCCTGGCAAAGAAACCTTACAAATGGAGCTGAGGAAGGAAATGGCAGACCACAAGGCAAGGCAGCAGCAGCATAGTCGGGAGCCAGACTTTAGGTCTTTGGCCAATAAAAGCATTAGTAATAGCAGATTGGGGATCGTTAAGGGAGCAGGCAGGCCTGGAACATGGCTGGAGGTCAACTAAGAGCTGGGAGCAGGAGTGGGAGAGAACAGGAGACAGGGAACAGGCTTGGGAGGCAGTGGCAGGACAGACGGGCCACCTGCTTCTTGGCCTAACCCCCATCACCCAGGTGTTGCAGACTTTTTGCTTTCTTGATCTTCTGTGACCACATTTTCATCTTGCCCATGTGCCAACAAGACAAGCTGATTGTGTCCTGCCAGCTGAGTAGCAGCCTCCTCAGATCATCCCCCTCCCCAGCATCCTAACCATCGGGCCAAACCATCCATATTCTGGACAAGATTTCCTGGTAAACTGAGCATCATGAAGCAACTAGTGGGCTACACTTGTATAGCAGATGGACTCATATTACATCTGTGTGGCATGCTGCAAGCTTAATATCCTGAGTGGTGCCTGGTAAGGGGTTGCACTGGCCAGATGTGGTCTGTAATTCAGTTTTGGGGCTAAACTTGACTGGGGCTGGTGGATGTTCGAATGGGTTTCAATAGGCTTTTGTTGGTTAAGGGCTATAGAAGGTTTGGTAGCTTTGAGCACATTGAAGAGAAGCAATATGAATCTCTTTCTCTGCGTCTAGCATCTCTCCCAAGCTATAGGAATCACAGAAAAGGCCACAGGAGAATTGCCCAGACCTTTGGGGCCCTGGGAGCAGGACTGACTGTCATCATGCTGTCTTTGTGGTGAGCATCATAAAAAAGTAAGACTAGCCAAACCGGATCAATCCGAAGTTCCTTCTAGCCAAGTGCCCTGTCTCCAACAGTGGCCCACAGTGAATGTGTTAGGAACAGAGTAAGAACAAAACCAGACTTGTGGTAATAATTCCTCAAAATGTTCCTCCAGCTTCCAGCATTCTGTGTGGCAGCTGAGGGAGTGCGTTAAGGAGGAGGGAGAAGTTTAGAGCTTCCTTGTGCTGCCTTCCATCCACATGAGACGTGGTTCAATCCCACGTTGCAAAAATATCACAAAAGGGATGGGAAAGTGGCAGCTATTTTGATTGTGACCTGTGGCATTCCTGAAATTAGGGGTGAATGGTGACAGTGATGAATAAAGGCCAGAAAATATCCCAAGACTTTCCGAAGAGAAGAATGGGGGGTGGAAATCAGGAGGTATTGTCCCACGTATGGTCTTTTCATGTTAGTGTCTTCTGCTGCTGCTTTCGAAAATATGAGTTGACTTCATATATTTTCTCAAAGCAAGGTTCAGGTGTTTTAGGTGTTCATAGGTGCTGGTTTGCAGCACCTGTGAACAGTGATTGTCCATTAATGAGATGGTATTAGTCAGTGTTTTGCAAACTAGCATGTTTGTTACTGCAGTTCCTCCCTGTACTTAGAATAGAAAATAACTATGGTAACTGTGGCCTCTGCTGTCAAACACTGACTTTTGGAGTAGTGCCTGTTGTACATTGGCTCCTGCAGTGAATGTGTCTATGTGTGCTCCCTATAATAAATAAGCAGGGAAACAACATATAAAAAACATTCCAGTCAGGACTGCAAGGGGACTGCAAAGTTCATGACCATTAATTCTTCCTCCTCAAACATTTCTTGCATTAAAAATTGAATGAAGTGATGAGCCAAGGAGTAGGGCTTGTGAAAAGCTTGTCAGGAATAAATATTTAGAAAACTTTGCTATTATAGCATCATTCCTGACAAGTTTATCTCAAAAACTCTTGCTTTATACTATCTTCCAGCCCAGAACTTGCACAAAAATGGACGTTCAAAGTGGTTCCATCTGAAGCGTATTCAGGCTTTCCATATGTGTTTCTAATGCTTCCCTAGACACCACTTTGAACTATTTAGGAAATCTCAAGGGCTGCGTTTGTTTAAGATTGGTGAACAGAATGGCACTGCAGCCTGGGAACTACACAAGCAAAAGAGAAATACCGTCCTCACGAAATACACTGTGGATGCCTTGAATTACTTTGTATTATAGCGGTTGCTAAAATTAGCGACGGAGTGTTATTGTTGTGGGAGCGCAGGGAATGTGTTGTAGCACAAGCAGAGCTCCAGCGGCAGCACCCAGGGCTGGCTGGGACGGGAGCTCCCACTGTCCTCCCTGCCTGGAAACGCCATGTTTCTCTTACATTTCCTAATTTTAAAAAAGTGTTACTTTCACCCTTCATCGAAAATATAAAGTGCCTCAATTTTCTTTCTTTGAGCACACTAAAAAGTAATCATTATTACTGTCTGCTTAATGCTTTAGTCCTTGCAAACTCTATTGTGAGTAAACACCTCTCACATGAGCAAAGGCTGCAAGGACTGGTCCTTGGATGAGCAGGGACCCTTCACGTGGGTGAAAAGAGACTTTGCATTTTATTTGTACCTTCCAGCAATGGCTTGTTATTAGCTATTCATAGTGTCATCCAAATTAGATAAAGAGAAACAATGAAAGAGTGTTTTCTCCCAGGTTGTCATAACTATTTATTTGTTATGTTTTTCTTTCTAAAATAAAGAAAACTGTGGCTAGATCTTTCAGCCCAAAGGCATGTTCCTACTTCTAGCTGTGCTCCAGCCCTCCTGTGCTTGTATGTCCTCAGACTCCTTGGGAACGTGGAAACAGAGATATTTTATTTAAGGAAACAGGAAAATGATCAGAAGATTGGCAATGCTCCCTGTGTTTTTATACAAGAGAAAGAACAGGACAAAAATGTGCAACTGCAGCTTTGCCCATCATCTGGAAGAAAATAATAAATGCCTAGCTTTATACTTCAGATATCCCAGTCACATTTCCAGTTCCTTCTTTCTCCAGCTTTACAGGCCCAGACAGGAGCAGGGCTGGGGCCACCTCATTATACCTGTTACCTGCTTTGACACCCACTGTACCAGCTGTTAAGCCAAATCCGCCTGTTCAGTTCTGTAATCTGTCCTGTGTGGCAGACCCTGTCATATCTGCATTTTCACTATTACTGGTCAGGACTGGTCTTGCTACAAAGTCAGCTTCAGATCAGACCTGCTCTTGGGTCTGTCCACTCCAGTTTTACAGGTTCTTTCTAGACAGAGAGTAGGTACGGTGTAGGGAAGCTGGTCAGAGTGGGGCTTTCTCTTCACAGGGAGCGGGCAGCTCCATCACTGTGCCACGTACCTCAGAGCATGCCAGTGAAAACAGAAGTATTTGCTAAGGGGAATGTTTGTGAGGCAATTCCAGACACCACATGTAGAGTAAAACAAATCTTGTTCATTGCAGGATATTAGCCCCTTTTACCAGCACGTTGTCCTGTCCTTCTCCCAGGTAGCAGCACACATAGCTGGGCTTGCAAATGAGCCTGCAAGTGAATGAAAAATCAGCTAAGAGGAACCTGGGTGTTTTGCAATGTAGGTCATTGTATTTAAACATCTCCAACAACGCAGCAGAAGTCAAACAGCCAAGCAGAAGATCCTTTCTTTCAGGAACCTCCCCTCAGCACTATACCCCCGTTGCAGGAAAACAGCTTTCCTTTAACCACTTTGAGTCAGAGATGTTTTGAATCAGGTGCATGCAGAGAAACTCTGGTGAATTTTCCACTACATTTTAAAATGCTATCCTTCCCCTTGGCCCCCCAAAACTGTCTGCTCCACTTCCCTGCCAGAGGTTGCTACGAGGACAGGAGAGATGTGTAGCAGGTCCAACCTGCTTATGCCTACCACAAATACACAGATGCTGGCTGGAGGCAGCAGCAGCACACAATAGGTCTGCTTTAAACTTGGTGCTCCTAGGTCTCCAGGGGTTGTGCAAATATTTGCTTTGCTCCGCAGTATCACAGCACTCCCTAAGTTTCTGCTCTGAATGGGCCCAAAACGCTCAAAACAAACTCAAGTGAAACTACCATTCTTCAGGTGGTTTTGCACTGAAACCACATCAAAATACATGGTCGCTATTTCACAGAGGGTTGTGGAAAAGTATATTTAGAAAAACTGAAAAGGGCAGTGACATTTTGGCAAACTGTGTTATTAAGGGCCACTTTACACTGAATGGTGGACCCAGAGCTCTCACGCATTAGGATGAGCAAAAATACATGCTGTCCGTAATCATTCAGCAGTATTTTCAAGACATGCTCTTTCATCCCACACCATTTACCTTAAAGATGTGAAACCATCAGGAGAGGTCCTGGCTCACCTTCTCTCAGTCCAAACGCCTGTTGCAATATCAGCCATCCTCCCTTCCTAGGGCAGGACTGGGGCCACAGCTGAAACTCAGACTTGACATTAATGTTATCAGAGAGTATTACATGGGAGGAAGTGCTGCAGATGACAAGCCGTGATTATGTTTGCTGAAACACCAGGGCTGGAAACAATGATTATAGAAAAGAACAAGATTAGTAGCACAGAGTGACCAGATTAGCACTTGCTGAGCTGCTGTAGCTCGAGGCTGCTAAATCCCCCCCATACCCACAATACAAACTCGACTGTCGGAGACTTGACTTAAAACTATCCACTCCTGTCACCACAGGTGAGCTCAGAGACTATGTGATTTGCTTGCACTGGGGCAAACTTATATTTAAATTACAATGCTTGTATTTTCCTAAACCCTTACATTTTTGCTAACAAAACTCAGTCCCTCTTTTCAGTAGTGACACTCTAAGTAGAGTTCAGTAGGGATTTAAAATCCTTTTGAAAACAGGACATACACATCAAAAGCATTGGCAGAGCCCTGAGCATCAGGAGCATTGTCTCTCCCAGAAGGAAATAGGTGGCTGCGCGTGTCTAGACTGAAGCTGCTTTGCTGCAGAGTGCAAACAGAGCTGATTGATAGGCAGCTAGCTGTCCATTCCCAAATATGTAGTCACAGTCTACAACATAAAGAGCTTAACACTGCATGGAGCAGTGGCTAAATGCCTTTAACGTCTAAATTACCTTTAAAAGTGTAGTCTAGGCTCTCAGGTCGCTTCAGCATATCTGACTGTGTTATCCTAATGACTGAATGATGATGCTTAAGAAGCATTAGGTGACACATCTGCAAAATGATTTGATTTTTTTTTAGATAAGGCTGTCATGAGTAGAAAAGTAATCTGTCAACAGTAAATAGAGGCATACAGTGAGAACAGTGAACACTTTAGGAAAACAAAGACACAGGTGAAGGTGGGACAGTGTACCATGGAAAAAGTCATCATTTTTATCAAAAGGATGGACAAAAAGGAGAGAAAACAAGGCTACACAAAGCCCATCTTGAAAGATGTCCTGAAGTGCTAATACCTCAAGAGGCAGGTTGGTGATTAAGGCTTGTGTTGACATTTAAACCAGGAAAGGAGTAGAGGGCCACATCTCAGTTATGTCTTTATCCCTTTGGGATCTGATTAAAATGGAACTGAAGACTGATGCTATGATTCAGTACTATTAGGTTGGGCTTTCAAAGGGACAATGTTGGTATAGAGGAGATGTATGCAATGACTCAAACTGGGTAGTGAAGGGGATGCACTATAGCCAGGGTACAACAGTTAGGCAATGCTTGCTAGTGCACACTGCATTTTGAGGTAATTATAACATGTTTTTTTCTCCAGATAAATTATAATCTCCCATTTGTATTTATTCAGTAGGCCCTGCAACCTGCTGTTGAAGAGAGCATCAGAAGATGATAACGACTGGTTTCTTCCCTCCTCCCATGCTACACACTGCTCCAGGTTATGCTCAGTCACATACTCTGGAACAGACTCGTGTTTCGGTGTGACTTTTGATTTCTGACACCACAGATTGTGGGGACTGGCTGGTATTTTTAATTCATCTGCTACTAGTACCAGTGAGGATTTTTTGTCTGGAACCACTTGCCTGTTTGTTTGTATTCCACACAAGGATTTACAAGAGACTATAAGAAATAAAGGAAGAGATAAATGGGAGGAAAAAAGGCAGAAAAAAAGTGAAAAGTGATTCAGAAATGTGTCTGTTCTTTCCGTTCAAGCCACTGTACAGAAACTATGCTTCTATTGTGGGACAAAGACCTTTGAGCACAGTAAGATGTGTTTATGCTGCTCCTATCAAAGAGCCTTTCATCTCCACAGAGCAAATTATTAACACATTCCACTGAAGATGTGGGGGTGGAGGCCTGGCCTTGGAAAAATAGCTGGCCAAAAATGAACATTTTTTTTTATAAACACTTTTAATGATAGTGAATGGCACCTTGCCAAGACCCTTATGCCCAGTGAAGCACTGCAGGCTGATTGTTTGTCTGGAGAAGTCCCGTGGGCTGAGCCTTTTGTGCCGAGGAATTTCTCATTTGAAAGGCAGTGGTGTGGGAGGTGTGGGCCTTTCCAGGTTCATCGAGTTAAGGCCTGCACTGCCGGTTGCCTTAAACCTGCACCAGAGACTAATTTTTGTTGGATGAATGAACACCTACCTCTGTTCCAGGCGGTAAATCTTGGCCTTTCAGGAGAAGCTCAAAACATGATGAGTAACCTACACAAAATATGCAGAACAGCTCTGTTAACAGACTACTCCCCATGCACTCCCAGCATCCTGCGCAGATGTCTGGCTACCTAGCAAAAATTTTGCTTACTGTTATTCTATGAATGAGTAAGTATTTTATGTTTTCTCCCTTGCCCCATGGATCAATATTGGCTTGCTTAGGAAAAAGGCTCATATTGTTAATAAATGGATACGTGAAGTCAGTTTATCAATAAATCTGTTAAAAATCTGGGTTTTTTTTCACTAGCTGTTTTTCTGTTTCATTTGAAAGTAGTGCCATTATTTGCATGAACATCGTATTTCTTCATTGCTATTATTGTCACAGCACCGGATGTATGTATATATATAAACGGATTGCAATGAGTTTGACAGGTTCCTGTGATTCAAAGGACAGCTGCTGTCCTTGGAAGACAATGTGTTTCTTCTGGGGCAGTGTTTAAGTAAAGCTCGACAGGCTCCAGGAAAGGAGAGTACCCACGGGTTTCTGTCCATGCCCGAGTGCCTCTTTCACACTTAACATTTAGCCTTTGGGCAGTCATGGACCCCAGGAGGGAATGGGAGTTTCTGCGTGCTTTACTTTCTAAGTGCTTGTACATCTCTTGGATGTTTATGTCCTTGTGTTAGCTGATTCCCAGTTAACTTAAGACATTTAAGGAGACCCTTCTTCAAATGTTTTTTCCAAGATACAAATGTTCATATTGAACACTGGGAAGTACATCTGGAGTTTGAACTAATCCACTTGCCAGTTGCAGTTTGCAATGCACAGGCTGGCCCGTAGTTAACGTTAAGGAATAGTGCCAGCCGAGATGATAAAAATTTTCAGCTTCCTGCTGTGAAAACAGACATTTCATGCTTGAGAAAGTGATCAGAAGTGGGTGGAAAAAGCACCTCCAATTTGTGGAAAACATCAATATTAAAAAAATTAATCTTGTTCTGATCTCTGACAAAACAAAGAGTTAAAAAGTGCTCTCTGAAAAGAGGGAAGATCCTGGTTTATAGCATTTATATGCTTGGTTTATAGCATATATAGCATACACAGTTTCTGAGCTGTAGGCCACAGGGGCCCCATAGTCTTAATTTGAAGGCAGCTGATCTGAGACCTGAGGACTTAACAAAGCCTGGGAACTGCCAAGAGCTCATCAGCTGGGAAGCCAGAACTCCTGGGTCCTTGGTCACCCTTTGGCCCAACTGGACAGGTGAGGAGAAATCAGGAAAAACATCTAAAAAAATCACGCCATGTAGTTAGAACTTTTGCATTTGTACAAGTTGGTGATTTCAAATAAAAAACCATCCTTGTCAGAAATTTTCCAGCTATCTTCATTTGAGTGACAGCTGAGTTAGGTACAGGCTAGTAATACAGTGTTTATAATCCAAGGGTTGGTAATTCAAACACAGGTGTTCTGGTCCCTAGACAAAAATAATCTCACTCAATGAGTTTTGCTCTGTGTATATACATGCATATAGATGTGTAACACATGTACACACTCTATATGTTACTATGATATTGATAAATACAAGACTTCATTATTTTTGAAGCCCATGTGGGCAGGTTTTGTCAAAGGTGAAGTGTACCTTACTGACAATTTGGCAGCTGTATCTGAACTTTAGCAGTAAAAATCTTAATGTATCTCTCAGTAAGGCCCATTATAGTTGTTTACCTCAGATGGAAATAAGAGTTTCTTAATTTCTTTGTAATACTTTCTTTATACTTATACTTCTTTATAATTAATCCAAATGATGCATTTTCAAAATGTTTTCATGATAAAATTTTAAACTCCCAGTGTGAACACTGTTTATAAGGTGTATGTCCTCACTGAACTCAGTGATTAAAGCCTGGTTCCCCCACAGCCAAAAGCAAAGCTCCTGTTTGATTGTGGCAATGCTAGGATTTCACCCGGCCAGCTTCACTGACAAACACATTTTCCCATTCACTCCTAGCCTCATTTTAGCTTTTCTTCTCCAGAAATCCAGTTATTTGGCATTATTTTTACTCAGTCAGCTCTTCTCTGTTCTGCTGGAGGACGGCTGAGTCCAAGGGATCAAAAGATTCCCAGACTCTTAATCTACCCTTACTTAGAGGGGTTTGTTTTGTTTTGTTGTTTGCTTGCTTTTCCACTGAAAGCTGTTTCCCTGCTCTACTTACCCTGCGTGAGAAAGTCTGAGTAGAAATAGTCCTGAAAAGAGTGTCTCCGCAATATCTGTGATCAGAGGCATCCTGTCCCCAGGCCGGTGGAAAGCTATTGTTCAGAGAGAACTGGTTTTGGGATTCACACTGCCGAACTCATCAAGATGTCGCTTGCTTTGCCCTGGATGCAGTGCAAACAGGCACATGGGAACAGTCCCTTCTTCAGAAACCTTATCAATCTAGTCTACCAATTTAGGCATTAGGCAGTAATATGAGTTTATTATGTATCTTACATACAATGTTTTCGGAGGCTTTTAAGGGTTAAGCCGAGTAAGACTTCTTTCTCAGATGTGTCAATCTGTGTAGCTACATCGCAGCTGATATGTTACTGAGGCTATAAACACAAGTAAGCAGCAGTTAAACTGTGAAGTGCTTAATAACCACAATGTTTGAGCATGTGTGCTTAAGATTAAAGTTAGAATCCATCCTCATGCTCCTAAATAAAATAAGAATAAATTTAAGAGCCTCCTAGGACTCTATATTGCTCCAAGAGGCTCATCTTCTAATTTTAATCCCTATTTCCTACACATTAAAAACAATGAGGGTCCAATGGCTATGGGGGATCCCATGACTGTTTGGAGTTTGCTGTTTCTTTAGCTGCCGTTCAATGTGCATCTTATAAAAATGCTCTAGGCAATACAGTTCAGTTTGCTGCTTCAACTTCTTGTCTCAACCCTGCTTGCAAAGCCAAGCCCTTGCTCAGCCTGCAGTGGTCCCACATTTGGTTTGACTATAATACTAAATACCAGACCTCTACTTATTTCAGACTCTTGATTCCCTTTTGGCCAGCACTCCACCATCACTTGTGAATATCAAGGTATGCATAAATCAGCTCTTTTCAGCGGTATAGTTTCAGAAATATAAACAAAGTGTCTATTTTCTGAAATACTAAAATCAAACTACATCATCACAAATGTCTTGCTTGCTGTATTTTGAGTTGTGTAACAGGTCAGTGCTCTGATGAATCATAGGGACCTGACGCATTTATGTCCTGCATGTCATGACTACACTTTGCGGGGTCCTTCACGACAATTTTCAAGATCTTCTCAGAGCGCTTGTGTTCTACATGATTTGGCTTAGTTCAGGGTGCATTTGCCATTTCTGAAGCACTAGATTAAGATTTCAAATTCCTTATTGTAAACATCAGTGCTTTGCCTTTGTCTGTGTTCCTAAGGGACCATTTGGACTGGGACATTTGTTTCTAGATGTCTGCTCTTCTGCACATTTGTTGTCTCTAGCCCTCAGGTGTGGGGGCTAGAGTCCTATGCAGTTTGTGATCCATAATCTAGGTGCTTAATCTAGGTGCTTAGTCTAGCCAGACCTGGCTTTTAAGGATATATTGGTTTTTCTTTGGCAATGAAATTTGGTTTACAATGTGACAGACTCTGGTATCAACTAGGCAGGTATAAATTCCAGGTGTCCCTTAATATTTTGAAAGGAACAGGACTGTGGTGGTTTGAAGTAAGTCTAGGTTTAAATAAATTCACACGTGGATGAGTGAAACAGGCATTATCATCGGAATGGGATTGGTGTGTCAGTCTGCTTTCACTCCTTTTGGTGTGATGCTGAAAAAGGGAAGCCCAGTGCTTGGAAACAGTCACCTTAATCAGCTGCGAAGGTAGAGCTCCAGGACTAACAACTGTGTGGCTGGCTCTTCCAGTAGGATATCTGAGACATGATGGATAAGGATCCAGTCTCATTAGCAAGTAAAGTCCGTGCAGGTTTATTTCAAGTACTTTCCTCCTTACAGTGGCCCAAGGACAGACAGACTTGACATGAAGGCAGTGACAAACACCAGCTCTTTGTAATGTTCTCCCAGTCTTTGGCTTTCCAACTTAGTTTCCAATTTCTCCTTAATTATTTTCCATTACAAATTTGTCACTGCTGCTGGCAGCTGACTTCCCCGATTGGAGGCAGGAAGCTGCTAATGGGGAAACACCTTTCTCTGTGTTGGTTGATTTTTCACCAAGGGGGTATTTCCTAGGATAGGAAACTGTCAAAGGAAGTGAGTATGTTGAGAGGCTGGGAGGAAATGGAGAGAGTCCTGGATGATCTGCCAACAGCACTGCAGCTGCTCCAGCCCTTGCACAGTTAAGATCTTAAAGTGGTGGTGAAGCCAAAACTTTAAGGAATCAAGAAAGTGGGAAAAAATTCTGCCTGAGGAGAGCAATTGTCTTGGTGACATTAGTGAATGGAAATTGAGATGTGAGGAGGGAGACTGTTAGATCCTCACAAGGGGAGCAGAGACTGGTAAATGCTGGGGGAGAGGCTCATTCCTCAAGGAGAAGGAGGAGTGTCCCAGAAAATCCTCCCTACTTATGGGGTTGCCCCTGTTAAAAAAGCACTTGCACTCACATAAAAGCCATGTATATATTTATAAACATATGTGTTATACTACTATCAACCTTGATCTTTTTGATGGCTCTATATTGGCTCATCTCTTCAGGGATAAAGAGGAGACTCTTTGGAAACAGTCAGGTACAGTGCAGAGCCAGAGTGAACCCATGCTTAACTCTGACTTTATGACTTTATGCCTTCACTGCATACAAAGCCTACGTGGAGAAGTCTGACTTGCCACTTGCTAATGCTGTATGATTTAAACATATCAAAGCAATTGATGGTGGCAAAAAAGAGAGCAGGTTGGGTCTGAAAGCAAACTAACTATCCCAGCACCTTGCCATTCAGGAAGGGAAAAATCCAGAAAGTTGACTGGCAAAAGGCATTTCCCTCCTAGTTGAGCTAAAAGAGACCTTTCCTGAGCTGAAGCTACCAAAGGTGTCACAGGAAGACCAAGCACAGCAGCCAGTAGAGAACAACAGGACATGCAGGGTCAGCCTTGGCTGTTTTGTGTTCCCTGAGTTAGTCTTTTGGTGTAAATCCTTGATACTGATCTATGAGCTAGGATTTCAACTATTCCTTTTGAAAAGGGAAAATTATGCAAACCATACGTTTTGCTATTTATGGGCTTGTTGGGAACAACTAAACTGGTCTTAGATATGCAAAATGTGAGGGAAAAGCTTCTAGCTTTTTTTGCTGTATTGAAACTCCTTCAGAAATAAGGAAGTGAAGAGCTCACATAAATCAAGTAACTGAAAAAAAATAGCAAGCATTAAAGGATCTATTTATATAAATGCTTTTTTATATATTTTGATTTATAGGTAACTGCCTAGCTGGGTTAATTTTAGATCAGCTGTGTTATTCATAAGGCTTTGTCAGGATGTGTGGTGTGTTGTATTATTTTTAGTCAAGGGTAAGCCAGCAAGTTAATAAGAATCACTCTGGGCTTCCCACTCTGGCATGCAGCAGCTCCAACTTCAGAGAGGGCTGGGGAGAGGAACAGATGCAAACAGTTTGTCACACTTTTCTCCAGCCATTATCTCACTCCCTGACCTTGTGATAGCGGAGCAGCAAGGGAGTCCACCAGGTATGCGGTAGCAACCCATTCCTAACAATACACAGCAGCCATGGCTTGCAGAAGGACTTGTGTTGTTGCTTCCTTCAAGGATGGCCAGAAGGTGGTCAGGGTGCTAAGTCAGTACAGGCATAGATACCCAGCAGTGCTTAGGACAGCGTCTCTGTGTGGTCTCACCTTGTGCCTCCTGATCACACCCTGAAAAACAAAGCTCTCCATGCTGCTCTGTGCTGACAGCGATCATTTCTGGGCAGTACAGAAGCGGTGCTCCCCTCTGCTTTGGCCCTGTTACTGTTTGATAACACAGGCTGCTACTTCGCAGGCATTTGTCCATCATGTTGTGCCTGGAAACTGGGTCAGAGAAGACTAGCTTTTTGACATACACTTTATAATCGTCACTCTTCATTGTGAACTGCAAGGTCACACGACTCAGTGGCCTGAGAAGAGGCATAGATGCACTGAACCACTGCCAGAGCAGCTGAAAAAGAGCTCCTATTCATTGCAGATTACATGTTTTGACGTAACTCTGACAGAAAATCATACCTGTCAGCTCCATGGCAGGCTGATTAGGTTAATTAAGTCCTTGCCTATGAGTACAATAATTAGAACTGTCAGTTGTTTAAATGATGATAGAAGAAAGGCAAGATTCAAGGAGAAGCACTGGAGTTTGGAAGTACTAATGGTATAGAAGGGAATCCATAACAGGCAGTGATTTAATACTTCCCTTCGGGCAACCTCATTTATGAATAATGATGAGGGGAGGAGAAAATTGTGTCCAATGGGGTTTGTTTTGTTTTGCACTTAGAGTAATGACAACTGAGATGGTCAATGAGTTTTTAAATCAGATTTATAGGCTGCAAGCATAACTGTAGCCTGGGATAACCTTGGAAAACTTCACTCTTTTCACAGGGAAGGTCTGCAGAACAAGGAGAATACCGTATATTTTCTCATCCTCTCAACAAAGGTATAAGAAGCCATCTAGTGTATTCTTGTAGCTTTGGATTTGTCAGTAAATGCCGTGCGCCAGGGTGGTAAGTTATAGTAGTAGCACGGTTAGTAACACAAAACGGGAAGAGAGGGAAGCTGAGAGAAACAAAACCAGGAAAGCCGTAAGGCTAGATAATACGACTCTGCTCAGTCCTGAGAAGACTCTTAGGAAGTTTGATTTTTATGCCTTATGTTTTTAGATGTAAATACATTTGCAGAAGACCAGAGAAAAGAGAACAAAATGACAGCAGGTCTGGAAAACATAACTTGCTAGGAGCAGAGTTGGGTTTGCTTAGTTCAAAACAAAGAGAAGACTGGGGAGGAAGAGAGGACGCTCATGGTAACACCCTTCCAGTGCAGTATGTAGAAGTGTGATAATCACTTGAATCCCATGGCAGCTTGGGGAGGGACAGGAAGAAATCACCTTACATTGCAGCAGGAAAGAGTATGGTGGAACTGGAAAACTTCATAACTGTTACCATGGTCAGATATTAGAGGAAGCTGTCTAAGGGTGTGGTGAAAGTACTGGAAAGTGTTAAGAAGATGATGGGTAAACATTTATTTGCATTAGTGAAGGAAGATATCTTGCCGCCTCTTACAGCTCTGTACATTGGTGACTCTGTAGGGGATTATGATTTAGCCATGTTCAGGTTAAGATGCTAGCAAAGCATCTCCTAGAGGAAGTCAGGAAAAAAAATAAAAATAAAAACAGAACAGGATGGAGGGAAAAAGATCAGGAGCAGCAAGACAATTTTGGGAACTGTGACTAAGAGGAGGTTTGGAACTATGGGTAGATCAAGTTATCCAAGGAAAAGTGCAGAGTGGCTTGATAAAGAGTCAAAAGCCTCAACAAAGCAATGCGGACACACCAACAAAGGCTGATGTAACGACAGATGGAGAGTAGAAATGAAAAGGTGGAGAGAAAAGTGATGGAGACTGGTCATTTTTTGTAGAAGTGAGTATGACTAACAGCAGAGCTGAGGAAGAAGGGAATGAACAGAGCGCTGAAGACCTGGCCATGGAGAGGTCATTGAAAGCCTCAGTCATGCACACACTAAGGTACTGTGTCCCAAGGTACAAGAAAGTCTTTATTTTAACCCTGCAGCATTAAAATCAGATTTAAAGAATGTAATTCCCTGTCTTTTTTTAAAGGGCACATCTGCCCCTAATTTTCTAGCATGCATGCATACACCACAAAGAAATAATGTAAGCCAAGCTTTAATTAGAAAAACCTTCCAGAAAACATTAACGACTTGTCTTTGTGAAACTGAACAGTTTCTCATCAGACTAGCTCAATCAGAGAAATGTACTGTTAAAAAGTCTGTGTAACCATAACTGATGTTCGGTTTAATTTGGACATGGTTTGGAGAAGGAGAAGTAACGCACGGATGTGAGGTTCTCAGCCATTTCCTGATATTGCTTAAGAAAATACAGTCACTGTAAAGCACAGAATGTTTCCTAAGCGTGGCAGTGGTAACAACCTCATTTTTTATCGACACTAGATAAGTTTTCTGGGTGGCTGGCATCAGATGCTAGAAGAAGCTCATGAGTTACATCCGTCTTGAGGAGAAGTGCCAGAGCCAATCCCCTTCCCACCAGCAGGGACTGTTGACGTGTATGAGCAGCTTCACCAGTTTAATGAATTGGGTCATTAACAACAGTGATTCCTCCGGGTAAGGATCGCCTTTGCTGTTTTGTGTTAAGCAGAGGCATCTCCAGCCAGCACCGTAAGTCCTGCTGCCTGCCCGCTGCCACTTATTAAACACCAGTTGTGGAGGAAACTTCACTGCAGCTTTTTTTCTACGGGAGAGAGGTAAACTGTGTTTAAATGGCACAATGTCACGCTCTGCTCTGTGACTATGGTGAAACTCAAGTGGCTTTAGCTGGGGATCTAAAGATGAAAATCAGAGGCTTCTGATAAGCATGACATTTTGTTATTCAAGCCCTTCCCACACAGTGCTCATCCTTGGGCTGCACTCAGGCACCCATCTCCTCTGCTCTTGTTGATGAATACAGAGACAGTTGTGGAGCCTCTGCTTTATAATGAAAAGATGCCTAAGTAATTAAGAAATTAACAGAGACTAAGTCTCCAAATCATGGTAATGCCCTGAAATCAAATTAGAAAGAGAGTGATGCTGTTTACCTTCCTTTCAATGCTATCTAGCTTAAGGGAGCCAGGGATGTCCATGCTACTGCATCAGGAATAGGAAGCACTACAATTTTATTTTTGTACATTTTTTTTTCCTACAGATCTACATGCTGTCATACTCCACATACTAAAATCAGGCTAGTGTCTGCCTCACACAGTATTTTGTAAACTGAAAGTGCTTTTTAAAGAAAAATTATTTCAGGCTTCAACACACAAAGAAATTATCACAGGATCGAGAGTCTCTGCTTCTCGACAGGAAGGGTGCATGTGCATGCTCATCCTCCTGCAAGTGTGCGGGAAGCTGAGGCGGCTGTGTTTCACAGTGAAACAGGGAGAAGACCCCTTGCATTTATCGCGGGGAAAGGGCTTCATTGCAGGCAACACACAGTCACTGAACATGGTGCTCTAATGAGATCCTAGGGTTAAGGGCTCAGTTTTTACAAATCACTCAGCAAGTGGAAAAAAAACTGTTTCAGCTGCGACTATAGGAAAGCTTGACTGAACTGGGCTACATCCCTTTTAATTTTATAGCTTCTGAAAACTTGTAAAAACTCTTACCTTCAGCCCTACATTGGGCTCTTAAGTCCCTGTTTTGAGGTATCTGCATAAAAATGACATGGCTTTCTTGGGCGGTGGGGGTCTGGAGCGGTGGTGTGAGTGGAGCTGGTGCAGTGGGTGCAGGCTGGGAGCAGGTCGGTGTGGGTACCTGAGTGCAGCCATCCAGCCCTCGCGCTGTGAAGTGCAAACAGACAAGCACTCGCAGACCTTCTGTACCCTGTAGGCTTTGGATGTGGTTTTGGTATGCTTTCATGTGGACTTCTTCTGTGTAGGGCTGCTCCTTTTGGACTTACCAGAGGTAACAGACCTCCAGTCAGAGCATCCACCCGATTCAAAAGTACCTGGGTGCAGGGTTCACCCAGAGGGATTTTGTCTCACAAATGGTGATTTCAGGGAGGACCTTGTGGTATTCTGGAGGTATTGGACACCCAAGCAGGAGACAGCATAGGTCATCTGATGCCTTCTTGCTCTGGATTTACAAGGTAATTGCTGAAGCCAATAAGGTATAATGACCAGTATATTGTATTTTATAAACAAAAAACAATATAGGGCCAATCTTGTGCTGAGGAGGTAAAGGCTAATGGAATAGCCTTAGGGGTCTTTGAGCATATGTATTTCATAGGCTGATGAGGATGTCTACATTTATCTGGTATAACACATGCAAGTTGCTGATGACATGAATGAGTGAGTCAGGATTAACTGGAGGCTGGCTCGTAAAAAAAAAAAACAACAAGAACCAGAGGAAGCAAGCAGTAAAACCTCTGATAATAATGACAGGCTTTAGCTGCAAGATGGATATCAAGACCTAGGATTTTAGCCCTTACTAAATTAGAGGCTGTTTGGATGTGCAGTTATATTTCGGGCATGACTCTACTTATAAACAACAAAAAGGACTTCATGCAACCTGCCAATTTACGCAGATGGACAAAGACAGCTTTGGAGGCTTAATAAACGCTTTTTTTGTTTTACAATACTACATCTGTCTTAGATAATGCAGGAACGCTGTTTAATAAGATCTTTCATATATGCTTCCAGTTTAATATCTCTCCATAATCACTTCAGATACTCATATTAAAGAAATTAAACTAGACAAATGATACAGTGACAAGAGTCGGATCTGAGGAATGACATAAGCCAGAGAAGCAGACTCCATCTGTAGAAATGCCCTGGTCAACAAACTAATAAAATTTTCTTTTCTTCCCCCCTTGACAAAGGCTACATTTTATTAAGCAAGCCCCTTCTGACAGCTGTGTTAATACAATTAGATGTTGTTGCTGAGAAACTAATCAGAGAAGTATCTGGTAATAGGTTAGATCTCCTCTTTGATTTAAAAGCAGAGTGAAGTTTGAAATATGACCGTTTAAAAATAGTTTCAGCCTCTGAGTTGCCATTGTGAATAACTCAAAACTCATGTTTGACTAAAATCTGACAACTCAGACAGAGTTTTGACAAGACTGCAAAACCAATGGTGTCCTTTCTTGTCTGGTCTCACAGTCATTCTTATCAGCATTCAAGACTTCATCTAATTTTTTTATTTGGAAAAACCCAGAAGAATAAAATATAGAACTGAACCTCAATGAATATAATCTCATGTAACTTCTTTTACACCAGTTCATCCCAGAAAAGCGTGTGCCCATTTAAAATTTTACTACATCCTAAATCCAGTAAGGATCTTTACTTTCAGGACTATTCCAAGTGCTGGAGTTTAAAGATCATTAGCAAATATATTTAATTATGCCTATATTGACTGCCCCACCTCCCTGCCTCCAATGACCAAGTTTTGCATGGAAAAAAAGGAGGAGGCAGAGATTGCCCATGAACATCAAAAGAGCTTTGCATGGGTAGAAGTGGATGTCTGTCTTGCTGTCCCAGACATTGCCGCAGTTTGGTGCCGAAAACATTTTCTCATTGTGCCAATTCCTTCATAGTAGCGTACTAGCACGCTGCAATGCCAGTTCTCTGCTTTACATGGCTTTACAGAGGGCTTTTGTTAGCAGAGGTTGCTGGAGGAAGTTGCTCAGGTCCACTGAGATCCACCCGGGTCAACCGTCAGACCTGTGCAGCTGATGCTTACAGTAGGGGAAAAACAATTGTAAATGGCTCCTCCGTGGGCTTCTGGAAACCAGCACCAGCCCTTGGCTGTGCGGAGCATATTCTCTCTGCGACGCATTTGCTGTGGGAGGCTGCCCACAGTTGCAGCAGCCCTTCCTGGGCGGCCGGGCCGTGGCCCGCGTGGGGTGGCTGTGGGTGGGGGTGAAGAGAGCCCTGCGCAAGTGCCAGGAGCTGCGAGGAAGGGCTGCCATTCACACAGCCCAGCTTGCCCCTGAGCCTCGCTGCCACATTTGGCACACGGTGACAGTGTAGCCTCTGTTTGTGTCAGCGGCTCTTTTAGTCAGTGTGCATTTGGGAAGTCAGCTTGCTTCAGAGAGAGTCGCTTTGGTAGGGAAAACTCAGGTGTCCCGGTGGAGGAAATTCCCTCCTCCCCACCGTCATTTGCAGGCTTCACAATCCTTGCTCTGGGTAGGTGATATCTTAGGTCACTTGAGTATTTCTCATGAATGACCCATGCAGAAGAAGCAAGGCAGGTCATACGTGTGCTTGCATGTGCCCATGCATGTATAGGAAACTAAATTGCATGGAAAAGACCATGAAGTCTGTGAAAACAAGGATTTAAAAGGTAAAAAAAAAAAATCAAAACCGAGCAGGCACAGTGTGGAAGAGCAGAGGCTGTTGCAACAACAGCCCAACAGGGAGCTTGTTGCATGATCTTGCAGCCTTTTGCAGATGGTGCCAGTCCTGCTCTGCTGTTTCTCCCTCCCCTCTCCCCCCTTGTCCTCTCTCCATCCCAGGTGTCCTGCTCCCCACACCAGCAGGGCAGGTGCTGTGACCACAGCCTTGAGGCCTGCTGCCAGAACGTCCTCGGCAGCAAGGAGGAGGGACTGTCGGAAGATGCCTCCCCTGAGCCACGCTCGGCGGCACGGTTTGCACAGGGTCCCACCACTGGTGCTGCCTGCGGCCGAGGAATGCTCCGGCTCACGGAGACCGGGAGGGCTGGTGGACCAAGCCCCGGTGCCTGTCAGAGGGAGGCAACTCCCTGATGGAGGAAGTCAGCAGAAACCGGCAGTGTTTTGACAGGAGTGTGGTATTTTTGTTCTCCTCTGCAGTAAAGAGTCCTGTCCAACATGGGTAATCATTAAAGATCTCTTAGTCATCATTAACGAGTGAGGAGTGGCAGCCCCAGCATCTCTGTTCCTCAAGGGCTGTGTTGCGTTATTCTGCGAGTCTGCTGGAGTATTGCTTTTATGCGTGTGGCATAAAATCAAAGCAACCCTATTTAAAGTCTTTTCCTATAGCATTTACTGATCATAAAATAGATACATTTCTGAACCGTTGTTCCACAAACCGTTTTAGGCTCTATTGTAGACTAGCTACCTTACCTGCTGTTATAATTTACTTAGATTCTGTGAGAAAGTAATGAGTGAGAGGGTTTTTTGACAAAATCCAGTTCCCACGATTTTGATTAAACAGCAAATGTTTAATGTCCCCTGTTATTGCATTTTAATATGTATTTAACAAAACTCCTTAAAAACGAAGCCCCAACCCTTATCTGCAGATTGACTGATGCAGAGGGCCCTTGCATCACAGTTTGCTTTCCTCACTGCCATGATGCCGATGATTTAGAGTCTGTGGTCTGGTGAAGCTCTTCTCCACCCTAATCTGAAAGGGAGAAGCAGCAGCTCCCCAGTCTGACACTGGAGCTGGTAATGCGAAAGGAAATGTCCTGACTTTGCTCTATTTCTTGTTGTCTGCCATCACTTACCAGGAGACACTGCTCCAGCTGGATGTCACAAGATGCAGCTACATTTTGTTCTCCTTCTTCCTAAACGTGGCCATGACTGACGAGGTGGTGATGGAGACATCTCTGAAGAGTATGAAGGGAGCACAGAGAAGCCTCTGATCTCTCTGCATACCAGGAGGTGAACTGTTTGCTGGCCAGCTGAACTGGCTTAAAGTCTCCATGGGGCTTCAAACTTGTCCCTCCGCCATAACAAATGGCTATATATACCATGGAGAGGAAATCAAGGGAGCCAAACCTGAGGATGACTGTTTGGATTGGAATGGAGCAGAGGCGGACATCTCAAGAAGCAAAGTCTTGATCACCTCTGATCTTTAAGCTCTTTTGAACATCACTAAAGAGAAGAACTGTTTCTCATCTGGTTAAATCACTCTTCCTACCTGTGAGTCCCTGACTGGGTTGAGTTGGCCATCGTGGTGCTAAGCAGGTGCTGCAGTCCTGGCTGCCCATGGCGGTGGGGTTCCTGCATGTGGTTTCAAATTCTTTGGGAAAATAATTGCTATTGTGAGCATCACACACACCCGCACACACAGGCATATCATGAGTAGCATGATATCATGTTCAGTTCCTGCAAACTGTTACTGTTACTGTGGGTTCTCATCATATGGCGGACTACAATGCATTCATTTTTTCTTACCAAAAAGTCAAGGGAATAAAACATACTCTCTCTGATTAACAAAGAAGCCAGATGTTCAGAATAATTTTTGAAGCATGAGCAAATTCAAAGCCAAATTAAGCAACTATGTCTGGACATAGTCTTTTCAAGCTCTGTTTTCTCTCCCTTAAGTCTCTCAGCATGAAAAAATAAAAATCGTGCTGGGTGGTAACACAAAAGCTGATGATTAATTGTAACCTTCTCTCAGGGGTATTTCATTGCTGGGAATCATGTCACACATAACCCTCAAATGACTCTAAGCATTATCCATATGCAGTAAAATATTATAAAGATTTCTCCCTATATTCAACCCTCTTACGATCTAAATAATGTCAAGGGCTCAATTCTGCTTCCATATTTAGAATTTAAGCACCATATTTGAAGGACACTATCGGCTACAGTTTCAACATGAAAGGCAGAGATTCACACAGGACATGTCAAACTTACTCATGACGACATTGAATGGGTTATGACTTCGTGTAAACGTTTGCTAATTAAATTTTTGAGAAGTGCAGGTGTTTGGTGAACAGTGTGCATATTTGTATATGCAAACATGGTAACTGGGCTTCCGCAAGTAGAGAAGTTCTTGAATACGTAGTTTTGTATAAGCCCTATAGAACAATTAGCTTATCTGTTCCGTAATCAAAACAAGGCAAGCACAAATTCCTCAGGGTGTTGGTTTATGTCTTTTACACAACGAAAACTTATCCACCTTTCTAAGTCTAGGAGCCTCTCCAGAAAGAAAATTCAGCCAGACTGTCAGTTTGGGAGTATACAATCAGTCAATCCTTTACAATGTTTTAGGATATATCTTTCTTGATGTACGACTCAAGCATGCATTGCACACTGCAATGCATACAGATGCATGCACATTGCACACCACTACTGTAGAGGAAGGTGCTTATTTTAATCTAGAAATAATTTCTTCTTGTGAGCTTGGTTTTGGTCTGGTTTTGATTTGTTGTCTTTGTTTAGGTCCCTAAAGGATCATTTAGGAATACAAGTAACTTACAGAAGCTTTGTAGGATGTAGACTTTGGAAAGTAGCATGACTCGTTGTACCAGAATCTACCGCTGTTGAGCATTAACTTCTTAATAATGAAGTCTTTCAAATGAAGCACTACTGACACAATAGCACACTTGAATGTAGCGGCTTGGCTGAACACAAGATAGAGATCATTTCCTTTATCCTTTGTCCAATATATTAACTTAAGATCTCTATGTATGGGGAATTCTCATTACACTACACTTTTCTTAAATATGAACTCAGTACATATACCTCATGTATATTTTGGGCTATTCACTCCGTCTACCACATAAAAAGGGCTGTTCAGCTAGGTATGGATTCTTTTATGCTAAAGGAGGTCAGGACAAACTGTGCTTTCCTTTGTTTATCTTAACTGAAATCTTATGACAGATTATTTTTCATTAATCTGAAATCTATAATATATTGCAGCAGAACTAAAAGCCAAGCTGATATCTTTGCTGGATCTCCATTCTTAACTAAAGTACAAAGACATTGTCATTTTAGAGCTCCATAACCCTTCTCAACTTGCAGAAATGAAGTGCCTTTTCTGAGTGTCAAAAGAGGAAGAAGGTTGCAGGTGTAACACTCACAAGCTGGAATGAAGGCTGACCGCTACTGTGGAGTCCTAGTTTTGAGGCACTAAGGATGTGCTTTCTCCCTGTGTTCAGCTTTACACAGTGCTAAAAGCAGCAGTGATGTCAATACAGCTGTGAATACTGAGCATTTATTCCAGTTGGGCCTGAAAGTCTCAAGCTAGGCACTGAAAATCAGACCATCTGGAAGATGTTAAGCTAAAGTGATTTGACTCTACAGCAGAGACAAGGAAAAATCCATTTTTCCAGAGTGACCCCAGAGCTGAGCATGACTGGGCAGGTGTCCTGTGGGGGAACCGTATGTGGTCAGTAATTGAGGTCTCTATCCTGTGTCGAGGTGGGGTTTGGGAAGAAGAGGAGTTAAGGTCTCATAGGCTGTTTGGGCATCTCAGTTTCTGGGTATTTAACCTGCTCTTCTAATGTAACTCTGTGTGTAAATGTTCACAGGGTTCTGGGAAAACAAACTGGAAAAAAAAAAAAAGTAGAAATGCCATCATCCAGCATGGCATTACTGTCACATACCGCCAGGGTAGGTAAAGTAAGTCTCATGGCCCTGGCCTCTGCCACGTGAGCTGCCACAGTACTGGTCAGCAGTACTGGTTATCACTCCCTGCCTCAATGCTGGGAACTATTTTCCGTGTATAGAGCATTTTGACTGTAGCTAGGCCAGCCCAAATCTCCAGAGACAATTTTTCATCCTTGGCTGCTTGGAGTAAAACAGGTTCTGGAGGAGAGCACTGACCAGCAATGCCTTGGCCGGGGCTGAGCATGAGCCGTGGGAGTGTGGGGAGTCCCGATTCTGGCTCTGGCCCTGGAGGGGAAGAGACATGAGCACACGCTGTTCCTTCCCAGTGTGACCCTTCTGTGTTGTCACTCTTCACTTGTCTTCAACCTTCTTCCCTCACCTAGCCAATTTCTGTAGCCAGCCCTTAATTTTGTCACCCACTTCCAAGGTGGGACTTGGACACCTGATATTACCCAGGGAATCTGGGGTTAAGACCACAAGGAAAAGCCTGCAGAGCTTCAGGCTACACTGTGCGTGGTAGTGGGCAAAATCTTCAGTAGAAAAGGTGCTGAGACATGCGAGGAGCTACCAAGCATGTGCAAACTGTAAATTTGAAAGGTCTATAGCTTTGCCAAAAAGTCACAGACTTCATGCAAAGCATTGTAGCCTTACCTCAGCAAGAATTCAAATGATGCTTTTCCTATCGTTCCAGAGTTTCCAGAGTTTAAACCTTTCCAGAGAACATTTCAGTCATGGCACAATTATTTTTGAATATCCTCAAAATAGTTTTCCTCAGAGCGAGACTTCTAGGGGTAAAAATGGTCCAGGGTGAGGTAAGGTCCATAGCATGGAAAATTTCAGCCCAACATTTAAAGTCTGACAAAACTCTCTGCAACAGAAAAGCGATACCCCTTGCAGGATGAGTCCTGCGAAGTCGTGCATCTGAAGTAATTAATCCATGGAAAAGCAAGCACTGGAGCTGCTGGATACGCATGGAAGCACCACACTGCTGTTTCGGTGCCCAGCACAGTAGTCCCCTGGGAAAGTAGGAAGAGATTAGGCAAGCAGCCAGAATTTAACCAGAACTGCACCGGGGTTAACACACCCTTTCCCTTTTCCTCCTCGTTTTTCCCCTGGAGAAGCGGTATGGGCTCTTTCTTGACCACAAGAGGTCAGGGCCTCCCAGCGCAGCCCCTCGCCGGAGCACCCAGCCGCTGCGAGCACTGCCCCGGCATCCCGGCCGGAGCGGGGCTCCCTACGGTAGCACCCAGGTGCAAGAGGAGGATTTAAGAGCCAAAGCTAGTTCATCTGTCAAAACACAGCACCAGGGGATGTGGCTACCGCCTGTTCAGGCACCATGCTGTCCTTCCTGGGGGCTGAGGAGGGGTTACTGCTGTACTTCGTGTCGAAGGGTCCCTGGAGACCTCAGCTGAGCTCATACAAATAGTGGCAATCTATGCCATAGGGAGCCCCCGAAATCTTGCTGGACAAGGGAAAGAGGAAGAAGAAATGACTTTTTTGGTGTCATCCAGTAGATTAGTAGAAGGATGTCACATCCTCTGACAACACCTTCGGGAAACCACCCTGTTCTTTTGTGTATCTGAGGGAATCAGAAAGCTTCAGGGTTAATCCTAATAATGCTAAATTTGGCTGACGGTACTGAGAATCTTCACTAATTTTAGGTAGACAGGCCTCTACTTCAAACTTAAATTTGTCAAAAATCTGATGCTATTCCTCTTTTCCTCCTTCCCACCATCCGCTTGCTGTTCAGGAATATTCCCTTGTTGCTGCCTTCCTTACACTGGACAGCTGTTTGCTGCAAAATCTCTCACTTCATTTAGTTATGCTGTGCACAGAATAGAGGGGCACAATCATTCCTGAGTCAATGAATGTTATACTCATTTAAAAGAAATACAACAATATTCTGGGAAGCTGTTTTCAACATGGAAGGAACACCCTTGCCCTGAATCGCCTAATGTTTTAAGATACTGCTTCCGATACCAAAACCTGTTAAATTTCAAGTTATTGCTAAACTATTTCTGTCCTGACTTTAGACCAGTTTTGTCCTTTGAAGGTTAAGTTAGCCAGTCTAATATAAATAGCTTTTTCAGTATTAGAAGTTTGTTTGTTCCTAATTTTTTGGTGTTGATTCTTAGGCAAACAATAAATAATTTTTAGAACTTTCTTTCCTGTTGCAATTTTACTGAATACTCATTTACATGTACTCATAAAATAGATCATAAAATAATAGATATCCAATTATATAAATTGCACCCTATAATAGCTGTGCTCTCTTCCTAGGTATCTATAGAATACACTGACTTGAGCTGCCAGCAAGAGTCTTAAAAAGAAGTAGTCTTAATTTTTCTGCATTTTTCATATTTTAAATCCCTAATGTGCCCAAGAGTAAAGTTATTTAAATGCATGTTTTTCACACTCAGACTGAGATCCAGCTGTATAACCTTAGAAAGTCTCGTACAGCTTTTGTATATTGGAGAGAAAATAGAGAAGGAACTTGATCCTGGTCTATAATTGACTGCAGTGGGAGAACAGATTTGAATCCAGTGGGATCCATAATCAAGTAAAGAGGCAAATTGAGCCTAGTGATTCAAAGGTGACTCTGAAGAAACTAGAAACTAGCAGATGTTTGTAAAACCAGGAGTATCTGCCTATTGGAACAGCATACTAA
The DNA here is from genome assembly GCF_018139145.2 of Gymnogyps californianus. Taxonomy (NCBI): domain Eukaryota; kingdom Metazoa; phylum Chordata; class Aves; order Accipitriformes; family Cathartidae; genus Gymnogyps; species Gymnogyps californianus. Next base: position 64,820,844 of record NC_059500.1, on the reverse strand, counting down.
GGGATGCAGGAGGAAAGCAGGCAGTTTTCAAAGTGTCTGTATCTGCCAGGGATGGGCAGGGGACATCACCATGCAGCTCTGGAGCTGATGAACGACTTGCACCTGCTGGACTCCGCAGGTTCTCAAGGGGGACCTGAGTGCTGTGACACTCAGTGCGGTGGCCCGATGCGGGCCTTTGGATGCCACATGAGCCCAGGCTGCGTGTCTGTTCCCAGCCAAAGTCTGGGTGGGAACCCGCGAAGGTGAACATGATGAGCAGGAAACAAGAAAACATGTGGAATTAATCAGTTCCAGTGAACTGACATTTTCTCATTAAAATGTGTTAAGTCAGGCCCATGGAGCGGAGAATGGCTGCCATCCCTAAAATTACATCCTGGTTCTCACACAGCCTGTTTATCCAGGAACCGAAACTGGATGATGGGTCCTTCCAGCTTCTACATGAATTCCTGGCGCTTGTTTACATTTGTGGCAAGTTTGGATGGTTTCTCGACTTCGTTAGAAAGCAAGAAGCAGCTCTAAAATTTTCGGTGATCCATGCTCAAAAATGCTTTGCAAAGGCTTAGTTGTGAAAATATCAGTAAGATTTTGTTTTGAAAATAACACGTCCAATTAAACTTCTTCAGCAGTTGTATCATTTAAATAAGCTTTTAGCACACTTTCTGCATTCAGAATTAAATGTTAAGGTCAGAGATTTGCTGTTTTGCCCCTTACTTCAGTGAAAAGAGAACATATTCATGTATTATTAATCTATGCACATTTTAATATCAAAATTAGTAAGAAAAACAAGATAAGCTGGTTTTTTTCTGTGTGTGTGAAACAGCTGGATTAATTGTGGTCAGATGCTGACTTGAGTTAATGGGAGCGAACAGGTTGCTTTAACATAGAAGTGCAGCAGTTTGGAAGGAGAATATTTCCACAGGAAAAGACCAGAAGTTGTTTTCCAGCAAGCTCAACACATGAGGTATATTGTGTTCTAAATAAGGGATCCACAAACTGCTAAGGAAGAAAATACGACTCTGAGGGACCTACACAATACTAAGAGGTATATATCAAACAGATTTGCCTCTTGGTTTTTGGACTTATTTTTCTTGTTTATTCCGATCTTCTTTACTCCTAAGTTTATATTAGCTAGTGTGAAAGTAATCAGTGTTATATCTCTATCCCAAACAGCGGCATAAGCCCAAAACCTCACAGCCAAGGTGTCTCATGCATCCACGGAGAGGATCCTGTTGCAGCGCATGGCTGACGGGGATTAGAGTCACCTCCAATGCTGGGGCTGCAGGACAAGGCGTGAGGCATTTCCCGACATGTTCCCATCCTGGAAGCAAACCGTTTCCCCAGGATGGCCAAATGTGGACATCCTGAGATTAAGTCTCCTGGGACAGCAGCTCTGTGGGCACATCTGACTTTGGTTTATGAGGGTATGTTGGGATCCTCCTGCATGGAATTGCAGCAATTTCTTCTATCATCTCATTTGCGCGAGAACGGCAATTTCAGATTTTATGACACCAGCTCCCTGTCCTTCATTTGCACAAGCCCAGCGTGGTGTACCTGACACTCCATGCTCAGGAATGGCTTTGTTTTCAGGGCAATCTGCCCTGGGGCTTGGGAGCTGCAGAAGTCCAGATTGCACCCCTACGGCCACTGGATGCCTTTCTTCAGACTTGCTCACCCAGCCAGGTAGCTGCGTCCTCCATGTGCCAAGGGGCAAGGTGCACTGCAGATTCGCAGCATTCACAGGCAAAGGAAGACCTGGTGCTTTCTCTGCCCTCTGCCCTGCTCTGCAGCACCATGTTTTACGCCAGTCACCAGCTCTTGTGCTTTCAGTGTATATCACCATTACACCTTTATCATGTCTCTCTGCTTTTATCTCTTCCAAACACTTTTCCCATTTTTATGTTAGCCAATACTGACAAGTGTCAGTCCCATGTTGAGTACATTTATCCCTCAATCATATCAGTGTCACCAAAATTAGCATTGTGCTGAGCACTTCATAAATCCTGGGCTCAGCTATGTCCTCACTGACACTGATGGAAATTAAATGTTATTTTGGGGTATTCATCAGAGTTGCAGTAGTGCAAAACCTGTGCAAAACGTGCCAAAGCGCAGCCTGTGATTTTACACAGAGCTGTAATAAAGCAATTTCTAAGGTTTTTCTACTGTGAGCTCAACTGATAGGGTAAAATCTCTCCTGACTGAAAAAACCTCAAGAAATGCTTTGTGTTTCCAGATGGGCACCTTCAGTGCCAGTAGTTGCCTCAGTGCCTGTTGAGTTCAGCAGGAGTGGCAGTGGTGCCTCCCAGCACTGAGCTGCGCCCTTCCATTGAAACTGCATTTGTTTTCAAATGTCCGTGCTTAGCAGTTGCTGGGCAGTTTGCTTGGAAAAAATAAAACCTAGGAGCTGGGGTATGAAATGCGAGCATCCGAGGTGCTGTTTCTGATAGGACACACCGCTTCTGCTGTATCAGTTGTGAATACCTATGAGCTGGGTTCTTATCTGGAGAGGCAATCTGTTCCTCTAGCTATGGATCCTCACTCTTTAGTGGTGAGCTGACTTGGCTTGTCTTTAAGGTAATCGGCAATATGGGTCCTTTTTATTTTGACCAGAATCCAAACATCTCTTCCTGACAACTATAGTGAAAGTAAAAACATAATCATATTCATAACCACAAACTGTGCATGATGAAGAAGTCACATGAAGTTTCCTCTGCAAGGTATTTAACCCTGATGTGCTGCTTTAACTGCTAAGCTGTACTTACATACACAGCTAAGAGCAAGCCCTCTTGTCATGCATTTGTGCACAAACATCCCACATTACCTCTTGTAACAACAGCCACATTATGCTTCCTTGCACAAAACCAGCTGTCAGTTTAGATTTCCTTAATCCTGTCAGATTCCAACCCAGCCAACTAACAACCATTATCTATGGGAAACCCTTCTGTGAAATAAAGCAATGTCCTTATTGAAATGACATGTCATAAAAATTAGTTTGGTCACCAATCCAAGGAAATACTTTGTTTAAGTTTGAAAATTACAAACTTGTGGTATCATATTCTCTGGTGCTATAGATCTCAGAAATGATGAGCAGAACAGCACAGAAACAGCACGCAGGACCAGATCCCTGCTTGCCCTAATCACATAACACACTTAAATGGTACAATTGTGTTTTGCAAGTTGTTGCTATGTAGACAGCGCACACGTATGGGCAATGGCATGGTAGTCTCAGGCATAACCTTTCCAAACTCCATCAATGCAAACAGGAATGTGAAACACGAGGATTTTGACCTGGCAGAGTAGGATGGCTCATTCAAAAGCAACCTGCTACCATCAGTGAAAGAGTTAAATGTGACAATCGTTCCCCAAAAGGACATGGTAATAGTTTTTATGGGCTACTCTGCGAAAGGCTAAGGAGAAGCCAAATGAAAGGTGCACACTGCAGAGCTTATTTCTGCCTGTGGTAAACAGGAGGCAGAAGGAAACCAGGGTGTGTTTCCTGACCCTGAACACAGAACACCGTATGGATCACATCAATGAATGACCATAAGCGTCTTCAATGCAGCGGTCCTCAGCCTTCTTAGCCCACAGTGAACCCTGCAAATAATTTATGCTTCCCCACGTACCTGGCTCACTGGGCAGGAGGAGGGAGGAAGGCTGAATGCAAACTCAGCCCATAAGGACCATATCTTGCTAGCTGAGAAAGGGAAGCCATCCCAAAGTCAAGTCAAATGGTTCAAAAGTGTTGCCACTGCCAGGCTTATAAGCATATGACACTTTGACAAGAACTGAAGCTTCTCAGGGCACTGACTGGGGAAAGCTAAACATTTTCTCCAGGTTTTTCTGTTTTGCCATTGTTTTTGTGCATTTGTAGCATAAATAGATTGCAGAGTTGCTAATCACAGTCAGTTTAAAGCCACGAGTCATTTTTCAATACATCAGTAGATTGTCTTAAAAAGAAAACTCAGAACTATGGGATTTTTTTAGTTACATTGTAGATACCATTAGAAGCAACTAAGGAAATGTTTTCTGCCTTTTTTTCCCTCCACAGCAGTCAGGGAGAAATTTATTTTTTCTTTGTAATGAAAGCTGCGACCTTTATCTGTTTACAAGATTTGGCATCAGGGACTTTCAGAAAAAAAATCATGATGTATAATGGGACTCATAATAAAATCCCAAGAGCTGCCAATGCATACATAATCTGATAATTCTTTTACAGGCTGGTCATCAAAGACAGTAAAGTTTTTAGTGTGTTCAAATGTGAATGTCTTCATGACATTTTAAGACACTTGATAATACATTTGTGAAAGCAAGGGACCAGATTCGGGTTTTGGTTCACAAAATAGAATACAGCCCACCACTGTGCTATAACCACACAAATAAAAATATGTACTTCCTTGTTTGGGAGGAATATCATGGCTTTTTGAAGATAACTTTTATGTGGAAAAGGGAGAGGGGTTAGTACCTTTTCCAATAAATGCACTAAATACCATTTTATGAGCTTTCCTTTAAAATTTTGCTTTTCTAAATTAAAATGATGCTTCTTTACTAATAGTTACTTCCAGCCTAATTATTTTGGTTCTATCGAGTTCAAACTGCTATTTAGAGAGGGAAAAAAACCCTGCTGTGGCCTGTTCCCTGTAGGCTGATGGAGGCCTCTAGGCAATCAAACTTAATCAGGGCACTGTCTCAGGGTCAGCCTGATCTCTGCAGAGATCTCTGCAGAGGCTGCAGCTGAGGTCTTCACATGATGTTTGAAAGTTGTGCACATTTTATATAAAAGATGACAGGCACAAGCATGCAAGAATCCAAAGCATGCAAGAAAGGTGTTTTAACAGGATAGCAGTGCAAGCCTGTTTTCAAAACTCAGTATTAAATCACATGTAGCAACTGTATTTTTGGGAACAGAAAAAAAAAACCTTCCCCAAAGCATTGTTTCTAGACTAAAAGCAAACAATAAAAGGATGGTCTCGTGGTAAAATGGTCGGAGAAAAGCTGGGGGTACAAATCTGTTTCCATTACAGACCTCCAGTGTGATTTTATGGCAGTGTCTGTGCTTATATTTCGTTCTTCTGCTGCCAAAGAGAGACAGCAGTACACCCTTTCTGGACCCCTTTGTCTGTCCAGTCGATTTAGATGTAAGTGCTTAGTGGCAGACACTCTCTCCTCCTCAGTGGCAGAGCAACACCCTGCACAATGAAACCCTAATCTCTGCTGAAGCCCAGCGATGCTGTGATAGCAACAGTAAGAACGAAAAGTGCAGCAGTTAAAGGCAGCAGAAAAACATGGTTAGGCAGGATCACCTCAGATGAAACCTTTCCAACTGGCTAACTACTGGGGTGATAGGTGAGTAGTACACATGGTCTGGCTGATTATTTTCAAAGCAGAGACAGCTTTAGAAGTCCTACTGCTCATGGACATTGTCAGGTCTCCTGTCAGGGATCACAGCTGAGCCAGAGCTCCTTGCATCCACTCTGATGGATGAAAGATTTCGAATTCCTATACATGGCTCTTAAAACCTCAGCATGTGCGTGCGTTACGGCAAAAAGTCTGTGGAAGTTGTTAAAGTTTCAAAGTCAAACACTCAAATGCCAAGAAACAGCAACAGAACTGTAACTCAGCCCCCTTCATGTGTGTTATGATAGTGTCCCAGCACTACTGTTTTGTGGTATTGTCCCTCCCTTGTCTAGTGCAGATGATGGATAGTGGTTGAGTAGTGTTAATTATGACTGCTGCCATGGGAAAGATTTTGGAAAAACTGCATTTACTGCCACTCTACGCTAGGGTCAAGCCTACGACTGTCCAGAAATAAAGGGCCTCCCTGTTAGAAGGTTTAGGGAAAGGAGCACAGACCTCGAAGTCCAGATGAGTTTGGAGAACTTTTCTATAAAAAAGTCAGGCATGAAAGGAGAGGCAGTGCTAGATGCAAAAGAAGGAAAGGAGCTCTGATGGCACCCTTCATGGCTGGAGATATTCAGTGGGCAAAGAATCCTGTTGGGAGACTGAGCCAAAAGGGCCAGGTCCCACCATCCCAGAAGACCCACCAGCACTTCTCCTGAAAGCTTGCAATGGGCAGGACAAAAAGCGCAGGAGAGAGGACATGGCCTTATGGTGAGGGTGATTTAAATATTGCCCTGGAGAACTGGATTCTGTCCCTGCTCATGCCACAGGATTTTAATTGTTAGGAAAATCACTTAAAACTGGTGGAAATTCTCTGTAGGTTCTTCCTCCTCTGGTGTCTGTTTCCTGAAACATCTGAGTCTGATTTGTAGGAGGCCATAGTAGATGCTGCAGCAGCTAAAGGCAGTAGGAACTGCCATCGTGTCTACACATTACTGACCCCAGCCTGCCTCACTGGGCCTCAGTGCCCCAACCATGAGAAAGAGATCAGCCACTTTCTCATGACGTGGCAAGGGTGAATGCCTCAATACTTGTGCATCGAGGTGAAGTTGTGAGCACCACAGCAAGGAATGAATGAGCCTGTTGTCAGTGCAGCAGTTGGACACTATGCTGGAGACACCTCTGTACCGCAGGGCCACACGCTGTCAGCAGTGAGACATAAAGCAGCCATTCATTCAGCGAGCGTGGTCCTTCCTGCGCACTGAACGGGCACAGGGACCCGGTGGGGATAGGGCACTTCAGCGCTCTCGTAACGTGTGTCTGGCACAGAGACCAATTACCGGCTGACTCTGCCTTCTCATTTGGTTATTGATAACCTTGTACTTAATAAAATACAAGCTCATTTCCCCAGGACAGTATGAGAAGTATCACTGCTTTAGGGACATTTTAAGGCCATTCAACGTAAGGAAGCACCTGGCCCCATGCAGAGTGCACTGGATTGGAGTTCAGAGTGCAGGTTCGTTCCGGGCTCTTGCTCTCATTTCCATGGTCAGATTATTCCTCTACAACTTCTCTGTACATCTGCTTTCCCATATGGGGCATGGACCCCAATATGCACCCTGCATTGTAAAGCTCTTGAAATTACTTGCTTTGAAGTTGCAGGGCCCGTTTTAATGATATGCGTTAAAATACCTGTCAATTCCTCCACATGTCCTGGTGCTCTTGACCAGATTGGATTTCCATGGCAGGGCCAATTACAACAAGCTGAAAGAGCTGGAAGTAGATCTATGGAGATGGAACATTACAAAAGCCCTTGAAGTCCAAGAGTCACCTATCCTATGCAAGAAACACTCTATTTTCTCTGCAAAAACCAAGTAGGTGGTAGTGTGCAGAATATGGACGAAGGGTGCTTATAGCTAATCCAGCTGAGAACAAGTAGAACTAGAAAATTTGAGAGAAAAAGATGTTTTTGGTTTTTTTTCATATAAGACTCTTACTTTGAAAGGTTTGTCTAAATACTAGAAAAGCAGGAACATCATAAACAGTAGTAAAGAAACTTAATTTCATGGAATCAGAATACAGCAACGTGGGTAAGAACAATGTTAGGCAAATAGCTGTTGATTTTTCTTGTGAGTTTAAGCACCTTCAAAGCCCTGAATGGGCTGCCCAGGAGCCAAAACAAATGGCAATACATGGCAAGTTAGGAGCAAAACTAGCCAGTGGTGTGGGACTGGTCTACTTCGCTTCTGCTGACAGAATGGAAAGATCTACATTATGTGGTGGTCTAATAATGACTATTAGTTTATTTTTTCCTCTGCAGATAAGGCACAGGTGTGTCCTTCATTTCCCTTGACATCAAAGTGGCAATCTTACACACACACTAACTGTACCCTGGTCTCCCACCGATGGAACTTGTGCTCACCGCGGTCAGTGTTGTCTGTAAATGCCCAGCCTCTTGCTTGAGGGATCATAGGGAATATAGCAATATCCAAATTCTGCAAGCAAAGAAGAATCTGAATACTATTTTAAGCAAACATTTCCTGTACAGACTTCCGATATTTCTTCCCTTTGTGTTTGCATTTCTCTAAAATGTGGCCACAGAGGCAATTTTCCCTACTTCATTTACAGTACTTAGCTATTATTTTGCAACACAAACCAGCTGGAAAGTTAGAAGAGTAAGATGAAAGTTTTGCTCGAGAGCAACCAGACCTAGCTCTCTTTTCCATTTGTAAGTGTAAGTCTCAACAGGAAATTTCACATACACTAATTCGCTTCATAAAGATTTCACCTCAATTAATTCTATTTTAATCTTTAACATTACAGCTTGAAAAAAAGGGAGGGATTTTTTCAGAGCTCGTTGATGCAAAAGGAGAATAGCAACTGCAGACAAAGTTTTTTTGCTTCTTGATTTGTAATAGAATAGCAAGAAAGAAAGATAACATATAAAAATGTTCTATACTGAAGACAGATTATTATGAATGGAAGATGGGGTGGCATCTGGGAAAGGAAATGAATGTCCTCTTACTGTGATCTTTTCCACATAAAGCTGCAGTTTCATAACTGTATAGGGTCTTTGCTGTACAGATGTTTGCATCAGTATTTCTGATTCTTGTTTTGGATTGGACCCATGTTAGGGGTGATCAGTCTGAGCTAGTTTTAAGAATCTGTAGGTTTGTATTCAAAAGTAATTCAGATGAAGAAAAGACTGTTTTCTTGAATTCTCTCAGTGGCAGAAGTTTGTGCCACAAAGAAGGTTGCTTTGCTTGACTCCAGAAACTGGCCGCCAGAACACTGCCATTGTTCCCATTGAACAGCTTCTGCCACTGAGCAGCTTTCTGATGAATCTCAGGAAGAATACCTGAAAAACCTGAGAGCAAGACAGTCTCTTTGGGATATCTGAGCTTTCTAAAAGGGCACTCAAATTGGCCTTTTTGTATAACGTACCCTACAGATTGTATAGATGCATACATTTATTTCATCCAACTTCTTTGTGGGTTGCTACAGGAGTTGTGCTGTCTTTCAAGGAGAATGTGCCATAGTACAGAAATTCCCCAAGCTAATGGGGAGCAGACACTGGACTGGATATTAGATGCACTGAGGTCTATGCTTGGTTGCACTGTGGCTCAGTAACCTGTTGCAAAACTAGTAGTCTTTCTTTTTTGCCTCCTTTTCTCATCATATCTTCTATTTGTCTTTAGATTATATAAGTCCTGTCCTGTCCATGTACCACAGAAACCACAGCAGAAGTCGAGGCTTGCTCACGTTCACAAAGATTAACTTGCCACTGTGGCTACTTGGAGACTACAAATTTTGTTTAAACAGGAACTGACACACATTTAAATTCAACAGGAGATTCCAGCTCCAACCAAGTTTCCTGTGAATTCTCCCTTGTGCTTCACTCCCATAAGCTGGGAGCCTCCCCAGAGAAAGCACTTTCCTCTCTTCCTGATGCTTGCTTCTTTGTCAGGGGTTTGATATGCAGCAACGGTATATGAGGTGTTATGAATTTCACTCCCTGGAGCTGATGGGATATAACTTGGGGGGTTAATATTTTCACATGATGAGGATCAGTCTCAGATATTTTCAATCCTCCTAACTCTGCTTTTGGTGCAGGTGTACAGTGTCTCCATAGGGTGTGAGGGGTCTCCAAGCTCAAAGAGGTCCTACACGCAGGCACGATCCCAGCTGCTACTGGTGCGCGGACCCTGCTCACCATTTGGTCACCACTGCAGGAGCGGCAGCCACTCTTCCTCCGACACAGGCTTTCAGTTTGCTTACTTTACTGCATATTCCCTCCCCTTGGTAATCAGCAGAAAGGTCACTTTTTATTCACTAATCCAGGGATTTACACACAGCATGAGCACAGTTAACTAGCAGACACTGGCAAGCGGGGGTTTGTGGGGAGATGTTCAGAGGAGCATTGCTCCTGCCTGGTGCTGCCTGTGATGATGGGGGCGAGGCGGCAGCAGGGCTGAGCTGTTGCGATCCCTCCTCTCTCCTGTAGTGCTGTACAGCTGCATCCAGTCCTGCAAGCTGTGCCTGCGCTCATATCTGAAGTTTATGTACTTAGCTATTTCCTCAGCTTTGACCCTCCCAGGCAGGCTGGGAGCCACCTCAGCCAGGGCTGAGGACAGCCCAGAGACCTTCCCCAAATTGCCTTGCTGAGGCTAAAGGCCACTTCCCCAGCCACTCGCTGGCCTTTCCCACTATTCAGCCCCAGGCACACTTTATTGCTGGTTCATGGAAGCAGGCTCCAGAAATTCACAAAAGCAACTTAAAAGCCATGAGATTATACCAAGTTATAAACTTTTGGATTTTTAATTAGCTTTTGGGGTTTTAGCTTTTGCCTTGAAACTACAAGGCCTAAATATTTATTTTATCTTAAATATAAGCTACAGTTCCCACATAATAATACACAGACACAGGCCAGACACCAGAAAGCAGATGTGGGAAACAAGCAGAAAAGGAGGGCAGTGTAATTAATGTCAGTTGACAGTCTAACAAGGTTGTTAGACGTCCCTTTCCAGTAACAGTTATCATGTTGATGAGACTGTAATCTTATAGAGGTAACTGGGGGTCTGTCTCAGCAGTGGGTGCAAATAATGGTATTATCTTTGCATCGTGTCTGGCCCAGCCAGATATGAGGCAGTGCTGGTTGAAAAAGCCATGCTGCTGTATTACCATACCCCCACGCACAGAAACACACACTTGTAGACTCCTGTGCAACACATTGGTTTAAAAAAAAATTTAAAAGAAACCCCCAAACTATCTATCTATTCACATATAAGGTCAAATGGCCATTGTCTATATTAGACAGGTGAACTAACAGGTATTAAAAAGTGGTGGTAAATCTCGAATCCTCATCCAACAGAAGAACTGTGTGGGCAAACGTTTGGGGATGGTACCTGGGCCAATACTATTCGGTACCTTCACCCACAGTCTTGAAGGAATAGATGTGGCTACAACCGGTGAAATCTGCAGGTGCCACAAACATGGGTGTTGCAGTAAATAATGAGAGGAACAGATTACGCATGCAGATGAGATGGATTGACTGGTTAGGTGGGTCTATCTGGCCAATATGTGCTTCAATATGACAAAAGGCAGAATTGCTCCAGGAAAGATGAAAAACAGAAGGAAAGGCACAGCACTAGAATAGACTCAGGGAAATAGTGGATAATCCACTAAGCATCAGCTCCCAGGACGATGTTATTGCTAAGTCTATGAAACTATGGCTCCAGGAACTTTAAAAAAAATATTGACCATTACAAGGGCCATGATAAAGTCATGAGAGTTGGCTACGTTATCAGCCCCCACCCCCTCTGGGATGCCTCTGGTGTCAGGGGCTCCTGTGTGCATGAGGGAATGTGTCTGTGTGATTTCTGCAGAATGGCTGGTGTGCTCAGTGTGTTTCCCAGGGACTTGTGCCTCCTTCCTCAGGGCTGCTTGCCCTGGAGGGGCAGTGCATAGGGACAAACCTCTCTGTAGCACTCTAAGCACCTCAGCTCTTTGACTTGCTTGCTAATGGAAATGCACTCTAAGATGTGATGTATGTGTTATCTTGCATGACTGCAACAACAGAGAACACTGTAGGACTCATATTCCCATTGAAACCTTTGCTGTGCCCATCCTGTGGGGTTGCTCTTTTTTCAAGGGCTGAAGGCAATGGTGAAGAGCCTGTGCGTATACCCAGGTGATGCACACTTACCCTGGGACCATGAAGCAGGGCAAATGGGTGTGATTAAGATACATCACTGCTATAGCAATCCGGAGCTAACTTCCAGGCTTGTTACAAGAGGGTGCAAGTCAGAGCAGCTTTTGTAACGTTTGAGCCGTCTGGGGGAGGGGGATGGATAAAACACACCTCAGAGCAGGCAGTTTGAAGAAGATAACCAAATCCCCAACTCACGCTACTGCAGCTTGCACTCTGATTCCTCCCGAGGCTCTGGCACAGTCTCTCATGTGAAAATGTTTATGCATCAACACTTTGTATAACGCCTGAGTCAAATGGAAGGGTTGCGTGTCTTGCTTCTCTACCTGAGGTGTGAAGCTACAGGTTTTATGTGCTTTCCTTTCCATTCCTTGCAGATAGATGTATGCTGCCTTCATTTCATGAGATTTTGGGATGTTTTTGAGTCTCTTCCAAGCTCTGGCAGAGGAAGCTTGCTGATGTGTTTGTCTCTTTGTGGCAAAAATATCAGCAATATTACAGAACTCATAAAAACTTGGTCATGTTGCTCCATTTTTCCTATTACTCTCAGGGCTTATATAGAGTCCAATTTCTCTTTGAAAAGCCCATGGATATTTCTATAGCAAGAAAACTGCAGCTATGTACAGAGAAGACAAGCTGCAGTGGAGCTTCAGCAGTGCCAGCCAGGGGCACGTATCTGATATTAGCCTTGGTGGCAAAGAGCGCAGCTAGCCAAACTGATGGTTTCTGGGGGAAGGGATGCAAGCCAACTGCATGAAGAAAGAGGAACAGAAAGTGTCAAGAGGAACACAAATGAGAAAGAGCAAAATGGAGAAAGAGGAGAATTATGGAGACAGAGCCAGACAAATGTGGAAAACATAGAAACCACATCAAGGGACGCTGAATAAAGCACAAGGGCTCAGACATAGGGTTCACGTCCCTGTATTTTAGCCATTTTCATGTTAGCTGTTTTCAATTACCTGTTTCCAGAGGTCTCTATGTGCTACAGAGGAGGCCTAGGCAGGTATCACAGATCAGACATCTAACGTGCAAATGGCTCATTTCATCTCAGGGGAAGGGAATGGCACTTGGGAGCAAATTTCAAAGCTGCTCAGCCAGTTGCTCAGCCTCTTCCACATGAAAGAGCTTTGCTTTATGGGCCTTGATAACTTGAAATCACTCGCAGTCAGGCTGCCATATCATGGTGTGTAATTATTACTGGCCTTTTAAAAATGCTCTGTTCTCAGGTACAGTAATACAGGGTGCTATGAACCCATTTGCAGTTGCCATAGCTCAGTCTCCATAAGGTAGGGAACATAAACATGTCAGGCAAAGCACTGCTGCTGCCTTTCTTCACTGGGAGACAGAGCAGGAACTCTTTTTTACCTGGAATAGTTTCATCATTATGTATTATTTATTTATAGTCATTATATATATACTATATATATATTTATGTGCCATATACTATATGATATATACATATATAATGTATATATAAATTGTAGATATGGATTTGTACATATTGTATGTGAGAAAGCTTGAGCTTTTAAGCCCACTGTGAATTCTGCCTACCCTTCTCTTAGTAGGGGACATGACTTACTGATACAAATGGAAAGTAAAAATATGTGAAAGGTATCAACATGTTAAAACATTGATCTTTTCAGGTCCTGGGGACCCAAGAGATAACATCCTGTGCAACTGCAAAAGCATCTCTGACAGGCCCTGAGCAATGTTTACAGCAGATGAGGTTTGCTTAACAGAATATAAAATGAGGATGAGCATAGAGAGAAATTTGTGGAAAGTCTGATGAAGAAAGAGTGCTGTGGTTTGTAGTTTGGCACAAATAAAGAACATGGCAGGACTTGATGCATGTGCAAAAGAGCTACCAGTACAGATAAGATGCTATCTCTGTACTGTCACTTCTGGGCAGGCTAGGAGTCCCTGAAGTTGCTTTCTTGTCACACATGGCATATTGCTCTGTCTCAAGGGCAGAACAAGTCAAGAGACAGGAACGTCTTGAGCCTGAAATGTGAGAGAGCATCTTGCAGTGTGAAGTATGCGGCCAGGAAGAGATCGCTTGATATCGTTTGTCACAAGAAATAACCCAGAGACAGAAACCATATTTGCAAAAAGCCTGTGGTATTTCCATTCATGAGCAGAATTAATCACAGACGCAGTCTGCTGACAAGTCAAAACTGAACAGCAACCAGTAGAAGTCCAAGTCAAACAAGTCCAAAGAAACACAGTTGTCAGTACTGTCGGAGATTGACCAGTTTCTCAAACATGAAGGGGATCCCCAGGGAGGACCGACCATAGGGCAGCCGCACTGGCAGCGGAGTATTGATTTGCAGAGATGCAGTAAGTCTCCTCCTGACCCCTAAGACAACTTTGTCTTCCTCAATGAGCTTTCACACTCTGCACTGGAGGGACACTAAGTGTGGCAAAGACACTTATTGTCAAGTGCTAAAGCCTTACGGGCAAAATTTATTCTTGACAGTGTCCAGTAGAAAATGCACAGAATAAAGTAGAAGTGCACAGAATAAAGGGATGCCCACTCCTGGGGGAGTTTGAAAAGCTGTCTGTGATGGAAGAGGAAGACAGTGTAGAAGTTACCCAGGTCTAACTTTGTGCCCCAAATTATCAGCTAGGTAGAAATTTTTTGCAGACGTGGCTGCAGTTATGGGGAGAAAGGAAGGCAGCATTTCCTGCAGTTACAGTCCCTAGTGCAGCCCAAGCCCTGTGTAGCGTGGAGAGGGAGTGATGCTAGGCACACTCCGTCACAGCTGTGGTCAGCTCAGATTCACAATGTATGTTATGCATTATACATCATTGCATTATGCTCAGGTGAAAGTGTTCACATGTGTGTGGGTAAGTTCAGTGCCAATGCTTAGAGAGGTTTGCTCTGAGGTCTGCATCAGGACTGTGCCAAGCTGTGACTGCATTTTTGGTCTGTTTTACACAGCTGAACATTGCCTGGTGGTATTTGCTATTAGTCATAAAGAAAATAATTATCAGAATTAAAAAAATCTTATTTGGAGTATGGTCACATAGAAAGTATTTCTTTGGACAGAAATAACCTGGATAACCTGGAGTGTAATGTACTTTTTTTTACAGTAGGGCTATATATGTATTCCAAGGTTGTCCCATTCTTATTCTAAGAGACCATGAAGGTTGACCAGACAAATAGTTGTCCTCTCAAGCCAGAGTAAAGTCAGGACTTTGACAGTCAGCATATTTCAGATTTTAAGTGTTCCACTATAAATCTTCCAAGCCTAAACAAAGGCTGAGAAATCACATAAAAAATAATGAACTGTTAATGCACATTATGTGTTTTCTTCAGAGAAAGAAGATCTTGTAAGATGATGCTCATAGTTGAATGATATTGGTTTTTGGCTAAACACATGCACTTTAATGGGTAGATGCAACTACCATAATGCCTTCTTCAGTTCATTTATTTTTCAGAATAAAATAATAGCAAAGCACAGCACAGGTGGCCCAACGTCATCTGATGCACTTAATCCCAGGCAAAAATCCAGGAGGCCATTTAGGAAACAACGGGCAAGTTTTGTTCACATTATAGATCTTTGAAGAAGTGCAAATAAGTAGGTGAGTGCTGTACTTTAAATTTTGTAATAATAGACAAATTGATTTAAAAGGAAAGAACTTTAATCTGGAGAAGATTCAGTACTATATTTGAATCAACATTAGAAACCAGGCCTTAGCTTTGGGGAACAAATTATCCGACCTGTCCATTAAAATACCTCTGTAAGCAAGGACAGGTAAATAAGAGATCCAGCATCTATCCAAACAAGGATTTTTTCCTTGTTTTTTGAGCCATGAGTTCTGTAGCATGGGGAAAATGAATCAGATTTCAGCATTAATATGATATAGCTCTATTAGCAAGACAGTACCAACAATGGAGCCATCAATATTTCAAAATTAGGTAATAGAAAGGAAAAAGGGGCTCTCCTGTTGGAATTCCAGTCAAACTCCTGAAAGTGCCGTTGCATCTTAGAAAAATAATCCTCACTTGCAGCTGATACCCAAGTGTTTACTGAAGAGATGGGTCTGGGGCAGGTGGTGGTACAGGGATGTCCAAAGCTGGAGAGAACTGGTGAGGACGTGGGAATGACGTGCAGCACTGAGGTCAGCAGAGACAACCACTGCCAATTTCCTGTGTAAAACAAACAGAAAACTCATCCTGTTCCCCTTGCGTCTCCACAATCACTTCCTATTTTTAAATTGGGTTTTGTTGCTGACTACAAAAGAATGTAGTAACAACCTGAAATGACAAAATTCCTCATTCGCTGGGTATGTGCAAGCTTTGGAAAGCTGCTTAGGTACCTAATTCCTTCTGACACGGATGGAGTGGGGTGTCTGAGTGCCTCTTATCGGAACCCAAAGTTTTCCCTTGCTATTTTCACAGTTTAAGTCTCTCTTCCCTGGCAACCCCAGGCAATCCGCTTGTGTATCCCAAGAGAGAGGCTTGGACAGGATGGCAAGGCCTTTTTGCTCATTCGGGACAGGCTGACGGATGGGCACAGCAGGCATCCCTGCCACCATGCCTCATCACTGCTCTGGCAGAGCCACCATCTGCTGCCCGCAGGAGGGGTCTGCCTGGAGGGGACACTGCGCCTGGACACGTGTGTGTCTCCCACATGCCTGCCAGCGAACGTGTCCCACCTGTTACGTGTGATGAAGGATTTGCAGCAATGCTTGGTGCTCGTTGACCATGAGGCTGTCACCTGTGCGCTCATGGCACGGGATTTAAAAGAAACACCCTTTCCTAAAATTTAATGAGTTATCTTCATTTTGGTGATTGCTATAACGAGGCCTAGTCAGTTATTTGCTCTTTGTGTACAGTTTGTTTTGGTGATCTCCTAGGCCCTGTGATATAACACTCTGTCATGCGGAATGGAAGCACAATAATGCAGCTGTAGCTGTAAGTCAGGGAAATTAGCAAGAGACCGGTTCTCTCTTACACCATGCTTCGCTTGAAATGCATCCTGCGTTGAGCAAGCCTTTGCTTGAAAGACCATATGTAATTGCTCCTGCCCATGGTGGAAGGTGACAAGCGTACTGTTCAGTCAGCCATCCCATGTGCAGAAACATTGCACTGGCCTGTTTGTGTCCCCTCTCCCAGGAGGCAAGGCTGGTGCCCTTCCCGCGGGTTGCTCTTGTTTGCTCAGCCTGGCCTCTGGGCGGTATTCCCTCTGCTAATTCCAGCTGAAGTCACCTCCTGAGCTGACAAAGCTGGCCAGTGGACTGCCCTGCCCAGACTGCTGTCATTGCTCATTCCTCTTGCCAGAATTTTTTTTTTTTTTTTTTTTAATTTTCAGATTTGGCCAACCAATAAGTAAAAACTTTGTCTCCCAAGCAGAGGTGAGGTCATGCAGATAGGGAGCAGAACTGGGAGTCTGAATGAGCCAGTTATGTCAGCCAGTTAATAACTTCACTGTTGTCATTTATTTGTCATTCATCCAGAAGAATCCAAAAGTGCTTTACATTCTTTACAACCAGATTACAAACTCTTCTTGCTAACAGGGAGGCTTCACACACTGCTGAAAGCCCGTCACCCCTCGGGAGCAGTGCAGAGCTGCTCGGTGGTGCCCTGCCACATCGCTCTGTTGGGGACAGGAGGCAAAGACCACGCGGGATAACTGAAGCAGCCAGGGAGTTTGGTATGTGCCCAGGGACATTCCAAGTGGCCAGTTGGAAATTGTTCTGCAGCCTCGGGCTAACGCTTCCCAGTGGTACAGAGCACTGTGGAAATGGACCATCATGTTGGGACCAGTACCCCTACAGGACAGAGCCCTCTGATGCTGTGCAGGGACCCTGACCCTCACTGCCTGGGCTTCTCAGTAACCTGGGCATGTGCTTAGGGACTTGGCTTTTTCTCAGTGAGGTTATGGAAAATATTGTATAGAAATTCAGTACCTAGAATCCCTTTCTTCTCTTGTTAAATAGGGAAAATATCACTGGCTGGGCTACCTCAGAAATAGTGGGTACCGAGGAATTAATTCAGCTTTGCATGATGCTTTGAGAAAGGCTCAGAACAAAATAGTGCATGGCCTGCCATGGTACGTATTACTTCCCTGCATTTAGAGAGAGAAAGAGAAGCTGCATGAGTGAGTACACGGTGCATTAACTTCCCAACCCAAATCACAGTATGCTCTTTGTTCAATAAATTTTGTGTCCCTCCCTTCTGGAACCTGTGCTCCAGGAACAGGCTGCAATATTTTCAGATGTGTCTGCAGTCCAAACCCATGCTTCTTTTCAAGAACTGACTAAAGACAGCTTTTCCCATGACAGATACTGTTTGGGGCGGGGTGTGTGGGTGTGTGTGTGTGTGTTCCTGTATCTGAATGGCTTATTTAGTGAAACAAAGTAGCAAACACTTGTCTGAAGTTTTCACACTGCGTGTTGTTTCCCCGTGAGCTGGGAAATTGCTCAGTACAGCTCCGTGGGGCATTTGTGTGTGGGTCTTGGAGCAGTGTGCTCTGAGAGTGGAGGGCTTGTGTCCCCTGGAGCTTGCTGGGGCCTGGGGGGGGGAAAGGAACGCTAAAGGGAGGAAGAGGGACACCCCTGCTCCCCCCGCACTCTCTGAGGCCACACTGACCACTTTGGGCCAGCTTCCCATCCAGCTCAGAGCCCTTCCCTGGCACGGTCACTGACCCGTCCTAGCTTTTCCCCTGTCCTCACACGTGTCCCGTCTCACCACTACTCTTTTACGCCTCCTCGCCCCTGGGAACTTCCCTGACTTCTCCCAGCACCCACTCCATCTCTCAACAGTTTTCTCACAGTCCTCTCCCCAAGGACCCCATTCTGCCACTGCCTCCAAAAGTAGTTTCAATCACACTGCTCTGAAGTCATGTCAGCAATTCGTAAATGGTTGAACAGTTGAGGTTTTTTCCCCTCCTATGAAAGTAAGAGTAACTGGAATGGGTAGATACCCCTGGACAACAGCTACAGAGCTCTCAGCTACTGCCTGTGTTCCTGCAGTTCATGGAAGGCAAGTCCAAGTCCTCTGTAACCTGTGACAAAATATCCAGAGGGCTTCAAATGAAGTTTGAAAACCATCTGCTCACACTTTTCCTAATGACTCCTTCCTGGAGGAATGCCTTTATTCGCTAGACGAGCTGGTGAAATCCTTGTCAAAATCAATGATGCCCGAGGAACTACAATTACCCTAGACCTCCTTTGTTGTTTTTTTTTTTTCTTTTTTTCTCTTTGTATGCTAATGGAAGTGCTCTAGATAATTGAACTCTGCTTTCCTATGACTTATTTTATACTCCTCTGTAAGAAGTGATACAAGAAATGGTGCAATACTGTTCGATTAGCAGTGGTGCTCTTATTGATAGTGATAAGCAAGAACTGGTAGATGGAAGGGTTTTGGAACTTGCCTCAGTAAATCTTTCTACTGCAAACAGTTTTGGGTCCTGTCATTTGCTGTATCTTAAAGCTCATGAAACTTTTAGGGAAGTACCTAAAATTAATGATGACAGAGTTAATTCTGGAGTTAATGAAAAGGAAAAGTACCCACAGAAAATACTTTGCTATTATCTTTTTCCTTTTTTTTCTTTTTTTTTTTTTTTTTTTTTTTTTTGAGAAATGTGAATACTGACTTTTTTTGGCTGATACAAAAATATTTGTCTTGGAAAATGAATCTTGTATTCCCCTTTGCTTTTACAGCCTGGACTTTCCTGCCACACTATATTTCCTGTGTTGCATTACACTCTTCCCGGGGGGAAATGAGCTGGTGTGATGGGATCACAGTTGTAATGCAACAAGGGAGATGGGAGATGATCTATGATATAGCGGACATTTTTGTTGGAAGAAATACATTTAATCAAAGCCATTTTCCATGAAAATATATCTTCAGAAGGACATTTAGGGTTTTGTAATTGATGCAATTAACCCCATGGGTCCTGGTTCCATTTCCGAAAGCTGCTGGGAAGGAACAAGGGTTGGTTTGGGCTCCTTCAGTGGGTTAGAAAATACCTGGGGTACAGTAGCTAATATTCAGAGAAGTGTAGGATTAGGAAGAATTTCGGTCAAGTGGAAAACACGTAGATTCTTTCTGTCACTGCAGTCTCCACTCTTTCATTTCTGTTTCCTGCTTCTTTGCTGCCAGTCTCTAACACAAGAGTCAGACAGAATGAAACACTGATGTCCACAGGTAGATGTTTGAGAGGAAACCATGTCAGTCCTGTCCTATGGGTTCCACCACCCATCCGTCTCAGCCAGTGAAGGTGCCATTCAGCCTCTCTCCATTAGTTTTGCTGAAATGAAGAATACAGTTATTGCTGGGGATCATGTTATTTCCCTCTAGCTCAGTATATTTATTGTGGTTTAATCTGAAAGGAGAATGCCCAGCCTCAGCACACGTTTCAACCAAGCTCTGTTGCAGAATTTTGGTTTGTCTCTGCAGAGCAACTGCTGAAATCACAGCTACTTCCAAAACCTGCTGCTAAAAGCCACCTTAGGTGGCCACCTATGACAGTACTGCTTCCAGCTCTGTGAGATGGGTTATCTACATTCAGTACATCCAGTGGCTCTTCCTCATTACCAAAGGGTAACAACCAATGGCTAGTGCCTGCTTGGCATCCCGTTGCAAGCAGGGTACCCTGAAGGTTGATATTGGGACCCATATTGTTCAGTGTCTTTGTCAATGACCTGGAAAATGACACTGAGCATACCCTCTGCAAACTGGAGATGACACTAGACCTGGAGCGTAGCTGAGATACCGAAGGACAGAACTTCAGCCCAGAGACACGTGGATAAATGTGCCGACTGGGTACACTGCAGCCTTGAGAAGTTCAGCAAGGAGAAGCGCGAAGTTCTGGAGCTGGGGCATCAGTATAGGCTGGGCAGTGACAGGCTGAACGGCACCTGGATGAAAAGGACCAAGAAGTTATGGTGGATAACAGAGTGAATAGTAGCCAGCTGTGCTCCTGTCATGGATAAGGCAAGCTGGGCCTCCTGTTCAAGGGGGATGTAGAGAAACTGTAGAAAATCCAGTGGAGGGCTCCAAGATGTTGGAACCTAAAGCACAGAACTGGTAAGGAGGGGCTGAGGGAGCTGGGCTTGTTTAATCTGATGAAGAGGAGGTGAAGGACTGATCTTATATCAGCATACAAGTTCTTAAAGGGGAGTTACTAAGACTATGGAGCCAAACTCTTCTTAGCTGTGGTAGATGATACAACAAGGGGCAATGGCAAGCTGCAGCACAGGTTATCCAGGGTGGTCATTAAGAAAAGCATTTTCACCAGGAGGTTGGTGCAGCACTTGAGTGGGTTACCTAGGGATGTGTTCAAATCACCACCCTTGAAGGTTTCTACCACCTGGCTAGATAAAGCCGCAGTTGACTTGATCTAGTGCTGGTGATAGGCCTCTCTGAGCAGGAGGTCCGACTAGAGACCCCCAGAGGTCCAACTGACATTTCTATGGCTCTTTGATTCCCTCAAAAACTCAGGTTTGGAGCTGAAAGTCCATTCTCCCATATGCACATCTGGGAGAAATCTCTGGGCTTCCCTGCCTCCATTCCTAGCACTGTCCCCCTTCTCCCACCCTGGACTGGCACCACCTGATATTCATTTGATGGCATGCCAAATTGGGTCTACGATTACCTTTGGGTCAAAGATTAATTTGGTGACAGTCATCAATTGCTTCCAGAATTTACTGCCTAGAAAGTTTTCTCTTGGTTAGATCTCTTAGGCATCCTTGCCTGGTGGAAATCAGCAGGCCTGCTTATTTATCTTAAATCCTATTTCAAGCCTGGCTTTTAAAACCGAATATGAAGTTCATTTGATCAGCCTAGACAATAGCTGCTGACGGGAAGTGTAGCAATCTCAAAGCTGTCTTGTGCAATGAAACAGGTGGGACAAGTTGAACTTGAATGGGGTTTGATGCAGGAAGGTTTTGAAGAGTGCTTGTCCAGCTGCTTTTTGATTGATACTATGTCGGCGCATGATGAATGCACAAAAGGGCAACATCACTCTAAAATACTCCCGAAAACAAAACCTGTAGGCCCATTGGTTTTACCTTCTTAATATTTCCAAGATGCTTTTCACTACTAGAAGCCACCTGTGCCTATCCATTATCAGAAAATCTGCTTTTGATAGTGCCCTTTCATTGGGCTTTAATATTTGAAAAGGGCATTCTGACTTTTTTTTATTAAATAGATAAACCTTCAGACAGCTCCTCCAGATGCCCTGCAGACCCCGCAGGCTTGGCAAATTTCCTCATGTAATTTACTAAGAGTGGTATTACCTGCAGTGCTGATAAAGGTCCCACTTCCAAACTGTTGTTAGTTAGTCTTTAAATCCCTGCCAAGACCTATTATTGAAAGACTGCCTTTTTGTGGTCCATCTCTTGGCATACCCAAGAATAATGAATAAGAAAGTCTTTTACTTCAGCTGCTAAAGCCCCCAAACTCCTTTTTCTTTATAAATTAAGTCAAAGTCCAGCATTTCAATAGTAAAATCTTTGCATTCTTCAGCATCCAATCTACATGCCATTTTGCATTTTATAATCAGCAAAATAAAACCTACTGACTGATTTTGTTTTGAGAAACAGCAGGGTAATTCACTGCAAAGCCATGAGTCCTACATTTGCTTCTGAGTATGACTTACCATGTGAAAAGAAAGTTAACCTAGACTAATTAGGACAAATACTTTCTGCATATGAATGCTCCATACATGATACACTTCTCTTCCTAGGTTTAAAATATTTTCAAGCTGAATTTGGAAATTAAGTAGAGGCTGTGAATACTGATACAATAATGGGATGTAAAAAGCCACAATAGCCAACCTGATTTAAGAGACCTAATTCTGCTTCCATTTAACTCCATTAGTAAATAGATCACACTCATCAAGACACAAAAAGCCAAACCCAGATAATAGACTGAAGTATCCAGTTCAGCGTGTAGCAGGATGAACCTGTTTGCGTCTTTATTCCTTGGCTGTAATAGAACCCTAATGCCTTATTGATGGATAAAACAAATCAAGAGAACTATTGCTCTCATTTCATTAGATAGTGGTGTCTGTGAATAGCAACTGATGGGCATATTTTTTTTTGACCTTGAATATCTGGTGTCAGATGTAGTATAGGTCACAAATTAAGTGGATTTCTTGTAAACCAGTAGTTCTTAAAGGTTTTGCATGCATCCCCTTCCTCTGTTTTGTTCAATGTTCGTGCTTGCCTTCCCCAGACTGAGCAGCAACTCAGTCCCACTGAGCCAGGGCAGGCTGCCTGCAGGGTGAGCCTCACGCTCATACCCTGCAGGTGTCTGCTGGCTGGTCTGCTGCCAACAGTTAGGATCAACTAGCTGGTCCTTGGCTAGTTCAAGTTATGATTAAAATCAATAAATAGTCACCAGTTCTCTTCAATCTGTCGGCTGTTATGTCAGAATAAGATAAAGAAGCAGAAACTGATTTTTTGTATAAAACTATAGAGGAAGGAAAGCTAGAAATGAGGCAAGCAACTCTTTCCCATGCATCTTTTCAAAGAGAAGATGCCTTACCTGTGAGCAAAGTGTGGCTCAAGAAACAAAAATGACTCCAGACATCACTGGACACACCAAAGTTGATGAGAAGGCTCCTTAGTCAGCTCCTTATTTTGGGTACACCATTATGAAAGTAGATTACTACGATTAGCTGCTTCCATTCATTTTCTTTTCAAAAATCATGTTATAAGAAATACACAGAAAAATTGGGCTGAAAAGGGAACAATCTTGACTGTGAAAAAAACTACACCTAACTAAAGCAAGCAAGGGAAAAGAAGCCTTTCACCACTTTACTAGGCTTGTTAACAACCAAAGGTGGAATTTGGATCTTAGTAGTTTATTTACTTCCCAAAGTTTGTAGAGGTAGGTGGTTTCTCTAGTTGATTTGGGCTTTGCTGCCTCTCAAGCATGGGGTGGTGTTTGTTTAGCAGAGTCTTGTCAGGCTGAGGTTTGCTTTTCAAACTTGTCAATAACAATGGTAATAATCCATACCTACATTTTGGTATTGTGAGAAGCATTTAATTTGTGCAAAGTGCTTTGGCATCTCAGATGAAAGGACATTTAGAAGTGAAAAGTATTTTATTACCATTGTTATAACAACCTGGGACAGAAGTTGCTGCACACACGGTGTGGGGGAGACCAAATGTGGTTCACCTGCAAATCTGCTATCCTCTGTGTGTCAGTGGTGAGAAGATGCTTAGCTTTTTCCCTGTCTCGACCATTACACCAGTTGTGTTTTTTAAGTTATTTTTGTGATGTTGATTATTCAATGCAAGTACAATTTGCATAGGAAACAGCTCCTTTCCAAACAGGAAACATGCATACTCGAGTGAGGGAGAAAAAAAAAAAAGATGGCTAACAAAAATAATCTGAATTCCCATCTCAAAGAGTCAAGTGCATCTTATTCTAATAAGCAGGGACACTCATGCTCCTGGTCATTATGAGTAACTGCATGCAAGTTAGGTAAGAAGGTACTTGAAAGAAAAGGAGTATTTTCTCTCTCCTCCTTCTCTTCCCCTCACCTCTACCTCTCATGAGACCTGCGAGCTGCCAAAGTGCTTAAACTCCTCTACAACTAGGATTTTAGACTAGTGAAAAGTCAAGAGAGTTATCACAGCCCAAACCAGTATTGCAGTCGCTACATAAACTGCGACTTTCAATGCAAATCAAGGTAAACTGAACATATCCCAAAGGATTTAATCTAGTGAGACTGGGTAGACTGAGCAGAAGCCTTTCTGCAAACACCCTCACTATTGTGTGCTGCTTTGATCGTGGTGCTGGAGCACAGGGTGCAGCCAAGCTCAGCAAGAACAATTGGGCAGCACAGGTCACATTGCACCACGCTGTGAGCTGGGCTGGGGAAGAGGCATCACCATGCCAGAGACCCTGCGGTCTGTAACTCTCGTGCTGTCTGTCCATGTTGCTGCCTACAGTCGGGCTGCAGACAGGGCTCAAAGCCTGCGGGGTTGGGATGTGCTTGGCTCTGCCTTGCATCCACCCAGATTGTATGAAGAGGCAGGCTGGAGCCTGCGAGACACAGGAGACGCTGTGGCCCACTGTCTCCAGAGCCTGCTGGAGTTTACACTATGGTAACCTCTTAGATATGTTGTCTGAAGGGATGGATCATAGACAGCGAGCAAGCTTAGTCTTGAGACAAGCCTCAAACCAAGCTTAATAAGCCAAGTGAGAAACTTGCTCTGTGTCACTGTATCTTGAAGTAGCTGACAACACCGCTCTGAAAGTGTGGCTGATACCAGTGTCCTTATCCCAGGTAAGCTTTGCACTTCTCACTCTGCGCTTCACCTGCTTGGAGTCCAGGAACAGGCCACCAGCAGCCACGAATGGGTGATGGAGAAAGATCAAGCCATCCCTCCTTCCTTTACCAGTGCACTGACGGACATGAGGCTTTGAGAGTACCAGGCTTTGCTGTAGCCTGTCCAAACCTGCAGATTATTTTCTGGTCCTCAGCATGGTGAGATTTTTGCTTTATTTTTGTTTTTAATTTAACAGAAAAAGGGAGGAAAAGTGGAGCAGAGCTTAACTACTCAGTGAGTTGTTTGCTATTACTTTTCAGCAGGTGTTAAGAAATCCATTTGGATTTTCTACTAACTGAAAAACACCCTCTGTTTCCCAGTGTCATCGGGATACTTCTGGATTTTCTACTCTAATGGCAATTATCTCAGTGGAACAGCAGTTTCCCCCCTCCCATCTGTGCTCTGCGCTGAAACAAAGAGGAAACTGGTGTCTGCTTGTTTTACGCAGCTTGACCCCCAGCCTGCAATTTTTATAATTTGTGTGGCAGTGGAAGGCAAAGAAAGGGGAAAAAAGCAAGACCACAGGGAAGACAAGGAGAAAGAAGCTTCATTTTTCCCAAGCTGCCCTAGGACTGACCGCAACTCAGCTAGGGCTGATTTGTGGCCATCAAGTAAGCGAACACAAAAGCATCAGGGAAAAGCCACAAAAGGCTTCCTTAGAGATTGACAGCTTGTTAAGGACCATTATTAATACAAGTTCAACTTAAATGACAGGGTCACCTATATGATGCTGTTTGCGCTCCCTGCCCTGGTCTAATAGCATCTTGCCACATTTTCTTTCAGAGGGTTTATCTGACAGGCACGTAACCCTGTATTAATTTATCCTCAGTTACCTGAATATATAGACTCTGCAATAACTCATCACTGACTGAAAGGACACTACACTCTCCACTATCCTTCCTCATCTTTAGTGGAAGGAGGAATTACTTGGATAAGAATTTGCTTTTTGTTTGAACTTTAAAAGCCACATTTCATTAAGAAAATGAAATGAATTAGTAGCAGGGGACTACATGAGAAGTATTACAGTGGTCTATTACTTAAAGGCATTTTTGCAGATATCTAATATAGCAGCTGTGTCCTAGGGATCCTGCAGTCCAGGATGATGAATTGTCTCCTGCAGGACCTGACAAATGCAAGAACCTTTCCTCGCCTCCAAAATAGTAGGACCATGGCTTAAGAGAAGGCAATTTACCAAGAGAGAGTGAAACAGTTTAGTTTAATATTTGCTGGTGTTAACTGGTTCCTTACAACATCCCAATCTAATTACCCTTATTTTATTACCTCCTTTTTGTGAAGCACTTTAATGAGACCATTCCAGAGAAGGTTCAATTAAATTAGACATTAACATTTTGAAATATTATAGATGAAATTTGATGAGCATCTTATGTATGGGGGAGATAAAGAAAGGAAAAATGCATGTTTTATGAGCAGCATAATGTATTATTTGATTATCAGAGGCCTCCCTACTGACAATTCCTGTTAAAGAGCAAGATATTAAGTGCTTTTTTTTCCTGCCAGAAACAACTGAAAAAGAATGACTGAACCGAGCATGCACCTTCAGCGTCTGGTATAGCCAGTCCATAATGCTCCTCTGTTTCCCAGCAGCATCCCAGGAAGGAGGAATATGGGGAAAGGGAAGTTAAGGGTAAAGTGATCTAGTCCACCTCAGTCCCACTTTTTCCCTTGCTAAGAAGCTGTGCAAAGTCTCTGGCTCCTGCACATCAGTAGCAGCAGAGGACTGCTTAACTTAACGAGCCTGTCCTGGGGTTTTACAGTCTCTCAGATTTTGCATGAAAGACAATCCTTGTTTTAGAAAACCACTTCTTTTGTCCTTCAGAAACCAATATTAATTTGAATAAATAGTAAAAACCAGTGACAGGGTGAAGACAAAAAAATAAATAAAAGGCTCAGCAAATGTAAATCAGCATGAGTCTATTGACTTCAGTGGAGCCACACCAGTCTGGACAAACTGAGGTTATCATCACCGTTATCACTGAGGATGTGGCATTCTTTTTGGGAGCAGTTTTATCCGCAACAGCTTATTTTATTACCTTTTTCCTGCTTAGTCCATACTTGCTTGGCATTTTATTGTCATCTCCTCTGTAATAATCAAACTTTTTCTCTTTTAGATGCTGAAGTTAAGCATCATGCAACTTTAACAGTGGTCAGAGTCAGGGAAGAGGCCACTGGCATCTTGTGACTCTTTTGTGATGTTTGTGCATTAAAAGAAAATCTAAGAAACTAGGACAATTTGGTTAAGAAAAAAAAGGTTGTGTGAGTTTAGGGCTGCTCAAGGGCAACCTTAATTTATGTGCCAATAAGTTACACAAATATTTTCTCTACTATTCAATTAAGAACAAGTAGTTTCCTTGGCAACGGCCACATTACATGGAACTTACCCGAGCTCTGAGTTCCAGCAGAGTACTTTCCCTAAGAAAGGAACATACTCATCTATCATGTAAATGTCTAATTTGTACACGGTTTTGAGAGAGAGGGGAGAAAATGGAATTTCCGGCAAATTAACACAGCCCTTCTGTTTTACTGGAGTCAGATCTGCGCTCTTTTCAGTAGTTTTCTCCTGCTTTTCGTTTATATCTTGATGATAACTTGTCTATTAAAGTTGTAAAAGAGTAGGATTGTGAGCTGAGTGTATTAAAAACTGCAAAAGGAGGGCAGGCTGCTGGTGGAAAAGATGATTGGGGGGTCTGGTTTAAAAACAGGAAGGTGGCACTCTTCTTCCATGCAGAGTTGCTACTGAAAGTGCTCTGTGGTTCAGTTATGATGATGATGATTAGTCCTTTTGTGGGCAAAAATAAAGGATCTCAGCCTGATTACACATCAAATTGCTATTTCCTTTTAAACTATCACCTTTCTCAGTGCCGCAATTACTCTGTCCCATAACCCTTGCCAGGCTCCTGGCTCTTTGCATGCAGGTCCCTTAGGAGGCCTGTGGGCAGTGCATACCTGGGAGCGAGCTGGGGATCTGCGTGGCCGTCGCTGTGCTGGGAGCCCTCTCACCCTCCTGAGGTATTCCCCAAAACAAACTGAAAAGCTGCAGTTGGAGCCAAGCCTAAGCATCATCTCTGGGTGTGGGAACATGCAGCAAGGGGGAGAGCCTACCCCACCTTCATCTCAGAGGGAATGCCTTGTTCCGTTTCCATACGCTCCTGCTCTCTTCCCAGTGGAGGCTGCAACTGGCTTCCCCAGGAAAGTCCTGGCTCTGCTCTCCCATTTGCATAACCCTGCCATGGAAAATGGATTTGGTGTTGTCAGATTCAGTCTCCAAGGGAATGTTTCTGCAAAGCTGGAATAAAATCTGTCCCACTGCTTTCATCCTGTGGCTTACATTCAACCCATAAGTCAATTTTAGGTTTTAAAGATGCTGTTCTACAGCTTTCTCCTCCCTTCCTGTGCCTAATGACAGCATGAAGCAGGAATTCATTCTTTTGAGGTGTTTGCAGTTCTATGCCAAGAGGTTTTCACCTCTTGGAGAAAGACTGTCATTAGCCACTCTTCAAACTTTTACACTCTTTGAAATCACAGGTACTCCTCATATTTGAAGATCTCTCATGGGAAGACAGGATCCTTTCCATCCCCTCTGTGTTAGTGGGAATTTTGCTATGGAGTTCAATGGTGGCAGAATGCTGCACTCTGTGCCTATTCCAGTTCCCTCCCATCTGTCTATTTACTTTAGTTCAATTGATACAAAAACTAAAGGAATCAGGTTTAATCATATCTTTTAATCATATCTTTTATCCTTTGCACACCCAAGCTCATGTAGGATTATTTAATAGACCTATTATGGTAGCACATTTCCAGTTGAACTGTGTTCTGCTCTGAAGAAACAGCAATTCTGAGCAACTTCGCAAAATTTGTTTCTTGCTGTTAGCAATTTGATTAATTATTTCCTGTTTTACAAGTCCCTAAGGTACCAAACCCCAGAGATAATATGTAATTACACTGTTCCAATTCCAGGTCAGTGTGAAGGTGTGATTGTGATGAAATACATGTTTCTTCTTACTTGATAGAACATACAGGGTTGGCTATTCGGTGGCTAACTTTGAGATTTATGGACTCTGTCATAATTTATTTCCTTTAAGTGCCTGAGCATTGTAAATGATGTGACAGATAAACACATTCTCATCATGCAGTGGCCTTATCTAGTTCTGCTCCCCTCCCTCCCAGCATTTAATTGCACCCGTCCTTCAGTCAGCCTATCTCTCCCTTAATTACATTCTGCAACATATGAATTTCTCTAGCTGCTTTGGAGGCTGGGAAATGAAAAGTCACTGCAAAGTCACCTCATCTGTGAGCAGACAGCATGGGGTGAGACAGGAAACACAGGTCACTGCCTGTTGCTGTGTGTGCAGACAAGGTCTGACTTTTCTTTTGTCCAGTGGGAGCTGACATATTTTTGCTAACTTTGGGGTATTTTTTCCTTGCCCTGCTAACTCTAGTGAGAAGCTGCTGCAAACTGGGATTTCGCTAGCTCAGGAGGTGTGTGAATCTTTCCCTCATTTTCTGGGGATGAGGTAAAGGCAGCCCAGGATCGGTATGGTGACTCGCAATTAGCCTATTTGCTTGAATGTGTGAGAATGTGTAAATATCTTGCTGTTTGGCTTTTTTTTTCCCAATATTGTGATGGTGCTAAGTTACCTGGTCTGTTCATCAAATACTGTACCGTGATGCTATGCCAAAAAGAAATCACATCTAAGATCCATTTTGAAATAGATACTAAATACTGCCCTGCTTCCTTCCAGTTAAATTTTTTGACAACATCACTGGGAACTCGTAAAAAACCCGGTTTCTCTTCAATTCCTAAACTCATCATATCCTTCCATGGAGCTCTGAGCCATTCAGCCATGGCATTCTCATAAATCTGGACATATTTTTTAATCAAAATCACTCTCATGTACTGTAAATTCTCCTTCCTTCAGGTCATACAATACTCCAGGCCACAACACTGAACATATTGAGCAATATCCTAGAAAATGCTTTCCATATCCCTTTCACACACTTTTATTTTTAAAAGGAAAAGTTATGGTTGGGCAGCAAAAAGATGTGACAGAAACCATCACTCTGTGTAATGAGGTCACTAAAATGGCACGCACACAAAATAAAAATCCCTTTGACCTTGCCCATCAAAGAAACCATAATTTAAACATTTGGGGAGATGAACTGGAGTATTTTCTTAATGCCAGTATTTTCTTAAATGCCAGAAGAACACACCTATATGTCTCTTGATATAGGCAGTGCAAAGTCTGCTCACCTCTGGTCAAATCACATCCAGCTGGGCCAGCATTTCTAATGGTGTTCAGAGACAGTGGACAACAGACCAACACATTCAGGCGTGTAAGAACATTCAGTTATCCAGTGCTGGAGAGCTAACCCCCCATATGGACAGTGAAAACAACCACTCCTCCATGAACTTCAAGTTCATGATTTTATGTACTTCAAAGTACAAGATTTTATTTGAATCATGGCAAAAGAATAATTTACAATTGTTTTCACCTTGGTTTGTGATGCCTTTCCTACTAAAAGCTTGAAGTTAGGAAGAATGTAAAGGATAAGAGAGCATAAGATAGCTCTGTAATGAGCTAGGGGTCACTTACATGAAAATTGTTACTTAAAAGATGACCTTCTAGCTCTGATCCTGAACCCTCTGCTGTCAATGGGAGTCTCTCTCTCTCTTATTTTGAAGAACCCCCTTGAAATGTTGAAATGCTAGATCATTTCAACAGACGTGTGCCACAAGCACAAAAGCAGTCTTTACAGTTAATCATTTCCTCTTAAACTTTGTTTTCTGAGAAGGGAAGTAGTGTGTAATTATTTGTTTTGCTGATAGAGTTAAATAGGTGACTTAACATGCTTGTTGCACCTGCATTAATTATTCAGCTGCCTAATACACTACATTTCTCTATTTTCAAGACACTTTACTGTGCCAATTGTTTTTGATGTGGTCTTCGTGAGTACAGAAAGCCTATACAGCAACCCACAACTTGATCTACTAGTTGTAAATGGAAACTTTTGGAACAAGTTCTGTGAGCCTGACAATGACTGCATTGATCATATTATTGAGATAGGAGTCTGCTCTTTTACATTCACAGAAATAATGGGAAAGTGGTGCATAGGTAAGAAGTTACATGCAGAAATATAGAGATAGATGAGCTTTTCACCCTCTTCTCTCTGGGAGCAAGGCACAGCTATTTCCTTCATACAAATAACATGGCAAATGCATCCCCCAGTCACTTCAGTGCCACCCTATTGCATTTTTCGTTGCAGTGGCAATGATGTAACTGAGAGCTGAGTTTGGTACAATGTGCTTTGTTCAGCCATCTGACAAATTTAATGAAGTGATAAGGAATCTTTTAAGCTAGATTTGACCTGCATCGTATGATTAAATGGGGGAAGTGCCCCTATTATGTGTTAGATGTGCTTTTGGGTAAAGATCAGATTTGCTTGGTTGGCTGAATTCAGGGTATTTTAGCTTTCTGACTCCATCAGATCCAATAAAAAAATTTCAGAATTATTTTGTGCCCCTTTCATTTTGATGGTTATCTTTCATTTTGATGGCAGGAAGCCAAATTCCCTGCATGTCTTACTAACCTTTACTTAATGTCCTTTATCTTTTGCCTTCTCCTGATTTCTATCATTTTGAATTGGCCTCTTTTGATTTCGTGAGAAAGACCATTTGCTCCAGAAACCAACAGACTTCATTCAGATCTATGCCTCTGCGAGCCACCTGGAACCAGTAGAAACAGGTTTCTTGCTGGAATTTCCTTTTGCAATAGGCAAGTCCATATGTTTAATCTGGATGCTGTTGCTCCAGAGGCTTGTGGAGGCAAAGGTACAATATTCATGATTTCTTCCACTTTTGGGTGACAGCTCAGAACCTCCCCAGGGCAGAAAACCTTTGCTATTTTAGCAATACTAGAAGGAGAGTGTGATGGATGAAAACCTCAGACACTAGGAAGAACATACTGTATTGTGTTATTATGATGATAGGGTCTGAAATCCTCAGCTGAGATCATAACCCTGTTTTGGTAGGCATTGTAGAAACACCAAATAAGAGATACAGCCTTCAGGGGTTCACTCTCTGACCAGAGGAGGCATGGATACCGAGTGGAAGTGGATTCAAATTCAGATTCAGTTTCATGCCAGAAACATGGCATAGACACAGCTGGAAAAGATGAAGACTTTTGTTGGTGTCACATGGAAGTCTCTGACAGAGCGAGGAGCTTTTCTTGGGTATCCAGACTTCCAGTCTGCTGCGTGGACCAGAAGAATGTCCTGGCTGATGCAGGGATGCTAGCACCACTGTCCACAGGTGGACAGGCTGGTGGGAAGCGCTGCAACACCACCTGTGCCGAGCAAAGCGGGTCACACTGGAAGCTCAGTTTGCAGCTACATTTTATTACGTGGGGAAGGGACTGGAGGACATTTAAACCAGGGGAGGACAATTTGATGAGCACTGGTCATCGGATTCATGACAAATTTTGCTTGTGCAATATGGGAGTGCAACTGGTGTGACATGACTTCAGTGGAGTGGAAACACTGCCACGCAATGCTGCTTGGTTTTGGTTATGCAGCTGGTATGATTGGGTCTTCCGTTGCATTTTGCAGGCTCAGTGTCTGAGCCGTGTTGTGCTGTCCTAGCTGCTGCTGCTGCTGCTAGCCCGCACTTAGTTTCCCTGGCCTCCATCTTGTCCAGAGCTGCACAATGAAGCCTCAGACTAGATGGATTGATTAGATATAATGTTTTTTCTGTTATTCAAGATGGTGAAAACAATGGTCTTACAGGGTGTTTCCCTTTCCTGCATGACAGTTTTGGCATAAACTTTTCCTCAGACTTGACAGTCATAAGGGCTTTGCAGCTGGGTTTATCACTGTCCTCGCAAGCATAAATATGGCTTCCTCTGGAGAAAGGACATAACAGCACTGGATGGTATTGGTATTTCTCAGGCTAATGACAAAGTGGCAATGTCACCAGTGCCATAAGAGGTAACATTTGAGGAGGAAGCAGTAGCTAACAGCCAAGGCAGGTTAGGTGAGGACAGCTTGGTGCTGAGCTGGTGCTCTGCAAAGTGACATCTCTGCTTTGCGTGGGGAGCTCCAACCGGAAGAAGCAGCCAGGCCCACAGAGCGTGTGGGCAGGGCAGAGGCTCGTGAGCTGCCTCTGGGTGAGCCAGTTCAGGCCTGGAAGCAGTGCAGTCACTGCTGAAGGCTGTTATCACTAACAAGTCCCATGGGCAGGCAGCACAGTGCTCCATGGATGCTGCTATGGCACTTCCAGGCTTGAGCCGATATGCCATGCAGAGCTTTGCCACCCCTTGCCTCCCAGCCCCGTGGGCTGCCAGAAACCTCTGCAGGATGCTCCATGGCACGGAGCAGGGGTTTTCCAGGTGTCCCAAGTCTGGCAGCACACAACTGCTGGATGGGCAGCTATGCTGTCAACCCAGCAAGCACGGGTGTTACTCTGTGCTATTTAGACAAAGGAAAAAACCAACATTCTCTTGAAATTAAATATGGGAAGTGAGATTTCTGAATCAAACCAAGATAATTTTACTGTGCCTTGCCAGATTTTGCATGTCCTAATAATGATGGACTGGGCACCTCAGATGCCCCTTGAGGAAGGGACCAGATAAGAATTTACAAATCAATTTACCAGTCAGATGCAGGTATTTACCATACAGATAATCCCTGTTCCCTTTCCTCTTCCATAGCACCAGAAGTCTGTACATTCAGGTGCAGGACAATGACCTGTCTTTGCCTGCTCAATCCTATACATTGGCAAGACAAAGGCAAGACATGAAATACTACAGAAATCATAAGTCATGCATTATAGCAGAATGACATTTTCACTATGTGACCGACATAGAAGGAGGGACACAGGGCTCAGATCTCTCTTCCTTAGCATCAGGGCTGTGCCTCCCCATGAAAGAAGCCACTGAGACAAATTGCAGTGTATGGTCAGGACAGGCTGAATCACACCCATAATTTTTTCACTTAGTAGGCGAAGGAAACACAAGACAGTTTCAAAAAAACACAAGGCTCAGTGTGTGCCTCTGCAATACGATATTTTCCACTGGCAAAAATGTACTTTCACCTCCACCTCTCCCTATCATTTTGGCTAACTGCATTTATATTGGGGGCTGTGCCTGGGGAGCAGCATGGCGGAGAAGGCAGAGCACTCGGGTGCCCTAGCACACATGCAGTGGGAAGGAAAGGGGACCGGCAAAACCGATGACACAGGCACTGGTAGGGTGCCTTGCCTACACACACAAAAAAGGGGTTATACTGGCCTGGTTACAGTGAGACAACGACATGCCAGCCAAGACTCCTGGCAAGGATGAAATATAGTAAGCTGTCATGATCAATAATAGAATTTAATTCTACACAGTGAGGCATAAAATATATTCAGAGCCCACCACGTTACTGACGCGCTAGAAACTGATGGTGGGGATGTGCACAGAGTTGCCAGATAGCAGCAGAACTGGGAGAAGCATAAACACTTCAGCACGCTGCTTCCTGAGATGCAGGGCTTGAAGGCTGTGCTGCTTTTGGACCCAGCTTCTTGCATCTCCCAAGTGCAATGCCCACGAGCACAAGGTGACAGACCTACTGGGCTCAGCAGTTGCACAGCTGCTGTCATTCAGGTCCTATCACGGCAGGCAAACTCTTAAGAGTTGGAGTGGCTTAGGTTCATACACAGCTGATGCACACTATGAGATGTGAACTTTGTAAAACCCTTTTCCTTGTTTTACCTATTATCTTTTCTCTTGATCTGTTACAATAACATCGGAGCATCTTAGAGCCTTGCAACCTGTCCAACCCCACAGCACATCTTCCGGCAACTGGCTTAGTCTTAAAACCAGAAAAACTACAGAGAAAGTAAGAAAGAAACCTGCGGTAAACAGCAAATTGAATTGAAGTCTTTAAGGCCTATGTTAGTGAATCAGAAACTAGTATTTGCACCCAAAAAATGCCAATTTTGCTGCTTTTTGCTTTCACAGCTCTCTCCTGAGGATGACCCCATACTGCACACAGGCAGGACCCAGAAGAAAGGTAAATGGCTGCAAAATGATATTGTGAACTCAGCCACTGAGAGACTGGAGAATTTCTGTGAAATCTCTCTGAAACCAATTTTAACCAACACATTCCTGAACATCTGACAGCTAAATATTTTCCAATTGATATTACACTCCAAAGTATAAGCTTTACCACATACAACCCAGACTTATTAAACACATTTATTGTTCCATTTCCCCTTTCCCTTCTTTACTGCTAATTCAATACATTTCCATTCACATTCTCCCAACAAAAAATTTGTGCTTGGGTCCAGTAGAGGTATTATAATCCCATTCTCCAGAAATGGGTGCATGTTGGTTCAGATTGTCTCTGAATTCAGGTCTCCTGACCACAGGTGTATACTGATGCCGGCAGTGTGGGTTATAAGAATTTTTGCTTTTGCTACTGTAATCTTTTTACTTGATTTGTGGTGTGTAGCCCATAAGCATTTGAGTTGTGATGAACTTCCTTAAAAGCACTAAGACAGGTGTTTAAAATAGTCTTTGTTGTCAGCTGGAGAACTTTGGGAGTAGGTTGTACAATATTTCATTCATATAGCGAAACTTCTTAAAAAGTAAACTTCTCTCAGAAGAATTCTCATGACAGCTTGCAGCCACATCCACACTGCATAAAATAAGACGCAGAAGTGAAGAGTCTAATGGGGAAAAGAAAAGCTCTGGGGAAGTCTCCCCTATCAGTTGATTATACCTAGCTATAAACCCGTACTGCTACTTATTCTGGTTTTTTTGTTTGCTTGTTTAAATGTGTAACCATTAGTTATTGCATAAAAATATGGTACTTCATCCACCTTGTAATTCATTATAACGCATAAGAAAAGACAGAATCCTTTGGCATTGATAGAGTCTAGCACATAAACACACAGTACAGGGACTTTTCTCTACCCCAAGGATTAGCAGTAAAACAGCCTATTGTCTCCTTTGAAGTCCGTCCATATATTTGTGATATTTTGAGTATAACATTATAAAAAAGATCTTTTATAATCTGCATTCTTGTGAAAGGGATGTATATATACACCGCAGTCTCTTAGGAGGAAACAGTTACTTTACAAGCACGATCACATTTTAAATGTGAATATTTCCAAAGATTTTTCTTTTTAACCTTGATCAGATGTTTCAGGCTACATTAAAGAGAGAACATTGTAAACAATTCCAGTTTAGGGCAAGAGGAATACAAACCAAGGTCTGACTACAAAGAATTTCGGGTTTTTGTTTCATTCCTACATTGTTAATTTAATTTAAAATTTGTTTCTGCTAATTTTAGACATACCTGAAACTAAATTTCAGCCCAGAACATTTTCCACAAGGAAAAGATGAGGGCTTACAGTGGAAATGCTGGACAAGCACCTCTAAGCTCCACTCAGAGAGAAAGGACCATGTAAGGGGAAGGTGGGGAATGCAGGAAAACACAAGTTCCTGCCATGCTTTTGGGATTTTCTCCGTGTCAGGATTCTGTATCAGGGATAATCCCTTGGAGTGCTGTGAAAATTGGTTACTGATGGTGAAATTTCCATGACTGCTTAGAGGGGTTACATGCTGCAGTCCCACTGACCGTAACACAAATTAGACATTTAAATCCTTGAAGTGCTTTTGAGAAACCGATGCTGAAATGTGCGCAAAGGTTACAAGTTCAACTCAAGGCTGCTTTGCACGTACTGGGAAAGCACAGTCCCAGTGTCTGCCACTGGCAATTTCATGAGTAATGAAGTAAATAAGTAATATCCTGAATATTCTCACTCATTTCAGCAGTCCCCCCTGTGTCTAACAAAGACCCTGCTCCTTCCTGATGAGGACCGATGTGCGCTCTGTGCACCTTCTGCTTGGGTCTGATGCCAGATTTCCCATCCTGAGTTTTGGCCAGAAAGAACCAAGTGTGAAATTCAGAGAGGCTTATCAAACTCTGCGGGTGGCACCAAGGACTGCAACTTAAATCCCTGCCACACAGACAGGTTGAGAAAGGGAGCAGCTGACTGTAACCTTTTGAACCTTCTGAGAAAGTCAAGTATTGCCTCACAGCCTAATGTTTCTGTTTGTCCCCTTGGTAGCTGTTTATATTCTTCTCTATGGAAAAAGCAAGATGTTTGAATCTTGAGGACTTTTTATATGTGCTTCTGAGTTGCCCCAGTGCACAAATAAACTGTGTAGGTGCTTTGTGATCAGAATAATCTCACATGATCACTCATACATTGTTCTCTTGTCAACAGCAGCCATCTAGGACCAGCCTTGTGCCCTGGACTGAATCCAGAATAAACAAGCACCCTGATGGAAATGCTGCATAAACACCCAGAATCTGGAGACATTCTTAACTTGCAGGATGCCAAGTTTTTTTCCGGGAAGAAAAAAACCTATTATATTAAATGTAAGGCCATTTTATTGGATGAAAGACTTAGATATGGAAAATTTCAAGCAAATTAATTTATGAAGAAAGTTTGGGAGTTGTGTGCAGGTGTTTAAAAAACATTTAAAAAAACCCCCACCATTCTTTTTTATATACTGTGTAAGATACACATAGGGCCGAATCTCTGGTGGCATAAATGAGAAAATATAGTGAAGCTAATGACGCTGCTACTCATTTGCATCCTTAGATATTATGGTCCCCTCATATTGCTCATAGCACTATAGAAATTTATGATTTTAGCATTACGTCCTCTCCCTCCCAGTTCTTGGGAGGCATATATCTCCTTGTCCCATACAGCCAGGTCACGACATTCCTCTTCACTTCATGCACATTTGAGGTAGATACAAATAAAACTGTTTATCTGGCAGCTGTGCTTTAACAAACTGCTTTTCCACATGAAATTGTCTACAAACAACTTTCAGTTTCAATTAAAAAAATAAAATGGATCCCAGACCAGAGTCAAACCTTACCTACTCTGGGATCCATAACATTAATACGACTGTGGGACCCCTACCTTGCAGGTAAGGGCCTGATAGGATTTTAAACCAGCTTGCTGTTTTTTTTTTTTACTGATCTGCAGGCTCCTGGTGGAGATGCTGAAGATCTGCCCCAGCAGATGCAATATGCTGCTACTGCTTTTGGTCCCCCAGCCGCTGTATCCAGGGCTGGCTCAGGACCTCCGCAGGGCACTCGTATTAAATTGAACAGGCAATACCCAGAGTGGCACAGAGCACCATTGATATGCACATATAATGTGCACCTAAAGCTGTAGATTAATGATGCCCTGGAAAACAACGAAATACATTATTAAAAGGTGTGTAAGCACAGGGGCAAGCTGAAGCTGTAAAAACACCTGCGTCCTTTAGTGCTGACCTACTGAAGGGTGGTACTGCCATCACAGGAATGAATATTTGGCCCTTAGCTTTTTTGCTGTAATAGTGCACACAGCATTTCTTATGCCCTGGAGAGGCTTCTTCGTGCTAGAGAGCGCCAGCATTTAACAGCACGGGTTCATATCTGACAAAGGGATCTCTAACTACTCTCCAGTATTATCCCATTTACGGAAATTGCTGCTTCTCCATAAAATCAGTAGTGAGAATGCTTCCTCTGAGAAAAACATTTCCATCCTCAAACTGCCCAAGGGAGGAATTAAAGAGAAAAGCATATACATCACAACAGGATATACTCCAGTGTGTTACTGCTATTTCAGTATGCAGGCCTTTATCTCCATTCCTGCCTTTCCACTCATTGCTGTTCATTATCTTTCCCCTTTCAATGAAGCTCCAAGGCATTTCTACACTCTCTCTGCAGTTGAGAAAGAAGAGATGCTGGCAAAAAATTAGATTAGTGTGTGGAAGGGGGAATTCTCCTACTTGGGGTTATGCCGTTAGCAAGCTGTGTCGCAACATCTGTATGTTATTACACTATGAAGTCAATCATTCTACCCCTAAGAAAACATCCCAGCTGCCCTGCAAATTTGCTAGTTTTATATATTTGATTTGATTAAAACTATAAAAAGTACTTGTTGAAACATTTGCATGTGACACCCACGAAGGGGCCAGGGGACTGTCAGGAGAATAGCAGAAACATCTGAGGGGTAAGAAGAAAAAGAAATAAGAGCATTGATTCACTTTTCCCTCATTTCCTTCCTTCTGAACTCTGTCTGTAGAAGAAAAAGAGAGCAACCAGGATCATTATGATTGTGTCAGGTCCTGGCCTGAGAAACTCCTGTGGGTTGGGGCCGTCGCTGTGTCACACGAGACACAGGAATGTTTATGCAGTGTGGGTGAGTGCAAGTGTGAGCCTCCTTGTCTGCTCCCCTTTCCTCTGCCCACGTAAATCTGTACCTGGATCAGCCACAGCTACAAAGGCATCGACGTTTCTTAGAGGAAGGATGGAAAGATGGGAGTGTACGGTTGCCTGATATTAGATTACTCTGGTACTGCCAACATTTGCTCTTTGCAGAAAATCAAAAATGTTGTTTTTCAGTCTCGAGTTCGGGGGCGGGGAGGGGAACTGCTTTAGAAAGTCTCAGGCTGAGTTTCCCTTGCTGTTTGTAATAAGGGCTGGCAAGCGTGGCATGCACCATGGTCTGGCAGGGATCCGCACGGTACCAGGTGTCAGCCTGGAGGCTGGTAGTGCATCAGTACAGCAACCCGTGAGACTGGAACAGGCAACGTAAGTCATCTCATGATCCCATACAGACATTCAATGGCAAGGAGATATTTGGCATGACTCATATTCATATAAAATGCAATAACAATCCACAGTGTAATACGGTAGCACTGATTGTCCGAATGTTTTCAGGCTAGACTGTCTTTCTTGTAAGTACAAAGGCAGGGCTGGAGATCACTGCTTTATACACAGGTTTGGCAGGGCCTGAAATGCTGTGTGCACCTGAGAGGTGTTTATAAATTGGAGGTAAATCAGAGAAAAGAAAGAGACAATTCAGAAACGAGGAAGTTAGAAGGAATGATACATAAAAGGGCAAGAGAAGAAGCCAGTAGGCACATCCATTGTCTGGGGTAAACAGGGTAGGAGGGACAAATTCAGTGGGTTTCAATGAGATCTTTAAAGCAAGAAAGAATAGCATGTTAGGAGCATGTTTCTGTAAGGAAGTGAAAGGCTAGACACAACAAGACAAAAGAGTAGTCTGTACAGTCTGCTGGATTATCAAGGACAAAAATTACAACATCCAAACCAGAAGTTAATCCAAGTCCAGAGTTGTCTCCTGCATCTCTGGGATTCCCTGGGAAAACCCTCTTTGCTCGAGTCATTTAGGATGAAATCAGCATGACCGTAGGGGACATATTTGTGGGAATAGTGCCCTTGAGAAAGCAGGAATATCAGGGGTGACCAGCCTCAGCTCCTGAGCTTATGCCGCTGGTAAGCAGTACAAGCAGGACCCCCCTGCCACTTCACATGATTGGCATCAGGGCCCTGCTAGTCCAGTGGCTCTGGGTTAATCCTAGGAATAAGGGAAGCAAAGCTGGCAGGGCTGCTCAGACCAACCTGGCTGGGCCCACTCAAAGCCACTGGCATCTGGTGTCTGTGAAAAACTCCCAGGTCTCTGTCACCCCACACCCCAACCTCTCTGAGCAATACCGTGTAAATCTTTAGGCTCTAACTACTCAAAGGTTTTGGTATGTGGCTTGTAGGATGAAAAGGGGTGTCCACCCTGCACAAGATGGTCTTTTAGATCTCTCACAGCTCCACTTCCTCCAGATCTGAAAACAGTGATGAATTCAGTAATAAGTCAAGGGTGAGATGGTGAAATGAAAATAGTATCTTTGCCTCGAGCCTTGTGTCTTTTGCATAAGATTATTCATGCCAAAGGGTTATCAGTTGCCAGATGTACCTGAGACTCTGCTGTATGTTTATTTATAGTGACATAACGTCAAGACAGCAGTGAACTGAGTCAAAGGGAAAATTAAAATATTACCTGAAAAAGAAGAAAAATGACAAGAAAACATCACTAATGTGGTGATGCTGATGATTGACAAGCATGCACACACAAACAGATTTAGAGGTGGCACTTTTACTTCCATCAGACAGCTTTTCTGTTTTGCTTGGGGACTTTAGCCCAGCAAACTTTGTTAGTATTTTCCAGAACTTGGACATAATCTCCAAAACAGATATTAATATTATGTAATTGTGGTTCTGTTCATTAAAGTCCCGATCCCAAAAACTGATCCCTCAACAAAATCTAGCATAGAAATGGCAGTCCAATTTATGGGTCCTTCGGAAGACAGAGAGCCAAAGTCCATATTCTTACTTCTCAGGAGCTGTAATGGCCTGGTGGACTGCAGCTGCTACTCATCCTCCATCTCTTCCAGCTTTCCAAACCTCCCACACAGACCACCCTAATTCCTAAGTCTGCTGGGTCCTTCCCCTACCCATACTTTAGATGTCTCATCTTCCTACCACGACTCACAGAGCTCATACACATGCAGGAGATGAAAGAGGGTTCCAAAGACAGCAAAGATCAGGAGTTCAAGCGATACCTTCTTTTTGCCGGTCTTCCTGTTTGGCTTGCTTCTGCATTGACTGACAAATACAACTGTAGAGCATCATCTCTAACATTACCCAGTCTCAGATCCCTTTACACCTTTCAGAATAACCCCGTTTGTAGAAGCTATACACCAGAATGATATTACTTTAAATCTCTGTGTATATACGCAGCTCTTCAGGGTGTGAGGACAGAGTATCAGCTGCCAAAGTCTGAGGGTTTATCCATTTTTTATATCAGCTGAGGGACCAGCACAGAGCATCTTGCCTTCCTAGTGACACTTGGAATATTGTCTGCCCAATTCAGAGACCCAGCAGAACAGAGTGCATAGTCCTGAAAGAGGAGCTTTATGAGCACCAAGTCAGAGCAAGCGCCGGGTTGTTGAGAGCTGGACCACACTGAGTGTCACCAAATACACACATGGTCACATCCTGCCCTGTCTCCAATGAGGGCATCGGAGGAAGGTATAGAATCTCCCCAAGGGGCAGATGGAGAAAAATGCGTCCCCTGGGAGTCCTCTAATCCTAACAGAGACTGATCAAGTCTGAGATGTGAGCTGCTGCAGCCCTTCTGAAAAGAATTTTCTATTGAAATGTTTCACATTCTTGCTAGTGTTTAAAGATCCACCTCTTATTTGAATCTTGCTAAGTGTAAAACATTTGTATTGGAAAACTGTTTCTCTCCTAAAGGCAAGCATCCAATATGCACGGCTGCAGCAAGAGATCCCAGAACGGGTCTTGAAAACAGAATCTCCTGGGATCTGATAACCCATTGAGCTCTCAGCTGCCTGGTGGGCAGTTTTTCTCTTCACTGTACGCAATTAACATTAACCTAATTCACCACTGTTTTGCAGAACTTAATTAACTTTAGCAAAATGTGTTGTGAGACCTAGAGATTTTTATGTTCAGTTCAATATGAATTTGCTCATCTATTGATCTGGAGACTGTCAGGGATTAATCTATTTTAGGTTTTAACTAAACCACTAGACTATGTTCATTAGCAAAAAAATATGGTTATCTTATTTTATTTATTTCTCTCCTTTTGCAGAGAAGGATGACAAAATAAAGAAGCCAAGCAACTTCACCCTTGAGATGTTTTCCTAGCTGTTGCTTGTGCAGAGGCAGGGAGAGCAGAGAGAAGGAGGAGAAGTAAGATAAGGAAGGGGAAGGCTGTGGAGAGAAAGTACATTTAGCTCTAATTTGTAGGACTTACAGAACTGCCATAAAAGGAAAATTGTCCAAATTTCAAATGTAAGGCCAAATTGATTTCTGGTGCTGCTCCATCAGCCTCTATGGAGTGCCGCCAGAAAGGGCTTTAGCTTAGTGTTATATACCAGGAGAATGGGGAACGTGTTCTTCCACAGAGGAATATGTGAAAAGGTTCCAACTTTGCACTGTTAAGCCTTATTACTTGGGAGCCATAAATCCAGTTGTTATAACGGATAAAAGGTAAAAACCTGCATGGGCAAATACCCTGCGCCACATGTGTGTGCACATCCATGGCTGTCCCCCTGCACCCCGAGCACCTGGGCTGGCCTCCCTGGGACAGAGGCAGACATGTAAGCTGAGATGACATGGTAGTGCCTGGGAGCATCCCTCGCTGTGTGGGTGAGTGAGATGGCATGCCATTAGGAGCAACCCTGAACTGTACCACTGGCTTGGCAAGCTGGATGAATATGACTGTGCCCTGAGCATGGTCAGGGAGGATGGGGCTGTGCTCCCCTCCAGCAGTGCCTCGCAGCACATGGAGAAGCTGTGGTCACTAGGGCAGGAGCTGGCACTTCCCACGGGCCTTTGCCTCCCACGATCCAGCAGCAGCCACATCCTCTGGCCTTATTAACATGCTCTGGCTCCCCAGCTAGCTTGCTGAAAGGTCACTGCAGATCCCAGCAAGGACATTCCCTCCATCTGTGCCTCTCTGAGTGTGAGGGTGATGCATTGGGAGCCAAAGACAGAAGAAATTATTCAACAATAACCTTTGCTGCAAACAGATACTCGGTTTGTCATTGTGCTGTATGTGCTCTGTTAAAAGCCTTGAATTTAAAGCTGTGTATTAAGAAGCAGCGACAAACCACAGAACTTGACAGGTGGCAGACATGCTGGAAAAAATAGCACCACGTTTTGTCAAAAAGTTGCAAAATTCAAAAAGCTTTGACCAGTACTACTGACAGAAAAAAAAATCCATATTCCTAAAGCAATTTTGAAGACAGCTACATGGAGTTAATTAGAGAACTAGATTTCTGCTTTACAGTGTTTGGAGTGAATCAAAAAACCCCTGTACAAAGAAGACACAGCTGTTTAGGACTATCTTGACTCTAAAGAGCAAAGGCACCCCCTCCCTGTTGGATTTCATAGGACTTTCCTGAAAGGTTGCTAAGAAAATAGTTGGAATAAATTACTGTAAAGTCAAAATTGTTGTATTGCCCACATGGCTGCCTCAGGCCCTGCAGTTTGCTTCACTTGTTCATGCTTTTGAATAAAGATTGCTGCTTGCAAAAAGTGCTATGATTAACCACATTTCTCCCTGGTGTGATGACTTCTACAATAAGAAGTGACCCCTTGGCATATGACCCAAACAAATGTACATAAGCCTTATCTATAAACATTCTGAGTCTTTTTTTATGAAGTTTTCATTAAACTAGATAACAACAAAAGAAACCATCACCAGTGGAATAAGCATGCTCTTCATCTAGTGCCAACAGAATTATTGCCAGGTCTTTTTATTGAAAAAAGAATGAGATTCTTTGTGGAAATCCAAACAAGATTGCTTCTTAGATGTAGGCTGACAAGTGGCAAATTAAAGAGTTCAAACCAAACCCCATTTGTGTAACAACAAAGCTTGGAAGGATTCTGCCTCTTCTTTTGCCTCCCATTTCAGCTTTGTTATAATTCTCTCTTAGATACTCCAATTTAGATTCAATATGACTATGGCTTTTCCAAATCATCTCGAATAAACAGAACAGCACAAGTTCTTTTTTTGTACTACCAGAACATTCACGTACCCTTTCTATTATAAAATGTCATCATCATGTTTTAGGGCTATACTCTGATATTCATAAAGGGTTTTTATAAACATTTCCTAAAAATTATCTGAGTCCATTTTCT
Organism: Gymnogyps californianus; assembly: GCF_018139145.2. NCBI lineage: Eukaryota > Metazoa > Chordata > Aves > Accipitriformes > Cathartidae > Gymnogyps > Gymnogyps californianus. The sequence continues at coordinate 64,776,407 of NC_059500.1, read as the reverse complement.
TATCTAGTGTGGGGAATATCCAGTTAGCTACCAACAAGGTCCAGTACAGATTCAGCTGCCAGAACTCAATAAAGCAACATTGTCTGAGAATAAACATGGTATATCTGTAATACTTCCAAATATATATATTTTATATTACAAGCAGGATGATCAAAATACATAAAAAAACTTAATGCATAACAATATGTCGAAGCTTGCACATGAAGCTTATTTTTTCACCTTCCGTAACTGTGAACTGCAGACATGGACGTGGATGTAGGCATTACGATTGGGATGTGAAATATTTTCAGATAGACACTGACTCTGAAAAACTAGGAAAGAGGGATTCACCTCACAGCTAAAGAAAATGCTGTGTGAATAGTGATGTGAGTCCTAATCCTGCCTCAAAACCAGAACTCCTACTGGCCTGCAAATGGGATGGGATCTGCACTGACCTAGTTTTCAACCCCTTCCTCCCTCTGGATTATTACAGGAGTCTGAAGACCATCAGCATTAGAGGCCGAAGTTTTTCTGTGTAGATGGAGGAAATGCAAAGCAATGCAAAACCAGATGAAAAATCTAACCAGATGAATGTTGCAAAAATTAGTGGATATTATTAAAGATTAGTAGCTGTTTTCCTGTGCAATGCAGGTTTGCAGCCCAGCAAACAGGGTTATTTGAAAACCAGCAATTTCATTCTGGCAAATGCTGTTTCTTCCTAGGTTAATCAGTGCTCTTAAGATGCAGGGAGCATTGGAGGGTTATTTTAGCTTTACAGATGTATAAAAAGAGAACATAATCAATTAAAGCTGCCACTGTAAATACTTTGGAGCCAGGATGATTTGCTTCAACTGTTTGTCAATGAATGGCATTATTCAATATGTGTAATCCTTCAGAGATTAAGAATCATTAGCTAATAAACTATGCCTTAGTGCATCTGTAACATCTGCAGTTTCCTGGTCACAGAAATGCATTTGTCACAGCGAGCACAGAGAGGAAACAGGCAACCATTCCCCAGCTGAAAACCTTATGAAAGCAGGGACCTCGCAGAGGAGGCCGGGGGGAGGGAGCTGGCTTTGCATGCTGCTTGTTCCCTTGCACAGAAAAAGCAGAGCTGATATTAAAAAAAAAAATCTGCAGAGACTTGGGGCTTTAAAAGACAAACCCAAAAAACCCAAACCCCAAACCCCCAAATACTCATGGTTTTTCAAAGAAGCAAGCTCAAAAGAAACCACCTTGAAAGCAGAGAAGGCTGCTAGGCTCTTTGCTGCTCTCAGCATCCTTGTAACTCTCTCCACAATTATCAGCGGAGTCTATTTCACCACAGCGGATTTAATTGTGCATTGACCCTAGAGAGGGAGGGAGGGAGGGAGATGACAGGCAGCTTCGAGGAAGAGATTTATCCCCTCCTGTCGTCGGGCAGTTTGATAAGGGATGTTGATTCTTCAAGGTCTCACAATGGCTTTTTTATTTGTTTGCTTAATACTGGGCTGTTTCAGAAACGCGCACAGCTGAGCTGACAGGAGATGCAAACAGAGCGCGCTCGTTTGGGAATTACGGGGGTGGCAGTACACAGGAAAATAGCCTCTGTCTTCTTCACAGGAAAGTCAGCTGATAAACTGATCTTAAGACAACGTATCTTCCTTCCTGTAAAATGCAGTAACAGGCAGATCTTGTGACCTCGATGGCCTTCTGCTGAGTTTATTCCTAACAGGGGAGGGAAAGGGGGAAGCTTTCCTTGGCAGACGTAGCACACAGCTCCTATGTGAATCATGCGGCTGTGCTTAAAGCGAGAGCCAACAATACCAGCATAGTGGGCCACATATCTTTCAAAGCAAGCGAGTTCACAAAGAAGTCCCCTGCTCGCGGAGATAAGCCGCAGCAGCCCTTTCATTAAACATCCGCTGTGTACTTCCCGTTGGAGCCGCGGGCTTGGCCCAGGGGACGGCCAACTGACAAGAGCCAGCAGCCACTCTCATGGCTTCTCGTTTTGCTATTTAGGCCAGATTTTCCCCCCAGCACTCGCAGAGGGCAAAGAGAAACACGCTATTTATGTCACTCTGTTAAACACACACAGCTTTTGCAGCCCTGCATCATGCTGCAGCCTTTCTCATCCCTGTCTTGGCTCTGTGCAACAGAGTAAACATCATAAAGAACATAAAAAGGAGTTTTCCTGAATTTTCCCTGAACTTCCCTGGCAACAGAAAGCTTTAACGGGGCGAGGTTTTTTTCCCCTCGAGAAAACATTCCTCCCGCCCTCCTTCCTCCTCAAATAAAGTTGGCAAAAACTCAAAGTTTTGTGCTTGAGGGCCATGCTCAAGGCTCCCTCCAGGAAACTCCGTTCAAAAGAGTTAATGCAGCAGCTCACTTGCCTGCTTTGAATCATACTATGTCTGTGCTCACTTTTCCTCCCCTTGAATTAACTTTGCTTTGTAGTATCCAAATTGCTACAGCTCACTCCTACCATACAGGTTGACGGCAGTAAGCAGGCATCAGGCCAGACTTCCTCCTGCCTTGCACTGCAAATGGCCCTTTACATATGTGCTGCGTGAGTGTAAAACCCTACCACCTTGGATTTATTGGTATTGTACACCCCTTTGCTTCTAAAAAGCACATACCCTGCTCTAAAAGATCCAAGAGTCCTTCCACTTAATCCTCTCAGCATTTATGGCTGTTAAAGTTTGTGCTGGTACAGAACCAAGAGCCTAGGGCAGGACTTAATTTTATGAGGTGCTGTGTGTGAGTACTGCCTCAGGACCTTGTGAGCCAAAAAGAACTAGAGGAAACAAATAAGTCAGGATGGGGCACACACAGGATGCACGCACTCGAAATAGTGTCTTAGGTCTGTATATAATTGTCCTTATGGTTATGATGGGGAAAATGATCTTTAAGTTAAAGTGGCTGTGTTATTTTCTGAGGGAGGCACTGTGCCTGAGGTGTCATTATTGCTGCGCAGTGATTGAAAACGGGATCAGAATTCAGAAGAGCAGGTCTGTAAGGTCTGTAATAGGACCACGGGTCAGGGATTCCCAGACAAAGATATTTAAACCCCAGTAAGACTGTCCGTGGCTTGGCACGGAGCTGAGAGCTACTGCTGCCATTAACGGTGCTGGCTGCCACTGCCGGTGGAGGCATTTGGCAGCAGAGGTTTGTGGATCTCAGGCTGAGTTGTATTCCTTTTAAGCAGATTTGTATTATACTAGAAGGCCAATATTTTTGACCATAACTAGTGACACCTCCTTCTCGGATGTCCTGTTTGAGGACGATCTGCTCGAGAGGGAAGCAGGCACACAAGCTGCTTGCTGGCAAACTGATTCCCACCCCCTTCCTTTCCTGGCTCCCTGGGCTGAGTCATGGCACCCCATTATCCAGCATTTGGTGCCCACGTAGCATCGCCCAAGTCAGACACACCAAGGGGCAAAATTCAAAGCATAATTCTCAGATCGTCCTGCTTTTTCACCTGAGGTACCAGGTGCAATCTGCCTTTTGTGGCCAGCCAGCGATCAGTGGCCCACCTGCAAGTGCTGTTCACAACTTGGAAACTATCCTAGATCTAGGATATAACTGTAAATGGAGAAATAAACATGTTGCAAATTCAACAAACTCTTTTGGCTATTCGGCAGCATGCACTGCAGCAGTGGAAGTTCAAGTTCAAAATTCAGTCTCCTAAAACAGGCTCAAGTAACAGAAAAAAATGAAAATCCAATGCCGGATGTCTGCCAATTAAGAAAGTTTTGCCACTTTCCTCTCTTTCTTTTTGTCCATCTGCAAGGATGAAAGATTCACATATAGCCTCTCCAGGGCATTTCTCAGGAGGAGGAAGGCCTCCTCTCCCCCTTTGGCTGTGCAGTTTAATTCATGCAAACACAGCACCAGCATGTCTGACCTCCGTAAGTCTCTGCTCAGCTCAAGGGTTATTTTGGCAGAACTCAATGTGGATCTTTTACGTGGAGTCTGAAAGGCACCTGATCTATTGGTGTGGGTCAAATGCATGGCAGGGAACATGCTAACAACTAATCTGTAAAGATAACTTCAGGGCTGTACCTGATCCTGTGCCCTGGCTTCTCAGGTTTGCTAGAACATAACCTAAATGAATACATTACTGCCGCAGAAAAACATGCTGCAAAAAATCACCCAGACTTTGCTCTAAAATTCAGTTCATCTGGTGCAATTTCACTTGGCTCTGAAATCATCCACATTTTTTCACCTTTGAACATACAGTGAATTTCTTCTAAGATTACAGTTCTTTACAGGGTGAGGTGGAGGGTAGGCAAGTGATGACTCATAAAGGTTTTGCTGAATGTATGTCTAGTTTGAGACAATACTACTATACATAAAGTAAAGATGTCTAAGAAGAGCAAGAAAGGACTTTTTATTAGTACAAAAAAAGAAAAAAGGAAGAAGAGAGGAAGCCTTTTCCCCACCTTCTTATTACAGCATAGTTGGGAGGGTTGAAGCCTGAATCTTTAACCTCCATAAAATTTCCATGTGAAAGAAATGAATTCATTTAAGACAGTTCCATCTTCCCGCTTGTTTCCTCAGCTGTAATAAAATTACTAACATGCCCCAAAGACCTGCCTTAGGTTCCCCCAGATCAGGTGTTTTATACTTCTGAGCCAAAAGAGAACAAGACAGAAAGTTTATGTCAGTCACTTACCAGGGTTCCCATTTCAATTCCTGTTCCCATGTTCCGACCGTAGAGTGATGAGTGTGCACATGTTTTCGGGGAAAAACGTAAATATATTGGTGGGTAATATTTGTAAGACAAGTCATTTATTAGGACAGTGTGCATGGGTGGAAGACAACTCCAGCCTCACTTGGTGGCTCCCACTTACTCACCTGGGTCAAGTCCATGGGAACATTGTATGAAATAATACATGAAATAGCATGAAAGGGAACGTTTCTTCACAGTACACAGATTTCGTGAGCTGTTCCTTAGCTCTTCAAGGCTGGCTTTTAGGACAAAACCACAGTTTATGCAATGCTACTTGATAATATAATGCGGACCAGCCACAAGCTCTGCACAGGGAGTGGGCTGAGCTGGGTTCTGCCACAGGGCGTAGGGGCACACGTGTCATTTCAGTGCATCTGATATCCTCAGCTGTAAAGTATGACAGCACTTCCTCTTCCTGAGTCTTTATTCAGAGTGTATTGGCTCTGTGAGAGGGACTGCCTTTTGCTGCACATTCTCTGGGACCTAGCTCTAAGTGTCTGCCTCAGCTGCACTGCCTTGAGATGGTGCTTTAATACCAACACTTTGGTGTGAACAGTAGCTCTCCCACCTCAGAAAGAGGGGTGTGCAGGTGTACGTTCTTCCTTTTGACCTCCCCTGAAAGGGAATCAATTGCTGTTGGAGCAATTATATCATGTCCTCCTGCTTCTCCTCCTAACTTGTACCCTCTCTCTCGACTGTGGATCATTAAACACTCCAGATATCCTATGCAGCTCCTGTACCATAACACTCATGAGGTCTCTCATCAAGCTAACAAGCAAATTACCCATGACAGTCCTGGCCAAACTCCTGATAAAGGTTCTGAAACACAATGACACCCTCACTCTTTCTTTCTCCCTTGTAAAATCAATCAGACTTACACTTTAAATAGGCAAGTGGCCTAAAGGAGAAATTTTCCCAGACTGTCAGAGTCCTGGGAAGGGGAGCTGAGGAGGGTCTTTCTGTTCATCATTTATTGTTGAAAGAAAGTGGGTTACATGGGATTTATAAATCTTCAAATGCAGAGAAATATTTGTAAATAGTCCGTAAATGACTGGCAGACTCTTTACCCTCCTGGCTGTATTTAATATCCTACATTCTGTAAATCAGACCTTTCTGATTTTGCTAAGGTGACAAGTCATTGCTAGAATGTGTTAAATTCAGTTACAGGAGTACATGAGGTGACTGATGTAATTGAGCATGATGCTTTGGCCTCGGAAATTAAAAAAAAAACCCACACAGTTTGCTGAAAACCATGGCTAACGGGGCCACAGATTAAAAAGCGGCTAGTAACCCTGTAAAGACAGTTACCTTAGAACCTCTCCAACTTGCACAGCATTAATTGGCATGCCATATAAATTGCATATCATGCCTCCCTCTCCGCCCCAGTCCTGAAAGGTTCCCCCAGTTTCTCAGCGTTTCACAGGGCTTCCTCAGTAAGTCTTCACGTACTTCCAGTGCTTTACAGAATTAATACCTTCTTGCAGAGAAGTGATCAAAGTGTGTTCTGTGATTCAATGCCTTTTCCAGTGTTTGCTCATTTATGTCTCACTTCTTTGCAAAAAATTGTAGTTTGCTAGGGGTTTCCCACTCATTGGTGCAAATTAAATGAGGCTGGGCTATAGAGGCTCATTGATTTTAAGTCAAAACTGCCAACACAAGACATTTGAATATCTTGAGCCAGGCCCCATTTTGTGTGAGTGACTGAAATATAACCTTTCCCCCCCTGCTTCTTTGTATGTGCCTTTTGGATTCTGAAACTTCAGCCAGCACTTGGGTCACATTTTCAAGCCTCTCTTCACAACAATGTGATGCTCTTGCAGAAAAGACAAATGTCACTCCGAGATGTATTAGCAGGAATGCTGGGTATAAGACAAGAGAGGTAATTATTCTGCTCTACTTGGCACTGGTGCAGCCTCAGCTGAAGTAGTGCATCCAGTTTTGGGTGCTGCATTTTAAGATAACTGCAGCAAGATGATAAGAGGTTTAGAAAACATGAACCTCTGAGAAAGATTAAGAGAACTGTGATTGTTTAGTCTAGGAAGTAGAGACAGAAGGAAGATGATAACACTTTGCAAATACATAAAAATTATTTTAAGGAAGGCAGAAATCAGTTTTTCGCTTCTCTACAAAGGGTCGGACATGAAGTAATTGGCTAATTCACCACTTAAATTTAGATTAAATCTTAGGAAAAATAGTGTGATTACAAATGCAGCGTAGCATTGGAACCGGCTTTTCAGAAACATGGAGATCTCCTTTACAGGAGGTTTTTAAGAACAGATCAGGAAAATATCTGGCATACGTCATGCAGGCTGTGCACAGTCCTGCTCCCCTGCCCTGTGGGAATAACCTGCCAATGTTTCTTCCAGTTCCCCATTTCTAGAATTTGATGGTTCTAAGAGTGTGGGCAAGAAGCAAACATTTAACAAGAAAAGAAAGAAAGGGAGTTTAGACTGCAACATAGCTGTTTACCTCTGGGCCTTGGCTTTGCATGTAAAGCCTTCAGTACTGTGAGAATCATGGTAAAAACCCCCAAGTCCATAATACTTTGGATGGCATGTTGTGACTGTTTACTTGGACCTCATACATAGCACAGGCTACTGAACACCCCTCCTTGGGTGTCTCAGTGAGCCCCATAATTTCTGATTGATTAAACACATATATTAGAAAGATGTCCAGCCTATCTCTAAAAAGACCTCGTTTGTTTCTCTAGCAAAAAAGATTCCACTACATTGCTTTCTGTGCTGCTCCAAAATTGACTTCATTGTCAGAAATCTACATTTTATTCCTGTATATCAAGTTTTATCTGGCCTCTACTCAACCTCATTAAGGTTGCTTCTGCCAGCAGATGTTACTTGTATTTAGAGACTTAGAGAAAGTCAGGTTACCACATGGCCTGCTGATCAATAAGCTGAACAAAACTCGTGCAACTCTTCTGTCATGGTAAGACTGTTTTTCCATTTCTCTAAAGGCTCTTGGAGTTCATACCTGACCACCAACGTTCGATAAACATATGTGCATAAAGCCATGACCACAAAAATGCAACAGGCAAAATAGGCTGGTGTGTGACGTGTTATCATATAAGCACTTACACCTGTATGTGTCATGACCATGAAATGGAATGCAAAAGCAAAATACCCAATATAAGTAATTCTTTAGTGTAATGTTGCCTACTGCATAAATGGTCTGTCACTGTCTTTCTCTCTCTGTCTCACACATACACATCCATTCATTTTGGTCACAGACACCAGTGTGAATTAGTGTTTCCCCCTAGTATTATATATTAGAATAAAATTGAACACTAATATGAACATTTGTTTATACCCATAAATAAGTGGTCCAATTTCTAGGTTTGCTGACTATCTGCTGCTGCGAAGGGAGCAAGAACTGTGGGTACTTGGGATTGCTGGAAATCAGACTACTCAATTAAATTTCTCAGCACTGATTTGAGAAGTGAACTTTAAACTAAAGACACTGAAACTGTGTACTTATTTCCTTCCAGGAAAATGTAACAGTGCTAACCACTCTGTTTTACTCAGAAGCTGTTATTTCTCTTGTAGATTCAGATATCCAACCTAAAGCTTTCTTTCATGTCTGTGTCAACAAATCCTAGGCCTGAAGAACCCCTTTAATAAGGATCACAAGGCACTTTAGTGTCTTGCAGATTAAGACCCTGGACAGAAGGTGGGGTTACTAACTAGGGCTAATGCTGGGAGTAATTTTCCTGCTGACACTTGTCCACTGTCTAGGAAATGAAATGAGACCACCACAGCATTTTAGAAAGTCTGGTAAGATGCTATTAGACAATTGTGCCTTTCAGTATCTAGGATCAGCCTTTGCCAGATTTGAACTAATTATCTGGAGTCAGAGTTGGGCAAATAATTTGTTTGGAATGGGTTTTGTCAGGCTGGATTTTTTTAACCTGGTCCCCGGTTCCTCGGCTGAATTGACTAGTTCTTGAACTGCAGATTATTTTCAAGCATGTTAAATGAAACAAGACATCTTTTTGGATGTACTACTAATGCAGTAAGTTTTTTCTCTTTGCTGGATAAATACAACCTTTAGATTCAGACCCTGCTGCTACAAACACACACAATTGTGTACTCAGATTTGGCTTTGCTCACATATTCTGTAGATCTAGCTTAAGTATCCTTTGATCTGGGGAACATTTCCTAGAGTTGATGTATTCGTTGGAGTATTTGCAGGAGGTGAATGAGAATGAGATGGAGCTGAAGGAAAGAAAATTCACTTCAGAAGTGCAAGGAACTCACTTGTGAGATATTAAAACCAATGAGAGCCTTTCCATCTACGGGTATGTGTTATTTCCAAAACTTCTACAAAAGACACCGAATCCTTCTGCTGAGCCTCCAGTCACTTCCACAAAACAAAGTGCTTAACTGTTGACTTCACCCTCAGTGCCAGGTCCAAGTATTGGGTATCAGTCATTAACTGCTAGTTACACAGAAAATTGGGGCATGCCTCAAATTGTCAAGTCTACTTGTGCAAACTCAATATTTATATTAATTGAGGTGAGAAGTGCTGTTTCCTTTGTTCAGATCTGATTGGCAGCACTGGATTATGCTGTACAGTAACTGTCAAGGCGAGACAGGACACGTATCAGCCCTTCAACTTTAGACTGTTTGATGAGAACTTTCATGATATAAACCTATTTCATGCTGGTATAGATGGTTTCTTTTTTCATTAAACAATAACATCATATGAGTGTAAAAGCTTTTGTTTTTTTGAAAAAAAGGTTACCAATTCATTTAACAATACTAATAGAAATATGCCTATCTTAGACCCACATTTCCCTGAAGTTTTGCTGCTTGAATCCAGAGGCTGAGATTGGCTCCATTTCTCTGTAGTATATCAACTGCAACTGCCACATCCAAAAGACAAGGATCTTCAGGTGAAATCAGTAACACACTAGGGTCCTGATTAGCCACATGCACCATATATTGTAGGCATAAACAATAAATACCTATATTAAGGCTAGTCAGGTGTGAGTCACAAAGTAGAAAGACCGGTAATAATTTACAGCATGTTCTTAGAAATTACTATAAAAGGATAGGGATGGCATGAGGAAAAATTGAGCCTGAAGCCTTTTCTCTATTTACGCTCATTTGAATGAGCCTGGAATCAATGGAATTCAGTCCAAAGGACACGGTGTGCCATGTCAGATGGTAATTATGCCTTGATGCTGTTCATATTGTTTATACCTTTAAACATGTATGCCAAGAAGCTTCAAGTTACAATATACCTAACAATCTATTCATTCACGATAAAACAGCTCAGAAGATGATCACTAGCTCCCAAAGAATTACAGAACATCCATTGCTTACCTGTTTTTCGAGGAATTATTAATATATTACAACCTTTATAAGTGGAAGTGAACTCTCAAGTGTATAGGATAGGATGGGCAGAGATGGGACTTCTAATGACACGATAAGAAAAATAGCAAGAAGCTAGTGTTTTTCAGCTGTCAAGCTCTTTACCACATTAGCTTCTTTTCAAAATTTATTTTGCTTTTCCCTGGGTAGCAAGGCTGACATCATATCTAGGCTAGGACCTCCACAAGAGACTTCAGAGAACAGAAAGGAGAGAGCCTTGCAATAAAAGACCACGTGCAAGGAATATCATTTGTCAGAGAAAGAAAAAAGGCAAGTTTAAGAGTGCTGGTAATGACCTGGATATCTCACTGAACCACAGGGTAAGTGTCTGTCCACTCAGCAAGCTTAGTTTAAATTTTACTCCAATGTTTCACATTACAGATGGCAGCAGGCTGATGCTTGGTGTTATTCTATCTGAGCTGGTTAGTTCATCCCCTGTCTAAAACTGCAGTCTTCATGTTTCCTCAAACGTTTCTAGTATTTCTAGTTTCTGCTTTGCATAATTTGGTTTTCTGCGCCTGATGAAGTTCTAAAGTAAATCATTGAAACTTAAGTCAGAAGGAGAAAGCTCTTAGGCTTATACAATGTGGCACCTAGTAAGAGACAAATTAACCCGTTGGAAAAAACCAAACCCCAAAACCAAGGGAAGCAAAGCATGATTCATGGTTTCTCTCTAACTTGTTGCTGGAAATATCACTAGGACCAACCAAAAAACCCCAACAAATTCCTGGTCTCTTTGATTAGAGCTAGAAAAGTTCTAATTAATTTCCTCTTACTCTGCAAGCACCATTTAAAAACATTTCTAAAATTCATCACCACTGCTAGACCAATCACCCCGAAGCAAACAAATGGATCACAAAATCACACTATCCACTGCTAGCACTGTTCACGGGCATGTTAAGGGTCCAGCAGAGAGAAAAAAAAAGCCCTGTTTGTTTCTGTTTCTAAGAGAACCTCCACTCATGTGTGTCATCACGTACTCTTGCACCGGGGCTTTAAGAATTTGTGCCTTGAGGCTAAGGGATGAATATTGTTGTTTTAAGTGGCAGATATGAGAGGAATGATGTATTTAAGCGTATAATGGTCAGTACATGCAATATTGCTGTGCTTTACTTCCTAGTACTCTTACAACCAGATGCGTGCTCCCCAGGAGTTTTTTGTGGTATTTTTCAGATGCTGTGTTAATGTTTGCTTTCTGATTTTGTTTTATTTTTTTTAGACAAGGGAGAAAGACGCAAACTTGAAAAGCAAATTGCAAGCTCACCTGGAAACAAATTGCCTTGAGAGTGTTTGTGCTCTGGTCATGTCATCTTTGCAGGCTGTCTTGTGTTTTGAACAGAAGGACAGGCCTCTCCAGCAGAGAATCAGAGGAGCTTGACATACCCAGTAACTTGCAAAACAAGCCAAACACTCAAGCACCGTATGTTCCCAAAGCATACATCAGCTTCCATACTCGTAAGTCAAGGAATCTTCTTGCTTCTCTTACTTTGGGGTAATTAATTGTTTCTGCATTTGTGCAACCTCAGTCGTTATCAAAGTAACACATCCCATATGTTACTGTGATTGATCTTACTAATACACTTAGCTGTCTCAACTGCTTGGATGTTGTTGCCCAGCTTCACAGACTTGCTGTAACACAAAACACTAGGGTCCTGTGAGCCAACTTACTCTTTTTTTAAACTTTCTTTTTAGTCTAATAAAATTCCCATTGACTTCTACTTCATGTGAGCTGGGAACAAAGGCTGAATAAATGTGGAACAAGGACTGCGGCCACTGACTAGTACAAAGCTAAAAAACAAAGACTGATGGCCATTTACAAGCAGTTAAATGTATTTGTTGCATTCAAAGAGACCACTTTCTATTTATATAAGTTTCTCTAACAAATTGCTTTAGCAGCTGGAGAAACCCGCACAATTAATGTTGTGTTCTGCTGTTGCTGGTGCCATATCACACAGCAAGCACAAGCTTTTGAAAGTGTTTATAAAGGGCTCTACTTCTCTAGCACAATGCGTTACATTTAAATATTGCGGCTGGCTGATATCTGATCGGCACTGGCCCACAGTGCACGGTTTCCTGGCAGAAAGGCAGAGCTGGCTCCCCTCACCGCAGTGATGAGCGGAGGTGCGCAGGGTGGGACAGGCTGGGTGTCAGGAAAGCGGTGTGCGCCATCGCTCCCCCACTCCTCCCCAGGACAGGCTGCTTCTGCAACAGTACCGGGAGAAAGCAGTCCCCTGTGCTGGATGCCATGCCTCCAAGGGAGGTGCGAGCATGCACACAAGCAAATAAACAAATGGCAGTCCTTAATAAATTAAAAGCTCTAACCACCCTTAGCACTGTGAGGTGACTACCTGCTGCAGCCTCTCTGCTGGGCTTGGCAGAGCCAGCTCTGCTTGCACCAGGGCTGAACCTGGCCCAGGATTGCTGCACGAACCTTATGTAAAGTCCCCTTTGCGTTTCCACAGAGCTGTAAAAATAGTCATATATGACTCAGAGATGTTTTTATGTTCTTTCTGGAGGGTGAAATGCTTCTGACTTCCAGAGAAAACTTTACCTGCACTGCTCTCTGGACGAGACAAAATAATGCCTTTTGCTCCTGAGAAGATTTTCAAGGACGAAGGGACCGTTGAAGGCAATGATGCGGTGCTCGTGTAACTTTTTGTCTCTGCTAATGTCAACTCTGTATTCATTATAATCAGTCAGTGTGAAGTTCTCTGTGATATGTATCAGAGGGACAGCTTACTCCACACCGCTCTGTCCCGCTGGCTTCCAAATCACTTTCCTAGTAATCGCATTTGAAAGGACGATCGTTTTTGCCTTGGATTAGTCTAAAAGCCTTTCCGTCATTAACCCATTTTTTCTCCTGTGCCCGAGGCAGTCTGAGATGAAAAGGTACTGGATGTTTCCTTTTGTTTGTTTGGGTTTTTTGTGCTTTTTACAGTGCCTTCCTCAGGAGGAGGGGAACGTCTCCAACACAGGCATGGCCAGTCCCTCCGTTCTCTTCTGGAAACCCACTCCTACCCTTGGCATCGTTCGTTTTAACACAGCCCCACGTGTTGCAGCCCAGACTGCATTGTGCAAACAATTTTAAATGAAAATGAACAAATTATGGCAGAGTCTTCCTAAGCGTGTGGAGAGGGAGTTGTATAACTGATTTTTTAAAAAAGGAGACAAAGAGAGACAGCTGGCAAGAAGGAAAAAATGAAACCCAAGGGCAGAAAGGAAGTGCTTAGAAGACAGGAGAAAATAGTGGTTTAGTCATCATGCGTGAAGGGCTTTGAGGCATAACTCAACAGCAAACCAGCACTCAGGAGCAAGGAGGGACCAGTTTCATACTGTGCACTAGGACATATGCTAACACAGAGTGCCACTAATCAGCAAGAAGGAAGGCAATGGGGGAAAACAAGGACACACCTAGAGAAAATCAGATTAATGGGAAGAAATAAAGGCAGCAAAGAAAAGAAGCCACTGAGAGATGGGGGAAAAAGAATAAAATAAAATGGGAATACATATGTAAAAAGCAAGAGAGAGGAAAAGAAATTCAAAGGAGAATTTTTTAATTTATGGATTTCACTTTAGGTTTCTTCAATTTATATTATAAAATTGCCTTCCACGCGAAGTTTAACACAGTGGGCTGCTTCTTTTAACTCTTAGGCTTGTGGAAGATAGGGTAAAATATGTAGGTGAAATTCTCTGTCTTGTCTGTTAACAGACATAAACATCAGTCTTGGATCAAATCAAAACAGTAAATGACTCAAAGTTTGGGCTGTTGGGCTTGGTTTGCTCCCAGCAAAGGGAACATGCCTGATACAAAAAGTATTTTCTTCTGGAGTGATTCCATGGAGAGGCTAACTGCCAGGCGCACACCAGAAGCAATGGTTAGTGCAAGGATTGCAATGCACATTCCCAACGCAGTCCAAACAGTAGTTTCTGGGTAAGTGCAAGGCCTCAGTCACACTGTGAGTACTGGTTGAATAATCTGACCAACCAGCCTGAAAAACAATACCCTTTTCTTCTGAAGAAGGGATATTTCTTTCTAGTTTTAAAAAGACAGGAATATGAAAAGCAATTAATATGCCATTGTAGGGATAAGTGTAAACGTGCAGATGTTTGAGTGAACTGCTAGGTTTTGTCTTGTAATCCTTGCTAACTGGAAGGCACAATATGTTTTTTAGAGTGCACTTAGAGGACCAAGTTCTGCAAAATAAAAGTATGGCATTAGGTATTGACCACCTTTGGACCAGACCGTGGACTAAATTCATCCTTGGAGACCAACCTGTAGACTTTACTGGATCAGCATGTAGGGGATCAACACTGCAGCAAGGTCTAATGATCAGCCACACAGAAGGGGAAGGCTACATGCGGTGTACATGTATTCCTATGGGAATTCTGCAACTTTGTCAATCCTTGTTTTGTACTGGTGCTATGTAGTTCAAAGATGAAAGCAACATCTTTTACTAATGAAAGCCTTAGGTTGTGACATTAGTCACAACAAAGTAAGAAGTCTTGCCCTGATTTTAGAAGATTGCACGTTCCTGTGCACTTTAAAGCAGTAGAGTATCTTCTGTTACTTTTTAAAATGTAAAATAATGCTTTTGTGGGTGAGTTCCCTTTAAAGGAATATCACCTTGACATTGAAAGAAAATGCCAGTGATGTTACCATAACTATATTGATAATGATTCCTGATTTATATGTTCCTATACATGAAAATCTAAATGACATTTACTGTTTTCTCTGTCTTTTTTTTCTCCGTGAGGTGAAATCAATACAAAAATGAGATATTTTTAGGTTATTTTCTGTTGACAGTACTCCCTGTAAACATTAACTCATTACTTATCTATCCCAAGGAATGGTATGCATTGGAAGACAATTGCCTTGCAGTGGAATGTGACCTTGGCTAGTCTATAACAGCTAAAAAATGCCATCCTTCTGACGTTATATTGTTTTGATGGGAGGGAAAATTAGCTAACTTATTTGGAAAAGTTGCAAAGAAATCTTCAACTTCTTAGAATGAGTTCAGCTAACCTTTAGGCTCTCTTTTTGGGAATGCCATTAGTTTGTGCTTGCAGTGTCTTTTACTTAAAAGCTTCTTACAAAGCATTAAAGAAACATTAATTAAGGTTACAGCATTTCAGGGGAGAGGCAAAAGTTATTAACCTCACTTTAAAGATCAGACTCTGGACCTGGTTTGTCCCTTTGCAGCATCCAGGACTGTGGGTGGACCCTGTGACCAGCACCAGGCTCTGCCCATGGGTTCAGATGCTGTGGGATGCATCAGGGAGGGCACAGCTAGCACTGGTGTCACCCTCAGCTCCTCGCTCATCCCTTGTCCTGGAGCAGCCCTGCTCTCGCTGCTCCTGGGCAGGTCTGCAACCCAGTTGAGTTTGTCACACAGGCTGTGTCCACAGAAAACAATCACCTGTGTCCTTCGCCATCCCAGCAAATGAGGACTGTGTGGTAGTCCTGCTGTTCTGTCCACAGTCTTTCTGCAACAGAGGATATCTCCTCTGAAAGAACAGTGTCCCAAAAGCTCTGTGTGCTGCTTTAGCAGACATTTGTTCTGGGGCGCTTCTTCAGGTGTCAAGGAACAGCTACCGGGATGCATGGGTACAGATGTCGTGACGCTGTTAGCTAGTGGGTAGGGCGTGCTGGGAAACCAGGCTCTGCAGGAACGTGGTGCATCTCCAACGTTACATGTGGGTCAGAGGAAAACGTTACAATCAGTGACTACAGACACATTATGCCTAGTGTAGATGGGACTTGAGGCAAAACACAATGTGTAAATAACTCTGGTTATATTGTGTTTCTGGAACACCTCCCCTGGGTCATTCAGTTTGCCAGAAATAATCTCTCTCTCAGTCACAGTCTCAGTGATCTCAGAATACAGCCATTAACATAACTTGTTCTAAGTTCTGCAGAGGCACCTCTCTCAACTCTGGTAATGTTTTTCCATCCGAGACGTTGGCTGTTGGTACCTAAGCTTTGGGTCTGGAGCCATAGCAAGGAGCCTGGGTGGTGGCACCATGGCTGAACACCTCTCCCTAACTGAATGGACGCTGCTGGGCATCCAGTTCTGGAAATCAGACCGGGACAATCAAGGAATGAAGGTCCATTTAGGGTAATATCTTAGGTTTGCACTAAGAGGATGTTTATGAAAAAAAATTTCCCAGCTGTCCCCACTTGCCTTGTTTAGGTTGACAACCCACCGAGCAATGTCAGAGCACCCAAACTGGGTTCCCCTCAGGTAAAAAACAACCTGAAGGATGCACTCCAGGACTGCACCTAATGCCCTCCAGCCACTCTGGGGTCTTCAGTTCCTTCTTGCTAGTTTGGGGAGAATTTCATAGTCTTTTTTGTATATGCTGTAGGAATTAAATAGATCATGCAAGTGTAATGTTTGGCGTATACACAAAGAAATTGGATATTTCTGTCTGAAACCTGCTACCTCAGGTGAGGACACCCACTTGTTAGACAGTGGCTTGTAGAGAGCGTGGACCATCATTTCCCCAGCTCCTACGGCTCCCTGAAGGTTAAATCGGTTTCCTGCAGGAGTTTGTTCTTCATTATGTACTCTACACATGAGGCTATTTTTTCTCATTATAAAGAGTCATTTGGTTCTCCAAATTCACATGGTTGAGTTTTAATGTTTAAATCAGTCACACATGCATGAAACTTGAATGGTTCAAATTACACTGGACTGCACATTGGAAAACAAAACAAGACTCCCAAAAGAATGTCTCCCCATCCCTGTCCTGTCCTCCTCCCCCCAAAACAGGGCTCATCAACTTTGTCCACCAGATTTTCATATCAGAATCTCTTTATATCAGATTTTTATCTTCTACTGTTTTCTCTGTCAAGCATGCAACAGCTTGACAGCTGCAACATTGCTGAGCTTGATACTAGACTGTGAGTCTACAGAAAAGAAACTTAAACTGTAAGCATTTCCAATTATTCCCTCAAAGGATGCTATTTTTTGCAAGCTCCTCTTGCAAATCCAGAAGGCTTAGAGACTCTATAAGGTCCATATTTCTGTCATATGTATTGCTTAATGAGTGCTCAGGAGAAGGGTAATTACTGGGGCCATAGATTTGGTTGCAAGGCTAGAAAAATATTAGGATAATGTCACATCAAAACATAAATTCACCAGGATTTTGGGACAGAGAAAAATTCCATAAAATTTCATTTTTCTATCTACTTATCCCCTAAAAATATATTTAACTTAATTTCCTGTTTTTCAACCTTTTTGCTAATCTTTAGTTTCAAGTCAAGATTAAAATGCAAAAAATATTTTTGAAATATCATAGTTTAAAATGTCAAAACTTACTCTCCATCCCACAGTTTTTCACATTCCCATATCAGGATTGCTGAAGAAAAGACACCACATTTATAACTGTATGCATAGTGAGGCATCTAGTTTAATCAGTTTGAGGGTGTAGAAAAAACTGCAGAAATATCACTTCATTCTGCTTTGCCTTACAGCCTGAGTCATTGCTTGTGAAAAATGAGTGTGAAATGAGACTATATGAATGAGAAAGCATGCCTAGCAGGCCAAATCTGGATGTTGATAGCACAGTTAATCTTACACTAAGGTTACAACATCTGATGAGCATACCGTCAACCTCACACCAATCCATATGCAGAGACAGCCATACCATGAATCCCACACCACAATTTGCATCAATTAGCCATGTTGCTGACAAGCCTTGTCAAGAAGCCAAAGACTGAACAGACTTGGAGAGTGAACTCTGTCTAGTCATCAAGGTGGTCCCACGAAAGCCGGTAAGGCAGAAAGGTGTTCTGTGGAGAAGCCTGTATGCCTGCTGCTTTCTGTGTTAAACAAAGATGCCATGTCTGCCTCTGCTAGGCAAGAGCCTGTTACGTGTATACATGCATCCTCTAAATATTTTAGTGAATGGCATCTCTGCGCCACAGCCCACCTTATGAGGATATTGCAGATAATTTGCAGAAATGAGATTTCAGACTGAGTCGCAAGAATGTACTGCGGAAACCCGATCATCAGACTGCTGTTTATCCAATCAGGAAATAAAGCAGGGTCATGCAATCCGAACAGCTCATTTTTCAGTGCTCCCAAAGAGCTAGTTACAGAAATAGCTATGACTTAACAGCTATTTGCCACAAACTGCTTAGCAAGTAATTTAAATACCAGTTGAATTAGTGAAAATCATTACCTGTGCAGAAAGGTAACATTTGCAAGATTAATAATTTCCTACAAATTATTTGGCCTATGCTAATCTCTGTTATTGAACCATTGCAGTTATCTTTTCCCTCCAGGCTAGCTGCTCTCTAATTGCAAACTGACCTTGAGGTATAGAAGCTAATGGCAACAGCTACGCAAAAGCTAACGCAGGAGCCTGGGGCGGAACATCACGAGCAAAACAGAGCTGTGGTTATTACTCAGCTATCACATTTTAGCCCTGCTCTCCTGACCGCAAGTCCGCTCTAGCACCTCTGCATTGAAAAGAGCTACTGCTCTTTATTGATCGAGTTTCTATTTTGGCTGCACATGAGAAAGCATTAGAAATTGTCTAGCAGAGGTAGTGTTTCATTAGCCGGTGGAAGTTCAGTGTGAATCTCTCTTGGCCCAACCATTAGCCAGCCAAATTCCTTACTTAGCTTCAGGTTCTCTTTTCTCTGAGATGTGACCTTTATTTAAGTCAAAGTAACAAGTGAGAGTGCCTACCATGACTCTGAGACAGGCAACCTGAATCTCACTCAGATGTGGCCAGAAAATGTTACCTAGGCGTTATCAGAGAAAGCCTTAGCTTTTATTATCCATGACCACAAACTGATCTGGTGGCATTAGCTGCTGCCTGGGGAAAGGGTTATTCAGTAGGAGCTGTGACTGTCTGCCCCTTAACCTGTATGTCTGCAGGTCACCGAAGACCTTTGGACGGCCAAGTTCCTGTGTAGGTGGATGAGAGACTTCATCCTGCATGGAGTGGAAACCTGAGGGCAGGCTTTGCGGGTGAGAGCCCGGCAAAGACAAGAAGCTCTGCTTCACACATCCCGCAGGTTCCTCCAGCACCATCCTCCCCAGGCACTGCAGAGGACTCTCCCTTGTGACGCCTATCTGGAGCAGGGGCTCTCAAGGAGGGGGACTCGCGTCTGACGAGAGTCCAGCAGAGCTGTGCCGATGGGCGCCGGGGGAAGCGGGGAGGGACCGGGAGCCAGGGCAGTGGCGTGGGCCTTCCCCCTCTCCTCCTGGGGGATCTCCCGTGCTACGTGCAGATCTGCAGGAGAGGGGAGCCAAAGGCTTTGCTGTGCTTTGCAAAGAGGGTGGATATTTGGCACAGTCCAGGGAACAACTGACTGCAGAGTTGTCCTTTTCTGGATTTTCCTGCACAAGGGAGTAAGTTAGACCACTTCCTTGTTTATAAAAGGCTCCTATTTTGTCCTTCTATACAAACAGAGAATTATGATAGAAAATATAAGGTGTCATGGAAACCTGTTTTTGAAAGATGAATTCTGGAAACTTGAATAAGAACTGGATTGCATTTCCAATTACTGGGGCCAAATCCTTCTCTCAGTTGTCTCCCATAAAGCCAGACTAACTACCCAGTGTAAGCGGAGTTGTTTCAGATCCCTCTAGTGTGACAGGGAAAGTCATGTCTGATGACATTCAGAGTCACAGCATTTCCTTAATAACTTTCAGTTGCATTTAAATGACTTTTCTAGTGGTCCAACAGGATAGATGTTGTTCAGGGAGCTATAAGTCTGTAAATATTTTCTTTGTTAAAAAGAAATACCAGCCCCAGTCTTGTCCTCTCAGAGTGTGGCACTGACAGGTGTTAGGGTTCAAAGATCAGAAAACAACAGCATTAACTTTGGAATGGATGTGGGTTCCTGACCTGCGGTGTGGTAAGTGGAAAATTCACTCATCAAAGCCCTGGAAAATTAAATGCCCCCCACTCTTCTAACTCTTTCATACTGTATTAACTTTCCTTCACAAGGTTCACTTATCCTTGCTTATTTTGAAACAAGTCTGAAGATTTTGTTCTTGGTATTGTGTCATATGCCTTCTTCTGTAGGGGTTACTGTGGAACAGGACTGTTCAGATCCTGAACAGTTAATGTCCTGAAGGGTTGCACTGGCAAACTAAGAAGCTTGTGTGTGTATACACGTGTGTGTGTGCACGTGTGTGTATGTGTGCGTGCATGTGTGGAGCAGTCATTCTGTATTAAGATAATACATGTCCTTTTTTTCTCCTTAATCCTGCTCTTGTTGCATGTTTATGACCATCTGCCCATACTTACTCAGTGAAGCTGTTCTATGATATCAAGATTATGACAGCTCAGCTCAACAGATGACTACTCCATATATCACTAGAAGAAGGCAATCCCCGCAACGTGGGAAATGCATTGTCTGGCCATCACTGTTTCAGGCATTATACTTGTCCTCTAGTTCTTCGAGTTTTGCAAAAGGAGAGCTCATTATATTTTATTTCTACATTCCAGTGTGACAACTTCAGGCGTCTCATGTGGTTCTGTTTTAAGTACAACCCGTATTTATGCCCAGATAGTGCCTTTGTATGTAAAGACTATAATTTAGTCACCAGCATTTCTTTATCTGCAGCTGGAGTTTTCTCTTTTCCCTTGCAAGGGCATCAAACTCATCCCTTGAAGGGACAGAGGAGTCTGAGATTTGAGTGCATGCATTTGTGTGTGTGGCTAAGCAGGCAAAGTTCCCACCGGCTCTAAAGAGAGTACTCACATGCTGTACATAGTCCAAACTTGCCTCCTTCCTGGCCTTTATTTGCAATTCAAACAACAACAATAATAAAACAAACCTCAGCCAAAGCTTTCTCTCCAAACTTGGCTAGGGTTTCTCTGCACGAATCTCCTCTGTCCCAGCCCCTTGTTTGTTCTCTTTCAAAGAAACAAACTCTTCTCACATCCTAGCTGGAGCCAACAGGATCCACCTGCCAGC
This sequence comes from Gymnogyps californianus, assembly GCF_018139145.2. Lineage (NCBI taxonomy): Eukaryota > Metazoa > Chordata > Aves > Accipitriformes > Cathartidae > Gymnogyps > Gymnogyps californianus. Next base: position 64,755,382 of record NC_059500.1, on the reverse strand, counting down.
ATGAGACAGGTCTGTATTTTTGTGCAGGACTCTAGTACCTGAGCAGAGTACAACTAAGCAAAGTTGCTCTCCCTGTGCAGGAAAGGGCCACCCAGTTACAGAGTTATATCTAGTTCCTGTGTCCGCTTCTTAAGGACAACATACAAAATCAGAAAAAGCAACAAGAGAACTGAGAATACCTCTCCGAGAGAGAATTATGGACAGCTAATAAAATTATTTTAGTTTATGAAAGAGAACTTCAGCAAGTGTGTGGATCAGTTTGTAAGGCACCGTACAGAGAGAGGATATCAGGTACCATGGAGATATTTAATCAGGCAGTCTTAAGAAGTTTTAATGTCTAGGTGTTGAGGCTAGACAGATTTACACTGGAAATAAAATGCATATTTTTAATAGCAGGATTACCATATTCTCAGATTAATTTACTAAGAGGTGTGGTAAGTGCCCTATCATATGAAATCTTTTAGCCCCTCAAGAAGCTGTGTATCTTCACACAGAAATTCCCTAGAAAATGATGTGTAGAAAGTAGAAATCAAACCAGACAGCTCAGAAGTGCTGTCCCTTGCCTTTGAAATGACAGCTGGTCCTCCCCAGCACGCTGCCAGAGCCAGTATCATTGAATATCAAACCGGCAATGTGACATTGCTCCTTTATTCAAGCCCACGGCCAGTATTTTTATTGCTGATCCTACTCATTAGCCATATCATACCCTTGACTTTGGGACAAAGAGGCCGAGGTCAGTATGTTAATATGCTTCAAGGAGAGGTGCCCCAGTGCTTCCCCCACTTTGAGTGCGGTTTAGAAGTGAGCATTCCCAGAAAACACCAAAGAAAGATCAAAGGTCTTCCTTATCAGCTGGAGTGCTTGATGGCTTGTGTTAGCATTTTACAACATTGTCCCCACATAGATGAGGGATGAAGTGACAGGTCCTGTCATTGTGCCCAGGAATTCTGGGTGTGTGTGCGCTGACCCCTTTTCTGTGGGCTTCATTCCTCTCCCCCTCCAAAAAAAAAAAAGAAATCCTCACTTTACACTAGGTATCACGAGCACCTCTTCCCACAACAGGTGTCCTGGACAGCCTTATTTCGTGCTCCGGTGGAAGGACGTGAGGTCTGTAGGAGTCAGGACTTCTGCATGAAGTGATTCCTAACTGACTGGGGGGACTCTCCAGGACGGGGAACTCTCTTCCTGTAAAAAAGGCTGTTCATTTCACATTAAGTTTTAATTTAGCAGAACAATTGCTTGCTTTCTTCAGAGGAGAACGTGTTCCACGAACAAAGACTGTCTATAACCATTAACTTTGGCCCCACTAAGCAAGAGGTCAGGTTTATTTTCCATACACTGTGCCTGCCAGACCTTTTTTCCCTTGTTCCATTCTACTGCTTTTCATCAGGTCACTCTTATTATAATTCATCCGTGAAAAAAAAAGAAGAAAAAAATAATTCCTTTAAAGCAAAGTTAATTCAAACATCAACATGCAAGAAGGAAATCAAACAATAGCAACCAAATTTAGGAATAAGCTTCTTTCTTTGACCAAGCAGAACATGTCCCACAGCTATAACAAGACAAGATCAAATATTTTTCTAAGACCCCAGCAATTAGCAACAAAAATTGTGACAGTTTTAAAGGATGGAGAAATTCAGATTGTAGTTAGCTACAACTTGCTTTCAATATAGTGTAGTCACAGGCAAGGGAGGGACAGAGGGAGTAATTAAAGTTTTATTTTTGTCATCAAATTTTGCTCTAAGCAGCCTAGATTTTGGCATTACATCAAATGACTAGTCCATTAATCACATTTTAAATAGTCTTTGCTTTCACATTCTCCTTTTTTGATGAACAAGAATATTTTTTCAATGACAAAGATATAAAGTCCCACATGTAGATTCACTTAGCAAAAGAAATTGCACAGACAGACTGACAAATTTATTTGTGTCCAGTGCAATACAGTCTTAAGATTCTTGAGAAAACCTGTGGAAGGAAAGATTATCTCACACTTGCATATCTTCCAAACTCTGCAAAGAGCAAGCTGGGCCAGTTTTGGTGTTTGGGGTGTATGAGTAGCAGCTCTAACTCAGCTCAAAGGCAGGACGACACCAGACGTCACCTTGATCTTGTGCAGACTTGACTCCAAAACTCACTGCAATTACTAGAAAGACTGTGACATCTCAGAAACTCTGGCGCAAGTGGACCTAGACAGATGGGTGGTTAGCCGAGACCTGTGCAGCCCGCAGGAGCTGAGGCTCCATTCGTGGGTGAGCTGTTCTGTGGCATCCCCAGGGGTGAGAAACATCCAGCTGTGGGCATGAAAATGTATTCGACTGAGGAGCCGACTGAAGTCTCCTCAGCTGGCTAGGGGACAGCCATGCCAATGGTATTGCTCTTGTCGGAGAGCAGGATCTGGCCCCAGAGAGAGGAAGATGAGTGAAAGCCAAAGAGAGCTCCAGCCCTCTGCTTAGGCACACAAGCCTCTCCTTGTGCTAAGCTCACCTGAAAGAGGAAACATGGCACCTCTGCGCTGAAGAATCTGAGCTAAACCACAAGCAAAGCCACTAAGAGAAGGCTGGGATAATGAAAGGCAATGTGCCCATCACGAAACCCAGATATAGCAGTGACATTGAGGAGGTTGTTTTCTCAGCAAATAAACCATCAAACCCCAGCTTACATCTTCCCCTTCAGAAATAGGTTGCCCTCAGCCATGGGCCTGTTATTCCCAACGTCAGTTTGTTTTGCTCAGTTTTGTTTGTTTCTGCAGTTCGTTCGCAGTTTTTCTGAAGACGATGTTAGCACACAGACACACATAAAGTGGAAAAAATAAATGTTTTACTTTCTCGAAACCCCATGGCTAAGAACAGCTAAAATGTCAGCTGCCAGTTTATTTAGACATGACAAGGCATATGGCTAGACATGGGACACAGCTGAGACCAATTCTACTCCTTTCTTGTTATTATATAAATGTCTTCTGAAAAAAAAAAAAGAAGAAAATTGGCAGGGCATTGAACTGGGGAGGCCTAGCATTTCTAGACCTACTCTTCTCTTGCTATTTCCTTTCCACATCCATCTTCTCCCTACAACCAAAGTTGGGGTTTACCTATATTCTCTTTTCCTCTACATTTCACAATTGGTTAAAATCATTGGCATTATTCCTTCTTCCCTCCCTGTACCAGTGTTATTCAAAAGGACTGTGTGGGGAGAAAGAGGAGATGTCTGTCCAGTCCTTTGGTCAGCTCACATCCCAAACCCACTTGTGGCAAAACTCTCTGTGTTCCAGTGGACACGGAGATGATGACTACAGCTCAGGTTTCTCTGCTCCTTGCCTTGTGTTTATAGCCCTGGCTGGCTGTAAGGGCAAAGTAGGGAAAGTCCCTGGGAGGCAAGCTCTGTGCATCCAGCAGGACATGGCTCCAAGCCAAACCCCAGGACAGAGCACATTTCATCCTTGCTCACTGAAATTATCATAACTTCTTATTATAATGAGATCCATTAAAGGAGAGAGTGCTAGATGGCAGAGTGGGAACAAAGTGCTCCTCTACATGAGCTGTTTATTGGGAAACTAAGGTTATCTTGCACTAGTAAGCAGGACACGGTGATGCATGCAGCCTAGCAAGAAGATGCTGAAGCCCCTTAGGGCAATGCAGATGGGAAATCCCATCTGCTAACAGTTATTAGGGTATTACTTTTCTCTTCCTAGATCCTCCACCACTGTGGCAGGACTAGGTTAGCTGCCTGGCTGCTGCTGCCTTTCGTGTGTTAAAGTCCTCAGCCATCACAATGGCCAAAGCAAGGGTGGCTCTTTAGTTGGTGTTTGCCCAAAGACCTGTGGAAGGAAGAGGCAGTTTCTGCCCCTGAAGACTGCAGAACATGGCAAAGGCTCCCTGCGCCTGGCCTCCGCTAAAACACAGGAGGAGATGGGGCCAAGGGGCTGTGGCAAGAAGGTTCCTCAAAAGGTCTGCCATCACAGGGTCCAAACAGGTACAGGAATTACAGAAGGCCACCAATTATCAGAGATTGTGTAGCTCAGTGGCAGAACCTTGAAATTCACAAGGAAAGTTGTTCTGTCCTCGATGTGAAACTGAATAAAGGAATATGGAATTTCCCAGCGATATCCCCTTTTTGTGTGTGTACTAAATCAGCACTGCCACATGAAGTGAGGAAAACATGATGTGTCATTTTGAAGGATATATCAAGGTGCTAAAGAGCTGCTGGCTCTCAGAGCCACTGGCTGTGCTACAGCTGGTCGCTTCCCCCACCGAGCAGCCCGGGGCTGTCGGCTGCTAAAGCATGGCTGGGGTAGTGCAGGAGGTAGCCGGTGCATGACCTTTAATTCCTCAGTTAGAGGAAACTGTCTGCAAGAATGCGGGAGAAATTAGAGGAATTAACTTTGTTCTGTTAATGCTAGATCTGTCAATCTACTTCTTTCAGAAAAGCGCATGGAAATTCCCGTAAACAACCAATGGCTTTAAAAGCCTTTAGCTAGAAGTCTGGTCACCTTCTATCCCACTTTTCCTGACCTTGAGCCTTAATTAGAAGGTCTGTGATTCATTACTAAACAGCATAATTGCATAAAGCAGAGGAGAAAGGCATCCAGACATAGCTGGATTTACTCTAAATGTGAACGTTTGTGCATGTACTGATCAGCACCAGGATAATAAGGTGGTACATTCCAGATCTCTGTATATATTAGTGCAAAGCAAATGGCCCCAGGTGGTTTCTGAAACAAAATCCTGCTCTCAGTCTGGAACTGTTAATTGTTAACTACTCAGATAGGCTTACATTCCTCTTACTTCACAAATTAAACCCACTTGTCATCTGTTATTGATTTCATAGCTTTAACATTCGGGGAAGGAAAACAGACTGGAGAATAGAAAAAAGAAAATCTTTGTCAGGATGTGCTCCACTGTGTGTGCCATATAATAAAATACCTACAAACGGCCAATCCCTTTGGCATTGTCCAGCCTCCTTGTCCTTCACTCTGGGTGCAAAACAGCAGAGGAAAGAGGGGTTGTGTTTTGCAGAGGCAGATGAGAAATCTTTTCTCTGATGGGAAAGCCTTCCTCCCATGGCCCCCTGAGTGCGTCTCCACTCTTTCTAAGCAGCACACGCACAGGCAGCACTGAAATGCAGTTGCTGAATAACATGGCATAAAGCTCAGTTCAAGTTTTAGTTTGGCACTGGGATCCACCCTTGTGCTTCCCTGTGCACCTGCTTGTGCCAGGAAGGGAACAGGGGGTTTATTCTCCAGTAATTCCCCCCTTATAGAGCAGCCTTTGCTGCTGGGTGTGCTCTCTCTGGACCCTGGGGACATTCTGCAGATATCTGGCTTCTTCAAGCAGAAAGTTTTGAGTACAACACAAACGTTGCTCTTCTGCCAAGTGCTGCAACTTCTGAGAGTCAGGATCCAGCCCATAATTTTCTTCTTCGCATTTTTTTAAACATTTTGGACAAACGTAACTGCAGAGTTTCTGAATTCAGATGTAATCCAACAACTGGCCACCCTGCAAGTGCAGACATCCCCCCTATATCAATCAATGCACACAGCAATGCCCATCACCCTTTTACTTTCATGAAGTCCAAGGACCAACATTCAAGTCCTCAGTCCTTTACAGCAAGGAGGTAGGACACTTCTCCTGACAGTGCAGAGACTTGCATTGTGGCCTCTCCCCCCACCCTTACACTGTTGCTATTTCTAGAAATCCAGGCTTTACTCCTTAAAATGAGATCCCATTTCTGTAGGCAGAGTGGACCCAAAAAGAGATGTTACCAAACAGCATGTTGTTAGCTGCAACACTTTGGAGATGGCTTCTGAGGTCATATTTGGCCTGTAATTAACATTTGATAAAATGCAGCATTTATCAAACCTAAATGCAGTAGGAATATCCCTCCTTTGATGAAGCAGGTAAACTTTTTAGGTACTGTGTACACATCCCAGCCAGTACAGCATCAAGGGAGGGGGGATAAACAAAGAAGTGAAGTCAAAGAGCTAAGCAAAAGTGAAACCAACACTTCAACCACAACCAACACAGTAAACGTAAAGGCAGCAGAAGTGCATGATCAGAGAAAAGGCACAATTATCTGCGTAATACTATTTGGCTGCTTAAGCTAATTTAGTAGTTTGAATGCCAACTGCAGGGTTTCTTTTAGTATATGGGGTCAAATTTTTTGCAGACCTTCCTCCTTCCTTGAGGAGCCTTGGTATGGGCTCATTTGCCACCTCCTCCAGTCTCTCTTTGGGGGCAGAGGCACAAGGAAGAGGGCAGTACTGAATCACAGGTCCAGAGTGGGGGTCTCTGCCTCGGGTCTGTCACCGTGGAGTGGTTGCCTGTGTCCACCCCTGACGTAACCACGGGGCTTTCAGCAACACAACTGGCAAGTAAAATATCAGTATTACAATGGTTTAATATTTTGAAAATGTTTTACCTGTGAAAGGAACTACATTAATCACAGGGAGAGGGTGTTGCCTTCTCTACAGGAGGAGACTGCGTACCTATGCAGCATCAGATACAAATGAGTAATGATACTCTTTTGAAGAAGAGGAGAGCTGGATGCTTTCAGGATAGTTTGGGGAACCAAATATCTCTTAATTGTGAACTATTTCAGATACCAGTTGCTTTGGATAAATTAATTTGGACCAAATTTATTTGGTCCAAAATCATTGACCAAAACTGACAAAGATCATGTCTTTTTCGGAATGCTTGCCATCCACAGGGAATTGTTATTTGGATTTGAACTCAGCAGCACATATCAGACTATCTGGTAATATTATGTAGGGAATGAGATCAATGGGTTAATATTCAGGCACACACCATGATGCCACTATTTCCTCCTCTGCTGATCAGCCCGGCGCTCAGGGTCTGCTGAATGGTAAAACAGACACGCAAATGTCTCCTAAATCAACAGGAACCTAATGAAAATACGCATACCTTTGGAGACATGTCTGTGTTGCTCCCAGCTCCCAGCTATCCAACATGCAAATCTAAGCAACCCCAATGGTGCCAATGGGTGAAATCCTTGACATGTAAAGCTGCTAAATTTCACCAACTTCCAGAGAGCATCCCAAACTCAGACTTGCCATGACTCTGGCCTAGTGGCCTTGGCAGGCAGGAGAGTTTGCCATGTTGCTTTCTCTCCCAGGAGCAAATGATGAAGAGGCAATGTCTCCTCTTGGACAGTATCTGTTTTCTTCACAAGTGAAACTGCTCTGGCAGTTTGGTCTGGGAGATGAAAGCTTCAGCAGATTATTGTGGTAGGACTAAAATGTTTTATTAATTTAAATTTTTTTCACACACATTTGCTAGTTGCTTCCTATATTTGCATGTGTTTGTATTTTCGTACCACAGTTAAAAGGTTTTAAAATCTGCTTCATCTACTCTGACGTGCTGAATCAGGAAGAGGCGTTGGCATTTTTGTGGTGACATTTGTGAAGGCAGCAAGGGTGCCGATGGACTCCTTGATATACCTCTGACTCAGCTGATGTGCAAGATGCACGGGGCTCACAAAACAACTTTGACTCCTTGTGTCAAGTAACCTGCTTCATTTATTGCAATAAAAATAAATGCGGCAGGGAGCTGCAGTAAGTGGTCTTGAGGCTGATGTGCGTGAATATTTTGTTTAGCAATGGGACTCCTTTTTGGCCACAAAATTCACACAGGCAAGTTGCTTATTCTGACCCTTGTATAAGTGGTTTCTAGCTGTGCGTCCCTCACTTCTGGTGCCTGATTTGAGGCAGAGCCTGGATGCAGGACTGCCAGACATCCACTCCTATAATTATTTTGCACATGTTCCCATTATCACCGCAAGCCAGCTTTAGAGCAGGCTGAAGCTAAAAGTGACAGTGCCACCTCCATGCCGCCTCCAGCTCCACATTCCTGCCCTCTGCTCTGTGCCTAGAAAGCTCACTCAGGCAGAGTTATGTCTCTGCCAGTCTTTGACCAACTTCATATGCCAGCTGCCAGATTCTCTGTACTCTAGAAGGGATGTTGCTTCCCCTCTTGATTTTTCAAAAGAACAACCAGTTACCAGAAAACTCAGTGATGCTGAAATACAAAAGCCAGACAACAGACATTAGGAGTTGGGACCCAAATTCATTCTCTCTCAATCTTAATCCCCTTTGCGCTTCCAAGTCCCTTTTGTAGTGTCAACCTAAAGTGCAGTGACAGCTAGTGATTAGCAGAAAAATGATCCTGTGAAAAGTAACAGAAGTGTCATCATTGATTAAAGACTAAAGCAAATGGAATCAAGACCATAAAAGAAACCTGATTTATGGCATTTCCTAAAAAATCTGTGTTATATTTTATAAGTTTATATTTCTTGAAGCATTCACCTGTATTTCATACAAGTCTGTTTAAGAAAAGATTTGCTGAGAGAGTACATATGAAACACCTACTGCTTTAGTCTGTTCTACGTGCAGTGTCAGGGAACGTGAAATGCGAGTGTAAAAGAGCATTAACCTAAAAGCGGGAAAGAAAGTCCACCCTTCCTGAGGCCTGTAGAGGCAAGATCATCTTCTGAGTCAAGGGAAAACTGCAATTATAGGGATTCTCCAGTACAAGATAGTTATTTTGGTTTTGGTCAATGCTGATTTTATTGCTAAAAATGTCTGGACTGGATTATGAAAGGCTGCATGCACTCACATGTGCATGTAAGTGTGTATCCTTGTATACACATATATAAAAAAGACCAGAAGAGAAAGTAAGCTTTCTCCTGCTTGCAGAGGAGCGAGTCACAGTCCAGAGATGGTGGGAAAGGTGGGACCACTGCCCCAGCCACCACCTTGCACTGCAACCACAGCAGTGCCAGGCAGGGAAGTGGTGGGCTGCCACTTGAGTGTATCCTGCCCAGGCTAACTGTGGCATGGCTCAGCTGTACTCTCCTGAGGGAGTCCAGTCTCGTGCATGTGCACATGCACAGCACACACATATGCAAAAATAAACACACACGCATTCAGTGCATGCCCTCTCTGGTCCAGGTCATGTCTTAAAGCCACAGTAGAGCTCTAGATTGCTAAGACGATTTTAAAAGTTAGTCAGCTGAATTTTTCCTAACAATCACAGCTTATTCACTCCCTTCCCTGATTTGCAGCCTGACAGCTGCCCAGACATGTGGGATGCTCAAGACTGTATGGCTATGACTCCCCTGTTTGGAGAGAGAAGTCCTGAGGAAAACCTCTCTTGCAGGCTCACTCCTCAGCCACAGCGCTGCCTCTGCAGGGAGAGGCACATCCCTGGGGAGGGAATGCCCTTACCACTTACTTTTGCCATTGCTCCTGAACAAGCACTCATAGAAAATACTAGCCTGGCCTGCAAGGATATGCCCATACTCTGAGCCTTGTCCTCTTCAGCGTACTCAGTGCAGGTGGAATTTTATCTGTTGGTGCTGGTTTGTAATGTCTGACCCATTTCCTCTGATGACTACCTACCTCCCCCCTACAAAAGGAGTCTTTTTTTTTTTTTTTTTTTTTTTAGTAATACCCTGAAGGCAATAACCAGCAGAGCCCTGCTCTGTGAAAATAGACCCAGGTTTCAACATGCATTACTTCTGTCCCATTTCAGAACAGTTCACCTTCAGCCTAGTGACTTGCAGCAGCTAGGCTGGGTTTGTCCAGTCGCTTACTTAGATCTTAAAATGACAAGAGCCCAAACGCATTTATTGATTCAAGAGCTACAAAACTTTGGCATCCGGGAGGAGCTGCTGTTAAATGACTGCTATTGGTGTCTCCGCGTGGCGGTGGTTTGGTTTCCATCTTACTTTGATAAGCTCCAAAACCCAGTCAATCACTTTCAGCCGTACGCCAGATACTCTGCTCACTTGTGCCAGTTTACGGGCATAACACTGGTGGCTTCATGGAGAAAAGCTATTCTGAGAGTTTCTGAAACAAAGCCTTAATGATATATGGCTGCCAAAGTTAGCTGTTTCACAGCTGTAATAGCACACTGTAGGCTGCATGGCAGCCAAGCTGTCTTTGTTACTGTATTAAGTGAGGTGTGAGTGCCTGGAATGCTACAGGCAGCGAGAGCCGTCGTGGGTGGCAGCTGCCTTCAGAGTCCTTGAAAGGATATGCTGTGATAACTTGATAAGGTGTTTGCATGTGTTAGAGGGCATGACATCCATGCAAGGCTGGGTGATTAGAGCACAATTTTCTTTGGATGCGAGGTGCTCCAAACTGCATAGAAATTGGTTGGAAAATATGAAGCACACTGTGTTTTTTCCACAGGGCTCTAATTATTTAATGAGAAGTAGTTTTCCTGCTAATGTCTGATTTGGTTAATGTGTTTATGCATTCTTTTAGACTGCCCCTCAACTTTCCCGATCAGGATACACCGCGTTTTGTTAGAGATCCTGACAATCATGACATTGGGATGTGGGGTGACATTCCCAGTCTGGGTTCTGGTCTCTGTAAAGCTGGTGTAAATCAGCAAGAATTCCACTGAAGTTATTTTGGTGTAAATACAGGGTAGGTGAGATTAGACATGCTGCTCTTATTTTTTGCATCTATGTGGACCTAAACACTCCAGATACTGTGACAATTTGACCACTGCAAATGGCATTCTCCCCTTTCTCCTGGCTCAAAACTTGTCCGTATGTTTCTTGAACAGAGTTTGCACTTCCGTCAACCATAGCTGAACCCTTTACATAAAGGAAAGACACAAAACAAAGTCTTCTCATAATCAGATGCTCTCTCCGCTTTGCTTGTCATCAGCAGCAAGCCCCATCAGCCCATCCGTGCACTCACGTGCCGCTCAGCCGTTCTTGGTAGGTTGCTGTGGTTCTAGTTCATTGTCACCAGGTAGGGCAGCTCTCTTTTAAATAAGTGCATAGGATCCTGTATCTAAGTGTTTATGTTAGCGTGCATGAGGGTGATTCTCCCCTCAGTCACATCAGTCTGTGGAGCTATGTTAGCACAAAGGGGTGAGACGCAGGACCCATATATAGTGTGAATACTGGCATTCCCTGGAGAGGGGTAAATGGCATGCCCAGCTTCTTTAAATTGCCTGTAGTCAGTCAGAGGTACTGTGGCTGCATTTTCCAAATAACTGAGAAAGCTGATTTTAACATGGGTCTGTTTTTCAGAAATGGGGATTACACCGTAAGACTGACTGGCATGCCGAAATGAGATGTGTATCCCATAGTGATAGAGTATTTTAAGACCGCATCCTGCCCTTGATGAACAAACTTAATAAACGTGATGAACAGGGTTTTGTCCCATTTCCTCTTGGTGAAACCTCATACTTCATGAATACAAGTTCTGAGAGTTTTTTCCCTTTATGATTCGTCTAAATTCAGCTGAAGTTGTTGAGTTATGACAGCTTAGCAAGAAGAAAATGAACTCCTAGTGATTGTCTTGTTATGAAGGATCAAATGATTTAATATTATAATTAAACCAGGAATACAAGCCAAGTATGTCTGGTTCTGAGATAAACACAGATGCTGAACAAGTTATCGATATCAGTGAACCATTTCCGTGGTAGGAACCCGAGATGAGTGATTTGGACTGCAGTACGTGTAGCTGATAGCAAAATCTATAGTGCTTAAACTTGACAAGGCAAAAGCATATACTATGTTGCATGCGACTGCATTTGGGTTTCCAATTATATTATGCTAACAGAAAATACAAAATCCCTATCTATCTCCCTTCCAAGAAGTCTCCAACAAGAGAGAAAACTGTAAACCCCAACCATTGGTAAATTACTCTTTTTGTCTAGCAGCATTTATAAAATATTTCCCTCTTTAGCACAGATAAATCAGGGCCAGACCAGTTGCACCTAGACTAAATGTGCTTCAGGAGGTCTTTTCAAAATACTAGAAGAGATCCTCTGTCTGCAGTGGGGCACCCAAACAAGTTACTGCACGGTAAGGCAGGGTGTGACACAGACTCACAGCAGTGCACACGTGCATGTGATCAGCGCACCGTGAGCACAGAGCACCTTACTCCTTTCTCACTCAGAGCAAGAAAAGCTGCTTCACATTTACTGCAGGCTTTTATGGTGCATGAAGCAAGTGTTGTGCTATAAATTCACATCTTTCCGTATCTTCCAGTACTTTGTACTTATGCCCATAACTTGAATGCCTTCTCTAGCAGTTCCCTAATCTCAGTACTGAATAATGTGGTGTATTGGGTCCCTGACCTCCAGGTTATTTCAGGATGCTTCGGAGTGGGTGTAGCTGGAGATCTGGGGCACAGGCTGCAAAAGTGAACAGCTATTGAACTGAGGTTGGATATAGATTAGAAGTCAAGGAACATAGGGCTAAATTTCCAAAATTCATCTAAAGAATGCTGGAATTCAACACTTCTTTGGACCAATGAGTCCATGCTGCATAATCAAATGGGTTGTAGTTGCTCAGTTGCCCTTAATGAAACTGTTTTCATGCTTCCTGAAGCCACTTTTGTTCTATATGTAGGTAACCTGGTAGATGAAAGGGATACGTTCCACTAGCATCTTCATATCATAAGCACAATAGATGTGCTGAAGATTCAGATGAGCTGAGAGAAAGTCAACTTTTAACAGGTGGTTTCTAAATAGACTTGCAAGTTGCAGCAATGCTAGTCTATTGATGCACATTGGAACTTGCAACTCCAGTATAAAATACCTCAAGAATTGAAAAATCAGGATGTACTAAATGCCATCTCTCTTAATAGCTTCCCGAACTTCGAATTAGCATTGTGTTTCTAGCTGAATACCACATATTTTCAAGTTATTTCTTCTTCTACGTGAACAGAAAACCTGACCTTGTAGGCTCAGCTGCATAGTCCTGCCTGTTGCATGCAGAGTGAGTGAGTGAGTCAGACCTACGTCAAAACTCACGTGGTTGTTTATCTTTTATTTCTTTTTTCAGTAGCCAGGAGTATGATGGCACAGGCAGATGCTGAGTTTCATTCCAGAATCCAGGTCCTTGGGTGACTGGCTGGCAGCTCTCCTGGGGCATTCAACCCTGAATTATAGAAACACCAAGACATGAAGTGGTATTTTTGTTCACTGCAGCTATCGCAGCATTATTATTTTATTATTATTATTAATGCACAGGAGCCATTAGGTTTCTCCTTAGTAACAGGAAGAGGTGGCCTGAGGAACAGCAGTTCAATGGAAATTCAAGGGGGTACTCATCTAATGTGCACTACAGATCCAAGATGTGGAAACACTTAGAAATGATAGTTAGACCAAGACATCAATGAGAAGGTGATGAATCTTGGGTGCATATTAGATTTATGTGTTAAGCTAGCCATGTGGGAGCTATTTAAATCAATTCAAATCATTTTGTCAACAGATGAAGATAGCAAGTAATCATTCATGGTATGGCTGCTATTCAGGGAGCAGTTGGGTTCCTGTCCTGGCTGTTTCCCCTGTCACATGGAAAACTTCATTCTGAATTTGTGTGCAGAGGCATGAGCAGAAAAATCAGCCTCCTGGGAATTTACTTCTTTAATAGTCTGTGAAAAGGCTGCTGGAGCCCCTTTTGTGACCCTCCGCTCGTCTCCTCTGATGGCTTTCCCTTGGCCTTGTTCCCTGACTAAGCCAGGTGGCTGTGGGAAAGACGGTTTTGTGCTGCTCCATGCTACATTTAGACACGGCAGAGAGCAGAAGTGATACTATAAAAAGTTCCAACTCCAGTGAGAAGTTCAAATCTGCCGCTTATCCTGTAGAACCCCCTAGAGTGCTGCCCTTCCTGACACACTTCCATGCAGTGTACGTGTGTACATATATATACAGTGTATATGTATGTGTATATATATATTCAGTAAGTTTCATTGTTGAATGATTAGAATAGAATAATAGAATCATTTAGGTTGGAAAAGACCCTTAAGATCATAGAGTCCAACCGCAAACCTAACACTGCCACGTCCACCACTAAACCATGTCCCTAAGTGCCACATCTACACATCTTTTAAATACCTCCAGGGATGGTGACTCAACCACTTCCCTGGGCAGCCTGTTCCAGTGCTTGATAACCCTTTTGGTGAAGAAATTCTTCCTCATACCCAATCTAAACCTCCCCTCGTGCAACTTGAGGCCATTTCCTCTCATCCTATTACTTGTTACTTGGGAAAAGAGACCAACACCCACCTCACTACAACCTTCTTTCAGGCAGTTGTAGAGAGAGATAAGGTCTCCCCTCAGCCTCCTTTTCTCCAGGCTAAACAACCCCAGTTCCCTCAGCTGCTCCTCACAGGACTTGTTCTCTAGACCCAGCTTCCTTGCCCTTCTTTGGACATGCTCCAGCACCTCAATGTCTTTTCTGTAGTGAGGGGCCCAAAACTGAACACAGTATTCGAGGTGCAGCCTCACCAGTGCCGAGTACAGGGGGACGATCACTTCCCTAGTCCTGCTGGCCACACTATTTCTGATACAAGCCAGGATGCTATTGGCCGCCTTGGCCACCTGGGCACACTGCTGGCTCATATTCAGTTGGCTGTTGACCAACACTCCCAGGTCCTTTTCCGCTGGGCAGCTTTCCAGGCACTCTTCCCCAAGCCTGTAGCATTGCATGGGGTGGTTGTGACCCAAGTGCAGGACCCAGCACTTAGCCTGGTTGCATCTCAAGATATCATAATATTGCCCTTTACACAATCTATCCAGTGTCTGCTGTAATGGTGGGATACATCTTGGCAAGTATTGACTCTTTGTAGCAGAGATGGTACCTGTTGTGTGCCTGCCAAAATTGGTGGTGGATCAAATCCCTAGTGATGCAGACAGACCAGGCTCCTGAATTTGCTGCTAAGGACAACCACTTTTTTAAGTTGTCTTGTGAAGCCATTTGAATTGTGTGCATATCATATTTCATTTAGCTCTCAGGCTAACTTGGATTTGTTTCTAACTGCGGATTTAAAAATGATGCATTATTAGCTCTTAATAATGCAAATGTGTGAAATTGTCTCACTCTGTAACCCAGAAGGTTAAACACCTAGCACCCTCTTGACTAGAAGAAAAGGATGCTGAGAAATTTCAGAGGTATCAAAATTTAAAAGACTTGATCCAGAGGTTATGAAGTGGTTACTTTGAAGACTTGCTTTGGTTAATTCAGTGTGTAGGGCATCATTGTTTATAGTGTGTCCCTGCACCTCACCTTCTGCAGCACGGCCACCACCAGGATTCATATCTTCGCTCTCACGGATGAATGTTAAAGAATATGGTCAAGGATGAAGAACTGCCAACATGAACAAGGCTGCAGAGGCTTTACTGTTCAGTTGCAAAGTTACTTTTAATCTGACCTCGTAAGTGCCTGAGTGGTCTTGCCTATTACAGTGTCTAAGAAAAAAATGTTCCTGTTCAGAGACAGAGTGAACTTGCATCCTTGTTTTTCCTAAAACATTTTAGATATATGGCATCAAGCACCACAAGCCAGATACTTTCTGATGTCACTGTAGCATTATTTACAATATTGCAGCCAGACTGATTTTGTTATAATCATTAATTGGGTAGGACTATTTGCTGCCTTCCCCATAGACCTCAGTTATTTACATTTCAGAGGCTCAAACTGGATTCCAAATTGCAATTTTGTTTTTCAAACAACAGAGGAGACCAAAACAAGTTTTGAGATTCACCATTAGATATGGTAATCCCTTGTCTATTATTTTTAAAGCAGCTGCTATCCCCAGGACAAGACGCTTAATTGCTAGGGAGAAAATCCAAGGAATGGTGAGTCTAGACAGCTTTGTGGGACACAGATCTAGAAATTCAGCAAAGTAATTTCAGACTGTTTGTACTAGAAACTGGTCTAACACTGATCATATTCAGGCTGATACAAATACATGCATCCATATGGCTTTGAGCAATTAGTAAGGGATTAATACTAAAATGTTTAACTCTCCAATTGTAATTGGCCATTTCCAGCTATCTTTTTCTTTTTTTGAAAACTTTATATATGAGAGAATAGCAAAGCTGGCAACAATATTTGATGTCTTCATATGCTTTCAGAAATGTGAATATTCAAGTGTGGTCTTCTGTGTGAGTCCTGGCATCAGCAATAACAGGCATTTCAGAGAGCCATGATTGTGCCCAGATGTGTGCTCACCTTCCCTGGGTGAGTGCAGGGGCTCTGGAATGAGGTATCATCAGGGATGTTTGCGGGAACACCTGCACTGGCTTCTTTTTCCACTGTTTTGACAGAAAGTCCTAAATGTCCCTGGTAATTTGGAGAGGTGACAATTAATACTGCTCCATATGGCCTCATCCCAAAAATAACTTTAAAAATAATTTATAAATACTGTCTTTACAAGAAACAATTCTGGAAAAGTCTGGAGAAGTGGTTTTATGTGCGACATTCGGACATTGTGTAAAAGGGACAAGCACCATAACGGTTTCTGTGGCAGTAGGCAAAGAGGGAATTTCAGTTTCATAAACCCTGAAAAAAAAAAATCTTCTCCTAAAGAAAGACAAAAAGGGAGGATAAAATAGACAGGTTTTGTAGTTTTAATTGACTTAAACGTGAAGGATTTATTGAAGTATTTAATTCTTTTTGCCCCAAAGGAATTTTTTTCCGTTGTCACTGTCTTTTTGTTCTGTGGCTAAGGTTATCTTGCTAATAAGCCTGCAGTTTGGTTTCCAGTAATGAACCAAGGCTCACTCAAAGTGATATCTGTAAAAAGGTAAAGACAGATATGGACGCAGCTGAGAAAACTTCCACTAAGATGTCTCTCAAATGTTCATTACAATTTATCATTATTCTTCCAGGCCTACTTACGACACAACTGTAAAAGATAAATAATTTCCCAAAGGTGTGAAGTTACTGTTCTGTTTTGATTTCTCAGTTATATTATTGTTTTCTGTTATTGTAGAGTTACAATCAAGAAATAACACCTTCCTTCTTTGCCTCAGATAGGACTTTACTGGTGCTTGCTTGGGGTGATATTAATGTGTTGGGTATTAAGTGTTCTGTTCGAATAGTTCACACCACTGTTGTTTAGCAAATGTGGAAGAATTCAAGGTCTTTTGGAAGAAGGCAGATACCTTCCTATAACAGCTTCAACAGTGCAGATAAATGTTGCCTTCAATTTCTACATGAAACTGAGGCAGAAAAATGGTGAAGGAAACAAAAGAGACCACAGTCACTCAAAAAGAGTGTAACAGACTTGGGAGAACGATAAAACGACACTTAGTATTTGTATTTAACATTTGGAAAAAGAAACAACAGAAACAAATACAAAAACAACAACAACAACAACAAAAGCAAAAAGGCAAGAAAACAGAGAATGTCCGCAGTCCTGACACTGAATAGTATCTTTGTCTGGCAGCAATCTTACAGGAACCCACAACTACCCAGGCAAAAATTAATCTTAACATAACAGCAAATGCACTAGCATTACATATTGTAAAAGAATAAGGTCCGTTCTTCTTGCCATTCCCATTCCCTCAGAGGGAATTTCTTGTATATTTGTTACTCTACTGACATTTTCACTTTCTTCTGATGAGGGATGAATGGCCTTGTTTCATCGTAACAGTGGTTGTAAGAAGGGTGCTTGCAAATGGATTATTTTTAATCATCAAAGAGGATCATTCTAGTCATGCATAACAACTCTGTTTCAATGTAAGCAATAAATTTTCCTCAAGAACTTAGTTTATATCAGACAAGATTTTTCACTGTAGCTAAGTGGTTTGGTTGTGACAGCAGCTGCCACTGCTAAATATGTGCAGTTTATCCAGGGAAAAAGTAAAAGACATTCCTTCTGCTATCATTTGGATATAAGCAATAGCAGAAAATAAATATGTCACTAAGCTACACTACAACATTGAAATGAGTGAAGCTCCTCTTTCATATTCTTACGAGTGCTTCAACATAAGACAATAAACTAATATTGAAAATCATAAAAAAATTCTGAGTCCCTATCTGATACTACTATACAAGTGAGCAGTCCTACAGCAAATCTGGGCAGAGCCTTACTAACAGAAGGAAGAAAGACCACAGGGAAACTTCTTGTTGTTCAGAGACAGGAATTTCTGTTTATTGGTCTGGCTGAAGATAATCTATTTAAAGATGGCATCTGGTAGTTAAATACGAAGTGAGATCATCCGATTTCAGGTATGCAGAAACCATGGCAAAATATCCATGAGGACTTGTGTTAAGACACAGCTTCTAGGGGAAGAAGTGTGCTTACTTCCCATAAAAAGCAAGGACAATTTATCAGCTAGGCATGTGTAAGTAAGCAAGTTTCCCCTCTGTCTCAGGCTTTTTCACAGGAAGGAAAGGAGAAATACTGTCTTCAGAGGTAACAATTCTAGCTGTCTTGTTACCGTACCTAGGTTGCTGTGCTAAAAGCTCACAGAAAAATGTGTGGCCAGAAACTGCCAGTTTGAAGGGGCCTGGAGGGAAAGATGGGGGACCCTTAGTCTTCACAAAGCCCAAAGAAGCTTAGTCCCCAGCACTTGCAAGCCTGCATGCCAAACACATAATTCTTTGTTTGCTTCCCACCCTAGAAAATATGTGGTAATGAAGATGCTGGATTAGTTTATTACTAATAGCAAAGAATGTGCAAGTGTACAAATTATTTTTGCTGTGACTTACATCTGCTTCTGCAGAGATGCCCAAGCTAGCCAAGGGAGCGGGTTCACACTCCTGAGCACAGGACCCCATGTTGGCCCAGTGCTTTCCCCGGCCTTCAGGACCTCTCTGCACCACACCGCACCGTGACATGCAGGGGGTTTGGGTCTGCACTGGGACACCCAGCTAGCAGTAGTATCCCACAGAGCTGTGTCTGAGCACGCTTTGGGATGTTAAAGTGCAGTATTTAAACTAGCCCTATTACTATGTACAGGACACAGATAACCTGCCTCCTCAATTCCTTCTGCCACTTAATCTGTAGTATATGCAGTGTAAGCTGTAGCTTAACTTTAATCAGGAGCAGCTCCAGCATGATGTAGGGGGGGCAGGCAGGTTTCCTGAGATGCTTCTGCCTCTGTCTTGCTGCACTGGTGCCAGGAGCAGCCACAAGAGCCCACAGGGGCCCTGGGTGTCTTCAGTATGCTCATCTTTTCACACATACATTGAGCAGCTAACACTGGTACCAAGCACAGCCTCAGGGGGCCCTTTTATGTCACAGGTTTCTGCAAGGTTGCTCTCCGTTCCCGTGACACATTGCTCTTATGGCTATGTTCTTCGCATTTCCTGAGGCAGTGTTAGTCCTGCCCTTAGAGTGGCTCCTGCTGACACGTTGTTTTGTAGTACTGTATTGCCATTGCCTTGAAAGTCTTCTCAGACCTGTCCTTTAAGCAGGAAATATCCTGGTGTGCTGATCTGAAGGTAGAGCCTTTAATTTCCCTCAAATTCCTCCTTGTGAACTATGAGGTGCCTCCAGCAAACTGGCATGCAGGGATGGCAGAGCAGAAAGTCAATGTGATAATTTCATAGGGCTGAGCAAAAAAGCAAAACACTGTCAAGTGAGAGGTGCTGAGGTTCGGACACTTCGTTATTTCCCCAAACTGGGACAAAAAATGATGTTCTCTGATACCATTCTCGTGAAAGAAAATGTTTGTTTCTAAAAGTGGTATTGAAATGGCTACCTTTGACTTTACTATTTGCATCTATTACACAATATATTGCAGAAAAATGGAAGTTGTTATGCTGGCATTGGCATGAAATGTCCTGGTTTCTTCAAACCAAAGCATTTCTGTGGTCCCCTGGGATGGTCAGCAGTCACACATTCTTGTGGAGCATCTCAGTTCAGTGTTGCTTCAATAGCGTTCACAGATGGAAAACCACTCAGAAAATTTTCAGCCGTGGCTGATCATAGATATCTCCTGTTGATTAAGGACTCTTTGACTCTAAGGCTTTTCTGGGTTTAATACACTTTCACAAATGTACACAAAAGAGCCTAAGTTGATGATTTGTTGCTTAGAGGCATTTCATACTACCAAACCATCCTATCACTCTTCTCCCTCAAGACTACAGTTTTTTTCCCTTATTAACATTTGAGTCTGTGAGCAGTTTGGAGGTGGGATGCACCTCATACAGGCCAAGATTTCCAGGAAAGACCAAAGATTATGGAGACCAAATGACAGATACTTTAAAATGATGGGACTTTCAGTGGGTGTTCTGTACTTCAGGAGAAGCAAGGTGGCTACATTCTGTCCACAAAGAAGAAAGCATTATACTGTATTCAGCTTTTTAAATCTTGGATGATCACTAATCTGTTGCAAATCCAAAACAAATCCTCAGAAGTCATTTGGGCTATGCAGAAATAACTGAGGAAAAAAGGAAGGCAATCACACCACTTATTTAAACTGACACTTGGTGCAAATTTCAACTTTTTATTGAAAGGAAAGTGCTGCAGGGACCTTTATCCTGAGGATCCCATCACATCTACTGTTTCACACAAAGCTTTGAAAACCCAATCAAAGGTGTTGAAACAACTCAGGCTGGAAAGTGGCAAAAATAGATGCAAAATTTGCAATAATTTCAACCCATGACCTGTCACTATTCTGCTGACACGGAGAAAAGCAATGGCTCCAAGAGGAAGTAATGCCTCTTGCAGTCAGAAGAAGAGGTGGCTGACAGCAATCCTGGCAAGAGCAGAAATTTGCTTTTAGCCACAGCTAGTTCATTTTAGGAGATGGTGGCATTTTGCAGGCCAATCCCAGTGCTGTGGAAAAAACGTGATCCTGCTTGCAGTGTGTAATAATTCTGTGCTGTTTCTTAATGTGAGTCAGGCGCATCCAGATTTCTGGCATCAGCTGAGGTTCTCCCAGAAGGTCTGTTCTGAGCTCCCTGTGCAATGAAGTAAGAATTGTGCATATGTCAGTGTATTAAAGGTTCTGCATGCTGTGAAACCCAGTTAAGGAAGTTTCTCACAGGCTCCCCATGCTTTCATATTTGGAACTCCAGCAATCCTGCAATGGCACAAAAGTCTCGTGAGAAGCATGGCTTTGATTTCAGCTGACAAGTATTAGAAGCTTAAGCCAAATTTACCTCTTTAAAGCATAATTTAGCAGATTGTTGTTCACTCTTGTTATTTCAGTGATGCAGAATTGAAGAGCACCAATTCAAAGATCAGGAGCTGCCTAATTATAAACTCTTACTGAAATTTAAAATACTCCCAAACCATTAAAGGATGACTGCTCAGATGCTGTAGTACAGATCACAAATAATGGAGTACAGGGAATTATCTCACCCACTGGTATTATTGCTAGCATAGACACTTTCTGCACACCTTGAACTGATAATAATTCAATATAAGCTCACACAGCTCAAGAATGCCCTTTGAATCTCAATGTTGATTAAGAAGAGTTCATCCAAACATCAAAATCAGTTTTTTCAAAATCAGTTTTTCCACTGAACAACAGCTTGATTGATGAACATGTTTCAGAAGATGATTACTCCCTGTCAAAAAGTCTACAGTTTCAAGTGAGAAAAAACATGTTGCATGAATTTACTGATATACTATAATAAATATTTCTAGATACTTCTGTTTTGTTTACTTTGACTCCTTCAGCACATCTTGAGGTGGAAAACTGGAATATCAGCACTGGACACTGCAAGGCTTCATGCAGAAATAGAAATGGCTAAAGAGGAAAACTCATCATGTTGCACTTTTATATGTCTCAAACCAACTCCAAATCGGTAAATTCTTACAATTCAGGATCCATTTATAGCTTAAGATCTCTGCTGTATCAGACACCGGGGATGTCAGTTGGGATCATGAGTTCAGGACATAGATGCTTATCTACCAGAAGACACATATTTGACCTGACAAGGAAAGACTACATTTTTTCACAATAAAATTGATTTTAAAAAAAATTATCTAAGGTTCTTGAGAACTATGATTAAGGTAACTATTTGCCCAGAAAAAATAATAGTGCCGGAAAGACTGAATTCTAAATGAAAAGAAACATTTATGTTTGCATTCCAACAAATTTTTTCCTCAGTATTGGTCAGTTCTCAGCCAAGAAGGAGAACAATAAGGTGTGTTGGTAGATATGTTAGTCAACCCTCAAAAAAGCTTAGGTTTCCACTACACCCATTTAATGGTACTTGAGGATTAGAATAAACCAGCTAAGACTTAATTTTCTAGTAATTAAATGCCATTTTTGTTTAGTCTAGAGCAATCAATAATACACTGTTTTTAATGGTCGGTACTGTCTCCTTCTGGCTTCTTACACATCAAAAAACTATCAAAATGCCAAAGCCACTGTTATAACAGTTCAAACTGAATGAATTATTGACATTAAGGAGTAATCCATATTATTAATCACTGCTGCAGTTTGCAGTTAAATGCAATGAGAACCGGATCCTGGTGACATTTCCCATATAAACTGGATTAATTTAACAATTATTTATTTCCAAAACTTGACCAAGAGTGAAAAGTTAAGATCAGTAGCATTTTGTCAGATAGACAGAACCTGATTTAAAAGCAATTAACAGGATGCCAGATGTAATATCTCATTGTACCTCGCACAAACACTATTTTCCCTAACAATGCCATAAACAGGGTACTTCTAGAATTAACAAAGTATCCTCCACAATAAAAAATGCCAAGAAGGGCAGTTTATTATTGTTACAAACATGTTATTAATGAGGAAACTCAAGCATGATTTAAATGACTATACCAATTCACAGCAGAAGATGCTGTCAGATATAGGCTATGCCATCCAGAAATGTTCCCTTGTTTCAGCCTAGTGATCAGGTAAGTGGATTTATATTTCTCGCTAACAGTATTTACTATTCTTTATCTATCTTCCTCACCTACAACCCTCCAGAAGTGTTCAATTATAGCAACAGAGAGAGAGAAGAAGTAGAATAGGCTGACTTCCATTTGGATTCCAGTCAGTGTTATCAGCTTGGTCCAGATACAACTTTAATTTCCTATCCACTGCTATGCAAGCAGAGAAGTTGTACAACACACCTCTTCTATTGGAGTAACACAAAAGGGTATTCACCCAGAGCTCTTCATCAACAGTGGGATGTCAACCCATCTGGAAAGTTGTTTACAGGCCATCTGAAAGGGGGACAGAGAAATGGATTGACTCATGGCAGGCAGATTCATAAACAAAGATCCAAATACCATTGTTTTAGAAGGAACAGTGCAAGAGCTAAGCTCCCTCCCAGGAATTTGTGCAGCCGGCACTTATGCAGCAGATAACCCCATTTGACCTTTCTTGCATTCAAAGGGTAATAGCTTTGCTGAGATGAACCAGTATTGAACAATTTTTCCAGTGTGTCAGGCAAAACAAACTCTTGGTTGACACCATCTCTGCTGTCTTTCTTCATCTTACGTAGCTGTGTCAGAAGCATATGAACAGAGACCAGTTGCAAGCAAATGCCATGCTGCTTTTGTTCAAATTCCAGTACCTCCCTCTTTCATTATATCTGAACAATATCTTGTTCTAAACCTGCCTGATGAGGGATGGGAAAAGCGATTAACCTTTAAAACTTTGGTGCCATAGTGTAATTAGTGTCCCCCTTTCTCCCTTCAGGACCATTTCAAACACATGTTATTAAAATCTCTTTAGTACCTCAGGATTTATTTCTAACTTATTCTTATTAAAACCGTTTCAGAGACAGGTAAGATTCCCAATGGCAAGTGTAGTTCTTTCTCAGTTGTTTGCAAACCCCAAGAACTTTAAAGCAGAAGAATTAACAGTTAACTGCCTTCTAAACCTTATGTTGCCTAGGATGTTACTTTTATCAGATATAGCATAATGCATATTTCATTACAACACAATTATCTGAACTCTGGCTCAGAACAAGAAACCACTAGTTTTCTTACAGCCTCAAAGAATAAACATATTTCCCTCTGAAAGAAAAATGAAATATGTACATATTGCTCAGCCTCAGCTGCATCCCCAGACACAAGCCCAACATATGCCTTCTATATTTTTATTACGACTATTTTTGTATTTTGGGAAATGCCCAAAATAAGCACTTCCATCCCTGCCTTGGTAAGGTTTTGAAGTGATGAAAGCTGACTCCACTGACTTCTGTGTACAAGGCAAATTAACAGGACCACACTACAGAAACTTTTGATCTACTATAAAGTTAAGAGTACCCACTGTGCCATATTAATAACTGTTATCTGATATAAAGGTAAATACAAGCTTCCTGACTCTGGAAGCCCCTCCAGAAAGCAGTTTCTGTGGGAGCTGAGCATACTGAACCAAAGAGATACTCAGTTTCTTAATATTGCACTACTGCAGCTCTGCTGTCCTTTGCTGAACAAAAGGGGTTCAAGGGAAAGATATCTACCAAAAATTGTCCAGAGAATAAGAAACATTATTCTGTGGCTAAGGTAGATCACACAGAAGCATCTGAACTTAGTTGCTTGTCTCAGGTGATTTCATTAGCTAGTCCTACAAGCACACCTTCCCTTGAAGCAGGAGGCTGGGGCACATCCTCGTCCCTGCAGGTGTGGGGTTTGCAGGCACCACCAGTGAGCTGAAAGCTGGGCAGAAGTGGGTGACATCTGCAGTAGCTTGTGTTGAATGTCATCCTTGAAGTGCAAGTTCAACAAAGTAATCATATACCTTGAGGGGAAATACAGGTGTCCCCCTGTGATGAGTCACTTGGGTCACAAATGCCATGACAGCATGTCATTGTCCATACACAAGCACCATTGCATCATTGCGCCTCATAATAATCATAATGAAAAAGCTTTTCATTAGTAAGTCTCAGGAATGCAGCAGCATTATGTGTATCCAGGCATAAGATGCTAAAGAGACTGGACGGGATCTGATAGAGCTAGGAACAGAGTCCGGAGAGCCCACGTTTCTGGTAACCCTTGCTTTCATGCTGGCCTCTCAACCGTATCACTTCCTTCACCTGGGAGTTAGTTGTTGGTGGCAGAAGACTGCAGAGTTCATGTATGCACTTAGTTACCACCTACATCCTTCCTTTCTCATTCAAACTTCCAAAATATGCTTGGCAATGAACAGATGTCAGCACTCTACTTCCAAGGTGTTTGTCTGTGGCTTAACAACTCCTTATCCCTGGTTTATAGCTCCCTACCTTAGCTTATTACGTGGAATGACGTTTACAGCAACCTTTTATAGAAACCCCGGCTACTTCCTCCCACTCATAACTAGGTGCACCTCAAGGTTGAGGCTGTGATGTGCCTAAGACAACCTGCATCATAGTTCTCATTTTGAGTGGTCAGTGGCAGGTTCCCAGGTCCTCACCATATCACCCTTCCTCTGTTGATACATGGGAGCTGGGTCCAGGTAGGTGGGACAGGACACCTTAGGTGATTCAGCATTGGACTGCAGGATAGAAATGTAAGGCCTCCCTGGCCCCTGGGAGAGAGGGAGGCAGCTGCTGAGGGAACTGCAAAATGGGGATAAGTGAAGGGGTTCTGATGTCAGCCTGGCATAAAAATCGTTTCCCGGACATGCCCTTTTGGTGTACAGGATGCTGGCTCCCAGCGCCTGCTGCATGCCTGCCTTTTCACACTGTGCTTCCCCTGCTTTGCTAGTGGTCTCCCCAGCCCACCCTTCCCCTCTGTCTTGCATTTCTTTTACCAAGCCAGATGCAGCTTGCTCTTCTCCATGTGAGGAGACAATTGCTCCCTACAGATTTACTTGCAGAGCCAGGAAAACAGTCCTTTGCAGAAGGAATTTTTCAACGCTCCGTATGCCTATGCTAAAATGCCTCAGCAGATTCTGTCATCTTCACTTCTCTGCTGGACTAATGACGTTGCTGGAGTCTGTTACTGTTGTTCTTGGGGAAGCCATGGAATAAACTAAATAATTGAAGCCATAGAAGTGGCAAATGTCCTGTGTCCTATTCACCTGCTCTTCCTGCCCTAGGAAGGATGTAGGTTGATCTTGAGAGGAAAGACATCAGATCAGTTCTGTTTCTTTCTTTTTCCAAAATCAGCTGCTAAGTGAAATAACAAAGTGTGCACAGGAATACTAACAGAGCTTTGTTTTTCCTCCTCGTTAAAAGCCAGCAGCTGCTTAGTGTTTCACAGAGCAAGATAAGCAATGTGACATTTGTGGCCATTCACATGCATTGATTTGTTTTCATTTATTGTGTTCTCAGCTAAATTTCTTAGTGCTTTGGGACTGGAAAAAAGCCTAAAGAATATAAAAATGATGAAATTGATAGGAAGAAAAAAAAATCAAGCAAACAAATTATGAGTTAATAGTTCTTTATGAAGTGGCTTTGCTGACAAGAGAATTAGAGCAAGATGATCTTGGCAAGCAGGATGTTGTGTTAGCTGCACAAACTTTTTCTGTGCTCATATACAATCTCTTAATAGTTGGGTGGGATCTTCTTTCCACATTTCATGGAGAGACTGATTTACAGGTTGAAAAGAAGATGAGTTTTTTTTAAATTGCACAGCATTTAAACAAAAATCTTTCAGTATTCCAAATCAGGTTTTCTGTTTACTTAGCAACTATCTCCAACTCTTCTTTATTTTCCAGAGATTCTTTATTTTGCTAGGTTCACTTCATTGCTTCCTTCTTCAGAACAGATTTGTCCTCCCCTTGGGCTCTCCTTTATTATAGATTGTTTGGAAAGAGAAATAAAGAGAGGGAGGGGAAAATGAGAGGAGTTGATATCATGTCTTCAGTTATGGTTTGACTTTTCTAGCTTCATTATTTTCTTGAGACCCCTTATACTGTAGTTAGCATCTCTTGAACAGACCCTTGCTCATCATAGCTCCACCTCCATGAGTGAAGAAAAGACATATTTCTGTGGATCTCCAACTAAAACTGCCTCCAGAATCAAATGGTCAGTGCCTTGAATTGTCACATAGCAAACGCACAGTCTCTAAATCATTTCAGCATATATGTAGATTTAATGGGAAAGGGAAGCTGAGGGAAACCTAAAGAGATCCCATCCCCTTTCCCTTCTTCCCTTTGCTCTAT
Organism: Gymnogyps californianus; assembly: GCF_018139145.2. Lineage (NCBI taxonomy): Eukaryota > Metazoa > Chordata > Aves > Accipitriformes > Cathartidae > Gymnogyps > Gymnogyps californianus. The sequence goes on along the minus strand of NC_059500.1, from coordinate 64,728,599 downwards.
TTCTGTGCTCCCTCCTGGTCATATAAGCCAATGTAAAAGCACATCCTCTCTGCTCCCATGCCAGCCTACTCATGTTGTGGCTGTATTCATTCAGCCCTCATGCAACAAACACCTAAGTAGTTTGGGTCCAAGGTATATCACACAGAGCAGACTCAAGCCTCTTTTTATCTTTGAATCAGTAAGACCAGCATTTCTGTCTGTCACATAACCTATTTTCCCCACAATCTGAGTCAGTGGAATTAGAGTGGGCTGGAGACCAAAGCCAAAAAGGAAGATTTGCTGTAATGTTCACAAACTAAAGAAAAGCCGAAATTAGTGTAGCTTCTGAACAGTACACTTGCAAGGGATTAGGCAATCACTGACTTTCATGGAAATACTTCTGCGGTCCCTATTTCACAAATGCCCCACAGAAGATGAAATAGATTCATGCTGGCCAAAGAGCCATGGGGGAAAGTGTGGCTCCCATTTTGTTTATGCTTAGCACAGAAAGCTGTTTACAGGGATATAAACTGAAGATGTTTCCAGTAATGCTGCCCTCTCAACTATGAAACAATTGCAGAGCCCCAGACCTCACTGGAGCTCTCTTGCTGGATCCTAGTTAGTACACTGTCCTAGCCACTTTCTAAGCTCTGTTTATAAATTCCCTGTTATAAGAGCAGTGGTGCACACCAGACAATATATTTTGAGAGGATTATTGTTCTACAAGCAAGACCATATCATTGTTTGTAGTCAGCTTTTGGACTCATGTTTTACAATACCATCTGAAGCATGTCAGAATAGGGCAGTACTGCCTGTCATTTCATATTATGCCAAGAGTGAACTTACTGATATGAAAAAGGCACTATGATGTGAACTATTTTTTACTGATGTGCCACATACACAGCCCTCCACAAGGCCAAGGGAGGGGAGCAGAGGAGACTGTTTAGTTTGACCCAGTCTAAATGGTATTTTTTCATAAAGGAATCTATGTCTCCAACAACTTCTGCTGTGACCCTAAAGGATGTTGTGGGCCTTATATGTTTGTATTATGGTAGTGAATAGAGGTCCCCCAGTGTGGGAGTTGGATGTGCTCATCACCCATCTCCTCTACTCTGAAGTGCTTCCATCTGATTACAAACAAGATGCAGAAGTGATTTGATCCACTGCTAGGAAAAGACTGACTAAATAAGAAAAAAACCCCCATGCACAAACATAAAGCGCTCAGGGAGATGGCTTTAGCCATATTATATTAAAGCTGTATTTTGCTATAATTCTGGAGACTGTGACTTCTCAACAAATATGGGATAGTCCATTTTCTTGGTAAAGTGTTACCAGAAAATTAATTTACTTTCTACTTTCCACTTCCTTGAAAGAAAAGGTCACCTCTCCTATAACACGTTTCAGATATGCATAACATTTTTATCCAAATATCCCTATCAATAACCTTCCACATATTTGGGATGGACCATCATTTCCTTCTAAATGATGGTCCTACACACAGAACTTCCTGTGTGTTCCGATGTATTCTGATATCTACTCATGGGGTAAGCAGGTACTGCCTGAAAGCAACATGCAGATTCGACTTTTTCACATTTACTTGTCAAGCTGTTTTCTCACCTGGCATGTGTTTCCATGGTCTTAGATTGCAAGCTTCCTGAGTCTGGGACTGTTTCATGTTACTCACTTGGCTGTGTATGTTACTGTCCTGAGTCCTGCTGGGAGTTCTTAAACCCAGAGAAACAGACATGGAGATGAAAGGTCTAACTGCCAGTGCTGACTGAGCTTTGATGCCAGTGGAGTGTGTCATACTCCAAACCAGCAGTCTGAGCTCAGATGAGAACAATTCTCAAGGGAAAGAATAAAGTGCTGGGGTGCATCTACATAGGGCCAGGCCCATAGACCAGAGAACCATGAGTCCTCTATCGGGAGGACTTTCTTCACCTGTTCTGGGTGAGGACATACATCCCAGCACCGGAGAATGTAGGTCATTAGGAAATATAAAGACTGTAAATGCTTGGAGGAGACTATATGTTGAGACATAGTTTTTTTATCTGGCATTTTGAATGCACATGTGGCCAAGTCTGATACCTTTGACCTCTTTATTTGATGGGAAGAGATACCACGTATCCTAATCTGATGAAGTCGTGTCCTCTCCTGGAAGAGAATCTGTCTACCTCCCCAAAATCTCACCTGCTCAGAAGACAGGACAAGATAGATTATTTTCATATGCAGTCTAGAGGATAACTTGGTGTTTCTATTCATTCGCAGTCTTCTGACTTTTCCTTTGCCCTTTCTATCTGCTTTAGTCTCCATGTACTATTATTCTTCTTAAAGTGCAGTTTTTACTTCACAGGATTTTCTAACATAAGTGGTAAAACTTTCCGCAACTAAATTTAAGTCCATAAAGAAAAGATTATATTTTATATATATACAAAACCAAAGCTTGAGTCCATAATGATTCATCTACTGTTGTACACATCTCCAAATTAGAAGTGGAAACATGAAACACAGGGAGCAATTAGTTGATGACTAACGGAGACTAATGATTTTGCTGCTACAAGACGAGAGTTTTAATGTCATCTTAGTTTCAGATAGACTTCACACACCTACAACTTGTCAGCTGAAGCTTGCCATGGAATGAATTACACATTGAAAGTTAGTTGAGAGGTCTCTTGGAGATCCTGAAGTGCATGTTCCTACTAAGGGTATTTGAGGTGAGCAGAGAAATAACTATTAATAAATCCAGTTCCAAAGAAAGTCTTCAAATGCTAAGGTTAAAACAACAGAAAGTTGTATTTATGAACTTGCAGATAACCAGAAATAACAATGTAGAAAGGAGTGAACTGCCTTTATTCATCTCAAAAGAAGGTTTAAAACAAGATCCTAACAACCATTATTTAAATGTCAGTGCCATTTACTAATTTGATTAAAACTTGTATGGGAAGTGATCTCATTGTGAGTATCTGCACATTCTTCTGTGATTGACATTTCATGTGGGGGCCTGGAATGAGCAGAGGTTTGGGGAATGTAATCTCTTTCCCATCATCTAAATCTGAAGAAAGTTGCAGGCATAGTTGAGACCTTGAGGGGGAAGCAAGCCCCGGTGCTTTTAGCAGAGCTCAGGGATTGCATTTGAACTGCTATACATCCAAAAGGCATGTTACTGTCACGCTTCAAATAGGTGGAGGGAGCTCATGCAGCATACAAAGCTTGGGATTGCACCGTTATTTCCTATAACTTTTCATATGAACAAGATTTACTTCTTAGCATGGTCAGATCAGTGAAGCCACAACGTCAGTGTGCAGTATCTGCCCAAGAAGTAAGGTAATATCAAGGAGGTACGACCAGTAGGATATATGTTACAGATGTTACAGGATCTCAAGTGCATTGGCAGCACCACCTTCTGAATGTTCATCACAAAAAGTGCAGCAATGGAAAGAGTTCAGGGAAAATCCACAAAAATTACGTTCCTGAGAACAAGAAGTGAAGAAACAGGAAGGACTAAAAGGATTTCCAAGTAATGAGTACTGTAGAAATATATAGGAAATACAGGCTCAGTGACAGAGCAAACTGGTCACTTCACTGATCTCATGTGTTATGTTTCTACTATTTTCTCTTCACATGGTAGCCAAGGTAAGCAAAATCGTAACACATTGTATTAGAAAGGAAAATGCTATTTGAAGGCCAGTTGGAGCCTTTAATCTGTGAGGTCTCGGTTTTGTCCCAAAACAGAATGAAAAACTAACTGAAGAAACTTTGAAATCTTTGATAAAATTGACTTCTTTTCTAGCCAGCTTTGCTGCCCATAATCCCTGTGCCAGGAGCAGGCAAAATGCTATGAAAGCAGGAACAGATTGCATCCAGGTGATGAGAGAGCCAGGAGTACATAATGAATAGCTTATCTGAGCCAAGCAAAAAACAAGGGAGAGTTTTAATGAAAAGTCACCTGCATGTGCTCCTCTCCTCTTCCCTTTGATGTAAGGATGATGTGTTGCCATACTAGAGGTGCAGGCCAAGACAGGCTCTTTTTCACAGGCTTCAGCAGCAGGCATCCAGGCCCCACTTCAGCTGTCCCTACTCCACCTACTCCAGCTAAAGTAGCCTGCTGCTTCTGAGACTACCGCGTCACAGACCATTGCATAGAATGGACAGTTAGGAGAAACTCTGTAAACAGACCCAGCAGAAATACAGAGCCACTGTCTGAGCATGCAGGGATGGAGTTAGGAAAGCCAAAACCCACCTGGATTTGAAACTGGTGAGGGAGGTGAGGTGTAACATGAAAGGCTTCTGCGGGTACTTCAGCAGCAAAAGAAAGTCTAGGGAAAATATGGGCCCAGTGCTGAATGGGCAGGGGACCTGGTGAAAATGAACACAGAAAAGGCCGAGGTGCTCAAGGCCTTCTTCACCTTGGTCTTTATTGGTAAAACCTGCCTTCAGCAATCCCAGGTCCCTGGGACCAGTGGGAAAGTCCAGAGCAAGGAAGACATACCCTTGGAGAAGGAGAGTCAAGTTAGGGAACCCTTACACAAACTGGACGTGTACAAGTCCATGGTGTCTGATGGGATGCACTCACAACTGCTGAGGGAGCTGGCCAATGTAATTGCAAGGCCACTCTTGCTTATCTCGGAAAGGTCATGATGACTGGGAGAGGTTCCTGTGGGCTGAGGGAGAGCAAATGTCACTCCTGTCTTCAGGAAGGGCAGGAAGGAAGATCTGGGGAAATACAGGCCAGTCAGCCTCACCTCAATCACTGTGAAAGTGATGGAGCAAATAATCCTGGAAACCCTTTCTAGACATATGAAGGACAAGAAGGCGATTGTGAGTAGTCAGCATGGACTTATGAAGGGTAAATCTTGCCTGGCCAACCTGACAGCCTTCTACAATGAAGTATCTAGCTTGGTGGATGAGGGGAGAACAGTGGATGTTGTTTACCTCGACTTTAGTAAGGCCTTTGACACTTTCTCCTATAACATCCACATAGAGCAGCTAAGAAAGTACAGGCTGAGTAAGTAGACTGTGAAGTGGACTGAAAACTGGCTGAACTGCCAGGTTCAAATGGTTGTCCTCAGCAGTACAAAATGTAATTGAGGGCCAGTCACTAGTGGGGGACCCCAGCGATCAATACTTGGGGTAATACTGTTTAACACCTTCATTAGTCACCTGGACAACTAGGCAGAGTGCACCCTCAGCAAGTTTGCAGATGGTACAAAACTGAGAGGAGTGGTTGATACACCACATGGTTGTGCTGCCATTCAGCGGGCTTCAACAGACTGGAGAAACGAACAGAGGGCAACCTCATGAAATTCAACAAGGGAAATGCCAAGTCCTGTACCTGGAGAACAAAAACCCTGTGTACCAATACAGATTGGGGGCCAGCTGTCTGGAAAGTAGTGGGCAGAAAAGGACCTAGGAATTCTGGTGAATAACAAGCTGAGCGTGAGCCAACAATGAGCTTTTGTGGCAAAGACAGCCAACAGCATCCTTGGCTGCATTAGAAAGAGCATTGCCAGCAGGTTGAGGGAGGTGATACTTCGCTTCTACTGAGCACTGGTGAGACACATCTGGAGTACTATGTCCTGTCCAGTACAAGAGACATGTGGACATACTGGAGTGTGTCCAGTAAAAGGCCATGAAGATGACTGGAATTGAAACATCTGACATACAAGAAGACGCTGAGAGAGCTGGGACTGGTCAGCTGGGGGAAGAGAAGCCTCAGGGAAACTTATCAATGTGTTTCAATCAATAAATACTTGAAAGGAGGGAGTAAAGAACACAAAGCCAGGCTCTTATGACTGGTATCCAGTGAAAGTACGAGAGGTGATGGGCACAAACTGAAATGCAAGACATTCCAGCTAAATATAAGAAATAACTCTTTTTACTCTAAGGGTGATCAAGCATTGGAAGAGGTTGCCCAAAGAGGCTGTCTTTATCCTCAAAGGTATTAAAACCTGACTGGACATGGTCCTGTATTGACTCTTGTTTGAGCAGGGGGGTTGGACTAGATGACCTCCAGAGGCACCTTCAGCCATTCTATGACTCTATAAAATGAGCTGAAAGCTGTACAAATGACCCTTGACTGTTGATAGATTCTGCTTCCCATTAAAATTGCTTAGCACCTTTGCATCTTCCACTGTTAAAAGAAAGAGATGAAAAGATTCTTTCTTAAACTGGATGCAAGTCATCTTGATCCCAGAGGGGGTGTGTGTGGTGTCCATCAGGAACAATAAGGGAGTTATCAATATTCAGTGTCAGTGGCTGAGAGCAAGTTTTGTTCATTTAGCCTTTCTGCTGTCTATTGTACTTCTTCAAATTCAGTGCCCTAGACTTTTTCAAAGAACTGAAGATTTCTTTTGTCTAAAATAGAATGTTTTTTTTAATATTTCAGGTCCTATAATCTGGTGACCTACATAACAGAAGTACTTTGATTCTATTATTAGGGTGGGCTGCACATGAGAGAGCTAAGAAGGACATTACCTTAATTTTAAAAGGGGTGTCAATTTGGTGCTTTGGAACAGTGGAGCACTCTCAGAGCAGATGGTTAGGACTTCTCATTATGCTTGTTTAGAGGCATAAACCAATGCCAGCTTTAGAAGCATCAGACCTTATGAATGCTATCATTTAAAATGCTATCATTTCAAAGGCAGAATGAAGTCTAGATGCATTACTTATGATCTGTCTAGTTTCTAAAAGTCCTTTTTTTGGAAAAAGAAGCCTTGCTGCAGGTGATGAAGTTATACCAGGGTAATACCAATACAAGATGATACAGAAGATTGAAGATTTTGCATTTCATTAACTAGTTTCACAGCTGCCTAGTCTCCACCAAAGGATTTCTATTAAGTCATTTGATAAATATCAGAATAATTCCAGAGCTTTAAAAAACTGAGAAGACGCACCTGGCAACAAAACTCTCTAAATTTAAAAGAGGGTTAAAGTTACGAGCTGTTTTTTTAAAATCTGCCTACTCCCACTTCTGTAATGTGGTTTTACTGCCAAAAGAGAAGGATTAAAATGTTAGATGTCTAAAAAAGACATGATTTAATAATCATACGTAGAAGGAATAATGCATACATATTCCTTTACCTCACCCAGACTCAGATTCCCACTTTGGGTCTTGCTTTGACAAATAATCAACACATATTTAATGTAGCAATATCTTTCTCCCTCTTTTTCCTGATTAGTTCTGCCTAACCATATTCAGGGTGCAGAATTTTTCCCTAGACAAATCCAGCCATTTCCAGTATTTCATCAGGTTGGAGCTGATTGGCTTTCACTGAGGCTAGCTGCAGTTTTCTATTGCTATATTATCTTAGAGAAACAGCAAAACAAGTCCAGTTGAAAATAACTATCGACATGAAAGACAGGAGTTTAAGTTTTGATACTGTTCATCTTCCATGTAGTGAACTTTCAGAGGTGAGTGGTCTGTGCAGAGAACATTTTCAGGATGGTCTAGTAATTAGCAGAAACACATCCTTACATAAACCCTGTTTTTCATGAGAGATAAAAGGTGTTCCCTCATAATGCACTTTCTGGAGAAAAATAAGTAGAATCCCTGTTCGGTTCTGATTTAACAGATCACCAAGACATGACTAGAGAGGTTTCAGAGGTGAAAAAGATTTGCAAAATATTCTGTTAAAAGCAGGAGAAGAAATCAGGTGAATCACACTCACTGGGAGATGTTTGCAGGAAAGAACAAAATTTAATCCAAAACCAAACTTTCTCTGGTTTGGCAGGACTGACTTGCCATTATGGAATGAGCTTGGACACAGCATCTTTCCCTGAGGTCTGTTTTTGGAGTGCTGGGATGCTCTCCCAGGTGAGATTCCCACTCACGAGTCCACCAGGCAGCAGGAAGGGACTGGCAAGGTGCTTGTGTTGGCAGTCTCTTAGAAACCAAAGTGGAGATCCTGACCACATGAGCGTCCCATCCCTCAGATAGCTGGGTGGAGAACTGATACAAACTGCTAGGAGGGAGAACTCAGAAAAACTGAATGTAGCCAGAGCTTTGCTTTTAAAGAAAGAATGAAAAAACAAAAAAAGGGTTGGGGCTGTGTCAGGTGTCACAGCTTTTAGTCGCACTAGGATGTATGTTGCATATTCAAACCCTTACAAAAAATAAAACATAAAATAGGGTAAGCCACCACCTTTTCTTCTCACTGTTGCACTACCAACTTGCTGACACACTTAGTATCCTCCTCCCAAATATGTCCCAAAGCTATATAGATTCCAGATTTAGTTCATCTCAATCTTGCTTGCAAATATTCCCATAACAGCAGATCAGCACATCTGACTTTCAAAAATAATCCACTTGGGAAGGTATTTTTCCCTCATGCTTCTGAGGTCACCATTAGCACTCCATCATAATTACAGCATCGTGGGGGTGGCTCTGTCTTCTGCTCTGCATTTTCCTCCTGCTACTGCAGAGCAGGAGGATGTGGCCACCTCTGTGGCTTTGGGATATTGTACTTCTTCAATTTATGGCTGCCCTGAGGCTGCTCAGCATGGCAGGGTAATCCAGACCACAGCATCATCCACAGCAGAGGCAGATGCAATCTGCTTTCCAAATGAAGGGTTTGAAATAGCTGTATATAGGTAAAAGCACACTTTAAAGTGCCCCATGTAAGGCAGAGGTGCTGGATTGAAGGTTTCATGAAGGGAGTAACACTGTCTTCCCCACAAGGACCTGTCCCACAAGACACTGAATGCTCAGGGACAAATAATCTCGGGTACTTCCTGAGCAGGGGTCCCCAGCTTCCTTGACATTGCACACTACAGATGCAGTCTGTCACCCTACCTCATCCCCTGGCGGTGAGCTGCCTGTCGCACCCCGAGCCCTCCAGCCCTGGCAGCATTCTCCACCACTGAAGTCAATAAAATTGCAGGCTTTCATCACCTCCAGGGGGATGGTCACACACAGGAGTCAGTTGAGAATGTGGCACATTTCACACACATCCTTTGCGCTGCTCAGCATCGCCGATCCTCTGGGAAGCGAACTGGCAGCATGTGTCAACCATATCTCTGCAAACAGAGAGACAGCTGCAATTTGCAAATGGTACAAAAGAGTTTTACAAGTAGCTGCATTTTAAACATATCTAGCCCGAGTTTACTGGCATCTGTCAACTGAGAAGGATGTAGTATGTAAGCACACCCTGGACCCTAGAGTAGAAAGACTTCCACTTGAATTTTTTAAAAAAATTAGCTCTTTCTAAACACTATCAATAATAACCAATAATAAAATACCCCCAACTACTGTACTTATTTGCAGAGACAAAAAAATAATTTGCTGCAAAAGCATTTTGCAGCTACTGAAAACTCCAGACTAAATTGTTTGGCAAGACGTAAGGCCATCAGTGCACTCAAAGAAACGGGCTCTGCAATTATCACTCATTAACCACCACCTAACAGTTGGGAAATAGTTGGAAAGGGTTTAGCATGAATGTAAATGAGGAGGGAGGGATATGTGGGAACGAGATTGTGTGGCATATTTGTTTTGTTTTGACTTCTTTCCAGACATATTTCAGTTTACATAAATATTTGAAGGTTGGATCAGACAGGATTTGCAGCACAATAGTATTAGGAATGCCTTTGCAAAAACTGTGATATGTTCTAAATTAGCTTCCGAGGAGGGGGAGGGCAAATGAAGCTTTCTCAACGTATACATTGGAGCAACACTCAGCATTTAATTGTTTACAGACCAGAGTGGTTGACTTGCCTGCCAATTTCTCCTCTTTTTCTTGGGCTCCCCTCCCTCTCTGTAATTTGATTAGAAAGTAAACTGCTTTTTTTTAGATGACTGACACTATCGAAAGTTCCTTGCAGAAAGAAAGATGCTTGCCAAATGACAGAGCTGGGCAGTGCACATGGGATGCCATGTTATAAGCAGCTTTCACTGACCTCCTGATTTGGCCGCAGAGGGTTAAAGCTGCCTTTTGGTGCTTGGGCGTACTTGCCTCACCTGGCAAGTGTGCAGGGAAGGGCAAGAGGACCCACCTTGAGCTCAGGCTGCTTGCTGCAGGAGCGGGCTGGAGGGTCTCCCAGGCAGTGCCTGGTGAAGGCAGAGGCCAGGGAGCCCACTTCGCACTGTGAAGAATTTTGCTGCATTTTCAAGTAGCTAATTTTCCAAGTGGGCAAGGAGGTTTTTCAGGAAGGGCACTTGGAGGTAGCAGGAGGTAGAGCAAGATACTTGGAGCAGAGCACTGCAAGGGTGAGACCTGTGATGAGAGAGTCTTGCAAAAGCAAAATATCCGTTTTTATCTTATTTTCTGTTATGTAACTCTGGACCAGCTCTGCAGAAATCAGTAGATATATTCTGGATTTAGACAGGAGTAAAGGAGATGATAACAATCTGACCCTGGCACTTAAAAAGCTTTTTCTGAGAGTTGCTCAGGTCAGATTTCCTCCAGCTCTATACTGCCAGCATAAAATAGATTTTCAGATACATCCTGTTGAATATGAAACACATTTTTATTTAAAGTGTCTTTTAAATTAGAGCGTGTTCATTAAATAAAAGGCGAAATGTAAGAGCCCATTGCTGAGTAAAGCAGGAAAGGGCTTCACAGTGAGATTTGATTGTTTACATTCAATGAAAGGAAAAGTCTGATTTGGAGTGCTCAGATTTAATCTTGGTGCAGATTAAAATGGTGCTATTGTGTTCTGCTGGGCTGTTTGGAAAGGTGAACTGAGGCTTTCCTAGGACTGTACCATTACAGTATATACACGAGATTTACATGCAATCACATCAGACAGTCACACAAAATTGCAAAGTCGAGGTTCTCTGGCACAAGCCATGTTAACACTGTCTTTCAGGTTCCGAATTTCTACCCGCTGTTGTAAATCACCTCTGAACTCTTGATGGGTTTGTCTGGTCATTTCCTGATGTTTCCTGTTTCTCCCGCCTGGCTGCAAAAGTCAGTTGTACTGTACCACGGATGTGGTTTCATTTGGGGGGGGAATTTGCAACAGATTATTGCTTGCACACTTGCCTTCTCTGCTTTGCAGTGCAATTAGGCAGTGCTCACAACCTTTAGCGTAAATAGACTTCATAGTGAGAGCGGTGGTGCCTCATCCTTAAGGATGACCATAAACACATGCTGACTTAGCGCAACAGATTTCAACTCAAAAAGAAGGACTCAGGATTTGATTCCTAACAAAACAGAAATATGCTTAGTTACTGCTTTTCCGTTACAATTTTGTGCATATATATATAACACGAGGGAAGGCATTGGAGCATGAGAGGGAAAGACCTGTATCATTTAGCAACCCATTAAACCTGGCAGACACTTGGCGAAGAGGCAGCTTGTTAACACGCATGTGCCAGATAGCAGATCTGTGTTTCTGAGGAACTGTCTACACTGTGAAGGTTGTTAGGTGAAGGACACATTAACCTAGGGCAGTACATTATGATTGTTTACACTGACGGAACCGATGTCTGGCTTTCTGAGATCAAAGCAATGAGCTAGGGGTTTCTAAGTTGTGTCCCTGTCTCAGATGGCCCTTTCCTGCCACTCGGAGCAAGAGTTTTAGGACTCATAACTTAGTTTCTCTCTTTGCACCATGAGGGTCTCAGCTTCCAGCACCTTGGGAGGATCAAAGTATTACTAAAATGCTTTGAAAATGAAAGCAAAGTTATTGGCAAAGCAGGTAGCAAATAAAATGGTGTAGCAGCACCTCTGTGCTTCATGGGAGCTTAAAAGCGAAAACTGCGAGGCAGACGCTGTGGCAGAGCGGACAACACCTGTGGGGACAGACAGACAAACAACGCCTTAAGACGTGATCTCCTTGCACACTTGTGACCAGCCAGTGCTCCAATGACCAGAAATTGTGCTTCAACAGGTTATGGAAAGATGAATGTGTACACCCAAGGCTTGGATTTTCATAGACAAAGCATGTAACCTATCTGTGGCTGCATCCTCCTGGCTGGCTCTGATGTCAGGCAGGTGAACACTCTATGTTCCTGCCAGCCAAAGTTCAGTTTCTGTCGCAGCAGTGAGGAAAGATCAGAGCAGAACTCTTCTTTGACCATCGTTTGAGTTTTAAGGCTTTTTGATGCCTAGAATTCTTTTTTTTTTTTTTTAGCATGGAGCACAGCAACTACTAATTCTTTCAGTGCTGTTACGCCTCAGACTAGGACACGCAGGGAAAATAGTTGCTTCAGAGAGGACTAGGGCTGTCCTTGGAGATTAAGACATGATGCTTATTACTGACCAACCGATCTTCTCTCCACAGTGACAAAGAAAAGAGAAAGAAAAGAAAGCTATTGCCTTTTCCCTGATATTCCAGGTCTTTATTCCTCAAAATGACCTTTAAAAGAAACAACAAGAAGAGAAAAAGTGCAATTCAAAATGAGCAGATTTCATGCTGGTGGAAATACATTTATGTGTTCAGCAGTTGAGAGAGCAGCGAGTGGCAGGGTTACGGTGAATGCCCAACCCAAAGTGGACCTGAGAGGTAACATCTGAAAAACACACCAGTCTGAACTAGTATTAGCTGTATGGGGAAGTATACACCTGTGACCAGAGGGGGATCTAATCTGAGCATCTGAAGCTTGCAGTTCAAGTCAGCGTTCATCTAGCACTCTGGTGGCATTTGTTGTTTCTTTCGTTTTAGCTCAGCCATGATCTTCCTGGGATGGCACGTGGGTCAGGTCTGCACAGGGCTCATGGCTTCCCTTGCACTTTGCATCCCATCAGGAGAGGTCACATCAATCGAGACCTCACAAGGACAACAAAAGTACCAAGTGCCCAGGCTTGATTGCATCCAGCAGAGAGGCAGATGCAGGGCCAAGAGGAATTCTCCTGAGTGCCTGCCAGCAGCTCAGGACAACAATAAAACCACTGAAGCGGAGAGGGAGGAGCCTTGCAGCTGCTGGGCTGACTCAGTCCATAATAAGCATTCCCTGCACTTTTTATAAGCTTGTCTGATCTTCAGCCCAGCTTCAAGAAGTTCCTCGCACATGTTTTATCCCAGCTATCTGTTTCTGGGGTGTTTTGGTTCTCTTTTCATGTGTGCTGTGAATATATAAACACACCTCTCAGGCAGTTTTGCATCAAGTGAAACCTGAGAGAAAATACATATTAAGCTGAATTATTTGTCAAAAGGCTTTTAGCCAGACTCCCTTTGACACCCACTACGTGTTGAGTAGGATGGAGGCTCCTTATCTATACCTGAAATTGGCAGCTGATACTCCATGTGGCCTAAGAAGCATCAGCAAAAGCGTGACCTCAGTTAGTCAAGGGAAGCTAGAAGGGAGGCAGAATTTTTTTTTAGTTAGTCCTAGACGGACAAATTTTTAATTCCCTTTGCTAACAAGGATTGATTCCTACAGTGTCTCCGTGGCATCTATGAATCGTTGTCTGCCTCTTATATTCCCAGCTGTGTCAACGTGGTAAGTTCCTGGGGAAAGTCCCTCCTTGTGTTTGTACTTTGAACAGTCCCAGATTGTGGACAACAGGCATGCAAAAATAAAAACAGGGCCAGTTTTCCCTTTCATGCAGATTTAACTTTTTTTCATACTCTCTCCCTTAGGATCACCCTGCTTGTGGGATTTAATGAGAAAAACTTTCAACATATATTTAATTTCAGTCACAGGCTTCAGGTTCATTGACTTCTGTAGGACATAAGCACACAGAGATGCATCTGGTGCAGACAAATGCCCAAGGCAGAACAGAGAAGTAGGTGGATTGTGGGTATGATCAGTTATGTCAAATCCTACTGTCTTTTACTGAAATAGAGTCTCAATGTTTGGTATTTTTTACCTTGCCTTCCTCTTTTTATTTTGTTCTAAAGGGCACAGTATAGATATATTTTACTCACATGTTTTGCTATATCCAAGTATTTGCTGCTGCTAGCCACATTCCTCCCTTCCCATTGAGAGATAACACCCACTTCCATACTCTTCCTACATCTGGAAACCCCCACAGATGTTTGCTCTGCAAAACCACCCTCTGTTCCAGCAGCAGAACGCCTGTAGCTGCATTGAGAATCATAAATTAAAATAACCTAGGAAGGCCAACACACGTGGAGAGCACTGCAGAAGCAGGGAAATAATCCTCTGCAGAGATGTGAATGCTTTCATTATGATGAAACAGATTCTGAGGCCAATTTATCTAAACACTGTTGTGCTTTTGAGTACTCAAAGAACATTTTTCAGTCACAGTGACTTAAAAACAACCCCAAACAAACAGCAAAAAAAAATGCTCCAGGTTGCTCAAGGGTGCACCTAAAGTCTCAGAAAAGCCAGCCAGAGCTCTGAATTCTCAGTATATCCAAAATTCAAGGTCTACCTACAGGTGTCAAAATACAAATATAGACTTCTAACAGTAGGCAAGAAAAACTGTACAGCAGTTATTGGGCCAGTGTAGTCATGGTGAATCATTATTTGATGCAGGTCTGAACCAGAAGCCCCTGTCACTCCCCCACCCTTCCTTTTGCACTTGAAAGCCTCCATCCCCTTCCTTCCCAGTGCTGCATTGGGTTGAGGCTGGAGTGGCTCTTCCTTCCTGAATTGGGTTTGGTGTGACAAAGGCAGCAGCAGTCTCCGGAGAGCAGGACAACCCACCATCTTCTTACTTGCTGGAGCTGAACTCTCACAAGGATTTCTCTGAGATTTTGGTACCATCAAAAATGAATCTAAGCCTTGAAATTATTCTGAGTCCAGAGTCCCGAGCCAGATGTAAGATCCTAGCATCATCTACAGACAACAATCAACTGGAAATTAAAAATGGCTCAAACTACTCACTTACACTATGTATCACAGGAATGCTGCAAATAGGAACTCTGGTCATTGGACTGCTTAATCAAACACCCTAGAAAGGGGCATTTCACTTTGAATATAAACACAAGATGGTACACGGGCTCTGAAGACTTCAGACATAGCTGCACGTAATGAAAAGCGGGCACAGAAACCAAAATTGTGTTATCTGCTTTCTTAAAAATTCTGCATTTTTATACTCTGTTGTTCAATTTTTTACCTAATTTGTAAAATAGGCATAATGTTTATCTCTGCGTTATAATTACAGTTTTATGACTGAAGTCCTTTGAGTTGCTTGGCAAGAATATAGGCTAACATAAAAAAATGTTTTGCACATCTAAACTCTGACAGGCTATGGAAAACCAAATGACAAAACCAGGAGGAACTTGCACAGTTTAGAACCTCTGCTTCACAGTGAAAGACGGTGAGCATGGGGATATTTGTGCACAACTCCACTTAATGTGCAACTTACAAAATTAACTGTAGGAATGCAAAGATCCCTCCTTTTGGTGAGTCATGTCTGAGTATTTTTAACTGGGGTATGATTGCTGTCACAAAAACTAGTCATAATAAACGTTCATTACTGCCAAGTACCACCTCAATAAGAGCCACTCAAAGCAGGCATGCAAAGAAATCAGATATATTTATTCTGTGTATCATTTCATCTGTTTCTCAGTGTTTTATAAAATGAAACATTTCTGTTAAAAGAAGAGCTGTCTTGCTCTTGTTATTGCGTATTACTCCTACAACTTACATCACAGCAGGATCAGTTTACTTTAAAATAAAGTATGTGAAACTGTACAAAAACATAGCGTTTATTCATCTCTGTGGTGTCACAGCTATACGTAGGGTCCCAGAAGTTTAAGTACTCAGGTATTGTAATCATCTGTAATATCATGGCACTCAGTTGAGCTATTATACTCTACCAAAAAATATAAAAATACACCATAATTTCACTGTCGACATATCTGCTTTGGAATCAGTCCCTGCTCTGGAAAGCAAATTAAAATAAAGCGGGAGAGGGGAAGGAGTATTTTATCTTCGATTTTGCAAGTGGGGACGAGGAGATTTGGCTTCTAATTCAGAGCTCATTGACTCAATGACAACCCTTCCCAGTGACTTGCCATCCAAGGAACTTTTCACAGCGTTCATCAAAAGCTCATCCTCGCTGCAGGGAAAAGAGCTTGAAAGGAAAGGAGGAGAAAGACACACTTGACATGCTACGTCTTCTACAAACTCCAGAACATCTCATGCTCATGAAAGCTAGGAGTAAGTTTTATATTGCACTAAGTTGGTAAAAAGCTGTCAGGGTTCGAGTCAAGGCTTGTATGTAAAAACCCTCTTTTCTCTTAATGGTGTAGCCTCTCCCATTATCAGATGAACAAACAGATTTTGATGTTTGAGGCAGGATCCGCACAAAAGGTTTTTAGATTTAACAGCTTCTCTTCTGGTCATGTCTGATCATGTCTTTCAAGTACATACATTGCAGTATAACATCTCAAGCAGACACATGTAGAAGATGTAATTTAGCCTTTCTCACATGGAAGGGCCCTGGGCCAAGAAAATGCAGAAAAGTTTGTTGTTTATATTCTTCTTCTTTTTCTTTCCCTCCAAGAAGAGATCCTGCCTTCTAGATCACCAAAACTCTGTTGCAGAAGGTTAACAAATCACACAACCTGATTCAATCTGAATCCAATGTTCAAGGAAAAAATTACTCTGAAGTGAGAAAAGTGAAAAAACCCTAAGCCTTTATGACTGGACAGCTGAGACTTAATAGTCCTCTCATGAAAAAACATTAATCCCAACAAATTTCACAGATTTCTTTATTGCTCACACACAGTTATTAAATGGTCAAGTGCTAGGTTACAGAGTATCTAAAAATAACCTACTATTAAAACAGCTGGCAGCTTTCCATCGCACTCTGAGTGCATGGCCTTCTTTTATTGCGTTATCAGCTTTGCAAGCCTAAGTAACATACAGCAATTTGTTCAAGGAGTAGCTGTAGCTCTTACTAAGATAATATTGACCAAAATATAAAAAAAATTCACAACACCTAGGAGGGATTAGATTGAAACTAGCATTGAGAAATTACACTTCAGAATGATAAGAAAATTAGTAAAAAAAATCTTCATATGAAGACTTGGGGAATTAAAATCTTTAACCCTTGGCTGGTTGAATTCTTATTTCTCCCACACCTACATCGACCACACCTACATCTCAGTTTTAAAGATTGAGAGTTACTGTGAAAAACAGGCACTGCAATAAAAGCAGGTGTAATAAATTAGCAATTCAATGAAAAACAGGTCATCAAGACTAGCTAGTATTCATCCAAGAATACTGGAGGAGTGTAGGAATAAAGCGATTTGGCTGGTAATCAAACAAACAAACAAAAATTAATTACAATTCATAGATGTAAATATTTTAAAACCAGAGACCTCTGTGATGAGCTAGTCTGATACTTGAAAAGCACTAGTTTAAGATTTTTGTGAAATGTTTGCTGTTACATTCATATAATTTGACTGAGACATAGCGTATCTATTCAGAATACAGTAGTCAACATTCAAATGTATTTTATATAACATACTAGCAATTAGACATAAAAAGTACAAATATGAGAATGATACTAAAGCAATTGCTGCTATTCTGGTCCTTCTGTCACAATAAAGGAAAGGCATACAAAATACCATAATAAAGAAAAGTGATGCTGGAAATAATGAAAAACTTAGTTCAAGTGAAGGGATATAAATGTAAAACAAGGTATTTGTTTACACAATAGAAGTTGCCTCCATGTCGTATCCGAGAATTCAAAAGCTTAAAGGATTCAAAAGCATTAAAGGCACTCCTCTGGATAGTAAGAATACCCTCAATTCCGTTATAGATCATAAGACTGACTGGGTAAATACATTAGCCGTGTAAGCATTTATACTTTGAGTCAAAAGGGAATGAGGAAACACTTGGAATGGAAATATACCTGTGGCAGATTGTTAGATAATTTTCTTCTATTGGGTTTCTTGTACGTTATTCTGATTTCTCTGCTATCGATCTCTACTAGATCTGGGTCAAAGGCATAGCTGGGCTCCAAGGCAATAATTGCTATGTTCCTAATGGAGAAATAAGTCTTACATTAATTTCAAATTTGAGGATCTAATAGTGAAAGAAGATGTAGAAATCTATAAATGCAAAATATTTATGAGGCATATGAATACCTTTGTGAATTTAACCTCTGCAGACATGAGGCAACCATGATACTCTTTGGGGTTTGGGTCTTGAGCTGAAACCTCTCTGAAATTCACATATTCTCAAACGACTCTTGGTTTATTTATCCCTTATTTGTTTGTGCTGCTTTTTGCATCTTGAAATAGAGTCATAAAACAATCAGTTATTTACTTTTCAATAAAAGTAGGGCGGTTAGTTTGGATCTAAACATTGCTTTGTAAACTAGTATTTCTTCATAGCACAAAACCCCAGAACTGCCTATAACAATCATTTTCAACTGGAAGCCTGTCTCTAGTAAGGGGTCTGCTGACTGCTTGAGGGTGTGCGAGAAAAGGGAGCGGAAAGGCAAATTCGCCTGTTCGACAGTGATTGTCTACATGACATTTGTAATGGGGTTCAGGCCTGCATCAGAAAAAACTCGAGGTTCCCCACCCCAAGGCAGGTGATAACCACTGGTCTAGAAACGCCAGGGTAGCGAAACTAAAACAAAATAAAACTAATTTCACTGTAGCAGAAAGTCAAGAAGTTTTAATGCAATTTATGCTTTCTCAGAAATTGCTCACTTGAGGTAATTTCACTTTTAGCAGTGAGTACCCACATACTCAAAGTTAGTGTGTTGATGTTGATGCACCTTACTCAGCCTCAGTGATTCTGATAGTCTTAATTACACCGGAGAAAAGTGAACTTATAAGAGCTAAACCATTGTCTTCTACTGTGGCAAAGCTGAATTCAAAAGGCTGGTCTTTCATAGGTTAATTTAGGGTAGATCTGTTTTCATCCCCTCTTTGTGCTAGTGAGGAAAGAGGTGGGGAGGACAGGCTGGATATGAGACGATTGGCTGCTCATTTGCACATTACCAAGCCCATTGATGAGCCCTGGGCTGACCCAAGGCCAGAAGGCCAGTGTCCTGCAGAACCAAGACATCCCTGTCCTGCTGCCCCTGATCTGACACCAATCCAAACCACTGTCATACCAGCGGAGTTTCACATGTTGTCAAGGCAAGATGGATTGAAAAGCCCGTGTATCTGGGCTACACCAAACTTCAGAGATAAGAGAGAGTAATTTTTCATCATTAATCAAGAAGATCCACAAGATTATGCAAGGTTCACCGTCAGCAGCCAGCATTATGGTTTAAAACATAACATATTCTCTGCACAATTTCTGTGCCTTAAGGAGACCACGGAGAAGCTCTCTAGCTACCCACCGCTCTAACTCCTGTGGCATGCACTAAACTAGTTAACTTTAGAAATCCCGGCACACCACACCACTTTACCTCAGAGGCTTCACACCCAAAAGACTCCCAGGCTCCACAATCATCATAAATACTTGTAATGAGGAGCTTTCGCTGTATCTTTTGTTTACACAAACTTACTACTTCAGTGTCAGAGCCTGCTCCTGCTTCCATTCAAATCAATGGGAGTTGTGCCATTCTCTCTAGTGAAAGTAGCCCCTAGCACTGCGTTACATTTGATGATGGTGGGTCACTATTCCTTCCTTGCAAGAACAACAGTTTAGCAACCATGCCAGCAAATATGCACGTGCTTAGCTGTAAGCACCTGAACAGTCTTATTGGTTCCAGTGGAATTACATAAGTTCTTGAAGTTAAATGCTCTTTTTGTTTGTTTTAATCTAGCCAACCCCTGGAATCCTCCTCTGTCAAGTAAACATGTCTTCCATTAGAATACATACAAACTTAGTACAATCTAGATACTATCAGCAAGCATATGGCTGATCTGGCTTAATACTACAAGTCCTGTAACTGATTATGCGAAAAATAAAAATGCAAACATATTCAATCACTTTGCAGTACACCTAGGTTTATGTTTTTGGGCTTTTACAGTAGAAAAAATAAAGCTAGTGGTGTCTATAAGGAATATAATTCTGGATGGAAGTGCAATGTATTGGGTCATCTACCAAATATAGGGAACATATGTTATTCAACATGGTGACTCACACAATGAGTAATGTAGTCTAAAGGGTATATTCTCCCCTGTGAACAGACATAACTCTCAATAATGCTAATAATCCCATAAATCCCAAAGGGCCTCATCTAGCTGAAAGTGTCTGCAGCCTCGTGAACTGTGCAGACTGTGCAGGGCCACAGGTGTCAGCAACTCATCACCAGCCCAGCCCAGCCCAGCCCTCCCTACCCCTTACTTGCCCTAGGAAAGCAGTGGTTCAGTGGCAAGCAGTTGCAGAGCTTCCCTCGCATGAATGTACAGGAGGCTTGATGTCACTGGTTCCTGTACTCCAACTCCATAATTCTCCTTGAGGCTGTGACAGCAACTGGGACATTGACTACAAAGCCAGTTTGGAGATGACCTGTCTGCTTAAGAAATTTGGTCTCCTTGGTGTGGAGGGTTTCAAGCTCCTTGCCATATTTGAGGAGGCATGTGTTTGTCATTGTCATTGCAGATGATGCTGAATAACAAGGACTAGACATTCTGGGACTATACTGGCCTCTTCAGACTTTGCTGGAGCTATATTTTTGACTGAAGCTTCTTGCTGGGGAAAGCAGAATTATATGTATGTACTAGGGAGCACAAAACTTCAGCAAATTACTGATAGACCTACCTGGAACTGGACTGGATGCTTGGGAGAGGGACAATTTGTGGTACATGCCATAAGGCGGGCAACGACTTCTAGAAAGGGGAATATTTTCCCTTTTGAAAGGCAGAATAACTACAGCACCAGTTCTGGAGCAGTAGATGACTACAAGTCAGTGTGCAGCCTCAGCTGATAGGTAGGAATCAAGGAAATCCTGCAGTGTTGAGCTCAGCACTCTCCCTGAGCTATAGGATACACTGATGTCATTTTCTTCTGGGCCAGAAGTGCTCAGAAATTATAGCACTGCTGTAAAAACCAGAAAGTGGAGTTGGTGTGATCTGATTTTAGCCACATTTCACAGCAAAAGGAGGCATATGTGTTCATACCACCCCCATATACACACTTCCCTGGAGCTGCCTATCAGTCCAATCTCAGTAACCTTTGAACCAATCTTGACAAAAAAGTGAATGTAACCAAAAAGCCCTGCAAGTTCTGTGAAATTAGGTCTTTGGGTAGAGAGGGGAAAGGCTTATTAATGCCTCAACTGTGAGCTTTTATGAGATATCTGAAAAGCTACATGAAAGACACATGCTCACTGCATCCATACTGCTAAAACAGGTCCATGAAGGGAGCTTAGCCTCTGCATATCTGCTCATCCACACAGTTTATTTCTTTGTTCACCCCTTAGCTTTGCTTTACATGGCCCCAACCAGCTTTCTCCAATACAATGCCCAGCCTTGACTTGGGAAATATTTTGGCCAGGGACTGTTTCCAGGAGGTGGCATGAATGAGCTCTTCTCACTAGACTTGGTTCCTCCCAACCTATGAGTCCTTCAACACTATCCCAAAGTTGAACCGTCACTGTCTATATGCTCAATCCTAGGGCACGCAACACTTATACTCAGTTTTATACTATAAAAAAACCATTTATGTGAGCTGCAACAAAGTCTAACCTTTATTTTCAAACACTTTAAAAAAAGAACACAACATACTAAGAAAAATTGTTTCTTAGGGACCCCATGCTATGCTGGCATGACAATTCTGCTCCAGAAGCAGCCGGTGGTGTAGAGTGAGTCACTTTGCTTTACTTGTCCTCAGGACCAGGAGTCGATCACTGGCTCCCTTTATTCAGCAGTATAGACCTATACACCAAAACCCATCCCCTATTAGGTCTGTTGCTCGTGGGAGTCATTGGTTTGTTTTGGTTTTTCGGAAGACCTTCATGTTACCCCAAGGAAGTCACTCTACTGGTGGAGAAACGTCTTGCCAATCTTGGGCTCTCAGCATTGTTAGCAGTAGCTGGCCATTTCTGAGGTTTACTGCCTGTGGAAAGAGCTAGAATCTTCATCCCAAATGCTGAAATTAAGTCAACACTGAAGGAGTCCCCCTGAACCCAAGAAGATGTGCCAGGACCTGCTGGGTGCCTTTCAGCTCAACCCCTCATTCAGAGTTAGCATCAAGTATTCCCCTTGTTAGTTAGCATCAAGTCCCTGCCTTGCACACATTTGTACACATAGTACAAATCATTTGATCAAATAAATGCAATGTTGGGCAATAATTGGACAGTTAATTGAAACCCTTTCCTGCCCATGGCCTCCCCAACACCTAGAGACAGTTGAGAGACACATCTGGAGACTGTGACACGCTGCTGCTTGGGAGGGAGCCTCCACTGAACTGGCAATGCCCCAGCAGGGATAACTAGCCAGCTCTGAGGACAGCTTTCGTTCTGGGTGTTTTGGGGACCAAAAATGCCTGGGAAGGTGGGTTCTGGTGTTTTTTTTTAACTTCCCAAGGAGTTAAAAGAGCCATTCCAGCATTAGCCAGAATGTTGATTATAAACCCACAATTTTCTGTAATTGGGCCTCATTAATAAATTCCTCAAGTGTTCCCAAAGGCAGGAGAGGTAAAACAAGAGCCACAGAGATCAGAGCAACAGGGAACTGTGAGGATTCCTGACCATGTTGTTAATTCCACTTAATCAGTTCAGAGAAGCTCTGTATTCAAAAGAAAATAACCATGACTCACAAAATAACCCTGCCAGCAGGGAATCAGATTGTCTCCATTTATAGTAATATTTTCCCCAATTTTTGCCCTTTCTTTCATTTTGGTTTTAGGCAGGGAAAACGACCCTCCCTCATGGCATCTTGAGGACCCTCCACGTTTCTGGGCCTCCATGCAGGCTGGAAGAGCTGTGCTCCCAGGGAAAGTCCAGCGTGGGTCCCTTGGGGCTTCTGGGAGACCTGTTCTGCAATCCGAATGTGCCATAGGGTTTTTCCATCAGATCCAGACTGGAAAAAGTTTGAAGCAGTCTCAGAGGCACTGCGAGGCAGATTCAAGATTTAAAGAGGACACAGATAGCAGCAAACTTCCAGAGACAGAGCAAGCCCCATTCCCTGCTCTAAACTGCTTGCCACGAAAGGTAGACAAGTCAAAGACAAGACAAATAACAGGGATAATAATTCAGGTCATGAGAAAAGTAGGGATTATGGAAGATAAGAAGGCAGGAGGGTTTGCCAGGAGAAGGGAGCTTTCTGAAGGGGCATGAAGGAGCATCTGAAGGGGCAGATTCTCCAGCGCTATACAGAGAGCCTTAAGTGCTGGACTTAAGGCAGAACAAGGGTCGAGAAAGGGAGTAGAAAGTTTTTGAGAAAAAAAGTAGGGAACAAAAGATGTGGTGGGAGAAGGTTTGCACAGGACTTGGAAGATGCTTGAAAATTTGAGAGCATAAAAGTCTGCGAGCAGCTAAAAAGCAAGGGAGGTTGTGAAGCCATCAGAGCTGCAGCTCAGGCTGCTCGTAACCTTCTATCTGCACTCCTCCTTCCCCTTCCTTCTCAAAATAGAAGATGGAGTGTGAAGGTACTGGGTACTGCTGTGTCACGTATGGCCTGAAGGGATGCCTGAATATGCCTGTGAATAGCCTGATACCTGGGCATGTTTAGCTAACCGAAGATCACATGCAGAGGCAGCTGCATTATCTGAAGGGAAGCTCCTCAGTCCCCTTAGCGCTTCTGTGTGTGATTCATGTAGTAAAACACATCGCAAGGAGTCATTAGGGCAGACTGCAAGGGGGAAAATCCTCCCTCAAAATACACAGCACCTCTTCTGCAGCCAGCATGACTAAGGAAAATGTGCGCTGCCATGGGCAACAGGTTTTTTCTTTAGACACGCCATTTGAGGTTTTCCAGCATAAAAATCTTCCTTGAAATGTGCAGTTTTGATGTCCTGACAAGCAGCAGGAGGGGAAATAGATATTACAAATGAAAACAGCTCCAATCACCAACCCCTATTTCTTTCTCTTTCCCACTTGTAAACTTGCTCCCTTACTTGATATTTGGGAATCCTCCAGTCTCAGCGTCTATTTACTTTATTTTATTTTTATGAGTGTCCTTGAATGTAATGGAAGAATAAACATTTTGGTTTTCACAGTCTTGTGGCTTTTCATGGGAGCTTAGCTGCATCCACTGTGTTTACAAAACAGAGCTGCATCATCATATTTGTTAATTTGATGATTCTTGGACTATCTGTATTTTTGGCTGCCAAGCTCCCATTTAAATGTAGAGTTTGTTATGTTTTCATAGGCCCCAAGAGGAATTTCTTGATCAAAGTTTTAGAGTCAAACAGGACCAGCCAGTTTTATAGCTCACAGAATTACCAAGTTGTCAACGGTTGTAGACAACTGGTGGGAACTCTGTCACAGCAAGGAGCCAGCCCTGCATGTCCCCTCCTGAACCCACACCAGCCTCCTGGGGATTGCACTCTAGCACGGGAAATGCCAGCAGGCTGAAGCCCTTACCCTTGTGCAGGTGTGTCTGTGCTGGGATCGGGAGAAGAGCCATGACTGTGGTTGGGGTGGAAGTCCCTCTTCCCAATCTTCATCATGAAAGGCAGAATCTTGGAGGAGGGGTGATGACAATACAGACCTAACTCTCCAAAAATCTGGGAGTGATGAATTAAGATAACACAAATTTCAACTCTGGGTAAGCAGGAAATATGAAGGTAGGACATACAGCACCTCCGAGTGGTGGGGAACCAGGGGATGGCTGCACTGGCACGGGGAGGAAGACGTGCTGGCCTGTGGTGAGAGTAGGTGGACGATGGATATAGCTGGGAAAACTAGGCTGGAGACGCAGGAGGAGAGTGAGTATTTGGCTCAGTGCGCAGCTCAGCCAAGGAAAACAAAGGAGTGTTTCCCTCCAACTGCCATTTATACACATATAAGCAAAAGCAAGCAAGCAGTTTTGTATGTACTGTGGCTTCTAGAGAGTTAATGGCTTACAGAGGAGTTAAGATTAAAATTATGGTAGTGGATATGTGTTGTAAGATGTGGTGGGGGCAGGACTGATGAGGGGGAGAGAGCTGTATCTTACCATTGTAAGAGAGATACTGTGACTAGCAAGAATGGAGCTGTTTTTAACCAAAAACCCTACTTACACTTTCTTCTGCTCTGCCAGCAGCTGTGCTCTGTAAATATAATTTGTTTCAGTCCTGTAAAGTAGAAAGCAAAACTGAAAGATCTCCACAGAATTTCAGCAGGTCCTTTACCTACAACTAGACCCAAAAACATGCCACCTGCACAACCTGGGAGTAATGACAGCTGCCTAAATGCATATTAAGGAGAAAATTGCTTCTTCTTTTAATCACCAAGACATTTACTGGCAAAGATATGCATTAATGCAGTGCCAAGATTGTGTACTTCAGAGTACTGAGCTCAGCGAAACTTAAAACTTCTGAAAACCAGGACACATGCTAAGCGTCTTAGCTCTGTCCCCTTTGAGCAATGCCCCAACTTGCCCATTGCACACATCCTGCCTTTGCACCATTGCCGAGCTCCTGGGCCATGACTATGGGAGGCAAAGAGAGAAGACCTGTGCCTCGATGGGAGGTACCCACACCTGTCCTGTCCTCAAGCACTGAACCTGCTTCCCTGAAACAACATCAAACCTATTGCATTTTATAGCCCATCTGTCCTTATGAAAAAAAAACACCCCAAACACCAGCCAAAAAGCCATCCAAGACCATACTCTCAGTTAAACGTCTTTAACTCACAGATTTCTCTGGTATCCCACCTTGCTCCTGATTCTCTCCATGGCAAGAAGACCTTTGTACATCACAAAATGGTAAAATGATGTTGTTATACTTTCATCTTTTCCCTTTAATCACTCCGATGGTAGAGGCCTGAAGGAAAATTTGGTTCCTTCACTCAGATTTGCCCAGCTACTCCACAACCATGGCTGCTGTTCAGGGCACCCCCAACACACCACCAGCACTTAGTCTGTAAGCCCTTTGCTTCCTCCCTTCTCTGCTTCTAAAGAAAGCTTTTAAAAGACTGAGAACAGAGAAAAGAAAGAGGGACTAGCTTTAGACTATGAACTGGACATTACATTTATGCATATATGTGCCAGAAGCAGAAAAGGGATAGAGAAGGATCAGGATGGATCTCCCACACCTTGACTCGTGTGAATAGTCCCCCTGAAGTGGGGTGAAGTTGATATCTGAGTTAAGGCATATCCACATGAAATGGGGTTTCAACAGATTTTGAAGGCTAAATATTTAGACTCAAACTGACGGTCAGGTAGTACACGGTCTAGAAAGAGTGTCTGAAGACATGGCAGGGAAGGGAAAATGCCTGATGCTATCTCCTCTGTGCAAATGGAGTCCCTGAGCATGGAAAGCCTTGCACAGGACCTAAGACCAGAGCTGCACTAGTCACATCAAATGGGAGGAAAAAAGGGGGACACAAACAGTGAAACCAAAGTATGCAGTTTACCTTGAGAAACAGTGATTAAAGGAGTCCTGCTCTCCACAAGCTCCGACAGGTCCATGAGCTACTCCTGCCGTGCAAGACTCAGCATTTCCTCACACTCTTCTCTGGGCTGCACAGGTGGGGGCTGTTTGCTATCTGGGCCTCTTCCTTAAGCCACAGAGGAGGCTATTTAAGTAAGGGGCAGGAGGGGAAGGCAGGAAGAAATGTGATTTCCTTCATTTTAAGCAAACCTGACAACCCAGGCTGAGCCTGCCTTGAGCTTAGGACACAGCCTGCCAGCCCTACTGCCGTATCTTCACTGGGAGCATATGACCCTCTTCACACACACAGCCACCATCAGCAAGTGAAGAGACAGTGGTGCCATTAAGCAGCCCTGAGAGCGCTGTTAGGTGCCTGGCTCTTCCATCCTCTCCTGTGAATGCATTATTGACGGCGATCACGGAGCCGAGGAGCTTGCAGCCTGCCTCGTGCATGGAGGCACCAGCTGTGGCTTTCCTGGGACGTTACTGCTGGCACTGGCCATCCTCCCAGTGTAGTGGGAGGGAGATGGGGAGAGGGGAGGGACTTTTGGACCAGGCTTGCCACTGCATTGCACTTACAGCTGAATTCTCCCTTGGGATTGTGAACCACAGCCCGAGGCTTCCTAGGGGCTTCAGCACCCAGGCTTCAGCCTCCCTCTTGGCCACACTGGGGTGGGTAAAACTGCCACCTGCAGTGTGCAATGTCATCCCACTTGGTGGAAAGGCTATCTGTCTGCCTTGTTCACCATGCCTGGGAGGAAAGAGCAGCTGACAGTGGGCCTCGTGTAGGGTGCTGCCATCCTGACCAGCTTCTGGGCACGTGTAGCCGGGGTGGCCCTGAGAAGCACAATGGGACAGAGCAGAGGCACCGTCAACAGCGGTCATGGAAGGACCTGGGGAGCAGAGGCCTTGTTTCAGTGGACCTACACCTGAGCCTTTAAGATGATAGAGAAAACCTGGCTTTTCTAGGGACCAGGAGAGGACAGTGTGGACTTGGCTGCGGCCCAGGAAGCCACTGAAAATTGCTACACCTGAAGTGGGGCTTGACTTTCTCTGCAAACAGTAGACATGTGTTTTAATCATCTATCTCACACAGCAGGTCTGAGTTTTTCCATTTAAAGACCATCTTCCTTTGGTTTAAAATGTGATGTTCTGATAAAGCGAATCCAAGAGACTGGAAAACTGTGGTAGCTTTTGGCATGCTCAGCTGTGTGACAGCCATACCTCAAGGCTCTGGCCAAAGCAGTGTCCCAACGCATCTTGTGCTCTTCCATCTTTAGTACTGCCCGGACCAAAGTGTTGCTGAGATCTTTGGCCTCAGAAATAACCAGCAGCAGAGGAACCACCAGGACGTAACTCAGTCCCTGGCTTGTTCCAGCGTGAAGCAGTGTGTCCTTACTCCACATTGTAATGGTCTGGCATGATAGTGCACCCTTATGCTTTGGAGAAAAGGCCATTCTTCCCGAATCCCAATAAACAGCTTATAGAATAAGGAAAGAATAAGGAAATTTCATCTTCGTGATTCTTTTACTACAATACAAAAGTGCAGGTTAGGCATAGCTAGCAATCTCTCTCCTTCACCTGTTTCTTTGCTATTAGAAAAAAACAAGAATCCATTGGTAGTTAACTAGGAACTGCAGAGTAACAGAAACTACCACGCAGAAATTTGTTCTTCTTGTTCAAGCCAAGATTACCAATACATTATCTAGGAAAAGACACAAAATCCATAGTAAGTTATGTAAGGAGTCAGTTAAGATGCAGAACTCAAAGAATTAAAGAAGTCTCCCCAAAGCACAGGATTAGCACCATATTTATTTGACAAATTTAGTGCTTGCTTTAACCTGCAAGCTCTTGGTATATGCCTGTCTCTTAAAAATGCTCAGGGCTGCTGTGCCTTAAAATGAGAGGTGACGGTGAAAAGTGATGGAAAAACGGTGGAAATGTTGTCGAGGTCAGAAGAAGGACAGTTTCTAAATCAAGTTCCTGCCTTATCTGCAGGGATTATGTCTCTTCTCGAGTGTTAAAAGTATTTTCTGCCTCCTGGTTTTACACGGAGGAGAGTGCATTGGTTGGATCTGCAGAGATGCAGTTCTCAGGCTCTGTTCTTTCCCACCAGAGGCAGGTATGTGCTACACCCATCCCGTAATTAGCGCCTGCTCCAGGCCTCTTGTGGAGGAGGATTGCAGTTTGCCAGCTATTTGAAACAACTCTCCATGTCATTGGGAGTGCTCCCATGAAAGCATTCTGGCTTGTTAAAACATCCAAAATCAAATGTGTGCCTGCCAGATAGAGGATCATCCCAGCTAGAGATGAAAAATGCCTTAGATCAGAGAGTCCATCCCCATGCTAAGGTAGGATATAGCTCTCAACAGACTCACATATCTCTGTTATGCTTCTTGATTTCTCTGCAGGATGCATGCCAAAGGCTTTTATCATCAATCCAGAGGAGGATCTGCACAGGAGAAATTCCAAAACAGCATCAGAGAACAGTATGCTTTTTTTCTTCCCTCTCTTGTTATTTCCTCACATTAAACAATTCATTGACTTTAATTGTGCTCGCCTCGGGCAAAGAAGCCTGGCAAATATGAAGACCATTTGTATTATTAGTTAGGTGAGTTTACTTGCCAAGCATACTTTCCCAAGTTCTCTGAACATCCTACTCATCAGTCGCTAACAAAGGCCCCATTCACACGAGGGCTACCAAACGGGTTTGCAGCATGGTTCACAACTGGCTCAGGGTGAGAGTTTTCAGACCCAACCCCCTGGGTCTGCTGCTATGGCATCCAAGGTCATCTAGCATTAAGGAGGGCGCTTAAGCCTCAGTAAGGGGAGGACTTGCCTAAAGGAAGGCTTAAGTGGAATTGCGATGCCTTGGAACAAAATTGCGATCCAAAAAGTCCCTGTTCTTAAATACAGCTGCCTCTGTTATTTGGCTGAGCACTCCCAAGGTATATGAAACTCTGCTCCTTCAGGTGTCCAGATCTGATACACATTGAGCAGTCCCTTCTGTGTGTAGCCAGTAGCTGTTCCTTCTCTAATTTAATAGCTCGCAAAATAGGAGACACAGGTTCAGCTCCTTCTTCAACCCAAGGAGGTTTACTGTCTGTTTCCTGTTTTCCCAGGGAGTGCCCCAAGCACCAGAGCGTCCTACCTTCTGGCTGAAGCTGGATTCAAGAGCTGAAAATATGATTAAGTCCAAGAATTTTATAGAAGAGAGAGGGTGAGTCTGTAGTGGTGACGAGATAAGGCTTAAATAAGGCTTTTCAGGGCGCAGGAGGAATTCAGCCTGGGTCCGAGTGCTGCTACCTCAGCTATGGAGATGGGCCCTTTACCAGGAAAAGCCCTCAATTTGTCCTCTAAGGCTTTGAGCTTATGCTGAGGCCCCGGCAGTGCTGCAGAGGCAGAGTGCCTGCCAGGCAGCCACAAGGCTTTGCTGGAAATTACCCCTGGGGCAGAGAGTGGGTGTGCAGGGGAGTGCCACAGTGGCACAGCAACACCTCTGCTCTTCCCCAGCGACAGACGGATGTGCTCACAGAAGCTGTTTGAAGTTGAGTGAAAGTTAACTTGTTGGTAACCTGTGCCAGAGCAAAACCTTTGCCTTACTTTTTGATCCTTATGGCCTAAGGAAGAATTGGGGCTGAAGCGCTCAGATCTGTGTTTGTAGCTGGCACAGTTCTGCACAGGCAAGTGATAAGAGACTGCCGCTGAGGCAGCCTAGCAGAGGTGATGTGGCTGCCAGGCAATGCCCTGGTAGGGCCTGGGAGTGGAGGCTGAGAAGAGCTGGGGAGAAGAAGGTAGCTGAACCCTCGCAAGTTGGTGAAGTCTCTCTTCTGCTTTGCACAAGTGTGGAAGTAAAGCTGCCTGGAAACTTGACACCGGATTGTTGTTTGTGCCATGTCCTCTCTGTTACCTGGGATAAAAGATCTGCTTTGCATTTCAGGAGTGCTGAAGGGCATGGGGGACTGCTCCCAGGGCCCGAAGCACCACGCTTGTGAGGAGTCTGAGCTAACAAATCTGCCTGGAAACAAAGGTAATGGGGAATGCAGAGCCTGACAGGAGGGCAATAAGCCTTCACTGACTCTGTGCTAAGTCACAGGGATCTCTGCAACACACCACCCAGAAATCCTGCACATCCCATATTGTCTTGTATTGCCATGAACAGGAGGGTCCCAGCCACGAGCCTTCATAACAAGAGTGCATATTTTTAATTAAATGCTGCTGGAAGGAATTTTGCTGAGATTTCTTATGAAAACCAGTTGGAATTTTTGGTATTTTCTGCCCCAGGGAAGTCCAGTTTGACTGTTCAGAGAGTGTGGACTGTGCAGTCTGCCCCTTTGCACCCTCCTCCCCATAATGCAGACTGCACCGTAAAACCCACAATATATCCTTTTATCTGAATATAACGCATGGGGCAACGCGAGATGGAGCTGCTGGTGGAAGAGGTCATGAAGTTCCACTGCACTAGCATTTTGAAAGGGAACCCTATAAAAAAAAATAGCCCGTGACACGGCTGCGGAGAAAGATCCTGCACTCTGTCAATGTCTTGGCATGGAGTTAGCAGGGAGTATGGGACTGGACACAAGTGGAGAGTGGGCTTTTCTTGGCATTGGCCACAATGAGTGTGGTTGTCCAAGGAAAGTTTGCGGGGGAGGCTGAGGGGATAGAAGGCGGCAGACATGTTAAAGGGAAGTGTGTTCCTACATAATGAGACATTGTAACATATGTTAAAAAAAAAAAAAAAAAGAAGATGAAAAAAGTCCAGGGTGGTGAAAGGATTTCCCCAGCAAGGGGGTTGAGCAGAACATAGTTTTGGCTTACCATTATGGGCTATTGTGTCTTTGTAGGCATGGGGCTCTTACACTGGACCAGCCTTTGTGTCAAATCTAGCTGCAATGCCTGAGTTCCCCAAGCTGCCTCTCATCTGTGAATCAGCTTTGGTTTGTTTCTACCCATGCAGCTGCTATTTTTTATTTAGTCTAATTTTAGCATATGAACCAGCAGCTGCAAATGTAAATGGTCCCATTTGGTATCCAGTGCATCTGAACGGAGAAGTGGCCCATGTGAGGTATGTTGGGTTCCCCCTCTCTGCATAACTTAAAAAATAGACAAGTTTCTGCAAAATACGGTGACAAATTATGTTGCGCGATTATATTTTTTTTATGATAAATTATGGACACAAATTGTAAAGTTCACACACAAATATTTCCTTGCAGAACTGGGAAACAAAGGACTTTGTCCCGGAGCTGCAGCACTAGACCTGGAAGCTGAAGCTTACTGGAAGCGCAGAAACAGGGCAGAAAAGCAGACTTCCTGCAATGAGCAGTATTTTCACATAACGGTGTATATGTTTCTGGGGAAAGGAAATGAACCATCCAGGAGGAAAAAAGGGATGATCCAAAAAAAATCAGGTAGAGTTAATAAAAAAGTAATGGAAAATATTAAATTTATATCAGCATATACTGGTCTGCCAGGTTCAAGACAGTTTTTAGGAAAACCACTGAACTGTCTAGAAGAATTGATATATCACTAGGATTTTGATATATTTTGATACATTTTGAGATGTACGGTTTGTTTTCCCTGCTGGTTCTCCTGCTCCCCTGCCCGTGGCTGCCCCCAGCACCCGCCTCATCCTGCAGCCCCAGCACCCACCTCGCATGCAAGAACCAGTGCAAGTTTGACTCCTGCCTGTATCAGTATGTCGTTCATGGCCTGTGAAGGTTTCTCACACATCGGCTGAGTGCTACACCAAAACCAAGCCAAGCAAATTGAGACAAGAAGCTTGCGTCCATTCTTCAATCACTGTAACTCCATCGGAAAGGGGAAGCACTTTTATTCCCCTTGCTGATACAGTAGGCTGGTCCTTCCCAGGCATGCTCTTTACTGCTCTGCGCACACTATGAAAGAAATTCAGAGGTGGATATCTTTTTTGCTCAGCCAAACTCAGATGTTTTAGTTGCTGAGCAAGGTTCAAGCAACTTGATGAACAAGTCTCTGACTTGGGTTATTCTTTCCTACTCTTTCGAAGAACCAAGTGAGCAATGTAGGCTCATAATCTCAAGATTGTGCAGCAAAAGGCTTAATGTTTCCTTATTGGGGGACATACTTTGAGGTCTTGTCTTCTCCCAAACATGTTTCCATTTTCTAGCCAGGGACTAGGCAGTGTGGGATGGCTATACAGATCCTCAGATCAGCCCTATGCTGCCCTGGTAGTGTTCTCCCCATTCTATTATGGTCCCGTGCATCAAAGGAGAGACCAAACTGGTTTCTGTTTATTTTTATGTATATGCCATGAGACAGACAAGTTGGGTGGGAGTTTGAGAATAATAATTATTAAAACGTCAATACAATAAAATTATCTTATACCTTTTCTCCTTAGTGAACTTTGAATTTTCATGTTGAGTATTTCAAACCAGCAATCCAGATGTGATCTCCCAGACCACTGGCAGTCTTTGCTCATTAATCTTGCTGAATGAGAAGTGAAGATCTGTTACAGTCATTGAGTAAGGCCTAACATTGATCCTTGTGAGGATGAATACTGCACCTGGAAAAGACTGTGTCAGTTGAAGGAAGCAATAACAAAAATATTTGTTAGGTGAGTAGATGGGGAATTCAATACCCTTGCCTGAGCACTGGGTTGAACAATGTTGTGTTCAGCCATCACTTTTGGTACTCGTACTGCCTGCCTCCTTGTTTTCAATCATGAACATGCTACACGCTCCAGGTACTTCTCCAAAATGAACCTGGTGCCAGGAGTAACCCAGATCAGCTTTGGTGATCCTCATGCACTTAAGCAGCAGGCTGACTTTTGCATGTAGTAGTTTTCCTTTTTGATTCAAGTTTCAACGTCATTACAGGGTTGTCGATACCTGTCAATACCAGAACTACTGTACTGAAAAAAGAGTAAGTACGGTTCTGAAAATCAGCGTGGCAGAATCAGGCCTTCAGGTGCAAATTCTTCAGCTCTATCACCTTGTCTTGCACAACACACTATTTGTACAATGGAAATAATAACCAGGCAAGGAATCCTATGACCAAAATAATTTGCACTCTCAGTGAGAACAGGCAATGCAGGTCATTGGCAATGGTGCACTGACCACTTTGTTGTCATCACCATAAAATTCGGACATAAATAAATGTTGATATAAAACCTTCCTGTCACGGCAGCCACAAGCCAGCCACAGCTTCCAACCTCCATGCTACCAGGGTGTCCAAAGGCAGCTGAGAAGCAGCAACACCTGCACACATTGGGGCGAACAGGCACCTTCCCGGCTTTGCCCCTCTGACAGGGGTGCTGCAGCAGGGACGAAGAAGCCTGCAGGGCATCTCTCTGCTGCCTCCTGACTTGAATGCCCACTCGAGCTGCAGCCTGTCCATGGAAGAGTTTCCTATCAAAGATGTGGGTTTATTTCAGAAGCACAAGGGCCTTGTGCTATTACTCGGAGCACAGTAAATAAAATACAAAGCACTGGGACTTCATGTCTGAATTGCCAACCAGTCATTCTTGGTCAGCAGTCCAGAGATGACATCCCTTGCTTTGAATGAGTCTCTGGTTTTACTCTCAGATCTTTTTTGCCATTTCAAACACCCCTCTTGCCTGTGGTTGTGCTTATTTTCCACCTGACCTTTCATTTTAAGTACAGCCAGCTAAACTGTATGTTCATGCTGGTTGGAATTATTAGTGGTTCCTGGTATTCAAACATTGAAAAAGTTATGTTATTGCAGGCCTGACCACTGCTGCATGTTTACACATATGAATTTTTTTGAAATATGTTGTTGCAAGCATTTGTCATTAGAGATATACAATATCTGCATGTATTTAGACTTGTTCTGTGAATATTTACATGGTTATAAACAATGAGTGCTATTTGGGGTGGCAGGATCGTGTCATTCATTATTCATGACCATTTCACATTTTTTAAATCTGTGAATATAACTGTTTCTTGGCTTATTACAAAAACAAACAGTTATACTGAAAATACATATCAAAAAGCACCATATTTGTTATATATCATTCTCTCTATAAAAGTTTCAGTCAAGCAGAAACACAGAACACACTGGATACTGCATGGCTTATAGGACTGATAGCAAATGGTTAATAATAACAGCTTGTTATTCAGCCATATGTCAACATTGCTTCCATATGCTATCAGGCAACTACCTAAAAATAATTTTACCTGTCAAAATCAGATCACTAAGAAACAGGGAAAAGTACTCAAAATGACATTGTAAAATATTCACAAAAAGTAATTTTGCTAGTTCCATGCTAGTGTGATAACTGAGACAAAGTTGAATGAATCTAGTTTTCCAATGTAATGTGCTATTTATACAACCGGCCATTTTTCTTTCCTGGTGGAAAATGGAATTAGAAAGAAAGATGGAGAAAAACACTAAATGTCTGCAGAGATGGATATAGTACTCTGTATCCCTCCATCAGTTTACGTGAAAACAGGGACAGGGAAATAACTGTGAAAAAAACCCAGGATCAATAGGTTGTTTATCAGACCTATAATTCCGTTAGCTAAATTGCTAGTGAGTCTTGCTCAGCCTTTGCTGCGGGGAGCAGCCCCTTGCTGAGGCCCCTGCCCCACTGGCCGTCAGCCCTGCTCTGCCCGAGAGCAGTGCGGGCTCGGGAGAGGAGAACCTTCAAGTTTGAAATCACTTCTGATGGCAAAGTCACCTCTTGCTTAGGCTAAAAATTTTCCCCCTGTAGTCTTCTCAAATTTGGAGAGCAGCTGCCCCCACCACTTCCAGCTCTCTTTGTGCGACAGGGGCAATCCTGCCTGGACGCTGATCTCCCAACCCCGACTGTTAACTGCCCAGCCTGCATTTTATTCTCATGCATCACCCGAAGCCCAGGCTTCAGGCAAGTCAGGGTCAGCCGACTGGCAGGCTAGTGGCTCCACAGCTCTCATAGCTGGGCTAAAAGGCCTTAGGAGTTGATTTGAAGAGTGATGGACCTCAACAAAACTCTCTCGTCTTCTTTCATTCTTCATCCCCTCCTTCATCTCTGCTGATGGAGCTCCCACATGGGTGGGATCCAAGGGCAGTGCCCTGTCCTGCTGGCACAGGGGGTTTGTCTGGGGGCAGTGGGGATGGGGCTCGGTGCCTCATCTCTCCTGCAGGATTCATCCTTCCCTTTCGTGCCTCCCCAGAAACTCAAACGGCAAAGTATGCTCACGGGTGTTGGCCTGGCTGGAGCCCTGTGGCTCACCCTGTGTCACCCCGCACCTGCACCACACTATCCAGACATATCCACAGCGTCGCAGTGAGGGCACCCAAAATTGTGTTCACTACATTCAACTGTACCCTCCCTGCCTCAGTTTCCCCCCCCCATTTAAAATGGTGTTATTACTTCCCACAATGAGCCATTATGATTAATGAGTGAACATCTCTGACATGCTTTGCAAAGGAAAGGCACTGCATGCTCTCAGTGCGGAGTATATTTGTTTCCTGGAACAAAGCTGCTGTAAGAACACAGAATTTGCACCATGTACAGTAGACATTTCTGGCATAGCTTTTCTTGAGGTTAATATAATATTCATAACACTGCTAAAGGACTATTTGTTGGACAAAAGGATTTTGCTACTGGCATTTATCTATAGAAAAGTTTTTCTGTTCTATGCCCACATACTAGCATATAATCATAGTAATAAAGTCTAGTCCCTCGCTTGAAGTTACTGCTGCCAGTATTATGAAATCATGGCAATGGTTGTAAAAATAAAAGAGGTCATAACCCCTCCACACACACACACCCCCACTCTAGCTGATATCAAATAGCTTTGGTGGGAAAACGCAGACCTTTAAACTTTCTCTACCAAACTCAATGCATTCTGTATTTAACTTACCCTCTAAAACAGTTTGTGTTATAGGAATTTCAAAACTGCATATAACCATGGAAAAAGTCTGTACTTAATGAGCTACTGAGTCCAGCTCAATTTAAGCAAAATAACCATTTCTTTGTGCTAACTATTTTTAATGATATGCATTACATGCATCAGCCTGTCCTTATGCCAATGCTATTCGAGCATCAACTCCTGCTTTACTGTTCTAATTTTGGCAAAGAGAAGTATCAGGAAATGTCTGCATGGAGATGCTTTTTCATGGCTACCAGGGCAAGAATATTTCTTTCTCAGGAACAAAGCCAATTATCTTAGAATTGCAGTGGCATCAAGCACAGTACATTACAAGCTCCCAGGTGCCTCCTGGCAAAGCAGTGCAGGGAGCTGGAGGAAAGGCAAGAGCAGGTAGGAAAGGCTGCTGCCCGTATTCTTTGCAGACACTTTTCTAGGGACTTCTGCAGCAAATACCCGTTTTTCCCCATTATAAAAATAAGCAGCAGAAAAAAGGTGTTAGGGGTCTTGTGTTAGTCATGCAAGAAGGAAAGGCAGAGCGGGCACAACCTGAGTCCCTATGTGTCACAGCAAAATGTAGAAGGCAGCACCTATGTGCAGCACCTGGGACGGAGCGAGGCTGGCTCTGGCTGCTGAGCATCTCTGGATGCAAAACTGCACACAGGGCTTTTTGGTCCCTTACTTTTGGGATGCTTACACTGAGGCCCTGGTTTCACAAAGTGTGTGAGTCACCCTGCTGAAAGAGCTTGAACTTCCTCGGGTGTTCAGAGCAAATCTCCAAAAATCATGTCCTGCACGTGAGTCTTGTTTGGGCATCCGATGTCACTCATTACTCTCAAAAAATTGCAGCTTTCGCAGCTTCAGATTTGGCTCTGGCCAAAAGAAGACAGAATTGAAAGTGTAGTCAGAGAGTAAGAAGAAGAATTAGAGATAAATCAAACAAGCACAAGACTGCTGCATTTGACAGCCTCTTCCTGTTCCCTAAACTCTTCATAGTCTGAAGAGTGTCAGAGGCATACAGTGGAGACAGTTGAAAAGTACAATTCCCAGCACGGCCCTGAGCAAGCTGCCTTGTTTTGTTTTCTTAGCTGAGGCCTTTGGAGCCAGTGGGAAAAGAAAAACAACAACAAAACTCTCAGTTGTTCACTCTTCTTTACTGGAAGTGAAAAGTAAAGAAGAATAAGCAATCTAGAGCGGGAGGAAGGTAGAAGGAGTAATTTACAGGTTGCCAAAGCGACAAAAGGTGCTCGAAAAGAGTGATACAGGACAGAGGGTTTTGGAGAATGCTAAGAACGATGACAAACTCACTTGAATGAAAAACTGGAGACTTCTTAGATTTTCCCTCCTCCTCCTGTGTCTCATTCAGGAAGAGGAAAATTCAGAAAATAGTGCTAGCTGGACACAAACAGGTTAAGCTTAAAGAAGAAAGCAGTAAAGCCAAAAATATGGTGATGGATCCTGCTCTTTATCCTGGGGTAAATCTTGAATTGTCCCGTCGGGACAACTCTGGGTTTGCCTCAACACAACTGAAAGCAGAATGTGGCCCTTGCACAATATGTCCAGATGTTCCTTTTTTCTATGATGAAAATGTGAGAGATTCAAAGAGATCTCTCAGACTGATGAAATTCACAGCCTCCACCCTCTCCCCATGTAGCTCTACTTAATTCAGCTGAATTACAACAGAGACAACTAGACTTTTGGCTCACGGAATATTTTTTTTTCAATATTTTACATTGCAAACCTACTATACAGGTTTGTTGGTGCCTGCAATTTAGCAAACCAAAGGCATCATGGTGCTTTTACAAAGAGGGCTGATCCAAGGGAAGCCTTTCTGATGCCTAGGACAGCAACATTTTTCTTTGCTTCTTACCTTATCTGCAGTCTGCAGAGGCTACCAATAACATGCAGAAGGAGGTTGTCCCTCTTGGGCATCATGCCAGTGGCAGATAATCAGCAGGCAGAGAGGTAATTATTCTTTATTGGATGCTGAACTGCCTGGTGCAGGTGTATATCCTTTACTTCAGCTGTCTCTCACACTGTCTCTGGCTGAATGATCTCATTTTGCACAGATTCCCTGCACTTTGTAAAGAAGCTCAGAGATATAGAAGGGATCCATCATTTTACACTCCCATGCCAAATTCTAGCAGTGTATAAGCAGGTGCTCAGACATGCTGGAGATCCAGAAAATCAAGGTAATTACAAAAG
This sequence comes from Gymnogyps californianus, assembly GCF_018139145.2. Classification (NCBI taxonomy): domain Eukaryota; kingdom Metazoa; phylum Chordata; class Aves; order Accipitriformes; family Cathartidae; genus Gymnogyps; species Gymnogyps californianus. The sequence continues at coordinate 64,690,271 of NC_059500.1, read as the reverse complement.
AAGATGGATAGTGTGTTTGACTCACTGCACTTCCATGGATGTGCTCATGCTTATTGCAGGAGCCAAATACTGCCCCAGTGAAACAGTGCACAGGATCTGAGGAGAGCAAAGGGGGGAAGCTGGGAGAGGTATATGTGTGGCACCCTGCCATTTTCCTTCCCTGGAAAACCCTCCACATTGTGAGGCTGAGGGGGTCATGTGTTCGTGGGTAGGGAACAAAGGTGCCCTGTCCTGCCTGGCAGTGCAGGCAGCCGGCTTCTCTACCTTGCAGTTAAATGCCAGGGCCTGCCAGGCTCTGCCTGGGGCTAGCTGGACCTGCCCACGACTCAGAACTTGTCCACTGTGGTGGGGCTGGCCAGGGAGACTCCACGGCTGGGGTGGCTTTATGATATTCGCAGTCAGCCCTTACCTCCTTCCTCTGACAGTATCCCATTGACTGGCCCCAGCAGGTAAGTCAGATCTGATACGCAAGTTGCAATTTTGTCTGGACAGCAGAGGATGCTTCACTGCCATCTTCAAAAGAAGATGAGCTATGGGTGCCTTGTCCCCCATGAGTCCAGCTGCAGAAAGAGAGGAGTTACTCAGTCATCATGGCCAGGGAGCCACCTTCCCTCTGTCTCTACCTTCACTCAAACTACACAACTGCTGGCATCATGCTGGTAGAGTCCCCTTTGCTCTCTCACCTCTTTTAGCTATGCAAACTTCTCTATACTTGGTCATCTGCTATTGCAGCTGTAGGGTCTGATCCTGCCATATCTGGGGTCCTTTATGGCCCTCAAAATGCCTTTGCATTCAACAGGCAGCAGGATGACCCAGGATTGGTCATACTACCCCCAGGTTTGGGCAAGTGAAGACAAAACCTACGGACGGACTGTGGCCATAAGGTTCAGCCCTGCTCTCATGGAAGTCCACAACAGACTCCCATCATTTCACTGGCTGTCAGTGCAGGCTGCTTTCAGTTCTCACAACAAAAGATATCTTCCACAGAAGTTTAACCTCAGCAAGTCAGGGCATTTTTAAAATCAATAATAACTGGGAAAAAATAAAGCAAGCATGGTGGTGCATCAGTGAAATAATTTCCCTTTTTTCTGCTGCTGAAACAAGAGTCCTTGCAGGTTCTCTGGTGGCTCCTTTCCTGGAGCACCGTAACATCCCCTCCTGCAGCTGAGTGTCCCTTTGGTTTGCCATGGTGGACCTGGGCTGCAGCATGGTTGCTTTGCCATCTGCAAGCTGGGCTGCTGGGAGGAATGGGGCAAGCGGGGCTCCCCGCAAGATTTCCCCCTCCCATGCCAAACCCTGCCAGGAGATGGAGGCGTCGCCAGGCCAGTGGGACCAGGGGGCCGGGGAGAGCCTGGAGAGGGGCTTGTGGGCTTGGTCTAGTGTCACAACTCACCTCTCACGTATGTCCCTTGCACATGGAGAACCTCCTCTCGGCTGATGAGCTTGGGCACAGTAAGCTGAACATCAAACTGGGTGCCCTGCTCGAAGCAGCATTTCTGTATTCGGGGTCTCTGTCTTAACCTCCTATCCCACCCTCCCAGGGCAGTGGCCTTACAGCAGCCCAGTATGGCCTGGCAAACCCGACGCCATCTGGGACTGCTATTCCGAGACTCACCCTTTGGAGTAAATTCACTTAAATCGGCACCTATGTGAGTATGCTTCAGCTCCTGTCTGTTTGTCCTCTGCAGAATGAAAGATCCTCAGGACAAGCACTCTTTCTGGTTGTGTGCTTGTATGGTGCCCACCACAACAGGATTAAGTGTACAGAGGTTTCCCTAACACACTTGAGCAGACTGACCAAGAGAGCTCCCTGGTGAGCATGCAGGCAGCTGAAATAAATCCTCTGTGCCATTGCTACCCCCCTTTTTAGCTGCCTACTCAGGGTATAGCAGCAGCAAAATCAGAATTGTTTAATACCTTTTGCCCAGCATGAAAGACACAGAGAAATACCCAGATACTCAGGGAGAAAAAAGTCGCATTTGGGCACAGACTTTAGATACACAACGAGACACAGGAGGGGGGACGACACATGACATTGCCTCTGGCCAAAATCTATTTCTCAGGGAAGTGTTCAGCAAAACAACAACCATCACCACCACAGAGCTCTCTGGGTTGTCACAGGAGATGATTACGCTGATTAGCCTTGAAGTTAAAATCAGGAAAAAAATGTTTGGATTGATTCTTGCTAGGAACTGAAGAGAGAGACTCATACTGCCCTATATGGTAAAAGTGCAGCTCACATTCAGTGGGAAAATGTGGATTTTATTTTCTTCAGTTACAGTGGTTAATTCTGTCAGCTCATTTTAATAATGCTTTTTATAAATCCACTCTGATCCAGATGTGGCATGTTATTGTGCTCTTTTTGGGGATGCTGGGCATTTAGTCCACATTTACAACACATTAATGATGCTCACATAAAAAGAAGGGACCCAAAAGCTATGGTCCAATAATTATTTCTAACATTTTCCAGCATCTTTTTCAAAATGCCTAAATTCGCTTTATCTCTACAGGATAGGGCTTGTCGGCATACCAGGTTTGAAAAAAGATAAAAGATCCTGGCTTGACCTGAGGTTGACCTTTCTGTACACAAGCTCCGCTATTGTAGAGGAACCGAAAGTAGCAGTGCTTAGCAAAACCAAACCAAACAAGCCCTGAGAAGCAGGCAGAGGGGCTGGAGCCATCGCCCTGCAGAGAGGTGCAGCGCAGAGCGGCAGCCCCTGTCTCTGTGCACTGTCTGTACTCGGGTGCCTGAGAGCCAAATCTCAGTGCAGACCTCGGAGGGCATTTGTCAGCAGTGAACCCCAACTGGCCACGCTCCTCTCTGACTTCGGAAAGCCTCGTGTCTAAAAGCAGATCCAAACAACGGTGGTGTTTGCTCACATCCACTGTTTTGAAGAAAAGTACTTTTTTTTTTTTTTTTGAGTAAAATTTGCTGTAAGCCTCCTTGGTTTCATCATCCTGAGCAAGGCATGTTCAAAGCAGGCTGCAACTGCTCAGAGATTGCTGAGGAATTTGGACTTGCAGTTACTTGCAGGAATTTGAATTATTACTCATCCTTTAAACCTGAGACATTCTATACCCATAGAACTCCTAATTACAGAAGCCACATCAAATTTGTGATTCCCTGTAGATGGTTTTTAATGGGTCCTGTTACGTGATACAAGGATTTTCACACGGACATGGGAATACACTTTTAGCTTCCTGGCCTAGTTCTCACATTTGAACTATTGGTGCTTTGACTTCGCTGCAGGAAGCTGCTGACCACGCTCCTGCTCTGCAGATCTCTGCTGTGCTCTGCACATCTCTGCTGCTTAGCAGAACAAATCGGGAAGTGACATTTCCCTTAAGAGAATATTTCCTCCAAGAAAAACAAACCAATTTTTAAAGAACTGCTTTATCAAAAATTGGTCAGGTTTTTGCTGGAAAAATCTGAAAAGCGAGTCTCTGTGTAAAAGCTTAGAGATGAGGGAGTCACAGCTTAGGTGGCTACTCTGCAGTAAGACCAGCTTCAGGGCTGACTTTGAGATCAGATTCATCTCCCTTCTTTGGTGCTGTGAGCCTGCCAGTAAGGCTGGATGATGCCCTCTGGGGTGCACTGGTTCAGCAGCATTTTGCAGCGCTTCCCCCTGCCCACCCCCCTGCCCCGAGGTACCACCCCATGGGGCCGGCTTGCCCAGAGGGGCTGAGACACCCTGTGCACCTCAGCGAGAAGCCCAAGAGGGCGTCTTGCTCCAGGGCACCCGGGGACCACGCTTTCCCAGGGCCATGCAAGTAGCCGCACAGTCTCACTGATTTTAATGCAATCGTTCACGTGAGTGACGTGATCAGGATCAGGCCAGAGAAGTCCCATTCCTGCTGCTGGCTATATAAAGATCCCTGTGTCAAAACCAGTTTTCCTTATAATATTCAGTACTTCCTTTCCGAGTGCTGGCCAACCCCTGGCCTCCCAAGGTACCTACAGACTACAGATGAAGAGGCTGAGAGGAACAACCTGACCCTCTCAGGGCTCACAAGAGCTGCAGCTCAGCTTGTGCTCTGGAGGACAGGGGTGGTCTTACTGTGTCAGAAATAGTGCAGCCACCCGAGCCACTGAAATATTAACATGCTGCATCAATTTATGTGCTTCCTGAATGAACTATGTTTTACTTTTATCAGCCATCTGTTTTTCAGACTTGACATTGGCGGTTTCAGTTCTGCTGCTAAAATGCACCTTACACTCAAGAAAATATTTCCTGTTCTGGTTCCTTCCCAGTGGCTTACAGAAACTGCGAGAGATCAGACAGCGATGGAAACTGTGACCACGTCCTCCTGCAGCTGCTCAGCAGCAGAAAAACAGATGCAGCTGGCTACTGTTGCTGAGAGGAGGCACACACGGTGAAACGACCACCTGCCTGGTCCCTCTGCTGAAAGGGAGCCTATACGAGAGCCTGGCCTACACGGAGGAGGGAGTGAGACCTGTCTTTGTGAGACTTCGATAAAACCATCTCCATTATCCTCAGGGTCACTCCCCCAGATCCTCTCTCCGAGCAGCCCCACCCTCCCGCATCCAGCAGCAGGGCCGGCAGGACCACGTCTGCCAGGATGTGTGTGCCCAGGCACAGCTGGACCTGGGATGTCCTCTGGTGCCTTGGTCCCGGCATGTGCCCTCGCTGTGCCCTGACCTAGCAGCACCCTCCGTGGGGCCACCCTGCCCCAGGGCACGGCACCCTGCCCCAGCCCCGTGCCCTCCTCTGCTTGCCGGCATCCCCTGAGCAAACCCAGCTTCTCCCAAGGCAGGGGCTGCAGCGCTTAGGAAGCAATGGGGTGTCCTGCAGGAGGAAGGCTTCTGGATAAATGCAGACAGAAGCCTGCTGAAAGCACAGGGACCTTTCCCTTCACCTAAATAAATAAATCAAGCTGATTTAAGCAGTGGCAAACACTTTAAATTGGCCTGCGATTAGACTGTCTCGTCGTGATCAGGCTCTATGTAAACCGTGGGTGATTTCACACTTATATCACTTTTAGTTCTTGCTAATATTTAGATCATGTATAAAATTTCATGAGTACAGAAAACAACAGTGTTGTTCATAAAGCACTAATTACAAACCAGGGAAGGGAAGTCTAAGTCAGGGCACTTAGCAACAGGGCTGCCAGTGGGTATGTTGTGAATTAAGTACCATCAGAAAGGTGCATCAAACGGGACTGAGGCGTGTATAGTACACTGCTGCAATACCAGTGGGAGCAAAGTTAGTCAGGTCAACACTTCAGGTGCTTTATTAAGGCTGAGTGAATAATGTAGAAAAAATCATCAATAATTTAACCAGCAATTCCCTGAAACACTAAGGGATTTAAATTATTAAACAAATGTTCTTTGACTGATTTATAGAGCTGGATCGATAATGTGAAAAATTATTACTCAAACAATTTGAGTGACAAATTATGGATATTATGTGACCACAGTTAAACAGTGCACAAATGTGTCACTTGTTTCTTAGACATATTTACGCTTAGCGCTGAAGCTCTTCTGCTGTGGGCATGTTCATGGCTGTCAAACACACATGCCTGCCCTGCACACCCCAATACGCGTACATGCCATCCCTGCATGGCACACCATTTCCCTCTGCCATACACTTCCAGTGTGCCATACACACTGAAAGTTGTCGAACCAGTCTAAATGGCGCTGATACTTATGCTTCTCTTTCCCTCCTTATTATATTGATCCATGCTTATGCTAATCTTGCTATTAGCTGGTTGACACCAGTAAGAGGTGTGAACACAGCTGTGTGGCCATACCAGAGTCTGTTTATCCTGAATAAGGCATTCAGGTTTAGCTGTCGCTGTCTGCTGCGACACTTCGGGGAAGGCAGCGTCCCGAGTGAAGGCAGGTACTACCAGGTTGCTCAATAGCGTACTGGATTACCATCTTCTCTTACAGACATTTTTCCTGAAGCATTGGGCATTTAATTGCAACTAGAAGAATTTCTTCTTTGAAGTCTCTGCAATTACTTTGTCTGGACTGTAGTGTATGGCTATTTTTTAATTATTTTGTCAAGCACAGGCTGCTTGCAATTGATACAGAAAGAAGGGAAGAAGGAGAAGAAGATAGAAAGAAGGAAAAATGGCATGGTAAGGTCACTGGAGCACGAACTAAGCTTTTGGATATGTGAAGAATATCCAGCGTGATGAAGAATTCATCTCTTCCTATGACTTTCAGATGTTTTTCCAATGCAAACACTGATAGTCACAACAAACCAACAATAATTAGTCAAGGTAGCTGAGCTATTTTGTCCTTACTCATTTGTAAAGTGCGACATAGCTGTTTACACAGCACTCTCTAAAAAACGCAGATAGCAAGAACACATTGAAAAGGCAGCACTTTCATGACATTCACCTGGTTTGCTCTTGAACAGACAGCATTCTTTATAAAACAGCAAACTGAGCAACATGGGAATCTACAAATTGTAACAGACTCTTGCAAAAGAACTGACGCTTTATCTTAATGTACATCTGCAATTATAAAGGTTGTGAGAAAGCTGCAAAACAAACCGCAACCCTGGAGGACCTGGTTCTGCACATCTAACTGAGAGGAGCTGACAAAAACCTCTTTATAGGAAGCTCAGAAAGCACTGCAAATTAAAAAACAGATTCATATGTTCTTTGTATGTCCAAGCAATTTCCCAGAAAGGTTTCAAGTTTTACAGTTAGTTTTTGTACTGAAAAGAAAGATAGTAACCTTTACAGTGAGTGACAGCTCTGTGAAAACATAATACTGTGAGAAAACATATTATATTACATATTGCATCATGAAGTGGTTTAATTAATTAGACAATATTAGTTTCTGTTGACATCAAGTATTCTTACTTTACCAAATAAAATCATAGCCAGTTTCACAATCAGAACAACATGTTTTTCACCAGAGGAAAAAAAAGGTAATTATGTCGTAAGACTGTGGCCCCAATTCTCAGGTTTTATTAACCTGCATTCTGTGAGAGATTTGTGGAATGGATTTTACCTTGGACCTCCACCAGCCAGGAGGACTTCCTCTGCATTCAGAGAATTACGGTTTCTTCATTTTACAAGAAAAAGCAAGCTGTGTCAGACCTGCGAATTGGGTACTCCGTCTTCATCAGCATAATTTGTTGGATAAATAACGTGGTCTGGCAGCTAGGGAAAGGCCTGGAAGACAAGTCTCCTGCGTTATGTGCCCATTTTTGCTACCAGCGTACTTTTTTATGAATACTCAGCAATCCCATAACGTTCCTGTGCCTCTGTCTCCTGCTTTGTGAATAAGGCCAATAATAATTTCAGCTTTGTAAGGAGTTTGGAGAGTGATGGGTAAAAGGTGTTATCTTCATCGTATAGATTATCATTGTTATTACTAAAAAAAAATGGTTGCAATATGTGCAGGAAGGAAATTTTCTACATAAAAGGTTTAGTAGATGAAGTGTTCTGGATCACATGGCAGAGGAGGTTTTGCACAGTAACAGTTCAATTGACATAAAATCATAGAAAAGTAGAGGTGGAAAGGACTCCAGTTACCTTCCCACACTATAAAGCCATATTGAGCATAACCACAGCATCCCAGACAGTATTTGTACAGGGACAGGGACATAGGGATAGGAAAGACATGGTTGCCTCAATGATCCTAAGCAATCTATTCAGACACTAACTACCTCTCCAGTTAGAAATGTTTTCCTCCTATCTAATTGTGCTGACCTTTAGTTAACTTAATTACACGTTATCCCACTCTTACTGACTTTGGCAAGCAATCTATTCTTGTCTTTTGTTCCAGGTATAGCTAGCATGTCCCTTTTCAGTCCTCTTTTTTTGAGTCAGAGTAAATCCAGCTCCTCACAAGCTGTATTTTCTCTCATTGTTATCTCTGAGCTTCTTTGGACTTTCTCTTACTTGTTTACAACTTTAAGTGCTGAGTCGAAGTGTAGAAAATTCACTGCAGTTGAGAAGCCTCACCCAAGCAAATACAGCAGTTACCTCCCATGACTTTCACATGATGGTCCTGCTAACATTTAATGGCATAATGTTTGGCATTTTTGCAACAGCCTTGCACTGTTGGCTCCACTACAACCGTGATGTCCTGTAGCAAGACCACTGCCTACTCATTTTGCATTTTACACTGACCTCTGCTTCATAACTATAGTATATCACATCCGTCTTTATTAAATGTCATTTGTTCATTTTCAGCCCTTTTCCCAGTCTAGAAAGGCCTTCTTTTTTTTCTTATCCTGTCCTCCAAAAACCAGGCAATCTTTTTCAGCCAATTTTGTAGGCGCACCCTTTATTCCCTCATCAAAATTATAACTGAAAATACTGTGTATGGAGAGTACTCAAGTACAGACCACTGTAGGCATCAACTGAACATAAAATTATTGATGGCACCTTTCTGAATACAGCTTTTTGGCTAATTATGAATCAAACATAATGCACATCATATGTCCTTAATTTGCTCATCACGAGGAAGAAAGTTATATTGGCATGAGACAGAGAACACAGAATAATAGTTCTTTAAATGAAAGCCTACTACCATGTTGAAAATAAGGACTATTTTCATTATATCTTCATAATATTTTAACCTTAAAGAAAGGCAGAAATAAACAGAGTTGAAGTAATCCATTACTGTTTGTATACTTAATCACAAAGCTCTCGTACTGTAGCGGCCAGTACTTCCACAGCCACTGAATTTTTAAATTAATTTTCATGAATGTGAGTGTGTTGCAATGAATTTTAAATATAACATGCCCCTGGATTTGGACTGGCCCCAGTTCAGGGCTGGCTGCGTCTTTAACCTCTTTCAGTCTCTCCTGGGACAGTTAGGTGGTTGGGCTCCCACCTCCACCCCCTTATAGAAAAAACCTTGTAGCTCATTGCTCACTCTCAGGGCAGCAGCCTCTCCCTGGTCAATGCATTTGCCTCATGGGCTCAGCCTGGCACAGGTGCCTTGCAAGACATCCCTTTGGGAGCTGTGACTGCATTGATCCCAAACCAAGCTTTTCATAATAGCATCATTAATTTTTATAGAGGTTACCACAGCAAACAGTCTACACTCCCGGAGGGAGGAAGGCTCCTCTAGTTCTATATCCCTGGGGGGCGAGTGGGGGGTTGTTGGGTGCCCCATTCACCCAGGGGCTGGGTGCCAGGGCTGGGCAGGGAGCAAAATGCCTTCCACGTCTGTGCCCCCTTTCAGCAGGACTCAGGCTTATTTGGCCCTGCATGACCACAAACCGTGTGATAACCCTGGCATCTTCAGCAGCAGAAGGTGAAGCTTAACATCATCAAAAAACGGAGCCCAAGTTAAACTTACCGGTCCAGTCCCATTTCCAAAAGCTGTGGGTGCCTTATTGCTCCCACTGGGTGCACTTTGCATTACAGAGCCACAGTCATACAGCACAGCAATGTTGGAGCTAGAGACAACTGCTGGCACTGGGGCACATACTCTACCAACTAGCATGGTCCATTCTCGCAAATGCAGGAATTCTATGTCTGTACAAACAGAGGAACTTCCACTGGTGACAGAGGCACATGCAGAGAAAGTCAGGTTGTCAACACAGTCCTTTCCCCCTTGTAGTGCTAATGTGGTTTGTGACTGCATCCAGCTGCCCTGAAATCCAGCTAAAACCATCAGCTTGCCTTTCACCTTTTGACATTAAGTGTGTAAAACAGCTAAATGGCAGAATCTGACTCCTGTTTTGCACTGATTTAATAACTGGTGGAGGCACTGGAGAATCAGAGTATCCCCCAAAAATGTATTATCTGACAACACTGCGGATGTTACAACCTTAACGTGGTAGGTACAGAGCAGCTTATAACATGCAAAGTGCAATCATCACATTTCCATGCTGAGCTGGTAGCTCTAGACAAGTGGATATTCAGCTCCCCCAGTCCTTCCCTAGTAACAAAGGAGAAAGACACACCTAGAGAAAACAACGGAGCAAGCTGTTTTTGGATACCACATTAAGGCTAAATGCCGCCCTGCCTCTGCTGAAGACCTTCTGAACATTGCAGCTGAGTCAATAATGTCTTTTCAAATCAGCTTACTCTTTTGCAGGCAGTTGCCCAAGCCAACGTTTGGAGCAATCAGTTCCAGCCCATGGAACCTGGTTTCTGCAGGCTTCTCGCTCTTAGCCACAAGGTAAACTGCAGCTTGCTTTGTGTCTGCATGAAATGTGAGCACCCTGCAGCAGACATGCTAGAGACTCGCCTTGGAAAGACAACTTCAGGACACAGGAGTGGCTGCTTTTCACAGTTGTCGTGTGGAACTGCTGAAATCCTCGTGGGCTGGAGCCTCAGCCTCCCCGCACCGCAGCGGTCTTCTATGCTCACGCGGTATATTAATACAAAGTCTGCTCTCAAAGACTCTGTCTGCTCTGCAGGCGCTTCACCTCAGATGCTGCTGCAGATCAAAGATCTCACAAGGTCCAGGGGAACAGCAAAACAGTGTTTTCAAGTGGTTTGCTAGTTGTGGATGTGCAAAATCTGCCTTTAATACAAGCACATCCCACATGCAAGCTAACCAGGGAAGTGCCAGTCAGCAGGTGCAAACATTTTGCGCTATGTGAAACTCATGATTAGGCTGCTCCAAAAACTTCTCTTGAATGTGTTTTCTCCTCTAGCCCTATTGCTGCAAAGACCACCTTGTGCATTCCCGCAGCTTTCAGTCAACCTCCACATGGCAGTTAAGCCTGTAGTGGGCAATTAATTTCACTCACTACAAGAGTAGTACAAGGCTCCTACAAGAGCTCACAGCTCAGTATGCCCTGGACATAGTTTATGATAAGGATAGCAAGCTTTTGGTTTTGCTACTTGTGCTTATTGCAAACCTGCTCTCATTTTCAGATGTTTTAGTTATTATCGCCGTTTAATTAAGGTAAAGGAAATTAAAAACACTTTGCCATCAATCACAGCTGGTGTATCATAGCCATTTTAAGCCAATTTTTTTGCCATTGGTGGAGAAGCTTGACCCTTTGAAAATATTGAGATGTCTCTGGCAGACAGAGCAGATGATTTCCCAGGCTCCTTCCAGCCTCACGGTTCTCCCATTCTGTGAATAACGAAGTAACTTTCTAGAGGCAGTTGTGCTGCATGCACTTATAGATGTGGTTAATTCATGAGATTGCCCATTAATAATAAAGCAGTACATCGCTATGGAGAGAATATTGTACTTACTACCAACAACTCTCCAGAGATCTGTGGGGTGCAGGATTCTGCTTCTCCTAATAAATAATATATAACTCTGTTATTTCCATAATACTATGCCACTAAAGAAGATCTCATTTAACTAGCTCTCCTCATCATCTTTCACCTGCTGTGTAATTGATGTGGTTTGTTTAGAGAGGATTACTTATCTCCGCTTGCCTCCTCCATAAAACAAAGACAATCTCTTTTCTCTTGACTGTTATAACATTCCTTTTTCCAAGGGGACAACATTTATATTGCACCTGATGTATTATCCAATATCCAAATGAAAGGCTGAACTTGGGCAACGTATCTCCACAGATCACTCACCACACTCCTGAATGCTTGTACATGTCCAAACTGAAATGCATAGTTTAAGTTGCTTTGTATTAACACACTGCACAGTTTCTTCTCTCCCATAAGAGAATTAGCAATGTTTAAGGAGGCAAACCAGAGCCACTGCCCTTTTTAGCTGCTCACACTTGAAAAGGTGGTAGCTTACAAAGATGACGTAAGGTAAAAATAGGAAATTTCAGAAAACTAAGTTCTCTTCTGCTTTAACCCTGCACAGACTTTTTCGATTTGAGGTGAGGAAGGCAGAGGTATATGAGATATGTTCAGAGAATAATTTGGCCCATGCTGTGCAGTGCAATCTCATTTGGATTTGGATATCTGGGAATGCAAGACCACTATGTTGCCATGCAAAAAACAGTGGCAACTCTGACCTTACGACACTTATCTGACATGAGTGGGATAGACACGTCTGGAGTAGGAACCTGATAATTTGCTTCCCTGAAAAAGGAGTATTTCTTTAAATCACTGATATGCTCTGACATGGTGTCAGATTATATTAGGGCATTTTCCATAAACCAATTTTGCATATGTGTGAGATGCTGTCCATGACAGGCTCACAACTGAACTAGATAAATATCTAAATTATTTACATATTTAATTTACAGGTTGTTCACAAGTATCAATTTCAATTCTCTTGGCTTTCCCCAGCTAATCCAGTGTGTCTCCTCCTCTTCCCCATGACTAATTGTCTGCAGCCTAAATATATAAAGAAGGTCTATATTCTGTGCACTTAACTGCAAGGGCATTGTCAATGAAGAAAGGTCTCCCGTTTGGTTTTCACCGATGTTGCTCAACACAAAGATAGAGTACACTTCAAAATCATAGCCATGCTGTTATTTGAAAAGTGCTGTTAGAAAACCTAAACATAAAAAATGTATTATCTCTCACAGGAGATGATACTCATAGGAGCTGATCTCAACCCCCCTTCAGGCAGTGGAAAAACTTCTGTTAGTGTAAGTGGGGCAGAATCAACACTTTTGGGAGAAATGTGGGCTTTTCTCCATCTCTGATTTCTGTCTGTATGGTGGGTCTCCCCTCTTCTCTTGGCTTCTGCTTAAGATAATGAAGGGTTCCTCTGTTTCACTCAATGAGATTTTAAACATCCCTTGTAACTGACACACGACTATTGGTTTCAGATTCCCCCAAGAGAACTAGGGGATAAAAATATCTGAACAAAATTCTCCATGGCATATAATAGTGTATTTAAAACAACCACACATCATGAAGTTAGAAGTAGATATTGACAATGCTCAAACCAATCAGATGTTTTACAATGGGCTCCAGGAGTCATGATAACTGGATAGGTCAAGAATCAACTGTGGTGAAAAAGTCTGCATATAGGTAAAATAGCACGTCATGCTAATGGTTCACAAGATTTCTGAGATTTATTTAGCTATGCCCTTGTGAAAAGTGACAAGCCCAATCTGGTCACAGCCAGCAACTGGACAAAGTGGTGTAAACCATAACAGCAGCAATTGCTTTATGAATCTGCAAGTGGGGATGCCCGGTGAGCATCTGTCCTGCAAACATGGCCACACTAGTGCAGAGAGGGGACAGATCAGGCCCAGAGGCTCACTGCTGCTGCAAAACTTGCCATGGACATTTTGGGAAATCTCACTTACTGCCCATTTCTGCAGTGTGCAGACCCACTCTACGAATTCCCTCACGCCTTGCAAGGGACAAAACAGGCACCAGTCTAATGCCACCATGGGAGACAAGCTGCCAACATACCAGGTCAGCACTGCGCGGGAAACACACTGCAAGCAGAATTTCAAGCTAAATCTAAATGTGAACTGATCAATCCATTAAACAAAGATACCCAAACCAGACCCAAAATAGCGCTGAGGAGTTTCAATGCTACATATACTGGTTTCAGGTGCCTATCTGCAAGAAAACAATTTTTCAAAAAACCAGTCTAACCTGCTGAGGCACTTGAAATACCAAAAGCACTTACAGTTTCTGGCGAAAACATCCTTAGGCAACAGTAGCTGTACTATCTTACATGCCCAATAGCACCACTCTGTTGGCTGGTGTGACTATCTAGGTGCCTATCTCCTTGCCTATGACTCTTTAGGTTTCAGAAATCAAGTGCCCTTGTGCCTAAATCCCCTGAAAAGCATGATTTTTTATGCATACCAGAACACACCTAAGTCAAACCGTGAGGCTACATCTATTCTAGTGAAGAAAATGGTTTCACTAGCCCTCAGGGCAGCTAGCATGGCACACCATGCACTCATACGGTTTCACTCTGCTCGCCTCCAAAGATGGGTGGCCACTTTCAAGCTGTTCCCTGGGAAAGTGGCCAGCACGGGCTAACTCTGATCTGCTCCTGCCCCTTGCCTGCTGCAGCATGGGCTCTCAAGGGCCAAAACCCTGCCAGGGCTCTGCTAATGGCTCAACATTACGGACAGTTGCAAGCTGCTGCTCAGGTCTGTGTCTGGCCCTGTTTAGTTTATTAGTACAGACCCCCTGTCCTGAACGACTCATACATTAGGATGCTCCTGGCTTCGCTCCAGACTGTGGGTTAGGGCATTTGCCTGGGAGTACCTTGTAGGGCTGTGGAGAAATATTTCATTTCAGATACTGTTACTCTGATCTCAAATATTAACAGAAAAAATAAATGGTCAGATTTCAGCTAGAAACTGAAGATTCACATTTTGATTTTTGCAGTGCAGATGAAAGTGCAGGGAGGACAGCACTTACAACAGGTAAACTGTCCCTGCAGTTCCCTGCCCAGCTTCCCATTGCCTCCTGCCAAGGCTACCACTGCTGCTTGGTGGTAATTCATCTGTTAAATTTTGTTTTGTTTTTGTTTTTTCCATTCACAGACAGATAAGAACTACAGGAATATGCTGAAATGGGCCGTGCTCATTCCCCACAGGACGGAGCAAGAGTCCTTCTTCTCAAAGCTATTGCTAGCTACGAACTCCTGTAGCCTCCAGAAGGCACCTCTGCTTCCTAAGCTCAGGAAAGAGAAGTATGAAATGGGATTCTGTCTAGAAAGGATTTTGATATCCTGATCTGCTCTGAGGACGGAGGGCCTGCTCTAGAAGTCCTTGCCCTTCACATCGTGCCTGGAAAGGCCCAAAAGCACGGTGAACCCTGCAGAGTTCAGCTGCTCCCTGGGCGGCTCAAATGACAAACTGCTCGAGGGTCCAGCCTGAGGGATGGGGAGGGGTTCATAATAACGACTTCCGGTGCTGCTGTGTTACACGCTGTTCTGCGTATTGGTTATGACAGAGATAACTTCCCAGAGCTCCTTCAACAACAGCCTGGATTAATGAATAACCTCAGTCTGGGCAGAGAGATGGAAATCCACCCTTGTGAGCTCTGCTTTCAGCCAGTTGAGTTGAGGAGCAACAACAGTGATATTTCAGCTGGAGAGGGTTAAGGAGAGGGTGCAAGGATAAGAAAACAAGAGGATGGGAACAAGAAGGAGGGAAAGTAACTTCCTCGTGATTAGGAATGATCGGTAATGAGAAGTGGGCTTGAAGATGGCTTCCTTTGTGGGTGCAGGGCATGCAAGAGTAAGGAAAGAAAGAAGCCAGAGCCAAGCGGGCTTGCATATTTGTGAAGAAAAAGCTTCTTTATGCAAATACTACTTTACTATTTAATGACATGTTCTGCAGCTAAAGCAGGCCACCCTTTGCCTTTTGCCGATGAAGTCCCACTCCTGGCTTGCAGCAAGAGTAGAGGGGCAACCTAGTCCTTCCTAAAGGATGCACTTGATCACCTGGCTGAAAGAGAGGGAGAGAGCAAAGAAACCCTATGTTCTCAGAAGGACAGAATGAGAAAGGGAAGTCTTCAGACAAATGGCAGACATGAACAAAAGCTTATGTTTCTGTGTTTTAAGATCTTGACTAGGAGATAAGGTCAAAAAGCAGATGGAAAGGAAAGGTGTTTGAGGATGCTTGAGGTAAAAAAAACAACCCTGCCAAAGGTGAAAAGCAGAAGAGGCAGAAATAAAGAGAGGAGCTAGAAACAGGAGAGGAAACAAACATGAGTGATGCACCTGGGAAATTCATAGCACTCCTGCCAGGCGCTCAGCAGAGCGAGACCATCAGCAAGAGGGGATGGGGCTGAGGATGAAGGCGGAAAAGCAGTGAGGGGTGAGCACAGCAAAATGGCTGAGCGTGGAGGTCCTGGGGACAGAAGAGAGGCCAGTGCCCTCACACACAGGAGAAAGCTGCACCGACGGGTGCAGAGGCAGAATGCGCTCATGCATGCGTGCTTGTGCATTAGGCTCAAGCTCCGGCAGCCACCTCACTGTGCCAGCTCCATTTATTCCTTGTTTCAAGATTAAGTGAGTTGCGCAAGGTCGGCATGGGCTGATCTCCGTATAAGGGCCCGGGAAGGAGCTGGCACTGGCAGCCGAGGCGGTGGGGCTGCCCATGGTGCAGGTGCTGCTGCTGGCAGGCACGGCACAAAGGTGGCTGCCGCTTCTCCCTGGGCTTAGCAGTTAAGCAGGGAAACACTGCCGAGTCTGAGGCTAAAACTGAAAGGAGGGTAGGTTGCCAGACAGAGAGCCGAAGTTGTCAGGGAAAAAAAATTGTCAGCAGTTCTTAAACAAATATCTTTCATAAACACGATGCCGCTTGGACTGCATCGCTGGGAGCAAGCGTGTGTGTTGCTGCCGTTAGCTCACGTATTTGCCTTTTAGAAATTCAGGGAGATGTGTGCTACATGGGCCTGAACTTGAAAGATGGTAAGCGCTCTCATGCCATGGTTGGCAGCTCCAGTAGGCACCGCGTCCTCCACAGCATCAGGTTGCTGCCAGGGACTGGCCTCACCAGGGCTGGAGCCACACATTTTGAAAGAGATGAATGACACTCTCCTAAGAACTGCATGCCTATGTGGCCAGTGAGCGATGTGGAGTCATTAAGAGTATTCATGAGTCACTGTTTGTTATACAGAGCCCTAAATCACAAAACAGGGCCCCAAAATTTCAGGTGAATTAGGCCACGGAGTGGTCTGGCATTTCTAGAATAGCTGGCCTCCATTCCCTCACATACTGAGGGCCTTACTCCCCAAGGACTTACATACCCTCAAATGAATACATCTAGATGTATAGGTAGCAATATAGTCTTCGCTCTGAAATGGCCCTTGGAGCACACAGTCACCAGACATACAATTTGAGCTACTCTAAAAATGCCTCCCCTTTGTCAGCTAGCTCTATGCTTTATTGATGTGTCACATTATATATTAAAATGGAATGTAGTTAAGAGGGTTAATGGGAGCAATATTTTTTCTTCCATCCTTTGGGACATTTCACCGTTACAATCAGATTATCCCTGTTTGCCAGTCACCGAGCCCTCTGTACCGTGTGCCGCCGAGCCTCATTTCCCCTTGCCTTGCCCACAGCCGCGCACTCTAAGTCGGTCACATCGCATGAGTGCTAGTGAAGGTCAGCCGAGGTACCGGTGGCTCCGTGCAGCGCAGCTCTCCAGGGTGCGTTTTGGGGGAGGCAGTGCTGCCCCGGCACGCTGGGAGCCTCGCTAAGGCGGGAGATCAGAGAGTGTTGCCTAAAAGCTGTAGGTTCTTCTGGTGAACTAAGGCTTTTCCTGGAGGTCTTTGTTGTGCAACCCACAGTGATTAAGGCTTCCATGTTCTCAAAAGGAAATGAATATTTTGCAGGTTACTTAAGGAAGAATTTAGGAACTTAGGAGGCTAGGAAGGAAAGAATACGCAAGCATGTAATTGGGTGAAAGATGAAACACTTCAAAAATTTCTTCAAATGTCGGAGAATGAGAAGGGTGAAATCGTTCCAGTTAACAGCAAATTCACTGAAAGTTGTAGTAGCAGGAAGAAACACTTTGCAGATTTTGGCTGGATTCACCAATCAATCACCTTCATTTAGAAAACAGAAGGCGATTATATAAAAAGTTAAAGAGTTTTGAAGATTTTGAATTGCCATGATTCATGCTGAAAAAATCAAGCGCTGCTTTTTCAAATCATGGAAGCTTTGTTTTTCCACTTTTTATTTGGTAAAGACCCTTTTAAAATAGACCTAAGCACAAGGAATAAATATGCATCTTGAAACAAAATTAAACATTTTGTGTGAAAAGAAACAAAGTATTTTGTGGAGATTATTTTTTCAGGAAAAATGAAAAATTCCATTTCTGATTGACCTGCCTTACATCTATTCCTCTCCATTTATCTGTGTGATTGTCAAGGCAAAAACTCATAATACACATAGCTCTAATGAGTTACAGTGAACTCAACTCCTTCTCAGGAATAGCCTGTGTAAAAGGTGGATCTGTTGTGTGAAACCCCATTACTACTGTGAAGTGTCCTTGGTACCAAGGTATTTAGCATACCTTATTATCCTTGGCAGCTCTGGTGCACATTGTTGTGCCAATAACGTTATTGAAAACAAAGAGAAGGCAACTTGGCCAATTATTTGATAACCAAAACTAATTGCTAAGATTTGAGTCCAATAGTGGGGTATGGGAAAGCTTCCCATAATGCTAATACTTTAAAAAATGTTTATCTCGTTGTTCATTTTTTTAACAAACTATACTTGAAATATAGCTTAATTTCGTAAGATTTTGAGAACATGTGCAATGCTTACAATCTTTCAACAGGTAATTTCTCATGCGTCACATTAAAAACACAAACTGAAGATTCTGTTCTTCATCCTTTTACACCCTTTGTAAAAGGTATACTGGTATACTCCCAACGGAGTATAGGAACACAACACATGTAATTCAGACTGTGTAATTTCTGACTGTGCGGCAGAGGTAGGTTAGGCGCAGTAACAGCTCCCTTCTTAAAATAGTCCATAATACATTGGCTAGAAAGTCCAAGGAGGAGGAGCTCAAGCATTTGCTTCAACTTCTTCATAATAAGTACCATTGTACTGCTCAAAGTTTAATGAGCTTTAATAGTATCACTTGAAGCAAGCATGTTTCCTCCCTCCACAGAAAATGCCTTGTGAATCTGTACAGAAGTGTCCTGTTCTTCCTTCACTGAACTAAGGCTTTGGTTAAGATCAGTTTCAGTGGTGAATTTCAGGAATGAAAAAAAAAAGCACATTTTTATGCTGCTGAACACACTGGGAAAATTTTGCTGAAAGATCTCCTTCTGTGACAGTACTGTTGTAGCTGCACATGAAAATCTTATTAAAATATGTTTTATTTATTAACTCCTATTTTGAAATAGAGGAGTTTTGGCAGGAGGGAGTACTTTATCTTAGATAGGCTCATATTGCCTTTAATTTTGGTTATATGGTAGATAGTGTAATCATGGGGGCAATACACATAATACAGTAATAGGTACACTGAAACTGCATTTAAATTAATATCTAATTCATCAGAAATACTAGTAGGAGAGAACAGAGGCAGTATACTGACAACAAAAGAAATTTTCAAAGAGAAGTGGGAGTTTAAGGCATGTGAGATGTCTGAAAGATTACAGACAGTTAATTTAAAGGCGAGAAACTGGAAATGTATATAAATAGCTGCCTGTTGACATTTCTTATAATGGAAGTCATACCCAAGAAATGGAAGGGCAACCAATTTTAAATGTAGGAACGGGAAATTGTCTTTTTCCTTAGTGTTATCCTGTGAAACTCACAGCTGGAAGACAGTATTGCAGTCAAGAGCTAGCAGGAATTTAGTATTTCTTATTTATCTAGGAGAAAACATATGAAGAGAGGCAAACTACCGAGCTGCATGGTACAAATCATCAGCTAAGAATACAACGGGTGGTTAGTTTGTAGATCTTTTTTTCATTTGCAAGGTTTCTTGCTTCTTCCTTTGCAGTACTTACCCCTAGCCTCTCTCAGAGGAAGGGTGCTGTACATGAAAGGACATCTGACTGACTCCGTGTCGGTTCCTATTGCCCTCCCCCTGGAAAAAGCCAGTGGGTATGGAGCACTTTTGAGTGGGAAAAAGAGCCAAGATATAACTTAGAAACTGTTGGCCTGCTGTACATGTGAGATATAAATATTCATTTCTCATGGCTGGAGGTTTGGGAGGCCTCAGACTGACTGGAGACACCATGTTGTCACATGCCAGCCCATTGGAAAACAGCTGGGGAGTCACCACAGAACAAATTACTATTCACAAGGCAAAACCATAAAACAAAGCCTGTCCTTCAAGTCCTGGTGGCCCAGTAGGATGCAGCACGGTTTAGGACGCTGGGGCATCAGCTGCACAGCCGGAGGACCTCAGTGGCATATCGCCAAGAGCCCGATGGCCGTATCTCATTTGCATGTGCAGGGTCGGATTTTAAGCAGAGTTCAGTGCACACAGTTAGAGTCCTGCCAGCAAACACAGCAATTCTTCAAACCCATAGAGACAAAGGGTGTACACGGCAGTTTGAGAAGCAGGGGGACAAGATGTACCAAACGAGATGGGCACAGCACCCAATCTCTGAAACCATAGCCAGCTTTATTTCTGACATGATGCATGGCGGTTTCAGGCTGTTAGGTGATTATATTCCTTGGGCTTGTTCAGACCTGTGATAGGAAATGCCTGCTCACAAATGTATCAGTATTTCCAAAGAGCCTTGTACAAACAGCAGTCCTTACGTGTAACTTACCAATCAGGCAGCTATACAAATTCACCTTGGCAAAGTCCGGGCTACAGCACCATTACTTAGTCAATACTACTTCAGCTTTTGCCTCAGCTTCTTCCAGGGTCTTTCCAAGATGTAGCTCCCTCTTTCCTTCCCAGGGTAGGAACGCTGTAACCGAGACATGCTCCGAGCTGTCCCATCCACTCCTCCTGCAACTGGACAGCAGGGACTGGGCATGATCAAACAGTCACATCTGCTGAGCCGAGAGACCCTATGACTTCTAGTTGTTGATTTGGAGCTATTTGGACTTTCTTCTTGCACAGAGTATCTGAGCCTTCCTAGCCAGGGCTAGCAGGTCAGTGAAGCAACATAAATGAGACATCAGGCATGCTGTTTCTACCAGCAGCTCACGTGCAAGGGCTAATGAAGATAGCAACAAGCATAGGAAGGCTACTAGCAGGAATCTGGCTTACAGAAATAAGAGGGTGAGTCCCTGCTTGAGCATCCCCAGTTCTGCAAGTTGACCGACTGAATCAGAGCGGTCCCTTCAGCAGACATCTGCAAGTGCAGGCTCAGTGTTATCACTAAGAGAGCACAGAGGATCCTGGGCAGTTGCTGGCCCAGCCCTCTGTCTCCTATGCAAGGAGATGTAATAGATGCTAGGGAGGAAATCGTCATATCCCCGTGGGAGGATTATAAAGGCATAACGAAAAGGGTCACACAGGGCCTTAAGGATGTTGTCTAGATTACCTTGGAGTCATCTGGTCAAAGATGCTCCTAAGTCAAGGAGAAGAATTGCCAGACTACGAGGGATAGAAGGAGGAGTTAGCATGCATATTGCTGAAAAGGAGGATTCAATGGTTCTCATCAATAAATAAACACACTAGGAATATTTAGACAAAGACATCCTAGGGTCAGATATACTAGTGGAGGATCTTGGAGCAGGGATGGCTTTCTTCTTAGATGCTCCACTGGGGAAGACTAGGTACTGAAGAGACTGATGCTCTTGCAGTGGGTGGGTTAAGGGAAAAAGAATTGGCTGTCTGACACACTCAGCTGCTGGAGCAGGGGCCTGAAGTGTGACATTGCCCGGTGCTTGCTTTGAGGTCTCATACAATGTACATTCTTCTGATCTTATTTCTTTTGCACTGTGGAAAAGATGAAGGAGCATGTTGGAATTGAACATTCCTTGCCTACCTGCACTCTTGGTCTTGCTCTTAGCCCTGGTGAGCCCAGGAAGACTCATGTTCAGTGATGTTCCTCACTGAGATAACTCTCCAAACTGTTTGGGGACCAGCAGCCTGTGGGCTAATTGCAGCCTCTGGTATGTCTTCTCCTTGTACACCTGTACAAATCAAGAGGTCTGCAAAGAACTTGAACAGCTGAAAAAATGTCATCTTAGAAGAAAGGTACAAAGCTATTTCATTCTCAGTCCTGAGGTTACAGATCAAGTTAACGTAGATACCTAATCAATTAAGCTGGTAGGATCAGAGTTGCTCCTAATATTCAGAATGCCAACAGAGCGACTCTTCTCACATGTGTATCAAAATGCTGAGAGATGTAGTGTACTAGCTAAAATCCAATGCTTAACTACATGGTTCTACCAGAAACTCACTTAGGAATCATATTATCCTTCCTGTGCCTCCAAAGCTCAATGTTGTTGTGGGATAGTTATTGGTTTGTTGCTCCAGTTGGGACACTTTCTGACCTGCAGCAACCAATGTTTTATTTCATCCAAATTCCAAACATAAAGCAATATGGTAATTTGTTATTGCTGTTTATGAATCGTAAAAAAAAACCAAACCACATAAGAGCTATCATTGCCTTGATTCTCATAGTTTCTCATTGCCATTGGTGGTTGATGCTATCTCCACTTGAAAACAAGGAAACAGATTTTCTTGACTGAATTTAATTTGTGACCTAGCTACACTCATTTTAAGCTTACTCAACTTCCTTCATGGCAGAGTCACTTACCATTACTGTCACATGCAGCTGCTTCTTTCCTAAATAGGTTCACTTGCAAGATTTCATTGAGATTTTTTTCCCACACAATTTAGAACGTCTGAAAAATAAAAAAGATACAGGCTAAAAAAAGAACATGGAAAGCTCAGAGAGCGTTCCAGTGCACGGAAAGCACTGGGGGAAGCTCCAAAACACTACAGGAGTGCTACGGTTAATGCAGAAGCTTAATAAGGGCCTGAGCTGCATGGGAGTGGAGGGGACTCTGGGTCGGCTGGAAGACCATGGCAGCAGCCTGTGGAAGCAAGGCTACAGTGCAGAAAACCCTAGAAAACCAAGAAAACATTCTGAAATAGCACTTAGGGAGAGCAGAGCTTCCAAAGAAGGATGGAGAAGGACAGACAGGAGACTCAATCTCCTCTTCAGTGACCTGGATGGAAGTAATACCTTGGGTCTCTCCCTGCATAGCATTCTTCCTGGTCCTTAGTGGCTCTCAGCACTCTTCTCTGAGCCACCTTCACTGCTTCAGCATCACTTTGGGTGTATGGCTATCCAAACACTCTAAGAAGAGATGCATGTGTACCAAATATGGACAGAGGCACAGTCTACCCGGTGACAACAGATGACAGATTGGCACCTCCTCCCATGACCTCCTCCAACTCTCACGAGTGGTCTGTAGACAGGGTCTTCCCCTCTGCACAGCTGAGAGGGAACCATGTGCTGGAAGAGGACAGGGAGACCTCACTTGCCAGGGAGGTTGCAGATTTTGCTGTACCCCCATGGCCTTTGGCCTTGACTACAGAACTTGTGGGTCCTCTTGCCTTGTACCTGATTATCTACCACACTTTCCAACTCCTTTTTCCAGTGTTTGCTTTCCTGTCCTCTAAGCCTGGTTTGCATTTGTGCCCAGGAGCATGATCTTACTGTTGGCTTCTCTGAAATGTACGTTGCTTGCCCACTGCCAACCCCACGGAGCCCTCCAGAGCACTGTTTATCAGCAGCCTGTCCCTCTTCCTCTTCTCAGTCTTTATGTCAATTGCAAATTCTCTTTGCAACGGTATTATATTTTTTTCAAGCCACTGACCAGATTATAAAATGGCACAGGTTGCAGTGGAAGTAAATTTAACTGGTAAATGCTCACATGGAATTAAATTTGTGACATATTAAGTAGAGCATTTAATCTATTTAATGCGTTGATGTGCTATTCATGCTTAAATAAAAATATCATATAGAACTAAATTCTTTTAAAGTCTTTTTATGTCAACACTTCTACTAAGAGCACTCAAAATACAGTCTCAAAAAACCCAGCAGCCTACCTTGGGAAGATTCACTTGCCAGAACTCTGTGTATCTTGGCTTAAATTATATTGCCATCTCTCTAATTTTTTGTTAATTGAAACATTATTTCTCCTAAGATCAAGATCAGGATGAGTCCTAGACTTATGTAGTTGTTTTCTCCTTTTAAGTATTAGCTCCAAAATAGCTGCATCTCAGTTCTCTGGAATTTCTCTAGGGCTCCAGAAGGTATTAAAAATAAGCAATGTTGATCCACAAGCTTTTTTTTAATGTTCAGATATAAGTTATCTTGATTTACTGATTTACTAATGACTTTCTAATAGCTTTGGATTTGTATTATCCTTTAATATCTTTGCAATGAAGAGTGTTTAATTGTTATAATTAAAAAATATATATATACTGACCAGCTGTGACATTACATCATTGTTATTGACAGTTCCTTTATGTCAATGCACAAATTTATGAGTTACTTTTGTTCCTGAGTATCTGCTGCTACCTGCATTAGGATCTGTCTTGTGTTCTTTTCCTTCCTTTATTAGTCTTTTACAGCATCTGGCTTCCTCTTTACAGTCATTGTTATCAAATTTCCCTGTTTCTTTTTATTTTGTATTTTCTTTTTCTTTTTTTTTTTTTTGGTCTTGCATTTTACTTTGGTAAAGCTGTTTTTTAATCAATGTAAATTTCTTTTCTGATTATAGGTTGCTGTTTTTAAGCTATATATATTTGTAAATAAATCTCTGTTGTTAGTCACAGTTTCCTATTTATATTTTTCCTCTGATTGATTTGACTTACAATTATTTTCAAGTTTGAGAAAGTTCCTTGAAAAGGTCCTATATATATATATTTATTTATATATGTAAAACATACCAAATACATACATATTTGTTTACGCATAAAATGACAAAATCATGTGTCCTGATCACTTTTTCGAAACAAAAATAACCTGTAATTTTTCAAGCAATTTTTCTTTATCTGATAGTATGAGATGCAGAATTCCCTGGGTTGGATATAACGTGTTTTGAGGCATTCTTAAAATTCCAAGGACACTGAAACACTGACAGCATGAGACTACCAAAAAGTCAACAAGAGTTCACCAATCTCTATGACATGGGCTGTCATTTTCCTTGTTTAGTGGAATTTGGTCAATTCTGGAAAATATCCTGCCCAGAAAAGCTATTAGGCATATATTTAAAGTTTAGCACATGCTGAAGAACTTTACAGAATGAGACTGAATTTAAGCACATTTTAAAATGATTCCCTGGTATGTCTAGCACCCATCTGAAAAAAAGTCACAAAAATACAGAAAGAGCAATTGCTGTTGACAAATATTATCCAAATGTTTAAAATTAAGCATATGCTTAACATCACTGCTACACTGCAGCAGGTTTGTTCAGACTATAACTTGTTATACACTACAGTATAACATCCATGTGTAACTAAGAGTTCAAATATATCTATATCTCACAGGGTTCACATCTGTGAGCTTGCAGATGAAATACTACCAAAGTACTCGGAGAGCTTCAGAAATGAGAGCAAGTAAATGACCCCACTCAATCATAGGGCTATTGCTATGTTTAAAGGCCTTACTGATTTAGGGCTATAAATAGGAGAGTAACACTACGAGTACTCGCCATCCAAACTTCTGTCATTAAAACCTGCCATCACTCCTTTTGAAACAGCGCCTGTCAGAGCTCATCAGTGTCCTGGCTAGCACATCTACAACTGCTTAGCAGTCTTGTATTGAAACAGTTAGTTGCTGAAAATGTGCCTTTGCTGAAATCAAAAATAGCAGCAGATCTGATGCAGCATCAGCTGCATCAATTAATGCTCCTTGGCTTCTGGAATGAGTTTCTAGAGAAGAAGAACGGCAGAGAAAGCACACATACAAGCCCTGCCGCAGAATCGCGGATAGGCTGATGTTCAGAGCTTCACTTCACCTGGAGAGGGAAAAGCCTCCTGCTGTGAGTGATTTACTGTTCAGGGCAAAACTCACCTTTCTAGCCCAATTAATATTTAACTACTTACACAGTGTGAATCAACAGCAGTAGGAGAGATTGTCTCCTAAACAAATTCACAATATCAGTCAGATGGAGCAAGGATTTGAACCTGTCTCCAGTGCCCTAAAAGGGTGCCTTGATGAGCAAGTGAGTTACTATACTGGTGTCAGGAGGGATCGGAGATAGGTTTTGCCTCCCATTTCTGGCTAAGGAAGGAAAAATCTTGAAAGGAGTGTTAGGATTAACACGTGCAGCCCTTTTGTTGCAGCATTATAGGGCAGGACTGCCAAAAAAAAAAAAAAAAAGGCTCATATCTCTATGTGTATCTGACCTCTTGAAGAATGTGGAAGTAAAGAGCAGAATGGAGGAGAGCTGCTTGCAAAACAGAAGCAGATGTAACCCTGACCAAAGCAATGAAACTGTGAGCTTGCAACCACACGACGAGAAGTGAGAGCATGTGCAATACTACCTGTGCTTTGAGGGAAGGGGCTGAGGGGCTGAAACCCCAGAGCTCCTTCTCCAGAGGAATTGGATCCTTGCTCAAAGCAAGAGGGGGGAAAAAAGAGTTAGGAATATTTTTCCTTTTCTCTTCTGTTCCTTGGCTTGTTTTAGATTGAAGAAAACAAATCAAAACCTGTGGAAGGAGTGGTGAGACGCTTCTGTTCCTGCTGGACCTGCTTGGCCTCAGAAAGCAAAATGAAAGCATGGATCATCTAATCCATGAAGTGTGAAGTTTAATGGACATGAGGGGCTGGGGTCAGCCTCCCAGATGGCTGCTGTGCAGCATCGGTGCCTCCCTTATGGCTAGATCTGCTATAATAAGCCCTACGAGCCCTGCATCTTTGGAGGATGCTCTATATTTTTAAATCACTCAAGACTTCAGTCTAATTTGAGGAATGTTCAGTGAAGACGATTAATTAGCTCCAAAAACATGTGAGGTGCAAACATATGGTGAGCCAAGCTGCTTATGCAGAAAATAGCAACCCCTAAATAACATTTAAAAGCAAGCCTGGGGTTTCTCTCTTCACAAAATGCAGATAGTAAAGACCAGTTAATGCAAGAATTAACCAATATATACTGTTGATTAAGGAAGGACAAAAGTAAAAAACTGATTTGCACTGGTCTGTTGAAAATACCTAGCAGTACTGCCAGATGCCCCGAGGTAGCACTGCTTTGCTCGTAAGCCAGCTGGCTCCCTTTGAGCAGGGTCGCTTTCCCAAACCATGCACCGGAGGGCATCCGATGGGCAAGGCGCTACCGGCTCAGGAATGCCGTGCTCCCGCTGCTCTGTTTTCCCAGTTGTCAGCTCTGTTTATAAATTGTCCACTTATAGAAAATCCAGCACCTGCTATGGTGCCAAGTGCTTGAATGTATCTCAAAAGGAGTCATTCCATGCTTTAGCCCATTATGCTCAACTCTATGGTTAAAGCAGCTTCCCAGCATTTCTGAGGGCAAGTTTAGGCTGTTGTGAACAAACTGGACAAACCTTTAGAATTGCTTCTGGGTAGACCTAAGATGTACAGTGTTCCCTTTCAGAATAAAATAGCAGATCCACTGGGCTTTGAACATACCACCCTCTGTATGCATAGTATGTTTACCCTTTACACGGCACCTAAAGATGAATTCAGACTGGTAATTCAGAAAAATCAAAATAATAATAATAAAAAAATTCCACTTTTACTGTTCAGTTCAACTGATTTGCAATTTTGATATTACCTTAATATGATGATTATTCATTATTAACTCCCAGATGGAAAATATCAGATGCCTGGATTTGTTCAAACTCGTTCACATCTTCCTTTAACCAACTTCCCTCACCCTAAAGGTGCTCAAACAGCAAGGAGCAAACACTTGGTTACACACAACAGAAAAGGCAAAAAGATTGTGTCAGCCCCATTGCTCAGCTGGCCCAAGTATAGCCCAAAACACAGGCTGGCTGTGAGCACAACCCAGCTCCAGCTGTGAAAGCAAAGCAACCCTGAGGAAAACTCAAGCTGCCAGTCTGTGAAGGTGGAGATCCCAGAGTTGCTGGTAACCAGCTGAGGGGGGAGCTGGGGCTGGTGCATCTTCAGCCGAGGGGAGGACTTTTGGGAGGCTGCACAACGCAAGGGCTCCTGGGTTTTGAAATTCACTCCTCCTCCCCTGTGGCCAGAAATAGCTCCAAATTCTTGACCTTCAGGCATAGTATAATCAGCCCATTTATTAGTCTGGGCTTTTGGGGAGGCTTCAGACATACAAGGGGTGACTGGGCTCAGAGATTAATGATTTTTTGGGGGTGGTCGCTTTTCACTGGGGTTAGTGAAATGCATTTCTTGCATTTTATGGGTCGTAACTGGAATAACTTGAGGCTGCCCAAGTATGACATGGGCTTTCCTCATGTAGACAAGTCAGAATTCATACAGAGGTGAATGAAATGTGGCCTCGAATGCCTTGAATGTTATAGATTTCTGATTCTCTCTGGGCTGTTCATCTCTTTTGCTCCAGTGCAAAGTTGGCCCAAAATGCTACTGAATAAAAATTCTCGAACAGTAGTAGCCTTTTACTCAGATCAGGCTGATTGCACAACTTACCAGTGACCCTGGCCTACAAGCCCTGTGGTTCTCCCTTGCAGCTGGATCACGCTCACTCAGGAAGGGTCTTCACACCATGAACAAGGTGGTCCTGGTGGTCTGTCTTCAAGGAAGCTGGCACCCAGTGATTCTGAAGAGCGACAGTCTAGAAACACTTCATTAATCTATGAAGATCACTGCCCCAAGATAAAAGGAGGTCAAGTGCTCAAGAGGACTCCAAATGAATTAGCTTTTGTACTGCTCCTACAAACTTCTAATTGTACTTGACATTCACAGAAGACAGCAGAGAAACGTTCACATTATAAGCCGTTATCAAGGAAAAGAAGACAAAAAAACATTGTCCAAGCAATTTCTCAGGAGCACCTGACAAGGTCTAGTAAAAGAGAAACAGTCCACCAGAGAGACACTGCCAGATGCCCACTCCCAGATGCCTCCCAAGTGCCTTCTGACTTGCCAAGGGGTAAGCACAGGGCAGCAAACACTGCTGCAGCTAAACAGCAAGTCCTCATCACTGCTTAGTTGGCCCAGGAGATGATGACTGTGCAAATTATCAGCAAAAGGTGGAAGCAGAGGTTTAGTGGGATGAGGCTTAGTGCAGTGTGGATGCAATTGGGTGGCATGACCAGCCACGGCAACCCTGGCTGCTTGCACCTTGTGGGAGTGGTGGCAGCGTCCTGGGCCCTTTGCAAGGGGAAGGCAGGGACCCGGGAGCTGCCTCCTGATTCAGTGCACATCTACCATCAGATCCCTGCCTGCAGCCCCAGGCTCAGGCACATACTTCATAGGGGGCTTTGAATTCCTTCCAGAACACTGGTAAAATGATTTGAAATACATTGGTGTGGACTGTGTTATTACCAGCTTGTTCTTCCCCTCTAAAATCAAAAGGACTTGTATATATTATGGGGACAATAAGCAAAGAAAACCATATTTATCAGGTTTCCCAGATATTACTTAAAATGCTGAAATAGTATTGTTTTAAGCGTATGACCCAAACCTTAACACACAGTTTTGAAATATGCTTCTTTCCGCTATATTTATTATGCAGAAGAGATCTAAAAATAAATTCAGAGGCTTGAAATATACTTTAGATCTTTGATGCTCTAAATTGACCCCTATCTAGTTTTGTTCCAGTTAATCTGAAAAGCTTTAAATTGAACATTTTTTCTCCAATTTTAATGTTACTCACTTTTGCGGTTATGTTTTCAAACCAAGGTATTGTAAGAATACAATACAAAGTGTTGTAAGAATACAAGCTTATTGGCAGACCTGCCTTTCACACCACAGATCTGCTTTTCAGACTTCAAAAATCATTTCTAAGCACTTAGAGAGGTCTAAAAATGCATTACTTTTTCTGAGCATGGATTCGTAGTCAAGAGAGATTATGCAGATCTAAATTCACCTTCTGCTACCAAATATAGGAAAAAGGAACCTTTGAAGCCCAAGAACAGCTAAGAATAATTGTCAGTAGATAGTCACATGGATAGGAAGCAATACTCAAGTTGCAGCTTTAGGCTACTATCAAGCTGAAGTAGGAAGCCAGAAAGTTTTCACTTCTTCAGCAACTCTTAGGTTTACTACCCTACTCATAGTACTCCTATGCCTGTGGAGCATTTCAGATGAACTGCTTTCTTTTGTTTTATCACCAATGATTAAAATTCCTTTCTCAATAAAATCCTGAAATACTCAATATAGACATACGACAGCATGAAATCCTAGTCATCAGTGAAGTAGTTCAGAAAATGCTCATTGAGGCATGCTAATACGGGTAAAAATGTTTTCAAGAGCTTAGAAACCACAACTGAACCTATTTTCAAATTAGGTTAGCTTTCAAATGCACATTAGCATTTGCTCCTAGATCTTCAGGACAGCTCGAAAAGTTGTGTGTCAGGAGTTTTTTGGAATGTGGCCATCAGCTCAACTGTGAGAGTGGTTAGGTGTTGAGCGAGCACTTCTGGAAATGTTTTGCAGTTGTGTGTGAGGGCTGAGCATGACTTACTTTAAAAATTTGGCCCACTGCATAGGGAGAACAGAAAGTACGGTGACTGTCAAGGAGTGCATGTAAGCGTCAAGCCATACATCTTTACATAGAGTACTGTAAACTTTTACTGCTCTGGAAGTCATTATATTGGAATGGGTTCATAATGGAAATACATTGAGGAAATCATTATATCTACCTGGATATTGATGAATGGTGTCCAACAGGCATCCAGTGAAAGAGAAAAAATAACTGTTGCAGACTTGAGGACATTCACATTTTCGAGGTTAAGCTCTTCCAGTGTGTTTAGATATTTGAGAGGACACAGTTTTTTGTCATATTGTACTGACATGACAAATACCTGTACTCATGCCACACAGCTTGTGCAGGCATGTAGTCCTTAAAAGAAGCTGCAGCTTTTGGCTCCAATCAATAGCACGTGCATCTTGACACGTTACTTTTGTTTAGGATCTTGGCTAAGAGTCCAACCTTTGGGTCACTGAGTTGATACTGCGCAGAAGATATTTTCCTGTATTTGGTAACATCAGTTTTTCTCACAAACATATCAGTAGTGCTAAATGCACATTTCATTTTCATATTCCATATTTTCATATGTGCATCTGTCCTGGTTTCGGCTGGGATAGAGTTAATTTTCTTCCTAGTAGCTGGTATAGTGTTATGTTTTGGATTTAGTGTGAGAATAATGTTGATAACACACTGATGTTTTTAGTTGTTGCTAAGTAGTGTTTATACTAAGTCAAGGATTTTTCAGCTTCTCATGCCCAGCCAGCAAGAAGGCTGGAGGGGCACAAGAACCTGGAGGGGACACAGCCAGGACAGCTGACCCAAACAAGCCAAAGGAATATTCCATACCATATGACATCATGCCCAGTATATAAACTGGGGGGAGTTGGCTGGGAGGGGCGCATCGCTGCTCGGGAACTAACTGGGCATGGGTCGGCGAGTGGTGAGCAATTGCATTGTGCATCACTTGTTCTGTATATTCTAATTCTATTATTCTTATTATTATTATAATTATCATTATTATTATTTTCTGTCCTATTAAATCGTCTTTATCTCAACCCACATGTTTTACTTTTTTTGATTCTCTCCCCCATCCCCCTGGGCAGGGGGGAGTGAGTGAGCGTCTGAGTGGTGCTTAGTTGCCGGCTGGCATTAAACCACAACAGCATCTCAATGGATGGCATCATATATCACGTATGTATGCTGACTTTCAATGGCTCCACTGACCTCTAATATTTCTTCAGCGCCAATTGCAAGGAATTTGCTGATGAATATCTGGCCCTTGATATGCACCATCACTCAGTAGAGAAGTTTCTGTGGAATGGGTCACTCTCTGTTGCCAAACATGTTTCAGACCATGTTTTGGAATAGGTAGCCCCACTCCTCAAATCTCCCCTGGATTTTGCCTGACACATTTTTATCTGCAAGAATTAATATCCTCATTGCTGTAACTTTGGCCTTCTTTTCTCTTACTACAACCCAGTTGCATGCTGTGTGATATTTCCTCCTCCAGTCTATATGGGAATACTGTGTCTAACAACATAAAACTTTCTTAACTTCAACTTTCCTTGAAAGCAGTGGGGAAAGAATCAGGCCTGAGTTGCCCATAGAGAACAGAGATAGCCAAACTATGAGCGATATGCAACACACCTCAAAATGCTGCAGAAATGGTTCCCATGCAACTAAATGCCTCTTTTTTAAGAAACAGGAGAATTAACATTGCAGCACACGTACAAGACAGAAGTCTTCAGCAGCTTCCCTTCAGTGCAGTGCTCAGCTTGAAGACTGAAAGAAACATCACAAGAACATCATCAGAACCAGCTCTCATCTCACTGTCTGAGATCAGGGGATAGCTTGTGAGATCAAGTCCTTTGTAACAGGCTAAATCCTGCCATGTTAATACCTTTCACACAGTCTAGTGGTGGGATGCAGCTCAAGAAACCTAAGCTTTCTTCACAGCTAACCTGGCCAGGAGCTGGCTGTGAGCTGGCTCACACAAAGCCCTTTACCTCCTCAGACTCCAGTGTCACCATCTCTGAAACAGGGCTAGTAATGTTTCCCTGTGGTGCTTGAAGATCAGCTGCTGAGAAGAGGTATTTTGCTATTATTTAGGTAAAAACATGTATGACTTTGTAGGAGCTCTGCACAAATAAAGACAAGATGAGTACTTTTCAAATTCTTCAGCTTTCTGGCTATTCACAAGTAGCCAGAAGGCCCTCTTCTAGGGGTGAGGTATTATAGTTAAGTCCTCCACACAGCTCTAAAAGTGCTATAGCTATAAAATGACTCTTAGTGAGTCCTAGTTACTTACTTGTGGGAAAAGGAAAACAGTGTTATGTCCCACAGTATGGTGAGCAAAACATATTTCGTTTTAGAGTAGACTACTGTAAAAGCAAATACTAAAAATTGCTGTATGAAAACCTCAAGGTATTCACCAAATCATTTTCTGATCTTTTTTTTTTTATAAAAATGGTTGTGTTTTTCTTTCTTTTATATATATAGAAGACACTTGTTTCCCAGGATGCCTTCCTGGGCCTAAGTCTTTGGGATGGGGGTAGAATTTAAAATTAGGCTTATTTATTTATTTATTCTGGCTAGATATATGACTGGCACTTTGTTGCATTGTTTCCTCTTACAGTAAGTAATCAACATTTTTCTTTCTCCTACAGCATTTCAATCTTCATTTGGCAATAGTTTAAACATATCAGTATTAGCAATTGTAAGCATATCCTGAAATAAACACACTGAAGTGCAAGATACCTCCCGGTTGGCTTCTAATTCCAATTAAAGGTTTAGTAGAAACTCTCCTAGAAGGAAACATAACCTCAAGCAAACTATTTTAGTGCTGTAAGGACAAACAAACTCTCAGGCAAAGCTAAACACAGCTCACTGTAAATTACAGGGCAATCTTTCCCAGAGTATGAAACGATATAAGCAGACTAAACTGACTTTCTCCACTCTCACAACTGAGGAAAAACACATGGCAGAGAGAAGTCATTTGTCTAATCCTGATATAAAGACCCAAGGTAATATTGTTATAATTACAGTTGTGGATATTCTTGATAGTACTGCTTTGTTTTATGCCCACCCTTGCAGACAGATCTCAGATGTGCAAGCATAGGGGATAGCAAGCTCCCTTATAAAAAGATCTGCCATAAAAGACTAGAAAATACGAAAAAATGGGCGAGTGAGGAAAAGCCCACTTGCAACTTGTCTAACAGTAGGCAGGGATGTGATAGACCTGTAGCCTGACTGGGGTCAAACCTAGGAGAGAAAGCAGACCTTGTAGGGCCATTACTCTGTGTTTTATATAAACAACTGCTCCTGTCTCCTGACCTCCAGGCCCAAGAAGATATTCTTGTTTAAGGTCACAAGGAAAACAGAAGTGAATAGATCCTGGCAGTTTTTGAAGGAGAAACGCCTTAATTACATGGAGACAGTCAGATTGCTTGCCTGTGGAAAGCTAACTGTTAGCTAGGGTTGGTGTAAACTGGCCACCTCCTGAAGAGCTTTCCCATTTAGTATTAACGTAGAAGATAGCTAACCAAACTGAAATCCCTTGTATTTCATTAATAGACATCATTACTGAAATGAAACTGATTTCATGGATTCTTTTAAACAAAGCTACCAAAAATAGTCTCTTACCACTGCCAAAAAGTTAATGCAGTGCAAATTCCCATGGAAAGCACCAGCGTGTGGTATTTTCTTTAGCTGGTGTATAATTACCGCCCAAATGAAATGTCATGTACCTCACCTAGAGTCCAGGAGCCACTACCATCATCCATAAAAAGGAGGCTGTGTAGCACACTATTCCTTTCTTCATTAGGGTGTTGAAAGGAGAATGCTTATAATAATGAGGCATTTGAGGCAATATTGTAGTATTAAGGTCATTAAATAGATCAAATAGAAAATACATTCTGTTCTAAAAAAAAAAATTTGGCATTGGCTCTATATCAAGAGTAATAAGGTTAACAGGAGTACGTATAGAAATCTGGAGTCTGAGGGCCAAATCTTATGAGATGCTGAGTGGTCTCATCTTGCTTAGAGTATTAAGCATTAT
Organism: Gymnogyps californianus; assembly: GCF_018139145.2. Taxonomy (NCBI): domain Eukaryota; kingdom Metazoa; phylum Chordata; class Aves; order Accipitriformes; family Cathartidae; genus Gymnogyps; species Gymnogyps californianus. Next base: position 64,656,348 of record NC_059500.1, on the reverse strand, counting down.
TTAGTCTCTGTAACTAGCCCCAGTGACTCAATGGAATAACTCACATTACCAGGTCAGAAAGACTGATATTGATTCTGCTTAGCCCTTCACTAGAAAGAAAGAAAGGAAAAAAAAAAAAATAAAAAATCATGGTTTCTTACATATTTTTAGCTGACCCAGGCCCTTAGTTTCCAGTTATGGGACACTACTACTCCTTTAGCTGAGAACATGTCTTCCCATTTGAGTTTCAATATAAGTCATCTTGGGGTGCTCTGTATGAACCCAGATAGCTCTTAAGAGCTGTTTTAAAAATCAGTACTTATGGCTAAGCCTGACATCTCTGGTAACTGCAATAATTTGTTAGTGTGATAGGCTGTGCGATTAGCTTTTAATTTCAGTATCTTTTATGAGCTTTGTGTAAGGCACTGATCTGTGTATTCTTTTGAAATAGGACAGGATCAATATTATTTCAATTGTGATTTGGTTCTTTTTGTGTGCAAGATATACAAGAAACTCTCATCCTTAAAAGTATTTCCCTGTAACACAACACTGTTCATTGTGACAGGGAGCAGGAAACACTGTGGAAACTGGGGATGGTTAAAGTCAGAAGATTGTTAATTATGTAGCGGGAAATTAGCTGGAGTGATGCTTTTCAACCTCTTTCTGTTTGGAAGACCCTAAAAATCTGCAAGCGAGTGCAAACCACGTTTCAGAAAAAAAAAGTTACTTACTAATGTACTTGTGTTTGGGTTGTCTTTCACAAACAGTTTAGAAGAGTTACTACTAAGCTATGACATTGGTTCCTTCTTCAGAAGCTGGGAAACACCACAGGTTCTTTATGATGCCTTGTGGCGAGAACCTCAGTTACTAGGATTTTAACCACTGAAAAGATATTTCTTTCAGCAATAGCATGCTCAAGCACCCTGCTTGTTTGAGCTGTTGCAAAGAAAAGCCATATCGATATCTTCTGACAGTTATTTGGATTTTTCTTGGCTAATTGCTACACATCTTTAATAATATTTAATTTGATATTTCCTGTCATCATGGACTGAGATGATCTATTTCCAACAGTCATTCTTAATTCTCAGTATTAGCTAGCATGGATTCAGCTATGACCTTGCTGAATGGTGTTGTATAATTTGACCGTATTTACTGAACAATTTATACCTTAGAATATTTATTTGCTCATTTTTAAAATATAAGGGGAAATAATGTCAGCTTCTATTCCTTTTTTTTTCCCTCCAACTTTATCTAGTAAAGGTCCTATCTACATTTCATCCCTCTGCATATCTGAAAACAAAGATATAAATTCTCTCAGGGATATATGCCATAGATGATAATCAAAGTATCACCTATGTATAATCATTCCCTACTCAAGGAAAAGCCTTGATCAGTTTGCGTCTCTGCTCCTTTGTATTTAGACGACTAGACTTCCAGGATCATTATCTCATATTTTGGAGGGATTTAAAACTCCAATACTATTTCTTATTCAAGCACAGGCAGCATCTACATTGTAGACATTCTTTCTTTCATAAATATTCAGTAAAGATTTATTTCTTGCATGCAGATGCCCTGCTCCTCTGAGCTTTGAGAAATTGTGATTCCTTCCTGGGGTGAATAAAGATTCTTGCTAGACTGAATTTCCACAGAAGAGCCTCTAGCCTTCAGGATTAGTAATCAAGCTTGGTTACTAAAATATTTGGTTATTTTTGGTTAATGAGAACATTTGAAGTTACACCTGAACGTAATTTTTCCTCTTTCCCTGTATCTCCAAGGTTCTAGCATTTTTCATTAGCAGTTGTGTCAACATAGCTTAGAGAAATTGAAAGGAAACAAGTTTGAAGGCTTTTAGCACATAGTCCCTTTGTTGTATAAAAATACTTACACGGATCATTAAAAAAAAAGTAAACATCTGGTGTGGATAAGAGACATGAGTAATTTCTGATGATTGAAAATCTGCATCTATTAAAGCAGCCGTGGAGCTCTGTTTGGAAATAGAATTTGGTTATTTACTGTCATTTTCAATAGAAAACAATATTTCCTATTTAGCTTCTTTAGACAGCCTTAAAATTGTGATTTGATTCTTTTTGTGTGCCAGATATATAAGAAACTCTCATCCTTAAAAGTATTTCCCGGCAACACAACACTGTTCATGGAAATTGGAGATTTACTTGAAGAAAGAAGAAGAAAGGAAACAAATTAGCATCACAGATTGGCAATTTTAAAAGAAATGTTACAACATAAAAACATTTTTGTGCTCAATAACATAGCCCCAGGTTTAAATGTGACTACATGGACCATCCAGCTTTGTGCTGGAACCAGGCTGTCACAGAAACTGTCCCAGAATTTCTCCCTACAGCTTGAGCCTTCATCAGAGCTGTAGGAAGGGATCACCAAGCGTTTCTCTCCTTTTAAGCACACACATAAGCCTGTAGCTTGATAGCTTTAAATTTGTTATGGAAAGATGCATTGTCACTTGCAGTCACTGTGGAGTTTGGGTTTCTAGCATAATTTTAATAGGATGATAATGTCCAATAGACAGCTCCAAGGTAAAAGGGCAATGGGCTAGATTATTTATTGTAAAATAAGGTGTCCTCATGTGACCCCAGCTTGTGAGAGGGTAGGTTTTTTTCTGACAAAGAACTGCTAGAAGGCTTCTCTTGATTCCTGATGTAGAGGCTTCAGTGTCGCATGGAAATGATCTAGGATATATACTGGGTGGATATGTGCAAAGTGAGTGGTTATGAGATCTTTCTTCACATGGAACAACCTCATTTAAAAAGGTGTCTCGAGACAAATGAAGTTTAAATCTGAACTTTTCTGGAGAAGTAACTAACCAACAAAACAACTGATGAGCCTAATGAGTCATCTGAAGATTTAAGATAATGAAAGGTAGGTAATTTCTTAGAGGAAGAAAAGATTAGCGAGATTGCACATTTTAGGAGATAAATTGCGTTCAGAAAGTCAGTGAGAGCAAAAGGATCCCAAACTCTTTGATCAGTAGAGATCCTGATCTCAGAGTGCTGAACTCAAGTTCGTAAAAATGTGAAAGCTGTTGTTTGATATATGTATTTCTTGAGCTGCTTAATGTGCTATGTGAGTCAGCTGTTGTTTGCCTGGAGAGAGAAAGCACTGAACTGAAGCACTCGCTTGGTCAGACTGCTAGAAAGCCTGGGCTGCAGACGTGAAGCATTGGTGTGGGCACCCGGACCACAGAGTCCTGTTAATCAGCTGGACACCTGGGGTGAAGGACACCTGGGGAAACTCAGCTCAAGCACCCTGTGATGCAGGGAGCCAAGGAGTTAGCAGGGGGAGCACAGACCACCCCAGTCCTTCGGCCTTTGCAATTTGAGATTGAAAATGCTTTGGGGCAGGGATTGCCTCACTGTTTCTGGTAGCACAGTGACTCACATCTCAGCTGGAGCCCTCGAGCACCACAATAAAGAAAATAATGACAGTCATCTCCCATAAACCTGCTGAACCCCTGACTCTATTTCAAGGAAGGCACCAGGATTATTAGTTCCTTGCTGGGTAACAAGTACAAACTTTCATCACTTATTTTGCTCTCTAATTTTTTTAAGTTAAGTTATTTTTTCAGTTAATGAAAGTAAACTGCATTTTAAAGGATAGCTTTTACGCAGGTAAATACAGAGAGAGGATCTTTTTTTAAGAGTGCATTAGTTAATTCTGTCCTTACTTCTGTTCTAAATGTACTTGGTCAGAAGGGGAAGCTATAAATAATGTAACCTTGCACTTTCTGTCTGTAGGACAGAGAAATGCAAATGACAGCCTAGTTTGTACATGCCTGAGTGAGGACTGGAACTAAGCAGACTAGCCAGTATTAACATTTTCAGATATTTGAATCAAAGTGGTATTATAGGCTTAAATCTAGCCAAAAGTTGTCACAGATTTTCATGTTATGCATAATCCCATCTAGCTCTTTAATAATGAGCAAAACACTTGGAAAATGATCTACAGACACTTTTGTAACAGAGTTATTTTAAAAACAGGTTTTTCTAGAAGATCTGCATCCTAAGGGCTACTGACTGTGAGCAATACAAAGATCAAATTATCTAGTTTCTAAAAATCAGGCTACTTATTTCATTGCTACATGTGGATTTAGGGGCATGAATGCAAACATATATTTGAAAATCCTAAATCATATGGCCTTTTCAGATATGCATCAAATTGTGGTCGGACAGTCATGTGCCCCAATTACCTTCGGGAAAGGCTGCAGCAGCACATTTGACACTAAAGAAGGGTTCAAATGGTCCAATACTTTCATGAGGAGGGAGGACAAATACTGCATAGGACTTCTTGACTTGCCTTGTAATCTCACTCCCTGGATTTGATCTAGTCGTAAAGCTGCCATTAGTTCAGTGCCTGGATGTGCTGGAAACCATTGGTGGAGTCACCAGTTTGACAATCAAAAATGTTGTTATGGCTGATAATGGCCAAAAAATATGGCTGAATGTCTCCTGCTGAGCACAAGAGAGTCAACAGCAGGCTCTCACCTGGGATTTACCTATACTTCCATAGGGTACAAAGTCTTTCAATCCTATTTTGTGTGCCTTGCAATTATTCCATGCATGTACAAAACTGGGTGTCCCCCAAATGACTTTTAAGGGGACTACAGGCTATTATTTTTACCTAATTACAAGAATGACTCATAAGTAGTTATCAGGACTTGTTCACTTCCTAGCAGTTCTTCCGTTCAGCTGTACTGATACTGAATAAGTTCCTAATTTAATTTCTTTTTCAAGGTGTGGCCCTGGGTCATGTTTGCCAGTGACCCCATCATTGCCTCGAGGCCAGGGGTCCCTATCAGTCCCAGGGGTGGCCCCCTAAAAGGTCCAGCTTAATCTCTAATATCAGGTAAAATAAGAGAGATTTGGTGTTTTTTTGAGGAAATTACAGATTTGCAGTTTTGGTCTGATTCGTTTCCGTGCCATCCCTCATTCCTCAGAATATAGCAGGGAATGAGCACTCCAGGAGCCAGTGGTCTGAAATCAGAGAGCTGCAAAGGCATTTTTTCTCAAATCATAAATCCAAGAGATAGAAATAGATTTCAGGCTGTTGGGTTCCTCTCATTGACAATTTTCAGTTGTGAGAACATTTTCTAGTTGTTGTCTGACAAAGAGCTGTTAACTAAAAGGCAAACATGATGCTTTTCTGAACTAATTTAAAACTTTTGATTTTTTTAATGGGTGGGGAATTGAAAATGACATTTTGAAAGCCAAACAAATGTCTCTTTCTCATCCTATAAAGGCTGGAATGTTGCTTTTTGAAGTGTACAAAATAGTAACATATGGTGACATTTTAGCAACATGTCATTTCTATTACTGGTCACGCAGCATTATCTTATCCCGGTTGCTTTTGAGGCACTTGATTTAGGTACTGACAGCCCAGAATGAATGTGAACTGTTTTTCATATTTTATAACACACAAATAATCTCGAAGAAGAGAAATGCAAGGCTGTCTCCATTTTGTGGGACTGGTTAGCTTGCAGATCTTTAAAAAAGTCTGCAAGTTATAATTTCTATTAATATAGAATTACTACCGTAGTTCTCATGACATCAGTGGTCTCTAAATTCATGTAAAGATGTAGAGGACTGGTCTGAGGAAACCCAAGTGTGTGGCTAATGTTTCCACAGCCAGTCACTGAGATTAGAGGAAATTCCTGCCTGAGATACTTTAAAAATACTATAAATTACCATAAAATAAGTTTTTAATACTGTAAAATTTCCTGCGGTAAGAGCTAAGTAGATCATTCCTGTCAAAGAAGCAGTATTGAGTGAAAAGCGCAAACATATAAGCCTTTCATGTTTTGACATCCTCAGTAGATTATGTTGTTTTCTCATATAATAAAACTTCTATAATTAATCATAAGGATTGTTCACGGCATGTTTTGTAGTGCTTATGGCTTTTACTGCTGGCGCTTGTATAACAAGAGTTTCTGACTGCACTTACATTTTTAAAAGGCTTTCTGTGAGTTCTTACCATAGTTTAAAAATAATACGTGATGATCAATCCTTCTACTAAATTCTGGAAGAGAAAATAGTTAACATTTTTAACTGCATCCCCTGATCAATCAAAGGAAAGTAGTAAATGTACAATAGATGTGAATAAGATACATTTTTATATCTTCTTCATTACTTTTCTCATTTACTAATGTTCAAATTTGCTCCTGAAAGTGTAGGCAAACAACACCCTACATTTTGTAAACATTTGTGATCATAGCACACAGGTTCAAACCACGCAGAAATAACATGTGTTCACTTATAAAAGATAAGACTCAGACCTTTGGTCTGCCTGCTTTCTGTCTCCAGTCGTGTATTTTTGCTTTTCTGTCTTGGCATTTTATCGCCTCAAAGTTGCCTTTATCTGTGCTGTGTTTTCTCCTCCTTTTCTTTCTCCCCTAAGTATTGATTTGGTCCTGGGTGGCTTAGGGCATTGAAGGCCCCGAGGTAACTTCTTGTCTAAGGACAGAATAAGATGAACTGCAGAACATAGCATAGGCACGTGATCCTACAGCTCAGCGTAAGCCTCTGATTTGTAGGGCTATCCCATCTTCTCTGTGATCAGTGCACAACGTCCTAGTAAGTGTGCATGATGCCCTTGCTACAGCCTTGTATCTACGGTAGCACACGAGTGTATAATCATGCACATCTTGAATCAATTTTTCCAGTGTTTGGGTCCACAAACCTGCAAGAATATAACCTGAAGTGTAACTTTGCCATAGATATACTCAAATGTGCTTCCAGATATTTTTTTTCATTGTATATATTGAAACACAAATGCATAGGATTTTACTTCAAGTCAACTAAAGGATTAATGATGCTTAATCACATGTGTCCATCAGGTAAGTTAAAGTCCAGGAGAGCGACTCTGTTCCCCTTGGCTCACAGCTGCTAGGATCATGCTATGCACAGGTGCATCTGAAGTCCTCAGCAGTGCTTTCAGCAGAGCAGGTTCAACCTCGTGAGAGTGATGAGTTGCCTGAAAGATAAAATAGTCTGTTGGATTGAAATTCCAGCTAACTGGAGAGCCTTCAAATCATGTTAAAGAAATCCAGATATAACGTGCTCTGTAATCCTTCAGGACCTGATGATCTAAGTCCCATAACTGATTCATTGACAATCTTAAAGATTTTTCAGGGTCGTGTTAAACTCTGCATGTGCTTACAACTTTCATGGTCAGTTGAGTAACCTGCCCAATGTTCCCCAAACAATGGGACATCAGGAGGCATTCCAGCACAGGTATTACCATGAGTGCCAGCTAATTTATTTCATTCCAACGACATACGGCAGTGATAGAACTTTTTGTAAGACCTCTTTAGTATTTTCCAAAATACATCTTGGCCAAATTGAAGATTCTGAACATTGTATTCTCTTTTTGAGTCCAGGAGAGTATGTTTCACCTTGAACAATCACATTAATATGAAAGAGACTTCTGTTTAGATTAAACACCACTGCCTTCTCCTATGTCTATATCCATGTGTTACTTCATGTTTCTAAAGAAAATTAACCTTCCTCTGCCTTTAATATAAGTGCCATAGGAATATATTTTCACATTCATTCCTATGCAAATTTTATTCCAGACTTCGTAATGAAGACAGATATTCCCTAATCTGTCCCTCTGCACCTAACAGTATCTGGTATATTATAGAGGAGCAGAGTTGAAGCCAGTATGGTCTAACAACAGAGTTCAGACAAGGCACCACATGCTGTGTAGCAGCAACGTGCTGTAAGAACAGTCTCATCTTATATAAATTGTAAATTCCTTTCCCTGAACATAAGGCTTTCTTGTGCATCAAACTGCCTTAAAAAGAAAGTGTTTTCAAGTGTTTTCCTAGGGGGGGAAAAAGGCCTTTCTTTGATTATTTTGTTTTTCTAGACATGAAGATAATTATGCCCCAACTTTTCTCTTTGGGTAATTGGTACAATGAGAAACAAGTTGAGAAGAGTTGCATTAAGCCTGAAATTTTCCCTACTATGCCAAAAAGCCATACATGGTTTGGCAGAAAATAAAGGACTTAAATTAGGTTCCAAACCTCTTTTTGATAAAGCCATTTCATGGTTTAATAAAAGTACTATGTTATTGTGACTGGAGCAACTATGAAGCTCCCTTAACTAAGCAGTACATCACAGGTTACTTGACAATAGTACCAATTTCTGAATAGAGTGCTACTGCTGCAATCTTTTCCTGCCCTGGAAGTCTCTTGACCTCTCATTTAGAAAGATGATCTCTTCTTATGATCATCCCTTAGCCTCAGACTGTCAGCTATATAGCAGTAGAGATGAGGCTATGTAGTCCCTAAGAAATGGAAGAAGATTGGCATTTAGAAATCAGACAGGAGTCTTTTTTAATTACTACTATGATACCCCAGAGCTGAACTAGAAATTATTCTAACCCAATTTAATCATCTGCAAAATGACCAATACCTTTTACTTTTTATTTTCAGACATGGTCAGCCATCACTGACTTTTGTCTAACAGTTTACTTAATTGACTACCTCTGTATGAAGCTATAAAAGAAGAAAACAAATAGTAATTCAAAGCCATGCATGGAATGTTTTTAGGTTTTTTTTTCCTCTTCTTATTATTACAAGTGTTAGAAGGCACATTTCCATGGACTTTCTGAATAGGTCATAAAAATTACAGAACTTTAAAAGATAAAAATAAGTGAAATCAAAAGAAAACTTACTGCTCTAGTGTCAATATCTTCCATTTTCTTTTAGAGGAATATGGTGCTAGAAACATGTTTTGAACTTGATTTTTCTAAGTAGGTAGTCTTGAGTGATTCACATGAGTAAAGGATACATTATCAACCCCCTTGATCATTTCTTACATACAATGAAGAAAGTATCATATGTAGACACAGCTTCATTCTCGTGTGTTTTTAAAAGCATGTTTTGCCTTCATTTTACACTTCTGGGAGAGAGACAGCACCCAGCTGATGAGTGTCTGTACAGATCATATAGATCTTAGTAGGCTTTAAAACTGGCTTAATTTTAAGTAGTGTAGACCCAGAGCCTGTATACCTTTAAACCAATTTAATCCTTGTTGAAATCAGTTCAGTTTGTCTAAACACAGGATGATTCCTTCACATATTACTTACAAGATAATGATTGCTCAAAGGGACTCTATAATGCATATTCCCTTCAAATCTTTGAATTTTGATCTCCAAAATGGCTTTGGTAGAACTGTTCTTATGTTACAGGTTGTTAAAATACGTGACTGCATTGTAATTAAAAGCATACTGAAATTTTGCATGGCTATTCTGCATTTACAAAATATACAACTTTCAGTGCTAAGTACGTGCAGCGCTGTATCCATATGATCATGATTCATCTTCTCTGTCTTTCTCAGCTGCTAATTCCCTGCCAAGTTTCACTGCTGGCAGTTTTGTATAGTATAAAGATTTGAAATCAGTATGCGGTTGGCAAAAATTACAGAAATAAGTTAAAAGATCCCAGTGCGTTATTTATTTTTAAAGTGTCTGGACAGTTTTCTTTCTCAAGTTAGTAGCAAAAATTGCCCCTTTTGTGTCTTGGGCTAGGCTTCTTTCAGTTGCTGTTTCACAAGATCAGTTTCACAATGCTGAGGCAACAGACAACCCAGTCTGCCTTGGCGACAGGCATTGCTATCCATTTACATTTCCTTTTAAATATTGCTGCAAAATTAGGGAGGAGGGAGGTTGCTGAAAAAATATATTTTAATATCATTGCCATCAAGTCAGAGATAAGACTAATGCTTATCTCTGACTATCATTGCAAGAACTCCATATGAGGTGTAATTGATAAATCTTGATGTGAGTTCAACTGTCTCAAGCTTTTTCTCAGCCACTACACAAGATCGCTTGGGTTTTGTCACCTCATGGGAGGCAGATGGAATAGCTCAGGTGATGAACATGGGCTTAGGTGACAGGGACCATATCACTAAGTCGTAAACCCCAAAGAAGTGGAGGTGCTGCTGGAAAACACATATTCTCTGGCTGTTGTAACTGGCCTGCCAAGTGGCTGCCTTTGTCTCATGGCTTCCCAGAGCCAAAAAAAGCATGTTGTGCTTTGCTGCCGGTGCTGGTGTCATAGGCCTGCAGTGGGGCACGTTTGTAGCTATCAGTACGTTTATAACAAGACCTGTCCATCCTTTGCAGTGAGCTGTGCTGGCCCTTAGCATCCTGCCGCTGCCACGGGCAGAGGATTTCCTGTCACTCCAAAGCACAAAGGTACGGTGATTTCTTTGTCTGCAGACATTAAACTGGATTGTTTTCTCATTCTTTTTGTTTACAGAGGGAAACATTAGAAGTCATAAACATGCTCCATGCCAGCACACCCTGCTCTCAATTGCTTTCAAACCCTGCCCATCAAAATTTCCCTAGTGTGGCAGCCGCAGCCAGCCACGGTAGATAGAGCTGGGTATCAATATTTGGGGGCACAGTCCCTCCCTGGAAAGCACAACAAGATGGGGTGGGTAAGTCTATGCAGAGCTCCAGAAAAATCCCAGGTCCCCCAAGCCTCGTCCCACCAACTTCTCTACTGAACTCCACTGGGACTTGGTCATGCCAGGATCTCCCACAGTTGCTGTCCTTCGCACACATGTGCCATGGGCACCAATGAGGTTTGCGTTGGGAAGAACTACCGTGGAGGATGAGAATGCTTGTAGGGCCCATCCAACAGAAGGTGACATTATCAGAGTGGGGACAGCAGGCCATATCTCCCTGCAGATAACAATGACTGCATATGTATATTTGCAATAAGTGGACCTAATTGTCATATTAGAGCAGGGGTGTGGCTGTACATCAGGACTCTGTCAAGACACAATGTGGTTTTCAAGTTTATCAATCAGCCATGGCCCTTTGTTTCTGCCTCCCGGGCTAGAAGCTGCCATCTCCTCTGTTGTGCCAGTAGCTGTTGCTGTGGCTGCTCTTTAAACTGGATATGCTTATGAACTGACTCAAAAAATAGCAAACAAAAAAAAGAGTGGCCTTTAAAAAAGGTCACCAGTGGTGAAAGCATACCTCAGGATAGCTGACAAGGTGGTTATTGACAATTTCATTTGCCAATCCCCAGTTGCAGGGATGGCTGATATGTACATGAACAAGCTGCTGAACCAGTGCAATTTACAGCAAAATTTGAAGGCAAATGCCACGTTGTAATCTGCAGTATTTCGGCAGCTGATCTGTGAGCAGCTCAGCTGTCCATGCACAGAAAGCAGTGTCCTGAGTCGCAGCCTCAGCCATGCCGCGTCTGCTCAGGAGTCAGCGCTCTTGGCAGAGTTTGTTGGGTTTTTAAGCAGGGTCATTGCACAACCTTGGTTTAGACAAGCCATACAAGAAACAGAATAGACACAACTGTGGGGACAGAAACTTTTGGGATGCTGAGACCAAGCTGCTGGGCTCAGAAGTTTGGTAGTGTCTTGAACAGATCTGCTCCCAACAGATTAGTCATATGTAATGGGAATCCAGTTTGGACGCAGAGATAACCCAGATCAGAGTGCAGGATTTGAGTGTGACACGGCTTGTGATTCAGAAGGCTATAAAAGGAGAATATATGTATTCTCCAGTGCCAGGGTTTGGAGGTTTATGCTCCCAAAACTTTCTGGGTTTTATGTGGTGAAAAAAATCACTGTGTATAAAAAAAACCCCAACATAAAGTAAAAAAGACTAATAAGAAACATAAGTTTATTTAATTTAAAATGAAGCAATGAAAGAGCTTTCTTCATACACCAACACTTTAGGAAATGTTAAATGTGAACAGTTAGAAATCCATGGCTTATTCCTGCAAATTTTCATTTGCAGCAAGTTCTTCCACATGTATATCTTAATTTCCTGTACCACATTCTTCTTTAAATATACATTGTCACAAAGCCTGCACATCCTCTTCCCTTCTGAAAGTATTTTAAAATACCTTTCAGAATTTCCAACAAAAATAAGATTGTTGAACTTGAAACTTCACTTAATTTATTGCATAGCCATTTTTCTTGATGTATCAAGTCACGTCAGATGCATGAGCTGACAGTTTGTCAGCTGTTCTTCATTTGGTGGTACTGTGAGCAGTTACGTAAAAAGATGACATATGATTTTTGTAGCAACAAAAATCAGCACGACCCTTGACTTCACATCTTAAAATATGCCTAATATGTATCTGTTGTTATGTACATAATTTTATTTTTCAGCACAAAAAAAAAACATTGGGGAAAAAAAAACCCTGGACTTTGAATATGTCTTCTTAGCATCTTGCTACTTTTCTATATCTGAAGTGATGATTTCTAGAGTTGTAAAATAACCATAATGAATGTATGCATAACAAGAACTCCAATGTACTCATGTTGATACTGTCTGCTTCTGATTTTGTCTTGATTTATGCATATTTCTTCTAGTAAGCCACTATTCTGTTACTGAGTTTAGCAGGAGACACTGAATAAATACCATTAACTTTCACTCTAAGCAAAATAACTTTGATAGATTTGATAAATGTCCATCCTAATTCTGCTTTACTGTTGCTCCAGCAACTGTTCATCATCAACTGCTCTGGGAAAACTCAGCAGCATACAAAGATTGTTCGCAGTTGTACAGCAATATATAGAAATGTTTGAAACCCCATATATTTCAGGTGTCCCCAAAGAAAAGCCTTGAACATAAGCATTTCATTGGTTTAAAAAATAATACTTCTACCCAGAGGTTACCACTGTGGTATGCTGGTTTTGGCTGGGATAGAGTTAATTTTCTTTACTGGGAGTTTTCACTCTGACCTTGTTTTGATAATAAAATTAGACTGTGGTACCTTTCCTATAATCGGATCCTTCTTGCAAGTTAGTAGCCTTTGGAAGTACTGGGCAAAAAGATAAGACAAACAAAAAGGTTACAGATCACAATACCTATGACAATCTGCAATTTTCTCTCTTTTATTGCAAAGGGAAAGACGAATATCAGAATCCAGAAAAGGGCTAAGTACCATTTGTAACAGGAACTCACCTTCTTATTCTTCTGTAAAACTGGGTTAATGACTGCAACCTATTAATAAAATGCTTTAGCATCTCCTTATACATAATACAAGTCTTAGCTAATAGAAAAACCTGATTAATTCCTCTCCTACCATAACAGACAGCATGCCATAGCAAATAAAGTGTTTCCATTTTTCTGAGATGAAGAATCTTACTAACTTGGCAACTCTGCAAGAGCTCATCCATTCTCATGCTTTTTTTCAGATACTGCGGGCCAATCCAAATGTAAGATCCATCGCATTCACACCAAGTTTAAAATTGCAGGACTGTTGAAATGTTGTTTGGAAGGGCTTTCCTGAGATTATCTAGTCCCACCTCCCGCTCAAAGCAAGACTATTGCCAGCATTAAATCAGGTCAGCTGTAGTGTTGTCTAACTGAGCCTTGGAAATCTCCAAGGATGGAGATGTCACTACATACCTCAGGTTCCAGTGACAGATGAAGAACGTTTAATAGAAAAAATATCCACCAGCAGCCCACTACCTGATAGCTCAGTGTTAGGACAGCCTTACTGAAAACGTAAGCTAAGCTTACCTCTGCATCCTGAAGGCTGGATGGAAAATGAGGTGGTGTTTCTATAGAATCATTTTTATTGCTTCTTGCTCCTTGTTAGATTAGTTGTATGCTCACACTTTGGCTGATTTATATTCTGCTGTAGCACTGTATTTTGTCTGTTAGATGCTTTACTTATCATCTGAACATAACTTTGGAGTGAATTTTCTGTGGCCTGATTTTGATGGAGGAAGAGAGGCTCTAGACATTTTACAGATGCTTCCAATATTTTTTGCATGGCAAAAAGTAAGTTCTAAGAGATGCAGACTCTGTTAGCAGCTAACATTGTATAAAAAACACTAAAGTACACCAAATAAGACCTATTATTTTGTATTTTTTCAAGTTGATTATGATTACCATGAAATCACTGGTACATCATTACAAGGTTAGCAGAAATGTGATCCTCAAAGCACATTCATGGCAGGAAAACTTGGAAACCCCATGTGGCTTTGTGGCTGAAACACTGAATCGGGCAGACACAGGTTTTTATTCCCAGCTTTCTACTTGCCCACAGTAGGCAAATCATTTCATCTGTTCCCCATCTGCAAAACAGAGTAAATGGCAGTGACCTACTTATAATGTGCTTTGAGATCTGTTGATGAAAAAAACTAAATGAGAGACTTTGCTATGAAAGGTCGTATCTCTGGGAATTACTCGGAGGCTCTGAGTCTTCATACAAGAGGATTGTTCTGATTTAAATATGTTCCTTTAGAAACTGATTCAGTTAAATCATTGCAACTTCTGTACTGCAGACAAGACCAAAGAAAAAGCCTGAAGCAGTAAGTACAGGGGAAAGGGAATGTATTTGTACGTCAAGCAGTGCAGAGCAAAATTCTCTGAAGCAAGCACTTCAGTCGCAACCAGTTCTCAATAGCTTTCACCTCCTCCTGTTTTAATGTTGGATCACCCTATACAGGTGAATGTAATAGCAAACAAGATCCAGCCCTATTACCTGAAGTTCAACCACATGTTATTCTGTGCTGCAATATAAACTGTACTTGCAACTTTCAGTAGATGATTGTTCAGCCACGGAGACCAATTAAAAAGAACTAAGGAACAACCTGTGCCAGACATGGACTTCCTAGTATATTCTAAAGTAGAGATGATTCATTTTGGCAGCAGTCCAAAGCCTGGGGGGTGGGACTTAGCCTGAAGGATAGATGGTGTTGTCGCTGTCATCCTTCCTCATAGTTTTGTCTGGAACAGCTTAAGAGCCTTTTCAGCTGAGCATGCTGAATCAACTCATTCTTGGCCAGCTCAGTTTGCTTTTTGCTGAGCACAGTGCAGGCAAAGAGGAGGGTGTGACCACCACAGCCTCTTTATTCTGCAGACTTCCTAGCCCCTATATCATGGTTTCTGCTACCTGGACCTAGTGAAAATTGAACCATGTCCATTGTCCAGTGTGTCTTGTGATAAAAGTTGTAGTTTTTGTGCATGTTCTTGAAGTGTAAAAAAGCTGTGTCATTCACTATGATGCTGCCACAAACCCCCCTATCTGACTCATGTTATCAAAAAATTATTAGAGCTTAAAAATATTAATGTGGGTTTTTTTGACTGTAACAAGAAGAGGGAATAAGTGATGTAGAATGTAATGACCTAGATGAATTAATTCAATCCTGGATGACTTTCTATTAATTTGTAGAAGTACATGTGTTTGCAGCAAGGAGAGTTAAGCATATTCTGCTTTAGATGAGTCTGTAAGGATTCCGGAAAGAGTGTTTTGATGCTTGAATCCAAGAGAAACAGTATCTAGCCAAGCTACTATCTTAACTGCAATCAATGGTATTTAGACTAAGAAGCACTGAACAGAGCACTAGATCTCTCTCTTCAAAACATTTGTTGCTAAGGCAAAGAGGAAGCCCAAGCCATGACATGGAAGCCCCCTAAGTCCTTTACCTTTCCACAAGGAGATGTGCCTGTGCCTAGTGACCAGAGCAGATGGTCTCATCTGATTTCACTTCCAGCTTAGGCCATGAGTTTTCTGTGAGATGGTAAGTTGTTTCACTTGTCTATGCTTTAGGAATTGATGTTATACAAATAAAGTCCAGATATTCAGAGAATTACAGTGTTAAAGGTGTGCGTCAACGTTAACACTTTATCTTGCAATGAATGTTTTGCTTAAGGAAATCTTCCTATCAGTATTAACACAATATGCCACACACCTTTCATTAGGCACATGAAAGGATGACACACAATATTTTGATTTATCTTTGCCTCATTTAGATAAAAATACCTTTCATTTTTTAAGAGGTTCTTCTAAACTTGAACTTCTCATAGGGACAAGATCCAGAACCCTTAAAGTTGGGCTCTGGGCAAGAGAGGACTTCAGGCAGATGTTGCCTTCACTGGGCCCAGGGACCTTACAGGAACGGTAAGGTTCTTTCCCCATCACTGGAGTTAAACCATCTGGACCGTGACTGGTACTTTACAAAAGCTTAGCTGAGATTGCAAAGGAGAAGTGGACAGATACTGTCTCTTCTCTGCAATTTTGGAGCCTCCATATATCCTCTTCTAGACCAATGAATGCCAAAATACTCAGAAAATCATATTTTAAATCATGAGCCCATAAGCTTGGGTTCACCAGCAAAATTTTCACTCATACTTTCCCATCTTCTGCAGCAAGACTAGAATGCGAGACATCAGTGGAATTCCGACCTACGACCTTCTGAATATTCACAATGAACTCGCTTTGAAAGCATCATACACTTCAATCTCAGGACAGCTTTTGTTGTCTTTGATGTGGTACAATTACTAAAATAAGACGGTTGGAATGCCTTTCCATGTACCAACACAGACTACAAACACCCTACACGCAGTCCTGTAACATGCATCTGACATCAAATCTACTTTTGGTTATGGTTTTAAACAAATTAATTGACAGGCTTATAAAGCTAGTCTAAGTCTCAGGTATGAATCTTCATTATTCCAAATAGTAGCTATTTATCTCACACTTTTTTAGGGGCAGGGGAAATAGAAATGTGTTCTTTTTATAGCTACAACTTTGGCTTTCATGACATCATCAAAATGCATTGGAATTTAGGTTCTCTTCTTTCAGTACTTTAAAAAAAGAGGGAAGGAGGAAGGAGACAGGAGTTTAGGTTACATACCTCTCTAATATGCTGTCATTAGGAATAGCTTTAGAATGAAAAATAAGAACCAAAAATAATTTTAAGGGAAAAAAATTACTTACAAACAATTTTGCATTTATTGACTGATTAGCACACATGTTCACATGAGTTAGAGAAATAGTCTTTATTTTTTATGCCTAAAATGCTTTATTTTAGACCTAAATAAGTTGCTTTATACCACTCGCATTAGGGAAAATTCTGGGTTTAAAAAATAGGATTTTTGTCTTTCTGCAGGCATTTCCAATTGGGCACATTCTTCTTTCATTATTTTCTCAAGTGATACTTTTCTGATGTTCTTCAGCTTCCTTCAAACACTGGACAGAATGGTGAAAAGATGAGCTGTGATGTTCTTTGATATCTAGACTCTCATATAGTAGTGTATATACTACCCCAGAATCAGAAAGAGAAGCTTCTGGTGGACATGTATAGTGCTCTATAGAAGTATATATCTGATCATTTGCCAAAAACAAAGTAGAGTTTTAAAAATCTGGGGGGATTTTTGGAAATGTGGAAAAGAACAGGGACTCCACTAGTCAGGGAGAGAAAAGAGCTATGTACTGATGGATGACGCAGTGAATGGCAATCTACTCTATTAAAATCTAATTGGCAGAATAAAAGAATAAAGGATTAATGTGAACTATGAGGCTGTTTTAACATATGAAGAGAAAAGTACCTTTTCTTAGGGTTTAATGAGTTTAATGTCTGCCTGTATCTTAACTGACATGGAGAGCTGGGCTTTCCTCATACTTAAAATAAAATGTTGCTGCAATTATGTGTAAGAGCTTCCACTGAACTAAACCCAAATAAATCTGAGTTCTCTGTGAAAAGGAAGGAATATACATTGTCACAATTCATGGTAAACATGGGGAGTTAGAATATACAAAGGAATTTGGGAATAACTCAGAAAGTTTTGGGTTTAGGAACTTAAAAATAAGAGGAAGTGCTATATTCTTTATTTAGCCTCTTCACCCTGCATTTTATTTTTACATTTGGTATCCCTGCATACTTAAAATATACATGGGTATGATCCAGAAGGTGAAAGAAGTTATTAGAAAGGGGCCTGCAGTAGTTCTTACTGTAGACTGAAAGGTGTGTTACCACCCTGAGAAGGATCCTTTGTTCTGGTTAAACAGAGCAAACAAATAGTTACAATCTCAAGACTTCTGTGACTAATATGTAAATGTGTTAATACACATTCTTATCTTGGATAGAAATTAAAAGGAAGATTGTTCTTTTCAACATAAAGCAGACAGTTCATGCAGCTCTATGATTAAGACGTTAGAGACTACCTAATGAAATTAGTATAATGAAATTGGTGTTAACATTTGTGAATAAAATCACCTCCAAATCTTGTGTCTAGAGGACAGGAAACTAAGTGCAGCAGCTCAGTAGTGTTCATTTGTTAATGAAATTCAAGAGAAAATAGTGACTTGTATTTTTGAACTGGTCTGACTTGCACTGTTAGTATCGTGCACAATAAACTTGATTAAGGCATTGTCCTTGAAAAGCAGTTACCCAACTCACTGGAAGCGGTTTGCATGGTTAACACCTTCAACAGTAAGTGGTCAGTTATGCTTTTGAGACTTGCAAGCCTTTGTTCAAAATCTGAAAAGCTTTGGCTTAAACCACAAAGAACAAGGAAGATAGGCGATTTGTCAAAACAAATTATGTATCTTACCTTGGCAAGCATTAAATTAATGCCCTCCCCCAAATCCACACAATCATCATCTGTCAAGGTCATTCTTTGCTTCTCAAGGCCTTTCATAGTGTAAACACGTAGAGCATGTGAAGTCAGCTCATTTTTGTACCCTGACAATGTTTTTAGGTTACAACAGCGGCATGAAATGAAATCATCAAAATTAAAATTGGAAAATATAAAACCAATCTACTAAAAAACCAGCATATATATGTTATACTTATATTTCTAGCATACACATGTATTTATATTACATGCAAATTAACTTTGCAAATGTCAAAGATGATCAACTAATACAACACCTATTTTCTGTGATTTCAGTATCTAAGAGAAGGAAGGGAAGTATGCAGAAAGCAGAGGATTTATCTACTGATGATCTATTGATAGGTGAGATTCATTAGTCTCTACGAACGTCATAAAAAATGTAAATGAACCAGGTGTAGCAAAGGAAGCTAAGCTATAGAGCAGCAAGAGCACTATGAATGATAAATAAACCCCAGGAACAGCAACCAAATTCAAGAAGTAGGTTTATACTGTGGAATAGATAGAATATTTTTTAAAATATCTTTTTATCAGTAAATCAGATCTCAAGAAAGGTAAGAAATTTGTTTTGCAAAGATATATTTTATTTCATTGTATTTCTTTCCGAGCCAGCTGCTCATGCAATATAAAGGTAAGATAGTTGGTTTTAATACTAACCAAATACTAAGACTGAAAAGTTACTTTCCTCAGAATTCTCCAGTGCAATCTTTCTTTTTCCAGAAACTGCCTGGGAAACGTTTTTGTGACTCCTGGGCTCTTATTTACTTATGTATGCACAGAAGAGAAGACTGTTAAAGTAACACAATGTTGAAAATATTTTGTCTCAGGATAGGCAAAAGCCTACTACTCACATCCAGATCATCTGGCTTTGGAGGATGTTTAGATGATAGCTTGGGACACTGTGATTAAGTGGCTTTGGAAACACCATTCTCAGGAACTGTCACAAGCAATAAAGTAGTGTGGCACCTACTACGATTGCTGGAGGGAATAACTTAAACTTAAGAGCTTAGGAAAAAAATGATGCAGCCTTTTCTAAAAAGGTAGGTATGATAAAGATCTGACTGTTTGGACATAAAAGATCCCATAACTATTTTTAAGATCTGTGGACTCCCTGCCATCATTACAGCAAAAAGCTATTTGACTCACTTCTGACACGGTGCCAGAAAATTGACAGGCTTGGCGTAAAGGGATCACATGATGAACTAGGCACGATTGTCGCTGCTGAGTTTTCTTATTCCCTCTGACAGCTGTGAGGGCCTTGGCAGGTCTGCCTGCTGGATTTAGGAAGAAGAGTTCATTGTGGAACTCAAAGCACTGCCACCACTGCTAGCCATCATGAATGAAAGCATACAGACAGTATGACTAGAGGGGCAGTGTGGAAGGAACAGAAATAAAAAGGAGGGAGAGAATGTGTCAGGCTGGGTGCCATTACTGCACCCAGAAATGATTATTCAGATATGCACTGGCTCTGGAGAAAGCAAGTAGGATACTCTGGAGGTGTTCTTGCCAGTTCCTTGCCTGTCTGGTGATTATTAAGGGAGGCAGTTATCCAGAGGCAGCTGTCAAATTGTGTGGCTCTTGTCTGCTCCTCTTCTACAGGATCCTCATAAGGCTTGTGTGGTGTGTGTTGGATATACCAGTCACGCAAGACTGCTGGTTCACAGCCCACAGCCATGCTGAGACACACCAACAAGACTTGGCCTTGTTTTTATGTTTGCTGATGGTTGAATGTTTATGCTGTTGTCATGTTACTGTCCTCTAGTAACTGCAGTTTATTGTTCGTATGTATGATTCTGCTGCTAGCAGAAGAAGGATGACAGAGCAGTAGGCAAAAGAAAAGAATAACTGCGGGGTCCTCTTTGGTGGGAGTGAGTAAGTGGTCCTTCTTCCGTCCTGACCCTTCATGCTCCCTTTCAGTAGGTTGCTATATTGTCCTTAGAGACAAAAATAAGAATGAAACTCTTGCATCTGCTCTCTTGTAATTTGGAAATCTATAGATTCCAGTGGAGAAAAGCTTCCACAGTTTATTAACAGCTGTGCTTATGCCCCGTGCCTTTGTCTTTCAGAACGGAAGGAACAATAAGCACCTAGGCTGAAAGAGGTGTAACAGCCAGTGGTAGCAGTAGGGTAAAGGAAAACCAAGCTATTGCTGGTCTCCTGAGTCTGAAATGGTATAGTTGCTTTCCCCTGGAGAGGGAACAGATAGTGCTACTTAGATGTAACTGCTGATCTGAGTGAGAGCTGTGTTGTCAATTTAGTAGTCTGGAAGAACGTAAGAAAAACAGCTGATGGCTGCAATAATTTTGGTAGCTCTTCATAAATGATGTATGAGAAGAGGTTTAATAGGTCTTGCTCACTTCATTACTATACTTCCTTTGAGCAAGGCTTCACCTGGAAACTCAATAATGTTAAATCCCTCAGCCTTGTGTCAGGCCTGAGGTAGGTAAATATATTTGTTACCCAGTTACAGTTGGGAAAAATTGGGCCATGAAAGGATAGTGACTTATTTGAGGTCAGAAAAATCCTCTGTGGCACAGCCAGAAAGAATATCCAAATTAGACATCAAAATATCGATATTTTAAAGACTACCTGAGGTCACAGACTGAACTGATTTTAGTAGTTAATGCAAGGTGTACAAACTAGTGACACAAAAAATCAAGGCAGCAGAGAGACTTCCGCTGTACAAGGACTGCAATCTAGCTTGCTGATTGCTCTGTTCCTTGTCTGTCTTTCATAATTAAATTGCAAACTCTTTGGGAACAGAGCACCTTTTTGCTTTGGATCATATGGTGGATAGACCAAAAGGTTCCCCAGTTCATGAGTAGATGCTACAGGAAGGAAATTGATCACTGTGATGAATGTGACTAGACAGTGCAGGGCCGTTAGAAGAAACATCAGTATTGTTAGTTCTTAAAAAGAAACAGAGAACAGTTATTACATGCTTTGGCAGAAAAAGGAGGTTTAAGTACAGCTCTTTTCTTATATAATGTGTCTGATACCTAGGTCAAGACGTAATCTTAAGGGTTTTTTAAGTAAAAATGTATCTTAAAAACATTTTTAACAAAAGTTCAGTTCTGTGTGAACTGAAATGTGAGGGAAGAAATCTTTAAACACTTTTTCCATGGAAATCAATGCTGAAATTAATAGGTAAACTGCTAAGAAAAACACTTAAATAACAGTGAGACTAGACATTTCCAGTGTCTGAACTAAACCCATAGAATTCCCTGTAATAGATTCTGGTTTTACCTGGCTTTCTCTCTCCTGAAAAGGGATATGGCATCCTAATTTTCTGAGGTGGAATTTCTTCTAAAAGGCATACCTGTTACGCTATGAAGTAAGAACTAAGCATCAGCAAGATGGCAAAGCATTTCTACAGGCAACAGAGACACCAGCAGATTTTCAGCAGGTCCTAGGAAAAAAAAATGAAAAGGACCTCAGACTCTATGTCCTCATTTAGTTGCTTGACTTCTCCATTACACGGAGGAGTAAACAGGAAAGGATTATGGCTTAGGAGCAGGTTTGTTTTCCCTTTCTGACAATGGAAAGAATGAATGGAAGATCAAGGTGAGGATAAGTCTTTCTACACAGAAGAACAAGATAGGGAGAATCTAGTTTGTATACAGTATTAAAGCACTTTTTGCATGTTTAGTCAAGACCAGAAGCTACGGACTGTGTTATCTCTCATATTTATTCTGTTTGTGGATGATGATGCCTCGGTTATGTATTCAGGGGCACGGCAGATTCCTATCTCTAGCATGTTGAAAATTGTTGGTTATTCATGACACTGTTACAGGTTTTGTGCAACAAGGAAACTCCTCGGCTTGCAAGAATTTAGTGTGTTCCCAAACAGAAGTTTCTTTGTGTACAACAGTTGATGTTCCAAATGTTGCACGATGCTAATTTGAGGCCAAAGGCTTCTGTTTCATAACAAACCCTGGGTTCTGCTACTTACGACTTAGGGGAAACAAGCTCACTGAAAACTGCTGAAAGTCTCATGTTACCCTCCAGAGCTGTATTTTAGATAGACTGAGAAATAATCTGTGCAAGAGGTAACTGGGTATCTTTCTGAGCTCTTCGGTAAGTTTCATGCCTTTTACAATCAGGTCAACTCATTAAGTACAAAAGGATTTTTTAAGAGCAGATCACAAGAAAACTCAGATGTCAGTCAGCATGTTCAATTACTGATTTCAGAATTCAGTACTTCTAGTAGAGCCTCTATATTGTGCATAAATCTGTGTTGCATACAGGCACTGCATTACCTAGCGTTCTGGAGTGAGGCACAGCAGGTGTTTTCTTGTTTGCTGCTGTGCTGCCCTAGTCAAGGCAAAGTGGAGAAACATGCATTTGAAACAATAAGGTGAATATAAGGATCATAGGCAAAACGTAATTTATTAAGAGTTGGATTTCAGCCAATAATCAGGGGATAAACAGCCCTTATAAGGCATACCATGTATGCTTTAATGACTAAATAGTGAGGTTTTTCCACTTTCTATCTTATCCAAAAATAACTCAAAACCTTGATAGTGCTGGCCTTACTCAAAAGGCAAAGTCATGCCTTAACAGGGATGGTGACAGCACTTGTCCACGCTTAATTATTTCTTACACTGGTGCCTCCCACTGTCCCTGTATTTCATGCTTTGCCCTGTTCTTAGCTGCTTTCCAGAAAGCATTTCACCTCAGTGCACATGCACATTCCTCAGTACCCCATTGCCACTCTGACATTTTGCCTTGAATTTCCCAAGTTTCCTTCTCCTTTAAGCCTTGTTGGAGCCTTGGCACTCTGGGAGAGGTGTCCCCTAGGATTCTGTCAGACCAAAAGGATGTGTATGTACTCTTACCTCCTAGATTTACTTTTATTAGAAATTTGCTTTTTCTCCTCTGTATCCTTTTCTAACCAATTGCGATTCAAAGCTGTATTCCTCCTCCATGTGGCAAGTGTTTAGTAAATTCCTAAAGCTGTTTTCTTTTTCTGTTTAGAATACATTAAAAGCATAGGGTTTGGGTTTTGGTTTTTTTTTTTTTTCCTGTGAATGTGATTTTATGGCAGAGAGGAATATTTTAAAAGATATAATAGTGCACTATTTGTTGGGTGTTTTTCCTATTGAAGACTAGAGGATCCTGTGTACATGCAGGTTACACTGCCAACAACTGGTAATAATTTGAGTTTGTTTCAACCATTTGCTTCAGAATTTGTGTGCAACTAATCTCATGCGGCTTCTATAAAGCACATACTTTGCTCTGTTCTTCCCTGCATTTAGTAACATCCTCACTTTGACAATAAGGCTTGGTTTAGGAATATTCCAGAAAACTGTCCCTAATTTATAGTAGAGGCTTTAAACAAGTGTCAAATACTATCTTTATGAAATTCGGAATTAATTTCTCTTTAAATGTACATCCCTGAGGATGTACATTACAAGAGGATATTTAGATGACCTGCTTATCCCAAAGGTACTCTACTTAAAAGATGACAACGAAAGCCACTGACTTTCTTACAGCATCCTTCACTGAAAAACCTTCATAAGGGTGGTTACAGTGTGGCATCTTGACAGACAACCTAAGTGATTCACTTAGTGTGACCTTGAGGCCATGTGCATACTGATACTATTCTGGAATTATATGGAGTGCAGTCTCCTCGGCCTTTTGCTCTTGCAAGTCTAGAGGGAAAGACCTCTTCTAATCTGCTCATCACATCTTTCAGCGAAGACTCTACATTTAGGTCAGCATCTGATCACATATGTAAGGTAAGAAAGAATCTGCTTCTGTTAGGAGGTACTTCTCACTCAACTAGTGCTTCAGATCAAAGCAGTGATCCTAGCAAAGTGACCATACTAATCACTGTCGAGATGCTTAGTGCATGTTACACTCAAGGGATACATAGCTAATTCTGAGAAATAAGCCTAAGACATTCAGCTAAAGAAATGTGCTTTGAACTGTGTGACTTCTACTGTACCCAAAATCACACCATCCTGAAAACAGCCTGGTATGCATAGCGACATTTAGTTTTCTTTTCTGTGTCTCAGATTAAATCAGCATTCAAATAGGTAGGCTTGTTTAACGGCAGCAAACCAGCACCTTCCTGACAGCAATGTACGCCCTTCTGTTCTTGCAAAATTTTAAGTCCCTTCTCCGCAGCTCAGAGGTTGAAAGCAAAACCACCCAATTGTGGTCGAGTGGAAATCTAGACCAAGAGTAAATTTTACTTGGACCTCCCCAAGGTTCTGGTCATGTGATGTCTCCTGCCTTTCTTCTCTCTCCCAGTCTCTTGGGAAACAGCCGCAGCGGTAGGTATATGTGGCAGGCTATCATCTGAACTACATGTGCGTACGTACGCACATACGGAAATGGGTGTGCTCCGACGAGACGGTAACACTTCTAATTAGTTACAGATATGGAAAAGTATCTCAGGACGGGTGAAGCGGCGCCTGCCAAGTGAGGGCAGCCCAGAGAAGGACGCGTGAAGGCTGCAAGCAAGGATGTGCACTGAATTTCTTACTAATCCCACAGAGGAATGAGCAGGTAAGCTCGGGCACCCCAGCGATTTCCCGGCGGCTCGTTGCGGCGCAGCAAGGCACCGCAGGCATTTTACTCCCTCCTCGCCCCTCGGCCGGCTCCCGGGGAGGACGTCGCCTGGGGAGGTTTTGGGGCTGCTGCGGAGAGGGGCCACACAGACGGGGTGCTGCGAGGTGGGGCGCGGCGCCGCCCGGAGCCGGCCTGAGTTTCGGGAAGGGCTTCCCCGCGCCTCAGCTCCTCACAGGAGGGCGGCGGCTGGCCCGCCCCCCGCCCCGGGGCCGCCGAAGTGCCCGCCGCTCTCCCACACGTGGGAAGGGCCGCGTGGGGCGGAGACATCCTCCCCGCCCGGCGCCTCCGCCGGCTCCTGGGCGCGGCCCGTCCCGACCCGACCCGTCCCGTCCCGTCCCGTCCGCGGGCGGCCGGGCCCTGCCCGTGACGACCGGGTGCGGCGGCTCCCTCCAACCGCCAACACCTGCGCGCGGGCGGGGCGGGGCGCCGCGGGGCCCCGCCCCGTGCACCTACAGGCGGCCGCCCCGCCCCGCGCCTCCCGCCGCCACCAATCCGCACCCGCCTCCCGCCCCATTCCTACGCCGTTTGCGCAGGCAGCGCTGTTTCCGCCGCGGCTCGGAGAGCTGGCTCCCCCCGATCCTCGGGAGCCCGATGTGACCCGCCAGAGAAAATGGCGGCGGCGGCCGGGAATCGCAACTCGTCGTCGGGATTATCCTCGGGCAGCGGCGCGGAGGCGGCCGCCGCCGCCGCCTGTGGGAGCCTGAAGGGCGGCGCGGTCCTGGGGAGCGTTGCCGGGAGTGGCGGGGGGCTCCTGCGGGAGGCGGGCGGCGGCGGCTGCCGGGAGCAGCGCTCTGACTGGAGACGGAAGCAGCTGCGCAAAGTGCGGAGCGTGGAGCTGGACCGGCTGCCCGAGGCGCCCCTCTTCCTCGCCGCCGCCCCGGCCGCCTCCTCCGCCTCCTCACCGGAGCCCCCCGAGACGCTGCTGCTCCACTACCTGCCCGGGCCGCCGCGCTCCAGCCCCGCCAGCCCGGCTGCCTCCCCCAGCCGCTGCGCCGAGCTCCTGGAGCCGCTGCCGGCGGGGAGCCCGGCGGGGACTGACCCCGCCGCGGAGCGGAGGATGGAGCCGTCCCCCGCCGCGAGGTGAGGGGGCGCTGGGGGCGGGCAGGGCTCGACCCCGGGTGGCGGCGGGTGACAGCGGCGGTGGCGGGGTTGTTCCCGCGGGGAGGGCTCGGGGTGGGCTCCGGCTCCCCGTTTCCCCCCCCCCCTCCCAGCGCCCGGCCGCCGCCTGGCCGCGGCCGGCAGCGGATGCGGGGGCGGCGGGAGCTGCCCGCAGAGCGCAGGGCTGGGGCGCGGCGGCCAGCCCTCGCCCGCCGCCTTCCCCCGGGGCGCGGGGGCACCTGGTGCGTGGGTGAGGGAGCGGTGGCCGCCGGGCCGGGCTGCCCCGCCGGCCGCCCGCAGCTGTCAGCGGCGCGGGACTGCGCGGGGCCCGGGAGCCGGCGCGGAGGAGCGGGTCGGGCTGCGCGGGAGCCGAGCCGCGGGGGGTGGCGTGTGTGTTTGCGGGGGGTGCTTTTGTGTTTAACTTCTGCCGGAGTCCCGAAAGGCTTTGAAGTGTGAGTTCGGGGTGGTGGCGGGGGCCGGGGCCGGATGTGTCAGCCATTGGGTCTCGGGGCGAGCGGAGCCCGTTGACTGCCCGCTGCTCTGCGGTGCCGGGGCAGGGCGCGGGCTGCGCCGTGGTTCAGGCGGCGGCTGTGGTCCTGCTTCGGGTGCTCACCGAGCACCTGAGCGCTTCCTGCACTGTCCCGGCAGTTTGCTGCACAAAATTGAGTATTTTTTTTTTTTTTTAAGAGGACTTCTCTGAAGTCTAATTCTAATTTGCAGCGCCGTGATATTGCAGAACTGATTTCTTTAATTCTTAGTAGGAGAGGGGGGAAAGGCTTTCAAATATAAATGTCCTCTGTCTTTTTCCAAGAGAAGGTAATTTTGTGGTAGTTTAGGTGATACATTTCAGTGGTTTCATTTGGTGCCCTCGTATTTGTAGCCTGTATTTGCTTTCCGTATGTATTATTTCATAAGTCCATTTTCTTGAGGTTTTATAGAACTGCCCATATTCTGCCTGTTTGACATGTGTAGAAGTATTCAGGATGAAAGCAAACTCGTCCACGGTGAAGCAGTTTAAACACTTCAGAGCACATTTCAGCTTTAACGTGCACTTACTAGGTCTAACTAGTATGTGTGCGGGAAGGCACTGCAGTAGCAATGGTGTAATTTTGATATGAAGTTGACAATTTCATATGGATTTCTTGTAAGGTTTTATATGGTGTGAACTGTGTAGTTTAAAGACTTAGTATTAACATCCAAGGACCTATTTTAATGTTGCCTTACAGTCTGTCTGGCTAATTATTTAAACTTCCTAAGAAATCTAGTTCCAGTTTGGACACATGACTTGGGTATTCTTTTCAGTTGTGTCTTACATCAGTTAAATCTCAAGGATATTTTTTACAGGTTGGCTTATCTTGGGACTACTGCAGTAAGAACTGTTTTCTAGACCAATGTCCTGTTTATATGAATTCTCAGCAATGCAGATGGATTTTGATCTATTTCTAGGGCAGTGTAAAAATACTTGATACGGTGTGGTTGTAACAGATAAGAAATGCCTCTGTTCTTACAGAAGGATTAGTGTGAAATCTTAAGTGTTTTGGGGGGGGAATAGTGTATGACTTTTAGCGAGCAACTTATCTTTTTATGTCTCTTAGCACCATCTTTGTCTCTATCAAGTAATGAAATTATAATGTACTGTATCTCATAATATGATTGTAACTAGTTTCACGGCTTTCAAGGAAAATAAAGAATCAGTTTTGGAACATGTTTAAAACAACTCAGAGTCTCATGGTGATAGCAAGTGGGAGTTAGGCTTGATATTAGAGGTTCAGGAAGGTCAATATATGTCGCATCAATGCTGAAACACTGAGTGCACCCTTGCTAGTCAGTCCCACAGCAGCAATGACAGAGCAGCTGTGGAATTTTTTCCTTTCACATGGACAGTTTTGCTTACTTTTAAGTACCTGCATTTGGACAAGTCAGTGTTTTGAGTGTGTGTACAAGTTAAAACTCTTCTCCTAAATGCTCTCTGAGACTCGACTAGGAATGCTAACAAATCATAGAAAGTACTAAATGCCAAGTGCTTTTCTCTTTCGTATTTTAGTGAGATAGTCTACTTTGAATTTATCATAAGTACAGTTGAAAATACATGGCAACACTAATAGTGATTGTTCTTCAGAAATATCCTATAAATGCTCATGTCAAGTGTCTCAGTAATTCTGTATGTCGTGTTACCAGTAAACAGATGTTAGACAAAGTACTACTTTGTCAGGCTCTATCAAGAATCTAAAACATCTCTCTACCCTTATTGTAATATTAATTGACTTGTTCTAGCCAAAGGAGGGAGGTTAATTTGTATGTGAGTAACAGTTAGCGTATTACACATTAAATTTGTTTGTGTAGCTGTTGCCCAGAGATTTGTTAAGAGGCAAACTAAAGGGCATAATCAAAATAATGTATTATGTGGAGGTTTTCTATTCTGTTTTTAAATACAGTAGTTGTACTTTACTGTAAGGATCTACCGTTAGTTAAAAGATACTGTGCTTGCTCCAAAGTCCCCCTATCAGTCTCTTTGGTATTACAGTTACTTTCTTTTTGAATAGATTTTCTGTTTATGCTGGAAGACCTGCATGAGCCTCAGAATGAAGCTGAGAAGGGAAATTGACTCTGCTGTTAAGTCCTAAATGTAAATATTACCTTTTTTCTTTAATCTCTCAAGTATTCTGCTTATCACGGCAGTAGAGCAAATATTTTCACTAAAAGCTGTGAAAGTTGTAAGCTATCTTTTTATATCACTGTAAGAGGAGGAGGGAGTTGTTTTACTAGGAAATGCAGCTTCAACATAAAGCACTTCAGACCTCTTATCGCATATCTATACTGACAGTATATGGATTTGGTTTATATAAAAAGATCCAAAGAGTGAGTTCAGTGATAACTGTAGTATGATTTCTTGTAACTTGAGGGAAATCCATGAAGGCAAAATGGACCTCCTTCTCTGTGACCTTAACAACGTTCTTTTAAAACATTCACACCCTTTAAGTGATGTTTATTTGTGTCTGAAATTGGTGTAGGTGACTTATTACATCCCCAAGTACAGGTTTAGTTATACTGCCATAACCATGTTTTTATAAAATGAAAAGCAGGAAGTGCTGCAACTCATCTCCTCTGCATACAGTAACCATGTACTGTGTGACTTGAGTGAAAATTAAGTGTTTGAATTTGAAAATGTATATGCTAGATATGGCAGACTTGTCAGATAGTTCAGCTGCAAGACAACCTTCGTAGATATTTATACTGTATTTTCTGCAGTTGCTGTTTGATGCCTGCTAGAGACACCAAAGATACACTGCGAAACTGAAGTTTTGACTATATGCACAAGTGTACTAGTAAAAGCTCGTCAGTTTTAGCTCTGCTTATCAATTTGTAGCACCTCTGATGGCTTTAAAAGGAGGGCATGAATGCTTTAACAGACAACTGGGCTGGGCAGTGGAGTGGAAACAGAGGGAGAGCACATACAGCAAAAGCACAGCATGGCCAAGGTTTGACTTTTTTTTTTTTTAAACTGAAATGGTGATAACATTGTCTGTTTGTGTTGTCAAAATGTAGCTAAGGTAAAAAATATAGCTTATTATTGACTTTGGCTATTCTTAGCTCAGGTAAAATATAATTTTATGTGTTTTAACCAAATCTATAATGCTGGATATCTTTAACTGGCTGCTTAAATAAGCCACCAAATTTTCTGCCTCCAGTATGAGCTGGATACTACTGTGAGGGAAAACTCACTTCCTACCTCTCCCGTGCTCTGTGGCTTGAGAGTACTTTTGGAAGAGGGTCACCCTCTACCGTGTCTGATTTTTATCACTCTTAGTTATTGCAAGTGGTAGAGTTCTGCTTAAATGGTCTAATCTGGTATGGCAGTTTCTTTGTTCCTGTGCAAAGTAAATAGATTGTAACTAACTAATCTGGAGCTTTCTGTCTCACTGGATTTAGTGATACTAAAGGTTCAGTCTCCAGTGTCACTCAGTGGAGTATAAGTACTGCTCAGGGCAATACCTGTGTGCAGACGTGTAATTGTGCCTTACCCAAAGGTCAAACATGTACAGTACAAGATTTGAAGATCAGTTTTTCCTTCTGTATGATGGATTTGAACTTCATGAGATCTTTTGGTGTGCTAATGCATTTGTTGTTGTTTGAAGTTGGACTAAAGGTAACGGTGCAGCTGTGCAGAAGTTTATCCTGGTGCAGGAGAGGATGAGGTGGGAGTGGAAACAAGCGGCTGGGGGTGGGGTGACTGTGGGAATGCTTCTGTTGGCTTTCGCTGGCTTCCAGTATTGGTGAGACTTGGCTTAAGCTTGTTTAAAATAGAAATTATATGTTGCCATGTAGCTGTTCTTTAAACAAACTTGTAAAGCTAGTTTTCAGCAGCAGTGGTGATAAGAGAACAGATCTGGTTTGAGTTCTGAGTTTCTAATGCTAATCTCCGTGTTCTCGGAGGATTCTCTGCAAAGACCCAAGGGCTGTCTTATTTTACTTTTTATCAGCTCTGCTCTCACTTAAAAGTCTAGAATTACAGTTCATTCTTTTGCTTGAGGCAAAGTGGACAAAGCCTTTAAGAGGGCTTCATTACTTGTCTCTAGGTGACTAGGAGGACGTGGTTAAGTGGAAAGTTGCTTTCTTTTGCTTCCCTCCCTTTTTATCTTCTGAGTGTGTTGCCTGTAGGACCCTTCCGATTTCCTGTCTCACCACACTGCAGAACTGGAGAATCCTGCTTGGTGGTGAATAGTCTTGATTATTTTTTTCCTATAAGATATGTTTGGGGGTTTGGGATTTTTTTGTTTGTTGGTTTGTGGGCCTTTGGCTTTTTTTGTTTTGGTTGTGTTTTGGGTGGGGTTTTTTATGTTGTTTTTTGGTTGGGGATGGGCTGAAGATCAGTTTTGTTGGATCTTGACTGAAAAATGTCCTGAAAAAACAGCAGCTCTATTTACTTGATACTTAAGAGTCATTTGAAATTAGGAATTGTGTACCTTTTGTCTGGAAACTGATGAAATACTTTTCAAATTGTCTTAATGAAATCTGATAGAGCCATCACTCCCTCTCAGTTTTGCTCAGAAATGTCCAATTTTTTTGATAGTGCTCAGCATCTGATGACTAAGGATTTGAAGGTGTTTGCAGAAAGTGTTTTGTTTCTTTTTCTTTAAACTTAGAATGTCATTGAGTAGTCCTGTCTCTCCGCTATGAGATTAAACTGTAATTCAAGTCAGTATACCTTTGTTTCACATTGTCTCCATATATTTCTTTTGTGTCCCTGAAGTGTAAACTATTCATATAATTCATGGAAATATAACACAATACTGTTTGTTCTCATCTCTCTTGTCCTAATACTCTAATTTGTAGTGGAATGGCTGCTAATATACTTATTATGCTGGGTGACTTCAATTCTTCCCTAGTATTTCTCATCAATAGATTTCACACTGCTGTTGATACTGCAGCTCCTTGTAACTTACCCAGGGTCACTGTGGGAGGTGGGAGTAGAGCGCTGGAAAAATGAGTTGCGTCTGCTAGACCACACTGACATCTGACCACATCTGACATCTTGTTTTCTGAGCTCTTTTCCATCCTCTTCTTGAGGATCATCCAGTCATCTTGCTTTTGAGCAAACTGAGATGAGTCTTTGCTCAGCTGTCAGCAGTGATGATCAGATCCTTTTGTGAGCTGGTAGTTAACCCTCAAAGGTATGCAACTAATACTCCTTATTTTGGCCCGTAGATATGCATTTCATTCCACTAGTTATTTCTCTCAAATACCCTCTTACACCTTCAGGATTTTTTGTATGTCCTGTATGACTGTCATGCTTGTATCTTCAGGATTGTTCCTTTCAGATACTGAAAGGGCTTGGTGTAAATATTTGTAAGTGTTGAAGGAAAAAAATCTAATTTCTGATAATACCAAATTGAGAAACAGTTTTGTTTTTTTAAACAAATTGTCAGTGTTACCTCCCATTTTACTGCCAATAAATGCCTGCAGAATTTTATTTTAGTAATTCTTTGTATTCTTTAAAAGAGAAGCTTCAAAGCTCAGTGGATAATAGGGTCTCCCCATTACCTTCAGGTAACGCTTAACTATTCTGCATCTGGAGAGGCATACAAAATGCAAATATCTGAAATACGTGGTGAAAATTGCAGTGACCTCTGCTTTGCAGTTCATTTAGAGTTTATTGAGCTTGTCAGATTAATACAATCTAGCAGGCAAGTGTTCATTATTGTCATGGTTAAGACAATGTTCTAATTGCTTTGAATTATGACTGTCTGAATTTCTGGTTGCTGAATATGTACTTTGAAAATTCATGTGTAGTCAGTGACAGTTTTCTCAATTTTTCAATATTTTACACTTTTTTTTTTACTTCTTCCATGTTTTTAGACTTCAGAGTCGCCAGGTATGATACTAATATTCCTTTCAATTTTTTTCTCTTGTTGCGAGTTTTAACTTTACCACCAGATATATAATCAGTATATTAATGTTCCCATGAAATACATCTGAAATGTTTGTTATTTCACTGAAGTAAGTACCTCTACAGAGGCCTAGCCTGTGACTAAAGACTTGTTTGATTAATGTAAGACAATATTGCAGTTGTGACTAGCATGGAAGCTCACTGAAACAGTGCTAATGTGTTCTTAAAAATTTGGAAAAGATCTCCCATATTAAGGATCCATATTGCTTATTAATTTTATTGGATTATTCGTAGGTGATGGCTCCTATGGTTGTGTAAGGTTCTTAGGCAGTTCAGACTTGAAATGGAAATGTGAACAGCTGGTTTTTAAATGGAGTGGAGCTGGATGGAGTTTATCTTAAAACTATATTAATATGCATAAATTTATTTTTAAAAAGTTATTTCAATAATGTCTGTGTATAGTTCCAGAAAATGAGCTCTTCTGTGTATATAGAACAGACATTAATTTGTTGGGTTTTTAACCGTAAGTTCTGCAGTTATTTGTAATGAACAGCTCAATACAGGAGGTTTCCTGATCTCTACAGGCACATTGGATGCCCCAGCCTGTAGGAAGCGCCGGGGCACTGGGATTTCTATTAGGTTTTACATGATAAGTGTGGAAACTAGTTTTTCTGTACTGCCCAGCCAACACGGCCAGGGTGTTCGCTGCTTGCCCTGCAGTGGTGGCTGCTGGTTTCTGGCAAGGTCACTGTAACCAGCAGAACTAGCTTTCTCTTTGAACCTCCAAGGTTAGGGCCAGGATCTCCTGCACCGGTACGTTCTGCTCCGCACAGGCTTGTTCACACCTTGCTCAAACATTTTTCTAAAATTAACTGAGACTTCCAGTTTCTTCCCCTGACAAGAATTTGCTCTGAGTTGCAACTGCATGTTTCTTATCCGTCCCAGAGGCTCTTGGGAGGAAGAGCAGGGGTATGTGGGGAAGAAGTCTTA
Organism: Gymnogyps californianus; assembly: GCF_018139145.2. NCBI lineage: Eukaryota > Metazoa > Chordata > Aves > Accipitriformes > Cathartidae > Gymnogyps > Gymnogyps californianus. Next base: position 64,622,891 of record NC_059500.1, on the reverse strand, counting down.
AAGACATGCAGATTGTTTGTTGTATTTGTTTTAAGCTAGTGTTATAGGAAGAGGGAGGAGAAGGAGCTCACTCCCCACCCCCCGGCCTTGTGTACAAGAAGGCATGAAATGAAACTCCTTGAGCCATGCACTTTGGTGGCAGAGAGCAATGCAGATAGTCTTCAGGGTTGTCATTTTAGAAGTACATTGTGCCAAACAGACACAGAAAAGACTGGATGACTGATCTATTTGGTTTCTCTCACTGTGAAGATTGACATGCAGACTGACAGTCAGACTGCCTTTTTTGTGGGAAGAAGGCAGATAATCCCCATCAAGGAACTGAGTAATAAAATATTTTGGATTAAACTAAGACATCTTCCATCTGTGCAAAGTTGTAAGGTGCTTTCATTTAAGGATGTGTTCAGTATAGTAAACCAAGATACAGTGATACCCTCAGCAAGCTGAGTGAGGAGAAGTATTAACGATTGGCAAAGTGTTTGGCTTAGGTGAAATGGCAATTTAGAATTGCTGCCGTGGGTTACAGTGGTGTAATGCCTGACCATTGCTTTTGGCTTCTGCTGCAGGTCAGCATGCCTCCATTCAAAATGGTTAATGTTGTCACTCATTTCAGCTGTATTGTTGGTAGTGAAGGATTCAGTACAAAGAAAGCTTTTTCCTTGTATAGGTACTTCAAAGCCAGATGGGTCCGAGTGACTCTTGGGAACGGAAAACACGGGGGAAAGGGTTAGAAAGCAGCAGATCAGTAAAACAAACAAATGTGAAGTGTTTCCTTGTACCTGGGGTGCTCATCATTTCAGCCCAAAAGAATTTCTCATGACAAGCTTTTCTCTATCCACGAAAGAAGAGAAGTCAGTGTTTGCACACTGCATTCCTAAACTCTCCTACAAATTCTGTTTCTTTTCTACAGTGGAAGCTGGACTTCCCTTTCTGAATGAAAAAAAAAATGTAATTGTTGGAAGGCTTTGAGGTGAAAGCTGCCCTATGAGATGTCCTTGAGAAAGGTCTTGATGACATCTCATTCAAATGTTTACTGTCTGTACCAAATACATCACTGTCAGTAACTTTCCTTGGCTGTTGCTCTTGGGATACTCTATATAATATAAGTTTACTAATAACATCACAAACCTTTGTGAAAACTCTGGCATTTCTCAGAAAAGTACTGTCTTTAACCAAGTCTTTCCCCTATTTTCTCTAATTAATGATATTAAACTAATGAAACTGTTCAATGTTCATCTTTCTAAACTCATTTGGAGTGTAATTGTACTTGCTCTTGAAATTACGTTTTTTACATTGAAAATTTTGAAGTATAGATTAGCTCTTTAGACAATTATGTGTACAGATGGTAAGACGAACAGTGCTACTGTATCTTCAGTTTTGTCCTTTAAGCATGTGGTCCAGTTCCAGCATGTTCAGGTACAGTGGTAAACCATCTTGTCCTGGTAAATCCACTGAAGTATATAATTCCCCTTACTACCTCAGCAGAAAATTGGTATGCTCTATTGTTTGCTTGTTCTGACCTGCTCTGAGCCACACGTTTGTGGTAGTAGTTTACAGTTCTGCCACTAGTGAGGATGCCCAGCAAAGCCAAGTGGGGAAGGACAAATGCTTCGGCATTTTGGAATCAGCTATGTATGAATTTCATTCCTGTATTTTAAAATTGTCTGCAAATGGGAATATAGGTCCAGTGCCAGGGCAGGCCACTTGTAGACCCTGGGAATCAAGACTGCAGGGGAGCACAGCCAGAACTTTTAGGCTTTTGGCTTCCTTTCAGCCCACAGGTGGACTGCTGAGGAGCTAGCAAGGGGAACAAGTAGGAAATCTGCCAGCTTCCACCACGTAGGCATAGTTCCATAGGACCTTCATCAAAATGGGACTCTGACTTTTTCTGAATTGACAAATAATTATTTTTTAAAATTATTTCTTTCCAGGCAGCAGCTTAGCTGTATGCATACGTATTTCCCCTGTCTTTAAAGTACTCGCATGTGCATAAGTAGTTGAGACCTAAATAACCATAAATAGCTGGGACTTAAACAAAAATACAGGTTTTAATCATGTGAGTGAGCCTCTAGTAAAATGCTTGTGCAGTGGTGGAGCCTTGTAGTCTTTATTGGTATTCTTTGTGAGCAAGTGTTCACTCCTTTTGTATCTATCCCGTTGTGGTATTGGTGCCTTAGGCTGAAATGAAGCAAGGTTTATCACTGAGTAGGTGAAACTTCTCTAATCTGGATTTTGTTCAAAACATGAATCCCAATTCAGAGGAAAGTCAGGACCTGAATTACCACTATGCTCACCTTGGAGTTACATGTGACTCTTGCAGGGTTCCGAGTGAAGCTTCTCTGCTTGTCAACTCTGTCAAGCTAATGGCAGCAGGGCAGTGCTAGCATAAAAGCTATTGTACTCACAATGACTAGGTAAGTGCTGTGCATCTTGTGGCCCTCAGCTACATAAAACTTGGTATGGGACTCATAAGGTTAGTGAGGTGGACCATCTCTGATGCTTCAGGCAGCAGGTGCCGATAGAGCTTGGGGAAAAAGAAGGATGCAAGACCTGGTAGTGTAGTATGTGTTACAAACTGGAAGACCTCCTGGTTATAACAGAATCTCCACATATAAATGTGTGTTTTGGTTTACATATGTTTAGCAATCTTAGGTTGCTTCTGCCTACGCCATGCTGATAGTGTTTTGGTACATGCTGATTTGTGAAATATCTAAAAATGGTGAGTTTCTGTCATGACTAAAACTCCAATTCAAAGGATATAACAGTGAAAGTTGTCAAAAGTAAGAATATGATTATTTTTCCTATCTTCCTTTTTTTTTTCTTTAATATACCTAGGACATTTTTAACTATATATAGCTATACTTAAGGAGCCATAAGATTTTGAAAAAATACTCAGTTTGCTTCTTCCAGGTTATAGGGAAATAATTCATCTCTGTTCCAATTAATGTTTGTAAGGAAAAGACTACTGAACAGATTTACCCTCTCAAGTTACCATTGGTACAAAATGTACATTAAGTTTCTCTGATCGTAGAGCCAAAAGGGCTACACATCTCCCTGATTTGCACAACTAGTCAGTAGGTAAACTGGATTGGAACAAATGCCAAAAACAGATGGAGGACTGATTTATGCAACTGCAGCATTTTCAGATCTGTTAAATGTTGTGATTTGTGCAGAACAGCTCTACTGGTTATACTAGTTGGGACCAGCTGTGCTCTGTCTCCCCTCTGTGGGGAGAACAAAGCTTGTGTTATGGGGGCTGGTACCTTAAGGAGGACAGGCTCTTTTTCGCATTAAGTATTTTCAGTTAATCTCTGGGGGATAAGACATTGTCGCCTCCAGATTTCAAAACACTTTCTTGTGCAGCAAACATGATGACAAATTAATTTATGATTTGGTGGAGGCGCAAAGCAGGTCTATGGATTTCGCCCTAAAGACATTTTTAAAATATTTTTTTTGCTTGAAACAACAAATAATTAGTGCATAAGCATAAATGCAGTCAAAGTTTTCATTGTAGTTATAACTGGACAAGGTTTTGGCGTTTGTAACAGTCAGTCTGTAACCAGTCTTTCCTCAGGTTTCTTTACAGTCACTTTCAGAAAATAAAAAATACTGTGTAGAGCTTGCTCTTTTTTCCCCCTAAATTCACTTTAGAGAAATAACATCTCACTTTCTCTCCTGAAGGCCCAATGTCTGCTTCATGGCATTTCTGAGCCTTATTGTGACAGCGTCTGCATTTTGATACCTAAAAGGAAATGGGAAATGAGACAATATGGGTCTAGCACTGTTACTCCCTTTCCATGTTCAAATAAATGGCATGTTTTTATAACTGGGAGGGGATAAAGCTGGCTCTCACAAGGGAAGTGGTTAGTGAAGCTGGTTCTTACCATGGTGACTTTTGATAAGGATTTGTTGGGTTACTGTATACTTATGTGCAGTCACTAAAATAATCTATAATTACAGGATTGAAAATGTTTAACTCTTTCAGTTTAACTACATTAGTCCTTTAGAAGCTGTGAATGGGCAGTCAGAGTATAAGAATTGAGAACTATGCTATTCCATATTTGTACAGTAGCTTGCTTCTAACATTGTGTAGATCCGTGGCTGGCTGGCTAATGCTTAACGCAGGCATATTAAGCAAGTAGATGGGAAGGCTGTCTTCTGAAGGTGTTGACCTTCCCTGTCTGCAGTGTTCAAAGAGATACAGTTTGAGTCCTGTATCTGAATGTTCATGTGGTATTTGTTGTTAGAAATATGACTGAAGCTGACTATGCAAATGCCTTTAGTTTTCCAGGATAGGATTATGTGACAGTGTGTTCTTCACTGGTCCTGTGCAGTTCAGGCCAAAGTCAGCCTTGTTCCAACTCCATTTCAAAGGCACATGTTCCTTCTGACATCTGCATGGACTTGAGGCTCTGTCGCCCTAGTTACAGATTGCCTGTCAGTTTAGTGTAGCAATTAATTCAATGGGTGACATCAGTTTTCAGCTTCTAGTTCACAGCCAGGTCACTTCCAGTACCTAGTATAAGATTAACTTGTTGAGAAATGTATTTCCATAAACAGTCCATTAGTAAGACACAAGGGCATGACTTGTTTCACCCACAGGCTTTCCCTCAACTATAGTTCCACCAGTGTTTCCTGGAAACTAGTTTTTATTTCTGGTCTTTTATATATGTGATGTAGTTTCATAGTTATTTGAAAAGCACTTACACACCTGTTTAAAGAAGTGAGACTGCTTTTTCAGTAACTGTCATATTTTTGAGAGGCTGCTACTGTGATACAAGTCCTCGTGGTAAGAAGTAAAATGAGTCTGACATCTTTAGTGATCACAAATGTTTGCTTAATCTTTGAATATTGTATTAAAATTTAATAAGGAACTTATCTGTGTGTTAAAGCAAATGCTTTTTACATCCTCTTTTTTTAGACATTTGTCCTGTAAAGGTCTTTCAGAATAGCGTGTGTTTTATTGACCTTAAAATCAGCATATTGCAAATGTTTCAGTGGTGGTAGTTAAACTTGTAAGACGTCTGATCACGCATTGATTTGACATAAGATTCCTTTTGTAATCTCTTTCTATGTGGCAATGCCATTAAACTAGAGCACCTTCGAGAGTTGTAAGAGGTGTGGATTTTTCTTCCCATTTTTTTCATTCTTTCGAAGTAAAACTTACGTTGTGTAGCGAAGTAGAGAAAATGAAATTGGATTATGAATTTGTAATCAGACAAATTCTGGGATGGATTTCTTACTATGTCATGTTAACACAAGTTGTTTTTAACTAAGGTTGAAAGTCCATTCAGAGGAGTCATAACACAGCAGGGTGGTCACAAATGGGACTATAAACTAGTACAGCTGCCCTGCTGGTCAGACTGTTTGGCAATCACCTGTTTAATTTGTTGCTGCTTTATCCTTTCATATGCTGAAGCACAGCTGATGTGTAAAAGCTTTCTTGGTAGCACCTCAGGGAATTACTTCAGATTCAGTTGTTATTGATGTCCTTTGGGTGAAAGATATTTCCTCTGTAACAAGGGGGATAATTTCCCCTTTCTTAAGTTGGTTCAGTGAAACCTTGCACTCTTATTTCCCACATTTTTATGACTATTTCATTACTAGAGTAGGTATTACTGCTGCAAGTCACAGTCCTAGTTTGTGTTTTGTGTTTCTTATCTTTAAATGTGTTCCTTAAAAAAAAAAACCCGACTCTAGGTTACAACTGATTTTTATATGGATTCTGATTTTAAATCCTCAAATAGATTGTGGAAGTGTGGACAGCACACAACTTATAGAGATTTCACTTATGAGCATTTCTGCAAAAAATACCAGTGAAACTTTTGGAGGAAAACTTTATAAGGCAGATTTGACGATTTGATCCTTCCAAATAAGAATAAATGTTCTTGAAGATAATTAGCTCTTCATTTTCATTTCACTTAATTTTGAGTAAGACAGTTATAGCTGTTTGCAAATAAATGAGGTCAGTTTAAAAATTGTAGATTGGTCTAATGAGTCTAGTACAAAGAGTAAGCAACTAGTAACTTGTTTCAGAAGGAAGAAAAAAAATAAAGCCATAAAGATAGGCACACTTTTGAGCTGTGCAAGTTTAGAATTTTACAATGTGAAGATACTTTAACTTAATTGAGTGTACAGAGAATTAGAGAAATCGGTTCAAACAGAAATGAGTTGTGCTTCATCAAATCAAAAAATCGGGAAAGGATTAGGTGAGTTGGGCCTCACCTGTGCCTTAGGTACATGCTGGTACTTGAATAGGATCACAAACCCTACCAAAGCTTCTAGCTAGCAACAACTTCTTCATTTTTTTCATATCCAGTTGGATTCTCATTCATTGCAGTCTCATTTTCCTTGTGATTAGGCTTTTTTTTCAAAGTAACTGTCATATCCCTTGTTCAGTGGTTTTTTTAATATTGGAGTTTTAAAACACATTCTTGTCTTCTATTGCTGCTTTCTAGATTGATATACTTCTGTCTGAATATTCATACAACCCCCCCCAAATTACTCAAATTTCTTTTGCATTTCAATTAATAGTTCTGAATTTCTCTTGTCTGTATTTGATTTATGTGTTTTCTGGAGATGAATGCATTTTCCGTTCTTTTTTCTTTACTGTGCCCTCTTTGATTAGGATTGCTTATGCAGAAAGTGAAGGTTGGATTTTAAATACAGTTGAAATACAGAATTATTTACTTAAATGTGAAGCCTAAATTTGTAGGCTCCCCTAAATGGGAGGCTTGGCTGCTTTTTTTTTTTTTTTTTTTTTTTTTTTTAGGAAAACCGAATTGCTCCTATGGATACTTCCATATGAATTGGGAAGCTTTTGTAATGTGAAGGCAGGGAGAGGAACAATCTGGAACAGCAGTCACTGGTAGTCTTTCACCTCCTTCAGAAAGTAATGCCCTCTTTTTCTGAAGCTGGCAGTGGGAACAAATTAACAGAAGAGTAAGTTTATCAGCCGGTTTGCTCGAAGTAATGTGGTTTATTCTGACTTTTTTAGGATTGAGTGCACAATATTGAACGTTATTTGGATTATTAATTTGACGTTGGAAGTGGCTAAGAATCATCCAAGAATAATGCCAAAATTTTACTTTTCTCAAAATATATAGCTTGCTTGAGGTGCTTTTTGTTAAACGTTTTTGAAGAGAGACTAGCTGGCTTTTATCCACCAATTTGAAAACCAATAAGGTTTTTTAGGGCATCATCTTAATGGACCAGAATTTGTTGTTGCATGAAGAAACTGTAAGATGGTTTTGAAAAGAAATATGAGGTTCAGTCAATGTTAGTTTAACCTTCCCTTAGATCACTGAAATAAAATGAACTGGAAAAGCTCTGGAAACCAGATTAAGACACACTTAAAAGCACGGATTCACTTAGTGCCTTTCTTATTTTAGGGCATCATGGTGTTCAAAACTACTGGAGAATCTTCATGAGAAACTGGTAGTAAACTGAAGTAAAAACTTGCTGCAGGAAGGTATGCATTAGTTTCAGAAATTCCTGTTAAAACTGCAGTGCAGAAAGAGTATCTCAATTGGTGAGTTTAGTCCTGTGAAGTGGCTGAGCAACTCTCTTCTAGGTTAGTCCCAAAGTGAAATGGCAACACTTGAAAACGATCAGGCTTTTGGACCTTTTGTAGGGGAAAATGGTTTCTCAGCCAGCCTCAAAACTTGTAATCTGTGTTGGTAGGGATTTGTGTCTGACAGTGGGATGTGGAGAGGAAGAGAGACAGATCTTGGCTTTACTGAAACTCTGGAGCTGGTTCAGCATTGTCATTTATGGCCTATTCTTCTGGATTTGCCTTTGTTGTAAGCACGTTTCAAGTATTTTCCATTCATTGTTCTTCACTGCGCTAAACAGTAGTGTGAAAGTTAAGGAAAAAATATTTCTGTAATTAGGTTCTCTACTAGATTTTCGAGATGGGTTTCTGATTTTGGCTTTTTTCCTAAAAGCACAGACACCCAAGGAATGCTAATTTAAATAAAGCTGTTCTTGTAGGTGCAAAATTATATAGATGGCTTTCAAACATAAGATTACAAAATAAAGCACATATTTTTCCTTAATTACACCCATGTCTAGGTCTAATACTGTTGTTTAAAACCCCTTAAATTTATGAAATATTTTTGAGTAGTGTCTACTACCAAGGAGATCCTGCAAAGTACTTAGTTTTGTTATTTTCTGGGATATTTTCTTAAGGTTTTAAAATCAGAGAAATTGTAGAATTATGCAGTTTGCTTTCATTGCAGATGCACAAATCTTAACCTGCAGATTGGTATGAAATTTTCCATCAGAACCATTTACATTGCATTTCATATATGAGTTAGAAAGGTATCCTAGATACACTGGCATAAAAACACCATGCAGGATTTGCTGTGAAGTGAGAAATCTGGAAGCCACTTTTAAAGAATAATGGTTAAAAAAAAAAATGGGAAACAAATATGGAGGTTACAATTTGAACTTGTTCCACAGATTCAATTTAGTATTTACTCCTTTTTTTAACCTTTGAAATGCTTTATTCCAGATGAAAGGGGAAAAAAATTGAAGCAGATCTCTTTTGCTCCCAGATGGTGACATAGTCAATGTCAGTTGGGGAAATTTTGAACCCAGCAGAAGTAAGGATGCCTTTCAGGCCTGTCATGTAGGTTGGTTTCACAAGTGAAATATTGCCAAGTAGTGCAGTTCCAGCTTATGGGAATGAGGAATAGTGTAATAATTATGATAGTATGGCATAATTGCCTGTATCAGGAATTACTTCACAAAAATGTCTAAATAGTGTCAAAGGATCATTGTCATGTCTGATTTTCAGCACTTCCTGGAAAAACAGTGCTTCAATCTCCTGTCTCCGTTTATTTCATTGCCTATTAATAAAGCAAGGAGTTTACCAGCAAACTTGAGCATGTACCTCTGTGGCACAAGTGACATTTACGAGAAACCTGAATACATGGAATAAAGTGCAAGGAAAGAACATATAGGTTGGTTTTGTGTTGTTTTGGGTTTTTTTTTGAGGTGGGGGGAGTGCAGATATTGGAGTAATTTCTTTTAACTTTCTCTGATATTTTTTCAAGACTTTTTTGTTTGCATTTTTTTCTTCTAGATTGTGTTAATTGTTTGCGTGCTTGCTTAGATATAATTACTGGATTGATTTGTGGGGCTGCCATTAATACCAGCATAGCTCTAATGTCTTTTGATCTGATGGCAAGTTAACAGTATGTTTCAGTATTTTTTACACTAGAAGCCTTGCTTTTAATGATCAAATCAATTTGTGAAGCACTGAAAGGATATACAGTGGAATATCATCTTGTTTGCTTGTAATTGTACTAATGGGTGAATATATGAAGCCAGAAAAAAATTCAGACAAGGACTGTCCCTCCCCGACACCACCACCCCACTTCCCCAGACACTAGTGGCACTTGTGCATTGTGTTAAATTAGACATAGACATTTTTGCTTATTGTTCTCATACATTTGAATCTTACTGCACTGCATAAGGGAGAAAAACTACGGATATTTTGATTGAGTAAACTAAAATAAAAACTCCAGAGGACTAACTTGCTTCACATATTGATCATAATTTTTGTTGGCAACGCTTTCATGCATGGGCTAGATTTCATGCTGTCTTCTTAGTAAGAACATTGCTTTTAAATTAATGCTGTTACATAGATGTGAACGCTTGTCTTTGCTTATTGGGTTCTGGACTGAGGAGAGAGTATGGTATGCTGTCCTATGGATAAGAGATACCCATATCCTATGCATATGTAAGTTGTTTACTCTCTAATGCACCGTGAAACTGGAGCTGGTAAATTGCAAATGGAACAGCCAGCTGCTACTTGCATAGTAACATCTCCCAGATTAGCTAATGTTTTCTTTACTGTAGCACTTTCAACTAGATGTATTATATGCAAATAACACAAGAATTTTTTTGCTGTAAAGAGAATAATTTTATAGGAGAAATATTTGCATTTTGTGAACTGTAAAACAGCTTTCCCTAAAGAAAAAAAAGGCAGATCTGAGTTTGTTGCTCCTAGATGAACTTTTGAAAATAATGCTGTAAAAATCTTCTGAGATAAATTGCAGGTAACAAGTGCCTTGTACTTTTTTTAGCTTACCTCATGCAGCTAAATCTTTAGTGGATGGTGAGTTTGCTGTGGACTTAACGCAAAATAACCAAATGCTTACTGCAAACAACGGTTTCAGTGAGTGTATTCTGCAGTGCAAGGAAACAAAGTCCTGATCTCCGGTGAAATGCTTCCTGTTGTGTTCTTAACAGCTCTATCGTAGTAAATTGTTCATTACTGAAACAAGTAATCTAAGGAGAAGCTGAATTGCAACAGATCGTGTAGTATTGTAAAATTCAGTCCTGTGCTGATCATATCTATTGAGTTTATTTAACTATTAGGTACTTTAAATTGAGTCAACTGTGTACTATGCTATTCATAACAATTCAGTGCAAAAGTCACGTAAGACTGTTTGTCACACACACATTTCCCTTTTTATAATTGTTGAAACAAACAGCTGTATTTCTACATTGTCCAACCATTTTGGTTTTTTGAATGTAATGATCTGTAGAAAAGGAATTGTTTCATAAAAAGTGCTCGGATGTTAGAACAGCACTTGAAAATAACTTCTGTCTTCCAGATTTCTGCCTTCCATGAACTGAGTTTCACAGAGATTTTTGTGTGCTACAACAGGAGAGAGAAGGGGTTTTTTTCTTGGCCAGATAAGAGAAACTGAAAGCATTCAGCTGACTTCTGCAAACTGTTTTTTTCATTCCCCACTTCTGCAAGGGAAGGAGTCCTTATGAAGCCTTCTTTAACTTCCATTAGTAACTATCTTTGTCTTCATGCTGTGTTATGACAAATATAACTTTAATGTGTGTATTGGAGTTTCTATCCTTTTTATGTTTCAGAGCGAGCATGAGAATGCACCTTTCTTAACTAATGTCTAATCTTGTTCTGTCTAGGCCTTGGGAAGAGATTGCCTTTTTGTTGTTGATGCCTTCAGGAATTTGAGGTTGTTTTTTGGTTTTATCTTTAATTCTGCTGCCAGCTTTCCCTCATAGCTGAGGTAGCATTTTCAGTGTGCTAATGAAACACTATCAACATCTAGCTACAGTAATCTGTTACTGTCTGCCTGTTAAATGTTGAAAAAGTGACAGTTTTGATAGTTTTGCAAAGTAGGAAATTACAGACTTCTTACGCTTTGCCAGAAACTTCAATGCCTAGAGCAGGAAGAACTGCTGAGATCCCTAAGAACTTACTCCAAGATACAAACACACAGTGTTTCTGTTTTAGCTTCACAGTTTGTGAGGAAACTGATCTAACTGAACACTTTTTCTTTTTTTGATAGTTTGTAGTAATTGATAATCATCTTCTGATTTGTTTAGGTATGACTTACAAGTCATTTTTTAACAAACCATGGTGCAATCAGACCTTATTTCTAAGAATTCGTTGCTAGTATAGTTACCCCAGGGAAAGCCTTCATGAAATGGAACTTGCCTGCCTTCCTCTCCTCTTCTGGGCTGTATGTACATGATAACACTGACAGATCTGTTCGTTGAATGTTTGCTTGCATGGACAGCCTCTTTTAGAGTTTTAACATAAACCATAGTTGTACAGTTTCTCCTTCTTTCCTCACCAAAAGGTCAAGTAGGCCATTTGGGATTTTCCGTCTGCCAGTTCGATTTGAGTGAAACTTACTCATTGAATACATAAAGCATTTTATGGCAATATCAGATGTCCTAACCTAAGTATTATTTCTTTACCTCCTCATCCATTTCCCTTCCTAAAAGGGAAAGAAGTTTTAAGGAAAACTAAGGTAGTAGATTACATATATTGCTAGGAAATGCTATCTGTGTAACTCGGGGTAATATATATTGGAGTCTGCAGTTCTCTGCATTGGGAGAATTATTTAGTTTTTGTAGTTTAAATGTAGTTGTATATAATGGCATTTCTGGTGTAAGATTTTCTGAACAGTGAAACAGCAGGATTTCTTGTATCATTCTTGTGTATTAATGCTGATAGTGTGACATAATGAAGGACATGCAATGTCTTCTACCTAGAGAAGTCAAAGACCTTCTTAAGATAAACTTATTCAAAGCAAAAATAAGGAGAGCAAAGCCTGTACTTTGTGGACCAATTAGTTTTCTCAATACTCGAGAGGGTACCCTCGAGTATGCTCCTCCTTTTTGACTTATCTACAGGAGCAGATTTGATGATTACAACTTTTTTAAACTTACCGTAGCATTTTAAAAGTAAGGGGGAAGCTCAGGGTGTGTGTGGGTGTGTGTCTTTATGGGAATTCTTTTTAAGTTACTGTATTCCCAGGCCTTCAATTTTTCTGTTTTCTAACACTGGTTTTGTTCCCTGACCTGTGTCTGTACACAAAGGTGTCATGTAAATTGGAATAAACAATGTGCATTTACCTCTAACATGTATCTAACATAACATAACTTTCTGTACTACAGTTAATTTCAGCTGTCATCTTGCCTTTTTTTCCTTAGTATTGCGGTGTGCTGAGTAAACATCATTTTTGCTTTTTCCCTGAGGTCAGCTCAACTTCTTTTAAACATCTCGGGTCGTTTCACGTGACATGCCTCTGGTTTCTAGAGTGCAGTCTACATACAAACCAGCAGATGAAAGCTTAGAGCAGATCAAAAATCAGTTGGACAAATTCATGCGGAGGCATCCCCCTCTGATTCGTCCCTGAAGCCACACATTGCTGGTGCACGTGGGGAAGAATCTAGGAGGGAGACATTGCTCAGAGGTTGTTCCTGTAGTTTTACCACAGCATGCACAGGTAGTTGCTGTTTGACATAGGATACTGGGCTAGGTGGACTTCTGGTTTGGCCTTACGAAGATGCTCTTACAGGGAGGTCCTGTGGAGTGACAGACTATGCAGCTGCGAGCCTTGTGAATGCACAGGGTCTATAGTTGCCTGTAAGCTATATTCTTGCATTTGTCTGCTAGGCATACTGCCATGCTTCCTTTCTGTCCTGAAAATGCAGTGTTTTGTTCCTACCATAAACAGGAAACAAAGGAAGTAGTTATTTTTTGGGAGTAACTTCTTGAACAGAAACACAAAAAACCATAGTGTTAATTCCTTTCAGAGTGTTAAGCTTGCCAGTATATCTAATCTCATGGCGACAGGTCATAACCCCTGCTGTCTTGCTGAGTAAATTCAGGTTGAAGGAGAACAAACTTCAGATTTCGGGGGCTTTAGTTCCTACTTCTGCAGCTTCATTTTAATAATAAAACTTTCTTCATCGTATGAAACTGTAGTGTCCAGTGTGGTAAATTCCATTGCTGCATGTGGGTCGTCTTCTCTACTGGAATAAATCTGTATTACAGTGCATGTGTGCTGTGAAAATGGAAGACCTTAACTGTTATGTCTTAAAAGACTGACTGAAGCTTGTTCATCAGAAATGCCATCCTGTCTGTTTTCTGGGGAAATTGTTGCAGGACCACGTTAGGGATCGGATTGGAGATCAAATGCAGTTCAACAGTTTTCCATTTTCTCCTCTCCAGCTTCAAGTTTCAAAATGTGTGGTATTGTTTTTTGGTTGGTTTTTTTTTTTTTTTAAGTCAGATCCACATCAGTAGGGAGGAATAGAAATGAATAATCAAGGTGGGGAGTAGGAACTCCTCAAACTGACATTGCTGCTGGGAAGATGGTATATGGAACTGTTTCAACAAGTTACTTACCCAAGTTAGGATAGCTTCTGGCCCCTTCTTCCTCTGTAGTGGCATATATAGCTGTTTATTCAGAGCCTAGGTATTTAAATTACCTAATGTGTTTCTAGGCTTGTTACCACTCTAGTGCTCATGTTAGTACTTGATCTAAGAGTATTCCACCAGCAAATTCAAGATCCTACTTGCATATAAATATTTTATGGACTCTTTGCTGTTTTATTATTTTTTAAATACTCAGTGTATTTTTCATGCTTAAAAACATCTTAATCTATAAAATTTCAGTGTTTATGGCTGAGATTTAGATCTATAACCAAACTGAAAAATTTTAAGTACCTCCAGCAGCAGTAATTTGGCTTTTCTTTAATGGATATGGAATGGCAGATAGGGGAGTGGTAAGAAATGGAATTTGGATGTCTTGCTTAAGTGGGTTTGCTTTCAGATGAATATTCTGAAAAACTGTTTCAACTTTTTTGCTTTTCATTCCTTATACATTTTTGAAAGCTGCTTAGTAAACAAACAAAAACTTGCAATTTTTACTTTATCTGTGTTGTCCCATGGAATAAATTTTCAGTAATCTCTCTGAACCTCCAGTTTTGTTCAGTTTGATAACATTCCCTGGGATTCAATTCAGCTTTTTTTAAAGACTACATTATAATGCTAAAATAACTTAATATCTCTGTCACATACTGCTAGTAGATTGGAAGGTTTTAGAACTTTGTTGCAGCCTGCTGTGAGCTGATTTATGTTGCAGAAAAATGCAGTACTTCTGATTTTTCTGTTTTATGATCTAGTTCAACTCTGGCCTATAGAGTAGACTTTATGTGTCTAATATCCCTTTTGTTGTATGAGTACATCCTTTAGTTGGAATATTAAAATTGTCAGCTTTACTTGTTTTTTTGCGTTAAAATTCAACATTTCTATTTAATTGATTTAGTGTTTTCTAATGAGCTAACTAGGGAAAATGTTGCATCTTGTGTTTATGCATGGCAGGTTTTAAAAGATGAATTACACAAGGTTTTTTCTTAATAGCCTAACATTAATATTTCTTAATAAATTGAACTTTAGGAAGTTGAATTTAAAAATTGCCATCAGGAAGTAGTTATTTTGGACTGAACTGCATAGAAAACAAAGCTTTCAATTGAGGCTTCAGTTTGAAATCTGCTGCTTTCGTGTAGTAGCTAGCTCTATGCTGACAATATATCATCTCTAACTGTGCCTCTTCCCTGAAAAGGGGAGCACAGCAGTCTTCATGAGTCTAAATGCGTGTCACACACTGCTGTAACTGCATTTTCTCATTAATACTTGAACTAAATTTAAGGATGGCATTTTACAGTAGCATGGACTCCTAGTCTAACTGCCTGTTTGCACATTCCACCCAATGCTGAATTTTGTGTTGCATGCGTTGCACTGACAGTGTTAGGTGGTAAGTTGAAAACCAGTCTGCTCTAGGAAACAAGGGCTGCAATTTTGTTGTATCCCTCTAGAGCAGGTAAGTGTGGCTGTAAGCAAGACCACGTTTTCCTACCTTTTGTCATTACAGTGTTGATTGTGAATTACTTCTTTTGAAACTATCTGAAATCCAACATTGTTGGGGGGCAGCATTCAAGCCTAGTATGTAGGCAGATATAGGTAATGGGTAAAACACATCTGTGCATTAAAACAGTATTCGTGTTAAAGTTTCCATGTAGGGAGGGATACATGTGATATACTTGCAGCAGCATCCAAAGTTCTTCTGTCTTGCCTTTGAAACTTGACAGAGCTATGGAAATATTGTCCTGTACATAGGGCTTTGTGTAGCAGGCTCTCTGCTTACCATGTGTATTTTTAAAATGTTTAATGTATTGGCAGCAACAAAAATAAGATGAAGTACATTCATTTTATGATCCCTTCATAAATGAGACACTCATACCAGGGACTGACACAGTGCACGTGCTTTTCCTGTATGGCTTTAACTTGCCTCACAAGACCTTTCTTCAAAACAACAACAAAACAAAATTCCAAGAACAGTGCTAATACATGTGAAACTGAAAATCAAAGCTCTGATACTTCTTCACTTTACAAAAACAAAAGCATGCAGGGATAATTTGAATAAAATCTCTGCTATTCAGGGCTGAAGTTTCTCATGAGCTGTTTTAAATAAAATGCAAAAATATTTCCAATTCCACTGCTGCCTGAATCATACTCGCTAATTCCTAATAATGATTATTCTTGTTAATCAGGTGGTGGTGGTAGTGACAACTAGGAAGCAGAGGAATATAAGCAAAATATTTGTAATCTGGCTTTCCCTTATTTCAAATGGCTTCAGGATGGTAGCACTTGGGCATGTTATTTTTTTAGGGAGGCGTGCTGAGAAATGTAGAAAAATAGTAGTTGAGACAAGGAAGTGCTTTCAGTTGAGTATATTGTTGGCAGTGGACTTCTGTGCTAAAGATTTCAAGGGTCAAATATAAATGAATGAAATGCAGCCACATAAGTTATGCTATTAGTCTCCAAATCTGCTTAGTGATGGAAGACACCTTAAAAAAGTAGATGTTGATATTTGACTCTATTGTTTTTGTGTTCTAGAACAGGCACTCCTGAACCAGGGGCCTACACATTTCTCCAGGGTTTATAGCCTAGTTATATTTCACAGATTCTGTAAAAATAAGAAAAGCAAGGCTTTTCCGTACAAAGGTATAATTTTAAAATGAAAAATGAAGTCTGCAAATCAAGATGTTTGAGAACCATGCTATAAATTTGGGCTTGGTAACAAAGCCTTCTAAAGAAAACTTAATTCCTTGCAATTTTAATTTCAATATGGCCTTGCTTCTCAGGTGTAATAGTGAAATGTCATCTTCCAGATGGAGGATAGGAGGTTTCTCTTTTGTTTATACAACTTTCTCAAACATGTATCATGAGAAGTTTGAGAAAACTGTGGAACTTCTTTTCTTGTATGTGTAACTAAGTGATTGTTCAACCTATCAAAATGTTTTTAATTATTTTAATTTTGGCACATTGGATAAAGTTTACTTTTGTGTGTACCTTAATTTTTATTAGTAAAGTTGCTGTTATAAAAGCATTAGTACATTCTGTTTTTCTGGTCTCAGGGAAGCAGTACACTGCTTTCACTTCACTGTAAAGCTCAGATAAGCATTAATGCTTCATGATAGCCTGACCACATGTTTTATATCAGTTTTTTAAGTTAGTTCCTTTGGGTGGGGAGGCAGGAATGAAGCAAGGAAACCTTGTCATTGCTGTACATGAATACTTAGACATTGTGAACTTCATGTGGGAGCATCCCAGCATTCTTCCTTAAATTGGGAATGTTCATGAAAGGGCCTTGCTGTTATTATTTTAGATTTCTTTATGTAAGTTTATTGATAGTGTCTGAATTCCAGAGAACTGCTCTGTTAAATTTCGGACTTGATTTGTAGAGGGCAAACACAGTTGTCGACAGAAGATGGATGTTTGAGGATTGCATTGATGAGCTTACACGAGTAGTCCGGAAAAGCCTAGTGTATAGTATTGCAGAACAAACACAATCTTAGTCTTTTGGGCTATGTGGGAGAGCAATTTCAAAATCTGAAAGTACACTTGTGTGTTAATTTTTTTTTTTTCCTTTGAAGGCATGGACTTCACTGAGTGCTGCTATCTCAGCTGAAGCAATGCTTAAGGGTACTGCACAAATGGTTAATAACCACTTACTATCTATACCTTTCAGGGTCCTTTAGCGTGGATGAACTTCATGGCAATTCTTAACCGGATTTTTCTTGGTTGCTGGTTCATGGCTTAGAGTCTTTCTTGCAGTTCTGCTTTGACTATCTTAATCGAAAAGCTTGAGTGGGCCCCAGCCTTATTCTATCAGCTACCTGAAAGATGGTCTGAATAGTAGTAGATTGTATGTGATTGAAGAAAAACTGATATCACCGGTCTTAAATGGTAACTGATACCTTAACTGGTCAACAACGTACAGGAAATCAGAACCTATTAGCTTGAATGCTGACAGTCAATTTCTGATGAAGTCAGAAGTTTAAATGGACAGACAGTTTAAAAGAAGGATCTGACATCCTGCACTTGTAAAGTACTAAATACTCTATTTATTCCACCTCTGATGATTGTCAGTATTAAATATTTAAAACAAGTCCCAAATAAAGCCAAACTCAAATTTTAAGTGCATGGTTGTAATTCTGTTTAAGTTCCCTTTTTAAGGGAATGTAGTATGTGAGAGAGAGCGAGCTCTTTGTCATTGAAAACGTGTCTCCTCTGCCTGAAGTATACATATATCTCTACATTCTCATGCTCCAGATAATTATCTTACAGATATACTTGGTATGCATCCCACCAAAAATATCTTTGGTGCTTATCTTATAACCAATGCTGTTGAATACAGTTATCTCAATAAGCAAGTAAATGCTTTTTTTAATAATCATACTTGTTTTGTAGCTTCAGCAATTTAAGACTACTTCCTCTTCTAAGACAATGGTTATTTCTTTTTTGTGCTTGTGGGTTAGGATAAATGAAAAAGCTTTCTTACAAGTCACTTTAATGTGATACCTATCCATGGCAATGAAGAAAACTACTTGAGTGCTGGTGTTGATATTTTTGAAATAACTGGTTTTGAGTTTTTTCAGTTTCAATTGTTTGACTTTTTATAGTTTTTTGAACTCCCTTGTATGTCCACCAAATGTGTGTACCATGATTGCCTGTGCTTATTCCCGTTCATAAATTTCATGGTTTTCACAACTTTTTTCCTCCTTCCCTGATTCTTTTGGATCAATAAAAAGATTACATTGGTGAATTTAGCTACTCTGATTTTGTTTAACCATAGTATATGAAAGCCTGAGTTACTGTTTGTCTGGTTTTGGCTGGGACAGAGTTAACTCTCTTCTTAGTAGCTGGTACAGTGCTGTGTTTTGGATTTAGTGTGAGAATGATGTTGATAACACTCTGATGTTTTAATTGTTGCTAAGTAGTGCTTATCTTAAGCCAAGGACTTTTCAGTTTCCCATGCTCTGCCAGCAAGCAGGTGTGCAAGAAGCTGGGAGGGAGCATAGCCAGGACAGCTGACCTGAACTAGCCAAAGGGATATTCCATACCATGGAACATGATGCTCAGTATATAAACGGGTGGGAGTTGGCCGGGAGTGGTGGATCGCTGCTTGGGCATTGGTCAGCAGGAGGTGAGCAATTGCATTGTGCATCACTTGTCTTTTCTTGGGTTTTGTTTATCTTATTTTTGTTGTATTTATTTTCATTACTATTATTATTATTATATTATTATTATTAGTTAGTATTATATTCTATTTTACTTTAGTTATTAAACGTTTTTTTATCTTAACCCATGAGTTTTACCTCCCCCCCCACCCCGCCCCGTCTCCCTCATCCTCCTCCCCATCCCACTGGGAGCAAGGAGGGGGAAGCGGCTGCATGGTCCTTAGTTGCTGGCTGGGATTAAACCACAACACTGTTGTAACTCCTTCCCAGCCAAAACCCATACAGTTACCTTGGGGAGGAGATATCAATATGGAGTTATGAACTGGAATTACTCTCTTAGTTGTGCTGCTGATTAGAAAGCACAGTGAAAGATTAACTGTCCAGTTCTGGAAAATTTTCTTCCATTCCACCTCAAAGAGGTTTTTAACAGCAGTAAGAAATTGTTCGTCGTTCTGCCAAACATAGATAGAGTTGGCATGATCTAGAGTTCATTAGTTATTTTAAAATATTACTACTTATTTTCAATATATTTTGTGGCCTCAGTCCCACATGAGGTTAGAGACAGATTTGTTCCAATACCATATAAGGACGTATACCGTAATGTTTGAATAATGCAATGGTGGGAGATAGGTGAATATCTGTGTAAATTTGGGGTTGTTCCACAGTGTGGTTTATTTTGTCCTGTTGGTCACGTCTTTTAACGTTTCTGTACTTCCTTAGATACAGAACTGCTTTCAGTGTTCGAAGTGGCATGATGGCGTAATCAGTTCAGTGATAATATTTTACAAATTTACACAATCTTGATGGAAGGAGGAGATTTCTTGTAGCTGGCAATCCTGGGAATCCTAAAAAGTGCTATCCTTGAACCTAAAATTGCTGTTTAATTTCAAAAATAAATGCAAGAAATGAGAAGTAGCCAAAGCATTTTCTGGTAGACTGCTGAAAGGCAAAAGTGAAGGTACCACCCCCAGCTCCCCCGTTGCGTTTACTTCATCTGAATTCAAAATGTTATCTGATGAGTTTTTGCAGGAACTGCAGGTTTGCTTTTTTATTTTATTGTTCACTTACTACTTTCCCTGTAATAATTACTGAAGCTGTTGGTCTACAGAACTCAGGAGTGTGGTCAAAGTGGGAAGCAGGGAGCTGGCGTGTACAGCTGTACATACTGGGCACTGGTTTTAGTAAGCAGAGAGATGACAGAGTGCTTGATGGCCCACAAAACCTACTGAAGGTTGGCAGTAGTCCACTGGAAGTCAGTGTCCTAACTGAAATCTGAAGGTAATGAAGGCATCTTTATTCACTACTGGTGTCTCTTTAAACCAAGAATTTGCACTTTATGTCAAATACTGCTACTCTTTCATGAACCTGGACTTAGTAGGACCACATACATCTCACTAGATAAAAATAAATGAATTTTGCTTGTTTCATTTATTAAGGTTGTTTCACAGATAGGAAAAATTATATCCAGCTGATCCAATACCTCTTACTTCTTGCATCCTCCCTCAAATACTGTATAAATGCTTAATACTGCTTCTAGTTGCTGTTGCACAGTATGTCTTGATGAAATTAGACTATTCCTTTTCATATATTAGCATGTTTTGTGTAAGTGTAATATCTCTCTATATAATTTCATGCTCATACATCTTCCTAGATGTGTTATATAACATGTAATGTTCTTTTTATTTTTATGGTGGGGTGCCCGTGGTTTGTGAAACAATTTTTCCTAGGTGCTTGCTTACAGGAGAATATATTGTGCCTAGGAGCCTGGGAGGGAATGAATAAACTGAAACTTGAATGCAAAGCCTTTCTGATCAAATTCTGTTCACATGGAACATTGTGTCCTTCCTCAAATCACTGGTGGCAAGCTGGAGCTCTTGTAAAGTGATGCTTCTCTAGTGTTATGCTTTCACACTGCTATGTGAATGTGTTTGCAATTTTTATGTCAATTTTTAAGCAAATACTGAAGATACCCCTTTTCTTTTATCCAGGCCCATATCAAAGGAATGTGAGCTCACTGCATTTTTACTCTGACAGTATGTAATTTGTAATTAGTATCAAGAATTACATTTCTAAAGAAATATGCATTGCTATAAATTAAAAACTTAAGTACATCATTATAAGTGAGATATGAATGCAGCAAAGTTTCTAAATAAAATCTTGGTCAGGAATACACTGAGGATTATAAAAAAAAAAAAGTATATTTTTGTTAAGGAGTAGTCCATACACTTACTTGTCCTATAATTGACTTCCTTGCTTTATCACAGACCTGTTTGGTTGTTATGGAATTTTTTTTATTGCTTGCTAACTACATTATTTTTTTTATGTTACCTCACTAAATACTCCCCTCCTCATCAGACAAGACTCCTGCATTTATTTTCTCATTATACTATGGATTTTAAAGAAGCCGAAATAGGAGTTACTGACCTTTTTAGCCATATGCTTGCAGAAGTTTTGAGTGCCTTTTCCTGTCATTTTTTTGTCATGCTAGCTTGTTGTTATCTAACAAAAATAAACATTTGTAATAGTAGCTGCCATTGTTAAAGTGGGTGTAGTTACTGTATGCTTGGCCTGTGGCTAGATTAGTTGACAGATATCACCGAAAGGTCTCCTTGTTGCACAGGGAGACAGTGCTCTCCCTGTACGGCACAGAGCACTCTGTGTATGTGTGAGGGTTAAGGAACTGAAGAGCCTAAGTCTGGGTCTTCATGGCGAGAGCCAGTTCACGTGTGACTTTCTGCTTATAGAAAATATGCTGTCTGCTATGGATCTACTGTAAGTGGGTGAAGGGTTCTAATATGTTGCTATAGGGTTGTATTTCTTCACCTAGCAGTTATTCAAAATAGGCTTGCAAGGGATTTTTTAATTAGTTTCTGCGCCCAGGAAATCTTTTTATGCCAGAGCCAGAAATATATGTGGAAGTATTTAGTTCTCTTTGGCTTTTGGAGCAAAATTCAGCATATGCATGAATCTTTGCAGGACAAGGACATTTTGAATGGGTCTCTGAGTGTCAGTGAGCAAGACAGATATCTCTGCAAGCAAGGTGTAGTGCTTATTTAGTACAGCTTATTATTCCTGTATCATAAAAAATATTAATGATATTAATTCCCAGTGTAACTCAGATTGATAGATATATGGATAAGAAATATGAAAAAAGAAGAAAAACAAAGTAGAGCATAAGGTTAAAAAAGATTAGTACCAAATAACAAAACCAGACACAGACAAGATATATAAAGAAAAAAACAAATTGGGATGATTAGTATGCTAGGGTCCTGCTTCATGGCTTCTAAATGCTACTTCAGTACAACTAGTAGATGACAATAATAATTTGTTATAATTGTCAGCAGTGTACGCTAAGAAACAAATATAACCCTGGTGAGAAATAATTATTTTTATCACAGAAGCATGGCAGTCAAATCATTCTTCAGAAAAGAACAAGAGCAAACCTGTTAAACATCTTTCTGGGTCTCTGGTCTCCTTCTGCAAGGTCAGAGATTGTTGGGTTTTATAACTTTTTGAAATTAGCTTTAAATCATTTAAAAACTTACTTGTTTTGAAAAGAGTAAGTTTGGTTCTCCATTTGCCTTACATACCATTTACTGCCTAACCATCATTAAGACTTAAACACTTCAGAGTATGTTATGTTTCTTCGCTAGAAATAACACATAAGCCTTTAATTTTTTATTTGCTTTCTTACATCATTTATTTTTGTGATCATCTTTTGCTGAGAAGACTTTAAAATTCTCTTTCCAGCAGCGATCTTGGAACATTTGGCATCTGCTGATAATTCTGCTGTTTTGAACAGTGCCAGAATGGTCTAAATTCCCTTTCTCATTTATAACTCCTCCAGAAATTATTTAATAGGCTGTAGCTTTTGAAATTCCATGTAGCTCATCCTGTTCAAGTTACTTGTTTGTATGCTATCTTATTTCCACCATTATAATTGGAGGTGGAGGATGTAGTATGCATGGTTTTATCTGCTTATCCCTATTATCTTAAGCTGATTCAAAGTATAAATTTTTTTTATAAAATATCAGATGTTCTTCTCTGTTGGGGATAGGGGAGTTAAATTGTCTAAGAAACTCTTTATCCCGTGCGTTATGTGTGGAGATGTTTTACTCCGCTCTGACAGTCATCCAATATGCAATAAGCAATTTCATCTTTAAAAGTAGGACAGACACTTAACTCAAAACAGTATGAATGTTCTCATATACCAAATATATGGACACTTAAAAATAACCTGCAATGAGAACTTTGTTTTAGGACTTCTATTTTGGGTTTTATCATACTTTTAATCCCAGCTTTCTGTTAATGGCTTCAGACTTTTACATCAGCAAGGACCATATCTGTTCTGACCTGATGCTTTCTACGTTTTAGCCAATTGCATTTCACCTTATATGCCTGTTTTGGGGTATGACAGGCTTAAAGAATCTGAATCCAAAGTTCAGTTTGGTGCCTAAGAGATTAAACTGCATACTACAAGTGAAGAATTTGATTCTGTTAAAAGGAGAGTTGACTTAGGTCATGTATGACCAAGTAAAAACTTGGTCTTACACTTCAGCAAGAAATAGAAGGCTCTGGTGGGCTAACCTGGGGGAGAAAAATCCCTTTCTAACAGCTATGCTTGAGATCCTGTAACCTGGTGCAGATGAACTAATTGTGTAGTTGACTGTCAGTGAGCACTCATATTCCAGTTGTCTTCTTTTTAATGACATTACTGCTGTTCTTGAAGTAAGGCCCAGTAGTATGTTACACTGGAATGGGGACAGGACTTGTGTATTCTCTTCTTGCTATAATGCAAATTGGGCATACTGGATTCTGTTCTTTGTTGGGATGCAGAAGTTTGTCATACAGTAATAAACTTATGAATCTTTGTGTAAGCTGTATTATCACACTTCAGGTGTCCAAACACATGAAATTATGAAAATAATTAAGTTGCACAATTATTTGCACATGAGCTTTGGGTCTCATGTATCAATATAAATTACCTACTTCCTGTAATTTCTGGAAATTCTGCTCAGTAATGGCACAAACTTTTAGTTTTATAGAGATAAAATACCAGATTCCCTCTGCAAACCTTTTAGTATGAAAGTGACGGGTCTGAGAGATCATGTAATGTAACCGCTATTTTTACATATTGAAAATACCACAGTATGTGTATACCTTGATCGATCTGAGTTGGTACTGGGAGACAAAATAACAGCAGGAGGGATTAGAGAGCACTAGGAGCTTTTGTAATACTTGTTTCAGATGTCTGATAGCCTTCTTAGGAAACATGCAGAAGAGAGAAGCCCATTTCATTAGCTTTGTAGCAAGCATCTGTTGCAAACAGAAGCTGATATTTCTTGGCTTGTTTTGTAGGAGGACTCATTTTCAGTGGCTACTGAATAGTGCCAAAATCTCAAAGTATGGCTCGGTGGCTTCAGAGCAAGCAATCCAACCAATGATTTATGTATTTCAAGTAGGTGGATTTGACTTCATAGGAGCTAGAAAATCCAAGCAGGTAATTTACCTCTGTAACTTCAGACATCCATCTTTGGAGATTTGAGCCTTCATCACTGAGAGGATGATCCTTCTTGACCAGGGCCTGTGAGGTTCCACTTAAGGTGATGGCTCAGTGTGTGGAGTTAGAGCTTTGGTTGTGAATATTGTCCTGTTAGCAGTGAAATATTCTCTTCGACAAATGTACCTTTTGACATACCAGTCTTCAAGAGAGATGCTTTATAAATGACTTTACAGGGAGAGAAGATCAGGGGTGTATCAAACTGGGACTAAATAATGATTATTATCAATCTGGTAGAGGTGTAGGCTCAGTACTTCTCATTTTAGAGCCAAATAACAGAATGGGGTTTCTTTCATGTTTTCACATTCTGTACAGGTTTGTTTCCCTTTTACAGAAAAATGCTGAAAGAAATAGGATATGTTTTAGCTTCTAAAACTACTTTGATGTAAAGATGCAGTGGCTGTCACGAGATGATGTTTTCCAACGGGGGCTCTTGCGCTGCAGCCTAGGATCCCCAGGGCAGCAGAGGTTCCACAGGAATCTGCTGGGTGTTAGGTTTCTCTGTTTACATCTGGGCACCATTTATGCTTTTTCTGTATTTTTATAACATATAAATGTATTTGTAAGTTTGTTTCAAAATATACGTAGAAGATACAAGCTTATTTGAGGTAAATAGAAGGGTGTTTCTAATGCAGAATGCTTGTTAGTGATTCATCTAAATGACATAAGAAGGTGGCAATTTTTTAACGTGAGTGAAAGGCAAACAGTGGATGTATAGTACCACTCAGTATATACTCCTTGTGAGCTTCAGTGGATGGTGTGTTGGCCAAATGAAGAGAGCCTACGTTATTGTGAAGGCAAGATGATGAAAAGCTATTGGAAAAGCTGAGGCAGCTAGAAAAAAGAAATTATTATTGTTTTGCCTTTTGTGTTTGTCATGTACTTTAACAGAAGAATAGAACTTAATTTCACACTTATATAACATTTGGCTAAAATCCCTGTAACTATTTTAGGAAGCCAGATTCATTAGTCTCTATGAAGTAGTGTGTTCAATGCTGTCTTTAAGTGGCAGTTGCTGCCATTTAGTACCAGGTTGAGAAAGTTCCCTGTTAAGTTTTTCATTTTAATAGAATGTGCCATACCTGATCTTTTGCTTTGTTAGGACAGACACAAATGGTTAGATGATAGATGCCAGCAGTAGTGGATCAGGAGGAGAAGGAATGGGAGACTGATAGGAGGACAGACCATACCTTGCCCATCTTGATCCGATTTTTTTATCGATCTTGATACCATTAAAACTACTTAATGGCAAAAGAGAAACTGTGAGCACTACTGGAGCTGTTGGTGGCAAGAAGTTATCTAAAACACTGACAGCTGACCTTCTCAGCTCAGGGAGTGGCTAACTCTTTTGTCCCTGCTCCCCACACTGAGCACTGCTCCTAGCATGCCTCCAGGCCAGCTGACTAGTCCAGTGTTCTCAGGACCTGTTGAGGCTTGTGTTGCAGGTAGCTGGGTGCCCATATTCTTAATTCTTGCTTAAACGTCCCCAAAATGAGCTCTGTACATCCCATCTAAGCTCACCCCCAGTACTGATTGTCACCATACATGGCATTTGCACTGAGCAGAATATATAAATTCTCCCATATTCGTTCCTTCTCATTAAGTGCTTTTCCATCAACCCCGGGCTCCTCTTCTCACAACCTGTTGTTGTTAAATGTATTGACTGTTCTGATAGAGCTGCTGTGTGACCACTTCTGTTCATGAATGTTTTCTTTGGTCACCCATGGTTTGACCACCACAGGTATGCAAGTTACTTTTGCTAACTTGCTTCAGATAAATGTAAAAAACAAACAAACAAAAAAACCCCCAAAACGAAATTACTCAGCAGCTAATAACTTTTTTCCTCCCTATGATTGGGTATTTGGGGATATAGCAGACAGAGCTTCCCTTTTCTTGGTGAATTGACTCTTTCCTATTTCAGAACTTGCCTTTTTCCTGTTTTCCTGCTGCTAATAAAATCTGGTCCAGCGTGGCTATTGGATAAAGATGTTTGCCCAAATAAGATAGCAGAGAAGCCAAGACATCTAACTGTTTCTAAACATTGAGAAGCACAGGAAAATGAATTGGATTCAGCTTTTGTATACCATTATATGCCCTTTATAAGAAAAATACTTGCAGAGAATTAGTATTAAATTCACTGAGCTATTCAGAAATAGATCTTGCTTGTCTATTTCACAGTAGGTGGCTAAATAACATGTGTATTGCATACCTTCTTTTAAAACATTGAATCATTGATCCATAGAGAACAAGTTGTTAATAATCTAACTATTCAATTACTGTTTGCAAGTCTTCAAAATTAAGACACAGAAACAAAGGACAATGTTTTACCTTCTCTGTTGCACAAGATGTTGTAGTAGACTGTTTCCATGCAGTACATTAATCTTATTGTATTTAGTTTTATAGTTCATGAAGCAAATAATCCAAAGTGGTTAATGCAATTATTAATGTGCAGATCACTGAGCTTATGCATTAAAAGACGGTAGTCATCACACTGTTGAGCTTGCTCAGTACTTTAGAATTACCATTTAGATCCATTTCTTTGGAATTTCTTGACTAATAATACAGGAGCTATGTCTGTTGGTTTAAAACTACTAATAAAAAGAATTTAAAAGATCCTCAATGCTGCCTTGGGGGCAGGGGGGGGCAAAGTTTAAAAGTTAAAATTTGTCTGGAAAAAAAGCCTTGTATCTCTTTTGCTTGGTTCATGAAAAGCTGAAACATTTAAGAGCAAAATCCTTGCTTCCTGACGAAGCAGAGAGGTAGGCTGTTGAAAAATGTCAAGACTCCCTGGTCCAAGCTAGCATGTTCTCTGAGACTTGTTTTTTGGCTTGCTCCTTAGCTTTGCCACTGCTGTTCAAATAAAGCACCACCTGGCAGTCACTTAAGCACATTGTTACCTTGACTCATGAATAGGTTTTACTGTATGAAGATCAGAATGCTCTGTACCCTGCAGGATCAAGTCCTTGGTGGAATACGCTCTGGATTTATTTTTATTTTGTGCTGAGATACAGTGATATGGAGACTGGCAACCTAGCCATTGTCATGTAGGAAAACTTCAGCTTGCCTGGAATAGATGAGGGGGTTTGCTTTAGATTAAAAAAAAAAAACCAAAAAAACCCAAACCCTGCAGGTTCAGTGCCACAAAATGACCATGTCCTGCAGTATGCATGAGCTTTGTGCAGTCACAGGAAAAATACTTTTTCCACAGACTCAACAGTATAAGAATATTTAATAAATATTTTAGCCAAGCTTGAGTTAAAATATGAAATTTTCTTGAGCACTTCAGAAACTGTGTTCTATAAAAATACACATAATACTTAAATTCTGCAAAAAGATAACAGTGGTTTACTAAGCAAAAGCTTTCAGACTCAGTTGGTCTTTCCCACCTGCGTGGAGGAAAAGCACAAGAGTTCTTTGTGCAGGCAAGAGTAGATCAGTTTAGCTGTCACATGAGAGGAAGATAGCTGCTTCTGCTTTTTAGAGAACAAGCACAGATTGTGAAGCCTCCGCTGTTGTATTACATTGTTCATGAATTCAAGTCCACGGGCCTCTAAAAGAGTTTTTTTATATCAGTTGGGAAGTTAATCATGGTTATGTGAACAAATGAAATACTGTGTCGTTCTTTCACTGCTGGGATAGTGTTTTCTGTCTTGTGTACAAAGTATTCATGCAACTGAGATGGTTCATGTCATGGAATAACTAATATAAAAAACAGAGTAACTCTATATTTTTAACTTGCACCGACATTATTTCAGAGCTGTACTGTTCTTATGCAAAGATTTTTGTCTTTGAACTGATCTTTTTGACTGAGGGAAAAATGTAAAATTGACCCTTTTTACACAATAGTTTTTCCCCTATTTTAAACTTTTAGGCATATTCTCCATTAGGACTCTACCTGCTGCTATATCATCTTGTTTGTCATGAATTATTACTAGTTTTTTGTCTCTGTTTCTAAAAAGCAATAGTATGAATCTAGAAGTCAATGCTGGGATAAAAATAATTTTTATGTCACTTGCATTAGTTTTGAAATGAAACAAGCATTAATGCTTTTTCTCTGAAAAAAACATTCATTCTTAGGTGGATTGTGTTTCTATTTATAAACATATTTAAGTCTTTAATCTCTAGACAGTTCTGAGTGTCTGAAATCAGTTATTATCAGTAGGTTTAAATGTTGCTTGAAAGAAAATGTATTTTGTTTACAGTATCCATCTGCTTTTTACATTTCAGCACTGAACAGGAAGAGTTATTTCCTGCCTCAGAATACTTTGTTTCCTTTGTCTCTACAATGAGAGAAAAAAATAACAGGAGTAGTACTCCTGACCAGCAAAAACTTCTCATTTTTCTAAGTAGAGATTTGTGGTAAATGAACCTTAGTAATACATTGCTGATGAAGATAGGAATTGTAATTTTAACATCATCCTATTGCAATGAATGTAACAGGGAATATGTTGTAGCTCATCATACAGTACATAAATGTAGTCTTAACTGCATAGCTAAATGTTTTAGAAGCTGAAGACTGCATGCATGAAAACAGCAGTTGTAACTAAATTATTTATATGGCCTTATCTTCCACTTTAAGTTGTGATTTTATTTTTGAAAAAATTTCATTCTGACAGTTGGCTTAATCAAGCTTGCTTAATTTTAAAGACGGCTAACTTCAAGAAGATGGGTGGGGATCATGTGCTGCTGCTTAAGAATGTGGATTTCTTGGTGATTTAGCAGATAGCTCAACAGAATCAGGAAATCTTCCAGACTGTTCATATTTGTTTTTAGTGTCTGACAGTATTTTTTGCTTTTTTGTTGTTGCCAGCAATCACAAGCAACTACTTTGCTGTAGGTCAAAAAAGTACAAGCCCAGATGGATTACACTTCCATTTTACAGATACGAACTTGCTGTGAATTTTGCTGTAATTATAGCTGAGTTGAGCTTTTGAGTCATCAGTCACTCAGAAAGCAACTCTCAAGGACACTAGCCTTACTTTCATGACTTCTGTCTAGTTTAAACATACTGTTTATTAGTTTACAAGTCCTCTTTTTTTGAGGAAGAGCTCATGTATAGGAAGAGGCACTACATACATAGTTTCATGCTTGTGCATCCTATGAAGATGGGAAATTTTCACCATTAGTTTATATTCGTTTTGTAAATTGTTTTAAAATAGAGATTGCAGGCTTTGAATTACCAAGAAATGCGTGAACCATCACACTTGTAAAACCTTTGGTGAATGACATGACATATAGGGTAATTTTTGTATTGATTTAATATTTGCCAAGACCTTCCTTTTTACTGGTGTCCAATGTTACAAGCAGTACACATTTTAAAGAAACAGCCCTCAAAACAGGTGTGCTGCAAACAGCAGACTAGCAAATTAGTCCTAACTCTTAAAAGGCTTGCTGCAACCAGTTGGAAGTAACGTTTTAGCAGCTGCATTGTAAAGAGAGGGAGAATAAGATGGCACAAGGTTTAAGAATGCTGTGGTATTATACTTTAACTAAAATTAATAGTGTTTATATTTTTTTTTTCTTTGCTGTAGTCGTGACATGGAGAATAAAGAAACCCTCAGGGGGTTGCAGAAGATGGATGACCGCCCAGAAGAGCGCATGATCAGGGAGAAACTCAAGGCAACGTGTATGCCAGCCTGGAAGCATGAATGGCTGGAAAGAAGAAGCAGGAGAGGCCCTGTGGTAAGTGGCACTGAGGGAAGGGCAATATCTGCAACAGCTATTACAAATAAAAATCCCTTAAATTTCTTTCTATTAAAAACCTCTTTTTCTTAGCAATTTGCATACTTTTATTATGGTCCTCCTGTTCATTTTTTATGAGCTGTTTAACAGGAAACTGTGGCTGACTTTCTGAAATATACACATTTATTAAGCTTTAAGAAAAAGGCATATAGCTGTGCTCATGCTTTGTGTAGTATAGAATAATACTGTGACAACACTGCCCTCTAATGTCAACAACAAAAGTAGTTCCTGTTCATTAAGTAACAACTTAAGTTTGAGTGCAAAACTGCACTACAGTGCTTTGTAGTCCCTTGATTCTTAGGGTTTTCATGACTTCACTTTTCCTTAGTTTGAAAATGTTAAAGTTTTCTATGTATTGTAACAGAATTGTATGGAATTTTTGCTAGATGAAAAAACAAACTGCAATCTTACTAGAACCAGAAAAAACCAAAGCTGAATAATTCCTTCAAACAAATCTCAACTCTGCTAAACTTTGGATGCCAGAGTATTCTATTAGCCTTTTGTATAAATGGCTCAGAAGCAGTTTTAACAAATTGCGGGCAGATCAAACCTGAAACTTATTAAGCATAGTTACAATTCAGTATGATGCTGGTTAATTAATAGCCATTAGTTACCTGTAAGTGTAGTTGCTTTGGGCCATGTGACTCCCATGTTCCAATGTGACTCCAATGTACCACTTGATGGGAGTGCTAATTTAAAGCTAAGATCATCTGATGCAGTAAACAAGTGTTTGGGGACAGCTTTTCTAGAACAGAAATAAAAAGGTTCTGTTGGTAACTTTCTGTCATGAGAAAGAACATTGAAAATGCTTACAAGTGCACCAAAAAAGCAATACCTCAAAGGGTCAAATAACACAAAACAGTTCTTACTTTAAAAATTTTTAAATGCATCTTGGTTACTACATAGCTTGAAATTGTTTCCCTGCTGAGCCCACTTCCCTTGAGGTTTCTGGGTTTTTTAATGCAACTTTTGATGCTCTAGATTCTCAGTTGCTACCATTTTACATTTTAAGTGTTTCCAAGCACTAGCAGCTGGTAACCGTAACTTGTCCATGGGCACAGGAATTTGCATTCTGACCTTCCAGGAAAGAAAAAGCATTACAGTAATTGGTAGGAGGAAAAAAAAGGCTGGACTGCTTTTTATACTTCTCATTTATCCTGTTCACTTTCAAAATCAGATAGCAGTATATTTAAAAACAATAGCAACAAAGGTTTCTGAAAAGTTCAGATTTGGAATACATTAAATATGGTGAATTCTTAAAGTAAAATGAGCAGTGCTTGAATCAAGGCTGTAAATGCAGGTTTTTCTTATCTTAGGCAGTGCCTAACTGCTAGACAACAACCTCCTCATTGTCCTCTTCTCCCTGTAGCCTGCTGAAACTGAAATGCATTTCTGGGTAGTGGAATAGCTTCAGTTGGATGAGTTAAATACTTCAGTTTAAAATAGCATTTGACCTTGTGGACACAGTCCAAATCATCTGGTAGAAAGGCACTGAGTCTGTATGTCTCTTCCTCCCCATACCCTGAGCAGGGAAAGCCCCTTCCATTTTTTTGCCTAAATCGGAGACCTCTGGAACTTTCTGAGATATCTGCTCTGTTAATCTGAAGTGTTACTTGGAGCTT
This sequence comes from Gymnogyps californianus, assembly GCF_018139145.2. Taxonomy (NCBI): domain Eukaryota; kingdom Metazoa; phylum Chordata; class Aves; order Accipitriformes; family Cathartidae; genus Gymnogyps; species Gymnogyps californianus. The sequence goes on along the minus strand of NC_059500.1, from coordinate 64,591,097 downwards.
CCTTCTAGCTTTGAGTCAAGCCTCTAAGACATGAAGAAATGCAGAACTAAAATGGAATCTGCCCACTGTGACTGCTTTTAATTCGATTCTCAGGGGCCTTACTCTTCTCGTGCATTGTGTAGATCTGGGAGGCAGGCAGCTGAAAGTTGTTTTGAACTATTCCATACCTCAGTGTCAAAATTCAGTATTCATGCAACAAGGCACTGTATTAGAAGTGTATGTACTCACTCTGCTTGAGCATATGTGTCTATTCATGTAGTGCAGCACTGTGCACAGTGATTAGCTCAGATGCCAGATGTGGTGTAGCTGTTCTACTTGTATGCGAGGCAGAAAATCTGGGTGTGGTTCTTATAGGGCACAGCATGCCTTAATTTTGCTGCGTTGCCTCCAGGTTTAAAGTAATTTTTACTTTGCAACAAGCGTTGTGCTGTAGAAATAGCAACCCTAGTATTTATCAACTGATACTTACTGTATATAACAGATGGATCCAACATTATAGCTCTTAATAAGCAGACAATGCATGTAGAAAACAATTCTTCTGGCTCCTACTATCCAAATGGGGGAACTGCTGTCCTTTGAGATATCATGAATGACAATTGCAGAAGTACTTTGAGAATCAAATCAGTTGCTGCCACAACTAATGTAAGTGGCACAAATGGACAGGAAAAAAGGTTCTTGCTTTTGTGTTGCATATAGGTTAACAAGATAACTGCTATTAGATGTTAATATTAGAACCTAGGGTATATGCAAACTTCAGATGTCTGGATAATGGCTTAATTATATCATGCTAGCAAAACAAGTTTTGATGGATTTGTTTTGCTTTAGTGTAAAATGATCAATTCATAATTCTCACATATGGTTTACTTCTTGTAAGGTGGTGAAACCTATCCCCGGGAAAGGAGATGGATCAGAAATGAACAAACTCTCTCTAGAACCTCAAGCTGAAGGACAAAGCACTGCTTCTTCACCTACACAGAAAGGAAGACGTAGTCCTTCTCCTAGTAGCTCCTCTTCATCATCTTCTAGGACAGTTAAATCTGAGTCACCAGGTGTTAGAAGAAAAAGAGTATCTCCAGTGCCTGTAAGTTGCAAGTTGTGATGTAATTTTTAATTTGGCTATATTCTGCAATCTTTCGCTTATAGAGGCAATTAATCCTCTCTGTGTAGGGCAAGATGCTGATACAAAGGGGTTATGACAGGGTATCACTTGAGTGAGATACGCAGCACATATCTCATGTTACGTTTCTCGTGTGGAATTTTATTCTCTTAGGTGTGTGTTTTCTTTTTAATTCAGTCCTGCTTTCAATTCTTATTTCTAGGAAATAAATGAAGAATATAGATACTCAGTCGTGAACACATGTATGTTCTCTTAGCTTGATTTGCACGAAGAGGTGCTAGTAGTTTGGTTTCTTTCCTGTAGTTTTGTATGTCAGTTCTCCAGGCAGGTATATTCCATCGGGAATAGGATTGTTGACTGGATTAAGATTCCTGCAGAAAAGTGTTACTGGTATGCTATTTGTGATGCTCTGTTCCAGATCTGATCTTTATGTACAGATTAGGGAAGATTTAGGTATGTGCATTGTTAGAAGACTAAAATCTCTGTTGTTACATTTGAGAAGATCTGTAATAGGATGTTTTGAGCGATAGTAACTGGCTTCGTTAAAGAAGATAAAGAGTATAATGTTTTGAGCAATAGTATCTAACGGGTTTGCTTTTTATAAAAATGCTTATCCACAGTTAAGTTTCAGTTGACTTGTCTACAACTTCACAGTGCAATTAGAGTAAGAATAACATCTAATGCTTTTATTGTCCCATTGCTCTAAACAAGGTTTCCAAAAATCAATTAAAATGTGTACTGCCGTTCCCCTGAATTAGGGACGAATATCACAAGTTACAGCACTGCAGCACAGCTCCTTTCCTCTTTACAAGAGAAATTGAAAGGTTAAAAAAAAAAAAAAAAAAAAAACAAAAACCAAACCAAAACCACAACAACCCACCATACTATCTAATTTAGCCTTTGATCCATTTTTACTTGATTGGTTTTCTTTGTTTTATATTAGACTTTCACAGGAAAAACCTTAGAAGTTCAGGCTATCTTTTACTTAACTGATGGACAGTGAGTCAATTATAACCTGCATCATAACGTGAAATTCAAAGTGGATATACATCAAAGCAGAAGATTCAAAATTGGACAGAGCTATTAATGCATCTTATAATGTTAGAAATGTGAAGAATTTAAATGAAGACAATTTTAATAAAAGGTTTGGGCCATTGAATTTTTGATCATGGGGAAACAAAACAAAAAAAACCATCCTAAGCTGAAAGTTGCTTTAATTGTGCAAGGGAGAGGAAGGTGTATCCTTTTTCCTTTTCTTTGGAATTTCTTAAACTTTTGTTCTTCATTGACCGTATATTCCCTTTTGTAAACTGTAGTCATAGGATTTCTTCATTTATGAAATATTAGTGCTATAACCTTATATAATAATTACCTGTATTGAGTCACAAGACTATGATTATCTTCTGATGGAATTATACTTGCTAATTCAGTAGTAATATGGTAAGGCAACCAATGAAGACTTGAAAATAGAAGCAATTTAAAAGACTCCTTTTCTGTCATAATGTCAAACAAAATTTCAGTTTTTCTTCTGCCCTCGAGTTCTGGGCATGGAAGAAAAGTAATCCTTTTAGACTATGTGACTTTAGGTTGCAGTAGTTTCAGGTTTTGAGGACTCTCTTATTCTATGTCATTTGGAGGGGGGCGGGGCGCAGAAAAAACCCAACACCTAATTAAACTTACTGTTGTCCTGGAAATGCTTATGATGGAACCATTTATGTAGTTTCAGAGTGGACGAATAACACCACCTCGGCGAGCCCCATCTCCAGATGGCTTCTCTCCATACAGCCCTGAGGAAACAAATCGTCGTGTCAACAAAGTTATGCGAGCCAGGCTGTACTTGCTGCAGCAGATAGGACCCAACTCTTTCTTAATTGGAGGAGACAGCCCTGATAATAAATACAGAGTGTTTATTGGGCCTCAGGTAGAGAACGTTTTTGTGTTGTCTTTAGCTTTTATTAATTTATAGTTGATCTTGGAAAACTGTTCAAAACCAAATTAGATCAAGTTAGTTGCCAACCCGTGATAACGGTTCTGTAAAGTAACATTTAAAAGTTGTAATCTGTGCTCATGTAATATAATGATCAGCTTGAATTTTGTCAAATATGTAGCAAGTATATTAGTTTTGTCTCAAGTTTCTCTTTAAAAAAAAAAGGGGGGAAAAAAGACTCTAGTTTGGAAGTAATTACTATTGTCCTGTCTTTCTCATTCCTAGAAGTGGCTCTGAATTGTATATCTTAAGTATTTTTGGCTAAAATTTGGCCACTTCATTTTCCTAGTTTCTCACTCTGAAACGCTTTATTTCCTCTATTCGTGGGATATATAAAAATGGCAAGCACATAACATAATTCCTTTAATGGTGGGATAATTTCATTAATACCAATAGTGAGGTCCTTTTCATAGACTTTGATAGTACTAATGTGATTCTGCACTGGGGAACATCTAGGTTTTTGAGTATACAGAAGCATCTCATTTAAGTTTGATTGCTGTCATGTTATGGACATACGATGATTATATGCATAAATTCCTTCTAGTACAAAGTGTACAAATAGCTTCAGATGATTTTAAAAAAATTGGGAAAAAAGTCAATTGAAAACTGGTGTAATAATTGTCTGCTTTTCCCTATATATTCCTGAATAATATTTGGAGAATTCACGTTTTCTGTGAGGCCATTTAAGAAGATATTTATGCCTATATGTGAAATATTTTGCATAAACTACTTTTGGCGGGGGGGTAGTACATGTTCTATGATGCACTTAAATTTGAAAAAATTACGTATGTAGTTATCAATTCAGTAGAGCGTTAGCATATACTTTTCTTTGCAGACTTGTAGCTGTGGCCGTGGGACATTTTGTATTCATCTGCTGTTTGTTATGCTGCGAGTGTTCCAGCTTGAACCCTCAGACCCAATGCTCTGGAGAAAGACACTGAAGAACTTTGAGGTAATTGATTTCTAATAGATCTAATGGCAGATCTAAAATACACTCCAGGTAAAAGTCTTTAGGACATTATCTTAAAAATGCTGAAAACTGTTGCTTTTTAAAGCAACAAGGATATATGTTTTTAATTATATCTTTAATTCAGTCTCAAGAGCTCTGTAAGTAGAAAAAAAATCGCTGCAAATAAAAGACAACTAAAAAAAAAGGTAGAGAGCTGTAGTTTACTGAGTGATTCCAATCTTGCATTTTCTACTCACAAATTTGTATATGTCTCACTGATTAGCTGAAAGGTAAACAGAGCGAGGGTCTTCAGCAGTAATTGTGTATATATTTAAAGCTGTTCTTTATTTTTAATAAGCAAATAAGTTTTTGTTGTAAAGTGTTTCTTATTCTGTTGTATGTGTTGTATCTGTTTATTAGTAAGACTTCTGAAATTCCTGCTGCTGCTGCTACTGCTAATGCATTATTGTGAAGGTGAATAGATCTTTTTTTAGCAGTAGTTAAGCTTCAGTAATATTACTTTTAATTACAAGCTGTTTGTAGCATAAATACGTCTGTTGCTATCTTTTTCTGATGTTAGGTTGAGAGTTTGTTCCAGAAATATCACAGTAGGCGTAGCTCAAGGATCAAAGCTCCATCTCGTAACACCATCCAGAAGTTTGTCTCACGCATGTCAAATTCTCATACATTGTCATCATCTAGTACTTCTACATCTAGTTCAGAAAACAGGTTAGTATTTTTCTAAAGGAATTAAAACCTTTATTCTGGAGTTTTCTTCTAATTTTGGAGGTTTAGAATCACCTACATCCTTTTTGTTCAAAGCTGCTTTCATTTCAAGCCACGTTAAGTCTCTTTATTTGCAAACAATTGAGTCAGGCATACATTAGTCACCGCTGGTACCAAGTGGGCATATTTGCTTTATAACTTCTGTTTGAAAAATGTTAAGTAGAGTTGTGAAAAGAATTTTTTTGACTGTTTATGAAATATAACTTTTGAAATGTAAGTGCAAGACTGAAGCATCTATTAACTTTGGAAACCTATTTGCGTGCATTTGTTCAAATACAGCACTTGTGCAAATGTTGACAAATGAAGAAACATGATTTTTCTTTTTCTCTCATACTACTTTGGAGAAATACTTGTGCCTATGACAATATATTGAAAAATTCTTGGGTAAATGCACTCTGTGTAAACATATATGAAATATATATGTAAAAACATAAGTAAGCATATATTTAAAAAACACTTCATGTAAAATGGGTGATTAAATTATTTTAAGGGAGCTATTAAACTATTATGATTTTTATAGTTCATACAATATTAAATGATGCCTTATTTATCAATGTTAAGTGATGCTTGCTTCTTTGACCCCCCCCCCGACTTCTACTACTTGAGTGCTTTTGCATGTTTTCCTTGATTTTTGAAAAGATGTTGGTTAATTTTTTAAACAAGTGATTTGTGCATGCGTTAGAGGATGTCTAGTCCACCCACTAGAGAGGTCAAACCGCAGAAGGCAACTTAAACTGAGGCTTTCTTTTGTGTAAAGTGAAACCTAACTTAAGGAGTACCTTGGTAAGTTACTTTGTGATAATAAGCATATAGTTAGATGAATATATTCAGACAGGCTTATAATTCTGATGTACAGATTGACACCTTAATTTCCCACCATCTTTTATTTATTTTTCCAAATTGCCAAATTGTGTCCCTGTAAATAAATTGCATAAACAAAGCAGTTAAATACATCATTTGCTCTGGAACTACTTATCTGGCAAGCTAGTTCCTTTAAGGTAGATACCTTGTGTAAGAAAATATTTTTTTTCATAGAATTGGCTTCACTGGATTGTGAATTTCACTGCATTAGTTATCACTTTTTACAGGATGAAAGATTTTTCAGTTGCTTGCCAATACACCTGATGATTAGTTCCTAGCATTACTGGTTCAATGAGATAAGTCGCTGTCTTGTGCGAGTCTAATCTTGCATGATATAAGTATTGGAGAACACTGAGCATCAGATTCATTTGAGATAAAAGTTTACTCAGTTCTGATAATTACTGAGACTTGCAATTATTTTTGGTTTACTACTAATTCTTCAAAAATAAGTTTTAAATTAATACTTGTGTTTCTATATGTGCTGTGGAAATGAGTTTTTCACTGTAAGCTTATTTTTGTGGATTTTTCGAGGAAAAAAATAGTGTCAACGATTTGCAAGGAAGTAGAAGTGAATATATGTGTATAGAAATAATGTATATACAAATTAATTTTATTTTTAAAATATATTGTTGGTGAACAAGTACAGGATTCCTGCAAACTTTTAGACATACACCATCTATAAGTTAAATTTTTGCTATGAATAGTAAGAGTTTTGCACATTTAAACAATATTACAGAAGATTAAAATCTGTGTTTTTTCACTGTGTGTTGTTTAAGTTCAGAATAATTTTTCTGGTGAAATCTCTGGTTATATCCATTTAAAAATTAAGGTGGGGGTAAATAAAATGGAAGCAACATGTAAAACAGGGAAAACGTTTTTTTAAAAATCTACATGTGACATGTAGGTATGTTAGTGTTCAGATGAATCTATTGCATCTGTTTCTGTTAGTGGCAGAAAAATTTTCAGTGGCTGTTATCTTCTGTTATTTTTTTGAGTTTTATGTATGTTCATCAAATAGAATTTACAGCTTCCTGTAATGGGCTAAAGACTACCTTGTGACTCAATACTCTGGAAGGAGTGTGATGGAGAAAAATGTGGGTAGCTTTCAAAATATAAAAATTTCTTAGTTTTTCAAAACCAAATAAGTAAAAAAGCAAAGGTGGTGTTGTTTAAAGAAGCTTTAGGGGAAAAAAAATGTAAGTGCCCAAGGCTGGGCCTTTCAATCTCTAATTGGTATCTGACCTAGTTTGAAAAGATGTCATGTGTTTTGTGACTTTCCCTTTCATTTCAACAAAGTGTTGTCTGTACTCAGTGCTTCTAAAAATTCAGTTGCTTACTTATTCAGACCAAGGTTTAGGAGAATGATTCATGAATAGCCTATAGTTATTCAGAAGTGACTGTTCCAAACTGGAAGTTAATCTTTTTTCACTATTAAAGCCTGTTCTGAATTCTGATATGCCACTTCTACAACCACAAATGTCTATTTTTATAGTATGAAGGATGAAGAAGAACAGATGTGCCCCATTTGTTTGTTAGGCATGCTGGATGAAGAGAGCCTAACTGTGTGTGAAGATGGCTGCAGGAACAAATTACACCACCACTGCATGTCAATATGTACGTTGTCATCTTTGTCTTGTTAAGTTCTTGTGACTCTAAATATGCAAAAGTATTATAACTTAGTGGTTTTGTTGGGTTTTTTGTTTATTTTAAAAGTGAAAAAACAGAAGCTTGCTCTTAAGTGATGACTGGTAGCTCTTTGAGAGTTTGGTATCATTTGGGTACTATTGATATGCCTTATTTTATCAGTTATTCACAAATCAAGTTTTTGATTTGGTGCTTTGAGAAAGAAGTTAACTGCAGGGCTAGAGGTTGGAGCCTCTTTTACCTGAGTGAAAAGATTATGTCCAATTAGAGCAAGGTTAGGAACAGACTTTTAGTCCCCTGTGACTTGTCATTAGAATGCATGAGTGTCATCTACTATCAGCTAGGATTATATAGTGAAGTACAGAGTATGCTTACATACTACGTTAAAAAGTATATAAATAGTTACAGTTTGCTTTAACAAATAAAATTCCATCTCCCGTATTTTAATACTTTTGAAAAAGTATTGCTTATGTTTGAGGTACAAAAGGAACTGCATTTCAGTTCATAACTTCTAATATTAATTGTAGTGCTAAATTGAAGCATTTCTGCATGCCAAAAATGTTTAAATGCCCATATTTATCAGGCTGCTGCAAATGGCTCAGTTCAGAAGAGTTTATCCTGAAACTAACATTCTTCAGTAAGACTTAGAAATAGTAATGCCATCTTCCGGTTTTATACACTGTAAAACCGAAGTACGTATTATCCTGTTGCTGTGTTCCAGGGGCAGAAGAATGCAGAAGAAACAGAGAGCCACTTATCTGTCCTCTTTGTAGATCTAAATGGAGATCTCATGATTTCTATAGGTAAGGATTCAGTCTGTGTATAACAAACTATATGTTTCTGGATCCTTAGTTGATGTTCCTAAATATGCTGAAGTGTTTATTTCAGTAAATGTTTCATTTGTTAATCCACATTATTTGTTGTTAATCTGTAGTCATGAATTGCCAAGCCCTGTGGATTCTTCTGTTCTCCGTGTGGTTCAGCAACAAACTCAGCAGCAATCTACAGCTGGATCACAGAGAAGAACCCAAGATAGCAACTTTAACCTTACTCATTATGGAGTCCAGCAGATCCCTTCTGCCTATAAAGATTTAGCTGAGCCATGGATTCAGGTAATTTTACTTTGTAAAAGACGCTTCAAATGTGAAAACTGATTTTGAACTGTTTTGCTAGATTTGTCAGATCAACAATTCAAAAACTTATTTTGAATCCCATCAGCTTTATGGTTGATTATTACTGGAAAGAATTATATTCAACTTGCATCAGAAGAGAAGGTTTTCCAGTCCTGTTTGAACTGGGGTTTCAGTTCTGGACTTCATCTCAGGCCTCATGTTAAAGGTCCATGTAATAAAATGTAGTGTTCTTAACTCTAGTTTTGGTTGTGCAAGTGTCACATAAATACAAAGCTGGCACTTATTGTTACCCAAGTTGTGTTGCAGGAGCTAAATGACCTAAATAACCTCTGAAGTCTAGACGTGGGTTCAAATGAGCAGGGATCACACACTTAAAAGTGGGAGAACTTGTATTGCCTATGTTTCTGCTGTAATTCTTGTCTGGTATAGCCAGACCTTGGTTTTAGAGTTGTTTATATCAATGTCTAGAAACAAACTCCATGCTGAATAACTGAAATTCAAAGTGAATGAAACCATCCTTACAGTCATCCTCTCACTTCTATTAACAGAGTTTTTGGAGTACCAATGACTTATTTATGATGTTTCATTTCTATCACAGAATCTTTTTTAAGACACTGTACCTTCTGACACATTTTTGCTGTCAGACTTCTTAAGGTGATTTTTCATCCGAAACATTTCTTTGCTCTTTTTGATTGCTCTTCTTAGGTACTTAAGTTGGACTATTATTCAGTTTTACTCCTGTAACATTGCTTTTTTCCTTGGCAGGTATTTGGAATGGAGTTAGTTGGCTGCTTGTTTTCTCGAAACTGGAATATACGAGAGATGGCACTTAGACGTCTTTCCCATGATGTTAGTGGTGCTCTATTACTGGCTAATGGTGAAAGCACTGGAAATTCTGGAAGTAGCAATGGAAACAACACAAGTGCTGGAGCTCTGGGAGCAACTAGTGGGTCATCTCAGACCAGTATCTCAGGAGATGTAGTGGTGGAATCCTGCTGCAGTGTGCTGTCCATGGTCTGTGCTGACCCTGTCTACAAAGTGTATGTTGCTGCTTTAGTAAGTAGTTGTTTACTCTTTTTATTCTAGTAATTTCGAAGTTACTTCATTTTTGAAGGGGAGGGAAAGGGAGGAGATAATGAAGTCAGGAATCCTAGTAATTGTTGTTGAGCACCACTGATGACTTAACTTCTAACCGTCATCTGAAAGCAGGATGAACAGAATCCTCAGCAAGAGTGAAAGGGCATGACTCCACTAACCAGATACAAGGAAATGCTTGCTACAGTGCTAAGTATTAACAGTAACTGTATGACTAGGTTCTTTCCAATCTCAAAGAATACATGACTAATTCTAACAGTGAATATGTAGTAAACTATTTATCCTTTGAACATTTCACTGATATTTTGAATGCAGTTTATATAAAACTATTTACAACTCTTTAAAAAAAAAATTAAAAATTGTGTGGCTAATTTGATTTCATATGTATTGCTTTTTTCCTTTCTCTTAGAAAACTTTAAGAGCCATGCTGGTATATACTCCCTGTCATACTTTGGCAGAGAGAACTAAACTACAGCGACTTCTCAAGCCAGTTGTAGAGACGATATTAGTTAAATGTGCAGATGCCAACAGGTATGGTGTCTCATGAACTTCAAATTCATTTTGGATTGTTACTGAAATGTCTTGAAGCTTCATTTGTTGCTATTTATGTGGAACTAGGAGACCATTTATAGTTGGTGGTGAAATAAAATGTGTGGATCATAAGTATAAATAGATCGTGGTTTTGTTAAAGTCTAATTGCTACCAACAAAATTCTGGCTTGAAAGATGTAAGTTTTGAAGCCACCTGATTGTATTTTTCCCACACAGATCTTAAACGATACTTTGCTTTCATAAGGCCTTTTTTCCCCCATTAAAATAAAGGAACATGTTAGGTGCAGTCATCAATCATCCCCTTCATCTCAGTTGATATTGCTTTGGTCTAATTCTCATGACTCACCTTTAAGTAGCCAGGAAGTACCAATCATATGTTTCCTCCTCCAACAAAAGCTGTTGTACATCTGTGCCATGAAGTGTTAACATAACACTTCTACTTTTTATTTCACAGTGTAATGTTAGGAGATGGCTATTCTGAGTGAATGCCTCTGGCATTTCTGGCTTGAGTAGGCCTTGTCTTCCTCTCCCAAGCTACCCTATTTGTTCTGCCAGACCAACCATTTCTTCACCTGTACTGTAAACTAGATGCAGAAGTCCACTAGCTTGATTTTTGTCTCTTTAGTTCCTAAGCAGCATTTCTTCTGAAACTGCAGCTAGAGATGCCCTGGCAATAGTCTAGCAATAGAATATCTAGACTTAAAGGAGTAAGTGAAATAGAACTGTTCCTTGTATTGCTGGATTCCTCGATTTGGCCTGGTTTTACAAGAGGATGAGGTCCTACTTGGGTTTTTGTTTATTTATTAGTGATAGACATTGCATTTCTGGAAGTATCCTCGTAAAAAATATCACAACTATTGGTAGCTTACAGATAGCGGTTTATGGAAATGTATTGGAATAAAGTGATGTGAAATCATTTTCCACGCACAATTCCAAGCTAATGATTATTTAAATATAATGATTAGAATGTTTTTCCTTGAAAGCATCTGCTAAAAGAGTTATTTTTTGGTTTTAATTTCTTATAGTCGAACAAGTCAACTTTCAGTCTCAACGCTATTGGAGATGTGTAAAGGCCAAGCGGGTGAGCTGGCAGTTGGGAGAGAAATACTTAAATCTGGTAATAACAGCTCTTCATATGTAATTGAATAGAATTACAAGCAAATATACTGAAGTCTTTTAAATTTAAGACAGCATTTATCCAATATCAGCATGGCAAAGAGAACAGTATTTCTCTCAGCAGTTTGGAAGGGGGGTAATTTGGGCACACAATGTGTATTTCTGTATGATACAGTTCTGATCTTTGTTTAGATCAGAATTTAGGTTGTGAACATATCTAATCCTTATTTTATCAACTTTTTTATAGGGTCCATTGGTATTGGTGGTGTTGATTATGTCTTAAATTGTATTCTCGGAACCCAAACCGAATCTAGCAACTGGCAAGCGCTACTGGGGCGACTTTGTCTAATAGACAGACTTCTGTTGGAATTTCCTGGTGAATTTTATCCCCACATTGTCTGTGGAGACGTTTTACAGACTGATACTGTAGTAGACAGGTACTTGCTTACACTATGTGACTATTACTCTTCGTAGTTGAATGTGTTGTTCGTGATTTCTTCAAAAAAATAGTTCTAATTCCTGTAAACAAGTAGTATATATTTATATGCAAAAGTGCACTTACTCTACAGAGTAAATGCTTGCCTTTTTTTTTTTTTTTTAAAACTTCTGACCTGTGAATCAATTTTGAAGCACCAGTGCAGCAATAAGTCTCCTTTCTACTGCAGAACTGACGGCTAAATACATTATCTTGAAATGGCTTTCTTGGTGCTAGTTAACTAGAGCATATCAGTGTATAAAACACCTCTTTTCTTTTTTTAGGTATAAGAAACTTCTCTCCCTCTTAACTTTCGCCTTGCAGTCAATTGACAATTCCCACTCAATGGTTGGTAAACTATCGCGGAGAGTATTTTTGAGTGCAGCAAGAATGGTGGCAAGAGTGCCCCATGTTTTTATAAAGCTGTTAGAAATGTTGAGTGTGACGAGCTCAACTCATTATGCAAGGATGCGTCGACGTCTGATGGCAATAGCAGATGAAATGGAAATTGCAGAAGCCATCCAGCTAGGCATGGAAGAAATGCACTCTGGGGAATGTCAACATGAAGACTTTTTGCAGCTACCTGTACCAGATAACTCTCCAGAAGCTACAGAAAGTAATACTCCTAACAATACTGTCCAGTTATCAGGGAAAAGTGGGAAAGGTTTAAGTGATAAAAAACTGAGTGCCAGTCCAGAGGACATTTCTGAGACGCTGGCTGGCCTTGCTGTGGGACTTCCTGTTTCATCAGTAACCACTGAGCAACCAAAGCCAGCCATTCAAACAAAAGGAAAACCCCACAGTCAGTGTTTGAACTCTTCTCCCTCATCCAGTCATTCCCAGTCACTATTCCCAACGCTTCTGTCTCCTTCAAACCCATCTGTACCAGCTGGCACTGTAACAGATGTCTCTAAACTCAGACCTCAGGGATTCATTCCCTGCAAAATCCCCTCACCTTCTCCTCAAACACAGCGGAAACTTTCTCTCCAGTTTCAGAGAAACTGTTCTGAAAATAAAGAACCAGAGAAACTTTCTCCAGTTTTTACCCAAGCCAGGCCATTGTCATCCAGTCACATACACAGGCCAAAGCCATCACGACCCACCCCAAGTGATGTGAACAAGCAGGGAGAAACCTTAAAAAACAGTATGACACTTGACTTGAATGATATTTCACAGTGTGATGGCAATAGTAGTAGTAGTAGCAGTGCAGTTATACCAAGTGAAGAGACAGTGTTCACACCAGTAGATGAAAAATGTCGATTGGATGTTAATGCAGAGCTCAATTCCAGCATTGAGGACCTACTTGAGGCCTCCATGCCAACGAGTGATGGCACAGTTACATTCAAGTCTGAAGTTGCAGTCCTTTCTCCTGAGCGGGCAGAAAATGATGATACTTACAAAGACGATGTAAATCATAATCAAAAATGCAAGGAAAAGATGGAAGCTGAAGAGGAGGAAGCTTTAGCGATTGCTATGGCAATGTCAGCATCTCAAGATGCCCTGCCAATAATTCCCCAACTACAGGTCGAAAATGGTGAAGACATCATAATCATTCAGCAGGATGTAAGTATACATATGGGAATTTAGCATAAGTCTCAATTGAGGTTCACTGAATTTATAAAGCAGTGCTGTTATATTTCCAAAGTTATATAAAACACAAAGGTACTCAATACCCTCTCCTAGGAGTTGGATTACAAACAGTCTGCCAGTTGAGGGTGCTAACAGAATCCTTCCATGGTTATTAACAAGTTTAGAGAGGGTATTTGGAAGAGAAACATCATGTCATGTACCAACTTTTAAAATGGCCAAGAAGGAAGTGTAAAAGTGGGGAAACCAGGAAATGGGAACAAAGTTTTGAAGTAGGAGTAGAATTGTACTGAGTCTTAATGCTGATTTACTTTGAAGGCAATTGTACAAAACCAGGCTAGTTTCTGAAAGAAAAGGCAGAGTTGGAAGAGATCATCTTGTTGGCACATCTTGAGAGAGATGTGAGATACTTTAGAAGTCAGAAGAAAGATATTTGTTTGCAAGTAGACAAAAGCACAAGAAATAAAAATAGAGAAAGGAGTATTTTATTTGCGATCCTTTACATGAGATAACGTGAAGCATAAAATGGGAGAAATAAAGTAGAAAACAACATGATTTTGGCTGCGTTTACTACAGGTGCTAACTAAAACCTTAACTAGACGTGAGATCAGGAATAGAAAAAAGCCTTGCTCTTATTTCTGTCCTTAAATCTTGCCTTTCACCTTCAAGTAGTAACATAGAGGAGGCTCTCTGTTCTTACATACAGCAGGAGTACGTGGATTGCGGAATACACTGGTGTTCTGGTCTCAGCTGAAACATGTATAACTTGCAGTACAAAGAACTGTAAGGGAGAGGAGAGGCATATAAGCTTGGATATTTCATAACCTTCCAGAATGTCTACATTTTAGATGCATGCTGGTAAACATAGAATTGATTTGGAATTTAATTTGCAGACACCAGAAACCCTGCCTGGACATACCAAAGCAAAACACCATTACAGAGAAGATGCAGAATGGCTTAAAGGTCAGCAAATTGGTCTTGGAGCTTTCTCTTCCTGTTACCAAGCTCAAGATGTAGGAACAGGAACATTAATGGCTGTAAAACAGGTAAATACTTCAAAACTTTACTTTCTTGAATATGTTGTGCTGTTCTTCAATATTTCTTTGGAATATTAAAAGCTCTCTGCTCTCACAGACTTCCTGTGTTCCTTGCTTTCTCTGCTCCCTGTCATGTGTTCTTACATAATACATAATAAAAAGTCTTTATGTGCATGGTATTAACGTAATATTTTCAGTTTTTTTCACTTCTCCTTAAAGTGAAAAAAAAAAACCCTGTACTTGTTTTATACGCCCACTTTCTTAGTTCTTCAAATGCATTTTTACTTTTATCAAGTTCATAAATCAGTGACAGAGTTAGGAATGGAGCCCAGATCTCTTGATTCCAAATTACTACCCTATTTGCAAGGTAGCTATTAAAAGTAGTTTCCCCTTACTTGTCAAGACTTTTTTTCCTAAAACAGTTTAAGTAGAGGAAATGTAGTTTAATGCTTGTTTCCTCTGATCCAACAGCCAACTTTGAGGCAAGTATTTTTAATATTTACATTAATAGATACAGAAGTGTGACTAAGAGACTCAAAGGCACATGCTTCACTCAAGATTTTTGAAGGTTCTAGATGTGAGTAAATCTTTGACACTTAAGGTGCCCTAAGTCTGGATCAGTGATACCAACATAGAGGGAATCTTAGTCCTAACATTTTCTTATTAATTCTAGAGTGGACTTATACCTGTGGAATTGAGCAATTTCAAAACATTTAATTAGGGAAAGAGTATCTGTCGTCAGCTATTCCTCCTTTGAAACTGTCTTGCTTGTGAAAGAGTAGGACACTCCACGTAGTTCTTGAGGCTCCTGCTGGAGAGATGATGATGATTCTGATGCGCGGGGGAAATTCTGTGCAGCATACCATTATTTCAGATTTAGTATGGATCGGAGCTGGGGTTGGCTCCAGTTCCATTACAGGACTTCAGATCTGCTTGGCCTGCCCTGCCCTCCCCCGCATACCTCATTGAATTTCTGGGATAAGAGGTTTAATGATGAAACAGATAGTATCGTTAAACTGGTAAAAAAATCTTACAAATAACAACACTGTCAGAATCCCATTTCAAGCCTTATCTTTCTTCCTTTTCTTCAACACCTGAAAAAAAAATTTTTTTTCCCTAGTTTAAGCAGAGGAGAATGAAGAGGGAAGTTTCCCCACTCCATACTTGGAGAGATTTTTGTTGGTATTTCCCCGGAAGATCACTCTTAATTTTCTATGACTCTCTCATAAGGAGATATGTTCTCAGCTGAACGGGCTTGAGATAGAGTACTTGCTATTTCCAGATGGTGAAAAGGGATGGAAAACCATCCGTTCTTGTTACTGTACCAAAGGGGGGGTTAAAGGACTGATAATTATGTAAGGTAAGTCTGAATACCATATTCCAAAACAGGTGACGTATGTCAGGAATACATCATCTGAGCAAGAAGAGGTAGTTGAAGCACTGAGAGAAGAAATAAGGATGATGAGTCATCTGAACCATCCTAACATTATTCGAATGTTGGGTGCTACATGTGAGAAGAGCAACTATAACCTCTTTATTGAATGGATGGCAGGTAAACAACTACTATGCCAAAGAAAATTAAAATATCAGTTGAATCTTGAACTATGTAGTTTCATACTGCATTTTGCATCACTTTGGTTTGCAAATTTGTATTTTCATTGCTGTTGGTAACCAGTATAAAGGTCTATTTACGGAACAGTTTAAGTAGTTGTAGCAATATTCTTACTGGTGCATCTTTTTTTGATGTGGAATTTTCCATACCTAATCTGGTATGCAGTTAAAGCGGTTGGAAGCCCTGAACAAAAATTCTACTACTTTTTCCTCAATTTCTGAATCTAAACGAGCAGTTAGAAACTTTGAGACACAGGCACTTCAGTTGGAAATACATCAAACTGTTGCATTTTCAGTGTACCTGTGTAACTTTAAGTTTATTCAAATAATAATAAGTTGTTATTAAAAATAACTTTCCTAGAAAGTTTGGAATACTTGTCAGCTGTTTTTGTCCCAAACATTTTCATAGAAGTTGTATCAGGTGACATGCAAAGGCATTTAAGAACTGAAAGTAAATTTCTAATAATAGGTAATAAGCAGGATGCTTCGGGAAAAACATGTTCAAATCTTAAATATATTAAGTAGTAATTTAGTAACAAATAGTGAAATCTTTTCATTATTGTACAGAGCAGGGACAAGAAAGTCTATATGCTTTTTTTAAGAAAGAGCTTTATTAATTTCATGAATGGGATTATATGTTGTTGCTGTCCAGTTACCAAGACTAGATTTGGTGTTTTATACATCCTTATTTCTTATAAAAGAAAGCATTGCACCTTAACTTATGTTCTTTGGCAGAAACCACTTAGCAATACCAGAGTGCTAACAAGCAAAGCCCAAGTATGTGTTATTACAAGCAGTAGTGCAGAAAATATTTTCTCAAAACTAACGGTGTTTAACTTTTTAAAATTATATATTTTTTCTGAAATAATATTATTTAGATAATGAAGTGTCAGGAATTGTCTTTACCTGATTCAAGCCCAAGTTATATTAGAATACTTTGAGAGGCACAATGGAAATCCAAAATCTTGAGGATCTATATACCAATTTTGGAAAACAGAGGAAGATACTGCTTTTCCTTGCTTGTCTACTTGCTTCTATATATTGGTACTTGGATAGTAACTAAAGTAAATTAAGATCCTCAGAGGGAACGCTTACTGGAGGCTGCGCATATGTTTTGCCCCAAAGAATGCTAGTGTTCTGCTTAAATGTTAATGCAAAATGTGGATAAATGTGTAGTTTTTTATCAGCGACAGTACTTTGTACACTAAGGGATTTGTGCATTCTTTTAAGGAAGAATGAAATTATTAGGAAGCATGAAGACTTTTGTCTTTAATGTGTACAGTTCCAGGTAGAAAGTAATTAAGTAACGAAGTATATTACTTTTTGCCTATGAAACTTTTTAATGTTGGGGGGGTGGAGAAATCTAGTTACAAGTTAGGAATACCAATACTGAGCTCCAATTTTAGGAGGCAGTACTGCATTCTACTAATACATTTTATCAACACTTATATTTTGTATTTTTTTATCTTCTAGGGGGTTCAGTTGCTCATTTGTTAAGTAAATATGGAGCCTTCAAAGAATCAGTTATTATTAATTACACAGAACAACTGTTACGTGGCCTTTCTTACCTCCATGAGAATCAGATAATCCATAGAGATGTTAAAGGTGAGAATTACTTAGAATGTCTTTTAAAAAGGAGTATTCAGAAAGCAGCATCTATTTTGGCTTGAGACCTGTTGCTTCTCTTGAATACTATCTCAAGAGTGGTATTTCTATTGGGTTTGTCTGATCATTCTTATGAACTTTTAATTACTGAAATTAATCAGAATGTTCATAGCATGCTTGGGGATGTTTGCTACCTGTGCTGGTAGTTTAGAAACCAAACAAATTGGTTTGCTCAATTTGTTCAAATAAAATATGAAGTTGCCATGTGTCTTTAAAGATTGCTCGTTAAATTAATGTAAATGTTTACACTGAAATGATAGTAAAATCTGTGAACAAGCCAAGATAAAGAGGTTGGGTTTCTAATGTATAGGAATATTGTGATGAGTTTTCTTTCTTCATCCTAATTGAACATAAATACAGTTGTACTGTGTTTGAGCAAAATGTGGACTTTATTGGGAAATACCACTCTTACTAAACTTTTCCTTTTAATGTCACTATAGCTGTCTGTGAACTGGAGAGAAAGCCAGATAAGTAGCAATATAGCGATGGAGAATATTTGTCTTTAATATTTCTTCTTAAAATAGGAAAACTCTAAATTGCTCTGTAATTCACTTCAAGACAACTCAAAGTTGCTTAAGAATGAAGTAAGTTTAAACTGCACAGGGAGCTGCAGGCAATGAAAACCTCCAGGGTTTTAGGTCACCATTTTCTTTCATTATTCCATCTCCAGGCATTGTTCCAGAATCCTGTGTTTGCCCTACTTTGAAAGTTTGATTGCTTCTCTAAATCTCTCGGACAGCCTCAAGCTGTGTGCAGTATCATTCAGGCATAACAGAAAAGTGACATTATTAGACTTTGTCCTTGATTTTTTTAGATTTCCTTGATATTGGGGGTAAGGAACGTCAACCTATTTATAGTTTTGAAATGGAGGGAGGAAGAGTGTCTGTTCATCCTTTTGCCTTTAATAGAAAGCCAACTAGCAGTATTTTTATTATGCTGTTGACAGGTGCCAATTTGCTAATTGACAGCACAGGTCATAGATTAAGAATTGCTGATTTTGGAGCTGCAGCCAGGTTGGCATCAAAAGGAACTGGTGCGGGGGAGTTTCAGGGACAGTTGTTGGGAACTATTGCATTTATGGCACCGGAGGTAAGAAACCAGTTTTGGAAGTTACTTCAAAAAGTCTGTTTGAACTCTTTAAGCTAATTCATACAGCCAAATAATAGAAAATTGCTATAAATGCTTCAAATATGTTTTAAATGTACTTCTTCTAAAGAATAGGAATGATGGCCGTAATGGCATTTCTTTCTCTCGCTGTCAAATTTGTTTTACGTAGTTTGTTACAAGATATATCTATCATAAGTATTGTTACTAAAGCCCAAATGAACGTTTGGTCAAAAGCAAACTATTGCAAGGTACTTTGCTTTGCCCCTTGATTAGGCATTTTATTTACTAGCTCTCTACAGCTATATAAATCTTATGGCATTTACATCACTCTCTCAACCTGAAATGTTAATCATAATGCACTTGGTTGATGATATTTTTTTGGCATCTAAATTACTTAGAGTTAAGTGACTTTGAAGCAGATAATCTGAGCTTTGGTCTGTCTGTCTGTTCAGGTTCTGAGAGGTCAGCAATATGGTAGGAGCTGTGATGTGTGGAGCGTTGGCTGTGTTGTTATAGAAATGGCTTGTGCTAAACCTCCCTGGAATGCAGAGAAACACTCCAATCATCTTGCTCTGATATTTAAGGTGAAGTATTTTGTTGCTACCAATATGCTACAAAAGACACTGACTAATTTCATATACAGCAATGTGAATTTTAGAAAAGTATACAAGTAGTAGGAGTTGTTGCAATAGCTGGTCTTTATATTGGACCTGTTAGTACAAAATCAATACTGATACCAACATAGTTATACTTGCTTGTTCAAAAAAAAAAAAAAGGCTACCAACATAATAATATACAGAAAAAGCTCTGTTCTAAGATATAAATACATAGTGTAACAGGCTAAAAAAAAATTTGGGAATGGAGTTGATATTGACTCTAAGGAGAAGATTGGGATTTGAATTTTCTTACAATCCTGTAAAATACAGGAGCAAAAGAAGTTTTTCTACCATAAAACACTTGTGTGTGTATTCATATTTCATAGTAGGGTATGTCCTTTGGTAAAAATCTGATGTTCCATGTTCAGATTTTGCTGAAAGATATTTACCATTATGCCATGCTATATATGAATATTGCCCCTCCCTTTTCTAGGTCATCCATTTTGGCATTCATGGTTCTTACTAAAGTCAGTTAGGTATATTTAATTCTAGAAGTCTAGTTGAGCTGTAGGCATGAATGAAGAAAATACTGCTGCAAGTGAAGAAAGTGATTATTAGCATTTTCACTAGCATGAGTGAAGTAAGTGTTTCCACCAACCAGAACTAGCACAGCAGTATTCAAATATGTTCCAGTTAAGTACAAATCACTTGTGATAAGAGACGTAATTGTCTTGGTTCTGTGTCTGTGAATCTGGTGGTACCACTAGTGTTCTCAGTAATCATGCTTAACTTTATCTAGAGAAGATCAAAATTAATGTGGTTGGGAGTGATCTGTGTCTATCTGAGAAAGATTGCCCTTTGGAGTGGTAGCAGAAATACAGTAAAGACAATGCAAGAGAGCATACCCAGCTTAAGATGTCATAAGGTAACATCGCTCAGCTTAATATATCTCCATGTTGGCTTATGCCAGTTAACAGTGATGGCAACTAGTAGACTAAAGAATACCCATATGTATGGCATATGGCCTGCTCAGCAGATGGTCACTGTAGAGTCTTGCTGTAAGAAGAAAATTTAGAGAAAAGTGCAAGGAGACAGGCAGACTGTGAAAGGTAATAGGCATAAGGGCAACTTAAGACCCGTTTTATAAAACAGTAGCAGTAATGTAATCTTCAAACTGCAGTGGGAAATATGCTAAGTGGAGAAAAGCTCATAAATATAACTCATCAGCTGAAAATTATCAGCTTGTGGAAGGTTTTTGGGGTAGGACAGAGGGCTTAAGAATCACTGACTTCTAAAAAGTTGCTTTCCCTTTGTTCAGATTGCTAGTGCAACTACTGCTCCGTCAATCCCTACGCATCTGTCTCCTGGCTTGAAAGATGTGACTCTTCGGTGTTTAGAACTTCAACCTCAGGACAGACCCCCATCAAGGGAGCTGCTGAAACACCCAGTCTTCCGTACTACATGGTAGCTCCTTACATATAAGGCTGATATACTGAAGAAGATGCTACTGAATATACAATAACTATCGTGCAGTGCAGTTAAGCACAGCAAATTGTATTATTCTGCTGGTCTTAATGGTAGATACATCAAGGACTTAAGGCTAGTGGAGGACCCTACCTAAGTATGTGATTGACAAATCGAGATCTTTACCTAAGCTCAGTATGCAACATTTCACAACTTGTGCAGAGATTTGTAAACTGTGCCTTTTCAAACATCTGGCTCTGTGTGAACACAAAAGCATTTTTCCTTAAATCTGCATGATTATTTAGCAGATAAGTGATTTTTATTTTATTTGGAGCACTTTTTCAGCAATATTAGCAGCTGAGGGGCTCAGGATCTATTAATATAGCAATCACTGTTCCATTTCACATCATGTAGATGTAAGCAGAGGGTTCTGCAATTAGTCAGTTTTCAGCACTGATTAAAAGGAAGTTGTGTATCTGTCCCTTTTAATTACACAAAGTTCTCTGAGTAACAAATCCAAATATTGATGGATACTTTAACAAAAAAACATTTTGCCTTCCTTAAAGTAAGAGCAGGCAGTTGTGGTTCACTGTGCATTTACTGCTGGCCATGTAATTTCTTTTGAAATTAATTTTGTTTTCATTGTATTTTTAACTTTCAGGGAAAGGTGATCTTTTAAAATAGTCTTTAGAAAAAGATGCAAGCTGTGTCATAACATCATGCTGACACAAGAGTTTTAAAAACAGATTTGCTGGAAATCTGGAAAAAATTAAAATGCTACCTTCAACAAGGCAGTGTTGAAGGCTCTGATAGTATAGGTTATTTAAAAAACAAAACAGAAAAAACAAGATTGTTCTGCATAAAACAACTTAGTCTGAATCATGCTAAAAGTTGAGCCTTCTTTTCATATAGGAGTTTCTTCTGGCAAATCGTGTAGAGAAGTTTCATGTCAAACGCCCCAAACCCAGCTTCCATTAAAGTTCATGGGAGACTTTGTCCTGTACGTCAGTGGGAGCAGGTGCCAACTAGGAGCAAATCTCATTCTTTGTGTAACAAAACTGAGGTCACATTCTCTACTGATAACAAGTTTTACCTGCTGTTTTCCTTCTGCCGTACATCATCTATTTACTGTAGCCATTAGTGATTATTTAATTTGAAAAGTTAAAAATAATACCATAAGAAAGGTATTTATTTTAACAGAAACAAACATGGACTTGAAAAGCAAGATAAAGTAAAATGTGAAGTAAAGCTTCACCTGTAGTGCAAAACTTGTGTTTTTTAGCAGGTGTATTTTTTTTTAAAACAGGTTTTTAAAATAATTTTAAAGGCAAGTTTTTACACTCTGATGCATGTAATTCTGAAGGAAAATGGCAGCTTTTCTTTTGCTTTTTTAAGAGGGGATCTTTTTAAATCAATGATTGTGTTTAATCCATTTGGAAAAAATACTGTTCATGTTTTAACTCTTCAGAAGCCAGTTGGATTGTTGGACTGAAATAGAATTGGTTATTTTCAAAGACTCAGGACAAACTAAATAAGCTATAGTACATTAAAAATGTACAATACAAATTGGAAGTAAAACATCTTAAAGATAAGTTTACAGGAATGATAGTGCTCATACTAATAAAAAAAGCAGTGTCATGAGTTGTGAATGTGTTTCTGTTGGAAATTTTACATTCCTTTGTTTTGGAAGACTGGCAGACTTTGAAGAGTTAAAAAGATAATACCGAAATGTGAAGTTTGGTAGCTCTAACTGTTTTGTACTTGATTTTTTTTTTTTACCACTTTAGAATTTCTCATTCTAATAAGATTGTTTCCAAGTCTTTCTTATGTGCAAGCTTTAAAGGATGCACTCTTGCCAATTCACGTACTGGAAGATCAGTTGTCAGATTAATACTGTTTCTGGCAGAAATGTAAACTGTATAAACTGATGAACCTCAGCTAATCAGTATTACTTTGTAGACCACCATGCCTACCACATTTCAAACTTAAACTGCCTATAGGTGTCCAAATGCATTTGTTTGAGTTTGTTTGTGTTTCCCTCAGCTTGCTGGTAATTGTGGTGTTTTTAAAATGCAGATGTGATGTAATATTCTTATTTTCTTTGGATCAAAGCTGGACTGAAAATTGTATTGTGTAATTATTTTTTGTGTTCTTAATGTTATTTGGTACTTAAGTTGTAAATAACGTCTACTGCTGTTTATTCCAGTTTCTACTACCTCAGGTGTCCTATAGAGTTTCTTCTACCAAAGTTCACTTTCACAATGAAATTATATTTGCTACGTGACTGATTCCTAAGACTTCCAGGGCTTAAGGGCTAACTTCTATTAGCACCTTACTGTGCAAGCAAATTTTACAGAAATCTCTGGGTTAAGAAATTTGGCTTCATTGTATCCTTTGTTATTTTAAATATATCAAGATATTTTAATTAAAAGTTTTTACCCCATTGAACCAATTTTATATAGTATAATTTGTACCTATTTTGGTGGTTTTTGTCTTTATAGTAAATAAAAGTTTTTGAACAAATTTTGTCCTTTGCTTATTGTAATGTAAACACATTCAGTTTACTGATGTGAGTAATATATTTCTGGTACACCTCACTGTTTATACACGATTTCACATGCAACACTCGATATATCAAGACTTAGTTTCTAATACTAAATGACATATATGAATGAGTATTGGCTGATATATGTATATCTTAAATGTATCAAAAAAGTGTTTAGATAAAGGGCAGCAACAAACACTAAATTTTTTCTTAATCAATAATAAAGGTAGGAACTTCCCTTATAACAACACTGTATCTATGAACCTCACTTGCTTATGCCCTTAAATCAAACATTAAATGTCTAAATTTTGCATTACTGCAAATGTAACTTAATTACCAAGTCAGGTGAGCCGATTTGGTTAGATCAGTTCTAGAGCCGTTGAGGTGTATCTTGGAAATTAATCTGCTATTTTAAGTTTTCAGTGAAATTATTCTGTTGCCTGTGATTTAAGTAGCAAACATAAGCCTTTCCTTATTCAGGCAATCTGAATATGTATTGCAAAGCTAGGGCTTGTTTCAGTTGCTTGTCTTTCTCCTGATTTTTTGGTATTTTTAAAATTAATCAATTTTTTTGATAGTTGAAAATTAAGTTCAAGTGTTCTGTAGCCTTTTTTGTGACTTACTAAATTCTACATTTTGAAGGATCATTCTCTTTATAGTCTCCATTGCTTAAGTGACTTTCTGCAAATAGGGACGAACGTATCAATTCACCAGCCCAAATTGTCAGCAGAAATCTTCAGATAAATTCTAATAGCTGATTTTTAAAATCAGAAAAATGTACTAACTGAAATGTCAAGGAGGAAAATATATGACAAGGGTGAAATAAAAGATAAATTGAGTGTAATGTATCTTCCTTTATTTGATTTACTGTAGAACTCCTGAATCTTACAGTACTGTGTGGTAATTATAATGTTGCAGTCTCCTTTTTAGGAACAACGGATGGCAGAGATCACCTGTCCCCACAGCTGGCAGTAAATGTCAAAGGCACCTATTTACAGAACCAAATGTCTTCAGTTGCAAAGGGCATGTTCAGTTCTTCTGCAGGCAAATAGTAAGCTATGCCTGTTCTGATTTCTCTGGTGGGAATGACGTTACATTCCATGTTCTACGTGATGGTCACAGGTTGAAGTCTGACAGTGTTTCATCTTTGCAGGTTCTCATTGAAAGGTAACAATTGCTTCCAGAATATGCTGGAGTGTCACAAGGATCATGTATTTCCTCTTCATCATCTGAGTGGGCAACTTGTACACGTGGCTGTTCTGACCTGACTCTGCCCACCTCCCAAGACACTGTATTTCCCGTACTAACTTTTCTCTCATTGCTTAGTCTTCCTTGCTGAGCTGAATCACGAACGTGACAGTCTTGCTTTCAAGAGCCACAATATGTATATACTGTGGCAAATGTGCATGTTGTTTTCTCGTTATGGCATACAGCTGCTGAAATGCAGAATTTCAGTTGTGAATTGAGACCTTTCTTCCCTGTCATTACCGAGAAAGTCCAGAAGATGGCAGGAAAGCATTTTGAGGCATTCACAGTGGCATTTCCTTTTATTTCCCTCAATTATTTCAGTTTGCAATATATCATCACTCAGTTCCTGTTCTCGGAAAAGATGTGCAAGGCCAACAATAGAATTAAAGTGAATATGGAGAAAATCGAGGCAATTTATAAATATTTGCAAGGCTCTAAGACAAGGAAGTTAATTCTGCTTGTTTCATTGCTTTGGTAGGCCTGCCTTACAAAATGCCAAACTCTTGGGAAGAGTTCAGGTCCAGACATAGGAGTATAAGCCTTGACAGTGGTTTGAGGTTTGATTTCTCTGTTCACCCCAAAACCAATTCTCAAACACTAGCTCCATGTGATTATTTTTAAACTGGTTTCCTAAGAAAATAAGATACACGCTGTCACATTCTGTCTCCTTTTCCCAATAACTTTTTACTTCATTGGCAGATTTTAAATAAAACTGCAGGTAAGGAGCACCATCCAAAGATACAAGTTTTGTGAAAGTAGGTACCCAAGCAGAGAAGGGAGAACAGCGGCCAAGGAGATGATAATGTTGGACATATGCGAGAAACAAAACAAAGGATGCTACTTAGTTAACAAGGTGCAACCTTGAGAAGAGAAACAAGATGACACCATAAGTCAGCCAGGTAAAGAAATACCAAGATAAGCACAAGGGCAACCAAAGAGCTACTTGAACTGTGAGTGAACTATCCTAATTAACCTACTAGAAAAGCCGCCCTCGGGTAGGGAGAGCCCCCTACCAACAGAAACCCCTTCCTCACAGAACACGCGCGGTAAAAAAGGAGGATGCTGCGGCGTTAAGTGGAGATGAGGCTTGCGAGAACAGATAGGAACGAGGGTAACTCAGCAAAACGGTGGAAGTACTGGTAACTGTTGCTCGAAATGCAAAAATGCTTTACCGTGTGTTCACCGGGTGTGCTAGCTTTGTGGAGTTATCACCTAGCGCCCATCTCTGCGCAGACATGAAATAAATATCTCGACTCTGTGTGTTAATCGGCTTTTTTGCACACCGGGTAAAAGAATCCTGATTTTTGGGACAACAATAACATTACTCTTATCTTGATATCTCTTAACTTGATGATTTGTAAGGAATGATTTTTGAGGCCTCTGTTAATTTTTGAAGATCAATTGCTGAGCGATTGTGTTCCTCACTAGATGATTTTTTTTGTTTGTTTGTTTATTTTACAGACAATTAATGGTAGAATATGGCACCAAAAGAGCTTATGCCCCCCAGACCACATGCACTTGAGTTGTAAACGCTCATGATTTGTAATATATACTTTCTCTCTGCTTGTTAGGTTTGCAGTAAATGCTGCAGACTGTTTCACACCAGTGAGCGGGCTGCACCTTTCAAGCTGCAGTCACTTATGATGCTACAAAGCACAACTGGTGTCTCCTCATCACCAGGGCCAAATGCTAATCAAAAGCGTGGACAGAAATGTAACAGGTTTCAGCTCTGGGCTGTTGATCCGCTCCTTTTATGACGTGGATCATCTGAGGCACTAACGGTCTTCAGCATCACTAGAGGCAGGCACAGGATAATTTTGCAAAGGTAAGCTGATAGTGCCGGGATCGCTCCTGGATGCAGAATTGTCAAGGAGGCTGGGGTTCAACCGCTCCTTCTAGATCACTTTTAAATCTCCTTTTGGTATCAGATCTTGCCTTTTTGGATCGTTTAATAAAACACAGAAGGGGCATGCAACTTTATTTAGAGCTAGAGGGTGGGGGTGTGGGGGGGTGTGTGTGTGTGTGTATTTCCATCTACAAGTATGCACCCATGGGACGTTTTCTTTTCCACTGCCTGCAGCTCTCCCTGCAGCGACGTCGCGTTAAGTTGGTAGCGGCTACGTAAAAAAAAGTACGTTATTTATGCTCCTAAGCGTGATGTTTGATCTCACGAGTCGGGTATCGCTTGTTATTACACCCCGCGGGGCGCCGAGCGCCGGCCGGGCCCCGCGTTTCGGCCGCTCCGGGCCGAAGCCCGGAGCGGCCGAAACGCGGGGCCCGGCCGGCGCTCGGCGCCCCGCGCGCTGTCCTCCCCCCTCACCTCCACCGGCCAATGGCAGCTCCGTACACAAAAACGGCCGCGCGTCCGGAGCGGGGATTGGCTGGAGGGGTTGCGCGGGCGCGGCTCGAGAGAGGGCGGTGCCCAGGGCGGTCGTGAGGGTGCGGGCGAAGGTTCCCGCCGCCGCCGCCGCAGCCATGTTGGGAGGTCTGCGGCGGCGGTGGGACGCTTACAAGTATCGCTTCGTGCCGTGGCTGGCCCTCAACCTCCGCCGCAAGCGCAGGTGAGGCGGGGGGGGGCCGGTCCTGGGCTTTGCCGGGTAGCGACTAGGCCGCCTGGGGGAGGCCCGCCCCGCCGCCCTTTTTGCCCGCCGGCGAGGTGAGGTAGCAGCAGCCAGTGCCGCCTGGTGGGTTTCCCGCAGGGGTTTTCGGCCTGGAGTAGCTGCTGGAGCTGGGTGAGAGCTCCCCTCTGAGGGCGGGGAGCTGCCGTGGACGGGACCCCGCTCCCCCTCCTTCTCGGGAGTGACCGGGGGCGCCGCGGGAACTAGCTCGGGTTTTTCACTGGGAGGTGGCTGCTTTGCGAAAGTGGTTGAGCCTCGTGTGCCGCTTCGCTAGCGTAAGGCTAGTACTTCGATACTTTACAACGGTATTTAGCGTTAAAACTAGATAGATAGGTTTTTCTTTTTTTTTTTTTTTTGTAAGATGTGTTTGCTCTCTTTTTAGAAGTAAAAGTAGTGCTTGAATTTAAATGAGTACGATATTGTTATAAATAGCATAAATTAAAATCTCACTAGTCAGCATAATATTTGTCCTTGCCTCATTTAAAGTGTAATGAACGATATATATATTTTTTATAAACTTTGATAGTCACATGTATTGGACTTTTGGTATGTTTGTCACTAAGAGCTCAGTGGGGTTTAACCTGCTTGCCTGGCTGTAAATACACAGATGATGGTTTTATAGTAGGACGGGTATGAAAGAATATTCTTTAGAGTTTGGGTTTGTTTGAAACAACAGTGCCTATGAGTTGCTGCTGTAAAATGGCTCTTCTGTATTTTATTTAGGAAAAATGCAATTTTAAAATATTCTTTTTTCTTTACAGGACCCTCCGATATGTTCCTGAAAGCTCCCAAGACAAAATTATCTCTGATGAAGATGTCTTTGAAACACTACTCAAAATATTTAAAGCTCTGTTCATAAATGACTTCAGTAGACAAGCACATATTTTGGCCTTACTTCCAGAAGTCAAATGTAAATATCTGGAATTACTGACTGTTGAGCAGAAGCGATCAAAAGTGAATTCATGTAACCATCAGAGTCAACATGTGTTTAGTCCAGAGGAGGTTCTGTTTAACACGCTAGGGTTCAGTGTTACTCGAGACCGAAGTACCCTGGTGTCTGCTGGAACTGGAGTCTTTGTTACCAGAGGTTTTGTACCAAAAGGGACGGTTGTATCTATGTATCCTGGTAACGGAATGTTCTTTTTTCTGATTAAGTTAGATGTGATTTCTAACCATCTAATTACAGAATGCCAAAGTTCTACACTAGTTTTTATTTTATGGGTTTTATTTCTGTCATTCCTTAACAAAATCACAAGGTATGGTGAATGAGAATATTTCTGTATAAACAGACTAGAGTTCTTTTGGAAATAAGCAAAGCAATATTGGGGGGGTAATTTTGTTTGTAAAAAAAAAACAAAACAACTTTAAGTACTCAAAGTCTGATTTTTCAGCTGCTAGAAAAGTTGTTCCAGATTTTTTAAACACAAATGCATGGGATCAATTTCAAGTAGATGAACAATACAGTTTCATTTTTGGGGGTTTCTGCTTTGCATAAGGATCTGAAAAATGAGGGTTTGAGATCTCCACACAGATCAGCAGACAAGACTATGAACTTTTTCAAAGCACAAAAATACAAATTGGAGAATGAAAATGAAACCTTTATTTAGTGGAACTCTCTTCCATAAAACATGTTTGGAAAATCAGCACTCCTCTGTTCCTCCTGGTCGTTTCTTGGAACTGTATTTGCTTACATTTCTTAAAAAGATTTGTAATTCTGTCAGTATGGCCAAGCTGGGACAGCCCTGCTGAAATCCTTTGGATTTGTTTGTTTCATCTGTCAATAGAAACATCCCATGCAGTCTCTAGCTTGTGCCAGCATTGCAGGATCAGGACCAGTCCAAGCACTGGGCAGCGGAGCATGTTTTGCCATGCCAAAGCAGGAGTGTCTGGCCATTACCATTGACTGGTAAACTGAGTAACTGTCAAATGACAATCACAGGGAATGAGCCTGTGACCTTGCAGCTCGCTTCAAATTTCAGGCACATACTAAATGTGGGTGTAGGCTCATTGAGAGTTTCCTCTAGCAGCTCATCTAGCAAAACAAGAAGAGCTGTTGAAATGCCTTCTTTTTTCAGGAGTATGAAGGAAACTGGAGGGCTGCTGTCTGGGGAAGGGTCCCTGTGGAAAGAGCAGGTCAATGCTCTCCTGCCTGTTGTTTGGCAGGGAGTGCAGCCTGCCGGCAGGCCCTTCACCTAACTTCTTGTGAGATTGCAATGAAGGATTTCTGCAGAAGAGGGTTGCTGCAGATGTAGTGGGTGTGAGGGATGCAGGACTGCAATGTCATGAAAAATGCAAGCCAGTCTGCTGTCACTTTTCTGTGCTTGGAACCCGGGGCAGGATAAATCCTGTCCACAGATTTGGGAAACGGTCTGCTGAAGTTATTTGTTTGTTCTTGGTTTGGCATTTTCCCTCCTCCTGTACCAAACAAAATCTCTGATCAGGGTGGTGGAGGGGGGTGTTTCAGGTTCTTTGCTGTCTGTGTGTGTGCTTTTCAGAGAGTCCTGACACAGTAACAAAACAGCTTAATGTCTTCAGCTGCATTTTCCTGAACAAATGTCACTTGATGTTTTCATCTCTGAAGCAGGCCAGTTAGCTGTGATACTTTATCTACCTCTCACACGGATACCGGACACAGGTCTTCTCTTTAATGATTTCCTGCAATGGCTGCTCTCTTGGGAATATCTCAGCTCACGTAGATTTTTTTTGCATCCCACAAAGATGTGTCTAAAAGCTTGTAGGTTTACAAGTATTTATGTCATTAACTGAGAGAGGAGTTTTCTCCTACCCCCTCTGTCTTCTTTGAGTTTCTGTGTGGAGGGGACTGGCTGATACTGTAAGTCCATTCTGACAGTTAACTTATTTTCTTCTGAAATAATCATGTCTGTCTTGCAACAGGTACAGTATACAGAAAGCATGAGCCCATCTTTTTCCAGTCCCTTGGCAATCCCTTTATTTTTAGGTGCATAGATGGTGTCCTTATTGATGGGAACGATAAAGGACTATCAAGATCAGTGTACAGGTAAGCAGTTAAAATAGGGGATTGACACTCAACTGATTTAAAACAGTGGTACTAGTAGTCTCAGTTCCCTGTTGTCTTACCCTGAATTGTAGTTGAGTATCATCCAGCTATGTGTATCTCGTAATGCAAACAACACAAGGGTAAGAGCTGCTGGATGTGATCTGTTGTGTACTTGTTGTATCTTCATCTGTAACAGCAATGAGATGCATTTTGATGTACTGAGACTGTTTCCTGTAAAGAAAATAGTCTTAATAGGAGCAGGATGTAGCATAAAATTTTTTAAATGCTTCTGAGCTGTTATTCAAGTCTGCTTAGTGGATTTAAAAAAAAAAAAAGCCTCTATATGGACTTGCTCATACCAAAAGGGTGAATCTGGTAACTCCGTCTCTGGTCTAGCACTTAAGAAGGGAGCAGTAACCCTTAATAATAATAATAGGGTTTTTTTATTATTATTATTATTATTGTCATCTCATGTTGGAAGGGACCCATAAGGATCATCAAGTCCAACTCCCTGGTCCTCGCAGGACTACCTAAAACTAAACCATATGACTAAGAGCATCATCCAGATGCTGCTTGAACTCTGACAGGCTTCGTGCCATGACCACTTCCCTGGGGAGCCTGTTCCAGTGATGACCAGCCTCTCGGCGAAGAACCTTTTCCTAATGTCCAGTCTGAACTTCCCCTGACGCGGCTAGCCTGGACTGTTTTAGCTTACCTTAAAATATAATTTGTAGCAGTTTGTGTTTAAATATGACATGAAAAGAAAATAAAATTAATAACAAGTAAAATGATCTAAAATAATATGTGATTTGAATACTAATACCTACTAATACCAGATTTTAATTCCGGGAATGAGTTTGAAGTTGATATTGTAATGAGCCTTCACATCTTTAGAGGTGAACGAGATATATTGACACTTCTGTAATGGTAACGTTTGATGTTGATTTCTGGAATTGTACGTGGTGGTTTTGTGCGGGTTCTTCCGCCAGAGTCCACCAGAAAGACACCACACACTAGTGGGAGGTTTAAATGTACTTTTTAAAGTATCGTCAAGGTGTTGGTCTGTGCACACAAGCCCCCCCCGCCCCCCCTAGTGTTGTCCTGTCTCCCAGGTGGGTTGGACAGCTGTAACTTTACCCAGCGACTGTGGCTATTTCTACAGGAGGAAGTACAGCTAACCTGTTCAGTGAAGGAGCAGTGATTCTGCTGTCGGTCATTTCAGGTCTTGCAGCAGGAGAGATCAACTTGGCCCATTTCAAATGAGTGATGAGAGCTGGCTCACAGCTGCCCTACAAAACCCACTGGCGGTGGGACAGTATGTCAACAACTGCTCACATGGTAAGTTGCCAGGTAAATTTTCCAGGCTTGAGTTTGTCTTTATGGACATAAATTATTTTGGAGGTGACACAGAGAATCAGATACTGATCTTGGGGGACAATAGTGCCATTTACAACAAGATAAGGACTTAGGGGATAAAGAGTTTCTGAGGCCTTTTGTGACAGCTGGGTGTTAGAATCCTTCAGCGCAGGAACGCTTCAAATATCCTTGTGCTTTTCTCACTGAGTCCCCCAGTCTCCCTCCTGGTATGTAGAGTGAAAGGCACACATCCCAAAATGTGAGATGGTGGGAAAGGGTATCTGGCAAAGGACCACTGGGTTGAGGCAGTACACGGAGTTGCAGATCAAGTTCCCCAGTGTGGTTCCAGCAGGCTTCATGAGAAAACCATGCGCACAGTGGCATGTACAGTAAGATTCTATCACTGCTCAGTTTGAACTACAATACTTGTTTTAGAGTTCCTTACGTTTATGTGCAAAATCTAGGGAACTGTTGGTATGATCTAGCTGTTGGGACATGAAGAAAGGAACTATTTATTTATTCTGTCTTACACAGTATGTGTTGGTCTTAAGGTTCAGGGGAATAAATAACTCATGGGAATGGTTGTGAGATACAGAAAGTTGAATTGCTACCATACCTAGCTTCTAAGTGGCTTTCAGAGCCTCCATGACACTAAAGATACCCAGCCTCCAAGTAGCATCCAGAAAGGTTGCTGGAGTAGCGAACCAGGTATTGACAGGCACAGAGACAAGGGGCTGTCCCATGAAACTGTTTCTTCCAGGTCCAATGTCCATGTAAATAAAATTCCCTTCTTCCTGCTGGACAGGTGGTGATTTTCTCGCTGGCTGTATTTATGACATATTTTGCCACCAGGAAAATTTTTAAGATTTTTTTTTTAACTGTAAAAGCAAATGTTGTACATTAACAACATTTAGCAATGCTGTAAGCTACCCCTGGTGCTATGCAAGTTGTGCCCCTTCATACACATGTTGATAATCAGGTCATCCTGTTTAATGCAATAAGGATGAATTAAAGCTCCTGTAGTTGGTTGTGTATCTCCTGTGTAAATTCAAAATAGGACTTCAGAGGAGTGTAGCAGCTGCCAACAGAGGCATGGTTTTCAGGCTTGATTAAGCATGTGGTACTTTTGCAGCAGTACATTTGGTATTTTTACACATCTCTAAACCCTAGCTAAGATTTTCTCAGTATCATAGAGACTTTTTTTTTTTATTTCTAGAAAAAGCAGCCAACGTGTGTTATCAGGAGTTTGATGTACCGGGATATTTTCCAGTAGAACTGAAACAGTATCTTCCAAACATCGTCTACAGCCATGACATAGAGAGGTTAGCAGCAAATCGAAGAGCTTGTAGATTTGTATGATACAAAGCATACTGTATGTGTAAAAAAGACAAACATGGTTGAAGAATAATGATATTCCATATGAAGATGAGTTACACAATAGTGTGCACCTGTATGGAAGAGTTAGCTCTTTGAATAGACTAAGTGATTTACAAGACTCTCTGTTCCTTTTTCCACATTTTCGCAAATCTGAAGACACAGCTTTACAAGCAGTGGTTACACTGTAGTGTGATTCTTCTGAATCCCATAAAGCACTAGTTACATTTTGCTTGTATTATAGTACTGAGGTTTTTCAGTATGTATTTCAAATGTAGTTAGCAACCCTTAACCAATTAAAGCCCTTCTAAGGTAGTTGCAATTTAGGCTTCTTACTCTCGTGTTCTCCATGTCTTCTGCTTATGTGAGGAATAAGCAGATGAATTTGCAAGAAGAAACCTAAAATTAATTTGTATTGAGACAAGTGAAATACTGTGCAGTATACAGGCATGTGACTTTCAGTTGCACTACACAATTACAACATCCTCATTATGACCTGAAAATCTGCCTCTTCTAGAAATTAAAACACTTAGAAACCTCTCTCAGATTTTTGTTTGGAAGTGTGGGAAAAGTAGCAATTAGATGAATATGTACAAGGACCAATATGGACAACAAGGACAGACAATATATCTCAAGTGAGTATCCTGTATTGGGATGTAGTCCAGAATAACTTTGAAGCTGTGAGAAAGTAAATTGTAACATTGGTCCTGAATTTAACACACCAAAGAAATAGCGCTTCTGGTCCAGTTGCTACCTTCAGGAATGAAATAATCCTCTTCATCTAGAGGATGTATAATGATTTTAGAGCATATCATCTAGACTTTTACTGTAATTCTGGAGCTATTTTAAAACTCTGAAATTTGGTTGGAGAAAGTTATAGTGCATATTGGAAAAACGGCTTTTCTGATTAAACTTAGACTTTGTTGAGGCAAAGTCTTTGTAATCTGCAGATAAACAAATAAATGCTAATAAAAGAAGTGGTAAGACTGAACTTTCAGGAAGCCTGGATGCTGTATTTGAAGTGTGAAAGCGCAGTGAGCAGAGCTAAGCTATGGGACCGTTTCAGGAAGGGGAAATTTTGCACTATTCCTTGGAATCTGTCCAAGAAAATACGGTCTTTCAGTCATCAGTTCTCCCAGTGTACAGCCACTAGGCAAAAGATCCCATCTGCTTCTAGCTGCTTGTTTTGATACTGATATTTACAGCGCTGACAACATAGGTAATCTGGTTTCCAAATCTTTTTCTGTCTTGTAAAAGAGTTCTTAGTACTTGTTTACCTTTTTGTTGTTGCTGTTTGATTTGTTTCAAAATGACCTCACAGTAGATTTCTTAGTAGTGGGGACTGTTTGGGTTGATGCTGTTCTTCACTTTCATGTTCATCAGCGTCAGAAGAATGTGCTCTCCTTCCTAGAATAGTTACTTCAGCTTTAGGGCATGGTCGTTTACTTAAAGGAGGTTTAGGGGGGTGGGTTCCTAAATCTCTCTGTAAGAAAACTGTTTGCCAGCCACTGATTTCACCTTGGGGCTTATGGAGAATTCACTGATCATTGTAGATTGCAGGAGGTCTCTGATGCAGTTCAGAGCTGTCTTTCTGAGTGTTGTTCGGCTGACGGTGGGTTTAGCCAACCAGCACCTGTGGGTGGGTGTGTCTAGAGGAATGGTTTCTGCTCCATGAACTTCGCTGTAGCTTCTCCTCCTGTCTGTGTAAGTGCCTTTTTCTCTGTCTTGACTAATTCTTTTCATTTCTGAATAATTGTGTGAGTGGAAACATTATTTGCATACCCACATAGGCTGTACTTTTTTTGGTAATTATACTGGTTTTGCTTATATTTGCTGTCTGTATTTCAGTGTTGTTTTTCCAGGCTCCCTGGCCTGCATTATGTGTGTTATTCCCAAAAGTAATCTAGACAGAGCCATTGTTTTAGCTCCTTGCCATGAAGAATTAAAAAAATTCAGAGGGAAATATAATTGTTCACTTCCACATGTTTTGCTTTTCCTTTTCTTACAGCCACCCGAGGTGTGTAGTGCTTGTCACTCTGAGAGACATCAAGCAAGGAGAAGAACTTTTTTCTAATTACTACACTGTTGTCAGCTGAATTAATAGATTCAAGACTGAAGAAATCTGTGTCATCAAAATACTTACTGTGTGTGTACTTCAACGAGCATTTTTACATAACGGAGGGCTGTAGCTTTACCACTTAGACAGCAAGCTGCAGGCTTGTATTTCCCTGAAAATACTCCACATTTGATGTAGAGGTGGAGGTTTAACCATGTACATCATTAGGTTCTCAGCTGTCTACTGTTGTTGATATTATTGCTTATTGGTGCTCAGCGGCCCATACAGTAGCTCATAAAATAAAAACCTAAGTTCTGGACGTGTCATTTAATCTTCTAGTTTTCACAGTTGTCTGTAACTGTGGCTCAGTTTTAATATTTTGCCATTTCACTTCTCATGCTTACAATTTGTAAAAATGTCTTCCGTCTTGTGAACTGTTCCTTGGATAATCCTCATAGTTCACGGTAATTACTAATTCTTGTTCTGGTTTTCTTGGAGTTGGTCCCTTTGGCATCTAATTCCTTTAGAAAGTATTTCAGTGTCGCCAGTTGTCCAGATCTTCTATGAAGCCAGTTTTGAAACAGTGCTAATAGGCACTTCAGATGTGCCTGCAAGGTGCGCTGTCATCAAGAGGCCAGCTTGAGCCACTGGCTTTAGCTATGCCTGTCTTGGGGTAGGAGGAAAGATGGTATGTATCTTGAAGCCCTGTCCAATCCTTGTTTCAGTGCTTCACTGAAAGTTTCCTGGCATGTGGCAACTTCCATAGCTTTTATTCTCAAAGGGAGAGAACTTCATATTGCAGTGTAGCTGGAGGAAATAATGCCAACCAAGTGTGCCCTGTATTATTTTTAATGAGTTACTGGCATAAACAGAGCCAGCCATTCCCACATTAATTCTTGCTGCTGTCTGCAAGCTGCCTTCAGAAAGTAAACAACAGACAGCTTGTCAGTCTTTTGGTCTGGCTAAGCAGCTTGGGAAAGAAAAATCATCCCAGTATTTACTGCAAAAGTCCAAGCAAACCTCCCCGTGAATTCGTGGTTGGCATAAGCTCATGAGAAAGGAGGAGCCAGGAAACTGTGCTTTAACGAATCTGGTAGTGGTTGGGGCTGCCAGGGTGCCCTGCTTAGCTGCAGAAGCATCTAGTCTCCTTTTCAGAATGCAAAGCTTTTTGGTCTCTGTGTTACTTGGTCTCCTTCCAAGCCTGTACCTTGTCTTTCATATTCATCTGGAAGTCCTTCTCAGCCAGAGAAGGCTGGCTTTTTCAGGAAGATTTAAATAGCAGAGCTATGAGATAGTGGCATGTGGCTCAGCATGGGTTGCACAAGGTTTATGAAGATGCTGGGGACAACTTCTGGTGACAGTCCTTGTGTCTTCACTGTGTGGTAACAGATGAGAGCAGGCAGTGATCTCCAGTCTGCTGAAGGGGACGCTCATCCTGCATCACTGAGGATCTGGGCCTTCTCCCCAGCTCTCTCTGGGGGGAGTTGACTGGGCATCTCTTGATCTCTGAGGCTGGTTGTCAGGGCGCCTGCAGTGTTGCATAGTTCAGCAGGTCAGGGTTTATGGGTAGGTGTAGAATAGTAGTCTCAGCATGCCAGAAAAGGCAGGTGCTGTTTTGTGTTCTGCAGGCTGAGATGCTGTCATGCAAGGGCATAGATTACTGCAGCTATCTCATTATACACTTGTTAATACTTTTTTGAATGACCGGATTTGAAAGTATACTCCTGTCTGACAACTGTGGAACTTAGGTTT
Organism: Gymnogyps californianus; assembly: GCF_018139145.2. Lineage (NCBI taxonomy): Eukaryota > Metazoa > Chordata > Aves > Accipitriformes > Cathartidae > Gymnogyps > Gymnogyps californianus. The sequence continues at coordinate 64,554,348 of NC_059500.1, read as the reverse complement.
ACAACTCATTTATTGAGAAAGATTTTCTTTATTGATGTTGTCATTTAACCCCAGCCAGCAACTAAGCACCACACAGCTGCTCCCTCGCTCCCCCCCTGCTCCCAGTGGGATGGAGAGGAGAATTGGGGAAAAAGGTAAGACTCGTGGGTTGAAATAAGAACAGTTTAATAACTAAAGTAAAATATAATACTAACAATAATAATGATGAAATAGAATAATAATAATTGTAATGAAAAGGAATATAACAAAAAAAGGAAAAAGAAAAAAAAAACAAACCAGTGATGCACAATGCAATTGCTCACCTCCTGCTGACTGATGCCCAAGCAGCGATCAGCCCCTCCCGGCCAACTCCCCCCTGTTTATATACTGGGCATGACGTTCCATGGTATGGAATACCCCTTTGGCTAGTTCGGGTCAGCTGCCCCGGCTGTGCTCCCTCCCAGCTTCTTGCACACCTGCTTGGTGGCAGAGCATGGGAAACTGAAAAGTCCTTAACTTAAGATAAGCACTACTTAGCCACAACTAAAACATCAGCGTGTTATCAACATCATTCTCCCACTAAATCCAAAACACAGCACTGTACCAGCTACTAAGAAGAGAGTTAACTCTGTCCCAGCCGAAACCAGGACATCCCAGATGCGGACCCATAGTCTGCACATGTTAAAATACTGTACTAATTCAGAAGAGAATTTGTATGTCTAAATCTGTTGCCAGCTGTGATGCGTTGGCTGTGATCTTCAGTAACGATCACCATCTTGGGCCTGGCTGAGATGGAGGTAACTCCGCGCAGCAGCCCTCACAGTGCTGTGCTTTGTATTGGTAGCTAGGAGGGTGCTGGTAACACCCAGTGTTTTGGCTACTGCTGAGCAGTGCTCGCACAGCGTCACGGCTGTCTCTCCAACCCCCTCACCCCCAAATGCCAGTAAGCTGGGAGTAGGAAAGAGTTTGGGAGGGGACATAGCCAGAACAGCTGTCCCAAGCTGACCAAAGGGATATTCCATACTGTATGACATCATGCTCAGCAATAAAAGCTAAGAGAAAGGAGGAGGGGAGGGGGCATTTGTTACTAAGGCATTTGTCTTCTGGGCCAGCTGCTATGTGTACTGAGGCCCTGCTTCCCAGGCAGTAGCTGGAGAGTAATTATTTTTGGTTTCCTTCTTTGCTTCTGCACGGCCTTTGCTTTTCCTTATCACCTTTATCTTGACCCACAAGATCTTTTTCACCTTTCTTTCTGCGTCCTTGTCCTGCTGAGGAGGGGAGTGATAGAGGGGCTTGGTGGGCATCTGGCAGCCAGCCAAGGTCAACCAACCACACCAACATAAGAGCAAAACCAGGAGTGCGTGGGGAAAATGGAAAGGTTCGCCACTGCATGGAGAGTTTTACGCGTATTTTTCCTGGATTTGTCTGAACTCCTTACCCCTCTGGTAAATGTCCTGGGAGTCCTGGCGCTGCCAGTGGGGGAGTTCCCTGATTCCAGGCACCGGAGTGCAGCTTGCCAGCTTTTGGGGGTTGAAAGGCTGAGAAGCTTAGCAGGTTGGGCTGAACCCATGTGCCTCCTCAGCAGGAGCAGGAGGATGTAGCCCTTGACACTACAGTATTGATCTGGAAACGCTGAGGGCCAGCTGCTGCTGTTCAGATGGTGAAATCAGATTTTGGAATAAATAAGATTGCATCAAGAGACACTCAGCTGGTCTCACCAGGCTCTTCTGAAGAAAATCAGTCTGCAAGGCTCTAACTTTTGACTTCTTAGCTCAAAAGGTGAAGCTGGTGGTAACAGTTGATAGTAATTCTCCAGGAGGTTGTTAACTGGAATCCCTGTTGAGTCGGCATGGCAGGAGAACAGAGGTGCTTGAAAGATCAAGAGATGAGCTAACAAACTTTGCAGGGGTGGTGCAGACTCCCAGAAAGAATAGAGAGATGGCCCACAGCAGGAGAGGGACATGTCATCTGGGGGAAGGAGCTGAAGGGGTCAGCACAAGAGTTGGAAACTCACTTTAAAAAAGCAATTCTTAAGCTACTGAAGTACTCAGTACTGAAGTACTCGGTAATCAAGATTCTGAAGGATCACCAGTATGATTAAGAGTAGGTGGACATGAAACAGCTTGTGTCAGCTTTCCTGGTTAGCACACTTGTGTTTGAAATGCCTGTCCACACATGGGGAGTCCACCGTGAAAGGCTAGACTGGGGGGCAGCTGGTGGCAGCTCAGAGGCCACCCTTCCCTCAGGGCTTCGTTCTCGGAGCTGTTTTATCCATCACCACTGCATGTGGCCATGGAGAGTGTGATCAAGGCAAACCACATCTCCCTGCTGTGGTGCTTCTGATGTGGAAGAACTGAGAATGAGTTTGTCAGGCACTGAAAAAAATATAGTCTGTTAAACTACTGAAGGCTATGTGTGTGTGTATATATATTCATACATATACACAGGTGTGTTTCTGTACAAGTATACATATATCTAAGAGGGACTGGTGTAGGGGCCACAGTTCCCCAGGCAACTCCCATGGCACTCTGATAGGAGGAGGGGGGGAAAGGTGTGAGTGTGTGTAAATGCTGCTGCTCATCCGTCCTTCCTCCCTTGCTCTCAAAGCCACCATTCCTTCCTGGCCACTGCTCATTAGACCCTACCGTGAGCTCAGCTGACTCGCTGAAGATGATAGTAACACCACCACCACAAAACCTAGGCTTTCTCGCTTGTTTTGTTTTCTGCTATTGCAGTGAGCTGAAACAGCTCATAGAGGGGCCAGAGCGAGCGAGCCAGCAGGAAGCCTATAGGTGGTGGCTGCGAGTTGCTGATTTGACTCACTGGATGTTATGAAGCCATGCTTTAAGACACTTCTATTTTGCTTATAAAGGTGATGCTGTACTTACCTGACAGCTCCTCGTTGCCTGCTGAGCTGCTCTGCTCCATGGCTGCATGCTCCTTCCCCCTGCTAGTTGTGGAGCTCACCTGGCGACACAGAAAACCAAGTCAGTAACTGCAGCAAAAGGGAGCGATGTTCTGCCAAGTTAATGAACTGCATCAAATCTGTTTGCAGAGCAGGCAGACATGTGCCAGCACTGAGGGCAAAGGAGCAGGCGGGGATAAACAGCCACGCTGCAGGGCAGGAGGCGGCCCACAACTTCAGCATAGCACAAGGGCAGCCAGAGCGCATGTTTCTGCTGAGGCGTCCTGACCTCCTCCCATATCAGAGGGCCAAGATTTGCTGGGAGCTCTAAATTACTTTTCCCTACAGAGGGATCCTTCCCTACAGAAGAGAAATCCAGGAACTAGTAAGAAGTGTTTCAGCAAACTGATTGCTGGGTTTTATGCTTCTAGTCTTTGCTGCCTTGCGTTTTGTGGACAAAACAAGGACTTAAGCACCGAATAGCCAAGGACTGTAAGGACTTCAGGGGCTGCTTATCTTTTTAGTGGCAGAAGCGCATGTGTCCTGAGACTACTTTAATGGAAATGTAAGTGAGTAGCTAAAGTAACTACTGAGTTGGGAGGAGAGGTTTACATTATATATACATGTACTAATCAAAACCATTTTAAAAGACTTCAGTATCACAAGGCTAACAATTAGCTGCATCAAAACAAGAAAGGATTAGATGGGGTGGGTCAATTGATCTTTATGCTGAACTAGAAAAAGGAAGGTGCAGCTTGTCACCAAAGTTTTGGATGGGTATTTTGCACCTTTTATCAACCATCATTACAAAGACACTTACCTTGCATCTCCATCAGGGGAAGCAAAGCTCACTACATTAGTTGGCAAATTACAACTTCTGCTGTTCAGAACTGTATCAGCTTGCACTCCTATCTAATTAAACAATAAGTAATTATTTCTTTACCCAAAGCTTTATTGTGCCAGCCATTGCAAAAACAAGCACACTGGTCCTAGGAAAGCACAGCACTAATTGTGGCCTTTGACAGAATTGTTATGCAAGATCTTAGGAGTAATACAGTGCTTTTCAGGGTCCAAGATTGGTGTTCATTTTCTTGAGGGAAAGGAAAATCAAGACAAAAAGCATTTCAAATGGTTTAACTTCAGCATTAAGGCCTAAGCTGAGTTAAATTTTTGTATTCACACCTGTAATCTAGCTTGACATGGATTTAAGGATTTGGGCAAGTTTTGTTACACCAGAGAACAGGAATGTGTTCCCCACAGCTTACCATGTAGTTTGAATACTGGCTTATACTGCTGCGATGCGTTACTCTGAAGCTACGTTTTAAGTCCCATCTAAGATTTTGCAATACTTAAGCCATAATGTTTTAATGTTTGAGGGAAATCATTACTTAGTACTGTACCTGCATCGCTGCATGCTGCATTTTTCACTCTTCTCTATGTAACATTAGGTAGTGTGGTAGCGTGCACTTTAGTGGTACCCAGAGTTCCCAAAATGTGTTCAGAGTTACTGCTAAATATTTCTGAAAATGAAGTGGCAAACATAGTGTAGATGCATGAAAAGCTTTACAAGTAAAGAAAGGTTTCCAGACATTTATTTCTGGAACTGTACACCAGGTATTAAAGTACAACAAATACAAAATAATGCTCAAAAAAATCAGTGTTTATGTACAAATATTAAAACCAATGCAACAATAGCGACTTCCTCTTGAACATCTGATACTAAAACATGTTCCGATTGTCACTAGATTTGTTATGCACAGGGTACTTAACTTTGAACTGAGAATAACTGCAATCTCTGTTTTATTAGGACTATAACCACTCCTACTGTATTTTACAATTGATAGTATCTTCCGTCTTCTTTCAATGAAAAATAGGAATAAAAAAAATAGTAACCTTGTAATTATTTTATAAATTACTGTATTTAGTTTCCCTGTCTGTAGACAATGTGCTTGTAATGCTGGGCAAATAGTGTCCCTGTTGGTCAGTTTATCCATTAGTTTACATTCAAAGTTGAAATATTCGCTAGAGACTTTGGTTAAATTAAGTAGTATCGCTATGTTCTACTTGATCTGAAGTTTTCCTATATTTTTGACCCTCAGTTTTAAAAATTAAAAACAGGAAACAATTGCACAATTCATTGACCTAATTGTACACAATTTAGTATTCTTCAAACAGTATTGTACATCCTTCAAGTAAATTCAGCAGTTTGACCATGACAAGAGGAAAACTAAACATTTAAAAACCTAGCATGAGAAGATGACGTATGACTAACCAAAGTAAAAGTATTGCTATAATCACAGCACCAGTTACACTTCTAAATGAATCAGCTACCCTCTTCAGATTCCCTGTACATAAAAAGGATACAATTACCAACGCTGCAATTGCCCATTATGGATTTTTTGGTTTCTTTGTATGACGAGAAAGTGTGGTAAAGGACAAAGAATTCATCACAGTTTGTTATAAGAATTGTGCTTCACCATCTACGAACCAAGGCAATGTAATTTCTTCATATGGTTGCAATTCAGTTATCTTCATGCTGACTTTCAAAACGCAATTCTTTTAATAAACAGTAACAAGTTCTCCATTTAAATGTTTAAACTGAGAGAAAAATAAGTAAGTCCAGCTTTTAAAAGAAAGTTCAATAAATAGCTATTTTACATGGATAAAGTCATAGTGGTACAAATTTATGAATGTCACATCAAGCATGCACAAAAATGTTACTATACACAGAAGTAGTCAGAAAATATTGAAATAGATATCTAAAAAGATATGAAGAATTTACATATTTACAAAATCTTGCAAATTATTGCCTCATTTTAACAAGGAATTAAAAGTAAACAATACCAGCTAGCTAGCCAACAGGCTAAATAAGATCAGCATTTAAAAATCTATTAGACTAGCTGGAATCCATTTTTCTCTCATATCATTTTCTGAATTTTGGTCAAAAGTCTTATATTAAATAACTAAAGTGTCCATTCAACTTGCTGACAACCCAAACCTTAGACAAGTCTCTGTCTACATTAAGAGCCCAGCAATGCATAGATAAACTGAATATATTACTGCATCAGCTAATGAAAATGGGCATGTTCATTTAAGTGCAACTGGTATAAGCATTCAGTCATCTTTGTATAATCATTTTTATACAGACCAGCCACTCACTGTAAACCCATAGATAAACTTGAATGTATAACAATGGAGGATTATGGCCAGTATTTTACAAAATTACATAAAATGTGTTGATTCATAAACAAAAGAAACAAGGTACAAAGGTCAGCACAAAACAGAGCAAGAAGAAGCTGACAACTTGGCTAAAAATGTCAGACTACAACACAGGGCCAAGGCTACCCGTTATTTTCTGTGTACTTAACTAAAGTTACATATTTCAGATGTGTAAGTTAGGAACTGATTACAAAATTATCTACTTTTGTCCACTGTGCTAAACTAATTTGTTTTTAATATGGTAAATGTGCTATTGCATAAACACTTCAAAGCAATCTTCATTACAATGCTGTAAAGAAAACTCCATACGCTGCATCCAAAACTCAGGACGTCAATGCAGTTCACAGTATGTATAATAAATACCCTCTTCCCTTTCAAATATTAAAGTCACTACTTTCTAATTACTCAGCATAACCTTGAAGCAACTATTACAAATATCAACAATGCAAACTTAATCACTTGAAGAATGAAAACAAATTAGTGGCAATTAAATTTGTAGTACAAACAGTGCAAAGAACAAGTATGGAGGGAAAGGGGTAATCCTATTGAAGCAAGGTTCAGATTCTTTTTGAAAAACCCTGCAAGCTGTACGCTATAACAACAGGTCACATGCCAATACTATATTTGGTTTAACTCTCCCGCAAGAATTAGAACAAACGTTTGCAAGACAAACTTCCTGGATGGCTAAATTGCACTCAGTGTTCAAAATAAAAAAAATTTACTGAAGTTAAATAGTTGCTTTTATGGGAAACATTTTTACTCATCCTTTCCTATTTGACCAAGGCAGGGAAGTGCCATTTTTGAGCCAATGACTTGCCAAAACAAATAAATGCAATCCACACTAAATAAAAACTTTCAAATACATACGTCAAGGTTCTACTATTCCTACATAAACTAGATAGTCCCTCAAAACTGTAACACTTTGAACTGCAGCGCTCCAAACAATTTAAGATGTCTTCCAAATGTAGGCTGTTTGTTTAGTGGTAAATCCTAAGGTGTGCAGACTGTAGCTTTATACAACATCAGCTGCCTTAGGAAAGTTAAGGTACACGATTACATTACTCGTCAAAGTCGTGGACAAAACCCATCCGAATACAATATAGCCTAAAACGCATCTGTTTAAGCCAGTAAGTTTAAAGTACACAGACACCTATGGCAGCATAATTACTTCTGTGTAAGGTAGCCATGGCCTGTAATTTTGCAACAGCATCGAAGTGTAAGTCTTCACACTTCACTCATGTTAAGTCCCTTGTGCTAGCTTCCACCAAGATGAACTTGCTGTTTTGTAAACTGAAGTGCTCTAGTTTAGTATCACATGAGAGAAGGTTCCATTTAAAAAACATCCTTGTATGTTTGTGCAGTTTAAATTAAAGAAACCCATCCCTGCCTTTATAAGAAAAAAAAAAAATGCTACATTGAGCAGGGATCAGGATTGGTACCTGTAAACATTGTTATTCCACTGCATCCGTTACGGCAAAAGTAACTTAGACTAAAAAGCCACTCCAATCCGTTCAGAACTTCTGTGCTGGTTTTGAAACGGTGGCCTCCGTCTACAGGCTTTAAAAAAAAAAAACTGAAGCAGAGCTTAAAGCTGCACCACAGAGTTCTCTTAGTCCCAAACTCTGCCAAACATCCTATGACATTTCCACATTTATGGACTGAAAAAAGAAATTACTCTTGATAAATCAAGATATAGTTCTATACATACAAAGACATCACTGATGTCATAAAGTTCAAACTTCCAGTGAAAGACTAAGCAAACCTGATAGCTCCCATCAAGTTTACTACTACTGCATAAAGTACCCACTGTTTGTTTAGTTTTCCACAGTCATTCTGAGTGAAGGGCAGCATGCTGGTGAAGAGTGTGGGTATTCATAAAACCATTTGTCTCATTGGCAGATAGACTGCTGAAGTCAGCCACTGAAACAGCCATTTTGGCACTGGTAATATGGTGTGTGTGGTTCTCGAAGTCCACACCAAGGTTATTTACAGAGACATCACTCATGAAAGATTCTGGGACAGCAATTCCCATTTTCAATCTCTTTGCAGGTCTTTCTGTCTCCTCACTGCACATGTTCATTGGGTTTAGCTCTGAATGATAAAAGCCAGTCTCAAATAAATTAAAACAATCACTTTCACCACTGCTAGGCAAGTTAAGCAATTCTTCTGTTCCAACAGGCACATGATTAACTGGTGCTCGGGGTAAGCTGTCCATAGGAGGAAAGGCATCATCCAGGCAGTTCACGTCTGAAGTGTGGCAGACTGTAGCTACACTATTTGTCAATGCTGGAAAAAAGATGAACACAAATGCAAATGAAATAGTTGTTTGCACAGTTACCACAAAAACATTTTTTTTTCTTGATTTACCTGTCAACTCATTGGCAGTGATAGAGTTTAGAATGCTTAGTTGTTGATCAGGAATGGTTTCTGTTCGACTATTAGATGTTAAGGCTGAAGAATGCACTGCTCCACCAAGGGCTTCTGCTTCATCTACCAAACGATCCATGTAGTCCCTAGAAGAATATTGCATCCATAATGTATTATTTAACCGGAAAAAAAGGCCTAAAAATGACGATGGATTTAATTTCAGTTGCCATAGCCACTGCAGCATTACACTGCAATGACAGAAGGAAAAAAAAAAATAAATCTTCTACATTTATGATTTGCAACAGAAAATGTATTCCAAAAACGTTTCACTTACGTAACTCCTGGATGATGGTTATATCTCTTCTTTCCAAATCTTGTTTGCTGAGCAAAGTAGTCATAACGTTCTGACTTTTTCCACATGTAATAGAAAGCCACACACTCAGCAACTGTCCTGGTTCTTACCTAAAAGAAATGCAAGAAGAATTGACAAGATTAACGCAAAGACTTATGTTTTGTCATCTCCTCAATTCCCATTCCTGCAATATTGTTAGTTTTATTGTTCTAGTATCTGGAACAAACCAATTAAATCAGGAGACTTCAAAGAGACCTACAGTTTCAAGTATTACATTTGTTCTACTGTACACATTATTGGCTTTTTTAAAACTAGATTGAAACTGTATCTACATCTGAAGCATTTACATATATAAATGTATATAACAATTTTTTAAACTATAAGATAGACTCTCTCTTAAGATGGAAAAAGCTGAGCAAATCGATGACCTAAGAGAAGTGAAGCAGAAAAGACTTTGGGTACTTATTCCTTTGGGGAAAGTCCAGAACCGTGGAGGCTTTGACAACAGATAATCACAACAGCAAATGCTTAAACAGCAAAATAAAATTGTAGTCTTGTTGAGAAGGTATAAAGGACTCAAAAGACTCATTTTGATCTATGTTAACTGTTTGTCTCTTTCCCCAAAATGGAGGTTGCTATGTGAAGTCAGATTCTTGGAGGAAAAAGTCATTACTTCTATCTATATTCTTATAAAGTATACCCAATTTTAGATGCAGAAACATTTCACATCATCATCAGCCCACAGTTCCAGTTTAACTTTTACAACTAGAATGTACAGCTCTATCCAGATATAGTCTGGCAGTAAACTACACTTGAACTTAATCAAACTTACAGAAACATCAAAGGCAAATCCAAAATGCCTTGGATGTAGCAGTAAACCTTGCTAGTTTAGACACAAACATACCAGGCAGGGGAGGAAATTAACAGATGTCCATATGCTAGTATATAAAGTCCCAGTTAACAATGCTTTGCAGTACAGTGATAAGGAAACATCTCTTGTTAAATTTCTCCATGCACTAAATCTTGTCTAGCTGATACTTTCCATATACAAGTGACATCAGCTTATGCTGGGTCCCAGCACTTTCCCTAAGCTTTCTGCCCTTTTACCTACTTGGAAAAAAACCCAGTGGATTTCTTAGATAAATTCTGGTCCATAGTGACATATACATCAACCCATGTACTTTGCTGCACGTTGGAAAAAATATTTTAAAATTATTTCTTTGCATCTCTGATAAATTACTGTTTATTGGTAAGGTCCATGTAAAATACCCATGTATTATTTAGGACAGGTTAAACCAGGTATTGAGCATGACCAGCTGACTGTTGTTGAATAGCAACCACAACCCTACTAAGTTTACCTGAAATACAACAAAAACACCAGACTCTTAAAGAAAAAAACCTTCAAGGTGGTATCAAAGCATAAAGGAGATATACAGAAAATTTGGAAACATTCGTACTGTCAACTGTTGCTTTTTGATCAAAAAAAAAAAAAAAAAAAAAAATCCCTATTCTTCAGGCACAGAGGAGTCCATCAGAAGCAATCCAGATCGAGATTAGAACTCCTTTGCTGGCCAGAAAACAGAGTAGTGAAGGATGACTACACCTTCTGAAAACACAAAGAGCTAAGCCTGTTTCTGTAAACTTACACCTTCCGGGTGACAAAAATAAGTTAAGTAAAGATGCATTTTCCTCTCCCACAGCCACGGTATGGAAATACTGTACTTCTAGGAGAGGCACCACATGTAAACTAAATTATAATATAAATGCATAAATGAAAGTAATGTCAACATAAGTCGATTTCAGAGATAATACATTGACTCATCTTGTAATGTCTAGCTTTTCCAGTGACATCTGAGGAAAAATTAGTACAAAAATGCCAAGCTGATTTTAACATGTTAGTTCTTATTTCACTCTTCTGCATGGCTTCTGACAAATGTATTGCTTTTACAGATTTTCAGCATCATATCATCTAGTAATTCTTCCATTTAACTGTGAAACACTAACCTTGTTTTTCTGTATGAGATGAAAATCTTTTCCATAAATCAGAAGTGCATGTTCAAAGCTTCTGCATTCTTCTTCTGTCCATGCTGTCATCTCTTCTAGACAATTACAAAAGTAGCATGATAAACTTGGTTTCACTCACTAACCTTTTACAAAGGATAAAATATTTGTTGCTAATGGATGAATATCCAAATGCATTCTCCAAACCCAATAGTTCAGTTATTTAGATCTATGTTCTTTCCTCTACTGTACAGATATCCTACTTGAAATCTAAGATTCTTCTTTATGAAGACTCATAGAGAGTTTGATTTCTGAAATCTTTTATCCTTGAGGACAAGGGACATTCAAAAGATTTGATTTATGATTTCTTAATAAGTTTGTCATCAAAAAACCAAGGTTTGATAACATCACTGAGCTGTAAGTGAGATAATTTCTCTGAATATTTCTTCTCACATAAGATACAAAGAACAGTGGTTGTTGGAAAAAAGAGTGAAGGAACAACCTGTTTTGACGGATGCCCCCACTCTGACTGAGCCAGCAGTACTTTGATTGAGGCATCACCGACAACAAGGCCTGAGATCAGCCCTGCTGTGCAAACTGTGAGAACTGTGCTAGGCTGTATCTTCTCAGGAACTAAGGAGTCTAGGCCATGTCTTACCAGGAGCTAACAGTACCAGCCTGAGCTGGGGCTAGACAAAACTAAAACTGCTACAGCTGCACACCTGCATGTACACCAAAGGGGGGGTTGACTACGAGTCACGTCACTGATGCTATAAATATCTGTAGGCCCCCTGAGCCCACTGACCTCTCCTGTACAGCGGGAGGTTGCACAGGGGTGTTTTCCCCTTGAGCAGGGAAGGGACACCTCTCAAGGTTACCCTTCAGGGTTGAGACACCACTTACCCAGCACCTGATGGCTGCAACAAGGTAAGTGACATTTTACATTAAGCCTAAAAGTATATTGTATGCTAACGGCACGTATAGGTATCAAGCTATAGCTTAATTATTAGAAGTGTAGTAAGTAGTAGAGTGTTTGACCGCTGCCTAAATATCGATTAATTATTGTTAAAATATTGTTAAATCACTGTTTAATTGCTATTCAGTTATTGCTTAGTTACAATTTAATTACCAATCATCGATTAATTATCATTTGATCATTTAATCATTAATAAAACCTTTTAGCCCCATAACGATGACTTTTCTTAATTCACCTGTGACAAAAATTGGTGTAGTCAGCAGGATGGCGGGTTCAATCACTGACTACTTACAGAGGCACAGAGTTAACCCTTCACTGAAATTTTCAGATGACTGGGTGAGTGAAAAGCAGGATAATTGCAATAAGATAAAAGAACAGCTGAACCTTGTAAGAGGGAATCTGAAAGACGGTAAAGAGATGGTAATAGTAATATACAAGATGTTGAAGAGGTATTTAGGAGCTGCATATCAGTATAAGGAATGTGAAGAACAAGAAATGAGAATGTTACAAGATGAGGTTGAACAAAGAATGCTGTTACCTCTGCGAACAGACCAATTGCTTAAACAACTGGGGGAGGAAAAAGAAAAACGCAGGAAGGTTGTGGTGGGTTGACCCTGGCTGGATGCCAGGTGCCCACCAAAGCCTCTCTATCACTCTCCTCCTAAACTGGACAGGGGAGAGAAAATATAATGAAAAGCTCATGGGTCGAGATAAAGACAGGGAGATCACTCAGTAATTACCGTCATGGGCAAAACAGACTCGACTTGGGGGAAAAAAATTAATTTAATATATTACCAGTCAAATCAGAGTAGGGTAATGAGAAATAAAACCAAATCTTAAAACACCTTCCCCCCATCACTCCCTTCTTCCCAGGCTTAACTTTACTCCCGATTTTCTCTACCTCCTCCCCCCGCAGTGGTGCAGGGGGATGGGGAATTGGGGCTTCGGTCAGTTCATCACCCATTATTTCTGCTGCTCCGTCCTCCTCGGGGGGAAGACTCCTCACACTCTTCCCCTGCTCCAGTGTGGCATCCCTCCCACGGGAGACAGTTCTCCGCAAACTTCTCCAACGTGAGTCCTTCCCACAGGCTACAGTTCTTCACAAACTGATCCAGCGTGGGTCCCTTCCACAGGGTGCAGTCCTTCAGGAACAGACTGCTCCAGCGTGGGTCCCCCACGGGGTCACAAGTCCTGACAGCAAACCCGCTCCAGCGTGGGCCCCTCTCTCCACGGGTCCACAGGTCCTGCCAGGAGCCTGCTCCAGCACGGGCTTCCCATGGGGCCACAGCCTCCTTCGGGCATCCACCTGCTCCAGCGTGGGGTCCTCCATGGGCCGCAGGTGGATATCTGCTCCACTGTTAACCTCCATGGGCTGCAGGGGGACAGCCTGCCTCACCATGGTCTTCACCGTGGGCTGCAGGGGAATCTCTGCTCTGGCACCTGGAGCACCTCCTCCCCCTCCTTCTTCACTGACCTTGGTGTCTGCAGAGTTGTTCCTCTCACATATTCTCACTCCTCTCTCCAGCTGCAATTGCTGCTGTGCAGTAACTTTTTCACCTTCCTAAATATGTTATCCCAGAGGTGCTACCACTGTTGCTGATGGGCTTGGCCTTGGCCAGCGGCGGGTCCATCTTGGAGCCAGCTGGCATTGTCTCTATCGGACACAGGGGATGCTTCTAGCAGCTCCTCATAGAAGCCACCCCTGTAGCCCCGCTGCTACCAAAACCTTGCCAAGCAAACTCAATACAAAGGTAGAGGATAAACTAGAACTCATGATAATTTGGGCCCCCAACCCCCCAGATCCTGTAAAAATTCATAAGCTAATCATTTCCCCAGAAGATTGGGACGGAGATATTTGGGAAGACCTCAATAAAGAACTTGGCGATGAGAGTGAATTAGATGAATCAGAATTTGAGGTAGCCCCTATTATTAAAACTGAGGTATGTGCCAGATCTCAAGGGGGCAACCGGAGAAATACCATAAAGACCACTCCATGGGACCCCCTTCAACTGGCCAATCTGCATGACAAATATGGGCAGAAGCCTGGCGAAAGCAAGACTAAGTATCTCTGGCATGTCTCCTTAGCTGGAGGAGATCGTATCATGTTAGATCAGGATGGGTTTTGTGGACCAGGAGTGTTCTTGAACAAGGGGCCATGCCCTAACACTGAACCACACTCTATTACCCACTGAGTAGCACATTGGGCAGGACGCATAGACCCTTGGGATAGAGGGGAGCCCACTGCTATACCAGTAAGATCATTAAGTGAACTTTCTACCGCCGTTACAAAAGCAGCCTGCCTTCAGGCTACAAATGACAGAGGTGCACATAGTGATTACCCTATCTCTGCCCCTGTAGACCCCAAAGCCATGAAATCACTAATAAGCAGAGCTCCAGCTGTTTTAAAATTGTACCTGTCCTGGTTTCGGCTGGGATAGAGTTAATTCTCTTCTTAGTAGCTGGTACAGTGCTGTGTTTTGGATTTAGTGTGAGAATAATGTTGATAACATGCTGATGTTTTAGTTGTTGCTAAGTAGCGCTTATCTTAAGCCAAGGACTTTTCAGTTTCCCATGCTCTGCCAGCAAGCAGGTGTGCAAGAAGCTGGGAGGGAGCATAGCCAGGGCAGCTGACCTGCACTAGCCAAAGGGATACTCAATACCACAGAACATCATGCTCAGTATATAAACTGGGGGGGAGTTGGCCGGGAGGTGTGGATCGCTGCTCGGGCATCAGTCAGCAGGTGGTGAGCAATTGCATTGTGCATCACTGTTTTTTTCCCTTTTTTTCCCCCCTCTTTTTTTTTGTTATATTCCTTTTCATTACAATTATTATTATGATATTTCATTATTATTATTGTTAGTATTATATTTTACTTTAGTTATTAAACTGTTCTTATCTCAGCCCAGGAGTTTTACCTTCTTTCCTGCCTCTCCTCCCCGTCCCACTGGGAGTGGGGTGGGGAGTGAGGGAGTGGCTGCGTGGTGCTTCGCTGCTGGCTGGGATTAAACCATGACAGTACCTCATTGCAAAAACGGATGAAATAAGACAAAACATAGAACATAACGCTCAGGAGGGTCAGGATGGCCAACCCTGCCACCGACCCATCCTGACCGGGGCAGACTTGATGCATGACATTGTAAATCATAGTTGAGAAATGGGGTGGGATGAACTGACACCAGCAGGGCGATCCCAAGCTGCCGCAGAGAGCAGACGTATCCGCCAAGCAAGACAGATTCCCCAGAACCCCCAACACTTTCCCCAATCTCATAAACCCCCTGGTGAGGTAGGGGACCTCTAGAAAAGGCACAATGAACCGTGGAGGAAAGCCTTAGCGCTAGGCATACCTCGGGTAGCCATACAGAGCCAACCAACTGGGACTATAGTTAGTCTGATCCAGGCTTTTGAAAAACAAGGGGTATGAGGGAATCTGGAACAAACCATACAACCATCTGCTCCTAAAGATCCCATGAATAACCCTTTCAGACTTCTTAAGGAGGAACTGCGAATCTCTCTTTTTTTTTTTTTTTTAAGATTAAACCTGCAGTTTCTAAAACTGAATTTTAAGTTTTAAAAACCACCACAAAAAAAAATTCACTAAAAAAGAGTAAGACTTTTAAAACAAAGTAGCTCAAACTATTTGAATAGGTCAGTTTTGTCTCAAGTATTGTTGCTTTCCCATCTTGATTATGGCTTTGAGTCTATATATAATTAAGAAGGGATATTTCAGGCATCTTACATCCATAATGGTGATCCAAAAAGTTTCTGTTCAGCTGACATTTAAAGCCAATGGGGGGAAAACACCACATTTCAAAATATTTCTGGAAGCAGACACTGGAACCAAGACCTTTCTGCTCCCGGATGACGGTGATAATCACTCCACTGCAAGGCCATTTTCTTTCTTTCTCACCCCATTAATTTTGCACTCCTTACTACAGGGTTCTCAGTCTCACTGTTAAGAAGTTATCTTGGGAGTGGTGCATTTTTAATTCTCATCCTGAGAACAGCTGTGAACTTCAGTGCAGCGTAACAGTTACTCTAAGAGACAGGCACTGACAGTATTATCATCATTTACCATTTTTAATGAGGGTATAATAAGTCCCATCTGACTTGGGGCGGGGGGGGGTGGGGAGTGTGAGTACTAGTCCTTAGGATAGAATTTTGGGCTCTGAACCACAAATGGGCAGAGGTATTTTTCAATCCTGAAACAGGAATCTAAATCCTAGAGAGGTGTGGGACTTAGGGTACAACTCTGCAACTGATACTTCCTTATTGTTTAGGTCTACACGATCTCTTCTTGTACATGACCTTTCTGAAGCACTGCTCTGATAGTCCTTATTGTCCCTTTCAGCTTTACCTTAGATACTTAGCTTTCACAGCACCTAACTTGTAAACACTCAGGTTCGCTTTGGATCCAGTTCTGAGTAGGGAATATCTGCCAGAATATCAACTTATACCAGGGCTCATACTCCATTTCTGCTTTATGCAACACATGTTAAAATACAGGACAAAGAACTGTCTTTGCTAAACGATAAACTCTTATTTTCATTTAAGGGAGTAATAAAGTTAGGGACAAACACAATGGAAGCTCATTTTTCCACTGTAAACTCGAGCAAAGCTCTCCATGCTCTACCAAACACCTGTGGACCTATACGGTAGAACCAGTTTAGGGTTGGCATAGCACAATGTTAGCACGGTGAGGAAGAGAGTGGGGCTTATTTATATAGCCAGCTACGTTCTCCTGATTTTGGTATAAATGTCATCAGATTATAATTGATCATGATCTCAAAAAGATACTGTAATCTGGGTGAGAACTGCCTTACGGGAGCAAAATCACCGCTCCCCCCACCCCTCTCCTCGTTCTGTGCCATTGTTACAACAGCAATGGAGGAAAGAAGGGGAGGTGAAAAGCTGATCCTCAACCTTTATACAAGTTGCAAAATTCTCTAGCAGGAATTTCCAACCAGCCAACAGTAAGATTATACCTAATCTGTGCTAAAGACATCATGCAAAAGGATGTGCTCAACAATCTGATTCTTACTCAAGGTTTTTCTACAGAACTCCCCCCACCCCCCCCCACCCCACCCCCATTTCTGAAATGGTACTCTCTCTTACCCTGAGATGCCTTTCCATTTGAGCAGTATCTCTCAATTGCTTCTTTAACATTATGGCTACTTTTAAGAAGTTCATACAGCGCCTATAAAATAGAAAAAGTCTTTAGAAAGAGTCAAAGTTTGCAAATATCCAATCTAGACCTCTAAAACGAGCCTTTCAGTGAGCATATCTAATGTAAAAGAGGATTTATCTTTATACATGAGCATATCTAATGTAAAAGAAGAAGATTTATCTTTATACATGATGAAAATTTTAAAATAACAACCAAAGACAAAACTGTCCAAAAGTTGAGGCAAGGTTTAATTAAGAAAATGTAAAATATTATATGCAATTATTAAAAAAAGCTGGATTTGTCTACAGCATAGCAATCAGAAACGTCACAGATCACAACGCTGCCAACATTCAAATACTCGTAATTTTAAGCCTGTGCTTAAAATTACAAATAAGATCCTGACCCCAATAACACCTAATTAAAAAAAATAAAGACACTGAGTATTGCTGCCCTTATAATAGAAGGTAGAGAAAGAGAACCCATGTTAACTACAAAGCAATGTGTCACAAATGGAACAGGATATAAAACGTACTTGTTCATTGTCCCGTGTATGTAGTCCTTCAGGAACTCTGCCAATCATTTTTTCATTTCCTGTTCTTAAGGAGGTTTCAAAAAGGTATTCTTTAACTTTACTTTCTGAGATCACATCAGGTTTCCAAAGTAAATGGTCTTCATTTTCATAGGCTGTTAAAACAGAAATCCATTAACGCCAGGTATGACATTTTTAAGGTTGCAACATTAAAAGCTGTTTCACAAAGACAAAGAACAGGAACACAGAAGTAATCAAATCAAGCACCATCATGCCGCTTTTAAATTGCAGCTCATTTTTTCCCCAGAAGTCTCAGTTAAGAGACAGACTCTGCAGTGTGACATGGCAAAGAGATTCAGGTTCCACAAGGATGAGACAAGGGACTGAACTCTTGAGACGAAGAGTCTTTACAGACTAGCAACTTGTTGACAGCTAGATGATTCAAGACAAATTATGCATATACATTCATCATCTTCATATAAACTAACTAGCAAAACCATTCACAGTTTTATTCAGCTGTTTTAAAAAAATAAACTATAGTTTATAGTAAAAGAGTGTAGGATATTACTTTAACATTTCAAATATTACATGTCAACAAAAAAAACCAGGAGGTGGCTATTGGTCATTTTCAACTAAAATTTGCCAAAAATTACTTAACAGAATGGAAATCTAGGTCTCAATGTGGTAATTTGTTTTTCCATTCACTAACAACTGATTGCTGTTAAGAACTTGTACACTGCACACTTTACAAGCAATCAGAATGTAGAGTCCTCCTTCATAGTACACTGAAATCATGAATGCACCTCTTAAGTAGCTTGTTTGAAAGACAATATATTGGAAATACGCAAGAGCTGGCCTGAACCTTTGTCAGTCTGTGCACGTTTCAATTCTAGATTAAACTATAAATCCTTTACTCTGATCAATAGATGTGATTAACATTGCACATAATGTTTCACGTACTCTCTTGGTGATACAAAATTAGAGTTATTCAATTCAAACACACAAGCATAATGGCTGTTACAGTAGAAGAGATGAAGATTCTCAAATATCTCATGAAACTGCAGGAAACAACATTAAGCTAAGGTGAGGAATAAAATTACATCTCCTCTGAAAGTTCTGTGATGGCTTAAGAACATGGAAAACTTTCAGATAGACATGTTACAAGTGTAAGGTTTATAGAAGAGCAGAACCGCCTTCTAGCACAATTCTGGTAGCTGGGACTACACAGCAGAAATATAAACCCCCATTTGCCACCACAAGCTCTTCAGGGAGTACAGAAGAGGCTTTCATAGAGTCCCCCACTCCTACAGCCAGGTCCAACTGCTCCAAGCACTGCTGATGCTCGGCTTCAACCTCCTTTAACAACCAAGACAACCCAGCACTTCTTGCTGGAGTCCATGACTGATAATCTCAAGAGGAGCTCCTCAGGCTCTCCGATCGGGGAGCTGCTGGCTTTGCTCTTGGCCATGCCAGCAGACAAGACTCTCACTGATTCTCTCTAGCACTAGCTCATTCCAGAGAAAGCTGTCAGATTAACCCTTCCCTGGTCATCCTCTGGGTACTGGCATTTCTCTAGTTCTTGGCCAAGAAGAAGTCAAGATGTGTAAATAGTAAAAGGACTATCCAGATAAATCTGGTTCTTACTCCTCCATTTCTTACACCCATAAGCATCATGCTTGAATCTTAGAAAACAGACTTCCCTAGGTGTCCTAAGCAACACAAGAAATGTTCACTTGCTAATGCTTCCAGATCCACCCATACCAAACATTCTTCTTCTCTATAGCAGAGGATCATTCTTCAAAAGAGCAGTTGGTAATGGTGAAAAGACTTGATATACTTCACTAGAATAATATTTCCATGAAATCTTACAGTTTGAACACAAGTAACTTACAGAATATTGAAAATTTACAGAAAAAACCCACAATGCCCTTAACTTATTAACATATCCCTGAAATTGTTCCTTAATTTCACAGCTGTTCCACCCATGAGCAAATTTCTTTCATTATTTGCTTTTTGAATTCCACAGCTATATGTGCTATATTTTTCTCATAGTGAAGGTTTCTAAAGATATAAAATAAAACACTATTAAAGAAGTTCTTTTTACTACTCTAGCACAATTGCAGTTTTAACCTAAATTTACACTGGAATAACATCATATTTAAAACATCATATTTTTTAAAAGACAGTGTATCAGGACCTACATCTTCTACTCATGCTCTGGAAATTTAAAATAGTTTATTGCTTTGTTTTCCATACCCATTTTGTAACCCACACTGTTGTGCTTGCCAAAAAACAAGCAAAGAAAAATACTGTTTTGAAGATCTTCAGTGTAAACTAAGTTACATCCTCAGAGCCCAGTTATGATACTCTGATGAAAATATTTCCTTCCTGACCCACAGTCTGTTGCCTCCTAATATTACTAGATACTTCAGAATTAACACTGTAATCCACCCTCTGTTGTTTTCTTAAGAATGTCCCTTCAAAGTTGAAGAATCACATTTCTGAGATATAATGATGTGGTTGTGTTACTTCAGTTTTCTAGTGCCCTTTTTTTTTTTTTTAAGGTCCCTGAGACTTTAACTAAGCCATTGAATTTACCTTATAAATTTAAATAACATTTTTCCATCAACTGCTACATATAAACATAAAATAAAAAGTAAAACAGTCAGAAGAACTTACCCTTTTCATCATCACTGTATCTGCCAAGGTAAGGTGGAATTTCAGCCTGGTACTGTGAACCAACCATTATTTCCTGAAGATGTAACAAAAATGAAAAGAGAAAGGTATTGACTTATTATTTTGTGTATGGAAGCACTACAAATGCCATTAACCTGGCATGTGGCAGAGAATTCCAGAATTAAGGTACTATTTTAGATACGTACTATAGATCTTAATGCATTTTTCTTAACAGTACAGTTTTTTTAAACTTTTTTTTTTAAGATATAATTATTACCTTTCTCAAATCTTCAGATGAATTACCACTGTCAGCCTCTACAGCTTCACCATCTGATTCCTTATCTCCATCACACGTAGTGTTTGCTTCAGACACAAAGAAGTTTGTTTTTAGCTAGGAATAATTTTCAGTTCAAACACAGAACTACAAGATATCCTTTATTTTTGAAAGGAGCACCTGCTTTTATTCTGGGAGACACTTATCATGAGTCTGTTGATCTACATTTCTATCAGAAGTCTGTTAATCTACATTTCTATCGAACTAGCATGAAGTCAGAAGGCACTGGTACTTATATACTGCAGAACCGAAACATTTATCATCACTGCAACTGAGACAATCTACTATATTTCTAACAGTCAAAAAGAAATGAGATCATTTTTCTCCATCAATTTTCTCAATAAAGGCTTATACCTTACAGAAATGGTATGAGAAAAACAGAAAACTTCCAGGGCTATGACTTAGCCTTAGGTTAATCACAAAGAAAGTAAAGTTGAAGGCATGTCTTTATTATCTACTAAACCCTGTCATCAGAAGTTTTAAAGGGCATTCAAAACATTCCTTTAAACAAGGCTGCCTCAGCATGAAGTGAAGATACAGGAAAGATATACAAAATGGAATAAGCAAAAGACAGCAAAAGACTGCTTATTCCTCTTCTTTTTTTTTTTCCCCCTAAGGAAGAAACACAGCAGAGCACTTCAAGCAATTCAAATACAGTACTCCACATAATAACTCGTATTTTAGAATCTGGAACGCTGTGGTACTGGGTTCTGAAGTAATTCTATTTTTATAGCTGTATAATCCCCAGCAGAACGGAATCTACAGTTCTGATACAATTAAAGCTATTTGGTATTCTCAAACTTCAGAAACAACATGCTCATGAACAGGGTTGCAATTTTAGCTTCATCACAACTAAACAGAATCATCAACATCAGAGACAATATCCAAGACTGTATGGACTGAGGCTCTTCTTCTGTAGTCATTACTACAATCACCAGTCCCTCTCTTTTTGTCATTACAAGTAGCAAGCAAGAAGCTAACCTGAAGGCATGAAATAACAAAATGCCTGGATAACCATAGGCAATTATTTTTTCCAATTAATGCAAATTTAATAAAATAGCCTATATTATGTATTAGACATATTTATCTTAAAACTTAATGTTATCTTAGTATCTGAGAAATGGATAGAGATCAGGAAAAAAAATGAAACTGCCAACAGCACAGAGAACTGACATCTCCCTCCCTGAAATGGTGGATATTCAATTTTAAAATGTCCAGCCAAAAGTTCTAATAGAGAAAGTAACATTCTGATAGAAAACCATGATACCTGAAAACAAAGATGACTATTTCTTAATCCTCAGTAAGATGAGGGGCTAATCATTTTTTCTATAAAGCTGCCACACGTTCAGTGTCATATTCATTAACAGTTCACAAGCAATGTTTAAGTGCCAGCAAGTTTGGCATTTGCTTAACTGAAAATAGGGCATTATAATTTTTAAGGTTTTTGAATCTCTTTTTCAATACAAATGTCTTATATTTATTACACAATCAGCAGCATGCAAGGGGCTACGATTGCTGACTACTGAGGCAGCACATCCCCTTTATCATTCCCCTTCTCTAGAGGAATGAAATCCCCCAGGAATAGCTTTAGATACTTGCCAAATTAAAACTGTGATAAAAATCCTCCATGTTGCTCTAACTCTAGTACACCAGTGAACAAATGAGCTGCAACAGGCAATGAGGAACATCTCGTCCAGGTTGGATAACTGAACCACTGGTTCTCAGATCTTTCCCATAATAGCTCCATGGGTAGTGAGATTTTGGTGGTCGTGGGTTTATAGACCCCATCCCATATAAAACCACTTTGGCTCACCCCATGAAGTCCTATGGAAAAGTGTTGAATGTGTGAAGCGAAATAATCACAAATAAACTGCGTCCCAGTTCACATCCACAGGCTGCAATGAGGAGTCACTGGCTTAAAAGCAGCAGCAAAAATTTTAGTAAAGAAACACTAATTTAAAAGAATGGGTTACATATTCATGTAATTCACTAACACATTGAAAATCATGAAGGGTGTTCCTCAATACCACATTAACTATTAATTATGAAGTTACTGTATTTGTAGAGAAATTAATTTTACTTGTGCTTTGAGCACAGTACCAAATACAGGACAACATTCATGTACAACATCCTGCAAAGCACTGTTTCTCAATTCCCAGTAAAGTCAGCGCTACTCTGCAATTTTGATATTTTAAGCTAGGAAGCTATACATAATGCTAAGACTTTTTGAGTACAATTACAAAATCAGGTTTCCTACATCTTAATGGCCGAGGAAAGAAGTCAGTAGCCTCATGTGAAGTAACCGATGGTGTCAAGTCATCAGCAGAGGACTGTGTTTCTTCATCATCACCCGACAAGAGGTCTTTAGCGATTTCCTCCTGTATCATTAAAATAAAAAAATAAAACCTCAGACTGACTATTAAGTACAGACTGGTGAGCATTCAGATTCAGCAAATTGTAAGTCTCATTAATTAAAATGAATTATTTTACCATAAATAAATTCAGCAGACCATATTCCCTTAATTAAAAAGCTAGTTTGCTCCTCCTAAATCTAAGAACAAATATAACCGTTCATTTCAGAGTTGAACACAGGGGTTCATTTCCCCTTTGTGTTCTATTAAAATAAATGCACAAGAAGTAACTTCTGCAAGCATCAATCTCAGATCTTCCTCCAACTGCTTCCAATGAAAAAAGCCAGTGGAAACTGCCTCAAATCTTTAGAATTCTGTCATTCTTTGCACCACAGATATACCGAAGCTTTAAAAGGCTGCTACCCCTTAAACTCCGGGGGAAAAAAAAAAAAAAAATAGCCAGGCACTTTTGTAGACTTTTGTTGAGAGGGCAGTTACAGATAACAGACAACCTGTTATCTTCCCAAAACACAAAAAAATTGACTTTTCTATAGGTTAAAAAAAAAGATATTAAGAAAGAAAAAGCACACTGCCTCCACTAGCAGACATGTTTGAACCCCTCTGTATAGAGGTTAGGAAGGGAAAGAACTGTATTAGACAACAAGCCGACTACATTTTTGTAGCCTCAACACAATTGTGAATCCTAATGAGAATCAGATGTGCAGAGCCATCATTATACCCTACTTTCTGCGGACTTTACCATTACATCATACTCACAGAAAGTAAAAAAACCGAAAAGACATATACTTACTACCTACATACTTTATAATCCAAACTACTAGGTGCATGTGCTTTATAGCCAAAAATCATATGAAAGTCTCAGAATTCAAAGTCAGCTTGCAAATCACAAAAACTGAAGCTTCAGGTTTTTACATCAGCAATACAACACATACAGTCACTGCACATAAAACAATCTCTCTCTCACTCCTCGAAGTTGAGACCTTTCCAAATGATATGCATTTGAAAGTAACATTCCAAAGCATTCAGGAGTATATTTTCAAGTTATCCACAAACGTTTTGATACTTGACATGTGTGTTGGAAGCCAGAATTATTATTTCTGGACACTGCATACATTACCAAAAAATCCCACTTCTATTAAAAAAACCCCACCTATTTAAAGTTCTTTGGATGTGTTTTAGAAGAACTGTTAACTTATTCATTCCTCATTTGTAGTAACGTAGTGCCACTGAAGTTGCTATGCATTTGTAAGTGTGATAATTATAATTAGAATCAGATCCTCAATATCCTTGAAAAAGAATGAATTCAGAGTAACATTGTATATTGAAATTAACAAAGATACATATTTGGTAACATCAAAAGATAGTGAAATATCATTTAAGGTCACCTGGATTTCTGCTTTTAAACCATAATACAGGGCAAAATGGTTCTGACTTACTTTATCTAGAGTCATATCTGGAAGTTCATCTGCAAGTTCACTTGGAGAGCTATCCACACTGGAACCTGCCATAACTGGAATCGTGGGTTCATAGCCATAGAATGCCAGTAAATCTTCCAACGGCATGTTTCCTTCCTAATACAAGAGGATTTACAAACATTTCAACATATTGCCAAATACTTGTAAACAGTTCAGGCCTAAAAGGATAAGACATATTTTGAAGAACAAAAGTAAAAAACAAACGAAGAAAAACTTAATTGAAAGCAGGACTCTTGATTAAAGATTTAAAATCTTTTCAGGCACGGGACTGAAGTAATTCATAACCATGTCTCTTGGCATATAGTGAAGTCCCATCAAGCTATTGAAGAAAACTGTTTACTGGATGAAACTAAAGAGTAATTATTAAAAATTTGCTCCTTATCTGACTCATACTGTAGAGCATAATTTGCCTATATTTCAAGACAGAAGATATCCTAGAAATGCTAACAACCCCCCTACAAGACAGCAATGCAGAAAAAGTTGAAGACTTTAATCCAACATAGTTACACCTGCAAGTGTGCAAAAACCCACAAAAGTAAACCAATATAGCAACTTTTAAGCCCTTCTTTCCATCTCCCACACAATAGATTTTATAATGACCATTGAGAAGGTAATAGGAGAAAGACAGCTAATGATACAGAAGGCAAAAACCAAGAGAAAGGCTTGATAGCCAACTTGTTTTTTTCCTACAGCTTTTGATCAAGTGATTTTAGTAAGTATCATCATACTTGCATCCTAATACAATTAATAAAACAATAAACAGTGGAGATTTTTTTAGTTACCTGATTCAAGCCATCAAAATATTTAAAATATTTTCCAATATTTATACCTTTAAAAGTTGTATTACCTTTAAAAATTTCTTGTTGAACTCATACACTGATTAAATTACTTGTTTTCTTTAGTCAGCTAAGGTCTTAGTCCTGCAAAGACTTTTCACAATGGGTAAACTCATGTCCAAGTCTTTCCAGGATCGGGACCTAAAGTAATAAAGTGTTTAAGATGAGTGGCTCTCAGTTCTTCTTCCTTCTATTACAGATGCAATAAGATAATTTTGTGGAGTAACAACTCCATTTTAACCACCAGACTTGGCAAGCTGCTTCGCTATTAAAATTGCAAGTTCATAATCAGCAAAAATGTAATTGTAAAGGTAGCAGGACAAAAAAAAAAAAAAAAAATATCAGGAGTATAAACACTGTCAACTCCACATTTAGAAAACTTGTTTTTACATGGACTACAAAAACACAGCCTCATATCTGATGCTAAAAATTACACTTTCCTGAAACTCTGTTGACCAAAATCTGCAGCTATGCTGAGTGGTGTAAGTGGGTCATCAAACAGTAATGCAAGCAGCATCAATTTGTGAGTGTTCAGCATTCAGCAGGCGTTTAAAATGGATGATGCACTGCCACAGATGAACAAGAGGTGTAAATAGGAAAAACATTAATTAAAGAGTGTAAAATGGAACAGGAAAAGCCAAGGAGCACGCTGGTCATTTTGTACACCACCAAATGCCAAACAGATGAAACCAAGACATATAACTACCATTTACATAGCAAATCAATGTGATCCATCATGCTTAAAACAGGACTGTTTGTTTGCATATTGGAAAAGCAAAACCTGACCAACAGAATGAAATACCGCTAGCTGTCACTTGACAGTATGCAAAATGTACAGTTTCAACTTATATCCAACTTACAAAACTTGGAAGTGATAAATGATATTAGATGATAGGACTAAAACCTGCTTCAGTGATTTCTCTACCAAAGTGAAAGGACTACTAAATGAAAAAGAATATGAACTTAACACAACACTAATATCTTTGAGAAGCTAAGTTCAGCCTTGTTGTGAGGATGCACTGCTATATCCTAACCAAACCTTATTTTTTTTTTTTTTAAACAAGCTGCAAAGGCATGCTGCAGGAAACTGCATTATACAATACAAACTAAAGAACAGGTTGAGTGTTCTTTTCACTAGAAAAGTTACAACATGTACAGACATTCACGAGACAGCGAGTCACTCTTACCTTTTCCAAATCTTCAATTTCAGAGCTGAAATTTTTGCTTTCTTCCATCATTTCCTCTTCTTCGAGAGTTCGCTCATCATCATAATCATGTACCAGCATTTCAGCAGATGGGTCAAAGTCATGATCCTCAGACGATAAAGAGCCAACTATCAAAGAAACCTAATTTGAGTAATTTTTTTCCTATACCAACATAGCAAATTATATCACAGAAAAAAATTCAGTTGCATGAATTCTTTTACATACAGGGTCAGAACTCTCAGTGGAATACCTGGAACAAATTCCTAACTACTTGACAAATTCAGCTGTTTTAGCTGGCCTTCCCTTTCTGTATTTGTAAGTAATAGGTGCAGTTTTCTCTCTTGCAGTATAGAATACTTGGGAGAAGTACCTAAACTACTAAAACAAAGATTCAGAAAGTACAATCCCAAATTAGTATTTTACTGAATAAAAGATTGTTCAGAACATCCTTGAAATCATCATTAAGGTACAAAGTGCACAGGTCACAAGATTGCAGATGCTGCAAGACTGTCATTTATAGACTTTGATTCTATTTACGTATTTATATGGTAACAAGCATAGTTTTTCACTGGTAAACAGCTAACTTAGGTTATGAATCAACTTCCTACTAACAACAAAATAAACAGTGACACTCGCTTCAGACTAGTTTAGCCTCACAGATGGATCTTTCATTAAAACTAATTTAATTATTAGCACTTGATCTAGAAAGGAAGAATAAATATAGCAGAGTTTCAAGAAATACTGAGGAAAATACACCGGAAATAACAAAATGCTTCTAATGGATCACATTAATTAACAAGCCATTGTGACAGCTCTGTGGTCCAACAGACACTTTTTCATTACTAAAGAGGATACTCATCAAAAAAGTAGTTATTAAGTGCATTTTGTCAACTGTTAGAAAGGTTATCATTAGATTCAACAAGTTTTAAAGATGCAAATATTCTGCACTGCAAAGTCAGTGTGCTACAATGAAAATCACTGAATTACAGGGTTGTTTTGCTGTTTAATGTTCACTTTCTTACGGGTTTCAGGGCGGAGAAAAGCATCGGATTAGGATACTTCTCTTTCACTTCTGGTTTCCCCTTCTAGTTCTTACACACTAGAGCTCTGTTGCAATCCTTGGCTCACAAGCAGCAAAAAAAAAGGTTTATTAGGAATTATTTTCATGTAAGAACTTATTCAGAAGTTTTGAAGGAAATAGCTACAAATTTTCAGTCCCCTTCAAAAAAATAAAGCAGTATCCCTCTTTGCACTGCTTCCAGCCTTGAAAGAGACAGCTGTATACACTAACACTTCTGACTCTTAAAGCATCTAACTAATTTTTCAGCAATTATGCTAAGTGTTCATTCCTTATATGCAGGTAATTAAAGTAAACTTTGTTTAGCTCACTTAAGACAGTACTGTGAAAGTTCATACTATCATACTGTAGAGAAACATTCATGCCAAAAATGCTTCTTATTCACATGCTATTCAAATTATGGTCTCATAGAACTTTCAGTATAGCTGATAACACTACTCCAATTACAATAATGACATTACGTGTTGAATTTTCCTGCTGTTGGCCATCACATCCTGATCCAGTTTTAATGAAGCGTCAACTGCCTTAATCCAATATATATTTATACATGTGTGCTCAAGATTATTGCTTCTAATCGCTGTCATAACTCATTTTATGTATGAGTAACTCAAGTGGAAGTTCTATTCCACTCACAGACTTTAGACAAAAAAAGTCCCACTTCTTCAGTAGGTCTGAATGCTCAATATGCCATTTAAAATACTTAAAAGATATTAAAAAATACAAGCTCATTAAATTTCCTAAGAGTCATTAAAAAAGATGACAAACAGCCAATGCGGAAGACAGTTACACAGAAGCAAATACATTCCCCAAATACTTCTTCGAGAGTAGCCCTGCTGATGTTAACTATGCTTGCTTGTGTAAAGTATTCCAAAGAACCTGAACAGCAGTTAAAGCCTTAAAAATTACTTATCATTATGATTTTAAACAGTTTCTGTTATTACCAAGAAGTCAAACATTTACGCAAGCCTGTAGTTATCAGCAACAAGAGAAGCAGTCTCTCTCCAGGCTACATGGCTTTACTGAGATGCTGAATTAAAAGTGCTACAGAACTTTGTTTTCATTTTGGGTTCCGAGCAGCCAATTACTAACTGCAACCGGAGTTAAGGGAAGGAATCCACAGCGCACATCTCCTTCTCTTAAAAATGTGGCAGGCAGTTAACTGCGTGCACATGCAGCGTTAGGAAAGGTACAAGGGGATAAATTTGGGAAGGAGCAGGAAGGAGAGAGCAGCGTGCAGGCGGCAGGCCGGGTGCCGGAGCAGGAGGTGGGCGAGGACGAACCTGGGCTCGAACTCCCAAAGGAAGCCTGCGGGGAGAAGAGAGAGCGAGGTGAGCGCGGGCTCCCTCCGGCCCGGCAGCAGGCAGGGGTCTTCGTTTCATGCTCCCCCCCCTCCTCCGCCCCCGGAGCTGCCCCCTTCCCTCGCCGCCCCCCCTTCCCCCGCTCCCCGCCGGCCTCGGCCCCTGCGTCCCGCCCTGCTGGCCCCTCCATCCCGTTCACCCTCTCCCATCCCTCCTTCCCTCGCTCGCTCCCCGCCTGCCGCTCTCCTTCCCGCCTGCTTCGCTGGCAGAAGCCCCCAGGCGCCGCGCCCGGCCCGGCCCGGCCCGGCCGGCGCTCCCGCCCCCTCCGGCCCCGGCCGGGCGGGACATGACAGGGGTCGGCAGCGGCGGAGGCAGCCGGACCGCCGCCGCCTCTTACCCGCTCCCAGCCCGGGCTCGCTCCTCCTCCCTCCCGCCGGGCGTTTCTCCATCGCCCGCGCTGCGGCGGCGCCGCCACCGGCCCGTCCCGCGCCCCCCGGGGCCCGGCGCGGCGGCCGCGCCCCCCTCCGCGCCCGGCCGAGGCCTGTCGGCCGCCCGCGGGCTGCGAACCCGGCACCCGCGCCGTGCGGCGCCCGCCGTGCGGCCTAGTCGCGCAAGCTCCCGCTGCCCCGGCGCCGGCCGCTCCGCCGCCCGCCCCGCCGCCCCGCCGGCCCCCCCGCGCCGCCGGGCCACCCCGGAGGCGCCTTACGGGGATGTCGAGGCGGGCGCGGAGGGCCTGCCGGCGGCGGGGCCCCGCGGGGAGCCGGCCGAACCCCGGCGCCCCAGCCCGCTTTCCCCGCTCACCTCCGCCATATTGGGACGATCGGGCTGAGGAACAGCGCTGCGCCGAGTGCCCGGATGGGGCCGCTAAGCCAATGGCAGCCGCCGAGCCCCAGCCGGAGCCGGCCGGGGAGGGAGCGGAGGGGCCGGCGGAACCGGGCTGGGGCGGAGGAGGCGGCGCCGGGGCCGGGGCAGCGCCGGGACCCCACCTCCGACGGCGCCGCGGCCTCCCGCCCTGGCCGGCGAGGGCGCTCTGCCCGCCCCGGTCCGCCGCGCCCCGGCCCTGCCCCGCCCCGAGAGGGCGCTCGGCGCCGCCGCCGAGCTCAGGCCGGAGGGGTGCGGCGCCGGCCGCCGCCCCTCCACCCGTCCCGCCCGGGGAAGCCTGGGCCGGCAGAGGCTGCCCGCCCCGCGGCGAGGCGAGCGGGAGCCGGCGGGGCCCGCGCAGTGCTGCCTCGGGGGCCCCGAGGCCGGCTGGAGCCCGGGTAACTCGGACACCCGTCCCGCTGGGACACCTCTGCCTGCCGCGGCTGGCCGTCCTGTCCCGGCGCCGGGGATGCTGTGCGGGAGCGGTACCCGGCTGTGTCACCTGCGCTTCAGTCGGTATCGAGCCCCTTCCTCGGTGCGGGTGTGGAGGAGGGCTGGCAGTTCGTTACACTGACGCCCAACATCCGAAGTGTCTGGAGCAGGAAACAGAATGTGAAAGCCTTCAAACCTCCCTGTTGTTGGTTGCCTGCTGTGGCTTAAACAGAGAAAGTGAAATTTACTTTGCAGTGGGTTTTTCTATCTAAAAGTTGGGGCGCTTTACGTGCAAGTAATATCTATGCCATTTTTTAGTGGTATTTTTTGTCCCGGCGCACATGAAGTGGGAATTGGGCGGTTTTCACCTTGATTTCTTCATCTCAGGCTGTAAAGACTCATGCTTTTAATTTTGGAGTTGCAAGTTTCTGCTTCTGGCCAAAATAGCAGCTGTCATACTTGCTATATCGAATATTGCTCTGCTGGAGGGACGGTGTGCATCACAGCAACACTCGGGTGCAATAGTGCCCCAGACTGTGTCCCGGCCGGGGAATTTGGGAGGCTCAAGTCTGTATCACGAAGTGAACGGCTTCTTTGGATGCGTCCTAGGTTGGGTTTGCAGACAGTGTAGAGATCCCAAGCTACTTTAGGTACTTAAGCAGTGGAGCTCTATACTGTTTAATTTATTCTGCTGGGACCTGTTGCTCTGAGAAACGGAGTAAATTAACTTGTGTCACGTGCTGCATTGCTGAGTCTAGTCTAATTCCAGTATATAAACTGTTTGCGTACCTTCAAACTACACAGCAGCCTGAGATGTAGATATACCTGCTCTTGAGGTACCTGGGGTAAGATGTTGACAACATAATCCCAAGACTTCGCAGAAACGCATTTTTTAGGAAAGCTGTCACAGTCACCAGCAGGTTCAGCAGTACCTCATCCTCTGATCCCTGATCAGTCTTTGCCGTTTTCCAAAGTTGTATACACAGATTAGGGAGTTATCTGGTAAAAATGATCAGCAACAGACAGATAGGCTATGTCAGAGCACACTGCACGCACTCAAAAATTAAGAAGGAAGATTTAATCCTTTCCACCTTTGAGTGGTCTGGAATGCCATTATAACCAACTAATGCTCCTCAGCCTTTTTCAGTTTCGTTCCCTCCAGGTACACCAAACACAGTTCCTATCCCTGTTCCCTTAAAGCCTCAGCTTGGCTAAGGCAAAATAGCTTCTCGTGAACACAGAATGTGTAACACATACACAGACCTGTTCATCTTATCAACAAAACAGTACAGAAAGTGCAGCAGGAAGAATCCCCAATTCAGGGAAGTACATATTTGCTACTATATACATTTTCTTAATAGGAATTCTCCCCGATTTGGATGCAAATATCTATTTCCTGACTACTGAAGTAGTTTACTTCAGTCTTTCAACTGTTTAACGTGATTAAGTTTTTCAATGGCATGCAATTTTACAGAAAATTCTTCTGTTGTTAATTTGCCACTTAAAATCACTTGACTTTTATCAGATTTAGAACTGAACTTTTTTAGTATAATTCAGACCACTTTGATAAAATAGTATGAACTTATAGCTCTACCACAGCAGATCAGGAGGTGTGTTCCAGAGCTGTTGTCTAAGTTGCAGCAAGAATTCTGGAAAAACTAGTGCTCACAGTTGTGGACGAGGCTGCAAGACACGAATAAAAAAGTAAAACTTAACAGGTTCTAAAGCATAACAGTGAAAAAAACAAGCATTTTCTTTTCTTGTCTTTCCCTGAGATTCAGTTTTACACTTGGAAATTGCAGCTATACAGAAAAGTTTACACATATGTGCAGATTCCAATACCCACAAAAAAACGATGGTGAAAATCTAGATCCCAAAGATTTGGAAAGGGCTGCTATGATCCTCTATCTGAGTGGGGGCTGGATTTTGATAGCAATATCTATAGTGCAATTATGTTCTATGCTTTTACAACATGTTTTACCTCCCAGCGGTTTTCACTGAGTACAGATCAAGATAAAGAGTGAGGATGGTGAAGTTACTGGGGTAAGCTCGTTTGAAGGGGGTGGAAAGGAACAAGCATATGATTGCACCACCTCTTTCTCAATTAGCATTTTTCTCCAGAAACAGGGGTGAGACCATGGTATGCTCTTGAAGCGTAGCTTGGAAACCAAACTAGCTTGTGCTTTTGTGGAGTTTGGTATGCTGTTGGTATGGAGCTTCCACTGGAGCCCAGTGCTTTCACGGGTGTGGTTCTGCTCTCTGCCTCACCTCCCTGAGCAGAAAGGCAATGTGAGATTGCTCTTTCCATTTTACAGGAACTCAGAATTAGACATGGCTGAACAAAATATGTTTATGCATATATACAGTGAATCAAATAGTTACATCAATGCAAATGCAGTTTTCCATAGCTCCTGGGCATACAAGACCTTGTGGAGTTCTGTATTTCAAGGTGTCTTTTCTCTTGAATTGGAATCAAGAAGATGGGACAAAAATCTGCCTAAACTGTTCTTTCTGAAGTAATGAAGGAAGATACATTTTGTGTCCATATTTTCACTCTATTTTATCATCCAAGTTAATCTCAGATCAAAAAAAGGAAAAAAAAAGATTTTGAATTGATTTTTTTGTTTCAATTGATTGAAACAGTCACAAAAATGGAAAGAACTAAAATGAATTAGAAGAATCTAGTCTTTTTAAAAAAAACCCAAAACCAATAATGGAACGAAGCTGAACAGTTACAGATGAGGAGTTGTAAGATAAAGAGTGCAGAAGCTCTAGAAGAAAATCTCTTCATCTGTAGCATTTTTTTCTCCTTTACTCTTAAAGAATGATAAAATTAAGTCTTTTACTTTCTGCACTCTTAGGTGTACGCTATCATGGATACATCCAACAGATCTATGGTGATCAGAGAATATCATAACCATGTTTGAAGTCTTGGTCTGTATTTGGGTGGCGTGAATGTTGTGATACTTTTTCACTTCAGTCCACACTCTTCCAGCAAACCTGTTGCACAAAGTCCTAGAGTAATGGCCTCAAATAGCCCTTTCTGTAGGCATAATGACAAAAAGTAAAGCCTGCTTGTTCAGGAAATGGAGCTGGTCTTAGACCCTTCGGCTGTATCTCTACTAGTAAATTAAATATGCTCAGGGATGTTTCCTAGACATTAAAACCACCAAAAAGCACAGAACTGGCCACATCTCTGCTAGCAAAACCTCTGCTTCTTTCAGAGACCGCCTGTTGCAGATGGACCACTGAAGACAATAACTCCTGAAGGGTACGGAGGAGGCAGGCTGGTGGGAGCAGGGCACGAAGCATGCGGGGACCATCCTAATAGTTTGCTATGGATGGCCATGTGCCAGCACTATTTAACTTACTGGAAAAGATAAAATTGTAAGGATAAAATTGTAAAAATACAAGTCACTGTCTCCCGCAAATCTTTGAGCTTCGAGATGGGAGGATGGAAGGAACCCTATCTGTGTATTAGGCACATCACTTACTACTCCTAATCACATTGCTCATTGTGCAGATACCGTGGTTTTGAGGATCGTATTTACAATAGAGAATGGATACGTAAAGTAAGTTTTAAAATCGCCTAGTTGTATCTGTCTCCCCGTGCTTTAATTTTCGTGAGTGCAAGTAACACAGCTTTCTGCAGTACTAACTGGACTCTTGTATAATATAAGGAAGTTTGACTTTTTAAAATAGTGTTGCTCGCTTACCTCCCATGCCAAATCTTCACAGGGAATAGTTTCCCTTACCTCCTTACCAAGCTTTTAATATTCTGCTATTTTTATAAAAAAGAAAAACTAATTTCTCCCTGAAGAACATAGATAAAAAGTTCTAAGTGATTTACTTTTCATAGTAATAATAATTTAATTTTAGTAATAGGCAAACCAACTTATTTTTGGCAAAGCTTACCAACAGCAAGCAGATTTACAGCAAGATGTTTTACCCAGACTTACAGACAGATACAGCACATGCATGTAATGACAGCACTGGTAATACCTAAGAGATGGTGTAATGTGAGCATAACAAATATTTTGATTTAGGGGATTTTTTTTTATGGTTTCTTTTGTGAATGTAAACAATTTCATTTGCATATAATTATAAATAGTTGTAAACAAAAGGTTAGTTATTGTAGCAGGAACTTAGGCAGCCTGACTCTCCTGGCCAAGTCACTCCCTCAGTTCCCCTCTACCAGGAGAAGTAGCTTTTCAGTGAGCACTTCCTTCCAAATCATCCTTCATTGGAATCACTGTTTTTGTTTGGGTTTATTTGTCATTCAGTTTAAAGTGCCTAGGGGTTTCTAGCTAGCCTGTATCTTGGTCAGTTTGCCTTCCAGCCTCTTTTACATGTTGCTTGCACAGCCTGTATTGAGTTTCTCCCTCTTTCTAGACTCGAGTCTTCCCCATCTTTTCCAAGCACCTGTAATGCATCCTCTCACTCCCCAGGTGGCATCTCCCTGCCTGTTCCTTAGCAGGGACTCACCCCCACGAAGCTCCTGACCACCGCAGCTCCCTCGGGCATTTTAGAGGTGGTCTAAGGAAGGCTTGTTATCAGGGACCCACCTGAGGCTGCACCCTACAGCCCTCCTGGTTTTACCACTGAAGGGATGGCATAATCCTGGTGTGAAGGGGATGAGCCCCATGCTCCCTCGAGGGCCCAGCTTTCCCAGGAAGGGCTTCTTGCTCAGAGAAAGTGGCTTTCTGATTGCCTTCATACTGAAATGTGACTTCACTTGCAATATAACTGAGAACAACTGTTACTCAGCTACGCATAGAAAAACAGATGACCGAGTACCTCCTCTGTATGCCTTACTGTTGGGCAAGTAGGAGTTTTTAATGAAAGGGTAGGTGTGTAATTAAATTGTAAACAATTAAGAGCATGATGAGAAACAATTTCTCCAAAGTGTAGTATTACACCTCGCTAATTTTCATTTTATAGCATCGGCAGATGTGTCACATCGTATGAAGGAAAAAACTATCGTGCTTTTTGGTGTCTCTCAAAATATTTTAAACGCATCATAATTTGAAAAATATTTACAGGAAACATGCTTTTACTTAGCAAGGAAATGCTATTAGCCATTCTGGCAAAGTTAGCATAGTGTAATAGGATATCATTGTTTTGGAAGGTCTGAGAAGGAATGTTTCCTAAACAGGAAGCCCTGTACTTGTGTTTTGAGGGTGTTTTGCCTATTTCTTTTGAGCCAATTTACAATAATTAGCAAGTTTACAGAAAGCATTATCATTGTCTTTCAAAAATTTCACAAAGGTACACAAGCATTTATCTTCTGCTGATGTGAAAACTAAGGCACAGAAAAGTTAAAAAGACTCAGCCAAAGCTTAATGCAGGATCTCTGGCAGAAGTGACAAAGCTGATTTGAAGCTATTGCATCATCTTCATAGATTAAAGTTTGTATTTCAAGGATTTCAAATTTAGAGTTATTTTCCACTTATTTACAAATACCAGGTGTTTCTAATAGCAACATACAATAATGCCGCTATGTAACAGTGTAAGTATCACTTATGTTGGATGGGTGTCCAGTAGGAAGGAACCATATCTCTAAGTTTCCAATTCTGAATGAATAAAGGAGAGCCTCTGAAATTTGTTCAGAGGGATCTAGAAAACAGCATAACATAGCTCCAGGAAGATATGTCTGAGAAAATATTTCATTTGCTTTTGACCCTATTCACAGCCTTTCATATCATTAATTTCCTTGGGTTGCTTTTTTTGTGGTTTTTTTTTTTTGGTTTTGGGGTTTTTTTTTTGGCAAAGTTTCAGATGACAGAACCACACAACAGATAGTAGGAACTCTGCTGCCTGTTTTTGTCCATGAAGGGAAAAACACAGAAAGAGGATCAGCTGAGAAAGAAGCAGACTTCCCTCTTTAACCTTTTGCATTTAATGTTCTTAGAATACTAAAGCTTTGCTGGGGCATTTCAGCCTGGTTTAAAGATGGAAGAAACCTTCTGCTAGTCAGGAAGCTGATTTTAGTCTTTCTTGAAAATTCTTGTAAGTGCATCTTGTTTTGCTCATATGTGATGCATTTTTTCCCCCCTCTCTCTCTCAAAGGCTGATTAGTAATAAAGGTAAGGAACTGCAACAGCTGAGCCCACTCTATCAACCTTGATAGTAGTTCTTTTTGGGGATCATGCCACAAAACTCAGGAGATATTTGAACTGTAAGTTATATCCCATGGTGTTTAGTATATCTGACAAAATCCAGGCTTCTAGCGGTTCTAGAAAACAGATCCAAAAAGCGGTATAAGTTTGGGTCTTTTTTGGGGGGGGTGTGATGTAATACATAAGCTGTCACCATAAAGTAATCTTATCTTGTATGTGTACAGAGGATTACAAAAGGATGGCTGATCGCTTCAGGATGTTCTGGAGGCCGGTATATCTGGTGGATCTTGAAGGAAGATGCAAACAGACAGTAGTTAATCAACTTTACTTAGATAACTCTGAAACAGACTCAGCAGTATTGTGGAGTTAAGTTACCCTTTAACGAACTGTCTCATTGGAATACTTAGAATCACACCCACAAACGTAGAAGCCCCTTACTCACAGAAGCCCCTTCCTCTCTGAGCATGCGTGGTAGAAAAAGGAAACTCTGTACCTTTAAACAAAACCGAAGACTACCAGGACCAATAAGAATCTTGAAAGACTACATGTAAACAGTATTGTCCTGATAACGAATGGTCAGACAGTATAAAACTGTCCACTGTGTGTTAACCAGGTGTGCTAGCTTTGTGGAATTACCAGTTAGCACCCATCTTTGCGCAAACATGAACTAAGTATCTCGGCTCTGTGTGTGAGATTGGATTATTGCACACCGGGTAAAAGAATGCCGATTTTGGGACAACAGTTTTGGCAACCCAGATGGGACGGCCCTAAGGCCTTGTCCGGATCGTCTTGCCATCCCCGACAGTGGACCGGACTGGACAGAGCTCCAGCGCGCACCAACCTGTTGATCGGGGACTCCTCTGGATTCTCTCCGCAGTCGGGGCAACAAGCGACTCAAAGGTGCAACGCCAACCAGAGATATTTGTATCAGGGTGAAAGGGAGATGAATCCTTGGACTGGTGCGTATAAAATTTAATTACAAATTCAATTGCTCCCATGGAAGGTTAAGTGTAAAATCTCACGGAGACGCCTGGCAAACATTGACCGGGGGGGGTCAGAGCTGAGCGCGCATAAAGTCACCAGTGGGGCGCATAAAGTCACACACAGACGTTCGGCAAGGATTGCCTTAATTGACCAGTGGGGTCAGAACTGAGTGCGCATACTGACCAAGGGGGGTCAGAGTGGTAATTACTGACAAGGGAGTCACAGCCGGCAAATAGGAAATTCAGTTAAAATGGGATCAAGGCAATCCACAATTCCTCCCTGCAGCCCTTTGGGGTGTATTTTGAAAAATTGGAATAAGTTTGGTGGAGATCCGATGACTAAAGATAAAATGAAAAGATACTGTAATCAATGGTGGACAAATTATAAATTGGGTGATGATGAGGTCTGGCCAGAAAATGGATCAGTAAACTATAATACTATATTACTATTGATGTTGTCTTGCTGTCAGATGGGGAAATGGGATGAAGTACCTTATGCTGATGCCTTTATGACTTTGTACAGAAAACCTGATATTTGGGAAAAATGTAAGCTAAAGACTGACCTAGTGATGCATACAGCTTCTGAGGAAAAAAAAAAAAGGGAGAGCTGTTGTTGCATAGGCTGTGATGATATAAAGATTGCAAGGGGAGAAGAGCAGGAGGATATGCAACTGTTCGTCCTGACAGTCCCACCTCTATACAAAAATAGTGCCAGACAATCGTCAATTGATCCTAATTTACCATCGGGCAACGAGAATTTTAGCCCCATCTCCAGTCGGACTAGAGGACATGCTCAACCAGTTGTACAGGCTCCCCTGAGACAGGCAGTGGGAGTGGAAGGACTGCCAGTTTTTGTACATGTTCCATTCACTACCTCCAACCTGTTAAATTGGAAACAATCTGTTGCATCCTACAGGGGAACCCCTGAGGGAGTACATCAATTCTTAGAAACTATAATGTTAACCCATAACCCAAATTGGGGAGGTATACAAGCTATATTGAATACTTTCTTTACGACTGAAGAAAGACAAATGGTGTTGGAAAAGGCAAAAGAGGACAGGGATGAGGAAGTAGTTCCTTAAATCATACCCCGTTAGGCCCTGATCAGTGTGCCTATTGCAAAAAGGAAGAGCATTGGAAAAACGAATGTCCACAAAGGGAACAAACCAGTAACCCTAGGAAAGGGGGGTCAGAGCCGAACACCAACCTGATTATGATAGAAACCTCTGATACTGAATGAAGGGGACCAGGGGAGAATATTAAAATTTCCCCAGCCGATCCCCTGGTTCCAGTAAAGCTGGGGAATGAGATTATAGACTTTTTTTTTTTTAGTAGACAGTGGGGCCACTCACTCAGTAGTTACTAGTTGTAACAGACCATTGAGTAAAACACAGGTATCAGTTGTTGGACCCATGGGAAAACAAACTTTGAGGCTGTTTTTAAAACCTATGGAATGTAGAATCAGAAATACTAAATTAACTCATGAATTCTTATATATGCCAGAATGTCCCCTCCTGTTGTTGGGACTTGACTTGTTATGCAAACTTAGAGCCCAACTGACTTTCTCTGATAAGTCTATCCAGTTGCATGCACCTGAAGAGACAGCATGGAAGGCCCAGCTGTGTTTGTTCTCTGACGAATCAATACGACTACGAGAACCAGAGGAAACTGGGAAAACTAAAAGACATCAATACATACTAACTAAGTTGAAAATGAGGTGGCTATTCCTGAAGAAATTTTAGACACAGTAATACCAACGGTATGGGGTTCAAATAAACCTGGACAACCAAAAAATGTTACCCCAGTAAGGGCTGAACTAAAACCAGGAGTCCAGCTGGTAAGGAAAAAACAATACCCTTTGAAATTAGAAGCCAAAAAGGGCCTAGAACCATTAATTAATTCTTTTGTACGGTATGAACTGCTACGAGAATGCCAATCAGAGTATAATACTCCAATTTTACCAGTTAGAAAACCTCGAACTCAGGAGTATCGGTTGGTGCAGGATTTAAGAGACATTAATAAAATTACGGCTGATGTGCATCCGGTAGTACCTAACCCATATATTTTATTATCTATGATACCTGAGACTTGTATATATTTTACAGTATTGGATTTAAAAGATGCTTTCTTCTGCATCCCTGTGGAAAGAGAAGGTCAGAAGATATTTGCTTTCGAATGGGAAAACCCTACTACCGGGAGGAAAACACAACTTTGCTGGACAGTGTTACCACAAGGATTCAAGAATAGTCCAACCTTATTTGGTAATGTACTTGCTAAAGAGTTGGAAAAATGGCAAGGTAAGAACCCTTCCATTACTTTGCTTCAATATGTAGATGACATTTTACTTGGGCAGAGACTGAAGAAGGATGCAAGTCCTTTACTATAGATTTACTGAATTTTTTAGGATTATCTGGATACCAGGTACCAAAAAAGAAAGCACAACTAGTGCAAACTGCAGTAACGTACCTGGGATTTGAGATCTCTCAAGGGACTAGAAAACAAGGGATGGAAAGAAAAGAAGCTATTTGTCGGCTAGGTCCACCAAAATCCAAGAGAACTATGAGGGTTCTTAGGAATGGCCAGCTGGTGTAGACTTTGGATACCAAATTTCAGTTTACTTGCTAAACCATTATAGGCGGCCATTAAAGGACCTGGGGAAATCCTGGAATGGACCCCAGAATGCCACGTAGGATTTGATGCTGTAAAGGAGGAATTGATGAGAGCTCCAGCTTTAGGTTTGTGCAATCTGAGCAAACCCTTTGCTTTGTACGTGCATGAGAGAAAACAAGTCGCGCTAGGAGTTCCGACGCAAACTTTGGGAAATTGGAAAAGACCAGTGGCATACTTCTCTAAACAGCTAGATGAAGTAAGCAAAGGATGGCCTGCGTGCCTCGGGGCAGTAGCGGCAGTAGTGTTGCTGGTGAAAGAGGCCCGAAAGCTGACTTTAGGGCAGCCAGCCACAGTATTGGTACCACACACAGTGATGGCTGTGCTTAAACAACAGGGACATCATTGGATCTCTCCTAGCAGATTAGCCCAGTATCAGGCGACATTAATTGAACAAGATGATGTTACCCTCAAACTGACCACAACTTTAAACCTGGCTACCCTATTACCAGCAAATGAAGAAGGAATACTAGAACATGATTGTTTACATGTTATAGAACAAGTGTATTCCAGCTGACCCAATCTGAAAGATGAACCTTTGACTAACCCCGAACTCGAACTTTACACAGATGGGAGCAGTTTTATGATAAATGGGGAGCGAAGGGCTGGATATGCAGCCGTAACTCCGTGAGAGGAAATCGAGGCCCAAACGTTGCTGCCCAATACTTCTGCCCGAAAGGCTGAAATTGTAGCACTGACCCGTGCCTTACAGCTGTCAGAATGGAAAAGAGTGTATATATATATATATATATATATATATATATATATATATATATATATACACGGACTCTAAATATGTGTTCGGAGTAGTTCATGCTCATGGAGCCATTTGGAAAGAATGTGGACTATTATCTTCCCAAGGAACTTCCATTAAATATGGATCAGAGATTCTGAAACTATTACAAGCCGTGTTGCAACCAAAAGAAGTTGCCATCATTCACTGTAAAGCTCATCAAAAGGGGTCAACTGAAGTAATTAAAGGTAATTGAAGGGCAGATGAAGCGGCAAAGAGAGCAGCCATAAAGAAATTGGTAGTTGGGGCACTGGTACCATTAAAAGAGGTTCAATTGAAGCTCCCAAGATATTCTGAGAAGGATGACCGCTTGGCTAACCAGCTGCAGTGTACTAAGTCCCAAGAAGGTTGGTGAGTAACCAAAGACGAGCGGGTAGTGATCACCGCTCCAATGGTGAGAGAAATCCTAAGGAAAACACATAATGAGTCCCATATGGGGGTGGATACTCTAGTTGCTAGTGTTAAAAGATATGCAATAGGGCCAGGGATACAGAAATTAGCCGACGTGATCGTTTGGCAATGCCAGTACTGTTGCCAAAACAATTCCAAAATTAGAAGGAAACCTCCGCTGGGGAAAGTGAGACAAGGTCGGACCCCAGGAGAATATTGGCAAATAGACTTCACAGAGTTACCGAAGAGTAACCAATTTAAGTACCTTTTGGTTTAGTAGATACCTTTTCCAGATGGCCTGAAGCTTTCCCGTGTCGTACCAATAAATCTAGGGAAGTAGTTAAGATTTTGCTTAAAGAAATTATTCCTACGTTCGGTGTCCCAGAAGGAATATCATCTTATAACAGGCCTCATTTTATCGCTGAGGTAGTACAAGGAATAGCTAGGTTCCTACAGATACAATGGGACCTACATACTCCATGGAGACCCCAATCTAGTGGGAAAATAGAAAGAATGAATCAAACTTTGAAGAGACAACTTGCAAAACTTCGGCAGGAAACTCAGATGAAATGGGTCCATGTGTTACCGACAGCACTAATGAGAATTACAATTACCCCTAGGGCAGGGGAAGGTGTAAGTCCTTTTGAAATATTGTACGGGAAACCATACCCAGTGAACTCAATGACAGGGAAAGGAGATCAAATGCATGTAAAAGGCGAAGGAATGTTGGTTGATCACTTGCTGTCACTATCGCAAACCTTATCCTCCTTGCATAGATACCTTATTCTACGAGCTCCTTTGCCTTTAGATACACCTGTACACGAATTTCATCTTGGCGATGAAGTGTATCTTTGCACTTGGAAAGACGAGCCATTAAAAGAGAAGTGGAAAGGACCTTATTTAGTCTTACTCACTACCTATACTGCTGTGAAGGTGAAGGGTATCGACTCGTGGATTCATTATACACGTGTAAGAAAAGACCCCACTGAAGGAAAAGGAATGGACTTCTGAAAAACGGGACCTTTGAAACTGAAAATTTCTAGATCTTAATGAACTGTACTTGGAACTCTGGGAAATCGTATATTAAAATAAGACTATACACAGGGTTTCATACTCCTGTATTGCGTTATATTTGTAGCAACCATATTCCTTTTCATTTATCTGTGCAGGTTCACTGACCTTTTAGGATAAGAAATGGAGGAACTAAGGGAGGTGATGCTCCTCTGTTGTCTGTGGATAAAACTAAACAGCTCTAAGGTACTTCCCGGGAAATTGGAAAACCCATGGGAAAAGAATATGCATTTTCGAATTACTACAAAAAATGGTCCAAATTGCAAATAAATCAAACTGTTGGGTCTGTACACACTTCCCAGAGCATACAAAGAAAGGAATACTGTTAATTCTAGTTCCTATACCTGCTAATATAAGCTGGGCCAATCCATGGAAAATATTACCTTTAGTGTCAGTATAGAACTGGAAGAACAAGAATGGGAAATTGATCTCCCAGACACACAAGAAAAATATTGTACTTGTATACAGGGGTGTAATCCACCAAAAGGGACCGATAAAATAGATTGTAAATTGAAAAGTACGTTTGTAGGAAACTGTACTCGGTGTCACCATACTATTGATGTATTAGCCCCTGTTGTAAAAGGAGAAGTTTCCTCTTGGCCAATCCCAGAAGGTCACAGATGGTTCTGGATTTGCGGAAAGAGGAAGAAAAAGGTTCTCCCCAAAAGATGGTCGGGGAGTTGTACCCTGGGAGCAGTGGTCCCGAATATAACAGTGGTTGATCGAATCGGTTCAGGCTCGGTGCGAACTTATTTACAAAGACATAAGCGAGGCCATAATCCTTTAATAGACAGACCAATGGCATTTCATCCATTTGCCAGGTGTTTTTTACCTTGGTTAGGAGTTAGCAAATTAGAAAAAGC
Source organism: Gymnogyps californianus (assembly GCF_018139145.2). Lineage (NCBI taxonomy): Eukaryota > Metazoa > Chordata > Aves > Accipitriformes > Cathartidae > Gymnogyps > Gymnogyps californianus. Next base: position 64,511,402 of record NC_059500.1, on the reverse strand, counting down.
AATAGTAAATATTTCAGCAGTCATTGAAAAAAATAGGGAATGAAACAATGAATGCAATATCTGCTTTACAGGAAGAAGTTAACCAGTTAGCAGAAATTACAGGATAGGATGGCATTAGATATGCTGTTAACTTCCAAAGGAGGGGTGTGTACAGTCCTAAACACCAGTTGTTGTGTCTATGTTGATCAAAATAAAAGAATTACAACCAATTTAAAAGAAATTTGGAAATAAAAGAGAATATTACATGAGCTTCAAAAGGATAACACCTCCCTGGGGTTCGAAGAAACCTGGAGATGGCCAACTTCCTTGTTTCCAGACTTAAGTCTGTGAGTTAAAAAATTGATTATCACAGCAATCATAGGATACTGAACTTTTGTTTGTATTTATGTAGTTGCCCCATGTATTGGGAAATGTTTTTTACTGGGAAGGCAAATATATGAAAGAATTGTGTCAGACTGATAGAGGAAAAACATAAAAAGTCTCCTCTATAAGTCTCAAAGGAAGGAAAATGTAATACGTAAGCTGTCACCATAAAGTAATCTTATCTTGTATGTGTACAGAGGATTACAAAAGGATGGCTGATCGCTTCAGGATGTTCTGGAGGCCGGTATATCTGGTGGATCTTGAAGGAAGATGCAAACAGACAGTAGTTAATCAACTTTACTTAGATAACTCTGAAACAGACTCAGCAGTATTGTGGAGTTAAGTTACCCTTTAACGAATTGTCTCATTGGAATACTTAGAGTCACACCCACAAACGTAGAAGCCCCTTACTCACAGAAGCCCCTTCCTCTCTGAGTATGTGTGGTAGAAAAAGGAAACTCTGTACCTTTAAATTAAACCAAAGACTACCGGGACCAATAAGAATCTTGAAAGACTACATGTAAACAGTATTGTCCTGATAACGAATGGTCAGACAGTATAAAACTGTCCACTGTGTGTTAACCAGGTGTGCTAGCTTTGTGGAATTACCAGTTAGCACCCATCTCGGCTCTGTGTGTGAGATTGGATTATTACACACCGGGTAAAAGAATGCTGATTTTGGGACAACAGTGGGGTAGGGAGAGATTATTCTATTAATTAGATCAGTTAATATAGCTGGGAAGACACTGACAGACTTTTCTACATGCAATTCCTTCATCAGGTCTGTCTGTGTAGAGAAACAACACATCTATTGGGCCAGTTCCCTAAGATGACCCTCTGTAGTAACCACACATACTTTTAAAAAACTTTTAAAAGTTTTTTTTAAGAATCATACTCTTAAAAAACTTTAAAAAAACATACTTTTAAAAATTTTTGGCAGTATGTACAATAACGGTGGGCAAAACTTGCAGAAAATAATTACAAAAATGGTTTTCTTCACTTTACTTGGATGTGAAAAGTTTCTAAATTAATCTAGTCGTTAAAAATGGGGGAAATAAAATGTCAAGTTGGTGTCAATACAGATTTTTTTAAAAGAAAAAGGGATAAAGCAAATAGATTTGGCTATGAAATGAACCTGCATTAAAATGAGATCTGCTCATATTTAAGTATGTGCAAGATCCTATTATCATGCTGGTCATCTGGTCTCCTTATTTCAAAATTAACATGCTTTAAGTTTACAAGTTAGCTAGGTTCATTTTAGGGAAAATACAGGAATTTCATTTTATAAAGAAAAGGGTAAAGAGAAGCATCTTATGAAAAATTAGTCACTTGATATTGTATGTTCAGTTCATAATTCCTTCAACTTATTCCTTTTCATCTAAACTGTTTCTTGTGATTAACAGTTATTATTTTGAGTTCTTTGTGAAATTTAGAACAGTAGGTATTCACTTGCTGTTATTTCACTTTCCTGGGTGGAACAGGGGAGAAGTTAAGTACATTTAGGATTTAATGGCTTATTATTTTAGAGAAGTTGTATACCATGACTTTATCCTTCAACAGAATAAATATCATGTAGACAGCATTCATCCGGGACGTATTTGAAGAACAGTTGCACCCTTTTAACCTCAATTCCTTAGCTGGATAACTTACGTGAAAGGAATACTACTTAATGCAGATAAACCATTAAAACAGTTTCAAATAACCCTTGGTTTAATACTGCCCAGTGTTTCTGAAATGCGTTCTTGGAGATGGATGCTTTTACTGCCAAAGGGAAAAAAGCTACTAGTCAGGCTATTTTCAGTTACAATATAGGTGAAAAACATGAAATGGAGAAGCTGCTCTTTTAAAAGCTTCGTTCTTAATAATCTTTTTACCTCCAATTAGTATAAAGAAAAGAATGGCCTCTGAGTTCTTATCCTGGCTTTTCACTAGTGTCACCAAGACATTGATTCTTTCAAGTAGAAACAGTCATTATCTTGAGAGAGATAAAATGATCAATTAATTTCAATAATATAGGTCAAATTTATACTGATGTGTCATTCAAAATTAATACCTAGGTATTGCTTCAAAATATAAACTGTTACCTACAGCTTTATTGAAGTCTTTGCCCAGAATGCTGGCTTACTGCTCCCCTCAAAGTCAGTGGTAATTTTTAATATTAAAGTTCTTCAGAAAAGAATGAGTCAATAAGCACTTATGTTTTAATTTTCAGACCTGTTTAGTACTTGCTAATTGTATTAAAGTGCATTGGACATGGAGATGCTCAGAACTCTTGAAAAACTGAATAACTAGAGGTTATACATCCTACGATGCAAATAATAATGGTCAATTCTTTAATGCAGTCAAATCCCATTGTCTTATTTGTGTAGGTAGACCCACTGAAATCCTGAAGCAATTGGAAAAGTCATCTTACCTTACTTTCCTGGAAGGGATAAGACATATAAATAGACAAGCCCAGATACTTTACACTAGTGTTCATCATGTTACTCCTAATGATAATGACTAGAGGTTGCTATGGACTTTTTTATAATCCTTCCATTCTTTTTATTTTATTACTTAAAATGTTTCACATTGTGAACATGCAGCTGGAAGATATTTAAAACTTTGCAGTAAGAACTGTTTATTAGAACTGCGTTTGTACTGAGGAGTTCTCACTGTGTTTGGGATCTGATTGTACAAATACTCCTCCGTTGAGAAGAACATACATTAGAATTGGGGTTTTATTGTTAATATTAGGTGGCCATTTTCTTTCTAGTTTTTAAATATTGGGCTCACTGCATCAGAAACATTTTGGATCAAATCTGTATTAATCAGATTTTAAACCTGCTATATGAAAATTTTGATTTTGGCCTTCTGCCTGATTCTTTGGTTGAGGTTGATTGTATATTGGGCACACTGGGTCTTTATTATAAGGTCAAGTGTTTTGTACATCTTCATGGAGTGACACAAAGATGTGTAACAGTAAGGAACTAAGTATGTTTCCATATTTTTCTTTGATATTTGCTTAATTAACAATCTGAGTGTGTAACATACATAAGTATCTTGCATTCTACTCCTAGAACAAATGAAAGTCAGCACATTTCAAGTGCCTGCCAAAATACATTTTTAACTTTTGGTCTTGTACTTCATTCCATGATCCAAGTTTGTGCAGTAAATAATTTAAAATTCATTATACATTTTTCATATTTAAATGAGTTCTAAAACTTGTATTTAAATATGGATGGTTAGTATTTGGTGGGAGTTAAAATGCTTCCAATTTCATTTCTTATACCTCAGCATTTTCCACACATTTTTGTTTCATTGTATTTATTCAATGCTTTCATATACTGATGTAGACAGTCCCTGAATATAGAATGAGCCATCTCTCTACAGTTATCTCACAGTCTGCAGTCTGATCTACACCAAACAGAACCTTAAATTACATGTAGTATTCAGAATACTAAATTTGGATGAAAGTGCTAAATGTGTTTTTTCTTCTCTCTTCATCAAACTACCCAGACGTACCTCAGTCATTCAAAACCAGTAATTCTTAGCTTGTTCTTAAATTTCAACTGTTGTCTAAATTCCACGAGTTACCCTTTGCTCATATCATAGTTCATTGAAAGGACTTTTAAAAACACGTGTGAGCATCTGTGACAAAAATCTTTGCCTACTTTTCCAAGCTTGCTTAACAAAAGAGAACTGTTCATATGGATATATCTTCCCCTCCACCCCCCCCCATTAATTTCCAACATAAATATCATCATAACCTCCTATAGCATTTTCCAAAATAGGCATGTTCTGCTCAGCCTACCTAGTTTCAGAAGCTGATTCTGTTAAATATCCATCACTTTAATGCTCTCACCCTCCTCTGTGTTCTATATACTTCTGAAGATCCAGGTATGGTTTGGGTTCAGAAGATCAAACAACATGTTTTACAACCAAAAAATGCTATAAATATTGCTTCACAAATTTGCCATTCTGGCAATCTTCTGTCTTTCCTCTTGTTCTTCATGACAGACAATGACTATGTTTATGCTAGGATTTCTTCATCAGTTAGGGAATACATACGCTTTTATCAGTGTAGTTTAATTATTCCCCACACAAGCAAAACAACCTGTATTAGTAGAAGCAATGTTTTGCTGGTATAAACTCTGTGTATACCAGGAGAACCAGCTGATATAGTTAGGCTGTGCATGGCAGAAACCTCTTCACAAACCAAATTCACATGCCAGCAGGCTTGCAAATTAATTCCTTTAAACTAATCCTTGCATGCTAAGAATGTCCTGTTGACTTTGCCAAACTGCTTGAATGCTTGTGACACGTAAACTAAAGTGCGTTAAAAGAGGAGAGCTCTTGATTTGAATTCAGTGTGAGGTTTGCCACTAATGTCAGTAAGGTAAGGACACCCTCTCAGCTGTTTGCTGGGTCAAAGCCTTGCTTTTCATGAAGTGGAAATGGCATTATACCTTCCTTTATGGAACAATTAGAGATATAAATCAAACCCATTTCCCATTACTACTGTAAAGTAATTGCCCCAATGACTATCACAGCTTTTCCTGTGGTTACTAAAATTGATGTGGTTATTGTCACCGGAAGGAAACAGAAGGACCATATATGAAGCAACACAAACAGGAACCTATTAGGAGGACCGATACGGATAAATTTATAATCTCCTGCTACTTACTGTGTTTCTCTTTTGATACCCACGGTATATAATGTATTGCAAAGCCAGAAGATGCTCAGAATAGCTGTGCAGTGTGGAGGCTTTAGCCATAACTCACTCAAATGAATTGAAAGGTCATTTCAGATCATTAATATAGCCTTAAGTGTGTGCGGTCAAGGTGGCCTGGAGATGCTTTATTGACTCTATACCCTTTGTTTTCACGTTGCTTTGGGTTCACGTCTTCTCTTGTTTTCCTAGATACTGTTACCCATCATATTTTAGGATTGTATATGTTGCTTTGGGACTTGTATATGATCCCTTTGGTCAGAGCTTTCTTGGTATCACATGTGTCTGAATCACACAGCATAGTGAGTTCTGGAGTGCCGAGATGTTTTTGGTGACTTCCTGATTGAACAAACCTGTTAGCTTCTAGCTACTACTGCAGCATATGTCTGGTATGGGTTAAATCGATCAATACATAGGTTATAAATTGCTATTTTGAAAAAGATGTTGATAATGAAACTTGAGAGCGTGGGCAGTTTTGGTACCGTGGTCCTGGTGACTGCACGTAGGCGCACTGGACTCAGCTCCTTGGCTAGCGCCGTGGTTCACAGTCGGGCCAGGTGGCAGAGCACTGCCCTGCCTTTCCTGTTCGTGGCTTCGGGCTTGGCAACAGACTGTGAAAATAACCGAGGGGCACGGGGTGTGCTCCGTCACCCTGCCTGGGAAGCCTCGCTTCTGCAGCACGGGTCAAGGTAAATAAAAGGAGAATCAATTTCAAGGATGAGGCCGAGAAAGGAGATTGCAGCGCAGTCAAGATTGTGATGGGAACCTAGAAAAACACCGTTGCCGTTAGAAATTGGAACCGGGGTTGACTACTCAGAGTTGAGCTGAAGGTAAATGTGACCATAGCAGTTTTGGAGTTTCTGTCAGTTTTTTAAAGATGAAACTCTCATGTATCTTTCTACTTTCTGATTTTCTCAGTTGTTGATTTTGAGTAATTTTTCTAGTAATTGTTGCTTTCTAGTAATTTTATCAAAGGATGAAAATGGGTTATTTTGACAGCATATATGTGCCTGCAAAATACATTAAAAAATCCTACTGTTTGTCAGGACTTTTGAGACATTTTTGTAAAAAATTGGTGCATAATTTCAGTTCCTGCAATCATTTAAATCTCACAGAGGAAACTGCCATTGCAAGAAAATCCAGAATCAAATGCAGGCTCTAAAAACACTTGCCAGTACCCTTTCTAATTATATTTAAACATAATTTCATATATTTTTTTTTAACCTATATTTAATTTTTCAGCTAATTAGTTGCAAGTTGACTTGCGTTGGGAATGAGACTTCAAAATTGCAAAACGTTAATTCAGACTTGGTTCCCAGGCTGCAAAAGGCCATCATGTTTCTCTCAAAAAGGCACGCGCCGCATGACCGCATGTGCGTTAAGCGTATTTCCACTCGTATGCTTGTAAATTGAAGCTACTTCTGCCGGTTCAGTGAAGATCCTGATTTTTTTTTGCTGTTGTTTGTTTAAATGGCGGCGGTTGGCTCTTTCACTCGCCTCGGGCCCCCCCGGCGCCGCGATCTAACCCGCCGCCTGCGCGAGCTGCGCGCAGCCTTGCTGAGGTGCGGGAGACCTCGGGTCCCCGCAGCGGCCGGGACCTGCGCGTCCAGGTGCCCGCTGCACCCCCGCCGCCCACGCGCCTCGTCACGGGGGTAGCGGGGCCCTCTCCGACACTGACCAGGCTGCGCCCGGGGCCGCCGGGGCCGGAGCCGCGCTCGCCGACCGTTCCCGCCCACGTGCGCGGCGCACGGACCTTCCAGCGGCCAGCCGCGGCCCCGCGGCGCCCGCCCGCGCTGGTTCGACCGGCCCGCAGCCCGAGCCCGCGTCTCGGTTTCGGTGGCGCGTTTCGGCACCTCAGCGTAGCCGGTAGGGGTGGCGCCGCGCGGGCTGCGGGGCTGCGCCGCTGCACGGTTAATTACGGCGGCGCGGCGGCGCCGGGGACTCCCGCGGGCGGGGTCCGCGCTGGGGATTCCCCCGCCGCCCGCGCGGAACGTTCGGGATTGTTCCGTGACGTCACGGCAGGGGGGCTCCCGCCGGCGGGGCGGGGGCGGCGCCGCACCCTCGGCGGCGGCCGGGAAGCCCCGCCCCCGGCTCCCGCGGGGTCGCGCGGCGGCTCTCGCGAGGCTTGTGCGCGCAGAGCATTGCGGCTCGGAGCGGCGCCATTTTGGGAGCGAGGCGAGCGGGGTGTGTGTGTGTGTGTGCGCGCGTGTGTCTGTGTGTGTGCGTGCGTGCGCGCGCGGAGGGTGTGCGCGTGCGGCGCTCTCGCGCCCCTGGCCCCCGCGGCTCTCGGGGGGCGGGCGGGGGGGGGCGGCCGCCGCCAGCCCCGGGGCACCCCCCCAGGGGCGGTCTGGCGGCGGCGGGCCGGGGGCGTCGGGGGCCGGGGGAGGAGGCGCGGAGAGGCCGGGGCGGGTACTGGCGTGCGGGGCGCCGGGCCGCCCCGTTCCCTCCCCCGCCGCGCGGCCAGGCCCGCCCTCGGGGAGGGCAGGAGGAGCCGCCCCCGGGCCCCGGCGGGGCGGCCGGCGGCGGCGGCGGCGGCGGCTGCTGCTGCTGCGCGGGGGCGGTGCGGCCCCCCCCCGGGAAGGCAGGGCGAGCGCCCAGCGCGGGCTGGCGGAGCCCTTCCCGCTGCGGCGCCGCGACAAAAGGCCGGTCGTGGCCGGGGAGCTGGGGGTCTGCCCCCGCGCTTGGCAGGCGGGCGGCCCCGAAGCGGCGAGGCTTCCCCGGGGCGCGCTGGGGCTTCCCCAGGCGGCTCCCGCCGCTCCCCCGGGCTCGTTCTGTGCTTCCATTCCGTGTCCCTGGCCCAGGTCAGCGCCTCCCTCCCGGGTGCTTTCTGCAGACCTGTTCATCTTTCCCAATAAAATGAGAAATACCCCCTTCTTTCCTTTTTTTTTTTTCCCCCCCTTCTTTCCTTTTTTCCTTCCGTGCTCTCGGGAATGAGAGGCAGGAGAACGTTTTCGCTGATGGGCTGTGTTCTCCGATAAACATGCCTGCTGTTTTCTCCGGGATGTGAGTGAAGGTTTAACCGAGGCTTCTGTACTCGGGTTCGGCTCCCTGATTGCATGTGTGTTTGCTTTTTAAGATTGAGGCTTATGTGTTTGTCTAACGCCAGTTCAGGTTTCAAAAGGGAAAACTGATTGTTCTGGTTCTTTTTACCATAGGCAGTTTGGATTACAGAGGGAGTCCTGGATGTTTGCAGCCTTTTGCTTCAGCTGGTAGGGAGGAAAAAAGGTGGAAACCGACCTGCAGCAGTTGCTTCTTGTGAAAGGGGAGAAATATCAGACACTGTTCCGGGATTATTTATCCAAGTGCTTCGTCCTGAAAAGGCTTCTGAAACAATCAGGCATCTGAGAAGTGAATTGGAAGTTTGAAGTCGTGAGCTTTTTCTTTCTAGCAGTGCCGAGCACGTCACCCTTGGACGCTCTTGTCCAGATGGCATGGATACATGGCTAAATTGATCACGTTCTGAATACTTCAGCTGCCAAAATAAAGTGCTTTCTTGCTTTTTAGATACTTTTTTTTCTTCTAGGCAACGTTCTGTCTGAGTCATAGGCATAACCAGTTTTGTTAACTGGCTCCAGCTTAAATGCAGCCTGAGTCACTGTGTAGACATTGCTGAAAAGTTTCATGGCAGATATTTTTCCCCTTGTCTTATTTTTTAGATTTTCTGACATAGCCTTCTGTCATTTTACAATGAGACCTGTTTTCTAAATGAAGAATCTAACAGACGTTTGTTTATCATTTTTTCTTTTATTTAATATTTTTGTTGAAAAATGTTGTTGCCAATAAGCAGTATGGAGATATCCAGATAGCTGTTGTTTACAAATGCCTCTGTTACCTGAAGCTAGGAAATGTTGCACAGTTCAGATGTGAAATTTGGATTTTTGGCTTCACAGTTTGTGCTGTAAAAAGTGTATGTATTTCACCTGGATCTGATGCTTCTTAGAGTGATATGTCCATGGAATAGACGAGAGAAGAAGCTGTCATAGGAAGAAAAAAAAGCTTTTTAAGACAGAGTTGGCAAACTTTGGAAATAGCCTTGCAGAATCTGTAAGCAAGAAGGATGGGTAGCTGATTTCTGTGAGGTCAAATCTATGTCAAACAGCTACGAATGTAGTATCAACAAGAACTCGGGATATTATCTCAAGGAAAACAAACTGGAAAAATATAAATCACGCAGTACTAACACCTTGTGCAGTCCTCTTGGATTAGGTAAGTGACGTAGTGTTCATAAATGAATTTACACTTGAATATACATTTTATCAGTAGAACGGTTAAACCAGTAACGTTTACTGCCTAGAGGCTGTTGGTTTTTTTGAGAACGTTGAAATTAGCTTGCAGAATCTAATTTGTACTTGCTGTTTTTAATAATTAATGGAATAATTCTTTAAGAATTTCAAGCATACATGTACAAGGAGAAATGTGTAGGTACGAGTGTCATTTTTCTGGGAGATTAAAAAATAGGTACATCTAGACTGAATCCGTAGGTAGCTTAGCCTTCCCGTTAATATCGTAATCTCAACAATGAGCTATTATACTTATTGAACAAGTCTGCTGGATGGCTTGCCCATCTCAATCTTTCCATTTGTATTAGATGTTTTTGCAGCATGAAGGTACTAATAATGTAGAGGTTTGGGTTGTGGTTTTTTTTTTTTTTTTTAAATTTCCTTCCACTATTCTTTGTCACTTACGGAAGCCAGATACTTTTTGCCAAAAATTAGTTTACTGCCTATGCAAACTAGCTTTTTAATGTGTTGATATTTTAAGGTTGGGTTCAGAGTAATTTCCTGTTCTGTAATGGAAATGAATGAGTCTGACTAGTCTGCAAGTGTAACATTACAAAAAACCTCCACCTTTTTGGAAGGATTCAAAACAAAATCTAGTGGTGAACTAACTAATTTTACATGTTATTTTTAGATGTATTGCTGTCCCCTTCCTCCCATAGTGGTTAAATGTTTCTGAAGATAGATATATGTTGAAATTAATATGTTTACAATAATTTTTTGTAGGTTTGTATTCAGCTGAATTGCTACTGCCTCAAAGAAAATTAAGATGGACAGAACAACTTAATTCAAAAGTCAGTGGTAATTTTACTTAAGTTCTCTCCCCCCTACTCCACCTTGATTATTCATAAAGCTTTAAATAATTAAAGCATTATTGGGTAGACTGTAAACTGAGTATCTGGTAAAGGTGACAAATTTACCTTAGTCGCCACCTTTTAAAAAATTTTTCAGAGCTTCTGCAATACTGAAGTATTAGTAGTAGCGAGCTAATGGAAAAAAAAAATGGTTTTCTCTAAGGGCAATGCAAAGATGTTTGGGAAAATGGCTTGTGTTAAAGCCTTGGGGGAAAAAATAAAGTTAAGCATGTGAAACTGTATCTAAAGATTACTACAGTGTTTTTTCCCCCTGTAACTCGTTATTTTGACCACAAATGAAAGACTTCTGTCTAAATAAGTTTTTTAAATTGTCAGGCTCACTGAAATAGTTCTATTCTGTGTGTTGTCTTGTCAATATCTAAAAGTTGATCTAGCTTGAGTATTTTGCTTTCTTTGCATGGCCTTGCTGTTTTGTTATTTTAACTTTTATTTCAGTGGTGGTGTTTTGAAAACATGGAAACTGTGGAACATACATAGGAGGCTGTTTCTGTAATGTCTTGTGGCTGTGGCTTGTGGCTCTTCTACATCAAGCCTCAGTGTGGCTGGGGATTGACTGAATGAACTGAGCCACATGTGAAGGAACTAAACCAACAGAGAAGAATGATCTTCCTCATTCCTTTAGTTGGATTAATCTGTGTTTTGTTTGAAAGCCTTTGGTAAATGGAAAGAGTTCAGGCATGGGTGGCCATTTCATTAATTTTTGTCTATTGTATGGTCGTAAGCAACAGTAATACAAGTACTTGCTTCTTAACTCAGAAAAAGTCATGTGTGTCTCTTTTCAAGCTATTAACTTTCAGTGCTGTAAGATACTTTTACCTCTTGACAAGAGGCTCTCACTGAAATCAAGGAGCTGCATCCCCCACTTACTATTTTGAGTGACATCTTTATCTGGACTCTTTCCCTTCTGGATGTTTTGAAGAGTTTGCTTTTGAGCTTCATTAAATTAACTCTGTCTTTATATCTCTCTGTTTACTGGTAGGATAATTCTTTTTTTTCTTTTCACCGTGTTTGCACCTGGGAAGTGCATTTGTTCTTATTTATATGCATACGTACTTGACAAGGATTCAGGCACGTTTTACAGCTGTGCCCTTGTACCCTAAGCAAAATTCATACATGGGTGAGGCCCATAGAGGAGAAAATGCCTAGCATGCTGGTCCACTTTAATTCCTTCTTTAGGTTTTTGTTTGTATAGTGCTGACAGTCTGTTAAGTGGTTTGCAGACAACTATGAAGATAAGGTCCTTGCCCCCAAGAGCTTACTTTAAGCCTTGATGTAAACATAGCTTTTGTACTGGAATAGCTGCCAGCAGCTTGGCTCTTTTACTGATGTGTTTATTCTGGTAAAATCTTAAAATGGGTACATTTGTATTGAGAAGTTATCTTGAATGGTGTAGGCTGCTCTGCTGTGTGAAAAAACTGTTGGTGGAACCTTTTAAGCGTAAGCAGAATTTAAACTTGCAGCAAAGCTTAAGTGGAATTACATCTGTAAAATGATACAGGGAAATAGTGTAGATACTTAGCTTTGTTAGTACTTCACAAGTTAATGTACTTTATGCTCCTTTTTTTTCCTCCATTCTAATGAAATTCTTCTGTTTAAAATGTGTGGATAGAACAGTGTGACAGTGATAGTTCATCAGTAACTTGTGGGGAAGTTGCTTTTATTTATTTTTTAGTACTAGGAGTAAATTCTGTCCTGCAAGGAGAACTATTTGCAGACCTTATTATAAACGAACTTGAATGAGACTTGGCATGCTTTTTGTTTTGGTTTTTGTTACTGTGTGTGTTTGAGCAGTAGTATTACACAGTAACTGATGATAATGCCCTATGTGGTGCTATCAACTCTTCCACAATCACCTCCTTTCATATTTTGGGTAAACATAGTCAGGGAAACAGCTGAAATACATAGAATTGTTTTTTTGCTTTATGTGCTCAGAATATGTCAAAACCGCTACCTTTTTCAGCTGCTTTTTCTTCAGATCCTTGTGAAGACTCCGAAGTGCAGAATTCCTGGTGGTTTTGTTACATAATGTATGCTGAATGGGCTGGTGATGTTATTGCACTAACACTTCAGCTTTTGGACTTTGAACCCTGCAAAGGGCAAGAGATTAGCGTTTATCTAGCTTTCCGCTAAATGGTACTGCAAGTGTGTGGGGTTTCAAGCAGAAAGAACCTGTTTGTAGTTTACCTTCAAATATGAAGTTATTCTGTGTTACAAAATAGTTTGCTTTTTTAATTTACATTTTGGTACAGTGCAAGAAGGAAAAACTTTTTTTGAAAGAAGTGATGATTAAGTTATTTGAAGCTCTCTCATTAATTTTGGCTGTTCTAAAACATTTCCTAAAAGATGTTTTGATTGTTGTGACATTAATATTTAATTCATGTAAACCCTGTTGCTTGTGAACCATATCTATATATAGAAAGGGAACCATACAATAAAGAACAGTGGTTGGGATTTTTAGAACACCAGTGTCTGCCCCCCCGCTGATCGTTATGCAAAACAAAGTGTGCTTTAGTTGATTCATCCTCACGTTAGGAACTTGAGCCCTAAGTAGAAATGAAAGTGGGTTTTCCTTAGTTTTTTTTGTCTGTGTTTTGCTAAGTCACTGTAAAGCTAGGTTTTAGGGCTGTGGCTATACTAGAGAATGTGTTGGCTTTAAATGGTTAAAAAATTGACTGTTACAGTTTGACTCCATACACTTCTCACACCTAGGTATGTCATAAGACTTCTGGAACTGTTCAGATTTGACAGAGGACCTTGCTTCTTCCTCAGTGTTCTGCAGGAAGCCTTAGTTCTCATACTTCTTTTTAAAAGATAAGGCAAGAAGGTAAATTAAAAAAACGTATGGATATTTTCTTTTATTCTTCCTTATTGTCCAGTGCTAGAATGCTCATCAGAACAGTTCTGTTTTGGATGGTGGGGACAGTAAGACTAAAACCAGAGATTTTACTTCCTCTGCAGTAGCACAGTTGAGAAAGTAGAGGCTTCAGCTGAATTGTTCAGAACCTCTTAATGTCTGGTGAACCAGCGGGACAGAAGACCTTTAAAGGTTCAGCTCCCTTTCCTTTTATTGGAGGTGTGAGTCTTTGACAATAAATTTTAGAGAACCAAAGAACTTGAGAGAGTTACCATACCCAAACTTAACCTTGTTTGTAAATTACATGTCTGTAAACTGTCTTCTATACTGAAATGTAGCAGGAGGGGCGACATGCACACTTTCCCTTCAAAGTGTTAAAAGGTTGGTTCTAAAGATTTAAGCTTATTCTGTTGTTGTGACTGTGCATTTACATGGAGAGAAAAGAAAGGAAATAAATAATCTTTAGTTGAAGTAGTTGTCATGCTTTTGCAGCAATTTGTGATCAGTAGAAATGCTTCCATTTTCAAAAACTCCATCAAGCTCGTGTTAGGGTTTGAATATTATTTTCTGTTTTATTAACATGCACATTTTGGATAGCAAAATAACCTGAAATTAGCTTGTTTTGCTTTGTTCAAACTAAATCACAGAGTGAGGAAGATCTCTAATAAGCTGTGTCTTTAAAAGAGGAATGAAAATTGAGATGTATAGGGTTTAAACAAAAGTATTTTTTAAAGCTTACACTTACCAACTTTACTTCAAATTAGCGCTACTCTTGAGTAGAGATAACAGGGAAGGATCTGTTATCACAAGAATTTTTTTGTTTAAAAGAGAATGTGTCTTGTGGCAGAAGGAAAAACTTTTGGTGGAGTGGGTTATTTTAAAGGCCTGCTTAGTTTGAGAAAAATCCTGAATGTTTCTGTTGGTGAAGAAGAGAGACTCTGTAGTCTGATGGCTAGGACCTGTGCATGTAGGTTCTTTGCCTAATTCAGAGCAAAACTGTAGTTTTTCTATGGCTGATGCTAAATAGGTGAAATAAACATTTGAAGCTGGCCCAAGATGGGAGAACAGAAGGGTCAATTTATTCTGTAGCTTGGTTATTCCAGAGTTGCTCTGTTTTAGTGCGAACTTTGCCTGCTGCTGCTGCTTCTTCAGAAGGAAAAATTGACCTTCGCAAATAGGTTTCTCTTTTTGTTGTCATGAAATGCAGTACAGTTGGTGTTTGGCATATCTCTGATAGTAAACATTCAGTTTTAATTCCCTCCTAGAAAATTGTGTGTCTCCTTTCCCTTCTTGTTAGATGGTCACTCTTTTCTAAGATGTCATACAGACTTGCTTATTGGACCCCTCTGAAATTCATATATACGCTTTGTTTGTCTTCCTGACTTAATAAGGATGTGATGTACTTGCTGTAGCTTATTACCAACGAAGCAAAGCAGTAGCAACAAACTGGAGACACTGAATAATAAGTAACCTTTTATTTTTTCTGCTGTCATAACAACACTGTAGTATACTTTAATTCTGATGGCTTACAACCTTCTTTTACCCCATTTATAAATATTATACTAAAAATTATGGTGACAAGGTGAGGGTGGGTTGTCAAACAAGTGTGTAGCTGAGGGGTGGAGTTAAGGTTCCCACATGTAGTTTGTGGTGTGCTGTACTTATGGTAATAATAATCTATGAAGCATTAGGTAAAAGATCATAGGTATACGCCACTTAGATATGCGTACATGCTAATGTTAGACTTTCCTGAAAACTGTGAATGTGCATGTATCCATGTGCTTTTAACATTTATTCTGTTCATGGGTTTCTTTATGCAAATCAATAGACTGAATTTCTAAACTGGTCTTCAGGGAGCATGAAGAAATTTGAATTCATATCTCCCTTCTAACTTCGGGAATTCATGGCTTGAAGCTTCCTTATTTTTTTTTTTCCCTGGTAATAACTTTGCTGCTCCACTCACAAGCTTCAGGTATTCCTAGCTATTTGAGTTTATATTGCCTCTTATTTTAATTGACTTCTGACAATCTCTGAAATACCCAGTGTCACAGAAGCTGCTTCCTGTAAAATAATATAGGCTATCCACAGAGCATGGGAAGTATAGAAGCTGAAAATGCAGAAGTATTTTTCCTTGTTTCTAGCTTCTGGTTAGATGCATTCAGCTGTCAGGGTTTTTTTTTTTCCTAATTTTTAGTATTATTTTAAAATTTATTTTCTCTATTAAATTTTGGTCAGCTCCATTTAAATTGGATGTATTTATTAATATGGTAAATCCATAAGATGGCCAAAAGCATACGATCTTTTAGTAAATTAAGTTTTTGGATTGAAGGTGTTTTGGCTATTTAACTATTATACTGACCAGCCTTTTCCTTATTATAGTGATGTCACCATTTTTATCTGTTTCTTCATGCTAGGACATTAAGAAAAAGCAAAGCTTTTTTTATTTATTTTGGTAGTTCAGACAAATAGTGTTACCAAATGTATCTCGCCAACAGTAATGAAACCTGTCTTAAATACCGAAGACAGCTTTCTGGCCTAGGGAAATATTTTTATTTTGTACACTTAAAGAGATCTCCCTGAAGTTGGATCTCTTCAATACCAGTGGGACTGTCTTTCCTCTGCCAGCGAAATACTGGTTAGACAAGTTAAACAACATGCCCTCAAAATTGGGTGGGGACGGTCTCTGATCTCATGTCCTTGTCATCTTAAAGTTCTGCTGTGCTTTTTTCTCCACCCTCAGTGGAGAAAGGATCAGGTTAGGGAACACTTGCACATAAATCCATGGGGCTTGAGACGATGCTCCCATGAGTGCAGAGGGAGTCCATTGCAAGGCCATTCCTTATTATCTTTGAGAGGTTTCACGGTCATTGGGAGAGGCTCTTGAGTACTAGAACAGAGCAAATGTCAATCCTGTCATCAAGAAGGGTAAGAAGGAGGATCCAGGGAACTGCAGGCCAATCAGCCTCACTTCAGTCCATGGGAAGGTGGTACAGCAACTAATCCTGGAAACTGTCTACAAACACATGAAGGACAGGAAGGTGAGTGGGAGCAGTCAGAATGGCTTTATGAAGGGGAAATCGTGCTTAACCAAGCTAATAGCCCTCTACAATGAGGTGACTAGCTCGATAGATGAATGGAGAGCAATGAATGGTGTTTATCTTGACTTCAGTAAGGCTTTTGACGTTGCCTTCCATGACATCCTCATAGAGAAGCTGACAAAGTATGCGTAGAGAAGAGAATGATGAGGTGTATCAAACACTGGCTGAATGGCCAGGCCCAGCTCGTCAGGGTTGTGATCAGTGGCATAAAGGCCATTTGGAGGAAGCTGTTATTGTTGTACCCCAGGGTTCAATACTGGAGCCCGTACTATTTAACATCTTCATTAAAGTCCTGGACAGTGGGGCAGCGTTTACCTTCAGCAAGTTTGCAGATGATACAAAATGCAGAGGAGTGGCTGATACACTAGATGTTTGTGCTGCCATTCAGATGGAGAACTGGATAGAGGGTCCTCGTGAAGTTCAGCAAAGGGAAAATGCGAAGTCCTGCCTCTGGGGAGTAGTAGCTGCATATGTCAGTACGTGCTGGGGGCTGACTAGCTGGTAAGCGGCTGCGCAGAGAAGGACCTCGGGGTCCTGTTGGACAAACAAGCCAACCATGAGCCAGCAATGCATGCTCATAACAAATAAGGCTAACAACTCCCTGGGCTACATTAGAAAGAGTGTTGCTGGCAGGTTGAGGGGAGCTCATCTTTCTCCTCTACTCAGCCCTGGTGAGGCCACATGTGGAGCGCTGTGTCCTGTTATAGGCTCCCTCGTACAAGAAAGGTATGTACGTAGTGGAGCGAGTTCAGCAAAGTATCACAAAGATGATTAAGGGACTGGAGCATCTTTCCTATGGGGAGAGGCTGATGTTCTTTTTGATCTTCTAAGGAAGTATGAGTTGGTCCTGAGTCTTTCAGAACATTCTCTGGATGTTATATTTTAATTTTTCAGAAGATACTTTCCCAATTTAAAATTAGTAAGCCATCAAACTCAGTTTTCTCATGTAAAATTCTGTGAAGGTGAAAATGATGAGGGAGGCTTCATCTTTATTAATGCTATTGATGGGGCTACAGACTGTTGCGACTAGTAGACAGTATGTCCTCAGAAGGCTGTTACAAGGTAGCAATGGTTCGTTACAAGGTGATGCTTAAAGTTCATAACCCTGTCTGTGGTAAATTGAAGAGTTGTGTTGTTGAGGCATTCCTCCTATAATCTGCAATGGAGGTGGACCTGGGAAAATAAAAGGTAGGATTACATGTTTTTACACTTGATTCTTATGAGTTGCAAAATTGTTATAGTGCTTATAGTTAAATATATTTAAAATGTGATACTAAATGCATTTGCTCTAGTTAGAGCTACTTAAACCAAATAATGAAAATAGTCTCAAAAAATCACAGCAGTTAAATGTGAATGCATATTGCCTTGTATGCCATAGTCCTTTCAGGATTCTGTACTTTAATAACCAGGCTCATTTTTTCTTATTTGACCTGTTTATAGAAAACAGAACATGGAACTAAAATTCAGAATGGTTTGATTATATCTGCTTGCTCTGCTCTCTGCCCTCACAATGTCCTAGAAGATCATTTCTTCCTCACGCATTGTGTACATGCATTGTGCTACACATTAAGCTCTTTAGTTACAATTATTAGTTTCTGATTTAGAGCATAATAGGAATTAAGAGGTTCAAATATTTGTCTTAAGTCTTAAAGTTGTTCTAGAGTCTTGTTCTTCTGATCTTCAGGACTGTGTGTCCAGCTTAAATCTACTATGGTTGGTATCTTCTTGTGATTCTTACGGTGTTTTGGATTAAGACATCTCTTTTCTTGGTGGAATTTACTGCTTCAGGTGTTTCTAACCACTGTTTAAATACATCTTAGGTCCTCATTTTGTGCGGTGAACCAAGCCAAGTAGTTTTTTTTTTACTTTTCTTGTTCCTGACCACTGAAATAGTTCATTATTGCACCAAGTAAAATTTTAAATTTCTGTGCTGTTATTCTAAGTGTGATTTTACTTGTATCTTTTTCTGTGATGATTAAAAAAAGAAAAATGTAGTAGTGCAGGGAAAATTAACTATACTGTTTCATATTTGATTTCTTCATTTGATTTGGTAAGCAGAAGATAAACTAATGATAGTTGTTTTAGTTCTATTTTTTGTTGTTTTTGCAGAGTTTTGGGAGTTGACTGTAGATGTTTTTTCTTAGCCTTTTCACAGAAGTCTTGACTCCAGATTCATGCAGTGGCTTTCTGCTTCCCTTTTCTCAGCATGTTACTTCTTTTTCTGAAACAGAGGCAATACATTAAATTTTCCCAAATGCTCTTCAGATGATGCAAATAAGTTTGTTTAAAAAGTAGTGTTTCCAGCTGCTTTAAAACTGGTGAAAAAATAGTTTCTGTCACAAAAGGACCTTACTGGCTCAACCGTAAAGAAGCCCAGCCCAACCTTTTTGGATGTGGGTTAAGCATGCTTGGTGCAGTGTTCCTATTTCAGCTGCTAATGTGGCTCAGAGTGGATGACTGAGTTGTATTTGTGTCAAATCTCTTCACTGCACATCATTTGGAACCAGCTGTTCATTATTCCTTGGCATTCACTGCCTTATTACTGAAGATGATACTTCACAAAACTATAGAATTAAATTTTATGTAATTGAATATTGGAATAATTTTTACATGTTACATATGAAACAAAATGCTTTACACACTTCTCTCAGATCCCCCACAAGAAGTAAAATTTAAGAACAGGGTTTTTTCTTTGCTGTAAACTATTCTACGATCTACAACACAGCAAAACATAGATTTTATCTAAATTTATGGGCTATGGAAGACTTTCTTTTCTGAAGTCACTATGCAGTACTTGAATCAGACACCTGAGGCTGTTGCAGAGATGAGACTGAATATTTTGACCACTCTGATTAAAGAAATTTAAATGCATTTGAGTGTTAATAGTACGAGGATAGCAGTATTTCAGTATCTTTTTCTTACCTTTCTAGAATTGTGCAGCTCTGCTTCGGTAATAGACAACCTGAGCCAAGTTGGCTTTTATGACACTTTGGTTAAAGAATGGCAGATGTATTTTGAGTTTGTGCTGCTAGGGAATGGTGACTTAAACATTCAGTGATAAATTTTGGGCCTGCTCTTGTTACCAAGAGAGTTCCTGAAAGCAGTGGAATCGTGTTTGGATCTGTGGTATTCACCTCAATAAGCTTACTTCTGATAGCTGTATTAATGCTGGGAGTACAACAGCTGTTTTATCAGTGTTAATGAACAGCAGTTGATCCATTGCGTGGTATATACGTAAGAGAAGGCTTGCTAGCAGACGAATGGGTTCTTCACATCTGTCAGTATAATTAAAGCTGTTTCTTGTAAATGATTGTATGGGTGCATACTACTGACTTTCATTCTAATCAAATACTTTTAAGTAGTTTTGGTTTTGTTTTTTTTTTTTAATTTAAAAGTAGTTCTATGTTTCTGAAAGGCAGAAGTGTTCTTCTAAAGTAAATTGCTGATCAACGTTACCTATTTGCCTTAGTAGCTCTTTGTAAAGGCAGCTCTTGTTTGAGGTCAAGCTGGAAGGAGGTATCAGGTAAGTTTCTAAAGAAGTCGCTTCAGTATTTTTATTAATGTCGTGGTTTAACCCAGTCAGCAACTAAGCACCAGGCAGCCGCTTTCCCCTCCCCCTCCCAGTGGGGTGAGGAGGAGGAAAGGGAAAAGAAAAGTAAAACTTGTGGGTTGAGATAAGAACAGTTGAATAACTAAAGTAAAATACAATACTAACAATAGTAATAATGAAATATAATAGTAATAATAGTAATGAAAAGGAATATAACAAAAAAAGGAAGGGGGGGGGGGAGAAACCAGTGATGCACAATGCAGTTGCTCACCACCTGCTGACCGGTGCCCGAGCCACGATCCGCGCCTCCCGGCCAGCTCCCCCCGATTGTATACTGGGCATGATGTTCCCTGGTATGGAATACCCCTTTGGCTAGTTCAGGTCAGCTGCCCCAGCTATGCTCCCTCCCAGCTTCTTGCACACCTGCTTGCTGGCACAGCATGGGAAACTGAAAAGTCCTTGGCTTAAGATAAGTGCTACTTAGCAACAACTAAAACATCAGAGTGTTATCAACATTATTCTCACACTAAATCCAAAACACAGCACTATACCAGCTACTAAGAAGAAAGTTAACTCTGTCCCAGCCAAAACCAGGACAATTAATAACCTCAATCATGAAATAAGAGTGTATGCTTATTAAATTTGTAGATAGTACGAATCTGAATAGAGGTTGCAAGTGCTTTGGGGGACACAGAATGCAGAAACGTCTCTGCTGGGGGTAGCTTAGGTAATGGACCTCAATAGCAGGAAAAAAGACTTAGGTCAGACCTGGTAGAAGGAACCTTTCTAGTGATGGGACGTGTTGCAGAATAACATGGTAGTCTCAGTTGTTGGTCTGACTTAAGTTGGAAAGCAAGCAAGGAACAAACTGGTGTTTGGCAACCAAGCTGATCACGAAGGGTTTAAGCGTAGTAAATCGTGCCTGTGGCAGCAGAGTGGTCTTGCTGACATCCCATTCTCACTTTGTGATCTGTTTTCAATTTACCAAAAATATCTTCCTGAGAACGAAGAGTATCCTAGAGCTATCGAATATTTGCTGGATCATGAAAACAGAGCTCATGCTTGTAATGAAAATGTTTTTGTATTAAAATACATTCTAGGACATACTTGTTGGCAACATCAGAAAGCTAACATCTGTAAGAGTATTTATGAAGCCTGATAAAACATGGAATTGGCAACTTAAAGCTGGGTAGGCTATGTACTCTAAAATACAGTTTTAAAAAAAGATGTTAATATTTATCCTTTCCTGATCTGCTGTTTGTTTCCCAATTTAATTATGGCTAGGGTGTTTGTGCCTATTAGAAGTTAGTAAGGTTTAATAATGAAAATACTCAATTTTCCCATGTCTAATTGCCAGACCAATAATATGTGCAATAAGATGAGAGAAAGTGTTTTCTTGACTTTGTGGTGTGAGGTCAATATCCTCAATAGTTACTTTTCTTGGTAGTTTTTGACTATAAACCTGTGAAATTGGTCAGGTAGTGTTCTAAAAATACATCTGTGCTTTTGTTACTGCTGTTCTATCAAAACTAGCTGGAAGAATTAGGCCTAGAAGAGTTTTTCTTTTATGGGCTTATTGAGATTTAGATATATTCTGCTGCTGACTTTGCACTCTGAGTATTGTGTAGTTTTGTCCCAGGCCTCTGTCTTTACCACTTCACTATACTCCTTTGTAGGAAAGGCCTTGACTCATCTCATGGAGCAGCACTATCAAAAACCTTTTTAGAGCTTTTAGTTGAAGAACTGAGGACATGAGGAAGACTTAAATCTGCTTCTAGAATAATTTTTGCGGGAAGAAATATACACCCAGTATCAGTGAGCTGTGGACAAAGCTCTGCTAAAAACACCTTTCCAGTCCTTTGGGTACTTGGTGATCACCAAATCTCACCTGAGCCCTTGATTTATGTGCAAGAGGTAAAGGTAGGGATGTTAGTGAGTTACGAATAAACTCTTTTCGTGGCAGTTGTATAAAAAGTAGTGTTAGGAAGCTTCACTGGTTTTCTAAAACCAGTAAGATGAATTTATTAAGAAATCACATTGTTTGTGCCTGTGTTGTCCCATACGTAATAGCTGATTCACCAATAACTCGGTAATACTTCCAGGATCCTTTGTTGTTCTTATTCAGTGTAAACCTAATCTCTCCCTTTGTTTTTAAGACTGTAAGTGCCTTGGTCTGAAGATTTATTGTTGTGCTGATCTTCCAGTATTGATAGCTGTCTTGATCCTTTCTAAAGATTTCATGATTCTCCTGCTTGGAGATGAGAACTGTATCTGAGGGAAGGAGAAGAAAATTTTTTTTCTTGCTGTAGTCTGCTCACACTTAATTTGCTGTTTCTTAATTTAACATGTCTTGTATTGGTTCATCTGTAAACGTATACCCTTTTTTGTTTCTATACCATTGCTGAACATGATTAGTCAGTAAAAGTGAACTTGGTTCCTGTTAGAAGGAGAAGCCATTTTTGTGATGGTTCTGTGACTCTAGAACTTCTTTCATTTGTGTTTTACTAGTCTGACATAATTGGATTCTTTAGAAAATTTCTCTGGAATTTTTGTTGAGGTTAATTTAGAAGAGAGTGTTGGATGACTTCAGCAGAGGAATTTATAACAAGTTATTTGGGTGAGACATACCTTTAAACTTGTCTCTATTTAATGATAGTAGATTTTGTGCATCTTACCTTACAGTATAATTCTGGAATTGGAGGTACCTAAAAACCTAAGTATGAGCTCACAGCATAAAAAAGAACCGGCAGCTCAACTAAGTGCAGTTTAATGCTTACAAATCTGTTAGACTTCCTTTTAGAAGCTGGAAAATTCTTTTCTGTCACTGGAAGTCTGCAATAGCCTGGTTCAGGCCAGAATACAACAATAATTATCAGTTATCAAGTTCAGATTCCACAGCTCCTACTAATACTCACGTTGCAGCAGCCTTAAAGTGAGGTACATCCATGCTCACTGACTAACAGATCTGCACTCGGTTGCGCAGAGATGTGGAATACATGTTTATTTGGGTCTCCCTATGAAATGCATGTGGGTGTTTATTATGTTTTCACTAGCTGAATTTCTAATAGTGTGTATATCATACTTAAAATATTTTTGAATCATTGACAAGTTTGCAGTGTCTAGCTGCAGAGCATGATTCAGATACCTTTATAATTCAGGCAGTATTTCATCCATTTCTTTCCTTTCTGTGCTATAGTTCAGCTTCAGGTAATATAGTTCACATTATCTTGCATTCTCTTGCTTATTGAGAGATGTTTTCCTACCTGTGGGGAGAGCGTGGGGTAGAAAAAGTATTCCTGGGTTTTAACCTTAAGCCATTACTTTCTCTTGCCCATTTTCAAACTACACAATTTTACTGGATTTTGACACTGTTTCTGGACATGTAGACTCTGTTTCCATTGAATCTAGAGATAATATGGGGTTTGTGGTGGCCCTGAGCATCTATTTTTTTCATAAGGAACCTTAATATGGCCTCTGAGACTAACTTTTAGGGACTAATGAAAAAAATCAGCTTCTTCTAGGAAGCTAGTGAAATAGCTCCTGAAATCCATTCTAGATAGTACCAGAAAGTATTTCAACAAGCTAATTTTGCCACAGCTTTCTGGATCAGACGTTACACAAGATGCTTCATCCCATTAGTAAGAGAAAATAAAGGGAGGAATGTTACAGTTGTATTTTCATGATACCTGTGATATATTTGATTCGTGTGACGCTTTGGTAATAAAAGCACAAATGTGATGCTGTAAACGAGATCAGGATAGTTAGGTTCTAAAGTAGATCTGTGTCAGAAAATAATACTGGAAAACAGAAGGGAAATAATGATCAAAACACCACAAGTGTAATCCTCTTGTAACATAAGCATCTGGAAAGTACTCATTTATTGTTTTTCTAATTACAGGAACTTGCTATGAGGTGCTAAAGCCTTGTTTCATTGATTCGGAGAGACTGGACCTAAATGGCGCAGCATGACTTTGCTCCAGCCTGGCTTAATTTTCCTACTCCACCATCATCAACAAAGGTATGTTCTTTGTTGTTCTTCTGAACAGGCACTCTTGTTATTAGAGAAGTCATATACCTCAATCATAGTAAAAATGCAAATCTCTTTGAGTAGGGTGATAACAGATGATATCTAGCATTTCTCGTTGTCATGATTTAAGTAGTTGTACCGTGCTTGTCAAGCTCATACCTCCAGTAGAGTTTTTTGCTTGAGCAGATGAGTTCATGGAAGGAAGCATATGCCTGGCCATATTATCAGAGCTGTTGTTGGATTAAGATTACCTTCATTAGGAGTTTAAAATGAATTATTGTATTTTATGCTAGAAGTACCAAGACAGAGGCATGTGCTTGATGTTCTTGCTTCTGATTTTGGTCTATGTCCTATAAATTTTACAGAATTGTTATTCTATCATCCAAGTGATTAAAAAAATGCTTTTGAAATAAACCTTCTGAAATGGCTCTTCAGTTGCTGGTGGGATGGTTGTTACTACTGGTGGAGTGTGGCACTTTCAAATAGTTGTGCATCTTCACTCTGGTTTTTTCATCTAGATGACTGTTACTTTATACAATGGGACAGTTAGCTTGGAAACAGGAAATAGCAATCTCTGAATCATTAGGATTTGCAAATATTCTAGGAAGTCATGAGTGTGTCTATTTCTCAAATGTTTCTTTTTTGGTGGCCTATGCTTCCACTCTTTCTTAATTTGTATGAATGCAGAAGCAGAGGCAGCACTGGATATTCAAACTCCTGTCATCTGTTTCCCTATTTGTACACCTGTCTTCTTCGTTATAATCTTTTGAATGCAATATCCATATCTGCAGCTATGAGAGTGGAAATGCCTTGCTTTAATGTATTTATGTAAGTTTCTTGCTGTCTTTCGTGTCCATGGAAAATGTTTAGCCTTTATAAACTTACGGAAATAGGCTTGTGCTATTGTTAAATGCAGTTAGCCATCAGTATTAGTTGTGTTCCCATTGCTTTGCTTATATATGTCTACATACACATACACGCATGCATTTTTTTAGTCACGTCGTTGAATGTCCTTATTCATATTGTTCTATTTATCTTTCTTCTACACTGACCTAGCTAGCTTCTTTGTTTATTATAGTCTATCAACAACTCTCAGTTGCTGTTCTAGGAACATCAGGCCTATCTGTTCCAGCATGGTTCCTGCAATCTGTTTGTTTTCATTCTACTTGATTTCTGATATACTCAACTCTTTTGATCTGCTTTTTCCAATTTAATACATTTTCAACTGGAAAAGTAATCAGAGCTTAGTTTAGTATGGTGTCACAATTACAAAATCTTCACCACATATTTCAAGAATCTGCTGGAAGAGCTTTACCTGCGTGCTTGAAGTGTCAATATAGCAGGATAAAAGTAAGTTTCAGAACTAGTCCAGTATCACTCGAATACGTCTGAGGTATGGGTTGTATTTGTCACCTCATTCCTGAATTGTGGCAAATTTCATTGCAAGCATATGTTGTGGATCCTGTTCTCTTCCATGATTCTTTGCCTCAGGGAGTTTAGATAGACTTTCTTTCATCTCTTCCAAAAACTCCATAGTTGTATGCTTTCTCCATTATAGTCTTTGTGCTTCATTGTTTGAAATGCAGCTTATTTCCTTGCAGCACTTCCTCCCTCAATGATCAGCATTCTGTGATATACAGAATATGAATATATTTGGATATTAAACACTTGCAAAGTCTTTTTGGTCCTACCCAATGTGTAGTAGTTCTTAGCTTACAGAATAAGGCTTGTCCTGTCATTCCTCTACAAGACAGGTCTCAAATGTTGTGGCCCCCTGTCCCCTCAATTTCCTAGAACAGATTTTTATTTCTGCTTCCCATATGTCAACAAAGCAGCTGAAGAGAAGAGCAGATAAGAGGGATGGAGATGAAGAGGAAGGATGGGGTGAGGAAGGCAAGGTGTGTCATGTTTCATGCAGAATGGAGCTGGGGTAAGGCTGTGGTATCAACAACATTTAGACTTGAGGAGGAGAAACTGAACTCTGCTGGGTCGGTTTTTATTTCCCTGAAGAGGCACTTCTAGGAATTGCATCTTTAGGAGATTGGTTTCCCACCTCAATCCTGGGTAGCCGAGGCTTTTCCTTACATAGGTAAAGGCTGGCATTAGAAAAACCTGATGCCAGGAAGTTGGGATTGTGAATGAGCTTTCTTAATGTGACTACTGATAGAGATTACAGCTTGACTGAAATCCATCTCACCTATTGCTGATTATTTCCTCTTAAGGATAAGCTTTTATATCGTCTCCCTGTCACTGACATAGCAAAGTCCACCTAAATAGCTGGGTATCCATTGCTCAGTAGCTTTCGTTCAGGTCTGGAACTACTATATTTGCATCGGTGCAGTATTGCAGTTGGGCAGATGGAAATGGGAAGGTGTTGTGAGTAGTGACGCCAACTTGAGATATGGATGAAACTTTTAAGAAAGGATTGCTGTAGAATGTGGATGGGGAGATTGCAGACAGACTGGTAAACTCGGTTTTTGCAAGCTTATTTTTACTTCCTGTTAAGCAATAAGACTTCTTATACTTCAAAAATCTGTGTTGCTTGCTTTCTTGGCTGGCTGAACCTAGTCAGATAATTTCTCAACTTCCAGAAATTGCCAATAGATTTCCTGTTGATTACAAAGTTTACTGTCATCTCTGCCACAAGAGGCTTGATAGACTGATACCCCCATCATGTGGGGAAAATGCAAACTGCATGATTTTTGCACACAATTTAGACTTTAGATTGATTATATCATGTACAACTCAAACACTATATATAAAATACTGTCAGTTATACTTTGTGAAAATGTGATTGTTCTTCAAAGTTCATACAAAAAAAAAAGTTAAACTCAAAAGGCAATATTAGAAGGTTGTCTTATGTAAATGAACACATGAAGCTATCTTCTAAAATTTCACCTATGATCAACAGATCTGGAGCTTTCTGAAACTTTTGGTAGCTTATTCAAAATCTGTTTATAAGGATTTATTTTTTACTTAAATATTGAGATTCATTATCATAATTTTTGAACTACTTAAATCTTTTGATAGTTTCGTGTGGTTTTCTGTTTTTCTCTCTCTCCAAGTTTGTCAAGGAAGTAATTCACTTCCCAGGTCTCAAAATGAGAGGGCAGTCCCTTTTCATTTGACTTCTGTATGATTTGGAAAAACATGCTTTGTATTTTAAACATATCTGTTGCTTACTTGAGTTTTAATTTTAAGCAGTGAATTTCGAACAGCACCTTGAGCTCTGCCATGGCATTGTCAGTAGAACTTGAGTATCATTTTGTGTGAGTGTCGTTTGCGGGGGTGGGGGAGGTG
Source organism: Gymnogyps californianus (assembly GCF_018139145.2). Classification (NCBI taxonomy): domain Eukaryota; kingdom Metazoa; phylum Chordata; class Aves; order Accipitriformes; family Cathartidae; genus Gymnogyps; species Gymnogyps californianus. The sequence goes on along the minus strand of NC_059500.1, from coordinate 64,484,347 downwards.
AGAAGGAGGAAATAATTTTCTTCAACATATTTTCCAAAGTAGTTAAACCTATTACTGTGATTCCTCCCCCCCCCCTTTGATCAGTGGAGTACTTTAAATATTAATATAGCTTGATTAGACGTTAGTGGATAATAACTGTTGAAATAAACTTAGGGCTTTCATTTTCAGACATACACCATTACTGCTGTACTTTTTTTCCTGAATGTTACTCAGTTTGGAGAGGGAGTGAGCTTCAGGCAGCGAAGTTGATACTTTGGGTGCAGTAAAGTTGATACTTGCTGGAATCATTAAGCTTAGTTTGCTGACACAGTACATTTCCACACAGCTGTGCGTTTATGCATTTGTAGCTCTTATGGCCCTGGGACATGTTGGATCTCTTGTACATGTGCAATACAATGGACATATATGCGCACAGTAGGTCTGCTGGGAGGGAAGAGGGCTTTGGTTCATCTGCATCAAAGGCTGGCTGTGTGGCAGGGAGGTGCTGGGTTAACACAGCACTCTGCTGTCGCTCACTGGGAGATGTGTGGTGTGAACAACAGTGAGGCTAAGCACTACTTTTGCAGAATGAAAATTTATTCTTGAATTTTTAAGATGGAACAGCGAAAAAAATGTTATAGTGTTAGAATAGTAAAGCCAGATACAAGTAATAGGGAAGACAGCTCCTGTAAGACATGATCTTTTTTGGTTTAATCCCCTTAGGTATGAGTTCTAGTCAGGATGTATTTTGATTTCTGAGTGCTGTTCTCAATATAAGGTTTTAGTTTATAAAGTACTTCCTACTGATATTAAAGATTTATTTCTTTAAAATTTCTGCAATGCCTACTTATAAGCTGAATAATTTGAAGTATATTTATGAATCTGTACACTCTTGACTCTAGGTTTTCTTTGTATTTCATAACTAGTTGCATTTGCCTTATTAAGTTATAATGACAAGACTAATTAATTGAGCCTTTTTTGGGTACAGCTGCCTCTGGTGGAAGTGACTCCTTGCTTTCTATGGAATGCACATGTGCGGTCTCTGACCACCCAAATTAAGATCCCAGACTTCTTCTCTGCCTTCCAAACTGTGATCTCTTGTCCTTTCTTACCTTTTTTATTTTTCCTCTCCTGCAACATGTGTCACTTGTGCTGTGTTCTGCTGCCAAAGCAAAATAGACACTTGGGTTTTTACCTTGTGTCACAAGCATAGTCCTCAGCGCTGTTTCAGTGTCCTGGAGCAGAAGGTAGAGCTTCCAGTTTGCTGGCATGGGAGATGGTGTCATAGCTCTGAACATACACATACTTGAAGACTGCTGCATTGTCTGTCATTCAAAGTCCTTTTAAAAATGAATGGTATATACCATGAGTAATGTGCATGTTAAAGTTCTGATAATTCAGTTCTGTTATTAATCAGATATCTCAGGTCTACCACTTGTGCTCCTTTACAGTCATCACTGAGCTTTGAGAAACATTCTGAAAATTTTTCGTGGACAGGGAATCGTTATGAAGCAAATCGCAGAAGACACAACTCTTCAGATGGGTTTGATGCTAACATCGGACGGCCTAATGGAGGTATAATTTAGCTTTCATGGAACACTTTGAAATGTTTACATCATTGCTTTGTAGCACTCTTGCTAGAAAAAAAGTCTGATGATAATAGCTCTCCTATGCTAAATTCTTATTCTGTAGTAAAATAGAGGTAATGGAAAGACACATCTTCTGGGAGAGGATGTGATGACTAAGGGTTAGTTAAAGTAGTGTGATTCCAGGTGTATTTTTCTCTTAAGAAGAATAAGAGTGTAGAGTTAATATTCTAGCCAACAACATATAAATGAGCAGCCAGAAAAGGAGGTTGACTTGTCTTAATGTTGGACTACTATCCTCTTTCTCTGGCACTGTTTTGTAAGATTCTTCCCTGCTGCTTATGTGAATGAAAACTTAACTTTACTATGCTATCACATCCCAGAGTATAGAGCCGCTGACTTAACTTCTTTAACAATTTTGCGAAAGTAGACTATTCTTTTAAAATGGTTTGTAGTGACATTGCTTTAAAATTTAAAAATTTAAGGGCATTTTGGGAGAAAAGAGAAGAATGGTTGGCGTTCACAAGGCAGAAATGGTGCAGAAAATATAAACCATCGTGGGGGATACCGTGGCGGAGGTTCCCGCGCTCGTACCAGCACTTTCCACTGTGGAAAAGGCCAAGGACTGCATGAAAACAATGTACCGGATAATGAAACTGGGAAAAAGGAAGACGAAGTACCCAAACAGTTTGAGGCTGAGGATTTTGTAAGTTAATTGTAATTATAATAAACAAGGTTTCATTGTTTCTGCAAGTGCCATTTTGTCCATTACAAGCTACTTCATGAGATTTCACCAGTTTCAGATCATCATATAAGGGATCACCCTTCCCATAGGTAAGAGGGTGTTAGTCGTTTGTCCACTAACTTGTTTCTCCTTTTATATCCAGTTTTTATCATTATATGTTTATTGTTGTCCCTTAAGTGTGTCAAGTGAAACTACAATTGGGTTCCAGTTTACTGTGGTGTGTGTATGTATTAAATTCTACACAGTTACCTTACTGGAAATCTGAAGTACTAACAAAGTGGTCTTTCTGCCAGTGGCCCTTTGAGATCCCATGCTTCAACCTAGAATTGTAGGATGTAAGAGGAACGGTGAGCTTCCTCTTTGAAGAACCATACATCGCTCTTATTTGCTTTCTCTGGACAGTTCACGTAATGGTATTGACTGCTGCCTGAGATGTTTTGTTGGAGAAGATAAACAAGTGAGCATTGGCCTATTTGGGTTGCAGGAGAAGTGTCTAGTCTGTCTCCGTTTAAAAATCTTTGACAGCAGAGGTCATAGTGCCGATATTACTGTGATTATTTATTTCATTGGTCCCAGAACTGAAGACTTATTTTTTTAATAATAATAAAATTTTCTTCCAGCCGTCTTTGAACCCTAAGTATGAGAGGGAACCAAACCAGAATAAATCTTTAGCTGCAGGTGTGTGGGGTGAGTATCTGTGATGTTTTTAAATGTAAAAACGTAGCAGAGATCTGAAGTTTATTTTATTTGAAACATGGGATTTTTTTTAGAATTATAAAGGTATAGATTGAAATTGTGGAAACTTCAATATTATTACAATATAAGTATCTTGTTGTTAGAGAGGTAACAATTCTGTTTGAATATCAGTCTGCTGGTCTGGAGATGCAGCCACAACTAGGATTGTATCCCAGAACAAGTATACATCTGTTTAGTAAAGATGTCAAGAATTTATCTTCACCTTTATTTTCAAGAGGAAATGCAATGAAGGTGGGTCACCTGAACTAGCGATGTGATTGCTAGCTGAAGACTTTGTAAAAGAATGCTTGTGACTGATTAGAACTGTTGGAAGAGTTTGGAGAGAAACCTAGGATGGCTGGGAAGAGCAGATTAGCTTGCAGAGGTTTAAGGTCTCTTCCTGGAAGCAAATGTCTTAAGCTGTTGGTTTTGTTTACGAATTACTTGTTACAAATCCATTCCTGAGAGTGGGCCTTGAACTGAACTGTATTATGGGATTGTTTTCTCATCTCTCCTGATGAAATTTGGCTACCACTTTACAATTCTGTGGGCTTTATCTAGTCAATTGTTCACCCTTAAGAAGGTGGCAGCTTTAGACTGCACAGGTTTTAAAGTAAGAAACTTACTCAAAATAAGAACCTTTCTCTTTATGAAGAAATAACTTTAGTTAAACATAAAAGCTACTACTTAAACTGTTGCTAATACTGAGATCTGAAACTTGTTGCTCATTTTAAATGGTACTTTAATTTGCTGATTCTTTTTCTCATACTTCCCCAGTATGTTTTGTGCTCTTAGGTAACACTAGATGTAGGCCAGCCCCTCAATATAAATATCTCATTGCTAAGAACTTTTGCAGGAGCCTAAACAATTGGACTGCTTTCCTGTTTTGTGTGTTTAGCAGCTTTCATGTTGTCGTGGTTTAACCCCAGCCAGCAACTAAGCACCACACAGCCACTTCCCCCTCCCCACTCCTAGTGGGGTGGGGAGGAGGAGGGGAAAAAAAAAGTAAAACTCATGGATTGAGATAAGAACAGTTTAATAACTAAAGTAAAATAAAATACAGTACTACTGCTAATAATATAATGGTAATTGTAATGAAAAGGAATATAACAAAAAAAAAGAGATAACACCCAAGAAAAGACACGTGATGCACAATGCAGTTGCTCACCACCTGCTGACTGATGCCTGAGCAGCAATCCATACCTCCCGGCCAACTCCCCCCTGTTTATATACTGGGCATGATGTTCCATGGTATGGAATACCCCTTTGGGTAGTTCGGGTCAGCTGCCCCGGCTGTGCTCCCTCCCAGCTTCTTGCACACCTGCTTGGTGGCAGAGCATGGGAAACTGAAAAGTCCTTAACTTAAGATAAGCACTACTTAGCCACAACTAAAACATCAGCGTGTTATCAACATTATTCTCACACTAAATCCAAAACACAGCACTGTACCAGCTACTAAGAAGAGTAGTATCTCTTTTGAAGATTAGGTAACTATCAACAACTAATAGTATTTGGACTTTAGATTTGCAAACAAGTACTGTGTAGCTGGCTTCTTTGAAGAATATCTTTGCTTTCTGAAAGTAAAATTCCTGCCACGGAATTTGCCAAGTGAAATATTTTACAAATGGGGGTTGTAGAAAATGGAACAGAACTTGTGTTTATCGATGTTTGTACAGTGTGTTATTTGTGGAACTAATATTGGACTAAGTTCCTGATTTATGCCTTTTTGCTCTGGACCATGTGGCTGTCCAGTACCTTATGAAATAGAAACTTAAGATTGTATACACATGCACACACACATATATATATATATACACACTTCTTTTTTTTCCAGAGTACCCTTTGAATCCTAAATCTAGATCACAGAGAATGCTGGTCATTAAAAAGGGCAGTACAAAAGAACTGCAGATATCTGGATTCCCAGTAGTAGGAAGTCTTCATTCACAGCCAATAAGGAATGGAACTGGCACAAGTGTTTATAAAGGATTAGTCCCTAAACCTGTCACTCCACCCGCAAAGGTGAGTCTTAGATACCGATGGCATGAACAAGATGCTGAAAAAAATCATGCTGTAATTCTGAATGTGCTTATTTCACCCCTGAGAGTACTCTTCCTAGAGTATTATGCTTTCAACTCTTGCTAAGGGCAACACACCCCAAAAGTGAATGGAAACAACTTTTTCTCATTTTTCTTTTTAAACTATACTGTAATTGGATCTCTTTGTTTCTCATTTACCTCTTTTGAGAACTGCAAGAGCTGTCCAAGTGAGAGTGAAAAGGATGTTTTTAACTTATGGAATAGCAAGGCCTTTTGTATATAAATGTGTTAACAGAAAAATAGATACCTAGTGGAGAGATATAGTCAGCATACAAATAACTTCAGAATTTATCCCAATTACTGATAGACATGATGTTGCAACCTGTTAGTGTCATTCTAGTCACTTTCCAAATGCAACTTTCCGTGTTCATGTCTTGATTTTTGTTTCAGGAATTTTTCTGTGCTCCTGAGAGCATATAATGGAGTAGTTCTTAACTCTCTAATATTCTACATTAAAAACAATACTTTCAGCTGTTGAAGACTCATATTTTGATTCTTAATACCTCAAATATGAAGGTCTTAATTGTTTTGAAATTTTAGTCTTTATATAAGAAGTGTAAACTGTATTTGTGAGCGGATGAATTGCTCATAAACAGTCTCTCTTCCACAAGAAAACAGGTGTTTGCACTAAATCATGGTTGTAGTTACAGTTTGCTTTTGCTTAATCATATTTCTGGAGATTCCTGAAAATAATCCTGTTGTAGGTAATGACTCTTTAAGTTTCTGTTTAAATTTTTGTTTAGCCTACACAGTGGAAAAGCCAAGCAAAAGAAAATAAATTTGGGAATCCGTTTCCTCATGAATCTGCATATGGCGTTGGCAATTTCAGTCCCTTCAGATCGACTGCCAAGGCATTTACTGTATCACAAAATGCAGTGAAAGAGGTAAAGCAATATCTGTAGTTTTTATCAACTCTATAAAATGTTGAATTTGGTTAGATAAGGGGATCAGTAAGTTTTATGCAGAATTCTATTAAATAGGTTTTTTTTTGGAAGTTAATGTGTGAGAAATATGGAAGGCACATGACTGGCCTCTAAGTACTGCACAGTTTGCTTTGTAGGTTTGATTTGGAGTAAAAATGGTGCATTAGGAAGTATAACCTGATAGGTTTAAACTTCAAAACTGCTAATGGTATGATACACTTCAGAAGGTCTGCTGTTCATTAGCAGTGCTCCATAAAGCTGCATCTCTGGGTTTACATGTAAGAACTATATATACTGAAATACAGACATCTTCCTTCTGCTTTTGACTGTGGATGTATGTGGAACCTGAAACTACAAGTGCCAGGGAGTCTCTTTCTTTCATTCAGGGTTTTCTAAATGAATAAACTTCTGATATTCTTTCTTTTTCTGACTCCCTACATTAGCGTAATAGGTCAAATTCTTCATCCCCTGTTGACAAAGTTGGTCAGCCTCGTTTAACAAAATTGACAAGAACGCGGACTGATAAGAAGAGTGAATTTTTGAAAGCACTGAAACAAGATAGAGTGGAAGAGGAACATGAAGATGAGAATCATGCTGGGCAAGAGAAGGTAGATGTATTCATACCTGTTGTAGATCCAGCAGTAGTAGTTTTCAGACGGACCATAAACTACTTTTTATTTTGCTGTAAACAGCTGTTAAGTCATGGTCTTCGATCTCTAAATGAAGGAAAGGAATTATATTTTGATGAATTTCAAAAAGCTGTTCCAAGTACTGCTCTTCCTCCAGTGCTTCTTAGTAGTTTTTTTTTTCTTTCTGCAGTATCTGTTCGTACTTATTAATAACTCAGGTACATCTGTGTCTTTAGCAACAATAAAAAGAATAAATTAAGCTTAGTACACTAACCTAATCATAGAATCATACAATTGTTTAGGTTGGAAAAGACCTTTAAGATTGAGTCCAACTGTAAACCTAACACTGCCAAGTCCACCACTAAACCATGTCCCTAAGTGCCACACCTACACGTCTTTTAAATACCTCCAGGGATGGTGACTCAACCACTTCCCTGGGCAGCCTGTTCCAGTGCTTAACAACCCTTTTGGTGAAGAAATTTTTCCTCATATCCAATCTAAACCTCCCCTGGCGCAACTAGAAGCCATTTCCTCTTGTCCTGTTGCTTGAGAGAAGAGACTAACACCCACCTCGCTACAACCTCCTTTCAGGCAGTTGGAGAGAGCGATAAGGTCTCCCCTCAGCCTCCTTTTCTCCAGACTAAAAAACCCCAGTTCCCTCAGCCACTTCTCATAAGACTTGTTCTCTAGATGCTTCACCAGCTTCGTTGTCCTTCTTCGGACGTGCTTTAGCACCTCAGTGACTGTCCTGTGGTGAGGTGCCCAAAACTGAACACAGTATTCGAGCTGTGGCCTCACCAGTGCTGCGTACAGGGGGATGATCACTTCCTTAGTCCTGCTGGCCACACCATTTCTGATACAAGCCAGGATGCTGTTGGCCTTCTTGGCCACCTGGCCACACTGCTGGCTCGTATTCAGCTGGCTGTTGACCAACACTCCCAGGTCCTTTTCCTCTAGGCAGCTTTCCAGGCACTCTTCCCCAAGCCTGTAGCGTTGCATGGGGTGGTTGTGACCCAAGCGCAGGACCTGGCACTTAGCTTTGTTGAACCTCATACAATTGGCCTTGGCCCATCGCTCCAGCCTGTCCAGATCGCTCTGTAGATCCTTCCTACCCTCAAGCAGATCAACTCTCCCACCCAACTTGGTGTCATCTGCAAACTTACTGAGGGTGCACTCAATCCCCTCATGCAGGTCATTGATAAAGATATTAAACAGAACTGGCCCCAATACTGAGCCCTGGGGAACACCACTTGTGACTGGCCGCCAACTGGATTTAACTTCATTCACCACAACTCTTTGGGCCCAGCCATCCAGCCAGTTTGTTACCCAGCGAAGAGTACGCCTGTCCAAGCCATGAGCAGCCAGTTTCTCCAGGAGAATGCTGTGGGAAATGATGTCAAAGGCTTTACTGAAGTCTATGTAGACAACATCCACAGCCTTTCCCTCGTCCACTAAGCGGATTATCTTGTCATAGAAGGAGATCAGGTTAGTCAAGTAGGACCTGCCTTTCATAAACTCATGCTGACTGGGCCTGATCACCTGGTTGTCCTTTGCATGCTGTGTGATGGCACTCAAGATGATCTGCTCCATAACCTTGTCCGGCACTGAGGTCAGACTGACAGGCCTGTAGTTCCCCAGATCCTCCTTCTTGGCCCTTCTTGTAGGTGGGTGTCACACTTGCTAACCTCTGGTCAACTGGGACCTCCCCAGTTAGCCAGGACTGCTGATAAATGATTGAAAGTGACTTGGGGAGCACTTCTGCCAGCTTCCTCAGTACCTTTGGGTGGATCCCATCCAGCCCCATAGAGTTGTGGAGGGCAGTGTTTCATACCTTGGCTGTTATCCTCCAAAACAATTAATGGAAAAACTTGGTTCTACTTCTCAAACCATTTCCTTTCTAATTAGTGTTTAGATAGCCAGAAGTTCTCTATTCTTGATCTAGTCATAGGAGCAATAGTTCAATTTATGCATATATAAAGAACCTGGTTTTACTTCCTAGTTGAGAACTTGCAGGCCTACACTGTCTGTATATAATATGTGTGAGTTTTCTTTCAATCTGGATCGGTTTATGCATTGCTTGGCTGGCACCAGAGAATATTTGTGTCAGTGCTACCAGCCACCAACAAGCACAGTTATCATACATAGTCCAACTGAAGATAAGTATTGTATTATTCAGGATGAGGTGATTACAAGCCTGTTTGCTGTAAATGAGTGGTTTAAAGTGTTTTAACAAAACAAAAAAACCATCATAAATTACAAATCAGCCAGACAAATGAGTGGTTTTGAGGAAGGTTTATTTGGATTCAGAGACATGAAAAAAGAAACAGTGCCAGTGTGCATTGCTCATAAAAGTAAGATTGACTTTTCTGATACTGTTCCTATTTCAGGCAAAATAAAATTTGCTGTAATGAGACTGTACAACTTAGCTGTATGTGTGAGTTAAGAAAGGTCTGCATCTTTCCATTAGTTGTTCTGTGGCTGAGCACCCTGAGATTGGTGTTGGGGGTAATGTTGGTCATGTGTTTTTCAGAAATAATAAGATTTTGACTTAAGATTAAAAAGATATTGGGAAACACTGTCTTGAGCTTCAGAATTCTGAAAATAATACATGAACTTGGTGGGGGTTTCTGTTCCTGAAATTGTCTTGAGTTCATAATATCTTTATGATACATATGTCAAATGTATTTGGTTGTCCCGTTGTACACAGCTGGTTTTCAGAAGCAAGTGTATTTTTAAAAAAAAAAAAAAGGCTTTTAGTAGTGGAAGCTGTAATGTCCTTGGACAGGTGTATGTAACATGTCGCCTGGAGTAGTTGTTGGTAAGTGCATTCTTCCTTTTTCCTGCCATTGCTGTTTCACTAGTCGATGTGAAAAGATGTTAAATCATGTAACTAATAGTTGTCCTACTTCCAACATTGATTTTAATGATCATCAGTAGAAGACATGGTGTGCAACTGAGTGGATGGGGAGATAACTGCACAACAGTTTTCTATAATATGATCCTCTTGATGGAATTTTAAGGCCTGCAGTAACAGATTTCACGTCTGAAATAACGAGGCATAATCAGCAGCTGAATCATGCTTGGAAGAAGCTATTTTGCCCTATATATATTAAAATTGTTTAATATTTTTATGAATTTTGTTTGATAATGTGAGATGCATTCTTCAGGTGTATGATTTAACAGCTGAATGTATGTTTACTGGGATACTTGTTCTTAAATTCTTGCTGAGCATTCTAAAATTTCTGGAAGCAGACAACACTGTGAGTGGGAGGGAAATGATGATGATGGTCTTGATCCTGGACTCTCAAGTATGGTTTCTTACAAGTGCAGAACTGGCTGATTAAGTCATTGCCTCCTGCTATGGATAATGCTGTTATATGCCCAGTTTAGGGATTTTGTTGTCAAAGGGTGTTAACTAAATAATGATCGTACTCTCCTCTGTTTTTACAATTGGTAAGACTTCTGAGGCTATTTGGCTCATTATTAAATAAGAATTGCAGGTTGCTGAATGAGTACAATAAAAAGAAACTTCTCTGGTTTATAGGATTAAAGAGCTTTTAATATTTAAGTGAACCTGAACAGTCTGCTTTCTAAATACTTTCTTCCTAGTTCTTACTTCATGGCTAGGAAGTTACAGTTGCTGTTAACAACAGCCTCAGAAGCTGTGGTGAGTGTATGTGCATATGGGAAGTTGTTGTTTGAATTTAAAGAGCAGTATCCAGTCTTTCTGAACTTGTGGCAGATGAATTTGCGGGTTGAAGTGTGGTGGCTGTGACCTCCCCCTTACACTAAGTAAACTTGAGAGCTCTATGCTTTCAAACTTCTCCTGACACACATGGCTCTGATATTTAATTAGGAACATTGTTTGTAAGTTCAACAGATAACCTGTTATTTCTGTAAGTATGAAAGGCAGCTTAAAGAAGTTTGGAATTTAAGGTATGTTTGAAACGTTGTAGAAAAAAGTTTGAGGCAGAGCATGGAAATTGCTTTCTACATTACTTGATGAGTGGCATAACTTAAGATTTCTGTAGTATGCAGGTATTGCAAACTCTAGAAGTATGAACATAGTTACCCCTGAAGTAGTATAGAGTGTCTCCATTTAAAATTAAATTAAATGGAATCACTGAATTGCAGCACTTGCAGTCATTTCCTTGTGAATGGAATTTACTTTTAAACTTTGTAATATATAATTATTTTTAACAGGATGATGAGTCCTTTAACTTGCATAACAGCAACAGTCCTCATCATGAGAGAGATATAAACCGAAACTTTGAAAATGAAATTCCACAGGAGAATGGCAATACTTCAGTTACATCTCAACAGATCATTCGATCTTCAGCTTTCCCTCAGGCGGATGTTCTTTCAAGCTCACTTGAGGCAGAGCATAGGTATGTACTTTACACAATATAAAGAGTGTTCCTGCATGGTAAGTGAGCATGTCATAAATTTTTACTAGTTCAGAAGTCAGAATCTGAAAACTGAGAACGCATAAAATGTTTAACAAGTACTGTCAAAGTTTAACTTTTAGACGTGTACTAATTTAATGTGAAATATACTTTGTTTCTACTAGACTTGTATACTGACTTAAACTTACTTTACTAAAAATTTGATGTATTTCCTTATAAAGAAATAAAGCAAACTACATAGTGACTTCATCCCTCTGATTTTGGTCTGCATGTCTAGGAGGAACAATGCATGTAATTGCTATTTGTATTAATAATACTTTAAATGCTGCATCTTATGTAAAACTCCAGTGAGTTTTTCCTCATTGTTAAAATAGTTAATTATTTCTGTAGCTGACTAGTTGAGACTGTCAGTGATATCACAAGATGATGCACTGGAAAGGGAGAAAGTAACTTCAAAAAAGGATTGAAACAATTCTAGTATCTCATAAAAGTAACTGCAGTAGCAACTGGTAGAGATGAGAATGATGCTGCTGGGAAATAGCAACTCAGTCTGGAGATGAGCTTGTCATGAGCTCTGTCAGATTCTTATTGTTTCTGGCAACTACAGAATTGTGGTGATAGATTAGATAGATTTTTTTTTTTTTTGGTGATAGATTATATGTATACATTGGACGAGAGAACTTTCCCTTTTGTAGTACCTGCAGAGGAAACTTTCATGACTTCTTATCCCTCATGAGTATGAAAAGTGAAATGCATCCTCCTCTGTTCCTTTTTTTGCACCGCTGGCTATGGAGACAGAAATCTTTGGCCACTAGAGGCTGCTGACGACGATTTTTTGACTAGAAGATAGGAGTCAAATCTAACTCTCATTTTTCAATTCAAATGACTTTGAATGGCCTTCATAGGGTTTCTGGGCAAGTGTCTTTCCTTTCTGGTATCCTAGAGAGGCTGTGTCTCCATACTGTCCCAGCCCTTTGGCTGTGACCTCTGCATGCATGTAGACAGATGTTATGGTTAACCCTTTTTGTGGTAAATTGGACTTGAAGTGACCAGCTTAACTCACAGGATACTTGTGCATACCTAGTAACAGTATTGGCACATCTTGTACAAAATATGTCTTGGGCTTCCCTTCTGCTGGGGAAGTTCCCAACATGCAGCCATCCTGTTGGTGTCAAGTTTGCTAATCTGAAGTTTTAATTTTTTTACGTAGTTCACACTTTCAACTGTTCTAGAAGCCTAGTGTCGCTTTAAAGGGACAGCAGTCCTGCTAACTTTAGACAGTGTTGCTTAAAAGTTAATTAGCCATTGCCCTAAATTTTATTTACATTAACAGGTGCTCTGCAACTATTCACTTTATTGTACCTAATACTGTTAACATCTTAGCTTGCTTGCAGTAAAACTTTCTAACTCAAATTCCTGTTGGAAGAAATATAACTAGCATTGAACTGCATTTGGTATTGCGAGTCTTTTTCTGTCTGTCTATACAAATGCACGTATTCTCTTAAAAGAGAGTTTTGGATGACTTGCATATTATTTCTGCAGCTTCCTGAGGATTTAATTGTTCCTGGCTGTCACATTGTCCAATTTGGTCCAAATACTACAGAGGATGTAATTTCCATTTCTATTATTGTCCTGTTAACTTTTTTTTTAAACAGAGTAGTGCTGTTCTCCCCTTCTTCTACAATTCCAGGCTTTCATTATGGTTTTAACAACAGTCATTGGTGTCATTGGTCACCTGCAAGTTTGCCCAATGCACATCCATTGTGTTGGGACCTAGAGTTCTTTGTGGGGAGGGTTATGTTGAAGGGCATTTTTTGCTGACATTTGGCTAAATGAAGTACCTGGCACATGACATCAACTGTGAGTTCATCTTACTTCCCTGTTTTAATATATTCATTGTTCTTCAGCTGTAAGTGTCAGTTTCTTGTGTCAGTTCTGGCATATACTTTAGAAACCTCTTTATTTTTTGTGAAATAGCTTTAACCTCCTTTAACATTTAAGGTCAACAGGCACATGGTTTGCCTGAAGAAGGTGCTAATCCTTTTGGCAAAAACTTTGCAGCAAGAGAACTTACTATCTTCATTGTTAAATGTCACGGTGTCTTCACCCTCAGATAACCCCTGTCTTCACACTGTCTTCACATGTAAAACCACCTTCTTCCTGCTCAGATACTGCTGTCCCACTTTTGGCACTAGCTAAAACACGTAGATTATTGCATCTTTGGATATCTCAAGCTTAGTCATGAGAGAAATCTATCTCTTGTTTCTTTTCCTCCCCTTCTCCCAAAACTCACTCCTAGTTGTAGTCTATCTGTGCTGAAATATCAGCATCTGCCGTTGGGTGAGACTCAGTTGCAAAGAAGTCTGTCCTGGCTCTGACGTTAGCATGTGCTAGAAAAAAGAAACTGTATGAGGCCATTGCATCCTGAATTGGTTCCTGTGGAGGGACACCACCCGTATTCCTCATGGCTGCTCTGTTATCCAGGAAAACCTGCAGATTCCCTCAGTGTGAATCTTTGTCTCTTCATACCAAGGGGGTACACTGCTGCTCCACCAGAGCAGTTTTGCAAAGGAAATACATTCTTACTTTTCCACCTGACAGATTATTATGAATGAAGATTAAAATGAAGATACAGTTTTTACCACATATAGTGGTAAAACAAGATCATCTGCGAAGGACCTGAGAACTTCTCAACTTCTATGCTTTATGTATCTTTTTTAAAGCTTTTAACCTACTTTTATGTAATTAAAAAAAATTATGGACTTATTAATCCATTTGTTACAGATCTTTACACATATATGTAGGCAGACCTTGAAACGTCTGAGTGTGTGTAGCAAATTCCTTAATGTTGTCCTTTTTAATTTCAAGGTTGTTAAAGGAGATGGGCTGGCAGGAAGACAGTGAAAATGATGAAACATGTGCTCCGCTAACAGAGGATGAGATGAGGGAGTTCCGAGTCATTAGTGAACAGGTAACACTAAGTTAATGTTCCATTATGAACTTGTAGTTGGCTACCCTAAATGCCTACCTTTGAGGAGGATCTGCAGTAATTTTGGTGGTTAGGGATGTTGCTGTTTCAGTACCATTTCAGTATTGTGCTTTTGGAAGAATAGTTCCTTTAAAAGAATACGGGACCAGTGCTTATTGTAGGTAAGGCCTATTCTCAAAATATCAAGGGAAGGGTAAGGGAGTGCTTCTGAATAGTTTCAGCATTGCTGATAGTAGAATTGCACGGGCTTTCCAGCTCCTCAGCTTAGCCTGAGGAAAGGGAATTTTCTTTCAAGGTTTTTATGCAGTTTCCTTGGTTCTCCAAAATCTGAATTTTCTCTGTTGGAAATTGACAGACATTTAATTCACTAGTAACAAAGTCTGAAAAGGCAATCTAGACTTGATTTTTTTTTTTATTTAATTAGGAGTGTTGTATATACTGATGGGGTCAGTGAGGAGGAGCTGGAAGGGAGAATCCTGTGCAGTGTTCAATCTGAACATTTGATATTTCCATAAGTCTAGCCACACATATATTAATTAGAGCATTTGGAATATTAAACTCTTAAATGCTTGGCTTATTGCCCAGCTTCTGCACTATGTGTGGAAATGCAGTAATTCCTTTCTTGTTGTAGAATCAGTTGTTTCCTTTCTCTACAGTATCTTTGACTTTCCAACTGCATCGGGTAGACAGATGGCGATACCCATTCCTTCCTGCTGCTTCTCCTCTTCTGGGCCCCTTCCTTATTGCAGGCCCTGCCCTTCTTAGCACAGATGTTTGCAGCACTGTGGAAAAAGGGACTGCATCACAGGAGAGACAATGTGGGAGCAGGGATCACTGGGGCAAGACGTCTGAGGAAGTGGGTGAGAAGAGGGTAGGCTCTTGTTGGCTGCAGGAGCTTAGCACGATTGGAGGTGCTTGGACAGGTGGCTGGCCCAGAAGTGAAGGCTCTCAGGGGAGTTTTCCTTTGTGTGTATATATGAAAAGGTAGCGCTGTGGATCTAACGTAACCCAGAGGTGAAGATGTAAAGAATGTTCAAATGCAGTGGATTGTTGTGTTTAGCTTTTTCTTTCTCTAAATAAATCTTGTTTTCTCATTTCAGTTACAAAAAAATGGCCTTCGGAAAAACGGCATTTTGAAAAACGGCCTCATTTGTGCTTTTAAGTTTAGCCCTTGGAAAAACAGCACTTTCAAACCTGCTCTGGAGAATGAGGATTCTGAGACGAGCAGCAGCGATACATCAGATGATGATGATGTGTGAAGACTTCTGTAACATCTGTAGAAGCCAGTTTTGATCTCATGAAAATTTGGGGATGTGTTGTCCAAAAAAAATTTCTAATTTATGTAGTAATATACCCACTAGAGGAAGAATAATGGGACTTTTCACTGAAGAAGGCACGGAATGTTGTGTTGGGTGTGGTGAACGTTACCATAATTTCTTTGTAAACGAATGTTGTAGAATGAGAACTTGGGTTGACCCAGCATTGACTTTCTTCATCACTGAAGCATTTCTGACTAGCAATGTGACAATGTAACAAATCAGACTTTCTCATTTAATAATAAAAGCAAAGAATTGTGTAATGTCTTGCAAAGCTTCTGTCTTAAAATGTCCAAGTCTATAAGGAAAAAAGGGCAGCTTGACACAGTGTTTTGCTTGCCAAGTCATTCTTTCTTACAATGGAAATCCTTGAGTCCACTTTGTACGCAAAAAGGGCAATGTAGCATGTTGGCTAAAATGAGCAAAGTGCACTAAAACTCTCTTCCTTAATTGAGCTGTTGTACTGTTCTACTTCTTCCACACATAACTGCTCTTTAGCCATTTGTAGTGTAGTCGTTGTTATTAATGGCAAAAGACCCTGATGTTACAGTTCCAAATTTCTAGAACTAAACTGTAAATTGAAAGCTTTATGGGGTATTGCAAGACCCAGTATTCTCACAGTGAACACATTTCTTGTGGGAAAATAAGCACTTTTGATTTTACTATTCACATGCAGAAGAATAATTACACTGACTGGATTTGTCCACTACATGGAAAATAAACTGATTTACAGAGTATTGTCTCAGTGCATAGCATCAAGGGTATTGTTTTTAAATCTGGTACGTTTTGTTTGCATGTACATTAAATGTACTCTGGCAGCAGTGACTGCATTTCAGAATGAGGTAAAAATATTTTTATCACCAGATCTTGCTTTTATAGCAGCAGAAGTATATCTATGCAATAAGCACCTGTTTTGTTTACTTTATGTCAAACTTTTTCTTTATGCTCACACATTTAAAAACCAACATTGTATTATTTATCATTTTATTTGGTTCATTTTAGTTCTTTAAATATTTTGCACAGGGTTGTACAAACTATGTAGCATTAATTCATAAGCACAACTGCTCTCGGTGATGTCACATACGTTTGTAACATAGCTTTTATATATAGACATTCCCCCTTCAAGATATTTTTGAATTATACTGTTTCTTATAGTAAGTAATTTGCAATTTGAACTCTAAAGCAAAAGTATTTATAAAGCTGAGATTTTGTCCATATTTAACTTGTTCAGGAAAAGACATTTTTTATAAGGTGGCTTCTATCAATTTTGGGCCAAAGGTGTGGGTTTTTTTTTTAAATTAGTTTAAATAGAGATTTCTATTCAAGAGGTCAGTTTGTGTCTTGGAACAGGCATGCAAATGTTGATGTTGTTAATTTTGGCACAATGTATTGAAATACGCCATTTTCTTGTCTAAATTTAAGAGGATAAAAATGTTTCTTTTTTTTTAAAGAGAAAGCTGCCATATCAGTAATGAAGTCTTTCCTACCTGTATGCCTTATACACCTTTCTCCTTCCCCT
Organism: Gymnogyps californianus; assembly: GCF_018139145.2. Lineage (NCBI taxonomy): Eukaryota > Metazoa > Chordata > Aves > Accipitriformes > Cathartidae > Gymnogyps > Gymnogyps californianus. The sequence continues at coordinate 64,467,424 of NC_059500.1, read as the reverse complement.
CTCCTGCAGTTTTTTTACTAACTTTGACACCTTGGTGTAGTCTATTCCCTTTTTGGTTTTCACATCCTACCAACAGGATCTTCTGCCTATCCTAATTACTTAGTGGTATGTGAATATGCTATTTTTATTGCTAAGTGAGAACTTTTTTGCCTTGGTATTTCTCAAAGTGGGATGTAGACTTTTTTCCCTCTTTGTTCAGTTTAGTAACAAGTGTCACCTCTGTAATTAACCATTTGGGAAGATACTATAATTACAGAAGAATTGTGTTATACTAAGTGTATAGACTTTGGAAATTTACAGGTTGTAATTGAGAAAATTCTCTTTAGAGAAAGTAGAAACAATAGTTGATACTTCTGTTTCGCTAGTTTATATCCTGAAACTGGTAATGGAAGCACTGTTACAATGAGGTGTGAGCAAAGGAGGTGACAGGAATTGAGCAATGGTTTTGCTTTGTAGCATGAAACACCTTTAGAGCATTTAACTTCTTTTCTGTGTGTGGCTGCTCTCTTGTATCTGCTGTGTTGTCCATCCTGGCTCTGTACATGACATAATTACTCTGCACTCCTACTACACTGTGTTTGCATTTCTGAAGCCTGGCATGTTTGATACTGTGATTTTATGTTGTGCAGACATATGGCCTTCACCAACTAATACTTGTGGATTCAGTTCTAGTCCTATACAGTGGTCTGTTCTGCTAGTTCAGAGCCGTGTCAGAGGCCTGCATAGCCCCCAGCTTAAATGGCTATCTGCCTGCTCTGTTACTAAAGTTTGCCCTTCACTGCAGCATGGAAGAGGGGAAGCTTTGATGTTTCCACTGAGGAATCTGATTGCCTTATGTTATATTTACTTATGGCAAAGCTGAGTAATGTGTTGGTTCTCTTTTTTGCCGCCTTAAGAAACGCTTTCTTTAGTTACTCACTGAGGAACTCTGTTCTCAATTGAGTTTTTGATTTTTATTTTCCTGGGAAATGTCCCTTGAAACAAAGTTTGGTTTTCATATTTTACTTCCATAAAATGTATGAAAGCATTCTTTTGTGCTGTCCCCCCCCCCCTTTGTTCAGTGCTTGAGGATCTAAAGCAGAATGAAATCTGATTCTCTAGTATGTAAAAATGCAAATTTTTCCATCTTTGACTTTGTTCCTTTCCCAGGGCAATTTTAATAGTATTGGTCTTTCTCTTCTGTTGTATGTAAACCACGATCCATTCCCAGGATACATCGTTTCTTGTTTTTCTGCCTGAGCAGATTAAACACCAGCAAGGAAGTCTACCTTAAAGGCTTAAGAAGTTGGTAGACTAAGCTGGCCCATTCCCTTAGGAGGTTCTAGTAAGCTTTGGATGTTAAAGAATGTCTGCTGGAGACAGTTTGTCAGTGCTGGGCTGAGCGAGCTTGACTTCAGTGACTAATCACTGATTGCTGCATGCAGACGTGGCACTGCTGTATGATTTGCAGTCACTGCCGTTTCTCCTCTTCGTCCTATTGGCAGAGAACCGTATCTTCCTGGTTCCCCTTTCCATCCCTCTTCAAAAGGGAAGGTGAGTGATGAGTCACTTGCTGATGTTCTGATCTGTTGGTGATGAGGGATGTGTCCTCTGTGCCTGCCAAAGCCTGCTTCCATTGCAGCCTCTTGTGCAGATCTGATCATCTGATGGAGATGTGAGGTCTTGCAGGGTGTGTAGAGGCATGCATTTCTTAAATCTCTACAGCTATTTAGGCTTCATTCTGTATGTCTTCCATGGACATCCTCTTAGTATGCAGCTATTTATTCGCCTGACAATAGCATGATTGTTACAGAGAAATGATGTTCCATACTTGCAGGGCAAATGCCCATTTACTTTCCTATCCTGTCCAGGTCAAAGATACAGCTTTGAAGTGGAAGGGAGTATTTTTGGCAACTGGTGTGATTGCTGATGTCCAGAGAAGCATCTGCACATCAGGCTGATGGAGCTTGTTTGAGTTCCCCTTAGGAGGTGTAGGGAGATAAGTGGTTCTGGTGGTACTAAGCAAGGCACTACAGGGTTTCAGCTTGGGAAGCAAAGGAAAACAAACTCCTTCCACTCTGCCAGGAAGCATTCAGACGTGAGAACTGATGCAAGAAATTCCAAATGCTTGAAAGATGAACTTGGAGCAGCCTGGTGGCCTGACCTATTGCATTTTGCTAGATTACCAGACTGGCTGTGTGCTGTCCTGAGTTATCTTCTAAGCCTATAGATTCTGAAACAGGCCTCTCTGCATCAGGTACCAACAGACGGCTCCCGACCTGCTCTGAAGGCAAACAGTATCCACTGTTGCCTTAGTGTTCTCACAGTTGGGTTAAGGAAGGTGATGTAGCTTTTCCTCCAATCTGTTACTCAGTATAGCCAACAGCAGGACATGATGTGCAGCTCTGATCCTGCTTATTCTAGTATGGTGGCTTTGGTACAGTGGCTTCCTTTTGATTCTTATTCCTTCTGTGTGATACCTTGATGTCTGGGAGCTCTGTGCTCTTCTGATGTCTGCATCTTCCATCACCCATTGCTGCCTGATGCAAGACTGTGGAACCATCTTTAGCAAGTTACAGAACATCCTGTCTGAGCTCAAGTGACTGCATCATGGACAGATGAAAAATGATTGAGCTTTGAGTCATCTGGCATACATATGCACACACATAATTTGAATGTAGTAGAAGGGGACATTGTAGAATGGTTAGCAATAATGTTATTTTCTACGCTTGCCATTTGTACCTGTTGGTGTTATTGGTGGCTCTTGTCATGAGTATCGTGTTCTTTCCTGCCCAGGATATACAGAACTTAAATTAATAGCCAGGCTGAAGGGCCTCTCCATCAATTACTGGGTTCACTTTTTTCCCTGTAACATTGTTTTAGGTAACAAGGTATACTGTTTGAAAGGATAATGTTTGAAATGAGCTGGTCTGTAAGGAATTGACATGTACTGTAAGCAGCCTACTGAATCAAGCCACTGTTTATGCTAAGCTGTAAACACTTCATTACCAAAAGCTGAGAAATACTTCTCTCTGCATTGGAAAGCTGTTTCAAAAAGAAGCTCGAGTATGAATGTAAAGTACACAGATATTTTACTAAGTCCTTCTGTGAGCATTTTTCTCTGCTCTGATTTTTTTCATTGTCCACCTCCAAAGTGGGCATGCACAAGTAATCTTTGTACAGAATAAAAACATTTTCTTAGTTGAGATTAGTGAATTAGTTATTCTAAAAATGCAATGTGGAAATACCTTAATGTTCCGGTTAAACTATAATTTCATTTTTAGTCTTGTGTTTGATGAAACTGCTGAAAAATGAACACATTGTTGCAGGTGGAACTGGTGATACTGGCTGTTGTTATGGTTACCTTATGCTTCCACTGCAAGCTTCTGGTCTCAGTCACTTCACTGCCAAATACTTAACTTTGTGGGATCAGTTTTCCCTGGCTGACCAGGTCACTGGGGATGTAACTGCAGGGTGCCAGAGCGCAGCAGGTGGGCTGAAGGCAACTAAAACTGGGGAGAACTCAATGGCAAAAGGGGGAAAAGAAATTTCAGTGGCAAGAATAAATGGGAGCAAACAGGAGGGGGCACAAGCTTGTAACTTTGAAAAGAAAGGTCTGCAATATGTTTCCATCCAGATCATGTAGCTGAAAGCAAGAGTCTTGTCTTCTGATGGCAATGAAGTGTTCCTCCCTGTCTGTTAGTGGCTAGTCTTGTGTTAGAAGATTACAGTCAACATTTGCTGCATGTGATGATCTCAAATTATGCAGTTGCATTGTAGGAAAGTAAAAATCTTAGATGGCTCATGTAGAGGTTTAATGTGGTTCTCTTATTTCTGGTCTCTATTTTTTACATTTTTTTTTGCTTTATGTTGAGAGAACATAAAGCTGGTCAGGACGTGCCAGGTTTAACAATAAGCAAGCAAGATGTTGATTTTAGTGGATGTTTCTGAAAAATTTTATCTTAATCTTGGTAATTTGTTTAATTGAAGAAAATGGACCATAGGCTAACCACAAGGATATGAAGGTAAGTTAATGTTGGTGAAGGACTCAGTACAAGAGTACCAGAGGCACGCTTATGAGGAGGGAAGTAGTTCTGTATTTTGTGCACAGTGTGGATGATGTGTTAAGTAGGTAAAAACAAAATACTGAGTAAGGCAGGTGTCCTGCTAGGTGAATGGTAGTGCTTATGCAATTAAAGGCTAACAAGTAACGCGTGCCTGCAAGGACTTGAAGGCTGCACGGGCTTTTGTACTTCCTGGCCTTCAGTCAGGTTCTGTATTTCTCATCTTGCAAGTGCTTCACCTTAGTTTTCTTTGAATACCTTTCTCTTGCCGCTTAACAAAGGTGGTCCTGATGTTAGAATAGTTTTCTGTTGTACGAATGGGAAAATTAAGATTGAAAAAGGGATTAGAAAAAAGCTGGAGCTTCTGTAAAATCCTTAAGGGATTTTAGGAGCAGGCACAGTCCTGGGGGTGAGGATGAGGGCATCCTCCAGGTAACCTGGGGTGTAGAAGTGCCCTTACCTAAAGGGTGCATAACTGCTAGAGTAGGGCAGGAGCGGGAAAAGGCCAGAGCTCTCCAAGGAGGTGAGGCTGGTCCTTGACTGAAATGAAGTGAAAAGAATTATGTGCAGCCTGGCTTAACTCGTGCATTGATCAAAACTGGGCAGCTACAGTGTAGGTTAAATCTGCATTTTTCTTCAGCTTTCTTTTTGTCTGGCTGCAATTAAGACTTCTGAAAGGCAGATGGCCTCACCTTTGAATTTTTGGCAGATTTGGTGGTGCAGAAAGAGCGAGTCAGTAGCAAAAGGACAGGCCCAGAAGCTGCCCCACTTGGGCTGAGGGAGCAGGACATAGACCAAGACACCTTCACCCACTAGGCCTCTCTCACTGGCTTCTTCCCCTGGATGCCCAATGGCAGGTAGCAATTACAGCTAGAGCTGGCTTCAAGGAGCAAGGGTGTAGAGAGAAGGCTGGAGCAGAAACTGCTCTAATATAGAGTGGAAAACAATTTCTAAAGAAATAGAACAAAGGGCAAAGAGGACTATGCAGAGGCATGGCTTGTGGGGCTGGGCAGTGGAAGAGCTCGGTGTTTAGCAGAAATGGCTGAGTAAAATGAAGGATGAACAGCTTGATTCTGCTGCATACAGGAGCTTCAGCAGTGCTGCAGCTGTGGGTCAGCAGCTGCTCGTTACCTCCCAGGTGGGCCTGAGCTGCCTGGTGGGGCTGTGGGAGCAAACTGGCCTCGGGGGGAGAGCCGTGAGGGTGGCCAGTGAGGTCTTGCTGGAGCTGCAGGAGCAATGGGTGCCATGTGCGTGGGGGGCTCAGCAGGGTTTGGGGATCTCAGAAACACTCCTGAGGGAGGAGAAGCTGCAAGGAAGAGGAGGATTGATGGAAAGCGGTGGCTTACAGCTCCAGGCTGAGCTGGAGGGCTTCATAGCACAGCTAGTACCTGGTGCGGGCAGTGAAGACCTGCAAGCTGGTAAGTTGGTGTCTGAGTGCTTTAATGGTGTTTAAGACCTGTCAAAGAGTAAATGTGGAAGCAAGTGGAGGAAATGTGGGTGAAATAGTTCTGACTGAGCAGTGAGTTGCTGGGCAGTGTCTGAAGGAGGTGTGTGGATGGGGGAGGCATGGGAGCTGAGCAGAGGAGCCCAGTTCTGCAACTGTTTCACTGTTAACTGTTTAAGAAAAAAATGATAAAACCCCATCTCTGCTATGTGAGGCAACTGTGTTAGCATTTGCCAAACCAGGATGGACAGATTTCATTAACTAACATGTAGAAACCCTCAGCAAAGAAGAAACCTTCTTGTTTACCTTTGAAACAGTGGCAATCTTGGCAGAGCTGCGGGGTGACGGGACAAATAGTGTTGTTGGCTTTATTGGGAGGTTGTTGTGGTTTAACCCCAGCCAGCAACTAAGCACCACGCAGCCACTCCCTCACTTCTCTCCCCTCCCGGTGGGATGGGGAAGAGAATCGGGGAAAAAAGGCAAAACTTGTGGGTTGAGATAAGAATGGTTTAATAACTAATGTAGAATATAATACTAACAATAATAATGAAGAAATATAATAATAATAATAATAGTAATGAAAAGGAATATAACAAAAAAAAGGAAAAAAGAAAAGGAAAAAAAATAAAGCTCAAGGAAAAAACCAAGTGATGCACAATGCAGTTGCTCACCACCCACTAACCAATGCCAGAGCTGCGATCCGCCCCTCCCAGCCAACTCCCCCCAGTTTATATACTGGGCATGATGTTCCATGGTATGGAATATCCCTTTGGGTAGTTCGGGTCAGCTGTCCTGGCTGTGCTCCCTCCCAGCTTCTTATGCACCTGCTTGCTGGCAGAGCATGAGAAACTGAAAAATCCTTAACTTAGCATAAGTGCTACTTAGCAACAACTCATCAGTGCATTATCAACAATATTCTCACACTAAATCCAAAACACAGCACTGTACCAGCTACTAGGAAGAAAATTAACTCTATCCCAGCCAAAACCAGGACAGAGGTGACAGGGAGGACCAGGTGTGAAGAGTTGAATGGTGAGCGGGGCGAACCCTTGCTCCACAGGGCATGCAGGGAGTGCTGTGGGGGGAGTGTGTGTGGACTGAGGAAGGGTATTTCATAATGTTTGTTCACATTAGGGGTGCCCAGCAGCAGCAATATGCTGGCTGCTGTCGTCGCCATATATCAATGTATGTGGAGTTAATGGTTATGCTTATGGCTGGTTTTCCTGGTCGTTAATGGTGTGGGGAATAGCAGCTTGGCTTGGAGTGCAGGGAGGGGTCTCTGGGCCTTACTGCCTGGGCATCTGGCTGTCCTCTCTGCTCTTGAGGAAGTTCTCATTCCCAGGAACTTATTCAGCATGAGCCTGGTCCTCCTGCAAAGCTCTTCTGTGACTGGCACCCGGCTGGTATTATGCCCCCATCATGCAAGAAAACTTGACCATGCAGGGACAGACAGGTCATTTTATCTTTGGCTTACTTTGGCAAGGTCCTAGGGTAACGTCAGTCCTTGGCCAGGCCAGGTGACCTTCCCCTTCAGTTGCCTGGCCAGGGCCTCTGCGTGGTCACCCCTCAAGGCTGCTTTCTGTGCCTTAGCTCCGTGCAAAATGATGAAAGTCTGGGCTTCGGGGGAGCTCTAGTGACTCCAGGGAGAAAAGACTGTGGTGTGGCCAGAGAGAACAGAGGTGAGCTGCTGCTGGTTGTTTTTGAAATATCTGGTCCCCAAGATAAAGAAGCTGCTCAATGTTGAGTGACCCCCAGACCTCAGAGCGATTGACACCAATGACCTAAAATACCAGTGTGACAGGGAGAAAAATGAATGGCTCCACGCGGTGCAGAAGCAGTATTGCTTAGCCAAGAGAACAAACTTCCCAATCAATGGTCTGGTTTCTATTTTCTTACTTTTAAATAGTATCTTCTGACCATTTCACTCTTCACTTCCATTCCTAATTATTAACTTGTTATCTTGTGTCTCTCTCCCTCTTTCACAATCTGTGGGTTCTCATAACCACTTCTAGCTGTTGCAGATCTTCATTGTATAACATCTCTAAGGTATAACCTATTCTGCCCATGTATCTCAAGATCCTTCACCGGGGCTCTTCTCATCTGCCCAGCACTCAAGTCAGCAGTGTCATCTCTGGCCTCAGCACCATGCTGCCCCACCTGTCTCAGGGTGATGCTGCACAGGTTCTTCTCCCATCTTTGATCCTCTCTGGCTCCTTCCATGTATCTCCTGCCCCTGACTACATTAATCATGCTTTTGAGCTCCCTGCGATGCAGACACTCCCACTCAATCTGTGGCTTTTCACTTGACTTCAGGAGGATGGCACCTGCCTTTGGCCAGGGATGCTGGATTGCGTCATCCATGCGGTCAGGTTTGAAAAGGGCATCCTTATACTTTCTTCCATGCTGTCTCCAGAGGTCAGTGAAATTTCACTGTTATCTTCCTTCCTAGAGATGGTGTCTGACACCCCGTCCCCCCTCCCCCCATCCCCAACCTTCCAAAGTGGAATGAAGCAAAATGAGGAACCTTGACAGCTCAGGCTACTCTGATCTCTGCCTGGCTCTTGGACCATACTGCATGTGAATTGTCTCTGCTCTCCTGTCGGTCTCTTGTAAGCAGTTTTTCCCAGTTGTCCAGTATGTTCAGGTTCTGGCCCTGGATCTATGGCTTCTAACAAGTACAGTAACACAAATAATGGATGCTGAGACTCATAGGAACAATATCACAACAGTTGAAATTTCTTCCTGAAATTTTCAAAACAATAGGATGTCCTATATTGTTCACTTTAGTGCTGCTGAGAGCACTGGCATCCTGTTAGCTTGCATCTAGGTGTGTATTAACTGGGTCTATCAATATCACTTGAGCAGAAGGGAGGTTTCTAGCTGTGGCCGTGCCTGTGGGCTCCAGGAACCAGAAGAGGGTGCTGGAGATCTTCGGCTGGCTCTGATCTCTGCTCCTGCTCTACTCAGATTTTGTGCAACTATTATTAATTAATCTGGTTTTGTTTTTCTAAACTAGTGTAACTAAGTATTCTAAGGTTTTTTGATACTTTACTATACCAGCCCCTAAACGCAGAGACAACTGTACTGTTCATAGAACTGCTCTACTTTGATACAATTTATGACTATACTCGTGAAACAACTGAAATAACTGCCTGTTGTAGGTTGGAGTTTGGCTAGAGATGTTCTTAAGCAGAGCAGCCTCCATGTATAGGTATATTGTAAATCAAGGAGGGAAAGACAGTTCTGTTATATTTTTAGCTACACAAACTGTGCATACACGAACATTTGTTTAAAGAAAAGCCAGGAGCAAACCAGTTGTGTTTTCTGTTCTGCTGCGATTCTCCCCTGAAGTAAATCTCCTGTTTGAAAGCTGCTGGTCACATTCATGTGCTGCAGTGATGCTGTCTGAAACTTTGCAGTTGGGTTTGGGGAAGGCTGATGTTTTTCAGTCAAAACTTGGCCTCTTTTCAAAGGTGTGTCTACCGGAGTTCAGTGTTCACAATAGGACAGGTATTTCTTTGCTTAAAAAAAGCAGTTAAAATGGACAACAGAAAAAGGCTTATTCTGATTCTGTTCATCACAAAAAGCTGACACTAGAGGACAGAAAAGATATAGTTGAGGCGTGCTCTCATTTATGTATTTGCAGCTAGACTGCTTCTCATCAGAGTTGAGATGAGATGGCTTTTTACAGTCTGCAACTTGCAGCCCACTTAAAGGAGTTTTCCACTGGATTTTTATAACAACTTTTTATCTCTCTCCTGCGCTGCAGTTCTGATGCTGATGCATGCTTGTTGGAAATGAGCTGTGAGCACTTGTTATAAGTTTTTGTGGCTTTTGGACAAAATCTTCAAATCTGGGTGGCTAGCATGAAGCACCTTTATTTTGACATGTAATTGCCTCGTTTTTCAAAGGTGGAGAGCAACCCCATTCCTGTTCCTCAGTGAGAGTAACAGATACTCTCTATGATTGAAAACAAGACTTCACAACTGGGTTTTAGACTTTTAATTAAAGCAATTCTGTTTTAACTATCCAGACCTAAGGGAGTTAGGGAATAAGATGTATTAATGTGCCAGCCTGTCTCTGGAATGTGAGGTGATACCCTGTCTCTCTTGCTCAGGGAGGAACACACCACTTCTCACTGGTTTCTTCTGCTGTCACTCTAATTGGGTAAGAGGTGTTGCAGGTGTTTGCATCCTGGGTTAAATGCCCTCTAGTTCCTTGGTCGTGTGTATTTGCAGTTGTGGGCACATCCCCTTGCTGTATGAACAGAGATGTGTGGGGCTAGAAAGCTGCTTAAGGACTTTTATAAATAAAAATCCAAGGCTACATGTGTAATGGAGGTCATGCACTTACACAGAACAAAGCTCTTTTATGGTAAGATTTTGGAGATTCATGGAGCCTGTGACTGAAGGAGAAGAGGCTGGCTTTTATCCTGGGATCAGTCCAAGTGAGATAAAGCTGCCTGCTGCTGTCTCCAGCTCCTTGGAAAACAGCAGGAGGTGTCCATCCAAGAGGGGAGAAATAAATCCACAGGTCTTGTTCTTGTTGCTTCTGTAGTGGAGGAATTATTTCCCATCTGCTCATGCCTCGAGTTAAGGTGATACTCAAGAGTTTTTGCTATGCCTCTCATGCAAACCTTCACTTCGTTCACCATTTAAATTAGGGTCTAGATCTTCACTCCTTTAAAAAAACCCAAAACACATCTGCAAACAGTCATTTAAAAGAAGCCCTCTCCCCTCATCTTTCACCACTTCTTCAACTGCTTTTTTTGCCCTGTAAGAAGAGCTTGGGCATTTCCGTTCTCCTTCGCTCAGAAGCAATATCATGCAGTGTTTCAAATCTAAGGATTTCTCCTAATTATGCCAGAGGCAGAGAAGATTAGATCTTTCACATTTTGATGATTACAGCGATGCTGCACAAGTTGGGGCGTGCACAGTGCATCACGCTGCTGTAAGCAGGTAGCATCGCTGTGCGGCAGTGCTCGAGTCAGAGCTGCGCAGCAGAAGGAAGTCTAAGAGCTTCAGTCCCATAACATTATTTTCATTGCCTGTAAGATAGGCCCAAATCTTTCCTTTTTCTAGGAAAGAACATTTTGTAGCCTATCTCGCTCTACAGGTAAAAGCAGAATACGTAAAGCAGACCAAAATGTGAGGGATCAGGCTACCAGGACAGTAGGTGTTTGAGTGAAGACACTGGGTGTACTCACCACTCTCTCTTTTCTAGAGGAACTGGACAATAGAGAAAAGTAAAATATATGAGAACTGAGCAACCATCTCATAAATGTCACCGTATGATGTGATGTAGGATGCAGTATGTTCTGGAGATGAGAGTTTTAAGTAGGAAATGTGCTTTTCTCCAGCTGAAGACTTGAGGCTTTTTCCTTGTTAAACCTTTTGTAACTTTCTGTTGGAGATGGAAATCTATTAAAAAATCAAAGATATACATTGTGGGTTTACTGATTTTTAATTCTTACCCGACAGAAAACTCTTTAAAGGCAATGCGTATGTGTGTGTGTGTATATGCATGTACACATAATTTTTTAAGCTGTATGAGGACTTAAAGAACAGATCCTGTTTCAGTCCTTAGTTTCTTTTTGAATCATCTCATTTTCTGTGGGATGTTTCATTGTTTCTGCCTTCCCTGTTAAAGGACACACTGCTCGGAAGTTTAAAACTATTGTTGTAGGCACTAAAGCCCAGGTATCCAAAGATGCATAGGTTGCTGCAGCAGGCAGAGATGCAGCTTTTGCTGAAGGCGCCTGATTTGAAGAAACATGAGGAGGTTCAGTGGAGCACCCAACTGCAGCATGTGCTGCCTTGCGTAAGCAGAATATGCCCTTATCCTCCCTCCAGGCTGGGGCTACCTCCCAAGAGTCATAACAAGTTAGTGTCTGTGTTTGTTACTGATTAAAACCCTGCCTTGGTGAAGCAAAATATAAACTCTCTGCTGAGGCTTGAGTGCTCACAGGTTATTTTCAAGTGTGGTAGGTATGGACTGAGTAAGGCTGAGTGAGGATCTGGAAGAGCAGATTAGGAGTAATCGTGCTGTCTCCTTCCTGTGCTGCCTGTTTAACAACCTGCAGGAGGCACCTGTGCCAGTGTCATACCTACAGATCTTTCGAAAAACATTTCTTCAGTGGATACTTCTCGTGCTGGCCACTATCATTTTGCAGGATATACTAAACCACATGGTTACTTTTGAACACGTCAAGTGGTTCTCTGCGAAGTGAGGAGGCTGGTCTGTCCCTCTGCCACGCTCTCCCCAGGCGTGATGAGCATTGCAGGGCAAAAGGCTGTTGCTGCGAGTCACTTCTGGAGTCACCGCTGCCAAGTGCGCCCAACGAGTGCAGGACAAATGGTTCCACTTTTCAGGACTTTTCAAGAAAGCCAATTCTTTTTTTCCTGAAGTATGTGATTTATATTCATGTTTGAGTAGTGAATTGGCTTACTATGTAGGGAAATTGGAGGCAGTCTTTCCAAAGGTTGTTTACCATATGTCTAAAAACCACAGTGTATAATTGAGAAACAGAAAGCTCTTCTCACACAGTGTTTGTACATACAGACTAATATATTCTGGGGTTAAAGCGAATACTTAGTCCAATGAACTCATCATTGTTGGTTTTATAGACCTTACAATGTGCATGGGTTTACATTTGGGAAACAAAAGCAGCAATCAGAAGCTCTTGGCTTTTGTGTCTCAGATCTTTCCTAAATGGAACGCAAGTACATTTTTGTAATATTTAGCTTTGTGTTGACAGTATTTATTCTACTCTTTCCTAACCATCCATGCTGGTCACATCAATAAAATAAAAAGGTAGGGGCAAAGTAAAATTTTTTTTTAAACTAATATCACTGTAACTCATTACCTGCAGGTGTTAAAGCTTCATTTTCTTCCCTGTTTATTGAGCAATGAAAGTAACTCACTCCATGTCTTATTGATTTTGAGCATTTTCATGCTCATATTGATTTGAGCAATTTTCACTATTCTTTCTGTATCTGTAGTATTCCTACAGGCAGGTGGTATAAACTGCAAAGCTCCCACGCACCAGAATAATATTTGATTTGCAGCCATGCAGAGACAGCTTGATTAAACCATTTTTCTTTTCTACTCCTCAAGAAAATATTTCCTTTCCTACTGGGCTCTTACTAAAACCATATTTATATAGAAAGTAAAGATTTTCTTGGACCTAACACTAGCTGGCAGTGTTCACCTAAGTATGCTGATTTGCATTTTATGAGTTTTAAAATCTGTTACTGTATTCTGGTTCTACAATCCTCAACAAGAGCACTGGGTGGAGTTGGTCACATGGTAATTTTTATAAAGTTTATATATAGCTGAACCAGAGTTACACAACTGTCTTCAGTAGGATCTGACAGATCTTAAGGTTTCACAGAATGGTGGAGGCTGGCAGGGACCTTTGGAGGTCATCTTGCCCAACCTCTCTACTCAAGCAGGGCTGCCTAGAGATGATTGCCCAGGACCATGTCCAGAGGGCTTTTGCATATCTCCAAGGATGGGCAGTGGGTTCAAATTCATCAAGATTACTCTTGTCTGCTGAGGTAATGTGACCCTGGGCTACCTGCAGCTCCCACCTTCTGCTGGGGAGCCATCTCCGGGGCCGTGCCACCTGGGCTCCTCTCTGTGGTGGTGCCAGCTGCTTGGGGCTGTGTGCAATTGCGGTGTGGGTGCAGAAAATTTAAGGGGCTGCAATGGGGCTGTGCATGGCCCCACGGGCTCTGCAGCACCATGCCATGCTGTTGTACAGCCAGCGTGACCTGTACTACAGGGTGCCAAAATGCGTTGTGTCCTGGCACTGAGCTCTGCTCTATGGAGCTATGTCCCTGCTGAAGGGAGGTGATGTTCAGAGCTGCCAGCCCATCCCGCTGCTTAGAGATTTTCCCTCTTCTTGCTGCAGTAGGGACAGTGTGAAAGCACATGTGTGCCCCAATTATTATTGCATGCAGAAGCCTGCAAAGCCACCCTGGACATTGCGGGGTGTTGGTTCTGGCTGGTGCTCTGCCAGAACTGCAGCGGTGCTGGGAAAGGGTTCGTCCCTAATACTGGGTTGTGCGAACGTGGCCGCCCTACTGAGCCTTTGGTGCTTGCCAGGTGCTAAATAACTACTGACAACAGAGAGCTGCCCGTGTTCACTGCTATCAGTCCTCTGTGTTTATCACTAGCATAAAAGCACACTGAATAAAGCAAGGGGAGCGAAATGGATAGGAAGGCACAGGAACAGGCTTTTCTTTGTCTTTGTGCAAGGGTTGTAGGAAAAGTTCAAAAAGGCCTGCATATCTGGAATTTGTCCACCTCAGAGGTGGTCCTTTTTCAGATGAAACTGCTCTCCAGGGTCTAGATATTGGATAGTACTCTGTTGTCAGGAGTGCGAGAATTAATCCTTGGAGAGGTGGAGAAATGGTCCTTGGAAAGAACTGCGTAAGCCATGTCCAGAAGAGTGGTACCAGCTGCCAACGTGATCACTTTGAGATTATGGAGAAAAAGGATGATGTCTCTTGGATTCCTTCAGGTTCTTGAAAGTTTAACTGCAAATACTGGAATGTTTTTGCCAAGACAAACAATCATGTGGATATTCAGGAAAGCAAAACAAAACAAAACAAAAACCTTCTGGAGTTTGGGAAAAAGCTTATGAATGGTTGGAAACAGCAGCAGGTGAAAAGCTTGTGTGTTAGTGGTAGTGCCTAAAGACCTAGTAATGTCAAACACTCTCCAAAAAGGGGAGAGGGGAGAGCTATTGCCCCCAAACAGCTTGTAACCATTTATTCAGGGCAAAACTCCCTGGAACTAAGGACATGAAAGATTTTGTGTGCAAGACATGCGATTTGCTTGAAAGCAGCACCAGTGTCTGACCTGAAATATCAAATACTATACAAATGGAAGAAGTGCAAAAGTAACTGGGAGGACAAACATGTTAGCTCTGCATTTCTGCTGTGCCAGGGCGTGAAGAAAATGAGCCTTCCTGACATCCTTGCACAACTTTTCCCCATTTTTCATAGAATGCTCCATCAAAACGGAGTCAGCTCCAGGCTATGTATCGTCTTCAAAGTGAGGTTGTAGGTACTTCCCACCAGCTATATGCAGGCGTGGGAAACTGGAGCCAACGTGACCGCTCACGTGTGCGCTGGAGTTGGTGGTGGAACTGGAGATGGAAACTTTTCTGCTGGCACCCGGGCCTCTCTGCAGATGGGGCTCCATCCTTGCCGCAGGTTTGTGGTACCATTAGCTGATGCTGGGGAACGTTGCCAGGTAAATTGGCCTGTGCACTCCTGTGTATTTATTATTCCCCTTGTTCGTGTTCCAATGGCCTTTGTCTCACTTAAGTAGAGTGGTAGTTTTAGCTACCTTCCTTCTGGTTTCCAGAGTAACTCTGGCCAACTGTCCTGTGATAATTCAGTTGCATACCCCTGGCTTATAAAGCTTATAAACCTCTCTTTTCACAGTGCAGGTAAAAATGAGAATGAATCTTTCTGCTTATTAAAAAGTATTCATAAAATTGAGCTATTTTCACATTTTTCTGAGCAGTCCTTAATCTAGTGTTAACAGTTGTACAGTGTTACTTTTCATATTGCTGTAAGATGGCTCTATTTTATATAGCAGTGGAACAGAGTGGAAAACAGGCAGCAAGTTATTTCCCCAGCCATACTGGCCTCCCTCTCTCCTGTTGTGCACTCTTTGCAAACAAGTCAGACTTTCCTGAATCGCTTCATTTTTTGTGAACGTTTTTACAATCTGGACAGACTTGCACAGAACTGTTTGTATTAATCAGGCCAGAAAGAAAAGGCGAGATCTGGGTTTTTAGAGCTTAACATACAGAAGAGATGGAAAACAAACAGGTGGCAATTCTTCTAATAGACATGTATTTGATGCTCTGAGCACTGTGTAGGGGAACCAGTGCCCTGCATAACTCTGCCAGCTCCCTTCCATCACAGTCAATCAGATGTGCATGCAAATTAATGAGCCCTTTTTCAAACAAGTCCTTAATCAGGAGCTGGTGCTGTAATAATTACATCCTAGTTCCTCGAGGGTTTGTTGAAGTAGTTACTGATTTAAGGACATCTTTGGCTTGAAAGTGCGTATGTGAGAGAGTATTTGGAAAGCAGTAAGTAGCTCTAACCTTCTCAGAGGCCACGTTTATTTGATTTTAATATAAACCATGTAGCACTGTAAGGTCAGACTCTTCCAACAGCTGGGAAAGGTTGTTCCTCGTGTGTATTCTGGTATAGGCGAGCTAAGTTTAGTGTTTGAAGAGGATACACCTTGGGACAGTTGGCTATATTTAAGAGTTGGTGTCAACTTCTAAATCAATAGCTTATTTGGGAGCTCGTGCACAGATTTCATAAAGTGTGTTCCTGTAAGGACCATGGACAAGCACTGCCTGCAAGTGCGGTATTACCTTCACAGTGAAGCCACACCACGAGAAGCTGCACATAATGCATGCAAAAGGTAAAGCTTAGTGATTGGCATGGAAGATGAGATTTCAGGCAAATGCTAAGCATGAAGAAATCATAGCTCATCAGAAACTGATTAGCTCCAACTGTGCCGGATGTTGTGTTCGATATCTTAATGCTGAAGTTAAATGGCTGATCCTGCAGGCCATCTGCTGTGTAATAGAAGGGCAAGTGCTTTAGATTATTTGCTCATCTGTAATTATTTATCCCAAAAAATGACAGAGCTTCCCCCAGCCTCATTTAACAGAGGCCATTAATGCTCAGGGTGGTTTCTTGTTCCTTCACCTTGCAAGTCTGGCAATGCTCGTTTTGGGGATCTGTGAGAGCCAGTGTCCACCAGAAGGTACGGTTTGCAGGTGGATTACATTTGTTGTACTCAAAGACAATCAACTTTCTTTTGAAGCATGGGGAGTGTTTTCCATACCTTAAATTAAAGAAGTTCCATCTACGTCAAACTCTTGATTTCCAGGAAAGATGAGGACTGTTCAGCAGGATTATATCAACACTGGATTTTTTTTAACCTAAACACTATCTGACTAAATGCAAAAGCCCTAGCAGAAACTGCTGACCTTTTGCATGATTACAGCCTCTGCCCTGCTGAAGAACCATAAATGAATCATCCTGCAGTGAAACGTAAACAGGATGCTGCCCTTCCATTGCTGCTTTGTTTACCAACATGTGCTCATCTGAACTCCAATGATATTAAATTAGGTGGCAACAGCAGTTCACAGCAACACAGAGATCCAGGGTCAGAGTTGTGGGAGTGGCTATTGCTCCCCTTCTCCACCCCCTTCTTCCAAGCACAGACTGAAGCAGAGGAGTTCTCATCCTCTTTTACCAGGTCTGAATAGTCTTGTTTTGAGACTGGTTAGGATAAAAGTTAGCAATGATGTCTGAAGTGCATGGAGTGCATGATTTTGGGCTCTCTTCCTTTTGTTCAGGTTTCACCTGGAACCACAAAACCCAACCAAGTCTCACAGCAAAATGAGAGTTGTTGTGTCTCTCTTCTCCTGCCAGGTTTCTTACCCACATGAAAGTGAAGCAGCAAGATGCCCAACTAAGTCCTAAAAGTTCAAAGAACATGAAACAGGGTAGCCAATATAACTATGTTGGTTTGGTTCACATCCATGCAGGTTGGCTGTGTCTCAACTGTGCTTCCCCATGCTTCTTTTTTTTTCTGCTCAATGTGGGTGAAGCCATGGAAATCCAGCTTTGCCTCTGTCTTCTGTAATAGCAATAGGAAAGCAACCTGATGGTGGGTTGAAGCAAAACAAGTAACAGCTGAGCCAAATGGTTCAAGAAGGCCTTGGGCAAATTGATGGAAATAGATTGAATACACAAACTCTGATTCAGGAAAGCCTGTGGGTACAAACTTTTGGAAGCTGAGGTAATGTTCCAAGGAATTATCACTATGGTGCCATTCTTCTTGCACCCATACTTCTGTTCCTGGCTTCTGTGGGAGGCAGAGTACTCAGGTGGACCTAGTCCAAACATGAAATTGTTCTTACGGGTAGATTTGGTGAGGTTGGGGTTCATAACAACAACTTCAGTTTTCTGTGCTGAGTTGAGTTTATGATATTTTTTGGACTCTATCATGCTTGTGATTAGCACTACTGGGCTTTAGAAGGGGGTACTGACTTTTATGCTCTGGGCATCCTGCTGCAGTTTCAAGGTCTGAGGTTCTTAAAATCGTTTGCTTGTTATGAAAGCCAGCATCAATAGCAAAATTGTAGTACAGTGTGAAGGCAAATAAAGAGGAAAGAGACCAGTGAAGTCTACGGATGAAAATTATTTGGAGATGCTTTAGGTAGTGAAGAGTAAAAGGCTGCAAGGATACATTGGTGTTTGTAAAAAATGAATTCTCGAATTCAGCTGTAGTATCTCCTGGGAGTCTCTGTGCATTTTGCTCCCAGTTCACTCCCTTTTCGACAGTCTTGTGTTATATGACATCTGTTTGCATAAGAGGACATGATTGAAAGGAGATTGAAATCTGGTTGCAGGTCCCAACCCACAGGACAACCAAAGAGTTCAAAGATTATTAATGACTTTCCTGAATCAAAATAGCTCATGTTTGGTTTGGTTTTTTAACATTTAAATTGGATACTCCTGGAGATAGTGTTTTAGGATGCGCGTGTTTGTTTCTTGCCCTGCTACTTTCCTCCTTGAAACAAATTTGGCTACAAAGTGACTGATTTCCAGCCCAAGCATAGAATTGAAAGGGATGGCAGGAACTGGATGCAGGAGTCTGAAATGAACCTGAAGCACAGTGTTAGGCCAACTTGTGTGAGCCAGCGACACGTGCTCATGAGTCCTTCTCTAGTCCTGCCTGGTTGTGCGTGTATTTGTTTAGTTATGGACTTCAGTTTGGTTGTTACAGCAGGCGCACTGAAAGCTATCTGGTCTCTAAAGGTATCATAGGGTGGATATAAGCAGCCAGAAATCCTGGCATTAGAGTTGTCACTTGCTCAGGAGACAGAAAACATGGGAGCAGGAGCACAGCAATGGATCTTTTCTCCACTAGATTCATACAAATGAGCAAATCTTCACAGGAAACTTCAGGTTATCTTTTTTTCTCTGTGATCCTTCTTGGGATGGTGGGAGGGGGGCAGCTCTGTTTATTTTGGGTTTGGTTTTTTTTTATGTAGTTGGATTCTAGGAACCGCATTGTGTTCTTTGTAAAATATGATATATGCTGAGGTTTGTTTACTCCCTGCAAGATGACAGGAATGAATCTGAAGAGTTTTCATTCATATTAGGGCTTTTTTCTACATCAGTTTTCAAAGTTTGCATGTTCATTTGAACAGGTATATGCTGTACACTCCTGCTAGCAAGGGATGCTCTTGCCATTCATGAGAAGGAAAATAATGTTCCAAAAAGGCGCTTTATGTGACTTATAATGCTCAGTTGCAAAGCACACTTGTACCATGAAGAGCTAAGGTCAAGTCCCATATGCCTATGAAAGGATAATTTTCAAGTTTTGGATTTGAAAAATTTAATGTCTTGTCATGGGATCCTTCTCAAAGACTGATCAGTGAGTTCTAATTTCTGCAACAGTTGAGCTGGAGAAGGAGAGTTCCACCTTGTGCAACTACAAAGATAAATTCAATTGCAGTTACAAAGTGACCTTGTCTCTGTTATGTTAATTTGAGAATTCATAGTGTAATTTTTCCACAGACTGGTCCTATTGTGCACATCCAGTGCTAGTTTGTGCCACTGTGATTCCTGTTGTTTTTACTCCAGGACTTTTGTACCAGAAAACAGGAAAATGGCACTGATTTAAACAGTGTGTTACAACAGGTGACAAGGATTTGCAGTCTGACACTGATAATCATGCACACCACAGACACCTTCAAAAACATACTGTCCATTTAGTTTTGTCCCTTCATCATTATTTCTCAAAAATGATATTTTGCTGAGAGGCGGCAAGCATCTTACCTATTGCTGTATGCCTCTACTTTGTGGTAGTGGTTGTTGTGAAGTTACCTGTGTTAAATACTGCCCAGGAAAATCCTAGCTTTATGCTGATCCTTCTGCCTGGGAACTTCTGGTGCTGCGTGATTAAGCATCCTCCTGGATCAGCCAGATGGTGCTGTTAGGAAGAAAGCCCCTTACCTTTTATCCATTCGCTGCCCATCTTTATCTCTGCTAACCTGGGGTTAAGATACAAATTGGGGTGAAGTTTCATGGCACCGGCAGAACCAGTATGTCAGGTCATTGCTATCAGGAAAGGGTTTTACT
Source organism: Gymnogyps californianus (assembly GCF_018139145.2). Lineage (NCBI taxonomy): Eukaryota > Metazoa > Chordata > Aves > Accipitriformes > Cathartidae > Gymnogyps > Gymnogyps californianus. The sequence goes on along the minus strand of NC_059500.1, from coordinate 64,447,733 downwards.
TCTGGGGCAGTTGCCTGCTGGCTATGTGGTCCTCCATGCTCCAGTCCTCCTGGAATTGGCACGGATGTTCTTGACCCCTCAGTGTGCTGATTCAGCTTGTTAAATTGGGGAAAAAAACCCCAAACCTATTTGATTTTTTCTGAGAAGAGAGTGCAACTGTATCTTTTGGTGACTGTGAGCTGTTTGCTTGACCCATCTTGTAAAATGTCTCCCTGGCTTTCAGACAATCTGTTTACACGCAATTACTGCTACACTTTTTTTTTTTTTTTTTAAAGAAAGGAGATTGTTCATGTAGCTCTGCAGCTGAGCCTTTTCCAAGTGTTTTCATGTTAGCATGACCCATAAGTGTAGCATCTCATAAATCACCAATGTGATCTGAAACCGACTGAGCCAGAAGGAAGCACACCAAGTGCATACAAGCAGCGTGTTGTTTGGAAGCTGCATGGTTGATGGAAATGAAATGGTCTTTAGTGTGCATCTTATCCTGACAAAGCTCATCGCTTGTTTATTTTCTGCTGTTCTGAGCTAATGGGCTCAAACTCAGACTTTTTAATATTATGCAATGAAGTAGTTAGAAAACATTAAACAAAGCAAAGACAGCTTAACTATTTTGATACGCTCTGCGTTTCCTCTAAATCAGTCAGAGCCCCTTGCTATTTGTGCAAACAGGGTGATTAGGAAAAGTATGTGGTGGGAAGGCAGAGGACAGAAGGACAGCATAGGGCAATTTCTTAAATGTAACAATTGTGTTTGTGAAGAGGGAGAAAATGCAGGTGAGAGCTTGCTATCAGCCAGTGGAATGGATCAAGACTACTTCTATATTTGCTAGATTTTATTCTGCCTTTGATTTTCCATAGCTTCCTCATCAGTTGCCTAGTTCAGTCTGTTGTGGGGTGCCAGGGGATGGTTTGACCCCCTCCGGCCCTGCTCAAGCCTCCCAGCATCTGTGACTGACTCTAGGGCTGTGCTCAGCTGGATGGGGAGCAGGATGGTGGAGGACATGCAGGAGTCAGTGCTAGCAACAGGCTCTTTTCTGGATGCAGGATCTGAGTCTTGCTCTCTTGGAGACTGGTCCTCCATAAAGGAGAACATTGACCTGCAAGCCCTTAGGCTTAGTAGTGAAAATGAAGCATTGGAAATGGTGTTTTCTAAAAGTTTTGTAAATACCACTTGCGCTCATCTCTTATTTTGCCCTGGTTCTGCTGCATACTGGGCTTAATGCAGAGTGTTGATCCTGCTTTAAAGCTTGCACCGTGCTGAGTCTCTACACATATGGTTTTTTTCTTGTAACACACTACTCATGCTGTCTTAGCTACATTTTCACCTTAATGTACCATATGTGAGCCCTTAAATTCACAACAATATCTTCTGTCGCTACTAGATGGCCCTTACTGCACAACTGTACACTGGAAATTGTTTTCAAGCCTAATTCCAGGTGAACAGACTCAGTTCTGAGTTTCAGGGTTTTGGCAGATGTATCAGGGTCTCAGAATTCCTTGGCACACTTCTATTTTGCAATTGTTGACCTAGTTCATGAAGCAAAGTAGGTCTTTTCCATTTTAGCGATGACGAACTGTCTGGTTCAAATATGCTTCTAATACCCTCCTAAGGTGGAAAATGAGGTGTGGGAATGAGCAACTTCTGTGGATGCTTAGCATTGTCTGTGTATTTATCAGCACACAACCACGCAGCTCTTTAATTAAATCAGATAACAACTAATAGCCCAGAGTAGTTATTTTGCTTATCTATCGCCTCCAAGGACACCTTTTAATGAACATAACAGCAAGTTTTGAAACTGCTGGAGCAGTTTTGTCTCCTAGCTAGCGCCAGGTCACCAGCTGTGCTGTGGTGCATGTGCTGCTGTATTCCCAGACAAGGGTGGCTGACAGTGGTTTAGCCCTTGCCAGATTGCAGAGCTTCCTCTTAATCCTTGTGTTCTGCCATCACTTTTTGGCAGGTGCCTGTAAGCCGCTCCTTGAGCAACTTGCGATATGGACAAGCTGCAAGTCTGCTGGTGTCCCTCCACGCCAGGCATCGCTCTGCTTCTCCAGGTTTCTGTTTCTCCATCCCAGCCTCCGTCTCTGTGGACTGCCAGGGATGCCCTCTGGCTCTGGGCTTTTTTGGTGCCTGGCAGAAAGGGACCCTCGGAGCTGCTTCAGGCATTGCTGTAGCTTGAGTGGCATCAGCCGTGGGAAACTGAGCGCCTCCAATGTGAGCTGCAGCTCTTATTCACCTTGCTTACTATGTGCTACTTCTGGAATGCTTTTGTCATTAACTGTTATACTAAAAACCACCTAACCCCTGTGACAAGACGTTAGGTGACTTGGTAGCAAATGTACAAAGTTCTTCATATGTTCCCCCCTAGACACCTTTCTGCTTGTCATTTGAAAGAAATATTATATCCATGTGGGAGAACAGTAATGTTCTCTTGCCTGTGCCACGCACCAGGAGAGGTTGATCTCTTTCCCTTGGGCAAAGCTGGTGAATACAGAATATGCTGGCATTGCTGGACAGCTGTGCAAGAGGCCTCTCTGGTCCTGCTGGTGCGTGTCCCCTCCCTGCAGTAATTCCCCTTTCCACAACAGCAGCATGATTTCCAGCTGCTGAATCTATAGGCAGGTTTTGAAATATGGAGTGTTTGACCTACCTAGGGCCATTGCCACCAATAACCTCTGCCTATGATGCTTATTTGCTTTATAGACTCACTTTAGATGAGAAGGAAGTCTTGACCTTGCTGGAGTAAAATATAAGTTAGTTTATACTCCTAAACCCCATGAACTAATAATAAATAGAAGTGCTGACATCATTTGCCATGGCTTCTTTGATACCTGAGCTTGCCCTTGCAATGGCACGATGAGTTCCTCCTCTGTAGAAGAGGACAGTCAGTCAGGCCTTGACCTATTTTGATGAGACCTGGCATTTGCCTAAAATGTGGGAAGGAACAGGAGAAACTAAAGGAGTGGGAAGAGGCACAATAGGCAGGTGTGGGGAGAGAGGTAAAAGATGGGAAAATGCCCTCTAAGAAGGGGAGTCAGGTTTGTGTTGTAGAAAGCCCGTTTCCTCCTTCAGCAGCAAAAAAATGCATTATTTACTAAGGCTGCTTAATGCTTTCCATTAGAAGACTTCTTAGTTTCTTATTACTTTGACAGACTTTAACTGCATGGGCTGAAATTATGGGTGTCAGCAGTCTGTCTCAAGCTGACTCGTGTATGTATTTATTTTTGAAGGGGGTTGGTGGAGCATGGAGAAGGTTTTGCCCACGGCTGCCTGTGAGTTGCAGGCAGGGAATGTCGGATGGGAAGAGACATGAGTGGCTGGGGACAGCAAACCCAGCGAGTGACAGTTAGCCTGGGCTGGGAAATAAAAATACCCTTGTGATGAGCAGAGAGAAGTAAAGCAGTGGCTATAAAATGCTTCTAAAGGAAAAGATGTAACTGGGGCAAGAATATGTTGAGTGTGGTGGAGAAGAGGGGGTCACGGCTGGGCAAGGTCAGGCAGAAGGGCCCAGGATACTCCTGAGGAGCCTGGGAAGGGGCAGTGTGGATGAGGAATGCCACAGAAAAGCTCAGCAGGAGAGTAACAATTATGTTGTCTGAGTGCAGTTTGAATAGTGGGCAGTAAATACGACATTGAGGGTATGTCCTCCACGGGGAGAATCAGAAATGCTGATCGAGCAAAAACATTTGTAGGGAAAGGGCTGGTTTAACAGCACCATCCAGTCAGATAGTTCTGGGTCAAAACTTCATAATTGTCCAGAATTGTCCATTTTTTTCTTTTCATTTAGAGACAAAACTTATATTTTTTTTTTAGTGCAAAACAATTTTTCACCCTAAAGATTTAGTTTCTATGAAAGAATTCATAAAATGAAAAGGGCAAAATCAGAACAAAATGTTCTGAAAATATTAAAAGAAAACAATTACTAAGGCAATAGCAATTTTCAGAATGTCAGCTTTTTACCTGAAATCAAGCTGAGAAGCAATTCCAAAACATCAGACTTGTCTTGGCTAGGAAAAAACATCCATGTCCCACCTACATTGCAAATGCAACTCTAATTCTGGTGTTTTCTACCTTGCACGTACTGAGTTTTCAGCCTTAATAATAGTTTTCTCCCACAGTTTGAGCATGAACTGGAAGCGCACTGCTTGGGTGGAGGTCTGGGGGCTATAATTCTGTCTGTGCTGAAATTGCGGGGAGCTCCTTGCGGGTTTTGCTCTCTTTTCCTCTGCACATTGCCATGCTTGGCTGCCTTGAGCTTTTCGCAGCGGAAGTCTGCTTATCTGTTTTGTCTGTGGAAGAGAGAAACAGAATGGAGTAGAGGTGGAAAACACTGTGTGGGAGCCTCTCGTCCAGGGCAGATGGTAGATAAAAATACTTGGCCCTGATGCTTGGCTAACAAGCTGCTCCTGGAAGGAGCAGAGGGACCCGTGAGACTCTCGTGCTGCGCTTGCAGCCTGAGCTGAATGGGCGGGAGACTGTATTCAGGGATATCTGAGGACTTTGGTGTTGCCAACAGTGCTTTACCTTAATAATTGGTAACAAAAGCAGTTTCACCTGAGCAGAGGCCAATAACTGCATGCAGCCCAACATTCGACTTGCACTGGGTATTTTCATGAAATACCTTCCCAGGCCGCCAAACTATTCCTCTTCATTAATAAGGTCTCAAGCAATAGGCCTGTGGCTTCTTTTGTAAGCCTATGTTTATATTTGTTCTCCTGAAAGGACCTAGTTTTGACATACTTAATTGGTGGTAAGAACCCAGAATAAAGGCTTGCAGGTCTGAAGGATGCATCAGCTCTTCAGATGCAACCAGTAACTATTTGCTCTCAGAAACTTATTGTGGTTGATTCTGGTTCAGGTAGTACTTTAGTGTATATGCTTTCATCTGCTGGACTGCAGTCCCAGGAAGCTGACCAGGCATGCAGTTTCTAAATCCCTATATATAATGATTGATTTCTGCTTAGTTGCGATGCACTCTTGACTTGCTTGAAGTTTCACATCTTGGGCCAGTGCTGTATAGCTGCTTGTATATAATACGAATAAAAATCACTGCACCTTGCTGATATGTAGTTATTTCTGTAATTGTGCACAGCAGCTGCTTAACCTCGTAGAGTAACATGAAATTTCAAATTAGCTTGTGAAAGGAAGGAAAGTAATAAAACTTCAGGAATAGTTCTAAGGCAGGATATGATAAATTTGTATCTTGTGTCATTCTAATGCCTCCTGGGAAGTGATTTTTAGTTACGAAAGGGATTTTGTTTGCTTTGTGGTCCTTCTATTAAACAGAGCGTATCTAGGCTGAAGCTGCTGAAATGCAATAAACCCAAACCATAAACAATCAACTTTTATGGAGTCGCTTTTCAAGGTAGGACCACATCTCTAAGGAAGATCTGTTGAAATTCATATTTACCCAATCCATCTGGCAGTGCTGGCATGTCTTGTGGTAACTTTCATTGGAGATTGTTGTGAAATATTTACTTTATTCTTTTTCTCCTTCTTTCCACACATTCCTTCCTAACTCCTGCTCCCCCACCCTAACTTCACAACAAAGAGATTAACCAGTCTTGACCACAAGCGCTCTGGAACAAAAAGAAAGGACATATTTTTCTTTGTGAGGAGAGAAGGTTGGTGATGATCCTTGGCTCTGATTTTGCAAGCGCAGATGAATGTAGTTGGTTTCCTGGGCTTTTTGTATGTATGAAGTTAAAAGAGCTACTCATATGAGTAAAATTAAATGTATACCTTGGTTTATGGAACTGAGGCTATGCTATCAGATGTTTGGATGTTTGTTTGCTTTCAACAATTAATTAAAAATGATGGAAAACTGCTTTTAATGTGCCATTAGGCAGAAAGTCATTAGAATTGGTAATCTATAAAAGGCATTTAGGTCACGGATAATTTCCAGGCTGAAATTAATTCTGCAGCATTTTAATGACTGCGTCCCTGGTGCGCATTCTGGCAATTCCACTAATTCTATCACGGCGTTCTAGTTTCCTTGTCTTGCTGCTGCTGCTGTTTCTGAAAAAGACTTCCAGGGCGATCACAGGTGATGCCAACGTGGGCAGAGCTCTACTGACATATTCTGTAGGTCATTGATGTAACAGATGGCAAATGTATTTAATTTCCAATAATGGAATAATAAGTGTGAGAACAAATAACTCCTACTCGGTTGCCTTGCATTTAACAGATACTCTATCATTCTGTTATGTTAAAAATTTCTCTTCCGGGAGGGCCAGGGGAGACATGCTAAGATAAAAAGCTCATGTTCCACTGGACTACTACAGAGGAGGGAAAACGCAGAGTGCTTCCAGACTGCATGTAATAAGAATTGAATGCGCTGGACTGTAAATCAGAGAAGATACCATCATAGCATATGGCTCAGATGAGAGCTCAGCTACAGCACTTTCTTATGGATTGCTGCATTGCTTCCTTATCAGCCTATAACACAGCGGCATGAACAGATGCACAGACGCTGCTGAATAATATCACTTACATATATGTCTGGCCCACAAGAAAAAAGAGAACGTACAGCTACCGTGCTATCTTTACTCTGTCAAGCACTCCTGTTGCAGTGGGAAGCACTCTTCCTGTTTGGTTTTTTTTTTTTAGTTAAAAAAAAATCTCTAAGTGATGAACTGAGACTCAGTGAGAAGTGACTAAGGTTTTCCTGCACTGACCAGTGTTCATGCTAATGTAGGTGCTGCAGAGGTATAAAATATTGAGCCACAGGCTCCAGTTCCTTATGCAATGAGCTGGAGAAGGGTGTGCAGGGGGATCCTTTCTATGTGTACGTTGCGCCTTAGGAAAAAATAACAGCGTGCAGTTAAAAGTGAAGTGAGTCTCAATTTGAAGGACCAGCACATTTGCAGTTTGTATATATCTGGAGCTGTGTTGTTGGATGAGGCCCCAGAACTCGTGGGAGTGTGTAGCTTTTATGTTTGCATGAGGTATGTAGAAGTGGTTCAATAGAGGGCTTTCATCCTTTTTTGAGAGTAGAGAAAAGGATAAACTGTGCTACAAAGGTGCATTTATGTCTTTGGTTTTGTCTGTTAGTAACTGCAGTGATTTTCTTGTGTTGTGGTGTGTGGAGTGATGTCCTAACACACCAAAAAGACAGAAATCCTTGTGGGGAGGGGATAGGAAGCTGTCCTAAAGAACTGATGCTCTAGGCAGAGGCACCTTTCTCAGTGCTCCCGTTTCTACCTCAGCTACACTGTCTGGGCTTCAGCCAGCACATGGACATTGTGAGGACACTACAACTGACATGTGTTGTGCTCTGTGAACAAAAAAGCAATCAAGTAATTAGGAAAATTGAAAGGTTTAAGACATTTCAATACCTGCCTTGAAAGAGACATTTTCTTGCCAGATGTATAGTCTCGTAGATGCCAAATAACCTGAAGAAGGATAGGCCAGAAATTTGTCATCTCTTCCCCAACTATACTGTTTGATTTAATGAGACATTACCTCTCCCTGCAGACCTTGGTTGGCCAAATTACTCCTTCTATGATTGATGCTACAATGCCCTTCCTGGACAGCCAGCCCCCACTGCCTTGTCTGAGTTGCCTGCCAGATGCTGTGCCCCTGTCCCTATGGGGTGTCATGCTTTTGTGGACTTCTATAATTTTCTTCCTTAGTTGATTCTTTTTCAGACTGAGAAGTCTGAAACAATAACCAATAAAGTTTCTGTTTCTTAGTGGGAAACAATCCACACCTTTGAGCATCTTTGTTGTCCCTTCTCTGAACCCTTCCCAATTCTATTATGTCCTGCTGAAGATGACAGTAGCGTAACTGCACACAGTATTCAATTTGTGGATAAACTCTGGATTTGAACAGGGACATAATGATGTTCTTGGTTTTATTCTCTGTTCCTTTTCCAATAATTCTTAATATTGAGTTTGCTTTTTTGACTGCTACCGAGCACTAAGTTGAGGTATTTATGGAACTATTTATCATAACCTCAAAATTTTGCTCTTGAGTGGTAGTGGTCAGCTTGGAAACCATCATCTGGCATCTGAAATTAGGATTTTTTTTTTTTTTCCTTTGGGGCCGACTTTATGATTATTTGCCCTGAATTTCATCTGTGTGTTATTATCCAGTCATTCAGTCTCATGAGGTCCTCCTGAAATTGTTGAAGATTGCCCTTTTCAACTACCCTGAATAAATAAGCATCAGCAAACTTTGTCACCACATTGCTGTTTCCAGATCACTCTGAATTTGTTGAACACCACAAGTCCCATTGCAGACCCTTGAAGAACACTGCCTGTCACCTCATTCCACGGCATAAGCTGACTGTTTGCCTCCGATGTTATGGCTGCTGAGTTTCCTTAGAGGTCCTTGTGGATGTCCTCGCTGAAAGCTTTAGAAATGCAGAGAGATTATCTGTGAACCATACATCTTCCTCCACACACTTGCTGAGAACCCAAAGAGGTTTGCAGAGGAGGACTTGCCTTTGCAAAACTGTGCTGACACTTTCCAGGTCTACCCCTCTCTTCCCATGTTTGGTTAATGTACCCCTATCCTCCTTGATTCCAGCTGCTTGGCTGGGAACCCTCTTTGGGATATTTTCCTGTTTCACAAAAGAGGAAGGCATCCTATCGCTGTGAGGTCAAGGAAATGCTGAGCTGGAAGGGTCAGTTTTGGTGTGGGAGGCTCAGTGCTTTGGTTAATCAGGCTCTGAGACCTCCTGCTTCTTGAAGTGTATTCTGCTGCTTTTGTCTTCCTACTCCTCAGGTTCGTATTGTTAGATTTAACCAGTGGACTCCTATATCCTTTACCCCAAAGCCATTAATGAGAATACGAAGTAACACAGATGCCCTAAGACAAATGTGAGGGGACTGTCCCTCCAGAGTGACAGTTCTTACAGCACAGCTTACTGTCAGCTTTCCTGTAGATGCTTGCATGCCTTCTTAACAGTTCTTGCAATAATCCTTTCTCTGACTGAGCAAGTAATCTTCCACAAGATGCTAGCTGATGCTTATCAAAGTTTGTTTCCTTCGCTTGCTTTTTAAGAAGCTTGTTTTTCTTCCTAAGGAAAAATAATACGTTGGCCTGGCTTTGCCTTTGATCCACTTGTGTTCTGCAGTTTCTGTTTCACTCTGTCTTTCGTTAGGCTGCCTTTCTTAATTTGCTCTAAAACATTATATGTTATTGAGGTTTGGCTAACATAGGTCATTTTTCCTAGTTCCCTTTATCTCCCTATTACTTGAATATGGATGTTAATTTCCTATTATCCAGTCATACTGTGCCTCCATTAATTAGAGAAGTTTATGGAAAATATTTGCTACCAAAGCTGAGATTTCATAGAGGAGAGCCTTAAAATTTTTGAGATGGAGTTTGTCTGGTTGTTTTAATCAAGAATGCACAAAATCTTTCAGTTCTGCTTCCACTTTATTTGAGGCAATTTTCATTTTCATACCCTTACTCACATCTTCTGTTTGCCCCCTGTATTAGCATTTTCCTTAACCAATATTTTACTTCTGATTTCAGTTAGTTTTAGGTCCTATCTATTCATCCTTGTGGTATTAGAACTGTTCTGACTTATGTAGCTGAATGTAGCCAATTGTTTAATTTCCGTTACAAAGTCACACTCATCTTAATTCTCAAAAGTTTTTGCGTCATCACCGTGCTTCTTTACTCCTAAAACATCGCTTCCTCTTCAGTCTGTTCTCTTTCTTGACAGCTTCTTTGACTGTGAAATTATTATACATAACTCATTATTTTGCACATGCGAGTGCATGTTTGGGTGTATGCTGACTCCTGCCCAGTAAACTACTTTGCTATGCGTTAACTTGGTCCAGTAATAGTTTCACAGAGTTCAGTATTTGGTCATGCCTCATGCTAACTTGTAGAAGTTCAGCCTTGAGCAATACACTTACTCAGCCTTTGGAGTATGTAAATATTTCCCTTCAGTGTAACTCGACGGGTCGCTCTGGTGGATGGTGAAATTACACAGAAAATGCGTGGTTTTGCACTTCCTTCTAAAAGGATGTAGACTTTACATAGTTCTTAGAGGATGTGAGCTAAAATTTCTTCTTGTTTTTTTCATCTGAGTATGATCAAACTTGCAGGAAAGTCTGTGTGCTCTTGATTGAAAGAATTACCTGGTGTTGCAGTAGCAGAAAACAACTCATCACTGAAGCTGCCTGGGGTTCCTGCTGTGTAAAACAAATGGAGAGAACATAAGATTACTATGGGAGTGCTCCCTCTGCTGCTTGGATAAAACATAGCCAGGCCTGGGGACTCGCCATGCTGCCTGCTGCGAGCACGGGGGCTCATGCAAAGCTTTCATTTTGAGCAGCACTATCTTTTCCGCAATGATACGAGCCAGGGAAGGTCACAACCCTTCCTTGCAGCAGTACACAAGCAAAGCACTGTTGTCGGTGCCTGCTGTAGAAAGCCCTTGTCACAGCGCTGGGCAGGCGTCATAACATTGTGTGGTGGTCTCTGAGATAAGGGCTGCCAGAGACTTGGATAAGATTGCTATATTTCCTCTTATTCAAGGCTAAAGATATATTATTGTTCTTTTTATCCACAGAATATAAGATCTACTTAGTTATGTGTGCTGCTTTGTTTCAGTAAGAAAGTAAATTGGGCTTTATGCCCATGTAGGAGTGTGGGCAGGGGGAGTCTGTTACATACATCCCCTGACACGCACAAACTCCACCTGTCTCGTGTGGTACCTGGATCCTTTACCTGCTCCCGTAAAGCTCCCGTTGACATTGGCAGCATCCAGGCTTCACCCCCAAGGACCACATTTGCAAAGGTTCTCAGGGATTGTGTACCCTTTCCACCCACCTTCTTCACCCTTTTTAAGATTTTTTTGTTATTTGCTTATTTTTATTTTGTTCTAAATCATGGCTGTGTATAGAATTGCTAGAAACCTAGAAATGATAGCATAACAACCGTTCGCTCTGTGTGTGTGTGTGTTTGTGTATGCATGTGTGTATAAATAAATTTCTAGTCCTGACATTCTAGGAAGTGTTGTTATGGCATACTGGTCCAGATGGGATCATCATAAAGTTGCGGGGGGAGGGCAACCTCAATCCATCCCACTCCTACCAGTTTGATGTTAATGCCAGCAACAGATGCCCAGAGCCTGAAGAGGGATCACAGGTCAGCAGGAGAGCACCTGTAGAGCAGCACAAAGGAATTCCAGCCGCTCCAGCCAGTAAGTCAGCCTCATCGGGGGCCCAACTTAAATGCCTGTATGCAAATACATGTAGCATGGGGAATAAACAAGAGGAGTTAGAGATGTGGACACGCCTGCAGGGCTATGATCTTATTGGCATCACGGCGTAGTGGCTTAGCCACTATCCATCATATTTGAGAACTCGTGGCAGTCCGGTGAAGTTCCCACTGACTGGAAAAGGGGAAATATAACCCCGTTTTTACAAAAGGGAAAAAGGAAAGCCCGGGGAACTACAGGCCGGTCAGTCTTATCTCTGTGCCCAGCAAGATCATGGAGCAGATCCTCCTGGAAACTATGCTAAGGCACATGGAAAATAAGATGACTGGTGGCAGCCAGCATGGCTTCACTAAGGGCAAATCATGCCTGACAGATTTGGTGGCCTTCTATGACGGGATTACAGTGTTGGTGGATAAGGGAAGAGCAACTGATGTCATCTACCTGGACTTGTGTAAAGCATTTGACACTGTCCCACACAACATCCTTGTCTCTAAATTGGAGAGACATGGATTTGACGGATGGCCCACTCGGTGGATAAGGAATTGGCTGGATGGTCGCACTCAAAGAGTTGCGGTGAATGGCTCAAAGTCCAAGTGGAGACCAGTGACAAGTGGCGTTCCTCAGCAGTCGGTATTGAGACTGGAGCTGTTTAACATCTTTGTCGGTGACATGGACAGTGGGATTGAGTGCACCCTCAGCAAGGTTGCCAACGGCACCAAGCTGTGTGGTGCCGTCGACACGCTGGAGGGAAGGGATGCCATCCAGAGGGACCTTGACAGGCTTGAGAGGTGAGCCTGTGCAAACCTCATGAAGTTCAACAAGGCCAAGTGCAAGGTCCTGCACATGGGTCAGGGCAATCCCAAGCACAAATACAGGCCGGGTGGAGAATGGATTGAGAGCAGCCCTGAGGAGAAGGGCTTGGGGGTGTTGGTTGACGAGAATCTCAACATGACCTGGCAATGTGCATTTGCAGCCCAGAAAGCCACCCGTATCCAGGGCTGCACTGAAAGAAACATGACCAGCAGGTCAAGGGAGGTGATTCTCCCCCTCTACTCTGCTCTGGTGAGACCCCACCTGGAGCACTGCGTTCAGCTCTGGGGCCCCTAGCATAAGAAAGACGTGGACCTGCTTGAGTGGGCCCAGAGGAGGACCATGATCAGAGGGCTGGAACACCTCTCCTGTGAAGAAAGGCTGAGAGAGTTGGGGTTGTTTCAGCCTGGAGAAGCGAAGGCTCCGGGGAGACCTTACAGCAGCCTTCCAGTACTGAAAGGGGGCCTACAAGAAAGCCAGAGAGGGGCTTTTTACAAGGGTATGTAGCGATAGGACAAGGGGTAATGGCTTTAAACTGAGAGAGGGTAGATTTAGATTAGATGTAAGGAAGAAGTTCTTCACTGTGAGGGTGGTGAGGCACTGAAACAGGTTGCCCAGAGAGCCTGTGGAAGCCCCATCACTGGAAATGTTCAAGGCCAGGTTGGATGGGGCTTTGAGCAAGCTGGTCTAGTGGAAGGTGTCCCGGCCCATGGCAGGGGGGTTGGAACTAGATGATCTTTCAGGTCCCTTCCAACCCAAACCATTGTGATTCTGTGATTTTGAGCACTGTATAAAATATATTTCCTTCTAGATCTAGCACATATGTTGCATTTATTACTATTACAATAATCAGTCATTAAGACAGTCCCAGAATTTAGCTTAATTGCTCTCCACCACTAACTTGAAAAAAAAGGACTTTTGTTTTCCCCATCAGATTATACAAATCAACCCCATGACGTCAAACAAGATATTGATTTGACATCTTTTACCTCAGACTAATTTAAGGTACAAAGCAAAAATATTTGATGGAAGCAATACCCTAGCTGGTACAATGTTTAGACTCAGGCATAAAAAGAGCAAGTAGAGAGCAGAACACAGTGAAAAATGTTTGACAGCTGGTATTAATTTAATAGATTCAGGGGTTTATACCAAATTAAGCCAGCCAGAGAAAAACTTTTCAAACTGCTGCTTCAGTAGGGATGTTCAGTTCTGCTCAGGGGTGATCTGACTGAATGACACGCTAATAATTTTTGAACAAGAGGGTCTAATCCCTTCTGCTGCTTTTGCTTCATAGTGAAGGCCTCTGTGTTCTTGTACCACCAAGCTTAGGAGCAGGACCCGTTCTCCTCTGGCCATGCTTTACAGATTACAACCAAACCCCCAAAGTTAAAGTTCACAGGTATCCCTGCTAGAGAAATGACAATCTCATCCGATGGTATTTCTCAGGTAATTAATGCTTTGTTAATAGTTCCCAGCTTCTCCTTGGGCCACCGACTCTCTTACCCTGTCATCCGTTCTCCAGGGAATGCCATTGACTTCAGCCATTACTGCTTAAATATTCACGGATTGACTGATTTTCTGTTTTATTTATATATAACAGTGCACTGACACAAAAACTATGTAGAAAGGTGATATTAAGAGATATTAGGGTTGCAAGGTTAAGTATTTGCAACATAAGGAATGCCAAAATGACAGTGTTTTGAGCAGCCTTATTTAGCATATGCATTACAACATCATCTCTAATTACAAGATGATGTATCCTGCTTCCAGACCAGGCCCTCTGCCTTCTCCAGTACTGAGAGCTGAGCTGCTCTAAAGCCTCACTGAAGCTGAAGAGCAGACAAGGCTCCTTTTTCTAGGAACAGCCTTATTTATGTTGCTTTTGGAGGTGCCTAACAAGCAAGCCAGGGAAGAGTCCTGGCAAAGCAGGGCAGAGTCCCCGTCCCGGTCAGGTCTCCTACATCTCGTCTGATGGGGCTCTTACATCTCCTACTGGCTGGTCCAAACCCTGCTTTTTCCAGGCCATGTGAGGATCAGCAAGCTGGTCCATTGGTGACTCCTGTGTGTGGTGCTTAGCTCCTGCCCCACCTGCCCAATGCTCGAGAGCCTGATTCACTGGCCAGCCCAGGCAATGCCCTGTTGTCGAAGGCTGCAGAGAGGCTCAGCTGCTCCTGGGGCACCAGCTGGAGCTCTGAGCAGCTGAAGCATATGCAGCAAGCCTCTTGTGTGTAAATTGCCCTAGTCTGGATAGATTTTTATGGGAATTGCAAAGACATTTTAAATGACTAAGGTTGATCCTCCCTTCCTTGTCCCTGTCTCATATTTGGCTTTGATCCTAGGCGTGTTCTAAGACGGATTCACAGATTTCAAGTGATTTCTTTTTCCCTGACTTCCTTTTCAAACAAATGTAAATTTTTGCTGAAAAATTCCAGAAAGATTGTCTGAAACAGACATCCAGTATGGAGGACTTCAGCCGGAGCAGTCTGTCTGGGAAAGCTGAAATGCGGAGTGTAAGGATTTAGTTGCATAAGCATGTATGGTTTTCTAGAGGAGGGTTAGTAAGGTAATTAAGCACACGGTGTGCTAGTAGTCACCTGTGATGTCTTCTGAGAAGAGGAATGGCAGCTGACAGAATATTGGGATTGCTACATAAACAGTGGTGATGCATTCTTCCCATTCACATAAGGATTTTTCTAACACCTCATTAATTTATTAAAACCAGATAGTAAATCTTGAATAAAATAATGGCAATGATCCCAGAATAATCAACCACAGATGGTGAAGTCTGTTTAGTTTAAAAACACACACACAAAACAGGGTACCATTTATTATGACTGTTGCTGTCATCTCTGAATGTGCATGTTGACTTATTAATGATTTTAGGGCACAGTGAATGGTTATATCTTCCTGCTATAATTAGTATTTGTTTTCAGCAGCTGTTGAAATTTGTTGTTTTGTGATACTGAATAAATTATTTTAGATACAGGAAACATTAACTGTGAACCATCTGTTTTGGGATACATTAAGATCTCATTTAAAGATGATGTCTGAATAATCACTTTCTCATTTTGAACTTTCAAAAGCAGAACTTAGATTTTAAACCACTGATGGCTCATGTTAATGTTTTGTGTTTTTCCCCCTTACAGAATCAATAGTGATTCTCTGCAAAAGAAAAAGATTCTGTCACTTTGACGTTTTTCAAACTTTAAACCTTCCCTAAATCATATGTACTCTTCCTATCCCTGGAACGTGACGTAATACACTTAGAAGGATTGTGATGGGAAGGTGAATAAATTTTTTGAAGTATCCTTACAATCCTAATACGTTAACGTAAATTTGATAAAGTAGTTACAAAAATGCAATGCATAATTTTATAGGCCAGATGTTTTCCTTTGTTAGGGGGTTGAATAACTCTCAGGGTTTCTTTCTCATCTGGGCTCATTCTCCAACAGATAAAGCCAATGGGAGTCTCTCCGTTACTGCAGGGGTGGCACAGGGTCCAAAGCCTCTGAAAGCCATTCTGTGTAGATATTAGAGCTGGGAGATCTTTATATAGCATGCATGTCCTGTGCACAGCATGCCTGAATGTCCTGACAATGCGTAAACTGATGTCTGGTAGGCTTTAAGTACTCCAGAAGGACGTGCGTGCCCTGCGATTCTGGAGGAACCAAGTGGCAAAGGAATCTCAGAGATGAAGGCACAGCAAGCAGGAATCAATTGAAAGTTAGGTTTTTAGGCTATGCAGATCATCTTAGGTTCCCTTTGTTGCCAGTACACAAAGCCAATTCTGTAAGTTAATTTGTTCCTCTTAAGATACATAGACTGAACAGGCCTTTGGAGGTCCATATCCCTTTCCACTAACTGTAGAGGAAACCGAGGTAAGCCTGTTAGACTGGACAACTACGTTTTAGATGACTGTAGACAAAGTGAATGTCACCCAACACGGAGTTGCTCCCCAGCTCTCACCCATGCAGCCCGATTACCATGTGTTGTTCAGTTCAACTTGAAGGGCAAGTGATTCTGGTCTTTTTATGCACCTTTGAAAAACAAACACACACTGATTTGAGCAGGCAGAGTACCTGTTATCTTGTGCTTTCTATAGAGGAGATGAGTACCTTCCATGTACAGTGATCTCTATATACTACATTTCTATATTGCATCCTATTGTGTCTCTCATAATACATGGAAAGTAATAACTGAAATGCAATTTTTTCTATTTACGTAATATCTATAGATATGATAACGTAAAGAGTGCTCTACAGCTATGATTATCCATTTCTTCAGTATTTAGAGTATAGCAAAGAGCAAAAGACATCTTTATTTGATTGATGATAATTAGGACTGTACCAAATTTTCTTCTTTATACTTTTGCTCAACAAGATATGTAGTTTTCAGATAAATTGATTCCATAAACAATTTTGAGCCAGGGAGCTTTCATCTGTTTTCTATTTCAAGAAATCAGAATGATGGCTGATGTATTTCAACTGACTACCAGGAAATATTATTCATAATCTATCCTAAATATTTTAGGAACCAAATGGGCTAGATGTCTCTCATAATTCCCAGGGTAATACCACATCTTTCGAAAGCAGATTAGCTGTACGTGCTCACTTAAGTCCTATAATATTTCATCATCTGTGGGAAGCAAAGGGTCAAGAAGGTTTGTGACAGATTTTGAGATAATTTAATCTGCAAAAAATGGAAGTAGTCTGCTTTGAACAAAAGCTCTTATTTCACAGGTACAAATATTTTTCAGTAGTTGCTCCCTCTCAGGCTATATCTACATGGTAGTTTTGATTAAAGTCTCCATGTACAGACTGTGTGTGAAGCAAATATGCAGTTTTCTTAGTCAGAAGTAACAGAGAAGCCCTGGCTGTGCCCAGACTTGAATGTGCCTGCTGTCCTGGGCGGATGAGGATAATATCACTGGCTTTATCCTCTGATATTCATCCCCTAAATCCCCTCCAGGGAACGGATTGGCTTTCTCACAACTGGCTAAAAGAAAATCTGAGACTTTGACTATCTCAATAAAAATTACGTCTGGTGGTGTGTCGTCCAACACACAGGTTACTCCAGGAACAGAAGACACGACCTTCCCCACGGTGGCATCTGGGGAACCTCCAGTGTTTCGGTGCCAGTTGCGTGTGATAACTACGTAGTGTAAACCTATCCTTACTAATGCTTGTATTGGGTCTGGCTGAGATGGAGTTAATTTTCCCCATAGCAGTCCTCATAATGCTGTGCTCCTCATAATCTGTATTGGGAACTAGAAAGGTGTTGATAACACACCAGTGTTCTGGATACTGCGGAGCAGTGCTCACGCAGCATCAAGGCTGTCTTTCCAACATTCCCCCCTCACAAGTAGGCTGGGGGTGGGCAAGATCTTGGGAGGGGACATAGCCAGGACAGCTGACCCACACTGACCAAAAGTCAGTGACCATATTCCACACCATATGAAGTCTGCTCAGCAATAAAAGGTAGGAGAAGGAGGAGGAAGTGGGGACATTCATTATTTATGTTTGTCTTCTGCAGCAACCACTACACGTACTGAAGCCCTGCTTCCCAGGAATTGGCTGGACATCACCTGCTGATGGGAAGTAGAGAACAAAATTTTTTGTTTTCCTTTGCTTTCGCGCATGACCTTTGCTTTTGCTTTATTAAACTGTCCTTATCTCGACCCACGAGCATTTCGTTATATTTTCTCTCCTCTGTCCAGTTGAGGAGGGGGAGTGATAGAGCGGCTTTGGTGGGCACCTGGCATCCAGCCAGGGTCATCCCACCACAATGCTTTATGGTAAAACTACCATTGAATGTGGTTAGAGATGGCTGGTAAGCACTGAAGCAAACCTGGATAGTTCTCTGAAATAACAGGCCTTATTTCTAAGTAGAAAATGGGACAACAGATTAGGGTTGATCACTTCCAGCAGATCACTTCCTGCAAAATAGCAGTCAGTTCATGTGGACTTTTAGGAGAGAGCTAAAGCTGTACCAAAATCTTTTCTTTAAAATGCCAACAAATTCTTCATTAAAACAGAATATTTTCAAACTGAAAAGACTAAGTAAATTCTTGCTGGATTACTTTTTTATTGCGAAATACTATTAAATAACAGTAATACATTGTGAATATACACGTTGCTATCAAACTTCTGTGAATAAATGTTAGGTAAAAGAAGTTATTTATACTTTCCCTCCAACATCTTTTGAAAAATGTAGTTTTGGAATTTAAAACCACGTATTCTTCTGGTCAGAAAGACAGTGTGTTTTTAGTAAATGAAAGATATAGGACTTAGAAGACCTGTAGCATACATTTTTAACAAATTGATGCTGGAAATTACATAGCTGCAAGCTTAAAACTTAGAAGATTTACTTAACTCGAAATATAAACAAGGACAAAATTTTGGCCACTGAATGCAGATATGAAGAAAACTACATTACTGCATAGTGATCTAATCAGTACAGGAGACCTCAGCGTGGAACCCAGTGTACCCAGACATGCTGTCTTTAGAAATAAACTTAAGAGTCTTACAGTTATAGATTGGTCAACACTCCATTCAAAAGTGATCCACACAATCATAAATGTTTTTAAGCTTTGCGCATGCAAGCCAAAAATAGAAAGTGGTTATTAAAAAGTGCCTTCATATGAGAATGCATACAGTGCCGGAGAAGTCTGATAGCCCTGTTCATGTCTCTTCAGTCTTTGCTGTCTTATTTTTCTTCCACTGTTGTATTTTAAATATCAGGTTTTCCATGAGATTTTTGAAAAAGAGTAATTTTCTGAACTCTGTTATTTCCTTATTGAATTCAATTGTTACACCTGAACTTTTCCTTTAAATGGAAAAGGCTTTTGTCTTTGCAATGAGAGTTAATTATACACAATTTTCTCTGTCTTGCACTTACAATTTATAGTGCTGAGGAAAAAAAAGTCTCATTTTGGAAAATTAAGAGATATTCAACCATCAGACAAACCAGCCCCCCAAACTAAACATTATTTTGGAATAAAAAAAAAGGGTAATGTTTTCCAGATATAACAAGTTGCCAAAGCTTGGAAAAACTGCCAGTTTGTAATTTTTTTTTTTTTTTTTTAATGAGCTCACCCTTAACTGGTGCCTTTTCAGCAGCTCTCGTCACCCTGCAAGCATGGTCTCCAGCTGTGTCAGCTCTTACTATACCGCTGTGCCTGTGCTTCTCATTTTGGTACCCTCATTAAGGGTACCTAGAAAATGCATCCTGCAAAGGCTGCCAAAAGCCTCTAAGATTTTCAGAATCAGTTCAATTATTCATGAATCAAATTCAGGTTTACATAAGTGTTTCAGGAGCCCTGAAAGAGATCTCCCTGTGTTTAGAGACCCCAGGCTAGCCCAAAGCAGGAGAGAAGATCACTCTGTAATTGCCCTGTTTTTTAAGCATCTATCACTAACATTGCTAAAAATGGGTTACTAAGCAAGATGAATTTTTACTTTGACCTAGTGCTCATGCCAACATTTGGTGCAGTTCAGTGCTATGCAGCATAACTAGCTTGGGTCTTGGGAGCAGCATTTTAGCTCTTCCTTCCCTGCTATGCTGATTCTGTTTTGCTTTTGATTCTTAGCATAATTTGGTGAAAACCAACCCTTTGTTGTCCTGGCTTTCTATGACACACAAGCTTTGAAGTAACTTCTAAAGTGCTAATTAGCCTTTCACATTGCTTTTGAACTTCTAGCATGATGCCAGAATTTTCTAATTGTGTGTAAGGCCTATTTTGGAAGTGCTGAGCTGGGGTCAGGAGGAGTTGCAAATGCTTAGCACCATGGAAAAACTGCACATTTCATAGACAGTAAATAAGGATTAATGATGTAGGCACCCAACGAAATGATGGAATTCTCATTGCATGCATATTGATGCTATTGAAATAGGTGTGTGGAAAAAGTACCCAAACCACTTTAAAGGATTTATCAGAAATTACACTGAGAAATCAGGTGACTTGCCCAAGACCATAAAGGAAGTCTGTAGAAATATCAGGAATAAATCCCAAGTCATCTGACAGCTGGACACTGTTCCTTAAAAATGGGACTATCCTTCCTTTTCCGTGTGCTGTGTAGGGGAGCTCACCTCACAGTCTGGACGAGTAAAGCCTCAAAAAATGCCTGAGAAACCATAAGATGGTAGGAATTGACACTTACTTTTTCCCTTCTCCAGCTGATGTGGTTTTTTTTAATCCCTAAGCTAGTAGATGCAGATAGTTAATATTTCATACACGAATCTGCTCTCTTCTTCCAAAGAATACTTCTCTTCCAAAGAATGCTGTAAGCAAAAAGATTGTTGTTTTCTTTAGAGAAGTCTTAAAAGTTTTGAGCTTGTGCATTTCATATCTAAGCCCTGATCTTCCCTTGGGGCTAACACTTCTCTCAGAAATCAAGGGACAGCTAATCTACTTGGTAGAGGAGTGCAAAGTTTTTGCTCCAAGAATGATGGACAAATTTGCACGTGTGTGCATGCATGCATGTGTGCGTGCTGAAAGTCCTTATGCCGTGTAGCTAAGGGCCTGCTCTCCAAGGTGCAGAGCTTTCCAGTCTCTGAGGCCCATAATTTGGTGGTCTGTAAGACTGTCTTAATGACCAGCCTGCCACAGTTAGGAGTTGCCCCTCTGTAGGTTTCTGTTGACATGCTAAATCCCATCGAGGGGAGCCCCTTTTGTGTGGGAAAGGTTTACTACAACCAGTAAAGTGTGCAAGACTCTGCTGAGACTGAGAGGTTTGTTCTTTTGCAATGGCCTCATCTACTACTTCCTTGAAATTATAGCTAGTGCTGAGCAATTTTGGTTAATGATGAGCTGCAGCTTCTCCTGTTTCAGAGTAACATTTTCATTCAAAATAGTTCAAGCCTATAATCCCTCTTTGTCATGCTAATGATACTGCTTAGGGATTAGGGGGGTGCAATGGCATTGCTAAAGAAATTTTAGGTGGAGGTGGAGGACCTAAACTTCTAGGAATACCAGCAAATTGTGGGTTGTACATGCGATTTTGTAATTCTGTTTGGATGAATTACTTCCATACAGAGATTTTCAGTTGTGAGGATAGATTTTTATCACATCAATCAAGGCTGAATTTGGATTTCTTCTGTTGGGGATAAGCAGGGGATTCATGAATTAAACATCCTTCTTTCATACATTAGGGACCCTCTAACAAATAAAGAGGCACTAGAAACAATTTATGTGTTGCCAGGATTTAAGTTGTAGTGAGTCTGTAAGGAAGTGATGGCTGTTATGTATTGCTTTACAATAGCTTTTGTGTGATGATAAGGAGGTCATCTCACACACTTCATAGGAAATGTTTGCAAGCTCTCCTGTTATTCTTTACAAAGTAGACCTGAAGATGCATCTAAACAATATTTTTCACTTCTACTGCTGAATTCTTAATATTTAAGTTTTGAAGTGTATGTGCTTATTTGCTTTTCACTGGACAATTATAAAGATTGATCAGATTTATTTTCAATAAAAAAAGTTAAAAAATAGGATTTGGTCTGTATTACCCCCATATATTAGGGAAGCTTCAGCTAGACATTTTTTTTGCAAAGGGTCTGTGTGATGCTTTATTTCTGGCAAAAATCTTAGAAGTAATGGGAGAAAGCCCTGTCTCTCTTTTTACCAGCAGTCATAAAGGTGTTAATATCTGATCTGGCTTATAGTCCATCTTTTCTAAAAGATTCAAGCAAAGATAAAGATAGGAGTACAGTTCTAAAAATTGAACCAGAAAGATGAGTTTTGTTTAAAAAAAATGAAAAAATTAGGAGATGGCTAAGCTTCATTTTTATCTGAGCCGCCAAAATTTAGGGCTGAGTGAAGTCCGAACTTTTCATTTTGTTTCTCTCATCCCTGTAACAAAGAAACATGAATGATGGCAGTCTGTAAAAATCTTTGATGAAAGCATTTGTCTTCAGAAAACTAAATGAAGGGTAATTGGATCTGGGTTGTTAGGGTAGCAGTTTGGATCAAGCATTCCACTTTTGAACCAATTCTAAAAACATGTGAGGAAGAACCTAATGAGGTCCTTCCTTCCAGCCTGGAGGCAACGGGCTGAAGGGTTTGACTGAAGGAAGGTCATGGTGGTGGCATTAAGGATTCGGTTCAACATGAAAGCAGGGTGCAAAGCAGGGCTGTGGGACGCTCATGTGTGCAAGGCGGAGGAGTGGAGCGCAGGACCGCAAATGGGAAGGTGCTGGAGGGGACCCTGAGAGTAAGAGTGAGAAGCTGAGCAAGATAAAAGGGGGAAGATGGTGAGGACAATCAGAAATGGAAAGACCTGGCTGGGGAGACAGCGGAGGGTTGGGACCACGGGGACACTGTGCCATAATGGCACATCTGGGAGACGGCTATCTGGCTGTGGCACACAGCTCTCCAGGGTGGCTCGCCTGCCAGAGGCTGGCATGTCTACCATAGAGGCTTTTGACAGTGAAGGTTATAACTATGGAAGACCATGTAGAGAGAGGTGAGGCCTCCCCTGCTTGCCACCAAGGCCATCTGCTGAGGGGTCTGTCTCAATCTGTTTATCTGCTAGCTGTTTGGGACAAGCAGACTGAAGGCACCAGCCTGCAGCAGTCACAAAACATACAGTCTGGCCATGACCATGAAGCAGTTGAGATTTTGGAACCAAGGTCTACGACAGGGTTTGTATGCTCCAACTTGGAATGTGAAAATAAATATTTATAAATTAATTTCCATTAGGACAGAGAAGAGCCAGTATGCTGAATGCTTTGGATGTCAAGCTTGCAAACAGCCTGTTAACTTGCAGTTAGTTCTTGCCATGTGATTTTTCCTAATATAATAGGTTTTCTTGGGAACTAATTGCATCATCTCCACTCTGCAGTAGTATAAACTTAGGAGATAACAGAGAGAACGCAGAGGTGCTGAGTTGCTCACAGCTCTGATCTTGTAATAAAGAGGTATTATTATTTACAAAACAACTGATTCATTCAGAGATACTTGTCATTTGGAATACAATGCACCATATGTTCAGTGATTCAGTTTCTATCATTTCCATTGCGCTGCCTCAGACGTCATATTTGGTTCATTAACATCTTGTATTCTTCTTCCAGTCCATCAGATTTTTTTGTTGCTTGTCTACATAAAATATTCAAAGTAGCATTTTGGAGGCAGCTGTAAGCCAAATTGCTGGTAGCAAGAATAAGACCTGACATCCCATAAGCCACCATCCCCAGGATTTTCAGCCAGGGTGAATGATCTGACTTTTGTGTGGTTAAAAACTTTACTTATCCAGCTGCCACTGGAGTCAGCAGGAGGCTTTTCCAAAGAGGGTTCCAGAGGGCCCTCCGCCCTCTTTAGGTATTGGTCTTCATAATGGAGGATTTTACCCCTCAAACCAGAAATGCGCAAAGCACTTTGATTTTGATTGAGCAAAACCATAATGAGAAGGGCTGCTGATTTCGAGGCTGTTCTGCTTGATCCAGCTTTTGTCTGGAACCATCAATCTGTAAAGTAGCCTTCATTTAAAATAACTTCTCTTCATAGCAGGAGCTTGGCTGTCATACTTGTGTAGTTGTGCAAGGCCTGTGTTGTGCTGGGACAAGACTGATTATGCATCCGAGGTCTCCAGGAGCCAGGAGAGAACTTCTGCTGCCTCTCCCCTCCCTTCCCATTGCCAGGCATTCATCCTGAAGTGAGCAGAGAACTAGTTTTCTGATAAAATATATCAGCCACTTCGTATTGGGGGCAACAGATTCATTAAAAAAAAACCCATTAAAGCAAGATTTTCAATCAACGACTATTAATTGCGGTTCATTTTTAAAAGGTCCATTACACATGCTCACAGTTTGCAGCATTTTGTCCAAGCAGGTGGTGTTATATCTTCTTGCTGGCCAGGAGACTTAAAGCACAAAATGTTGCCATTTTATTAAAAGTACCAGTGGCAAGCTTATGGCCAATATCTTTCTACTCTTTTAGTTAGTCATCCCTAAGTTTATTGATGATATTTAAATGTCAGTACTGTTTATTTTACTGGAAAATTCTGGCTGTTTATCCTCTCTTGTTGGACTCATAGGTATTAGAGGCAGAAACACATTGCTAGCTCATTTTTTTTCCCTGTTGCCCAAGGCAACAGCAGGAGGAGATAATGTCCCATCAGCATTAACTTTTATGCCGTGACATTCTACTCCCAGCTGATGTGGGAGAGTTTATTATGGTGAACATATGGATGTACAAGGAGGTGAGAGTGGGTCGAAGCCAGGCATCCAATGGGATTGGAAAAGATTTTTTGCATAGGGTTTGGAAGCTATACATCTTGTTTTCACTCTTGGCCCATCAAAAGCAAACCCCTAAGGGGGTTCAGAAAATACCCTGTAGCCTGCATTCAGGCACCTGCTGTTGAAGTGGCTTAAGAGCGTATTGTCCTCAGCTGTCTTCCCTGGCCCACTGCAAGATGTTATTGCACGGGCTGCGGAGTGGGACATGCACACTCTGCTCCAGCCAGCAGTCAGAGCGAAGTTCAAGCTATTGCACAGCAGTAAACTGGGGTGGGGGTAGTTTGAATCTGCCTGATAGCATCTCTCTCCCTGTCCCTACCGCAAGAGTAGTAAACTTGGGAGGGGGGCTGCAGACATCATATGGGCAGGTGGTATCTAAAATAGTATGTGAGGAAATATGGCACATTGCATGCCCTGAAGGACCTGAGGAGTAAGCAGGAGGTTAGGAATTGGCCTGTGCGATGTTATTTTGTGCCAGCTGCCATGAATCAGCAAGTCCAAGAGCAAAGGTTGGTCTGTGCCATCTATGTGGCTCTCTGAGGAATTGTGTCCCAACAGACCACACAGTGGTTAAGGAAAACATTTGTTAAAATATTGTTTTCTTAAGTGTGGTTATACAGAATGTTGTATTTTCAAAACTGTGCTTTGTTTAATAGTGGTTTTAACCACAGCAATTTGGCATACAGCTTTAAAGCTAGGAACAACGTCACATGAAACATTAGGCTCTGACTTCACTTCAGCAGCCCTTGCTCTGCCGCCCACTACACTCAGAGCTCTGAAGCTGTTTCATTATAATCCCTTCTTACAGCAGCTCCATTCAGCTGTTTGAAGTCTGGGACTAAATTCTGCTATATAAACTTTTTAGCCTAAGGGCAGGCTTTTCCTTCTTCAAAAGGAAGAATAAGGGTAGTAGCATTTTAATGGGCCATGTTTGTTCCTGGTGCAATTTGATGTCAGTGGGATTGTACTAAGCTTGTCTCTGGCATAAAGATGCAAGAAAACTGATACTTGAGGCGGCCTTCAAACTGTGATTTCTGAAAAAAAAAAAAAAGGTGAGCCTGTATTTGAACTGATCCTAGGAGGTGTTATTTACTGCTTAAATGCAAGTTTAACTGCCAGGGAGTTGGGCTCGTTTCTGGGTGTAATTGTAGAGGAGTGGAAAGTGACACCAACATACCTACTGTGAATTAGAGTGGAAGCAGACTACATAAATACATGTATAGGTGCATATAGTCCATATAGGAGGTAGTGTTGATCCTTAGAGATCTCAGAGGAGGAGATGATGACACTGGAAGTTGTAATTTCCCTTTGTCTCTCTGTGCAGGACATAACTCATTAGCAATTTGTTCCTGTTACAGTGTATGTTCTTCAGTATATTACTACTCCTTGAGAAGTAAGGGTAGTGGTGGTGTCCTGTCTTTGCTTGCTCCCACACAAAGAGCTGAGGCAACAGGTCTGTGCAACTTGCTCCCTTTCCCCCCGTATCTGCCCTAGGTTAACCTTGGAAGGAGAAAGTACAGAGGGCTTGTTGTTTTACGGGTTGCTGCACAGGCTGTTTCCAAACAGGTTAGGGGACTGGTGGCCCCTCTTGGTGTGGTCCCATAGCTCATGCCTGTCCCTCTGGAGAGCCAAGCACGTGGCTCCCTCTGCAAGACTGTGCCTCGTGTGTGCACCCCAGGCAGTGCCTTTAGACTTGCTGCTAAAGCCTGGCTTAAAACCTGCCTGTGACTCACTTGACACCTCCATTAGCAGGCATGCTAAATACCTGGTAGCACCATGAGCTCAGGTTGCACCTGTACTGTATCTTAAGGATCTTAAGCTTCCTGCAAGACCAGATTTGCTGTCTTCAGTGGAACTGAAATGAAAGCACACAGTCTTGAATGCTTTGGCTCTGGTTTAATTTTACTGAGCCTGCTCCTGCCCCCCAAACATTAGGCCCATCTCTGTGAAAACAAATATGCACAAGACTAATAAAAAATGTATTTTCTCTGGACAGCTTGACAGAAATTCTTAGAGTGTTTTTGATCTTTTGGTTTTTTCTATAATCTAAGCCAAAATTATCATCCTAAAAAAAAGAAAAAAAACCCCTAAGGTAATAAGACTCCCAGAATACATGGGCAACGCAGTTCCTTTATTAAGACTTCATTATTGGGCTTGCACAAGCAATAATTTTATTCAGTCTCTCCGGATCTCAGGCCCCCAAGTGCAGGGCCCTTTGGGAGATAGTGTGTGCCCACAGCCGCGTCCCTTCAGTTTGCATCATTTCAGCCGGCCACCGGCGCAGGATCCTGGCCGCCAGCCGGACTCGCCACACAGCCTGCGCCAGGGTGTGGTGCTATGCTGCTTCCCACCCCTCTGAGTGGACGATACGGATTTCTCATGTTTTATTTTCTTTTCACTTACTCAAACTCATGGTTAGCTAAAGGTATGACTATTTCATGATGCTGATCTTCATATGTAAATATTAGATCTAAGGAGCCAAAACTGGAAGGGGGTTAAAAAGGTCACCTAGTTTCTTGATCTGTTCTTGCTTCCTTTTGAAGTTATTAAGAATTTTGTCACTGTGTCACAGAGGGAATAGGAACAGTTTCTTTTATGATCAAATAAGAACGGCTTTCGTATAATTAATGCCTGAGATCTGAAAATATTGTACAAATAATGAGTATGTATATATGCCAAAGCTGTGTAAATGCACATATAGTGCTTATAAGGAAACCCCCCATGTACTGCTTGTAAGGAAAGCCCGTATTACACTTACCATTTCCCTTTTTTGTCTAATGGCCGTAACTGCAGTTAAAATTATCTTCTTGACAAGTGCAGTTTGCTGGCTGCAATGGGCATCTTCTTGAGAAAAGACCTTTTTTCTTCTGTAATACAAACTACTGAAAGGTAGGATTCACATCTCCCCAGCCCTTTGGTGGCTTTGCATTGTCTGCACAGCAGTAGAGTCCTATCAGTAACAGATGCAATGTTTCCCCTCTAACTGCCAGCATAAATCTGGAACACCTCTCCTATGAGGACAGGCTGAGAGAGTTGGAGTTGTTCAGCGTGGAGAAGAGAAGGCTCCAGCGAGACCTTACCGCAGCCTTTCAATACTTAAAGGGTGCTTACCAGAAAGATGGGAACAAAGTTTCTAGTAGGGCCTGTTGCAACAGGACAAGGCATAATGGTGTTAAAGTAAAAGAGGGTAGATTCAGACTAGATATAAGGAAGAAATGCTTTACAATGAGGGTGGTGAAACACTGGAATAGGTTGCCCAGAGAGGTGGTAGATGCCGCATCCCTGGAAACATTCAAGGTCAGGTTGGACGGGGCTCTGAGCAACTAGATCTATTTGAAGATGTCCCCGCTCATTGCAGGGGGGTTGGACTAGATGACCTTTAAAGGTCCCTTCTAACCCAAACTATTCTATGATTCTATGATTCTACGATAAATCTGTAGTGCAGACTTGAACTCTAAAACTTGCATAAAACATGTCAATTGTAAGGAAGTTACAACCCATTTAAACCTGATGCAGCTGTGGTGGTGCGGCTCTGTGACAGCAGGGAGCAGTCATACTGGCTCTTGGTCTTCGGTGATGCTATGGTATCCACATCAGGGCTTGTGTACCTGTAATTGTGTAGGTAAAACCTCATGCTTGCAGTGACATTATTAGACTACTGTAATTTTTTGCTATAGACCAAGGTACCCGTGACATAGAGTATGTTGAAGACCAATCGCTCTGCTGGGGTGAATCTGGATAACTCCACTTTCAGAGGGTGATTCTGTACAATACAGGCTGTAGCTGGCTCCTCATAAGGCGAGGGTGTGTAACATAAAAAAAAAAATATATGGAAATAAACTGGCGTACAACTATTTGCAATTAAAAAACCCAGACACTTGGGTTACATTTTCATTACGTTTCTTAGAGTATCTAATCTGTGTATTGAACAATACAAAAGGTGGTTGCTGAGGGATGGAAGTTCCTCCGTGGCAAGAAGGGAATAAACCCATTTTCTGTCCCTACCTCTCCAGAAAATAGCTGCATTGTTTCCTCTTTTGTCTTCTGTTGGCAAAAAGTCAGCCTATTCATCTGTCAAACAAAAGAGAAGGAACATGTAATACTAGAATCAGCTTTAACACAAGGTGGTAAATGCAGACCACCCCCAAAGATATAACACCCCCAGACTTTGGGAAAGATGTTAGTCAGGTTCAGATATCACAGCTTAGACTCGTTTTTCCTTAGTACTGTTCTTAACTCCCACATCATAGAATTCTGCATATTCGTTTCCTGTATTTCTGTTTTCAGTTCTTCCTATTATCAAACCCTTTTAAATTTGAATTTTATTACAGTATATCATAGCAGTACCATTCACTTGATGACAGATTTTTTTAAATCACTTAATTTTTTTTTTTGTGATCAAAGAGCTGCCACAGGAAATCCGATAAACTATCAGAGGCTCCTTCCCCTGGAGTCAGTAGCACATTCATATTTTTCATATTCGTATTTGCTGTCATCAGCCACAATTCTGTTTCAGATCAAGGGAAAGGGAGCCTTTTTTTATGTGGGAGGGTAGGATTGAACCCAGTAAACTTAAAACGGGTACCATTTGTCTTGCTTTAAATCATCCCGGTTTTAAAAATCCTTTAAAGCTTTTCATTTTCTGTTTGACCAGAATACATCCAGTTCATCTCCATGTTCAAAGTGATGAACTTTGGAAGAAGCAAATTATCATGTGTTGTTAATTCTCTATAAACAGTCACATTTCCAGCAGTCAGCTGGCTTGAATTAAGGCATTATTAAGCTCTCATGTCTAGAAAATGTTATGTACACTGCTTTGAAAGTGTAGAATAAACCCAGCAGTTTTTTATATTTCTTGAATATAAATGCCTTTCCTGTATGCCTATATGTGATTATTTTTTTAGATACAAAGAGATTAAAAAAGGGGAAAGGTTGGGGGAGCCTGCTCAGTCCTACCAGTCTTTACTTACCCTTCACTACACTGTGCCAGGCACCTGAAGCAGTCTCTGGGGCAAGTATTTGCATCCCTGGGTGTGTGTATTAGCAGAGCACCATCTGTCTGCAGCCTTTTGCAGCAGTGTGATTGCTGTGCTGGGATTTATAAGCTCCCAGCTCTGGCTTCAAAGGAACATCATTATTTTGGGGAATAAATTCTCGTAGCAGTGGGACTTGACTCTGGTGACTGTTTGGGGTAAGGGTTTTTTGCAGATGTAGAACTGAAACTGAACGAAAGCCCTGACTGTTTTTCTTTAGCTTAGTAAAGCTAAAAATGCCCCAAGAATCATACACTGCCCTCTAATGCCAAATGTTGAAATAATTCCAAGATATGAACGTTAAAGAACGAGGTCTTTACCGTTTATTAGATGTACATTTGTCAGATAAATGCTGATGCACAAGGAGCTGTTGTTACACTGCACTGCTTGAGGGAGAAGTCTCATTCTTCACCACTGCCCTCGAGCAAGCAGAGTGGGATTATCTGTGCCAAAATGAGATGTGTAGCTACAGCTTACAAAAAATTGGAGCTGTCTTTGGTGTGTCAGCACAGGCCATAAAACATCGCTAGTGCTCAAGACCTGCTCTTCAGGGTTAATGGTGTCACAGAGGCAAAGCTATAGCTATGTCAAGTACCTGTGCTATGCCAGCATTTTCTTCTGTTATCATTAATATAATACAATGACATCCATTACTGTCTTTGGGGAAAATGGAGAAGGGAAAAAGAGTGTGCTGTCACAGCAAATGCACTCTGTGATTACTGCTCTGGCTCCAAGGGGGACTGCGGTGCTTCCACTGCCTCTCCTTGCCTCACATTTGGGCACGAGTGGTGGTGGAGCTCCCCAGCCAGGACCCGTGACCTGTTTCTTCCCCAAGCACTTGGACCTCTGCATGGCAGTGCACCCTGAGTGCTGTGGCAGCAGAACAGCCTGGCCTGGCTTTTCCACACATCTCTGCTCTGCATGAGCCCCCGTCACTGGTTCTTTACAGGTAAGCGGAGCAAAAAAGTGGATGTGCCCCCATGACATATTCATCCCCAAAATTGCTGTGGCTCCTAGTGCCTGAATAGAAAAACAACTAACACAAGTACAGTTCGGTATTTTACTTTTCTGGCTATCTTAAAACCCTGGAAAGATTCTGGGAGCTTTATAATAAGTGACAGCAAATTCTACAAACAGCTCCCATAGAAAGCCTCATTTCAAGCCCTGGAGTACACAGGCTAAGTTGCCCCCC
This sequence comes from Gymnogyps californianus, assembly GCF_018139145.2. NCBI lineage: Eukaryota > Metazoa > Chordata > Aves > Accipitriformes > Cathartidae > Gymnogyps > Gymnogyps californianus. The sequence continues at coordinate 64,417,282 of NC_059500.1, read as the reverse complement.
AGTTTCACAGAGACTTAAAACTGAAAACCCGAGAAGCTGGGTGAAACCTTGCTAAAATTAATCCTAGTTGCTTTCAAGCTGACTTTAGCTTAACCTCCGTCATGATGATCCTGTTATAAGCAGGTCAAGAGATTTAAAAAGAAAGAAAGAAAAAAAGGAAAACTAGTATTTTTTCTGAATTCAGAGTGATCTGGTATCTAAGTACTCCCAACTGTTCAATATCTAGGGAGGCAGGGGAGGAGGCTGGATAATGGGAGGGAAAAAGTAGAACTTAGAGACACCTATGTACATCAGAGCTGTTTAATACCTAATAAGGCATGCTGCATGCAAGGTGGTTTTGAAGGTCCCTGGTGATGGGAACATGGTGCAGACTGTGCGAATTGGGCTTGCAGGGCACCACAAGACGTTGCGTGAAGAGTACTGGCCACATTTCCACTGAGGCACCTCTTCTGCTTCCAGGACTGGGCTGGCCTTGGGAACAGATAGTCATGTTTGTGCAGCGGGGAGCTTGAGGCTGGCTGAATCTATGTTGCCCCTGAGGAGAGTTAGCATCTTCGCAGATACCAACTTCCTTCTTCATGTGCCAAAATGAGGTATTGGAAAGCTAATTCAACGTCTTTGGGCACTATGCATATGCTGAGGTGAAAAAAGGAGCAATTAGTATCCTCTGTATCTCTGGGCTGTTTCACCACGTTTAGCTTCACAAGATGCTTCTAAATTAAAACAGCATAAAGAAGAGCTTGCGCCCTCTTGCTCTGAAGAGTTGGGGGAACGCTCCTTGGGGAGATAAGGGTCATTTCCCAACTCAGCTGATGTCAATGAGCTCAAGAAAGCTGCCCTGCTTTGGTTAGCTTGTTTACTCTTACCTCTATTTTGGGAGAAAACCCTAATTTATAAACCTTCAGACTGCAATTGAATGAAACTTGATTTCAGCTCCTCTTTTATTCCAAACCATCTACGCCAGCTCCACTTACTTGTCTTTCAATGGTTTTAATGTAGAAGGTAGCTGAGCAACAAACATGGTCTTATTGCTCTTGGTAGCAGTTGCACTAGAGGGTTTAGAGTGACCATTGTCTTAACCTCATGCCACATCTACTAAGGCCTCTTTTGTTTGTACTTTTAGCCACTGCACCATAGCAGGAGTCATTTTTTCAACGACGTGCATTTGACTGGTCTGGCAAGAGCTTAACAACCTTTGAGAAGCAAATCCAGATTTTCTTTTTGCAGTGCCTGAGGTCTGTCTGCTCAGCTAGTGTGGTGGCTTCTGCTCTTGCTTTCACGCTGAAAGGAGAAGTGAATGCTGGTTCATTTTTTAAATTATTTGTTGTAAAAAGAATTTGTTGGCTTCCCCTGTCTTCCTCTGTGCTGCACTGATTCTGACTGCTTTTTTATTACTATGAGTGGATTTCCTGGTTAGGTTTCAGCAGCCTCAAATGCCTCCTGGTCACAAAGGCCAATTGTGTATCAGTGATGGGTTTTGTTCATAGTGACTCTGTTTAGTGGTGGTTAAACAATTTTTTGTTGTTTTGCTACTTGAGGCTCAAGTCATAGGGTTGAGAGGAATTTCAAAGCTGCTGTACCTTGGGAATTGTTAAACAGTTAAGAAAGAAAACTGGAGTAGTATGGTATGAATAAGCACATGGGATGATTGTGAGACGTTCCAGAGTGCTCATCTGGGCTCTACCACCGAGGTTTCTCTGTGGTCAACAGTAACTTGTTTCAGCTCCTTGACTTTCTTTGCCATCTGTAAAACAAAAATTTGAACAGTAAAGCTTATTCAACCAACTCTTATGAATACCTGGAAGTCACTGAAACCACTCAAGAACATTTAATATATACTTGAACTACAGAATTCAGTCTTTACTGACCTCACTATTTTCAGCTGGCTCTGCCAGGCTTTTGGCTTCCTAACACTACTCCAAATAAAAATTGTTAGCAATGATTTTTTGACAATAATGTCATCAGGACTTAATGTGAGTACATGCAGAAAGTCAGTTGAGCGAGAAGGCTTTATTGATATGTAATTGCTTTTCAGAGCAAACCCACACTTATTCATTATTCAGGGGCTATTTATGTCTGCTTGCAATTTTCTGGAAACTTATCCATATCTCTTAAAACAACAGTATTTGTTTTCATTGTTTCCTAAGGGGAGTTATAGGTTCCTTTGCTCTCATTCAGCTGTGCTTAATGCTGCTACCTCTGCAGTGCCCCAGGCTTTCATCGGAGTATGTCACCTCTTTTCATAAACTGCTGCTGGGAGCTTCATTCATTCACAGGACACTAACATACTAATTCACGTCACAACTATTTTTCCTGAGGAGCTTGCTAGTTGCTGAAAGATAGCTGCAGTGATTACATTTCCTAACTCAGTTACTTGTCTTCCTGTTGGTTATGGAAATGCATTTTTATTAGGCCCCCTATACAGCAAAACTCAAGACTATTGCTGTTCTTGAACCAACCCTGATTTAAAACTTGTCATGTTATTATCACTCATGAGCTAATAGGGTCAGCAACGAGTCCTTCCTTTAGCTCTAAGTGTTTATTTAAGGCATTTCCTGAGGGTAGGACATAATGACAATCTATAGCAAGTTAATTTGATTATTACACCGACCAGTAATTAGGCTTTAAATTGATGCAGGAATGAACAGTATGAGGCTTTGCTAAGTAGCATTTGGGACCCTCATGTGTTGTAACTCCCCCCCACCCCCCCCCAGTAACCGACTAATTGCCATTCATTATCACCACCAACATTAGGATGCACTACCTATGCTTCAGTAATGAGAAAGGTTTTCCTTTGCTGATTTTAGGTGGTGGATGATACCCGAACCCATGTAATGAAAGTACTTGAACAGAAACCAGTATTTCCGTTTCCCAACTCTGAATGATTTAATGAGGACTTGGGGATGAAATTAATTCAGTTTCTTTTTGGAGCAGAACATATGCCATATATGATGTTACTGAGTGTGGCTGCAAACCTAAAGAGGGAGATTTTCAACAGGTGATTTTTTTCCTCCTTCTGACCGTGCTGTTATCAGCTAAGTACTGAAACATGTCATGCAGCTGCCTCGCCTCCTTGCTGCAGTGGAACATGCACGACAATGAGGTGTGCTAGCCACAGTTTATTTATGATAGCTAATTGTGTGCTCATGTTAGTTGTGGCCCCTTGCTAGGTGTTACAGATCCTGGACATGAAGTTGGTACGCTACAGTATTGTGAATAAATACAGGACTTTATTATGGCATTTGGATTTGATGAGGGGGACATGGGCCGCTAGGTTTAATTCAAGGCAGTCTTGCAAAATCTTTGAGTCTGAAAACACTCGCAAAAGAGTAAAACACTTCAAATTTTCCTTTTGCTGCTTGCCCAGTGATTTCTTGTGAGGCCTAGTGCAGGAGGATCCGACCCTGTTACTATGCTACCTCATGTTATTGCCTGGAAGGTAAAATGTCGTGGCCTTGCCTGCACCCCGCCCCAGACGGCTGGGGTGATGTTGCTCCCCTTGGTGACATGAGGTGGGGCACATGATGGGCCAGGTCTGCGGTTTCCAGTCCCATGACTCTCCTACTGTTGTCATGCTCCTGTCATGCTGCTGGAAGTGAACCCGTATGACAGGACATGTGCCAGTTGGTGTTTTTCTGAGGGCAGAACCACAGGGCATTTGGTAAAGAGGTGGTGTGGCATGGGTGGGCGAGTTTTCCCAGTGGCCTGAGCTCAAATCCCCAGCTGTATCATTGCAGCTGCTGGATCAGATGAACATGGCGAGAACAGAAATGGAGCTGCAACAACCAAGCTTAACCTGGTGTGGATGTGTTGTATGGTGGCTTGCTGCCTTGTCTGCAGATACGGGTGTGCCACTGCAGACAGGAGTACAGTTCCTCTGCAGTATGGGAGCCTGAAGTGTTATCACTGCTAAAAATGCTGCTGTCTCACCCCCAGAAATCTGTTGTGCATCCTTTTCCCTGATTGCATGAGGTGGGTTGGAGTGAAGGTCCTTCTAGCCCAGAGTCTTGTCTCCCAGGCTCACCTTTGGTGGGTGCTCAGGTAAATAAGAAGTTGGTCATGTATTGAGTGAGTACTGAGGCTCTCCAGCTTCTCTCTGCACTCAGGAGGAGCAGGCAAGAGTTTACACAGATGTCGCTTGCCAGTTTTTGTATTACTCTCTCAGTTGTGTAGTTTTTATGTAGGTTGGTTTCATTAAAATAGCAAAGAAACCTTTACTGAAAGCCATACCTCCACTGGCTAATTTCACTTCTCAGTTTTTATTTCAGCTTCTGTTTTATTTCAGCCTCCGCGTTGCAAAGTTAAAGGACATTATTTCCTTTCGGTAGATTTCCAGGGATATCAGTCAGCAGGGCTCTGTGAGATCAGTTCATGCTAGCTGAGCATCTGTCCCTGGAAATTAAAAATGTGGTGGAGCTCCAAGGCCTGTACAAGCTTTTGAGAGTACTTTCTCCAGTCCTGAGTGACATGTCAGATTGCCCAGTCTGACTTCACGAACAGCGCTACATAGCAAAATAATCAAGTTAATCTTGTTAGGACCAGTGTGATGTGAATCTGTATGACTGCCCTGTGCTGATGTCTGTGCTCACTGATTATCAGAGCGGAGCAGATGAAGCGAGTACAGATAAGATGCTGCTTCCACGCGCTGCTGCTGTATCGTTGCTGCAGACACTTGTAATCTGCATCCTCTGAAGGCAGGGGCCCTAATTAATTTAAATTTTACTTAGCTGCCATGAACATTTTTTACTGTCGACAGCCTTGGCTATTTGAAAGCTTTGGGCTTTGCTGTTCTTTTACACCCATTTGTAGCAGTTGTTTTGCCTCTCCATTGCTCACAGCTTTTCATGGACTGATGGAGTAGATCTTCGGGTAGTAGAAGACAGTACGGTTTTTACTAAAGCAGTGAAGCTGCATTGACTTATGCTAGCTGAGTGTCTGGCTTTTTTTTAACATTGGACTGGATGAAAAACCGTCTGAGTTATCTCAACCATGCACTTGATTCAGTTTGATTCATTCTCCTGCAATGAAAAAGTGTCCCAGATCTGCCAACTTTGACTTTATGATGCAAGTTTAGGTAAAAGGATTTAATGGATGTTATAACACTGTAGCCATCACAGCTTTCTGGTAGTTCGCTTGTTTCAGCTTATTTCAGAGCAACTCTGGTAATTCCTTAATTTGTCCAATAATTGCCAGATTGCCGGATTTCATTTGGAGAGAGTGTAAAAGACACATTCTGCATCTTCATGTACCAAAGCAAGGATGTGTCATTCATATCTTTCTACCTACCTCATATAAGAGATACCTGCTCTGGACCTATAGAATATCTACTTTTACACTATAATTTTTCCTTTAGTTTCTGCTAAGCAAGTTGGTTTGCATGGTACTGCATGCTATCTCAGCTGTTTGAAATAGTATCATGTTGAAACTTGGCATACAAGTTGCCAACTTGGAATCACATGAGAAAAAAAAAAAAAAGGAGAGTATTGCTTTGATCCTTTTGGCCAAACTTGATATATTGCCTGAAGGTGGATTAACACTCTCATGTTCAAATTTGAGATCCGCCCCCCACTCCTCCAAACTCCAAAGAGCTTTGTGGCCTTTTGATATTCTGAAAGACAGTTCTGATATGGGATGAGCAATGTAATATTTGAATGGCACGATCTCTTCCTATGTAGTGGTAACTAGTGCCTAGCGAAAGCAGAGCTTTGTTTTACTGATTGTTTTGCTGAAGCATCCAGCATTTCAGATTAGTCCAAATTACCTCTGAACTTCTTAGGGCTGCAAAATTAGCCTAGATAATCTTGCAAGAATAAATTGCCCTTAATGTTTCCAGTAATTTCTGGTTAGGCTTGAATGACTCCGTTAAGTGGTTTTCTCTGAGCACTGTCTTGAAACTCCCAAATCAAAGGCATACGAAAATGAATAATAATTTATTACAATAATCAAATTGGGTAACTGCTGACTCCGTCTGACAGTGTTGTGCATCCACAAACAGTCCTCGTCCCAGGAGGTAGCTTAGGTTGTTGGAGGACATGTCTTCTGCCTGGGGAGGAGATGGGAGCAGCGCTATCATCTGGCAGAAGGTGGCCAACCCATCTCCTATGGCAGCTGGTGGTAACTCACCAGCAAAGGGGCAGTGACACTGCATAACAGCTTTATCATACTGATACTGATATTATTTTGATATATCTGAATTTTGTATCTCTTCCTGTGTGAAGGCTTTGACAAATTGATTTATATTGACCTCTGCGGAAAGATAGTGGGTTTCTACTTACCTACCAGGTTTCGGAGGGATTGCCTGTGACAGAAAACACATACACTCATGGTCTGTACAGTGCTTTGAAAGAAAATAGAAGTAGGGTCAGATTTTGATCCTGCTTGCAAAATGGAAATAAAAGAACCAGTGATGTGCAGCTGGCTTATTTGAGAACTGGTGCCTGAACCTGTATTGGCAGTTCAGTAATGAATCAAATGATCTTTGGCAGTCAGCAAGTTTAATGCCATCAGTGGTCCCTTGCTACAGCTCTGGGGTTGCAGGGGAAACTGCCTGTGCCCCGTCATGGACATCACCCCAAGGACTGAAGATTGGCATCACTAGAATAATCCAGATTTTTCTGTTGTGCAAATGAGAGTCAAATTTGGCCTCCAGGATTAGATTTATTGAGGCTGCCAAGCCAACTCTTCAAGTATTTGTGAAAATATGTATTGCAAAGATTTTCCAAGGTGACTGGGGAGTTCTCCCCAGAAGTCCTCTGTGAGTTTTTCCAGATGAAGGAAATTTTGCATCTCAGCTTTTGCAAAGTGTTGTCCCTACTGTGTGGTCACACTTTGTCCTAATCTCAGAACCCAAATCTCTCCAGCCCCGTGGTGTTGTGGTAGTAGGGACCATAACAATTAAAATTCATGCTCTGTTTGAGCTTTCTTATGCTTGGCAGCTGCTTCCAGACCTCATTATTTAATCACTTTTTGTGGAGGTCTTTGGAGTTGTTTTCAGCCAGATTTATTTTTGGATGAAGGCAAGAATTTCTTTTGAGAAGTATCTTTGATGAAATAAATGATGGAAAGGAACTGAAAAGCTGTAATTCAGTCAAGACATTAACTTATGGCATAGCCTGTGATAACAGCTTCATGGTATTAAGGTTTTTCTGTTCAGTCCAGAAGCAGGTATTTTTACGTCAAGCATAAAATAATTTTTTTTTCAGTAATGACAAGAGGACTTCCATATTTTTTCAAATAAAAATAATGTAGAAAACAATTTGTTTCTAAATACAGATGAAAAAATAGCATACTCTTAATTCAGACACAGAATACATAGTTTCATTATTTATATTCTTTTGGTTTTGTGTTAGTGGTTTTGGCAGTTCATCTGAAAATGAAATGTTATGGACAAAATTAAAATCAGAGATCCTTTAAAACTTTATTTATAATGGCAGGATACATACAATTATTGTGATTGGAGAAATGAAGTTGCTATATCAGAGATGATCTGGCTGGAAACATCTGACCCATCTTTGGTGAGGAGAGTGGGAATAAAGCTCTAGCCAACTGCCATTAACCATCACCAGGCCATTTTGTGGTGGTTGTGCTCCTCCACTGTTCCAGGGACACTTGCAATTTCCGAATTTCTTTCTGCTCCCCCCCAGATAGTCCCTTTATTTAAAGCACAGCTGGTGCAGGGCTCTTCAGCAGCTCAGGGAAAATTAGATTTTGCTGTCCCAATGTGTGTAGGCTGGCCAACTTCGTTCAGTGAGAAGCTCTGCAGACCTGGGTGTGCTGCTGCGGTTGGGGTGCTGGGCTGGGGATGCGGGAAGTGCAGCTCCTCACCGGGGCCCATGCTCCCCCTTAACTTGCTCTCCAGTTCCTTCCGTGGGTGGCCAGCACTCTGGCGTGGAAAAAATACCTGTTTCCTTCACCCCAGCAAGCTGCTGCCCATAGGAATTGTGTGCTTTGTGCATGCACTGTCAATCCTGCTATAAAATCACATCTGGCATGATTTCTCTATTACAGGAGATACCCACTGGCTTGGATCTTCTTATGAGCACTTGGTTGCTCCATCTCCTAACCTTAGATGGTCAGCCATTGGGTTTGGCTTGCAAGCCCCCAGATAAATGCTTCAAGATACAGTGAAAAGAAAGCACAGAGCCCCACCCTATAAGCAGGAATTGATTGAAGAGGAGATCCAATTCAGTCTTCCTTACATCAGCTTTATACTTAATAAAGATTCACCAGAGTCCCACAAATACTGAATTCCTGAGGTAGAGTTTTGTATGGGCCAGTATATTGGTAAACTAGAATAAATCACCAAATAGTAAAGTAGGATGTGGATTACATTTCATTTTTGCTGCTGGAATGCTAAATTTCTTCAGTTAATCCTTTGGTTTGCCTTTCCATGTCAGCAGGTTTCTGCATTTACGCTATTGCCTCTGTGTTTTGTACCTTGTGTCCTAGATAATCCTGACAATGTGGCTAACTGCTTTTTAGTTTTGATAGATGATAGATTATGTCAATCTGTTGCATATGGAAACAACTGGTTTCTTTTATCTCCCGTGCTTGCTGACCACACAGATTTTGGATGGAGTGAGCAGCTAGCTTGTATCCAGCAGGACTACACAGTTGATGCTGCCGGGGTAAAATATCCATCAAAGAATGGTTACACTCACTGCTGCTCATCATAACATTGTGAGTAACTGAAATCCCTTCCCTTCATTACTTCTGGGCAGAGGAACAGGTGAGAGAATTGCTGTTGGAAACTTCCTGAAGTCGTGGTCAAATTAGATGTATTCTGGCAAGAACTCACTCATTCTAAGTTGAATCCAACCCATGGACAGCTAGCCAGTCTCTCTGGATTTGGCAAGGAAGCCCTACTGTTGTGGCCATTTCTGGACCAGCCTCCCAGATGGAAAGCAACAGTGCCAAACCTTAGATTATGTTGATTCTGCAGTTGGCCTGATGGCAACACAAAGCTGGTTTTGAAATGTAACTACCGATCTGTCAGCCTCACCTCTGTGCCTGGGAAGATCATGGAACAGATCCTCTTAGAAGCTATGCTGAGGCACATGGAGGACAGGGAGGTGATTCGAGACAGACAGCATGGCTTCACCAAGGGCAAGTCTTGCCTGACCAACCTAGTGGCCTCCTATGATGGAGTGACTACATCAATGGACAAAGGAAGAGCTATGGATGCCATCTATCTGGACTTCTATCTGACATCTATCTGTAAGGCCTTTGACACGGTCCCCCCCAACATCCTTCTCTCTAAATTGGAGAGATATGGATTTGATGGATGAACTGTTTGGTGGATAAGGAATTGGCTGGATGGTTGCATCCAGAGAGTAGCGGTCAATGGCTCAGTGTCCAGATGGAGATCAGTGACGAGTGGCATCCCTCAGGGGTCCATATTGGGACCAGTACGGTTTAATATCTTCATCAGCGACATAGACAGTGGGATCAAGTGCACCCTCAGCAGGTTTGCAGACAACACCAAGCTGAGTGGTATGGTTGACATGGCTGGGGGATGGGATGCCATTCAGAGGGACCTGGACAAGCTGGAGAAGTGGGCCCATGTAAACCTCGTGAGGTTCAGCAAGGCCAGGTGCAAGGTCCTGCACCTGGGTCAGGGCAACCCCCAGTATCAATACAGGCTGGGGGATGAAGGGATTGAGAGCAGCCCTGTGGAGAAGGACTTGGGGGTACTGGTGGATGAAAAGCTTGACATAAGCCGGCAATGTGTGCTCATTTGTAAGTCTTTGTACCCATAAAACTGTTGTTTGTTGTTGTGTAAGTTTTATAAATTTTAGCTCACTTTAAAGACTATTCTCTGCAAGATAAGACATACAAACTATGTTGTTGATGGATCAGCACCTATTTTTGGTGCTGGTTGAATGACAGATTATGCCTTCTCCAAAGAGTTTTGGTATATTTTACTTACAAAAATAGATCAAAAGTGGGGTTTTTCATTACACGCTCATTTCAAAATGTCTGAACAATACACAGGGAATAATTTATTTAATTAGTTACTTCTACCAAATGTCCGATAATAAATAAGTGAAAAATGTCCATTATTTGCATGGTGGTATGTAACACATACCTTATGCAGCGTAGCAGAGTCAAAAGGCAAGATAAATTATATTGGATGTATTGCACCATTTACTTAAGTAATTTCATATCAATAGACTCTACTCACCTCCCATTTGCATGAATATGGGGGATTTTTCTTATTCAGGCAAGCTTGAGGCAAACAGTGTCGGACAAAGCATTTTCCTCTTCCTTTTGAACATCTATATCCCTTGTTTTATGCGTACTTTTTGAAATCCCTTGGTTCCCTTCCAGCTCACAGATGGGCACAAAGCATCTTGGCTTTCCACCTCCTGCTTTGTTATTGCTTAAGTATGTTATCCTCATTGCATTCTAATTAATGAGGATATCGCTGCCAGGGGGACAGATAGCAGAACTGGAGATAAAGTCGTCTTTTGCATCAAACTCTGAGTGTTAATCTATGTAAATAGATTGATGAATATTCTTAAAACTGTTGCGCCGGTGAAAGGCTTGCTGCCTCTCTCCTGGTGGAGTTGTTACGTGTCCATCAAATCAATCTAGGTAGCTGATGTGATTTGAAGTCCTGTGGCAGATATAAAATGAGTTAGGGAGTATTTACACACCCACCCACCCCTTAGATGGCAGAAACGGGAGAGGAGGAGGAAGCTCTGGCAAAGGGGGTAGTGGTAATCTGGGGGTTACCACCCCTCAGCACCTCTGACATGTTGGGTGCTCTAAAGAGAAATTCAGTGGTTATGAAGATTTCACAGGGCAGTGAGGTGCTGTTGGGGGGGATTAGCAAACTGTAGGCCTGAGTTTACAACCTTGGATCCACCATGAGGCACAAAGTCTTGGCTGTGCTTTTTCAGCTGTCTGTGCTCATTTGTTAACCCCTGGAGAGGCTTGCTACTGCTATAATTTATTTTACTATTCATCATGAAAAAAATTCCAATTCTCAGAAGCTACAGGGGAAGACGGAAGACAGAGCTTATATTGCTGTCAGTTTAAGATAATTTTCTATTATCTTTCTATATAAGTTACAGGAAAGATATGTTGTCTTTTTTAGAAGGTTATGGAATCAGAGAAAGTCACACCATCCTTTTAAAACAGGGGCAGGGATACCAGGTATAGAGTGTATCTGAAGAGGCTGGAGAACCCCAAAATAATTTACCTTGGGAGGCTGATGGTGGTTTTTCTTTCTCAACCCATTCATACATTTGCTTTCCCCCCTTCTAATGGCTTAATATTTTCCCTCTTTCTCCATTCCCCAGTCCCCTAGAGCCAGCTCTTCTTTCAGACACAGTTTGTGTTTACAACCAGTTGCCATTAACCCACCATACGAACAAAAACACGGGCTTTGAATGAAGTCTGTCTAGTTTCTGCAGTAAAGAGCTGGTTGAAAGTAGGCTTTCTGGAGGGGTATCTTGGCCTGACGGGGAAGAATCCTATTTAAACTGTCATATTTTCTCAGTCAGAATGTTGCTCCTTTCCCCGTCTCTCCCCAAGTGATTCGGTACCTTTTTTTCTCTTCTTCACAGCTGTCTGAGTTTCACCAGCTTGACACAGCATTAAAAGCATTTGCACTTTGTCTGTATCAATAAACATCAGCAAAACTGCCACAAATGCTCCTGTGATACATGGCCATTAAGTACAGCTGCACCTTTTTGGATGTGGGAGGGAGGACGGCTACAGCTCTCATCTGAGCCGAGGATAAGCCCATTTGCTTGTGCAGAAGCAAGATGAGGGACCAGATTTGCTCAGCTGTGTTTATTCTCCCACCCACATGTGTGACCATACAAGCATCCCACCAGCCGAACGTCAGGCTAATCAAAACAACATAAAGCCGGCTGAATCCCAAACCAGCTGCAATGAGGCTTGTCACGCCTATTCCATTATTGTTGTTGTTTCAGTTTGTAAAATTAGCCTCTGCTGATGGCCCTGCCTGCAGCTGCCTCTCCTCCAGCCTCTCTGCAGCTCCCACATCTCTGGGCCGTCCTGCGTGTGATAGCTGCGCGCTCCCTCCCTGGTGTCCCCGCAGCCCCCAGTGGGACGCAGGGCTCTGAAGGCGGCGGGTTCCTACCCCGCCTCCTGCCACCGGGATCTGCTCTTTGAGCTGCAAATGAATTCAAGAACCTCCCTGGGAACAGAAAGGCTTTTCAGCTGATCAAATGGCTGGAAATGAAAATATAACCATATGTTGCTGTGTGAGCTTGCCGTGGCTATACGGGTCCCTTTGTTAAAATTTCTGTGCCCTGCCTAACCCTCGCCTGGCTCTAGATGGGGAGATGGACGGGTTTTACTCAATCGACCCCGTTCCTCGTAGCCCTGCAGGGCTTGGCAGTTGCTGCTGTGGGACCCTCCACCTAACTTGTGGGCATCTCTGTCCTCCCCTCTTGTGCAGTGTCATCCCGATGGACTGCTACTGGATTGTCCTGCTACTAGAAAAAAAATAGTGTTGCTTGATGCTCCTGTGTTGATTTTTGGTGGACTAACTGGGCCTACGGAGTTCAGACATGAAGGTATGACTCTTTGTCTCGCTGTGAGAAACAGGGAGCATGGTTTGGGGTTTTGAGTACAGAGGCCAATTTGGTCTGCTGTGGCAAGCACACTTCAAAATTCATGCCAGCCTTTTGAAATGTGTTGATTAGTTTACAGGGGAAAAAAAGAGTGAAAAGTGAAAAATACGGCGTGCTGAAATGGGAACCAGGTGGTGCCCAAAGTGGCTTAATCAGAACCTGTGAATGTCCCTCCCTCAGGCAGGGCTGCTGCGTGCAGTGTGTGGTCTGTCTGCTCGTCTTTCCGAGTGGGAAAGAAGGTGTCAGTCCTGCTGTCAGGACCACTACACACTGCAGTCCCTGCTTCTGCTTTTGACAGAAGGGAGAGAAATGTGAATGGGGAGAAATGTCACTCTCCTGGTACTTCCAGGATGGGAGGTGCTACTTGCTCGTGCCAGCTCTGCCAGGCAGGCCGGTTGTGTTGCCCACTGTGGCCAGGCGTTCAGGTCCTGGTTCTTAGCTCTGCTATGCGCATGGTGTCAGCCTTGTCCAGTCAGTCTTCATAGGCTGGGTGGTGCCCAGGGAAATATTGCAACATGCTGTGATCTCAGGGTCTGCTGAAAAACAGAAAAAAACATCAGGAGAGAAGGAAGGTGGAGGGGGAAGGTACCTGGAGGGGGCTGTGGCAGAGTCTCTACTGGCTGAGATGTGATGGCGTGGCACCCTGTGTGCCTGCCAGTGCTTTGATCTGATCCTGATGAGCCTCTGCAGCATCCTGGCTCACCAAAGAGCAAGGTCTGCATGGCTTACTGGCTTTTCAGCGGGGGACCCTACAGTGCTGCTGCACACTTGAAGTCTTAGAGGAAAGCAGAAAGATGTGTAGTAGGAATAGAGGTTAATGCTATAAACACAAGCACTGAAATAACTGATTAATCTAAATGATTGCCCGACTTCTGGCTCCTGTGTACCTAGCACAGCTGCTGGGTGAGTGTTGCAGCCCCTTCCCTGTCCTCCAAACCTCTCCACATCCCTCTCCCACCCGTTTCCCACCGCTGTACTCCCAGCTGGTGCTGTGAACAGACCTCAACCATTACCCCACAGAGGTGACATGAAATTATGCCCAATGCTTCCCTGTCCCCAAAGCCTCAGCCATTAAATATCACTGAGGGAAAGCTCTTTGTACCGCCTTTCTGACCCCTGTACACTCCAGTACAGCTCCAGCACGGCTCCAGCATATGGAGCTATTCTGGTCAAGAGTCTGGGCTTCTTACCTGTATAACCTGTATAAGAGGCAAGAGACTACAGTAAAAAATAGTTTATTCCCCCAGTTTGATCTCATGCTGGTTTTACACTAGAATAACTGTGCTTCCTCAGTGCTACTCTTCCTGTGGAGTTAATAGGTGTATATAAAGCAAGCATGATGATCCTTCACTTAAAAGCACACTTGGGAACTTGCTAATCTCCCTGGAGGTTTGGCCAGGTTTCATCGTGTGCTCCTGGTTTGCGTCTGATTTTTGTTTCAGACACATGCCGCAGAACTGGATGCTGCTTAGAAAGCTGGGTTTAATAAAACCATCCGTCTAATATACACCTCATTCTGGAGAGATCTGACTGAAAATATTTCTTCTCTTCCCATGATTATTTTTTTTTGTTTATCTTTAAAAATATCCTTTTTAATCCTGTTCTGCTGCTTTCTAATTATCATGTGAACTGGATCTGTTGAAACTTTTTCCTTTTCCCTCTTCCTTTTCTACTCCCATTTTAAGTGGATAGTGTTAGTGCTGTGTGGTGCTGCTGATATCCCTGCCAGCATGTCCCACCCTCTGAGGGTGCCGTGGCCATGCACTGCTTCCCATGGCTCTACTGAGATTGGTGATGGGCTTTCCCCTGGGCAGCTCTTTAGGAGAAGGGTTAAATTGGTAGATAGGGCAGGACCTTCTTGGTGATGGTCTCAAAACTGCTTTTGTGACCTGCCTCTGACAGACTTATGAAGGTAAGCCCTCACCTGTGGCTGCACCAGGACTTATTCAAGTCATGATGTAATAAAACTACTACTAAAAATCCCACTCTTGTTGATGGGCTTGGATTACTCTTTCATTTGTAGATCTGGGCCCAGAGATGCAATACATCTGTACCCTGCCACTGGTCCTGAGGTGGGGTGGAGGGCCTCAGTCTCCCCTTGGAGATATGCTGTCCTCATCTCATCTGGTGCAGATGATGTGGAGAGCAAGGCCAAGGCTCACTTATGCCTTTTTGCTGACCATGCAGTCTGCTGCCCTCAACAGATGCCTTGGCCACCGTTGCCTGCAGCTGGGTCCCTGGAGGCTTGTTCCTCAGCAGGGATTTTCTCTACAGGACAGGAAACGGTATCTCCTGTTGTCCATGGATTCGGTTAGTGCTGAACTTCAAACCTGCATTTCAAAAATATGCTTAGATGTACTTAGCTTATTTTTGTTCTTCCTCTGATCTTTTAAAAATACTCGTTCTTTAGCTATATATAGCAAAGAATAGTCTTCATAGTCAGATCAGCCACACTTCACTGAGAAAGCTTGCTCTTGCGTTATTTATAGAATTAGAGTTCTGAGCATCGCTGTCCCTTGCTCTCTTTGTACAAAGCTAGGGCACTCTGGGATGAAAACATGACCTTATCCTTTCAGTATGCAGACTGGTCACTCAAAAGTCCTTTTTTTAACAGAGCTTGTGTTCCAAAAGGACAAGTTGTAATTTGCAGCTACAGATTTCTCAATTCCTTGTGCCTGTTTTGGGTTGGTGTGATAAATGCATGCAGAGTTCGGGGGGCTTTTGTTAAATCTTGTGGTAGTTGCACATGTCCCCCATCAATATCATTATACTACTGCTTCTTGTTTTCCTCTGAGCCACAGAGTTGTTAGGATTTTCAAATAATCTAGCTTTGTAGCCTTTTGGGTTGTGAAGGCAACATAACCTATCAATATACAATACAGTTGTAAAACAATGGCTACAGGAGGTTTGATCATGCAGCTAAACAATGTATTTTCATTAAAATTTAATACTAACATAGATGTCATGTAATTGATTAAAACTAATAGTTATTTTCATTAAAATATCCACCCACTACCAATAGTCTGTAATCCCCCCATGGCTCTTGCCAGATGACAGAAACTTGAAATGTGTCCTACCTGTCTGCTAGCCTTTCCCTCCTCCCAAGTCTTCTTTCCTGATTTCTACAGCACCAGTCTTCAAGACCTACCATTAAAAATCTTCCAGCCCCTTAAAATAACAAAGACCAATAGGCATAGCACAAAATTAATTTTTTTATCAAATGAAAAGTCCTTAGGAACACTGAACTTCAGTCTGTCATTCACAATATATTTTATTCAAAGAGAAATGTCCAAATTTTCACTTACATGAGAAGGCCACTGACCACCTGCGAGAAAAAACATTGCATGGAAATCTGGTTGCACCAGGGTTTAGGTCAGTCTTGGTGCATTGTACACAAGCCCTTTATTAAAAAGGGTTTAATGATCTATTGTGAAAGGGAGCTTAGGTTCATTACATAGACAAGCTTGATGCATCCTTTTCCTGAACGTGGGGTCAACAGTGATAGCACATATCTTTAAAAGTATTGTGCACCATGGACTGACATACTTTTTAATGAAAATTTAAAATGTGTGTTAAATGCAGTCAGCAGGTAAAGCAAATAAGCCCATTGGACAAAAAATAGCTTCCAAAAGCTTTCATCCAGAGGGAATTAAATCTCCTTATGACAAGACACTGCAGAGCTCCCCACAACAACTGGTATCTCCCCTAGGAGCTGGAGCAGTCATCAACACTCTTGGCAATTGCACAACACACCTACTTGCATATGAAAAGCTTTCTGCAAAATTAATAGCCCACATTAATTCCTGGTGTGACTGCAACTGAAATCAATGATGTTACACCACTGATGAATATGGACAAATTGTTTTAACAATTACCTACTAAGTAGCAGATTAGTGAAAATCTCTTTGCACAGCAGGCAAATCCAGTCAGTGGAACGTGGCTAGAAATTGTTGCTGAAGGAGAGGGGATTTAGGAAAAGATGGAAAGAGTGGAGACAAGAGAAAGAACAAAAAATTTTCTTGTTTTACATTGACAGAATGAGGTTTTCCAGGGTTTTTTGTCTGACCAAAGGAACAGATGCAAAGCTATAGAAATGAAGACCTGATGCAAAGCTATAGAAATGGGAAAACTTTATTGTTCCAAAGTGGCTGGAGAAAAGCGAGTAAGCCCTATAGGTCCCAAATGAGCAATGGACAAATTTTACTTACCTACGCTTGTGGTTAGTGATACCACTCTTCAGGAAGATTGAGAGGGGGAAAGTGGAGAATGTGTAAAGAGGAAAGAAAGTGCACAGCAATTAAATCACTATTTCTGAACCTGAATTAATAACATGACTACGGGTCTTGAGTTCTCAGACATACTTTATTCTTTGTAGAGTTGTAGTAGAGTGGAGTTTTACTCCACTGAATGCACCAGTGTCCCATGAAGCCCTGCAACTCTAAACTGGAAGCAGCCCTCAAATACAATACAGTGCAGTCAAAAAATAAAAAAAAAACCACCCAAGGTGCTTTATTCCAAGTCCATTGTATGCAACAATGAAACCTGAAGATCAACACTTATCACCATTCCTATCCATGGAAGCTGATTTTCTGTTTCTTTACTGGTGCATGTACATGTGTGTGATTTTAAGCTTATCCTGCAGTTGGAAGTGGAGATGTCTGTCTGATGGACTTGAAAATTAAAGAACCCACAAATAAGAGAGGAAAGATACAGAAAGTACTAGGATGAACAACCTTACACAGTATCATGGAGGAGATAAATTTAAAATTCTTAGAAAGTGCAGTATAACTGGAAATAATGCCTCATTACTCTTATTCTAAAGACCTTAAAGGCTAGACAAACCAAAGGATGATGGAAAGTAGTCTAAATACCAGTGGAGTGAAGCAAATGATGGTTGAAAGATTTGCTTTAAGGATATCAATGATTTTATCACTTTAGTGGAAATGGTGTTTATATTCAGAATTGCAGAATCAGATCATAGTCATGCAGGTTGGAAGGGACCTCTGGGGCTTTCTAATTCAAAACCCTGCTCAAAGCAGGTCCAGTTGAAGCAGGTTGTTCATGGTATGTCTGGTTGTGTTTTGCATATCTCCATGGATGGAGATTTACAGCATCTGTTTCAGCATTTGACCATCCTCAGGGTGCAATTTTTTTCCCTTTTATCAAGTTGGAGTTTCCCATGTTCCAGCTTGTGCCTGTTGCCTCTTGTCCTTCCACTGAGCACATACAAGAAGAGTCTGACTCCATTATCTCTACACCCTCCATTAGGTGGCTGGTGACAGCAATAAGGTCCCCCTGAAGCCTTGCCTTCTCCAGGCTGGAGAGCCTCTCCTTGCAGGGCATGTGTCCTGAGCATCCTGGTGGCCCTCCGCTGGGCTTGCTTCTGTTTGGCAATGTCTCTTGGTGCTGAACGCCATGGACACGCTAACTGATGGCTGCACTGTGACACCTGTGCTGCCATGTGCCTTTGGGGCAAGTGATGAAGTAACACCTGAGATAGATACCATTGTGTGGACATTAGGAGAAATAGGTCTTCTGGAATCATATTCCCTACTTTTACCAAAATATGGAATTACACATCTATTGGCTTATTTTTACTAGATTACAGTGATTAATGTAACTGTTTCCATGTAGTCAAGAGAAAACTTGAGTACTTCCTTCTTGAGCTGGGGGATCTCCCGGTCCCTCTCCTCCCAAAGTCAGTGGCCTGCTCAGATCTGCTTGGAGACTTATTGTACCTCTCCAAACTCCAGCACACATCAGATGCTCCAGCCTCCTGGAAGGTGAAGGCCAATTGATTTCCATGTCTCTGTCAGCCACTCTGGCAGATGGAACAGGACTATCAGCTTTGCATCCTGCTGCTACAGGTTCAGCTTAAATTTCTGGTGCTAAATCACATGAGGTACCGGTGAGCATCTGCAGATCTGAACTCACTTCTTGTGATTGCTTCTTGGGAAAAAATTGTGCCGTATATTTGATCTTACCATAAAAGAAAGCCTGTTTCACATTGAATTATCAATATTTTTGGCCAGCTTAGCCTGGAAGTACTGGTCTGACCTTGTCCAAGCCTCAAATTTAAAGAAAGACAGATTTTCTGTAAAACAGAACCTCAACAGGCTTTACAGGCTTTGTTTTGCTTTTTTACTTCCTCCCCCCGCCCCCTGTCACACAGCACTGGGAGAGGTTTAGGACTTATACCCCAGGGGAACAGAGGTGCAATAGAAATAATACTCTTTGCTTTAGGCTGGGGCCCACTGAGAGAGGTGGTATATCTACATGGAGTAAGCAGATGATAATGTGGACTTCAGAAAGGGCTCATGGCACAGAGGGTCACCTCTGGTGTTCAAGTATGCTCCACTTCTTCTGGGGTATTTTGTAGGCTTAGTGAAAAGGAAAGCCACCCTGAGTCGCTTTTAACCTAGGTTTCCCTTCCTGACTGCCAGCTATAAGCTTTCCCCTCTTCAAAACCTGGTACTGTAGACAGTGCATCTGGACAAACGTGTGTGGGAGAAATGCATGGCCTCAGTTTTCCCTAATACATGTTCAGAACTAAGTCCACTGGGCTTATACTTCTCTTTGATGAGAGGAGATGAGGGCGGCTGTGGCAATGGGGCTCTCTGAGTGCCCTGGGATCTCTCTCGGCCAATTACTCCTTGTGTGGAGTAATTCAGCCTCTTGTGGTACATGGACTGCAGCACGGTGGTCCATGGCAGGCTGGCAGGTAACCTTCCCCATGGCCCTAAGCCTCCCACAATGCGTTGCGTGCAGCTCCCTCCGAGTGGTCTGTGTTTCCCCTTGCTGTGTCCTCCATCTGCTCCTTATGGAGACAGCCCACTGTTGGATTTATCCTGATTTCCCTGCAGTTCCGAGAGCGTGCTTGACAGTAAAAGAAAGCAAAAATTGTTTTTCAGTGAGATCTGAAGTCAGGCTTTATTCACAGGACTGAAAACAGGTAAAATAAAGTGTAAACTGTGATTTTTATCTAAGCCTAGATGTTAAATATCTTCCCATTTCCTCAGCATCTCCTCAGAGACACCTTAGAGGTGTCCCAGCTCCTGCAGTCAGGGTCCAGACTTGCCCACCGTGGTGCTCCTTTTCTGCATTCAGGGCAGACCTGGGAAGCAGTCACCAGGGATGGAGGAAGAGAGCCTCCTCCAGCTCCTCCTTTTCTCCCCTTGGCTTCCACCTGCTGCTGAAGCGCACCCGAGGAGCAGATGGCCTGTCTGTGCGGTCATCATCACTGCGATTATCTTTATCGTTCAAAGGGCTTCCTGGTTTCTTCTGCATGGCTCTTCTGGTACCCGTTTCCTCCCAGGAAGTCTCCGTGTGCAGCCCCAGCCGCTCCTCCCTGCCCAGACCAGGCATCTGGTGAGGCTCGTCGGTGCTGGGGTGTCTGTGTCCCTGGGAAGCCCACACATGTCACCTCAATGGCACAGGCAGTGGGCGGCACGCTAGGGTGCCTAATCTATCCACATCTCTACCCCACCTCCGCACTTTCAAGGATTTTCCTGTCACAGAAACTTGCAGGCTTTAAAACTGAGTAAATGTGATCTTTTGGAAAGATTTTGAGTTATTATATTTTGGGCTCTTAGACATGGTCACATTATGTTTGAATCATGCTGGTAACTACAGATGAGGGAACTAAACAATTGTTCATCTGCCAGCAGTGGCTTTTCTTACAACACACCAACTGCTTCTGACTTTATAGAAGATTAAAGTAACTACTTGTACATTTTTTGTGGTTAGGAAACCCCTTCCTATTCACTTAAAGTCATTGCCAAATCTTGAAATAGTTTTATTTGTGGAGACTTGAAATGTCTAATTTAAGTCTAATAAGCAGATCCAGACTTTTCACCAATGTGCCTAAAACAACATGCTTCATTTTAGGGAGTGTAACAAAAGTAAACAGCTTTAGAAAATTAAATTGCTCCTTTGCGGAAAGCTTTCTGTTAAAGGGGACATGGCAGGAGGTCACGGGGTAGATAATGGATAACATATTGCTCTTTGGTAGCTCCTATAGCAAATTTTATAGGAAAGGATCAGATTTGCAGTGGGTCAGAGCAGAACTGTGACCAGAACTCTTATTTTCTCCTCTCTCTGTGACAGTCTCCCTCACTTACTTCACCTAACTTTTATGTTGTATCTGTAAGTGTAAAAGTTTCTTTGTAAAAGTTTTTGTAAGCATAAGTATCTAACTTTTATATTGTATGTGAACCTTCAAGGTTAAACATGGCACAGAGACATTAAGGAGTATGAACAGATCCCCATGTATCTGGCCTTTCATTGTCCTTCAGCAGTTGTCTTGCTTTAAGACCAATTTGAAACCAGTAGAAAACCCAGTCATTCAGTTTTGCTCCACTTTGTGCTTGTATTTACTAGATAAATGTGGCATGCAGCAAAAGCGAGTTGTGCTCTGTGTTAATATTAAGAGAATGGACAAAAATATCGCTAACTGATTCACATAACTTAGGCCCCCAAATTTGGGCTGGAGCTCTTAAAAGGGCAAGCATTTTCCAAACTGTAAATACATTTTTGTTTCAGCAATGCTTGAAATGTTGTGAGAGTAATTTTTCTCAGGGCATTTTGGCCTTTCTACTTCTAGCAGCAACCAAAACAGAAGTGCAGAGACAAGAGGACTGATTGCTCAAATGAATTCAGCAGCATGTGGAAAATATACTGCTCTATAGCTGTTCTGCAGAAGAAGAAAGGAGCAGAGAAGATAGAACGTGATTAGAGAGGAAAAGATCTTTGTAGGAGGATGCCCTCTCTTGCAGACGAGCTTCACTCTTCTCACTGCCTCACCATGCAGGCAGTGAACTCCAGCCTCCTGGGGACTGGCATGTCTGAGGGCACAGGAACTGCTGCACTGCACTCCAGATGAATTGTCTTATCCTGCATAAAAGTAATACAGAAGAGCTCGAAAATAGCGCTGTATTGCTTGGCCGAGAGGCAAAGACCAGGCATGCTGGATGCTCTGGGCAGCCAGAGCCCCCTGCTCTCGAGGGAATGCACTGACAAATGGCAGAGGCTCCAGCATCCTCAATTTAACCTTTTCTTCCAGGTGCTTGGAAAAATAGGAAGAAACACTGAGCAATGTCTACAATGCATACTTAAGTTGCAAGGAAAAGAGACTGTTTTCAGGCTCTGTACTTGTCTAGCAGTAGCACAGTTTCATGCTTGTTTGTTACTGGGGCTCCTAGGTGTTGCCAAGAAATTGAACAGAATTTATGCGACTAGCTGCTTGAGAGATTAGCTGTTTTACTGGGGCTATGTACAGGAGTTACTCTTTTCCAAAATGTAAATGCACACTTCAGAAGGAACATCTTTTAAAATCCTTTTACAGCATTTAGGACTTAGAGATGAAGCAAACACAGTGATTTCTCCTGCAAGAAGATTGATATTGATGCAAGTGAAGGCCATTAAACAACTCCTGAGAGGGATTTAAAAATTTGTATTCAAAATTTGCCCTCCTTTTCCCCCCGGTGTTCTTCTGTCACATACTTTTTTATTTTAATTAATATGGGATGCTGTGGAAACAACAAGAAGGCTCAACTTAAAGGCAAAGAAGAGGTGAGCTTTCAACATAACACATTTCTCAGAAAGAAATTAATGGCTCATGGCATCCTTGCTACGATCTTTCTTCTTATCTGTCTTCTTTTTGCAAACAGGATCCAGAATTCTTAAATTACTCTCTCTCACATGGTTTCATTATTTTGCTTTAACCTTCCCATTCTTTGTCCTGTCTGCTCATTTATTCTCCTGGCTGTGCTACAGCCTGTATGCTTGTATAACCAAAATGGTCCCTTGCCTGTTTTGTTCTTATTTTTATTTCCTCTGCTTGTGTCAGCAGGGTGTAGCGTTCTTTTCTTCTTTAACTGAAATCTTCAAGTCAAAGTCAGTTGTGAAGAGAAGAAAACTGCCACACATTCAATTTCGCTCCAGGACAGAGTTTCCACTGTGACCTGTTGGGAGGAGGGTAGAGGGACAGACACAAATCCTCCGGCAGTGTTACAGGTTTCTTCTCAACACTAACTGCGTTTTACATATGGGACATGACTAAAGAAGGAAGTGATGAAACAAAGTAGCAGGGAGCGGGGCTGAGGCAGCTGTTTAAATACAGGGAGCACATCATCTGCTCCAATGTCTGCTTTTCAGTGATGTCCCAGTAGGAAAGGAGGCTCATGTGAGTCCACCCTGGAGCCGAGAACTCTCTCAGTAAATGAGCCCTGCTGTAGCTTTACATGGTTCCTTTTCATCCAGCAGCAGCAGGTCCCCGGCATCCCCCAGCAGCACAGTCGCCCCTGAGTGCGGTGACTGCCAGAGGAGCCTCGAGCTGCCTGCCGCTGCTGTTGCAGAGACTGCGCCACTTCAGATTTGGGCTTGTAACCTCACTAAGCCCCTTTTATTCTTTCTTGTTGGCTCCACTCTGCACATCTAGGTAATTGATTTTGGACACCTTCCCATTCAATTTTTGGAATAAGGGTTCTTTGGAAGTATTTAAAAAATATTTTTCTTTAATTACTCCCACACTTGTTTCTCTTGAAACCCTTCAGCCGTGAGGTCTAAGTTCCCAGGGAATGCAATGAACCAGCAGTCCTATATAGAAGTATTTTTTCCTGTGTTGCAAAAAATGTGGTTTTTTCCCCCCTGCAAATCTAGTTTAAACACATTGTTTTAGTGAATTCTTATTAGTTTGCACTTCAGAAAGACCCCAGTACTTAAACAGCTGTAGGTACCAGCAGTCTTATATCCTAGACTCTTGTGAGGTCTATCTTCCTATTACGTACATGAACAATAGCTAGTCCTGACCCTTGATTAATAGTCCAATATTACCACCATCACACCAATTAAAAATAGTTCTGTCAGCAGCAAATTATCCTCACGTTGCATATATTTAAAGTAATTAAAGAATTTAAAGCTAAGTAACACTTTTTCTGCCAGTGCTTTCCATAGTCCTGCAGGGACATGCATTATGTGAAGGGCAGGAGGGATCTTCTTCTTCTTGCTTACACAGACTTTACCTAAGCTCCCCAATAGCCTCCACTATGGTAGTATGACTGCTCATCTGCCTGTGTATATGTGTGCTCAGGGAAGGGTGGAGAGTGAGTAGTCATCAGTAGACAGAGGTAAATGGCAACATCCAAGTTTATAAAAAAGGAGCTGTAGGAAGGGAAGGTTTAAGGAAGTCACCTAGGATCACACCAAAAGTCACTAGCAAAAGGTGGTGATTAAACCACTGCCTCATGGATCCTAAGTTATTACCCGAATCAGCAGCATCGAGTCTTCCTCTTGGTCAGAATTTTGCTGTCATTCAATTGGAGGTAACACAGTGGGAGTAAGAAAAGCAACCCATACAGTATTAGATGTCTCTTAAGTAGTTTTTAAAGGAATGCAACCTTCCCTTTGTAAAAGAAGGGTGGCTCTTTAGCACAGTGTTGCCATGACTTAGCAGGGCCAGTGCAGCACCTGAACCAGGATGTGCTGGTTGCAAGACAGCAGTGCTAGGTTGTAGTGAGAATTTCTTAACCCTGTTTCAACAGATGTGCAGTGCCTCTATTCAGTATCTCTGGTCTGTGCATCCTCTTTTGTGTCCGAGCCAGAAGATTTGGGAGCTGAATGTAGAATTCTAATATTTAGTCAACAATTACTTTCTCAGAAACAACATTATTAGATTTTCCTTAATTTTATAGGTGTTAAATTTTCTGCCAGTGGGCTGACTTAACAAGACATGGTCCCTCCTGGAGTATCTGCTTACAATGCTAGAAGACAGTGAAGGGTCTGGTGCAGGATTCCCAAACTCGCTGTTCCCATGCCCGTGGCACCAAGACCCTGAGCTCCCAGGCAGCATCTGCGTATCTGAGATTGGTGCAGCCAAGAACACAGGTGAAGATACGTTGGTCATTTGATAGGCGATGCACTCAAACTGGGTATGCACAGCCTGCATTCAAATCCTTGCTCCACTTGATTTGAAATAGGAACTTGAACCAAGTGTTTTATTCACTAAGGTTCATCATCTAGTAGATCTACCATCTTGGGTAGGAAACCAGGGTGAACTGGGTTAGGTGTCCAACTCCAAGTTCATGGTTGAAAATCCCAAGCAGAGATGAAAGATAGTTTAGAACCCAAATTTGGCACTTTGGTGCTTGCTGGTGTATATGAATTTCATACTTTTGCAGATCTGCTCTAGAGTCCAGCTTTAATTCAGTTTGTAGACACCTGGGCTCTTGGCTGTGAACATCAGAAGTTTAATCCTAGGGGATGACTAAAGTACTATGTATTATGAAGACAGGAAAGATCAGACCCCAACTTGTGATCATCTGGATGCAATTACGAACCACTTCTCAGATGTGGATTTCTTCTGCACAATGAGGAAAGATACAAAGCAGCCACATCCTCCGGAATACGAAGACAACATTGCATGCCATTCCATCTTCAGCTGTGCTTCATTTAGAAGAGCAGAGGAAATAGACCCTTATAATACCAACTACTGTCAGTTTTCTGAGTAACGGCTATCCAGCTAGGAACAGGGTTAACACAGAGACTTTGCAATGCAGGAGTTAGTCTTCAAATCATGTATGCATTCTATGTTAATTTTTCAGTATTTGAGGTGCTTTGTTCTTTCTTTCTCTACTTTCATTCTGCACCTCAAAACGTATCACTTTTGAGCTGTATTTTATCTCAGGAGACATGGGTACCAATCCTGCCTTGAAAACTTTGGGAAATATGATTCTCTCCACTCTCTTCCTCCTGCCCCCAGTCTTTTTATAACACATCCTGGCTAAATGCTTTGCTGAGAGCACAAAGCCAGACTAGTTACATGCAGTTGATAGCATATAGCCGGGATTAAAAAGGTTGAGGGCAATTTTCATACAGTGCAGTCAAAGTTTGTAACTACCACATGTTTTTATGATGCTGCCATTCAATTATGAGCAATGTGTGTTCCACATCTAAAAGTAAACAGAATAATTCTTGGTGATTTCCTGTTCACTGTAGGTTGTGAAATGTCAGCATGCCAGAAACAAGCAAATCTTGAGATGACATAGCATGGAGTATTTGAAGTAACAAAGCCACAAGAAACACACATTTCTGTCTCCTTCCTCTTTAATATTCCAGATACAGAAATGAAAATAACACCTCATGGCGGATTGTGTTGAATCAGAACAGAGCTGTCTGGCTTTTCATTGCCTCTGCTGAGCAGGACCGCTCCATGGATTTTGTGCAGAGCAGAGATGGACACCCTCCTAGATGCAACAGAACAAAGAGTAACTGAGTTTTGGACATTCTTGGCATAAAAATGTCCATCTTTGGGCTCCTGAGACAAACACCTTGTGCCAAAATTCAATTCTGTGTACACGTATCGCCAAGCATCTAACCAAAGTATGCCAGTTTTTGAACAAAGGAGAGAAAAAAAAAAACAGTTAAAAAGAGAGGAAGGTAGCATCCTCACCAGAAGGGAAGGCAAGGACATGTACGATGAATCATTCCTCCTAATGCCATCAGCAAGACATGTGTGTATTTTCTTGAGGTTTCACTACTGTTCCTGCACTCATGCAGTTAGCTTTGGCACAGCTGAGTGTACAAGGTGTTAAGTGTACAAGGCCTCTCAGATAGCCTCAAAGCAGTCTTCAAAGGAGCTTTGGTGTTCATTTTCAGTGAGACATGTAGGAATTATTGTGCAATTGTAATAATCACTTTCTCTTTGCAACTTGCTAATCCCAGCAAGTAAAGGCTTGTTCACACACAGGCTGTATTTTCATAATTGTAAGAGCACGGTTAGTGTGTTATATATGTTTTGTGTGCCAATATCTCGCATGGATTCAGCTATAGTGCGGTGAAGGTACCTAGTGCTGGCAGACATGTTCCTGTGGATAATGAGAGAAATAAGTTACTGCAGTGTATGACACAAAGCTACTTACATCTGTATCCACACGGGGACAGTGCAGTTCTACCAGACAGACAGCCTAAGGAAATGCTTCATCCTAGAAAGGGTGGAAGATCTTCCCTGCCTTGTCCCTCCAAGCCTCACTGTAACATGTATAAACCTAGCTCTTTCTGAACATCCTCACATGCATCAATTCAACTCACGGAGCAGAAAACCTTTGACTGGTTTTGGTAGATTATGTTTCTGCCAGGGTATTAAATTTAGCTGGGTTATCGAGAAGCGCAACAAGACCCCAGACTGGAGGAAAGAGCAGCAGCTTGTGCTGTTAGTTGTGTTAGCTCAGTTCATTGCACCATGTCTTGCTTTGCCCTTGAAGAAATGTACTCTTCATTTTGGAGTTGTGTTTGTACACGTAGGGAGGAGCTCAGTATTTAAATTCACAAGTTAAATCAGTGCCAACTGGAAGAGCTGTAGAAAAGCATGGGGACTGTGAAAAGGCAAATCCCCACCAATATTTTGGAGGTTGAATGGGTGACATGTTGAGAATTTTGTGAGACAAATTGGAAACTGTGTATCCCTTGCTCTCACATGCTTAGCATTTTCTTTTGCATTGAGTGTAGTATCCAGCCCCCAAACCTTTATGCCCGCCAGCAGGGAGTTTTCAGTCAAAGAAAAAAAATCCATGAAAAAGCTTTTTGTTAAACTTTTAAGAAGCTCTGTTGTCCTGAATAGCATGTAGTGTTCTACAGGAAGGCATTCTCAGTTGGACTGTAGGATGAGATCTATGTTAAATAAAGAGAACTGTTTTCCTCTCTTCAAGCAAATATGAGACACTCTTGCTTTCCTTGATGGTTTTAGAAGATAATGTGTTGTTCTCTTCACTTGGAGCTGATAGGCTTGCTCATGAGGCAACATTAGCCATTAGTGCAATAGATACTCGGGCTAAACTTCTGCAAAAAGTGGAAGGACAGCCTTGTAAAATAGTTCAGTGGTTTCTGTTTTCCAGGAATGTAACTAAATACTGAATTGAGTTACTTCTTTCCTACTGTTTGCTATGAGAATACCAATCCAAACAAGCCCCAGAAACTTTGCCCTCCCTTTCTTGTTTTCTTTGGTGCCTTAAGGCTTAAATGACCCGTAGCATCTGAAGAGTCAGAGAGCGATGCCATCAGTATGAGAGCTGCAAGGAACCTTTATGAGCAGCTCTGTGCCTGATGCATCCTGTGTACTTTTGTCCACGTGCCCTATTTCAAAAACAGAAGACTGTAGCAGAAATAAGGTGTTTCAGTCCTCAGGATACTGTAGGGTGAGCCTTGTGAAGAATCAGGAGAGACTAATATACCACAGATACCATGCATCTCCTCCCTCCACAGCAAAACATGCTGCAATATCTTAGCTACACCATGTTATTGATCCTTTTTACGCTCCCTTCCAAGGTGACACAGGGGAAACTTCTCCTCACCCCAGACCTGCTGTCAATACGGCCCTGAGCAAAACTCCCCTGGCTGCTGTCCCATAGGATTTTTCATGCTGCCTCCAAGCGAAGCTGCAGGGCAGCTAGAGACAGGCTGTCCTCTGTGCTCCTCTTGGCCAGAGGGGAAGGGAGAGGGGTAGTGTTACACACCAGAGACGTAATTTCCTTCCTCACCACCACTGACCTGAAAGGGAGCAGTAAGCTTGGAAAGATGAGCCTGGACCATGGCCTTCACCAAAGAGCTGCGAGATCTAAGAGAATAAATAGGGAGGTAAGAAGGCCTGGGCCACCCTCCCCAGCCTGTTGTAGAGGGTGCCAGTCACTGACTCAGGTCCTTCCACCTCACTAGGTCCCGATGGACTTCTCCTTGGCAGGTAGAGACCATCCCCAGAGAGAAGAGTCGCCTCCCCATTATAATCTTCAAACAAACAGGAGGAGTTGGAAGCCACTGTGCTGCTAGAAAGCTACAACCTAGTTGCCATTACTGAAACTTGGTGGGACGAATCCATGACTGGAGCGTGGCTATCAATGCCTACAGGCTGTTCAGAAGGGACAGGTGAGGAAGGAGGGGCAGAGGGGTTGCCCTCTATGTCAAGAAATGGATAGATTGTGAAGAGCTGTGTGTGAAGAATAGCCATGAGCAGGTTGAAAGCTTGTGGGTAAGAATTAGAGATGGAGGACACAAAGGCAACCTTGTGGCTGGTGTTTACTAGGGGCCGCCCAATCAAGGGGAGCCTATTGATGAAGCCTTCTTACTCCAGCCACAGGAGGCATCATGCTCACAGGCTCTCATCCTGCTGGGGGACTTCAACCACTCCAGCATCTGCTGGAAAAGTAACACGGTGAGCTGTAGGAAATCCAGGAGACTCCTGGAATGCATCACGGATAACTTCTGAAGCCATGTAATAGACAGCCCTACCAGAGGAGATGCATTACTGGACCTGATGGTCACCAACGCAAGTGAGCTAATTGGTGACATCAAGATTGGAGGCTGCCTGGGGTGCAGTGATCATACACCGGTGGAGTTTGCAGTGCTGAGGGATATGGGACAGGCAAAGAGTAAAGTCAGGACCCTGAATTTTAGGAAAGCAAACTTCCAGCTGTTCAAGGAGTTAGTCAACTGGACCCCCTGGGAAACTGCCCTCAGGGACAAGGGAGCAGAACGGAGCTGGCAGATCTTTAAGGACACTTTCCATAAAGTGCAAGAGCTCTCAATCTCCATGTGTAAAAAATCAGGAAAGGAAGGCAAGAGACTGGCATGGATGAGTCAAGACCTGCTGGTCAAACTAAAGGACAAGAAGGAAATGCACAGGCAGTGGAAGCAGGGACAGGTATCCTGGGAAGAGTGTAGGGATGCTGCCCGGTTGTGTAGGGATGGGGTCAGGAAGGCCAAGGCGCAGCTGGAGCTGAACTTGGCACGGAACACAAAGAATAATAAGAAGGGCTTTTATAGGTATGTCAGCCGGAAAAGAAAGGTCAAAAAAAGTGTACCTCCCCTGATGAACGTGACTGGCAAACTGGTAACAATGGACAAGGAGAAGGCTGAGGTTCTCAACAACTTTTTTACCTCAGCCTTCACTGGTAATCTCTCCTCCCACACCTCTCAAGTGGATGGACCTCAAGACAGGTACTGGGGGAGCAAAGTACCTCCCACTGTAAGAGAAGATAAGGTTTGAGACAACCTGAGGAACCTGAATATACATAAGTCTAGGGGACCTGATGAGACACATCCCAGAGTCCTGAGGGAGTTGGCTGATGTAGTTGCCAAGCCACTCTCCATGACATTTGAAAAGTCATGGCAGTCAGGTGAAGTCCCTGGAGACTGGAAAAAGGGAAACATTACACTCATTTTTAAAAAGGGTAGAAAGGAGGACCATGGGAACTACCAACCTATCAGCCTCACCTCTGTGCCTGGGAAGATCATGGAACAGATCCTCCTAGAAGCTATGCTAAGGCACATGGAGGACAGGGAGGTGATTCGAGACAGACAGCATGGCTTCACCAAATGCAAGTCCTGCCTGACCAACCTAGTGGCCTGCTATGATGGAATGACTACATCAATGGACAAAGGAAGAGCTATAGATGTCATCTATCTGGACTTCTGTAAGGCCTTTACACGGTCCCCCCCAACATCCTTCTCTCTAAATTGGAGAGATATGGATTTGATGGATGAACTGTTTGGTGGATAAGGAACTGGCTGGACGGTTGCATCCAGAGAGTAGTGGTCAATGGCTCAGTGTCCAGATGGAGATCAGTGACGAGTGGCGTCCCTCAGGGGTCCATATTGGGACCAGTACGGTTTAATATCTTCATCAGCGACATAGACAGTGGGATCGAGTGCACCCTCAGCAGGTTTGCAGACAACACCAAGCTGAGTGGTATGGTTGACATGGCTGGGGGATGGGATGCCATTCAGAGGGACCTGGACAAGCTGGAGAAGTGGGCCCATGTGAACCTCGTGAGGTTCAGCAAGGCCAAGTGGAAGGTCCTGCATCTGGGTCAGGGCAACCCCCAGTATCAATACAGGCTGGGGGATGAAGGGATTGAGAGCAGCCCTGTGGAGAAGGACTTGGGGGTACTGGTGGATGAAAAGCTCGACATAAGCTGGCAATGTACACTTCCAGCCCAGAAAGCCAACCGTATCCTGGGCTGCATAAAAGAATGCATGGCCAGCAGGTTGAGGGAGGTGATTCTGCCACTCTGCTCTGCACTGGTGAGACCCCACCTGGAGTACTGTGTCCAGCTCTGGAGTCCTTAGTGCAGGAAAGACATGGACCTGTTGGAGCGGGTCCAGAGGAGGGCCACAAAATGATCAGAGGGATGGAACACCTCTCCTATGAGGAAAGGCTGAGAGAGCTGGGGTTGTTCAGCCTGGAGAGGAGAAGGCTCCGAGGAGACCTTATTGTGGCCTTTCAATACTTAAAGGGGGCTTATAAGAAAGATGGGGAGAGGCTTTTTAATAAGGCCTGTTGTGGTATGACAATGGGTAATGGTTTTAGACTGAAAGAGATTCAGACTAGATATAAGGAAGAGATTTTTTATGATGAGAGTGGAGAAACACTGGAACAGGTTTCCCAGAGAGGCGGTAGATGCCCCATACCTGGAAACATTTAAGGTCAGATTGGATGAGGCTTTGAGCAACCAGATCTAGTTGAAGATATCCCTGCTTATTGCAGAGGGGTTGGACTAGATGACCTTTAAAGGTCCCTTCCAACCCAAACCATTCTATGATTCTACGATCCTATTCTATGATCTTGTCATGTTCAGCAGTTGGAAGAGGTAAGACTGGGAAACATCTTTGAGGTTTGATCTCATTAGGAAGCTTTTAATTTTTTTTTGCCTCCTGTGTGAGCAGGACTTTGTCAGCTGTCCTGAGTGAACCGTATGGCCTCTGTAACCAGTGCAGTCCATGCAAATACCCAAAGTTAGTGGAGCAGTTAACTAAGTAGACATCAAATACAAATTACTATGATGGGCAGTTGGTGCATTAGCTATGCTGGTGGCTTCAGTCAGTGATGCTGCAGGAGGCCTCACCTGGGCAGTCACCTTGCACTGTAACCATGTCCCAGATGAAGCACCAGGACCCCATGCAATGCTGTTGATGGGACCTGGGAGGGCAGACCTGAAGTTATTTTCGTGGTCAGGGTCTCAGTGAACCTTTTCCTAGAAACAGGAATGTACACTTGACCCTTCAATGCCCACATAGACTCTCCCTGGAGCAACTGTAATGTCTAGGACACTATTTTTTTGCATAAGTAAGTGGATTATGATCAGTAAAGCTAATTATGCAAATAGCTAATCACAGCTGAAGTCATCACAGTCACCTGCCGTTCAGATATTCAAGTGCTTGTTGAAGTGTTTTCCTATAGACTGCAGAAGTAAGTTTGTTTCAGATGTGCTGCACCAGATCTGCCTGTAGAAAAGTGCTGTTTCTGGATGTGAAATACAGAAAGTTCCAGTACTGTCTGGCATGGATGGGACAGGAACTTGCATTTAATAGGAGTGGAATGTTTTCTGCTTATTTGCAGAGTTTCGTTTCAGCCCAAACGGGGTTTCATACGGTGGAGAGCTAGCCCAGACTATTTTATGTTCCCATAAAGCAGGACTCTGATGGACTGTTTTGCACCACCACTGCAGAAGAACTCTAATTAAATTTGAGTTCTTTGATTGCTTTAAAACAAGCTCTGATTTAAAAGAATGCTACTCCTGTAAGAAAGAGCATGCTACTCTTTAAATAGATCAAAACTTTATGATTGGAGAGCTGCCTGCTATTCTTAAATAAATTTGAGAGCTATTTTAATCTCTCGTTTTAAGCTTAAAGCTACGCATATATGCACTGAGTCGTAATGAGTACTACATGATAACGGATACTAACATTAGAACAAAATGATTTAATTGACTATATTTTTTGCTTTATGGAAAACATGAACTCAAACGCACTGTAAATTGCTAATTTACAATAAATTACAACTTACCAGGACCAAAGGATCCTTACAACATTAACAGATGCAGTCTCCAAAATACACAAGTAGCTAAAAATTATACTTCATATTTTTGACTAATATACTGATATTAGTCAAATTTGACCTATTCATATTGCTAGTGAACGGAGTTTCAGAGAACAAGCTTACACTGGCATTTCTCCCCTGACTTCCCCCGGACATTCAGACCAGAAAGAAGTTTAAAGTGCTTTTCCCCTCCTTTAACACAAGCAGTTTTGTTTCAGTTGTTGAAGTCAAATCTCAGATTTCATTACAAAGCAAATGTAACTGTGGGAAAACAAGACCCTATTGAATCTGCACAGAGCCAGAGGAGTTTCTGAAGAGACCCCGAATATTCTGAAACCCCAGAACCACTCCCTAAGAAGCTGTTCAGTGAACTTTACAGTATCTTGCTACCAGATACATTTTGAAACATGCCTGGAGAAGGCAGTAATTTAAAGGAGGTGTCTTTAAAACATATGTATAGGTTGTAGACCCTACTTTTGCAGGAAGAGATTTTGCGTATCACTGGTCAGGACATTGCATGAGGTGGAAAGCAAAGAAAGCAAGTCGTATGTGAGTAGTTACTATTTTTCTACCAGGAGGAGTATTGTCCTTGAGGAGGTAAATGTAGTTTGATACACTAGGTACTTCAATCATACAATAGTTAGCATGGAAGTCCTTTTAGAATTGTTTTTTTATGTTCAATATAGGAGCAAGATTTATCATACGTACTGTAATTTGCTAAACCAGTCCACTGCAAAGTGGAAGAGATGCTAGAATGGAGATGTCAGTCTAGATCAAATACTTGTGCCAAGGTGGGAAAACTAACAACTTGGATACATATGGGACTTGGTGTCAAAGGCAGAATCTGTGAAGTCTGCAGGCGTGGCTGAATCAGTGCTGCCCCCAGATAGCACCTTGCTTCTAGGTAAGTCCTTGCAGATGCTCGTGCTGCACTTTACGGTGAAATTGTTGTCTTATGGATGCTACAGGGCTTGGTGGTGAGAGCAAGCCTTGGGGCAGCAGACTCTGCTCACTTCTGTGAGGAAGCCTGTACTTCTCCTGCATGGAGGCAGTGGTGGCAGTGGCCTTTTCTCGCTCCAGCACAGTCCAGCACAACACAGCAGTTTATTGTGTCACATACCAGTCTCTACCACATACGTTGTGGCACAGCCATAACAACTTTTAACCAAGATTTTCATAAGATAATGAGAGAATAACATGGGGAAGCCCAAAGAACTGTGAAGTTGACCCTGTTGCCGGAGACCACCAAGGTAATTACTATGTCCAAAATGATACTTCAGACTCAGGACACCTCTCCTGCTTTTGGATCTTGACTCAGCCAAGTTATCTGTTTTAACCTACCCCAGCTGCACCCTCCCTGTGCCTGTTGTGCTCCAGAACAGAGGGGAAGAACAGCAGCTGGGACTGGGTCTTGCACTTGCCCAAACTACTGTATGCAAGTGGAGATTTGATTTCTTTGCTTAGCTTTTGATATTAGGAGAAAATGGTACCACTAAGTCATGTATCCCCAGAATGCCTCTGTTGGAAGAAATAATAACATGACCTTGATGAGCTCCAGCCACTGAAGAACAATATGAGTTTCCAACCTGTGTTGGTCCCACCAGTGGCTCTTTTGGGAAACCACCCCTTTGGGTTTTCTGCCTGTAAGTAGCCTCCCTGCCCATGCTGCCTCTCCACTGTCAGCTACAGTCACGGTAGAGACATTGGCCTCAGCAGGATGATTTACTCTATTCCTCTGAACTACAACCAGATAATTCCAGTGTTGCATGGAAGAGTTTTGGGAGGGCACAGAGAAGAGACAAAAGTACTTGTTTGCAATAAGTGAATAAAGATGGGTAAGTAAGCACCTGTGCAGTGCTAGAGAGGGTAAGCACATCCGGATGTGATGTTCTCATAGGCAACGTGAACCTTGACCACTAGATGCACCAGCCGTTGAAAGCACCTCTGATAGGAGCCAGCAAGGGCAACCAAACTCCTATATCCACCCACTTCTCTCCTTACCTGTAGTACAGTAATCACCATGCCCCAAGTTGTGCATGGTGATTAGCTAAGGAGAAGAGGCAGATAGCCCTGCACCTGCTGAACTTGTGACCCTGAAAATGTTTTATTCACTCCCTTGAAAGCCTGATTGCTTGGAAAAGTGTAAAGGTGAGGTGTGGGGATTATTTGCGTTGTGTTGACTCAGAAAACAGAAGATTGCAAGAGGAGAAACAGTGAGTTTAGGTCATTTATTTACATTTATTAATTTATGAAAAATTGTGCTGATATGTCCAGCGATGGCTATTTTATGATATTCAGCTGGTATCTGTGTTTGGATGTAGGCTTTTTTGTTTCCCAGAGCTCAAGCGCTATTGTGTTTATAAATAGGTGGGGGCTAGGGGCTCTTTCTTGGTTAAGGTGGTCTGTGTTCCTGCTACTGTGGTTTGAGTTATGCTTTTGAAAGGTGCATGGAAATTAAAGCTGCATGTAATTTCCCTCTTAAGTGATACTTAAGAATGTGTTTGTGTTGGCACTGCAATGATATGGACAAAATGTACTCTGACATAAAAAGAGAAAATGGTGCATTCTTCTCTAAATTCAGATCAAGTGAAAAAACCATCCAACTAATTAACAGTCTTACACTTGGCTTTTCTGCTGTTGTTTTGGGTCTGCAAGTGTGACTAAAACACAGGAGAAGTGGAGAGATGGTTTATTTGTTTCCTTATTAAATAAAATGTGTTCTAAAAAGTTTTCAGGTAAATTTTAATCTAGGCTGTAAAAGAATTTATACTTTGCATTAAAATCTGTTTTTTTGTCAGGGAAAAATATTTTTGTTTTTTCTGTGAACACCAAAGCTTACTGTGCTATCATGTGGATGGCAGCACATCTGTTTTTCAGGGACTGATATGCCACTTTACTGGCAATTGTCATGACTGCATGAGTTTTAACTCTTTGTGCTGAAATATCACACAAGGGATATCTGCCTCAATCTGACTTTTTGGCCAGAGATTGGCCAGGGGAGAGTTTTGAAATGAAATAATATAGCTATTTCAAAGTATGAATCAGAGGAAGAAGCTGTCCTTGACACTATAGCAATTTTTATTTTAAAACAGCTTCAGAGAAGAAGATTTGCAATCTGGTAAGAGGTAGGGTTTTTTTTACGCAGGACTTGCGCTTCTGCTGTTTTCAGGACAATTTGTCTTACCTGGGTCAAGCTTATTATATTCATTTTATACTAAAATCCTTTGCCCAGGATGGGGAACAGCAAAAACCCTGGACCCTGTTCTTAACAAGCACACCTAAACCTGAGGGAAAGAGGAGTACTGTGAATAAACACAGTACCAAAACCCGGAACTGCAAGGCATACTGCTGGTGTATGTTAATGTTGAAGTGCTTGACAGTGGTTCCCATTGTATGAGGGCTACACTTTGACAACTTTTTTTTTTTAAAGGAGAAGTAAAACCTTATTCCTGGTAAAAAGATTATCTACCATTATGTTTCAAGTTGTTGAAACCTGCCTACCCTCCCACCTCTACAGTGAGTATAAAGAGATGTGTGAGCCGAAATAAAAGGAGAGATGTAAAATGACTTGCTGAAGGCCATGCAATAATTAAGTGGCAAACTGGAACGAGATTCATGATACTATATCTGCAGCTCAGTGATTTGTGTGGGAGACCGTGCCACTTCTCACTGAAGTCTATTGCAATGCGTTGTCCCGTTTGGTGAGCAGTTTTGAAAAGCTGAGAATGGGTTCCCTAAGCAGATGCAGTATTCACAAAACATCGTTTGCTGTACACCTCTGTAAAACATAAATCCCAGAGCAGATAGTTGTTCAAATATTACTTTCTACTAGCTGGAAGATTTTTTTTCTTTTTGCTAGTGTAGGAAGCTGGAAAAAAATTGCATTCAAAGGGATTTTTGTCTTCCTTCTCCTGATAAGACAAAATGGAATAAGGGAGTCTGATGTCATCTGGAGCAGTTAATTTACATAAACAATTTCTTCCTCGCCAGTAAATATTAACAGATGGCACCTTGTTGCGCTATCTACTCAGCTTTTAGCATCTGAGGAGGATGTATCGGTGCCTCTCCTGTCATGAAGTTCAATTTTTTGTGTTATGGATATTTTAATGTGAACTTTGTTCTCATGAAATATGAAAGCACTGCATGCATCCAGTTAGCATTCAACATAACATAGTTTAATATTGGGAATTATTATTCATGTTCAAATAAAATGGAAATACAGTTCACATATGGTCCAGACAAAAGATAAATTACACTGGATATAAATATAATTGCAAAGTCTTGGTGGCTTTTTAGTAAACAGAAACATCCTCATTAACACCACATATAAGCTTTGCTTCTCAAAGTGTTGATTTTGACAGGGTTGGTGGGTTGACACAAGTATTTCAAGCGAGAGAAAGGCTGGAGAGAAAAGGTTAGAGATCTGACAGTAAACCAGATTATCTTTATGTGACCTCTCTTGAGCATTTAGGCTGTGTTTTAGCTTAAAGTTTAACACTTGCAGAAAATGCATCTCACTTATTTTTCTGGTCTTCTGTTTGTTTTGACGTATGTTTCAAAATAGGTGTATGAAAACAAAGCAAACTGGGGCAATGTTAGCAGTATCTGTTCACTGTTTTCCCTTGTACAGTTTGTATAACTCTGTGCCAGTTTTAACAGGCTCTTGTGATGTCTCAGTGGCGTGTCTTCACAGTTTCATTTCACGTAGTGAAATTTCAGCCAGGCCAGAGGCAGCTTTGGGCAGTGAGAGCTTGTTTCTGGAAGGTGTGTTATTGCTGAAAACCAGCGTAGCATTGCAACCTGAAAGGGCTTCCTCTCTTGCTGGGGAAGGGCTCTTCTTGTCTGACTAGTGCCTGACCAATGGCCTTCATAGGGCATGTTGGTCCAACAGCTTGTAAACTATTATACTGTGACAAGACCTGCATATTACGTGCATTTTTAAGCAGCTTCTGAGATGAGAACAGTGAGCATAGTCTTGGCTTAGTTTGGCAGGGCTTTGCTGGGTGGGAGCTTGGACACCCTCTGCTTCCTCACCGAGAGCTTCACCTAGACCACAGCATTTGTTTCCCTCTTTAACATACTTACATTCCTATATGTGCAATGCAGAGGTGGCCCAGGTTGCTTGTTCTTGGTGGTGAGCTCACAGTGCAATTAGGACCATGCTATGCCCCTGCGTTTGAGTGGGGATGTGGGGCAATGGCCCACCTCCCCAGCTGCGGAGCCGCAGGGTTCTCCTGGGGATTCATGTACAAACCCACTGGGTACCCTTTGCATGTCCAAAATGGGGATTACAAAGGCAAGTCTCTTTTTCAACTGTTTTCTGCTGTTCTTAGATCCAGCCACCTGGAGACTGGCAGCCCCGGGCAGCAACTGTGCCCGCTGGTGGCACCAGTGTTTTGTCCCCACCTGCCTAGCAGCAGCATGAGAAAATACCAAAATGCATGAAACCAATGATTATTTGGTAGTGTGCCTGCACGCAGGTTTACAGCTAATGTGCAGCATGAGGTACCTAACTGCTCTGGTGTGGCTTTGGTGTCTTCCCTACAAGCAGGAGTGTCTGACTGCTCAGCTCGTGCAGCTCCTTGCTCTTGGGCTTCACAGAGGGGCAACTCTGCATGGATGTATGGTGGGGCTGGTGGGTGGCAGAGAGGGGTGTCAACATATGGACCTACCCATGCAGCACAACACATCTCAGGGTCTCATCAAAATTAAAATTGAAAAAAAAATTACAAAATTAGCAGACAGGGTTGTACCTAGCCCAGGAGCCTTTTGCCGTTGTGTGTTTCCCCAGCCTGCTTCTCCAATGTAAGTTAGGATGTAGCTCAATATTTCCACGTCACCAGTGCCAATCTGGTGCGGGAGCTTGGGTCCTCCAGCTATGCCACCATGTTTACAAAGCCACTCATTTAACCAGGTTGGCAAGTTGATGTGGAGTAACCTTTCTCATCTCTTTCCTTTTTGGGAAAGGAAGGGGTGTGCACATGTGGGGTTTTTTTTTTTCTTTTTTTGATTTAACCTAGCTAGTTTCACTGGCTGTGCTTACACTACACACCTCAAATTGATTGCATAAACCCAACTTGGGGATCAGGAACAAGTGGGCAGAAGAAATTGGCAATCTCTTGAACTGGTTTGGTTGCCAGAGATAGTGACATGAAAAGATTCATCTTTTGTTGCTGACTAATTCAAATAAATCCCTAGTCTTTAACCCTTTTAAGTGTCTACATGCAACAGCTGAACCCAAAGTGTACTTCTATGTACCTGCTTTTAAAAGAAGAAAGAAACATTAAAATCCATAGAAGGCACACAAAAATAATGCGTAGATGTGAGGACAACATGATGGTAATTGTTCTGTGTGCACTTTTACCTGTTCTTTGTATTTAATAAGCACCTACCTAGAGATTTTAATCTCCAAAGTGCTGCTTAGATTTAACACTGTTCTTCTTTCAGGTAGATACATGAATTTTACAGGTGGGGAAACTGACACACAAGAGAGATTTCATAATTTGCCCAAACAAATCAATGCTCTAACAAATATTTCTGAACTAAGCAGTAGCTCATAACCTTCTCCTGTGGAGAAGAGGCCCATTCCTGTGCCAGGACCCTCTTCAGCCAAACATGGGAAATGTGGGCTGTGTTTTCCCCGCAGCACCCTGGGGAGTGGTGGGTAGCTCCAGAACAGAGAAAAAACTGTCCTGTTCAGAAACAAGGAGCATTGGAGTCTGTGTCTGTGCTGGTGGGTGTGAGCTCCTCCATTGTGCGGTGCAGCACAGGGGGGCTCTGGGAGAAGCTGTGCTACAGTACAGAGCTCATGTCCTCACATAGTGTGTGGCCAGGTCTTGGCTGTCCTCCAGGTCGATGCTGAAGACACTTGTGCTTGCCTGTGCAGGCAGGCGTGTCCATAAAAATCTTGGGGTTTGTTGCTAAGTCTGCTTTTTAGCTGTCTGTGATATTTTCTGTCCTGTGATTGAAAGCGTGATTGCAGCGTGTACAGTTGTACGTGAGCTAGCTTTAATTTAACTAACCTGGACATTAATAGCTACAAAATTGTACTCTAAACTATATAGACACCCTCCAGGGACCCTGGCAGATTACACAGTATTGAAATTTAGGTAGGTGTGTGTCTTTGCTGCTAACTCCACTGATGATAGCTTGAGTACAGCTACAGGTGCTGCAGCTGTATCTCCAGTTGGGGAATAAACACAGCCTTAGTCTGAGCAGGGTTTTTGAGCTTTAGCAGTAATGTATGGGTTATCCTAATTTCTGAAGTGACGTATATTGTATTTGTTCTGTATAGGGTTTTATGCAGCAGCAAGAAGCACAGGATCTTGGCTATCTTCTGGTCGTGTCTACAGTAATTGCCTCATCAAGGGTAAAGTGTGCCATGGAGAGCTGCTGAATTGTGCACTATGCTGTGCTGAATCCGAAAAAGGGGAGAACAAAGAGATGTGCCTTCACCCTGGAGCAGAGATCACAAGGTTGTGATGATTGTTAAATACCTGGAAAGTTCATGTCACTGACTTAAACTAATTCATGGGAAAGTTCATCCTTGTCCTGTGTTTAACGTTTGTGCTAGAAAAACTATGTGTCCTTGAGGTAAAAAAGCTGTCAACTATGGGCTTTTAGATAGTGCCTAGACCTTTTGCATCTTGATAGTTAAGGTTTTGAGTCTGACAGTCAATTCTCCTTCTTTATGGAAGAGAGTGGAGGACAGGCTTGATGTGTTAGTCATGGCCAGTGATACCACGGGGATACTGGTATCACAAAATTTTTGTCACTAACATTTTCATGACCTGGGTATGTGACATTGCTGTTTTTGAGAACGGCCTGGAGGTACAAATAACCAATGCCTGATTGTGATTTGCCAGGATGGAAAAGGGTGATGCCTTTCTCAGGCAAGCAAGCATTACTTGCAAAAGCTAATAAGAGGGAACATGGTATCCCTAGAAGTACAAAAACACTCTTAAATGATAAACTGCATTGACCTTTGTTGGACATGTGCTTCTAGTAAGAACAGACTGATCCCTCAGTTTAAAAAAATTGGCTGTAATTCTTTTCTATGTCTTCAAGTTTGAACTTCACTTTGCTCATCCTACTCCTCTGTTTTTGCCTTTTATAAATTAAATGTCATAGCCAAATAATGAAAAGAAACAGTCCAGATATTCTAAGCCATCTGTTCCTCCTTTCTTACATAGCAGGTTTTTTCCCCAATTTTTAGAATTATTACTTATGATACAGTTGCCCAACACCAAATTTCTAGCATGCAGAAAGGAAGAAAAAGTAAATATAAAATCTGAAGTTGTAGGTGTCAAAGACCATGCATAGAAGCATTTCTGGGCCCTATAGAAGCATTTCTGGGCCCAGATGAATATCCTTCATTCCTACATCTTCAAGCTAAGTGAATTGGTAAAAACAATAATCATTTCAGAGTAAAAGCAATATGCTTAAGGTAGCTGTGTGGCAAACTATGGCAGAATTTACTCAAGTAGGAAAGTGGTTGGCATACAAACTTTTGTGGTAAACAGGACACATCACTCCAGAAATCAGAGAGGCAGTCAGCAGAAACATGGTTACATCCATGCTCCCTATGCTAAGGATGTTCCTCCCCTCCTGAGAAAGGAACCACCAACCCTCCTTGCTTTATTTTCTTGATGTCTAAGGTAAACGGAAGAGGATACCTCTGAGTGACCGTCTCTACTCTGTGCTGCACACCGTGTTGTGCTTCCCACAGGACAGAGCAGGAGGAGGGGAGCCAGGGACAGAGCAATGGTCACAGCTGTGAGAGAGCTGACTGAGAACGCGATCCAGATTTCTGTTCAGGGCACATGAATATGGAAATAGGATGTATGAATGAAGCAGACTGTTTGCTGGGTCTATAAAACATTGCAGCAGAAGGACGTTGTTTTATTAGTGTGGAATAACTACCGGTAAAATTTAGGGCAAGAAATTCAAGCTGAGAGCCCAAGGTAGTTTTCCTAAATTAGAACACATGATACTACTAATTAGATAACTAAATACATATATGTGAACATAAAAATTACTTTTTTTAAAAAATATTTGCTGGAGTCGGTTGTTTCTTTAATGTGCTTTCCTCTGCCATCTCCATCTGATGCCATCTGTTGCCTGTTTTTATGTGAGGTTGATGTTTGAACCACTTCAGGCGGTTATGCATATACATATGCAGAATAATAGAGCAAAATAAAGTTATTGCCTTTCATTGTTGGTAAAATTGTATTCTGTCAGTATTATTGTATTTGCTCAATCAAATCTAGTCCTTCTATTACAGTGAAGAGGGTTGTGGGGGAATAAGCTCCACTAGGATTTTCCTCCTGTTAAGCAGCGTATGGATTCTCAGTAAAGGTTCCCACTTAGGGTAACCCTGTATCTCCTTTTATGCTGCATCAGTAACTCTTTCTAGCTAAGTGTTTTAGGAAGAGAGGCCCATGGGCTGGAATAAATTCAATATTTAAAATACATGGGCTATTGATGGGTTAAAGGTAAAAGGAGATGAGATTTTCGTTTGGTCTAGTTGCAGATCGTGGAAGCACTAGAAATCCTTCTTTCATATGGCTATGACTCCCTTTTCATACCATCCCATATTGTCATGAAAAACATCGTTATCAGGAATGGGTGCTTAAGCTGTTTTGAGGGTAAGTGATGCTGGGCCCAAAGAATTGTCTGTAATGTTTGCTCAAAATTAATTGAATTTTCTCACTATGCTTGTCTTCTTAGCCTTATTTGTTTTCTTTTCTTAATATTGGGGAATAGGGACCAAAAGCAGCAGTAAGGTAACACTAAGAAGTCACTAGTCGACTTTGTGGCTGGCAGGTCAAGATCTTATTGCGGCTGATATATGCAAACCTTGCCAAACCTACTTTAAAAAGTCTTCATAGTTGTTTAAATGTTCCTTTTTTATTCTCTCTTTTTTTTTTTCCCTTTGTTACCTGACAGAGTGAAATATTTTGTTTGTATCCCAGCATCCAACTTTGGATGCTGTTTCCTTATGTAAAAAGTATAGGCATCCTAAATTAATAAACTAGCTTTCACACGATTGTTTTCATAAGGAAAACGGGTCAGTGACAAG
This sequence comes from Gymnogyps californianus, assembly GCF_018139145.2. Taxonomy (NCBI): domain Eukaryota; kingdom Metazoa; phylum Chordata; class Aves; order Accipitriformes; family Cathartidae; genus Gymnogyps; species Gymnogyps californianus. The sequence goes on along the minus strand of NC_059500.1, from coordinate 64,374,726 downwards.
GTCTTTGGAAGAAAACCAATGACTACCACTTTTACAAGTGCATTAACATTAGTTTTTGGAGACCTTAATGAGAACAGTTACTCTCAAGTTTATTGCCAATATTTATCTGTTTCCTTGCATAACATTAGTTTCTGTTTGTCTGTGGCCTGAGGTGACTCTTACACTCTTCAATTTTAGACCTTCACTTATTATTGCCTGTTTTGGTGTGGTTTTTTTTTTCCCATGTCATCTCCTCCTCTTTAAACTCTGTGACTAATTACTGCAATTTCATGTGTACTACTCCTTGGACTCTTGCTCTTCATTACAAATATTAGTGTCTCACTGAAATTGGCAGCCTGTGACTGAGTGTCCTTAAGGAACAGCAAATCCTACTGGAGACCTTTCCGTTTCCTTCAGATTGGAGCTGATGAAGACCTGCACCTCTCATCTTTCTCAGCTGGTGCAAGTCCTTAGTTGATCTCTTAGGGGATATGTATTTTAGACAAAAAATCACAAATCTTTAACCCTCAGCTCTCACAGCCTTCTTGTGTGTTTGTCATCATTAGTCTCCTTCATGCACGTGCTCCTGCAGCAAGGGAAGGCTTGCAGAAAGTTGAAGTGGCCAAATGAAAAACCCAACAGTCAGCTTGCAGTCTTAGGTTTACAACTGTGCCTGGAAAACACAGTCATGCCCAGGAGTGGTTATTGTGATGTCTGGGTAGCCTCACATTCAATTGATGCGAGGAGCCATTGATCTCCAATGTATGCCTGTCCTCATGTGTGGTGTCTGGATGCCCAACGGGTCATATTCTTCTCATAGCCCAGTGAAATCTGGGACTGGTGCTGCTGTGTTACGGATGCAAAGCTGAGTCCAAAGTTAGGCAAAAATGCCTTTCCCAAAGTCTTGAACTGTGATCACCTGGATTTCAGTGTAGTGTCTCATGGATTGTCACTGTATCTCCAATACCACACCATGTTACATCTTGAAAGAAAACTAAGGGGAGGAATAATGAAAAAAACCCAAACCAACACTAGATTTCTCAAATTATTTAGTAAGTAATGCTGAAATGAAACAAGCCAACTGAGATGTACCTCCTTGTCAGACTGATTGGAGAGCCTAGTTGCCACGTTCACCTTGAAGGTTCTGTGGGTGTCACTGTGGATATGACTGAATGTGACTGAGTGGGTTGCTCTTTTTCAAAAATTGCTTTCATTAATTGCTCGGGCTTTTCAGTTCAGACCAAAGCCCTGTTAGTTTCTGTGTCCAATTGCACATGTGCTTCCAGGCTTTTCTCCTAAACTCAAGCTGTCTTGTCTTGAGTCGTCCCATGTCACCAGTGTGAATTGTTTGAATGGAAAACCATGGATTGGCTCAAGCCTTTTGTGTTTGCCAGCTCCCTGTTTAGGGCTTGCCACAGTCACAAAGGCACTGGCAATGTCGCTGGTTTTAAAGAAAGGTTAGCATTTGAGTTGTGTAGCACCAGGCAATATGAAATATCTGCCTTTACCCCACAGCCCTGATTCCAGAACTGTGCAGAGGGTCTGGGCAGAGAAGCCTAGGATGCAACTTGTAGCCGCCACTGCATCACATAAGAGGGAGTCAGCTAGAAAGCATGGACAGATGCATAAAGCTGGATGAGGAAATTGGGGAAGGGTTCCTTGCTAAGGAAACCTTGCTCTGAGGTCATTGCAGAAGAGGAACTGTCATTCCCATGTGCAGTTGCTTCCATGTTAAGTAAGGCAAATAATTTTGCTTCTTTTTCAGGTCTCAGTTCTTTTGAAATACATGACATTTCCACATCCCTTTCTTTTTCAGATGAGTCTTTGTGAAGGAGTTTCTGCTGAATGCAACTGAAGCAAACACAGCCTGGTACCATCATACAAAAAACCCAGAGCCACGTGATGACTATTGCTAGAGGTAGCTCATTTGCCTTGAAGAGGAGGTGGAGAGAGAGGCAGAAAAATTACTATCTATTTCAGTTTTCATTATTTTTCTTCAGTCTCACGGAAAGGGGAAAACCCAGCAGCAACCTTTTTTCTTTGTATTCTTGCCCATGTTACATTAAGTTCAGATTCTTTGTTTTAAACAAGAAACAAACGGTCAGAATTAAGTTGTTGTTGCATCAAAGACCTGGCTAGTTGACAATTTATTTATTAACAAACAGTATTTACTTTAATTATGACCCAAGTCCTAACTGTCTATGCCACACTACTAATTACTATTCTGGTTTATAGCTGCAGTAAATTTCACAAAGGAATTTTAATTAAAAAGATGTTTGAACAGTGAGTAGGTTTGTTTGCTTGTTATTTCAGATAACTAACACTGCAACGTGGTCTGATGATGTTTAATAGTCTATTATTTGAGAAAGATGATCCCACTGGAACCTTGGGGTTTCAGGTCCTCAGGTGCAAAGTCAAGATAATTGTAGTTCTTCACGCTCAGGACCATGAGATGACAGTGACAGCAGCATGAATGTTTATGTTCTAGTGAATGACGATATCTTCCTGACCATTCAAGACTTGGCACGCTTGAGAAGTGCAAGTTTCAGATTTTACTTAATAGATTTTTTTTAATAAGATAAGTGATAAGATCAGCTAGAGTTACTGCTGTATGAAAAACTTACAAGAACCCCCTTTCAGAAGGGAAAATAAAACAGGAGTAATGTAGATAAAATGGTTCACTAAGAAATAGATGATGACAGGTACGTGCAAACTACCACCAGCCAAGGCAAGATGAGCTTTCTAGAAAAGGCATGGAACAAGGACCGAAGCCTGGGGAATTTTGCTTTTTCTGACTTTCTTTGCATTGTGACATCATACACAGAAATAACTAATGCAATGAGGAGAATGGAACAGTATAGAACTGCTCATTATCCCTGCATTCACTAATGATTTCTTTCTCTCTCTCCCTCTCCCCTCTCCAGAGCTGCTCCTGCTCTCTGCCTTTCATGGGGGACATCCACAACCTCTTCCAGAACAGCCCAAGGACAGCTTGCACAGCAGGCTGGGCCAGGCTGGTCACCGCCCGTGGCTGGGATCCCTCCCATCCGAGGGATGATTGTCCACGTCTGTATCCACCTGTGAATGAAGTGATAAGTGACAGACGAGCCGGTGCTGTGGACACAAGGAAACACCTCCGAGACACACGGCGCAGTCCTGGTCTTGGCTCTGTGGTTAGAAACCACAATCTTGCAGCACTGCCTTTTAGTGGGTTTGATCTGCGTCTCCCAGCATCAATGGTTGCTCAGCTACTCCATCTGCGCCGGCACTGGGGATAGTCCCAATATTGTAAATAAGATGATATTATTTACAAGAATCCTAGCACACTGCTTTGTCCAGCTAAGCCGCACACGTGGAGGCTGCTTTGGGCTCGGTGGAGTAGTTAGGTGGCTCCAAGAGCCTACAGACAGATGGCCAAGTGATGAGTGGGGCGATGGCATTGGCTGCACAGCTCCTGGAGAAGAAGAGCAGAGTGAGTGGCAGTGTGGTGTGAGGGGATGACTGCTGGCACATCTGGGCGAGGATGGCTATGAGGAAGGTCTCTGTGGCACTGCACCTGCTCAGCATTCCAGTCCCACTGCCCAATGCAAGATGGCAGCTCTGTGAGGCGCTGCCTGTACGTGCCAGGGCTGGCCATGGCCATGGCGCACCGCACCACCCTCTGCACCGTGGGCTGGACCTGCCCTGGGGTTTACAGCAGGGGAATGCAGCAGTGCAGGCAGAGACAGCTGGTGTTTCCTGTGTTTTCACGTTGTACACCAAACTCGATGAAATCCGTTCTCCTGTGGGGCCTCTGGGGGTTGCTGCCCTCTTTTAATGCTCCTATCAACAGCATGGGCTGCAGGATTAGGCGAAATATCTTAGCCAGGTATTTTGGAGTTTTTTAACGGACAGTTTAGAAAGAAAACTTTCTCCTGAGAGTGCCTTTCCCCTCCATCTTTTAAAGCTAGAGGAAACTGGGTTCACTTGACCAGAGCTAGTCATAGACGAAAATACTTATGTTAATAAAGTAATTACATTACATATACATCTAATTATACATTCAGATGATGACACATTTGCAAGTTTCAGGCTTCTTGGAGGTCACTGCCTTTGTCTGTAAAAGAGGACAGAACTGAACTAAGAGTTTCTTTCCCACACATGGTTAGAGTAGTAGACATTTCTGAAGTCCGTCTAAATTGTGGGTGCTGGCCTCTCTGAAATAACAGGGGATAAAAAATGCTGCCTGATTTGCACAGTGCTGCAAAATGAGGAAGATGAAGTGGGGCAAAACTTACAGTTTGTCTTTGCTTTCATCATATTTATTAGCCTTTTTTGGGGGAAATGAGAAATTCACTAAATAGGGGCAATTGTATGGTGCTCCAAAATCTTTAAATTAGACTTGTTCTAGTAGACCCTTTTTCTTGGGTTGAAAGAAGAGCTGGACTCTACTAGAAAACTACACAGCTCTGTCTTCTGGGGTAAAATAGGTGGGATGTTGAGAACTAGGGGAAATTCTCAAAGATTACAGGAGATACTTTACATAGCTTAGCTGGAGAAAAAAAAGACAGTGTCAAAGAAACACAGTGAGTAAATTTACCCCTTATTTTTCTTCTTTCTGGAACTGGAAATCTTCAGATTTGTTGAGGGACTTCTGATGCCAGTTTCTCCTCAGGGCACTCCAAGACACTTTCATAGCAACAGTTCATAAAATGCTACAAGAAAGTACTGTATTGGTCCAATACACTTTTCCTTTGTGATCTCTCCTGCAAGCTGTTTATTTTTTTTCTTTCCTTTGAGGCTGTCTTCCTAGATGACTTTACTGGAGTAAGTTTTTATGGTTTCCTGGGCTGGAGGCAGACTGCACACTGTTTCACAACAAATAATGAGCTTTACCAGCTGCAAAGCAGATCCCTTGAGGACGTGTAAATGATGACCCTTCCCAGAGCACCTCAGGACAGTTTGTTTTGGTTGGTTTGTTTTTGTTTTTTTTTTTTTTTTGGTCTGGGATCTTTTTTTCCTTTGACATTTCTGCTTTTACCCTTGTTGAAGGAGACATTTTTCCTCTGAGCTGATTTCGGAAAGTACTGGCCTGCCCTGAAGTCCCAGTCCATTACTAAACCATGTGAATTTGGTGTTACATGGAGAGGAAGACCATGTTGTGTGGCCACCTGGACTGGAGATAATACAGAGGAAATGCATTAAACCTGATACACGCATAGGGGAGAGGGTAGATGTGAGGAAGGAGAAAATGTGGGGTGCAGCTTTCCTCCACAAGAAGTCTCCCAACTCTTCTGAGAGAACAGCAAGTGTACGGTTGGTCTTCTCTGTTTTCTAAGGGCCTGGATGGGTATAACCTTTGTGGCTGGATGTAAACATTTGTCTTGGTTTTAATATTGATTACCTTTACACTAGTTAGAAATCCAGCAAAATCTATTAGTGGCTGACACAGAACCCTCTCCTTTGTGCTCGGTGGTCTGTATAAAATGCTCCCCTCATCCCACTTCTTGTTGCAGTGCAGTCAGTTCATCAGCAGCACCATTAGGAAAAAGCATCACCACAGCTGATATTGACTGGCCTCTGTGTTGCCTATCTATCTCGTGGGGTGCCCATAAACCATGCTGCCTTCACACGACTCAGGGCAGAGCAGGCAGAGTCATGCTTACCCTGCTGATAAGCAGAGGACTTAATTTCCCAGGCACATTAGCCCTCAGCACTAAATGCAGTTGCCCGTTCCAAACACTTGTTACAGTTCTGCTCGGAAAAAAAGCTTTTGCCAGCTTTCAACTCTGGCAAAATTATTAACTATATCAGTAGGGCAACTTGGTACAGTCTGTGCAACTAGTATTTTGTCTCAAGTTATCTTTGAATTACCTGATCCTAGTTTTGTGTTATGTATGTTCAAAGATGTAGTTTTATTGTTTTCAGCAACTGCTTAAAGATATTAGTGGAATTAAATGTCCTTAGCAGAAGAGACAACTCGGAGGGTGTTGTATTGGCTTTTGCTGACCGTTTTGGTCATACCATGCCAGCTCTCATCAAATCCTTCTGTCACTTCTGCAGAATCATTATTAGCTGTATTCCTTAGAACCCAGCATCCTAGTAAATTAACAGATTCTGTATCTTGACATAACACTTCAGAGGTTATCTCGTAGTAGCAGTGCATTTTTACCTGTAGGATATATTTGAATTCTGTTGATAAATCCCATTTGACCAACTCCTGAAGCTTTGCTACTGGTTGCAATACATGAATCATATGGTTTTCCTGTAGCAGTCTTTGAATAAATAACCCCACAATGCCTTAAAAGTATTTCCTGTCTTTTTTGGAAGCTAAACCAATCAAACATAGAAGGCTCCTGTCAAACTTGGAGACAATCTGTTCTCTCATAGGAGCTCAGCTTGTTTATTGTCCAAACCATAGTCATGTTCTCCTCAAAATCAGGTTCTCTCATAGGGAGGTGCACTGGGGTTAATCATCTCAGGTTAAGAGGCAGCACGATATAGACGACAGCTCGGAATAACTACAAGACCGTGCATAAACTGTACCACAGGTTCCCTGCAAAGCAACCTTGGCTGCCTTATGGTGATGCATACAATGGTCTACAGCTGTAGCTATGCATCACTTCAACTCCACAGATCTCTGAATCAGTTGAGTGGATGTTGGTGTGTGGATGGAGGTTAATCTTTACTCTCTCTGAATAATGAAAAGGATGTCTGAGTCAGAAATTTTCTAGGCAGACAGATAGGTTTTGCTCTGTACCACACTTTGTAACTAGCCTGCATGACAGTCCATTCCCATTCGACTAAGTTTTGTTAAATAAATGAATGAGCACTTATAATAGCTGAGAATATGTGATAGGGTTGCCTGTTTGCTTGCACTGATGATTGCAGTTAGAATCATTCTGGATAATGTTTTTACACTAGTCATTGCTATCTTTTAAAAAAAGTTGATATTTAATGTTCCTTATTTCCATAATCCTTTTAATGAGCCTTGGGGAATTGCAGAAGCAAATTTGTTTATGCTTTGTAGACTGGAGTTTCCATGCCCAGTGAAGATATAGAGTGGGCTGGGAAATATTGATACAGGAAAATATCCATTTTCATAAGAAACCTGGACCACATGGAAAATGAAACTTCTCCTCCGAGTAGCATCCTAAAAATTTCCTGTACGTATGCGGGAGGCAGATGTCTTTTCTTCTAGATAAATGGTTAAAGACATCATGGTTCCTAGTCTTCTTTTTGTTTTTTATGTTTGTGTGGTTTTTTGGGTTTTTTTTGGTTTTTTTGTTTTAAAGCATGTATCTTGCCAGGGCTTTGCAGTGTGCTTTGTCATTTAACAAAGCCAGACCCTCCTTGGCTGTATAGTGCTGATCGTTATGGCTGTGATCAGCAAGGACAGTGAACAATACAGAACATGCTAGTCTCTGTTGATCATTACTGTATGTGGGTCAAAACACTTGTTTTATCTTTTTTTTACCTTATGCTGTCTGAGTTCATTCATGCTTGATTACCCTTCTTGGTTTTGACCTATAGCCTTGAAAAATGAAAATAAAAAGAAAAAAGCCTCAAGCAAATCACCAATAAAAAGCAAATCATCAATAAAGTGCAATCTTCTTTTTAAAAAAAAAGAAAATCTATGGGAAGCCAAGTGTGCCTGCATGACCTTGGGCAACTATCAGTCCATCTTGCTTGAGTAGCTGTCAGCTGTATTTCTTTCACTCCAGACAGGCATTAGACTGCAAGCTGAAACAGTTCAGAGGTGCTTTCCATCATGTGTGGACTTACCCCTCCTTTTATGAAATATTCCAGCTTCTTTGTGTTGATATACGGGAGTGAGGGGAGAGGTGGCCTCTTGCCTGCCGGGTGGGCAGAGGCTGTGGGGCTGCCTGGGGTTGCCCTCTGGGCTCCCTAAGCCCTTCTGCTCTGAGTCAGGGCTGCAGGGGCGGGAGGGCGGCCATGACTCGGGGTACAGTTTTCACATAAGATTCAAATTCCTGTCTATTTACCAAAAAACCGAAGCTTCATATGATAACCGCATGTGAGCAGCCAGCCCTCTGCATCTCCAAGGGCTGCTGCTGCAGGTACCTCTCTGCCTGAAGAACCCCGGGGGAAACATGCAGGCAGCTGATCTTGGCAGTGTGTGTGTGTGCACATGTAAGTGAGTGTGTGTGCCCTCTCCTTGGAGCCCTCACTTCCCAGCATTACCGACTGTCTGTGCTTTCTCCGTCCTCTTGAGCCGCATTTGTGGGTGACCCCTCTCTCCTTTCATGGAGATTAAATCATCCTGGTTCGATATGATGTTATGCAGAGAGGAGAGCCCAGTTTTGAAAGGGCCAGTTAGGTGATTGAATCCAGTCAGACGTGTTAGCATGATGCTTTTGGGCTGATTTAGCCTACTTTTAATGCCTGAGCTCTGTGAAATCTTGCCTGGATATTTTTGCACAGTGCTGCTTTCTGCTGTGTAGACTTACTTTGCACTGACAAGCACAAGGTCGGTTTGTCAGAGAGCAACAAGAAATGTTTCTCCCCAGAGGACTGTGCCTGTGTGAGGGAGATGAATATGAACCAAACCCGGACATTTGAGAGCATGCTTCAGCTCTGTGTTTGATATGGGCCCATGTGGCATGAGGGCAGTGGGTACTGCTGTCCTTGGGATGCCCTTGTGGGTACCAGCTCTGCAGCGCAAGCCTTGGGCGAAGCAGTGCAATGCACCGTGCCGTATGTAACACACTTGTGCTCCTGGCGGGGCAAAAGGCCACCTGATGGTTTTCACCATCTCCCTCTCTGTTTGTAAGCACTCGTGGCCATCTCTACCTGCCCTGGGAAGCAGGCTATAATCCTGCCTGCATGTCCAGGCATACCCCTTTGCTGAACTACTTTCCCCTCTCAAAAAATTATTTGTGAGCATGTAGTATCTCTTCAGCTTTCCACAGGAGTCTTGTGGGGAGGAAGATGGTCACTGAAGTGGAAGTGTGTCCCTTGTGTGCCAGCTGTAGGAATAGTGAGAGGTCTGTGTGTATGTGTGTGAACTTCAAAATACAGGAAAAAACCCCTGTCGTGCACCTACATTTCAAAGTAAACTCTTCTGACAGTATTAGGCTGACTTACGACTGAGCACAGCTGAAAGGGTTCACCCCTAGTGCTGGCAGGAGAGCTTTTAGGACTGCGAGTTTAACAGGACCAGCTTCCTGATGGATCTGAACACTCATCTGTAGCCCTTGGTCAACTCAGCCAACAAAGGAGCAAGGGCTGAGGGTAGAGACACCCTCCCTGGAGACAGCACCATCTTAGAGAGGCTTGTGCTGCCTATGTAGAATAGCATTGCTGCCTTTCTTTGTTAATCTCTCTTTGCTGGAGCAGTAGTGAAATCTCAGCTTGACTGGTGTTAACACTGGGCAGAAAGAGACCCATCAGCTGCTTCGTGCTTCTTGTAGTTCTGTTTCAGCATTCCTAAGGGTCTCATATTGTACGGATGCAGCATTAGTAACTCGTAACTGTTTGCCTGTGTCCACCCTTCTGTGACTAGAATTGAAGAGTAGGAACTGAGAGGAAGAGCCGTAGGCAACCGTCATTGCAACACACCAACTTCCAGCTGTGTCATGCAGTCCGGAAACAAGTCTGCTTCTGCTTGTTGGAAGGTCACTCTCAATGAAATAACGTAGTATCTAGGATACTGCCTTTTCTGGTGGAGAAAGCTGATGTTTTAACCCAGCATAGTTGTTACATTGCCCAAGAAACTACTCTGTCCTCTTGCTTATGGTATTAAGTAAGAGCACACATAGGGCTGGGCTGGTGCCCCATTGCTGTTTGAAGGACTGGGGTTGTGCTCTGTGTTGCTCAGTGCCCAGCACAGCCCTGCTTTAAACAGTGAGCAGCCCAAATTAAGATGGGATGAGGGTGGCAATGAGCACAGAGGAGAAAACTTGCTGAAGTAAGGCTCTACTGTCTGAACATTAGCCAATGCTGTATCCTCTGGGAAATGCTGTCTTTTGCTTGATCTTTTTCTATGTTTGTGACACTGAGATAACTGCCTTATCACCTGCCTCCCTCGCCCTGCTCCAGTAAGGTAAACCTATCTTTACTTTCAAAGAAAGATGATCACATTGATACATATCTAATAAAACTGTGATAGTTTGCTCTTAGCTTGTACTTGCATTTGCAATATTCTACTTCTGTTTCAAATACCAAAAGGAACTTGTCTACTATTTGAGGTGTACAACTTAGCCTAATAAAAGATACCACTGCTACTGCAATGCTTTGCCAAGAGCCTCATTCATCTGAATTCCACTAGGGCTGAGCCTTGTTCTCTCTTCTTTTGGGTCACAGCTAAAGTAAGGCCTTTGTTTGAGTAATGTACATTGAAACGGAAAGAAATGAGTCAAGCACAACCTGCTGCAAACCACTAAACTCTATCAGCAGTTTGAAATGAAGGGGCTGCAGCCCTTTCAGTTCTTGTGCTTGGTGCTTGGTAGCAATGCATTGACAGCCTGAATAATCGCTATGAGCCTTGAAAGTTTTTTCAGAAAAATCCATTGTAACTGAAGTGACTTTGGTCTGATATGTTAAACTACTTGCTGCCCTGCTATGGTTCGTGGGGCCCTGGTGGGGATTTCTGAGAGATGAATAGTAAAATATAGAGTAGATGAGATGATAGCTTTGCGTGAGTGTGAGGGTGTGGGTTTACACACATATACATTATACATTTAATCACAAAGAGGGAAGAAAGAAGTGACAGAGAAGATAGTTTTTCATTCTCCACTGTGTGGCCACAGTATGTATCTCCACATATGTATGTATACCCACAGCAAAGATGACAGCTGTTTTAGGACCTTGGCTGCAAACAGAGCCCAGGGCTCTGCTCGGACCCCTGTTCCAGCCTGTGGGCTCACAGCTGCCTGGGTCTCAGAAAACTGCAGCCAGTAGCTAAAATGTCACAGATAATGGGATCAACCTACAGGATGCTCTTTCCTGAGGTGTCCAAGATTGCATCTGCACAGACAGTCGAGCATTACGCCAGCTTTGGTTTGGAAGCTGCCTGCCACGCTGGCATAGCATTGCATCTGAGCCAGCAAGCTGCTCCACAGGGCTGTTTTCTAATGGGCTGTGCTGCATTTTGGTGACTGGGGCTGGCTTATGTTTGTCTTTCCAGCAAACAGTACAGAGGCATTCAGATCTGTCTGCACTTGTTGGAGTAGATGGACATGCCCTAAGGCTTTGACTGAGCAGGAGTCTGCCTTTTCCCTATAAGCCTTGCTCTGTCAGATTAAAAAAATTTGCTTTCTCTCATGGAGCTCTGGTTCATTCTTCTTTTAGCTTAAGATAAAATCTGGTTTTGGAGTAGGCTGGCTGAGAGCCCCTCCAGCTGCAGAGCCAGTTCCTCTGCTTGATGCTCTCTTCATGTCCTGTGCAAGTCTGTAAATGAAATTACAGTATACTGAACGCTACACTAACACAAGTCTTCCTAAGTAAGCAAAGCTGGAGTAATGCTTATCTCTGTCCAAAAGGTACATGGGTTTTAAGGCAGCTCTTGTAAAAGCCATGTTTCTGATTTTGGTTTCAGTGAATTCAGAGCTCTCTTTAATTCCTGTTTCATAACATTTCTCCTTCCCTAGAGTCTCAGTAGCGCAGCTGCAAGAGGGCTGACTGGGCATGATCTGCCACGTAGGCTGCCTGCAACCGTGGGAGCTGCTACATAACCTACATAAAGCTTTTGACAGATTGCTTATGTTAAGCTTCAGGGATATATTAAAATAGGGATCAACGGCTTTAAAGTTGTAGGGTGATGTGGTGTGTGGCCTGGCTGTGGTGTTGGGAGTCATATGCTGGATGGATCCTCTGCTGTGGATAAAGACTAGAGGCCAATGATGAGTGCAACTGCTCCGTGTCCTTAGGGGAAACCTTCCCAGGCAGCTTCTGAAATGTCTGCTCCAATATCTAGCTGCTAAATGGGATCCTTGAGCCCAGCTGCCCTGTGTGCGTATCCAAACAGAAACGAATGTCTCTTCTCTGTTGCTTTTCTCAGTTTCTTAGAGCTGAGCAAACTCCAAGGCTGCAGTTTACAACTTGTGACATTTCCTTTGCCACTGAAATACAGCTGCCTCCGACAAGTTCATTTCACATGCACAACTGAAGTGTGAAGGTGGAGGTGGAGTGCTGCTTTCTTTCGATTTCATATTTGTAAACTTCCGTTGTATTCATGAATGTGTGTCAGGGGTACCCAGAACTCTGAATGGGCACCAGCTCAGGGAGATATTTAGTACAGAAACCTCATGAGCCAATATATTTAGAGTGGCAATGAAGGAAAAATTTAAACTGAGATTACAGGGGAAAAGTCCAACAGGAAAGACAAGACATGAATACTTAGGGGGAATTTTGCTGGGATAGGATTACCTCCACTCTCTTGCAGGTAAGACAGTCGAAGGGCTGCAAGATGTCCGTTCTTCAGTTTCACACTCTTATTTTAAAATCTCCAGCTCTTGTGGTTTCTTTTCCTCTCTTCAGTGTATTACTGGAGGGACTAGTTTTGCCTACTCAGTTCACGTGCCTATAAAGGATGTTTACTTTGACTGCTTTTTACCCAGTCGGAGAAAACTACACATCCCTTTAATTCGTAGCATGTTTTTCCTCTCTTAGCAAATTGTCGCTGCGGCAGGATCTTTTGTGAAGTGGCGTGTGTGGAAGGACAGTTCAGGTCCGGAAAGAGACTCTGCAGAGTCTAAATACGAAGTCACGGCAAAGTTGCTTGTTGTGACATGTGTAGCACAGAACGGTTTTGTGTACATAACAGTGATCATGACGCAACAAAGTACACTTCCCTGAGAAGAAATTTCCTGTAGTTTTGTATTCTACAAGGTTAAAAGATGATTCATTCAGCAGTATGTGTGAGCACTCTCTGGGAAGGCAGAGTAACATCGTAGCTTCACAGACTTAAAGCCTACCAGCATTAGGATCATCTTCTCCGACTGCTGTAAAGGAGGGGCCACGTGTAACCAGTCGTTCCTGATTTGGGCCCATAGCTTCTGGATGGACTAAGCAGTGTCACTGAGTGCCAGTGCAGCACTGTGAGAGGTCTCGAAATGGCAGCAGAAATGCCAGCTTGCTGCGGAGTTGCTTTCTGCTTGTTGCTCTCATTTCAGTGCAAAAGCTGCCCAATGCTTTGGCATGACCATTGCTGAACTGTACTTGGTGTTTGGCTTCCCAGCTTTGCCCAGAAGCCAGGCTGGTGGAGAGGCAGAGAAGTGAAGCCTTGGTGTGTCGTTAAACTTGAGATTGAAAGGCAAGGTATCATGCCACTTCTGCTCCATGGTCAGCCCATGGGGTGAAGCCAGATCCTCAAAGAGAGGACAGTGCCTGCTGGGTGTGCAGACAAGTTCCTGTCAGAAGTGATGAAAGAGGAGCTGAGCAACCTGCTCCCCCCCCCTAGTGGGGGCATACCTAGAGGAGAATGTCCTGCTCCAAAGCACATCAAATGCAGGGCAGGTCTTCAGCAGAATTTACTCAAACAGCTCATTTCACTTTGGTGTGGTATTCTTCACCAAAGTATTGTTTGTCATTTTTTCTCTGTCAAGGCACAGAAAGGCTGAGTCTCGGCATCCCCTTTGCTGGGGCCTATGGGCCATCAGCATGGCCTCGCACTGCCCTGCTGCTGTCCAGTTAAATGCTCCTCTGCGCTGAGCTGGCAAGTCACCAGCTAATTGCCAAAGCTCTTTGGAAGGGGATCTCTTTCTGTGCTGATATCGCCTCGCTTCGCCATTCCTGCTTATGCTGATCTTGTGGCTGACTGGTTTCTGTACGGAGAGGATGTGCTTTGACACCTTTGATTGATCTGGTGCTGTGATAGTCCCGGAGGGTCCCACTGCTGGTCATGGCTGCTGCAGCTTAAGGCTTTGCATGGACATGGGTTGAATTTTGTTCCCCGTTCTCACCTGCTTAAGTTTGAAGAGTGTAGGAGGCCCCAGCCTGCAAACGAGCAGTGGTGTGTACCAACAGCCATCATGACAGTAGCAAGGAAATGCTAGATAATATCTGTGTGCCCTTTTGTAGGACTATTTGATCTACCATGGGTTAAAGCTTCTTGCTGAACATAGGCAGTAAAAACACTATTGTATGAGCAGATACTGAGTAACACACATGCAACAGTTTAGTGGAAAACGTGCTCTTTCTTAAACTCCTTAAGACACTACCACTTGTGAATTGTTGTGACCACGTACATTTTGTAAGATAATTCAGACAAGTTCCTACTCAGAAGTGTGAACTAGTCCAATGGCTGCATTTGCCCCGGGCTGCTGCTCTTCAAGTCTTTGCAACGTAAAGTGGAGGCTGCAGGCAGAAACCCTTTGGCAGCACATTTGTTCTAGCTCTTCCTTTTGCTATTGATTTTAAAGCTTTACCATTAATTGCTCCTATCAGAGTCTGCATCCGTTTGTGGTTATAGTAAGACCCTTCAACCACTTAAATGGAGCAGACTGATAATGGAGGGAGCAGATTTGCTAAATGATAAAACAATAGCACATTTCAGAGCAGATCAAACAACAGGACACTTCCTGTTACTGACATCAGAGCATTTTTCCAGGCAAAGCACATGAGATAGTGGCTCTGCAGTAGAGATGTACATCACCTTACCTTGACCTTGAGTGCTGGGGGGGCCTGGAAGTTGAGTGTCTGCTATATTTCTGAACATAAGAAAAACAGTGACGAATTAAAAGCGGGAATAATATAAGTTTTTCATAGCAAGGGCCATTGGAGACCATTGCTGTTACTTGATGACTTTAAGAAATGCCTGGACAACCTTTTAAGCACAGCCTAGACTGGAAAAAAAAAAAAAAAAAAAAAGGAAGAAGAATTGGAGGATTGATATAGGAGTGACAGGCCAGCACTGTAAGATTTTGTGACTGGGTGGTCTCCAGCTTGCAGACAAAAAAAGCTGCATGTGCTCATCAAAAGACTGTCTTGTCTTGTCCTGTCTTTACATTTTCCATTATTTTTGTCTGCAGCTTCCCCCTTCCCTCTCCTCTTGTTGTATGTGTGTTTCTTGGGAGGGAAATCAAATGGATTGCGTTACTCTCTGCCTCTAGCTAACTCTTAATTGCCCTAATTGCTACTGGAGGGCCAGGCATGGCAAGTTTGAAAACAATTGTGAAGAGAAGAGGGGAAAGAAAAAACACTCTTCTGAGGCTGAGGTGTCTTGTGGGGAGAACCTGCTGGATAAAACAAATAGGATAGCAATGCGGCTTGCATATTTTACTTCTGGTAGTGTTGCTGTTTTCTTTCGACTGCTTATAAGACATGCTTATTTTGGGACTTTTTCCCTTGGATGGCAGACATAAAAGCAGTCATTACACCTAGAGAAGAGAAACCCTGATCCTGAGAAAGCCAGACTTGCCGCTGCACTGCAAGGGAGATCTGGATGCACCCTCGGAATAGTATTTCCTGGTTCTGATGACAAAACAATGTCTTTGGCTGTAGTCTTGTCTTTTCTTGCAGGAGGTGCATTGGTGGCTTTTTTCCTGACTCAACATGCTTAATAAAACTTGCTTTTCAACATTTATTTAGGCAGTAGTGTCTTCTTGGAATATTGCAGCAGCTGGAGTTCATATCTCTAAGGCAAGTTTTATTTGTACTCCTACCTGGAAAGAAGAAAACCCGTGATTGCTTCCACAGTACATATTTCACTTTATAATTGACTTGCCTTTGAAACTGAAGCTAGCAGAGGTGGTGGAGCAAAGATTGTGTTGGAAGAGAGAAGGGAGAAGTGAATCAGCCAGCACTGTTATCACAAGTTTTACAAGGTTAGCAGTGACTTGAAATGAAGAAAATCACTGACAGTTAACTAGGTTTAGGTATTAAGCAGGGATGTGTCTTGCTGGTAAGAGAATAGTAGGTCAAAATTATAATAAACACTAGATTTTTCTGAATGATTAGGACAAATGTTTTCCAGCACTTCACTCTTTCAAACATTATCATGTTAAAATCAATATAGAATACTTGGAGAATGTGAGAAGTGGAATAACTTTCTTACAGTTGTACATAGATACCTGTTTAGGACTTTTTAAAAAAAAGAGAGAGAGGAATGATTGAAAGTTGTGGGCATTTGAAGAATCCATGGCTGGTAATTTATTCCATTACACAGTTGGCAGTATATATAAACAAAAAGAAAAAAGGCAATCTGGATGTAATGATATCTGTGCAGCCATTATAAGGATGGAGACTACAAGTAATTTTAGCAATTTGCTACCAGACATGTAGTGAGCAAATTAAGCCTTAGCTCATCCTTATAATCTTCAGTTTGTTGTCATTCTATGGCTACTGCAATTTGGGGTTACTGGTGGAATATAAAGTTGCTTCAGTCTATTAATTTTCTGTTTAAATAATACGGTCTTGACACACCTCTGCGGAAGCTTGTAAGTAGACTGGCCAATGTTTGTTAAATATCTAAGAAATCAAGATAAAAAACTGCACTGTACTTTTTAATGTCCTGTTTGTGTGGCTGAATCCAGGCAGGCAGATGACCAGGAGGGAAAACTGTTTACTCCTACTAGAGAAAGTGAAACTACCAGGTTTTGTTTAGTACACAGAGCATTTTATGTTAAGAGTATCAGATGTCTGTGGTATAATCAGCTGTTCTTCCCAATGCGATACCTCCACAAGAACAAAACACTCAAGCTGTAAGTTTCCTGAAAGGTGAAGTTTATATGAGGTTATTTTATATTTGATTAGGATGCAGATTTTTTTTTTTTTTAATCTTAAGGAGACAAAAGCTCTGTTTTTGTAAGAATGTGCTTTTTTAAAGCTGTCTGTTTTTAACCAAGATAGATACCCTAGATAAGACTATAATTACTGCAGGGGAAACAATACTGTGCTCTGGAGGTTCCTCTGACTGATAGAAATGAGACCTGGGAACTGTCAGGCACAGGACAAAGCTATAAAGAGGCACTTGCGCATGCTGGAGTGTCTAATTATTCTGTCTGAACGCAACTAAAGGATTTGATTAGTATATAGGAGGCAGCATAGCAGTGGAGTCTGCCTGATGACTATTGATTTTTAATAAGTCCAGAATAATGAATTGTCTTCAGGAAAATATTATCATAAATTTATTTCCTGTGAAGAATTAAGGAATTAAGACAGTGTGACCCTGAGGCTTTCATTTTAACTTGTTTTAACCCCTTCGAGCCAGAGTCCCTTCTGACTCTTGCTATTTATGGCTTTTTTTCTTTTGTTTTTTTTTTTAATTTTCTTTGCTGTCATTATCAAGACTACTCAATATTTTTACACATACTCCTCAATTAGCCTTTTTTATGTCAGTTGTGCCTGTGGAGCTTTTCTACTGTGGATGCAAAAGTGTGCATTCATGTCTTCTGAAGAGTAAAGTGCTGCTCTTTCTGGGAAAGTGCCTCCTCCTTTCCCAGGGAGCAGAGAGTACGGTTTTGTTTTTGTATTGGTTCAGCCTCATCCCAAGGGTGTGTGGCTGCTGGAAGTGAAGAGGAGCTGGTCTGCATTGACTCTTAATGCCCACAGCAGTGGGAACAGGTAGTCCCTTGGGACTGTTGCAGTTTGGGTGTCATAGGAAGCACCAGCTCCTTTGAAGGCAGTAAGAGTTTTGTCCCTGAGATCTGGTTTCTGGTGGAAATGCTGTCATGCTTTGCCAGAGGAGCTTGGGGAATGCTCCGGCGCTCCCCAGATCAGCTCTCAACAGCAGCAAGACAAGACTGTGTGAAGTCACTTGCACTAAGATAAAAATAAAAATTAGGTACACAGTAGGAGTCTGAAATTTTTCAGGAACAGAATCCCTGGCCATTTGGTTGTGAGAGCAATAGCCACAGGGAAAAATCTTTGGGAAGGTGAAATGTCTTGAGATTGTTCAGGGTTTTCTGAAGGGGTGGGGAACATAAGTCTTCATTCAAACACCAAGAGAAAAAGAAAATAGATAATCTGGTTTCTAAGTTTGCAGAGGATAGAGCAAGAAGTAGTGGGACTCCTGCACTGGGTTGGAGATGCTGTGGGATGTGGTGGAGGTTTTTAGGAACTGGTTGGACAAGCACCTGCTGGGAGTGTCATCAGCGTCCTGCCCTGGGCAAGCAGAAAGACAAGATGACCTCTTGCGATCTCTCGCAGCCTGTCACTGTGTCGTCCTAGGATGGGTGGACGCAGGATGGGAGGGAAAGCTGTGTGTTGTGGTGGTGGGGAGTGCAGGAGTGACTCAGCGTCAGCTCTTTCCCCCTGCGTGGTTGGGTGCTCCATCACCCTGTGCAGGATCTGGCAATCCCATCCTGCAGCTATAGGTCCCCTCAGAGGCTTCCTTAAAGCCTGTGGGACCCCCTGAACTGCCTGCTGTGGTGGAAATGCAGCACAAGGTACATCCTTCACGTTGCTGGCGAGGAACATGGGCTTTGAGACTGTAAGAGTGGAAATCCTGCAAATACAGGATGTCCAGCAGCAGCGAGGAGGGAAGGGAGCTATAGGGGGAAAAAGCAACTTGTAGCTATTGTACCCCATTTGCTGCTGTTGTGGGCACTTCAGTTGAACAGGACTGCTGAAAAGGCTGTACTGGTGAATAGATTCTCAGCAGTGATGAGGCTGGGAAGATGCATATGCTCTCCTACTGCTCTGCAGAGACTTAGTCCAGCTCCTCCATGTCTCTGTATGCGGTTTTGCTATTGTGGTCCTTACGAACATATAGGAAGGAAAGTCCTAAATATAAAAATATTTATATTTGCAGGCAAGTGAACTGAAGTTATCTGTGTGCAAAAAAGACAGCTTGCCACTCCATGCACTTGTTTTAAAATTTTGCCATTTGCTATTGTTTGGCATTCATGGACTGTTATGCCAAAGAGTGATGCCTCTGAGGAAAAAAACTGACAGCCACCCTCACAGTAGAAAACGGCTCCTCTGAGCTATTGAGAGGCTGGTATTTAGATAAACTTGTGGAACACAAGATCAATTTGTGAAATAATTCACTGAAATAATCCCCATGAAAGATACTAACTACCAAGTCATTTTTCATGGCTGTCTTGATGCACCTGTTTTAGTTTGTTAAGCACCTGTTAACCTGAAAATCATTTTTTTTGGCTGATACTTACGACAGGAAGGAAATCTGTGTAGTGTTACTCTGTCCGTGGCTGCTCTTTAGACCTACCCAGCTCCTGCTGATAGTAACAGCAGGGTCCCCACTGCCTATAAATGCAGAAAGTTTTAGTTCTTGTAAGCCCCACTTTTTTTCCATTCTCTTTTCTTCAGGAAACAGTCACAAAACAACCCAACTGAAAACATGAGGTAATAGTTTCTCAAGAGGCTTCCTGTCAGCTTGGCCAGCCAGGTAACTGTATGTCATCTCTGGCTTTTAGCATTGCTTCTCTCTCTTTTACTTGCTTTCCTTGGCAGCAATTTGACATGATGTGACCTCTTAAAAGAGTCACAGCCTGTAAAAACTTATCTCGTCCCTTGAGGAATAGAGTTTTACTTTCCCTCCTGCTCCTCCCAAGGGCTCCAGATGTGTGTGTGTGTCAGTGTGAAGGTGAATATTGACTAATATAAATTTTCTTGTTAAAGGATGGCATTATTAGTAGTTGGCATGCTCACTTTTAATCCAAACAAGCAAAACATAAGTAACTGTGCCAGGAAGATTTGGTTTATTTTCTTGCAGTGGATTTGTAAATCAACAACTCTGGGTGGGCATAGGGGATTTTTGTGGTCTGCATATGGGAATGCACAACCGTGCTCCTCTGGACTCGCTGAATTGCTGTCAGGGTGTTACCAACAGCTACACTCAATAGCGAAGGTCTCTTTGGACAGCAGTTCCCTGCTTGCTTCTGGAGATAAGACAATTTCTTAAGGCTGAAATACAGCACATCAGAACAGGGATGGGTTGGGCCACTCATGTCCTGTAGGGAAGATACTGCGTTTCCAGAGAGTGCCAGTTTAAACAGAATTTGCACAATATATGCTAATTAACTGCCCTAGAAAGCTAAATTATGGCAAAGGCCTGTTCATCTCTGCCAGCCTGAGCAGTGGAAGGTGCCCAAGGAGTTTCTCCTTGGCACCGTGCTGCCACTGCACGATCCTCATGGCCCTCAGCTCGTGGCAGATGCACAGGGACATTTCTCTGCCTGCGACTCAGCTCTTTGCTTTCAGCCAGCCCTCTGCCCACTGGGACTGCCTGCTCGTGCTCTCAAATTCATTTCATTGCTTCCAGGCTTTCTTTACTTTCCTCTGTTTCTCTTGGCAGCACACAAATGCATGCAATTGTGTTTCAGCCCACTCTAAAAACCTTTTATTTGCAGCTGATTCCTAGAAAAACACCTAAATCTTTAGTTTGGTTTGAGGGCTTTTTTTCCTTAGGAGTCTTTTTCTGCTCAAGTCTCAAGTTGTCAGTGATCTAGGCAGTGGATTCCCTTGTTTAAACTACCCTGTTGCACAAAGGAGCTTGTTCACCCTAAATGGATGGAGGAAGGGTGACTAAGAGGCCTCTCAGCTCTCACAAGGTCTTTTGGCTCTCATGGGTGGAAGAGGGCTTGGAGGTAGTTACTTTCTATCACAGTATGAGTATAATTAGATTCTCCAACTAATCTTGAATGAAATGCTAGATTAATTCTCAGAGCTGTATTTTCTCTACTGCATCGAATATTTATTTAATATTCCTTTTTAAATAGATGAAGAAGTTCCATGTATAAAAGACCTGAGATTCTTTTTTCCATGAAAGAAAAGTCCTGAATATGGTGATGAAATATGTCTTCTCTCATAAATGTTGTTACTACTGCATACGGAGTTCAAGAACAGGGTATGTATGTTTGATGAGTGGTGATGACTTGATTTAGATTTGGATAAAGTTTGCTGAATATACAAATACGTGAAACGGCAACCAAGCCATATGCCAATATCTAGTGCAGTTTTTGAATTGAGTTGTTTGATGTTGTTTGATGCTGATGACATTTATTTTTTGGCCATGACCATAAAGGTATAGGCTTTTTCCAGTGAAGTTTCTCCTGTTCTGTTAAAACTGCATTGATTACTGGTGTTCTCTAAGAGCTATCTCTTTTCTTGACCACTAAGTAGTAGACATTGGATAGTATTATTCAATCTATTATGAGTTCTGTGTTTGTAAATGCATAGAAGATATTGCCAAATCACCACTATGATGGTAAAAAATGTAAAGATTAAAATCTTTGCTTCAGTTGTGGCAAGGCATTTTCCTACCTCTGGAAAATCATCACTGGACAGAGCTGTGTGTACCAGTGCTTTAGTGGAAACATAAAAGCAATCACTGCATCTTGCAGAACCATTGTCAAGGACACCTCACAGAGAAAGTGATTGTACAACTAAATGAGGATTATCACTGAGATTTACTGAGATTTTACTACTACTCTATTGGTTACCACTAATTATAGTTTGCACTGCATAGTTGCAGGGTTCTTTTTGAAGGCTTAAAATCTGTTTGCAAATATGTTGTACTTGTCATGCTTCTAAGAGAGATCAAACAGAAGGTAGATGTTACTTCTGTTGCAGCTTTTTGAAGTTTCGTAGGATAAACCTTGTTGAATATCCCATAATATAAATTTAATATAGACTAATCGATGTCTCTCAGCTTGTTCCTAATAGAGTCTGTCTTGACAACAACATAGCAGTTGTCTTCCTATTTCAAATCCTTGCTGCTCCTCCATATTTGAAATTTATATTGCATGTGAAAATTCACTAATTGGAACCGGGTAGTTTACTTCATTGAAAGTACGTGCCTGCCTCCATTTGGGGTAGGTGGCATTGCAGTCGGGCTGCTGGCACCTCACGCAGGACCCAGAAGCATGTTGGGCTGCATTTGGTATCCCTCTTAGCTGGGATCAGGACTGGAAATGTCCCGTGCTTGGATTTCTCTGTGCAGCCAGAGAGCTGACTCCTAGATCTTCCTTTTTTTTTTTAGAGAAATCACTTTTGTTGCTGAGCTCTCAGGACCTGGTGTCATACATACTGTTAGTGACTATTTCTGTTGCCTGTCACGATGGGACAGCATTTATCCTGCAGGAAGTGTTGTTTGGTTTGGAAACAAGTGTGTGCAAATAAAGAAGTCACAATTTTTTTTTTTTTTTTAAATCTGAAAAGAATGGCTGTTATGCTTTCACACCCCCCAGCAATGCTGCTCATGGGCCCCCGGAGCATGCGGTGTTGCGGCGGGGTGAGTGAGCCTCTCTGCTGCCAGCACCTCTACTCCCAGTGCTCGGGGTGGCCCATTTGGTAGCACTCCTCTGCAAGTCTCAATGGGTGGTCTGTGCAGCGTTGCACTAAGGCTATGGCTTTCCTGAATGTTGCTCAATTTAAAGCATGGTTTTAGGGTCTTTTTCCTGAGTGGGTGTTACCTTTAGGAGATGCTGCTGTGAGAGGTTTCCACCCCCCGGTGCATTACGGAGAGGTGGGGTAGCTCGGCTGTGCAGCAGGAGCGGTGCACGCAGAGACCACAGGAGACGCTCTTTCCTTCTATTTAGAGGCTGAAGTCTTTAATGGCATGGGGTGATATAGTTAACATGTGGTCTGAGCTCAAATCTTCCTAAGGTGAGGATCTTTCTGCCTGCTGAAGATTTGCTGCAATAAGTTTTGTCTATCCTGTTTTGCAGCTGATGTGGCAGAATCCATAGCGCATTCAATAACATGGGTTGTGTCTCCTCACCTCTCTCTGGGTTCTGATCTGATGGTCTCAAGCTAGGGAGAAATTACCACTAATAGGTATGAGCTTTTCCAGAGGCAGAAAGCACGTTACTTAACAGTTTTGTATCATTGGGTCTACATCTTTCTGTGTGAACAATTTAAAGAATAGTAGGCTGGTGGATACTACCTTTGTAATGGTCTCTGCAGTCTGAAGGGAGGCTATCAGCCACCACCTTCAAGTGTGCCAAATACTGGTTTCACCTTGCTTTTCATAGGTGATGTAGATATCCAAGGCTCTGAGAAGCTTAATTGAAAAGGAAATTATTGGGCTGACTTCTTGCTTAAGGACTAGCCGAAAAGAAGAGACATCATAGGTAGAGATGCTTCCTCATCCTTTTGTGGTACATGGAAAGACGGAAAACAAGATATGTCTGCTAAACCGGTGATACTGAGTATTTCTAATGGATAGATCAGCAATATAAAATTTCTACAGTAGCAGCAGAACCTGCAGCAAAGTTCTGTAAATGAGGGCCCATACATTATTGCCTATGGTTAGAGCAACATTTTAGGAATAATAACAAAAGTAATAAAACAGGAGCACTGTACATATGAAATACAAAATCCTCACGGTGCTCTTAGTAGAAACTGGGTGCAAAAGAAAGAGAGCAAACGGAAGTCATTGCTGCAAATGTATAAAGCAACGATGTCACTGTTCTGGTGGCCAGTATCTAAAATATGTTCTGGACCAGTTCTATCCTCTACTTGCCAAAAGAAGGCATATTAGGGTTTCACACTTAGTGTGGTGCAGTTGTAAAAGTGATTCAGGAATTCATCTGCAGAAGAAAAAGCAAACTGCATGTTAAATGGCAGCTCTGCTTCAAATGAATTTCTAGGCCAGGGTAAGTGTGAAGTGACATACTATATAATATATTTTGGCAAGATACTTATCCTTTACTAAACCAGGGTCTTTTTGCAATTGAAATAAATTGCACATATAAAAACAAACAAGCCAGTTCTAGTCTGGGTACATGCTGAATGCTTTCTGTCAGGTGCTCAATGCCTTTCCCTTCATCACCTTGGAGCTTCTTCTAATGCCAGGCTCTAATGGGTGTGAAACAAGGATGAAATGTGGCTTGACAGAAGGAGTGTAAGTCAGGAAACAGGTTCTTCAACACCTGCACCTTTCTCGCTGCTTGCTGAGCATGCAAAAAGCAAGCTTCCCTTCAAAAGTCTTAAGATGGGCATTTCTAGTCACAGCTTATTTTTGAAAAGCTTGGCCTATATGTATTTATGTGTGTATATTCATATGCAGATACTTCTTACACACACACACACACACACACACACACACATATATATGAAAAAAGTATATCACATGGCATTTATTTCACAACAATGTCCAAATGGAATATTTTTCCCCCTTTTGCCAATTTCCCTCTCCCATACCATTCCCTTGTCCCTGGCTGCCTCACCAGCTATCCAAGCTACATCCTGTCTGGCATGTACTGCTGCTTGGGATTTTCTGGACTGAAGCTCAGACTTGGTTTGTAGGCTCACTTCTTACCCTTTCAAAGCTTCATTGATGACTTGTGTCAGGTCTGTGACCTGTTTTTATCTCCTGAGCTGCTTACTCCTGGAAGAAAGGGGATTTTGTGTATTCTGCTTGAGCAACATTGGGCTGGTGAAGACAGTGTATCTGAACTGACAGATTTGGGGTGTTGTGATGGTGAATGTGAATTGTGGTTGTCTTTGGGTTACAATGATCCTAACAAACAGGTGGATATGTCTCTCCCTCTCTCTCTCTCTTTTTTTTTTTTTTTTTAATTTTTGTTATACCAGCAGCCAGGAAGCCTCAGGAGCCACAGCCCCACGTTATTCATTCATACATGGAAGCAAAGGTAGGAGCCACAGCCCCATGTTATTCATTCACACATGGAAGCAAAGGTTGAAGCTTATGCTCTCCCCTTCCTCCCTGTTGGACTCTGTTTCAGGCTTATGGAGTGGCACCTCCTGACTTTGGTTGCCTTTGCTCTAGAGAAAGCCTGAGCAAAAACAATAACATTTTTCTTGGTTTGGTCTTCAAACCCTGAGCTGACCCTGGTTCACTTGACATTCCTTGCAATGGTTTGAGGACTCTTTAGACCTTCAAGCTTGTAATGCAGTTGGCATGAGTTTGCAGCCCCATCTTCTGATGTGAGGAGTACTTTCATCCAAGTCCAGCAGAGCACTTGCATACCTATCCTATTTTAAGACTACAAATAGTTCCACTACAGTTGGTGAGACTATTGGGAGGCAATAACCTACAGGCGTGCTGCAAGATTAAAGCCTTTGTGTGCTTTGGAGACTACAGTTTCCTGCAGCTTGATAAACATTTTAAGTTTGGATTGAGTTTAGCAGGGTTTGGTTTTTTTTGGACTGTTTTCATAATATCTCCTTGCAGCAGGAAAAGAAGTAGTTTCATCAGTTACAACCTATTAGTAGTGTAGTCAATACTTGTAGCAATATTTGCAAACTAATACTGGACAGTTATTATTCCAGAAGATGTTTGCATACTTAATAGGTCATGAAAAGGAAAAGAACACAAAAGAAACCCTCTCAAGCTTGCCTTTTCTGGTCTTGTAGTGGTTGAAAGTCCTTCTAGCTGTTAATTGCCTTTATTTTAATCCAACGCATGCAGAGATGAAAGTATGAACAGAAGTCCACCCATCCAAGCTTGAGGCACAGCCACTCAATATGGGCTCTGTCAAAGAAGCAACTGCTGTAGCACACAGTGGCAAGGCAAACAATTACCCTTTTTTGTTTATATACCAGAAATGTTAGTTTAAAGGGCTAAACGAGTGATAATGATTCTGCTTGAACACCCACACATTGGCACGAGCACTCTGAGGCAAGTCGGGGTGGAAAGGGAAAGAATTCCTTGCTTTTGAGGACAAAAGTGCTACAGATGAGTTAAACTGTCAGCTCCAGATTTTGTGCATTTTTATTTAACGAGTTTTGAAGAAAGGAACATGAATTGAGAGGGAAAGTGAACATGAAGGGCAATTATATATCATTAATTTTAAGGTGGTTTCCATTTTAGTAGGGTCTACAGGGTGTCAAAATGTGTCCCATCATTGCTCTTTATTTCATTTTTCTTTTTGTTTAGAGGGACCTGTGCAATTGAGGCAATTCTGAAGACTACGCCTCTAGTTTTGGGGCAAACTAAATATCTTAGTAAAGCATGTAACATTATGTACTCAGGAGCCACCTGAAGCCTGTTGTCAAACTCTACTTTTTATTTACAAACCATATCCCATGTTCATCATGAAGATCATACTAAAGTTCTCAATTCTCCCTTCCCTTTCTGTTTAAAATGTTAGAGGGCACTTGAATGAAACACTTGCGCATTTTCATTCATGTTTCCATAAATGGAGTAGTAATGATTTTAGCCTTAAAATAAAAGATTACTATCCATACATGATTGTTATTTTGATAGTCAAGTCATCAAAATACAAATATATAAGGAAGGATTTAAGAAGCCTATAGCTCCATTTGTAAAAGTGAAAAATGCGTGCAATATTCTTGTTTTCTAGTTGGTGTATAAGAACTAGGAGTGGACAACAGCTCTTGTAGTGTATTCAGTGGTAATACTGGTAGGTGAGACTCCATTTTGTGTCTCAGCTAGAATGAAATAATTTAAAACTGTATTGGAACCCAGTTTTTTCCTTGCCAGCAAAGCTGAGATTTTATGTGGAAACAGTTTGCCTTTGGAAAACTTCGCTGTGACAAGAACTTTGATCCTGCTTCATGGAAAAAAATAATCTCAGGAAAGCCTTGTAAGTTAGGAGCATTAATTCCTTTTTATAGGCTGAGACTATTAACTTTTATACTGAGCACTTCTTCACAAAAATCATGCAGCACTTCATTTTTCTAAGCCACCAGAGACTGTGAAAGGTCTCTGGAAAACTGTGTAATGATTTAGATGAAAAGTCTGTTTTGTCTCATCCAGCAGGAAGTATGCTTATCATGTGGCTGTTAAACTGCGAATTTTCTAGGGAGCGCTCCATGTACAAGTTGATGATCTTGATCCATAAAAGCGGGCTCTTAGACATGACTCATAAACCTGTCTCTGATCCTAATGTGCTCTTCAGTTTTGAATAAACGAGCTGTCCAATGAGTTAAATAGGCCCTGTCGTGCTTTTATCTACATCCAAAGTATGGTATTAACCCTGTGATCGGTAGTTATATTGCACATGGTGGACAACAGGTCAGTCCTGCAGTGGTTGGTTCAGCAGTAAATGTTACAGCAGCAGATCCTAATTACAAATGTTATATTTATTAATATGAATATATATCTTCCACTTTTAGTTCTTTGGTTTTCTGTGAAAATTACCACAATGTTATAAAAAATAATTTCCCCCATGTGCATGTAGTGTGTTGATTAACAGGTTTAATGACTTTCAGTGTTTTTATAGCCTCCTAAAGTCTTATCTGTCTTCCTGGCTTTTGTGCTTTTTCTAGTCATTTAGAAAATCCTGAAAGGAAGACAAAACAAGGGCTTTTGAGACACTGAAGTGAGACAGCTGATTAGTCCTAAGGAAGCTTCAAAGTAGATAAGCAGACTAGGTCAGATTTGTAGTAAGGACAAAGATAAATAATTCAAAAGGATCATTCATTCAGAGGTACAAAGCATTTGTCTGGAAGATTTATGAAACTTTTAAAAAAGCATGCTCAGAAACTTTTGGATTAATAAATAACACGGCTGAAACTTGCCTGGATGTCTTCAGTTTATAGTTTGCTCTTGAAAAATGGAGAGTTCACTGAACTATGAAGTTCTGAAAAGAGTTTTTTTAATCTTCTGCCATCCCTTTCCTTTCTGTGTGTAGGATTTTATTTTCTTTTTGAATAACCTAACCAATATTTTTGTTTTCAGATTAATGAGCTGCAAAGAATGAGAGATGATGATGTTTTTTTCCACAGTGTGCACATGTTTTTCAGTAGTTGATCTGTGATTGTCCACATCAATAATATAGTGAGTTTGTGGAGTTGTGGAGTTTTTTCCTCCTCAAACCACATCTCCAGTTGTTCACCTACTGTGGTTAGGCTGCAGCCACATTTTTCAAATGGTATTGCTGATATTTTTCCTCCCCTCCCTGCCTTAATGGCAGTGAGTGCAGGAAGTGCCAAGCATCTTTCTCTGCAAATCTGGCTTTTCTGAGTGTATTAAACAGTAAGGTAGGCAATGTCTTATCTCACGAGTCACCTTTCAAAATGCATATCAGCAGGATTTTGCTTAAGGACTTTCCTTTGAATTTAAGGAGCAAGTAGCAGGTACAATTTCACCCCATCTGCTGAGGTAGATACTTTATGTAATACAAGATTTTTGCAATTCTTTAGAAGTCAAGTCTTGAATAGAAACTAGATAACTTAATTTTTAAAAGGCATTTTAATTTGCCAAATGTGATTCCTTCCTTTCCATTCCCCCGTCAGCCCCTAATAATCTAGGTAGATGGATTTTTCTTACTACAAGCTGATCTCCTTACCTCTTGTGCCCCCGGCAAAGGTCCTAAAAACAGACAGCAGATAAACGCATTAAAAACCAGAAATGACTCAACTATCTGAAATTGGAAAGAAAACACGTGTGCCACCAGTGACCTTTTTTTGCTGTCTACCAAGATGAATTGTGTATTTTTTTCCTCCCTTGATGATGAACACAATGTGAGTCATTAAATCTTCCATTGCAGACAGAACGGTGTTTTGTGCAAAGATACCTGCCACGGACAAGCTTTAACATATGTGTTTTCTAAAGGAGTAACGACCTACACTGAGAACTGTGCCTTTGAAAGGACAGCACTCCCACCTCTTCATTACTCCCTGCACTTCCTTCGGTGATGTTAGATCTGTCCTGTTTTTATTTGAAAAAGATAGTATCTCTGAGAAAAGTATTAGCTGCGCTTAATCACCACCTGTATGTTTTTTGATGAGGATTGCTTGGCACGTAACATTAGACCAGGCAAGTTACGTTTCTGTTCAATGCTGCAGCATCAGCATCAAATGGGCAACACTTGACTTATGATCTCTACATGTACACATGCGCACATCGGCACCTCAGTTGGTCACTCTGCACTCCTTTTATCATCAGCGGAGGAAAACAAGTGCTCAAAGAGTATGGTGACTCCCTAAAGTTGATGTCTACAAGAGAATATTTTTTTTCATTTGCTGTGAAAGTAGTCAAGCATGACTAGTGCTTTAGGTGCCTAAATTATGGGGAGATGAATCTCATTCTGCATGTCACTATTACCCGGTATAATTACTCTGGGAATACTGGGGTGTTTCCACAGACTACAGTTCACTGAAATACTTCTGCAGTTTGATATCAGAGTGTTAATATCACTCCACTATGAGAAAACCTTTTCATAGCTAAAGTTGCAGCAAAAATATAGTTATATACATGATGTTCTTCCCTGTGTAAGTCAGATTACTGGATATTGTGTGTAACATGGGTGGGACCTGACTCTAGGCATAGGCAAAGCAGGCAGTTACAGGCTGCATCACTGAGCCATGGTCGTGCACCCTGATTTGTGCAAGACAGAGAAGTGTAGGGGAGTGGGCATGGTTCTGCAGAGGGGGCAATGCAGGCCCTCCGACCCCTTCTCCCCAGGGTTTCCCCATGCCCTCCTTCCTACTCCACCACCCCTGTCCCTTACCCTACTCCTGAAGCCAAGCTCTTGCCTCATAACTGGGGTGGCAAAACTGAGTTTTGCTGACAGCAAGCACCTGAGTAAATTCTTTGAGAGATGAAACAGTTTTTAAACGATTTCCATCCTGGCGCTATTTCTTAATATTTTTCTGTTTTCCAGTATATATGTACTAACTTGCAAAGCCTGGGATGTAGGACATTTCTCTGGTAAATCTAGGGCAACCTTTTTGTTGCTGTTCCTTTAAGGGATGCTGTTGCTCTGATTTACTTTATAAAGAGTATAGTTGAATGATAGCATACATAACTGTTTTCAGATAACTATCTGGACATATTTTAAATGCTTACAAATGCTCTTCAGTACCTTTTCAGCAGATAGGAGTTGTAGGATGTTAGAAAGCAGGCCAAAAAAGCTTCCTCCTTTGCTCTGCAAATGAATTAGAGCTTCTGTAAGCTGGCAGGCCTCCTCCTGCTGACAAAAGTGAGACCATTCAAGCCTGGAAAGGGAGGAATGGCACTTGATTTACAGCACTGTTTCTCTATCCGAGCTTGGGTTTTTATTCACTTGTTTTTTTAAGTTGAAAGAACTCCTAGCCTTAAATAAGTCCAAGGACTCTTTTACATAGTGTTGTCCTCGTGTTTTTTCTGACAGTGTAGTGGGTTGACCCTGGCTAGATGCCAGGTGCCCACCAAAGCTGCTCTATCACTCCCCCTCCTCAACTGGACAGGGGGAGAGAAAATAAAATGAAAGGCTTGTGGCTTGAGATAAGGACAGGGAGATCACTCACCAGTTACCGTCACGGGCAAAACAGACTCAACTTGGGGAAAAATTAGTTTAATTTATTGCTAGTCAAATTAGAGCAGGATAATGAGAAATAAAACCAAATCTTAAAACACCTTCCCCCCACCCCTCCCTTCTTCCCAGGCTTAACTTTACCCCTTATTTTCTCTACCTCCTCCCCCCCCGAGCGGCGCAGGGGGACGGGGAATGGGGGTTTGGGTCAGTTCATCACATGTTGTCTCTGCCGCTCCTTCCTCCTCGGCGGGAGGAGGACTCACACTCTTCCCCTGCTCCAGCGTGGGGTCCCTCCCACGGGAGACAGTCCTTCATGAACTTCTCCAACGTGAGTCCTTCCCACGGGCTACAGTTCTTCATGAACTGCTCCAGCATGGGTCCCATCCACAGGGTGCAGTCCTTCAGGAACAGACTGCTCCAGCGTGGGTCCCCCATGGGGTCACAAGTCCTGACAGCAAACCCGCTCCAGCGTGGGCCCCTCTCTCCACAGGTCCGCAGGTCCTGCCAGGAGCCTGCTCCAGCACGGGCTTCCCATGGGGTCACAGCGTCCTTCGGGCATCCACCTGCTCCGGCGTGGGGTCATCCATGGTCTGCAGGGGAATCTCTGCTCCACTTTTAACCTCCATGGGCTGCAGGGGGACAGCCTGCCTCACCATGGTCTTCACCATGGGCTGCAGGGGAATCTCTGCTCTGGTGCCTGGAGCACCTCCTCCCCCTCCTTCTTCACTGACCTTGGTGTCTGCAGAGTTGTTCCTCTCACATATTCTCACTCTGCTCTCTCCGGCTGCAACTGCAACTCACCTGTAACTTTTTCCCCCTTCTTAAACACGTTATCACAGAGGCACTACCACTGTTACTGATGGGCTCGGCCTTGGCCAGCGGCGGGTGCATCCTGGAACCCGCTGCCATTAACTTTATTGGACATAGGGGAAGCTTCTAGCAGCTTCTCACAGAAGCCACCCCTGTAGCCCCCCTGCTACCAAAACCTTGCCACGCAAACCCAATGCAGACAGCTAAACAAGAATGATGTCACCAGTTTTTAATTATTTCTTATACTTAGTCCCCCTCATTTTATTTTGTTGCCAGTGTATGTGCATTTGTGAGGGAGATTTTTTGGAGGACTCCTTGCCGTCTTGCAAACAAACCAGGTGTAGTCCAGGGATCACTGCTAGAGAGATGCTGGCATGGATGATCATACACTGGACTTTTTGTAGCAGGCTGGGATGAATGAATCCCAATCAGTCGGTGGGTTGCAATGTATTTACAGTGTATCCGCACCTACCGGTGTGCCTGTGAATAACTTTGGGGTGAGAACAGGGAAGACAGCTTAATTTACGGAATAAATTGTTCATTGTGTTCTTCCTCCACTTCCCAGCCCCAAACCAGCAGGCAAGTTCAACGTGCATACCATTTCCCACCCCTCTCTCTTTCTTTCTTTCCTCTATGATAGCTTGGCTTCTCTTTTATGTTCTTTCTTCAGCTTGTAATTTCATTCATACATGGTCAGAAATATTTTATAGCTCACTCGAGGGAGGGAATTCATTGTGCAGTGTGTTGGGAAGAGGGAGGAGGAGAAAAGGACAAAGAAGAAAGAAGTACTGAAATCTCACCTGTACAAGAAGCTCCAGCTTTCTAAGCTGCTATAGTGGAGACATAAGGAGAAACAGATTGTTGTTGCTTTTTGCCATCTGGCCACAGATAGCTTTTATCAGCAGGGAGCTATTATCACCAGTTAAAAACCATGCTCTCTTTAAATTCTCTCTCTCTCTCAAAAAAAGTGTAACAACAGAAAGATCGTTTTCAGCACTTAAATACATTTGTATATTCTTTTCCTACTGGGCTGAATTTTTGTGCTCACAGATAGGCTCTGTCCCATGTCATACTCTGGGTTGTCTGTCCATGCCTGTGAGGGATGCTGAGACCTTCCCAGCAGAGCCCAGCCAGCCTGGGTAGGGCTTCTGCTGCTCTGCACCAACGCTGCTCATCTTTAGAAGTGTCTGCACTAGCCTGTAGTGTTGCTGCTATATGATTCTGTCGGACTTTGTTTTTAAAGCACTGAACCAATCTCTAATTTATGAAGTGAGCTGTGCTGAGATCACCGTGCAGGCACATTTCTGAACCAACCTGTTCTGGAGCTGAAGTTACCAAAAGTGAAAGGCCAAGATTTATGCAACTGAAATGTGCATAAATCTGTTCCCTATTCTGTATTCGTATCACAGCAGCTGTAGCAGTAACACCAGCTGCGATGCACCTCTCCACAGGTACTTCTGTGCCATTTCCCATGAAATCTCGTCTTAACTTCCACCTGTCACAGCAATGCCTGCCTTCATTTTGGGGAGCCCGAGGTAATTAACTGCATGCTTTCAGTAAGGCCGTGTATTCGTTCCCTGGGACACTAAACTGCATTTGAAGGTAGCTCTTCCTCCTGCTACTCTACATTTTATCTCCCTGGGGCAGTACCCAGCAGCCTGGGTCCAACAGAACCTCCTTACACCAGGCACTGACTCCCTTTCAAATGAAACTGTTCTTCCCTGCACCAAAAAGTTTTCAGTTTAAGTTAAAGATCCTATTTTCATCTTGCACATATTATTTCAGATGTGCTGCTCCACCCTGAATTTTTAACTGAATCCCCGTGTAAACTTTCTCCTACAGCTTTCTTCTTGCTTTCCACACATGTACACTAAACTAAGTATATGTGCACTTTATTGTGTGTACCTTTTAGCAGGTAGGTTCTCTAAAACAGCTACTGTCTCTTTTCCAATGCTGTAAGTGATGGCCCTACCCCATTTGGGGAATTGTACAACTAGAAGTAGCATGTTTTTGAATGAAAATTATATTAACTATATAGAAAAAAAGGAAAACCTGGCATTTGCTGAATTTTTGACAGGACCCTCCAGAGATTAATTAGTCTCAGTTCCAGTTACTTTCTCTTGCAGGATGGGACCTTAGACAAAAAAAAAAGGAATGTTCATTGCTCCTTGTCCTAACAGTCAAGGCATGGAAAACAAAAAATATTCCGTCTGTCTTTGTAAAAATCTTTTATTTTATCTCTTGTACTTGTAGACCAGTCGTCCTTCAGCTCTTTTCTTTTGGGGTGTCCTATACTGGGCATGGGGTTCCAGACAATACAGTAGAAAGCAGTCTTCCCTTTTTTCCATCTCTTTATGGTGTCTAGCTTTTAAAGAGTAGGAAAGAAGAGGGTTAAAGTTTTCTGCAAAAAAGATAGATGAGGTGTAGGAAACAGTTCTTGGATGGATGGATGAGGCAGTTTCTCGTGACATACTTCAGAACACAAAGAAAAGGAAGAGCCTGAGAATGAAGAGCTAAAAATGGCATTTAGTTGGGAGAAGGTGGGATAGGCATGGATCTGTCATGAATGATG
Source organism: Gymnogyps californianus (assembly GCF_018139145.2). Taxonomy (NCBI): domain Eukaryota; kingdom Metazoa; phylum Chordata; class Aves; order Accipitriformes; family Cathartidae; genus Gymnogyps; species Gymnogyps californianus. The sequence continues at coordinate 64,341,288 of NC_059500.1, read as the reverse complement.
GGACTAGATGAAGGGCTAAGAGAAAGTTGGTATGGTTTTGTTTGTTGGCTTTTTTAGAGAACAGTGATGGTTTGATTGTATCTATGTGAACTGGACCACTAGAGACCATTTCTACTGTTTGTAAGGTTTTTTAAAAAATGTTAACCCTGCCCCCGCGAGTTTGAACATTCATCAAAGGAAGTTACACCATGCAGCCAAAGTGAATTTCTATACTGGTTGAAATCAGTTGGACAATTCAGTTCTCGTAACAACATAGCCCCTGTCCCACTGGAACTGCTTTCCCTGCTAATGCAAACCATAATAAGTACTTTGCAGAGATTTATTTTTGATTGGTCTATTCTATTCCAGGAATGCCAGGATTGTGGATTAGAGAAGACTTATGAAAACATATATTTATTAGAAACGTACTTCTACGAGATAAGATTTTTGGAGATTTTACTCCCAGTTATTTTTATGTTACGGATTTTTTGGTGTGGTTAGTTATTACTAAATTTTTAAAAGAGCAACTTTAATTACCAAACATGATATGAATCTTAAGTATATTGACATTAAAGTAATATGTTGCTGAGATTAGAAATTTGTCCAATTTGCAGGATATGTATATTGGATTACTCTCAGGCTTCTTATTCATGGCTTTTTATAAACATGAAAATAAGATACTTTTGATTGTGAAATAGTATAAATGAATTGGTAAAGATCTTCTTTTGAAGGAAATTCCAAGGTAAGAGGTATATAATATAGTAAGGTAGAAGGGAAAAGTGTTCTGGTTTTGTTTCTTGATTTTGATACATTTCTGCAGGAGACCAGGACCCAGGTACAAATGAGAGCAGCCTGAAGGCTGCTCTTGTATGGGCAGCATCTGGCACCAGTGTGCCAAGATGGAAGACAAGGATAGTTTTGGAAAAGAAATGCCTTGGCCTTTGGCTGATGTGGGATGTCTGAGTAAGAAGCTTCTTCTTGTTTATGCAAACAGTGATTCTGCCTGTGATGGATATGCGAGTGACTTCGGGGCAACTGATTTGGAGAACCAGGACTTGGCTTTCACAGGGCAGATTTGGTTGGTAGTTTTATAGTCTTCAGTCAGAACGTAGGTGGCTGATCTAAATACTGCCTTGCTACTTTTCTGCTCATCTCAGCAGATGTGATTAATTTATGACTGCCATAGTGGGAATGACACTGAAACAAAATTTTCTCATTGTGAATATGGCAATTTGGTGTTACAAAGCAAAATGTTGACCCTGCTTTGACTAAATGACATACCAAGGTCTTTTCCAGCTTGAATCATTCTATGACTCTGTATTTATTTTACATTGCAAGCTGTACAGGAGATAGCAAATGCCATATCTGGCTGTTCAGTTAAGCCAGGCATTTCTTGGTTGCACCACTTTTTGCTGTTTCTGGAGAACCTCTAACCTTGGCTGACCAGTCTTTGTAATTTATTCTGATGTTTTCTTCGAGGGTGCTACCAACGTGGGAGCTGTACTTTTCTTCCTTGTTTGTAGTTGCGAATCCTGCAACGCAGATAGATAGAAATAAAAATTCAAATAGCACTCTCCCTTGTATCAGTACTGTCTTTGCCAAACTCTGTTTTCCCATTGCATGTACTCCTGCTGCTTTCCACCATGTGCTGATAAGAGCTGCAAGGAGGCTACTGTTGGTTAGGGCCATGTGAGAGAGTTTCTCCATACAGTCTCTAAGAAAAAGCTCTTTTGCCTAAGTGCCACAATGTTTTTGTTTAGTTCTTGGGATTCTGTTTTCATATTCTGTTAACAATCAGATTATATATTATACTACTGGCTTTAGAGGCCTTCACACCCACACATGTTTAACTATTATTTTGAGGCTATTTGAGACACATGAATTTTTTTTCCTGCAGTATGGTCTGTTCTCTCTCTGTTTTTTATCTGTTTGTTTCCATCGACAGTTCCTTCTTAAAGTTACACTATCTCTTAATAGATGCCAGAGGTGGTCACACTATGCAAAACAAACTGAAATATGGCAGTGTTCCCTCCTCCTATGAATGAGCAGCAATGGTGAGAGCAGATCTCTATTCCACTCCACGCTCTTCTCAAATCATAGAATCATAGAATCATTTAGGTTGGAAAAGACCCTTAAGATCATCAAGTCCAACAAATGCTGAGCTTTCTCCTGAGTCTCTGGGCTGGTTTGCAGCTGTGCCAGCAACCATGGTCACAGTGCCACTAGGCAGCTGGAGTAGCATTTTGGTGCTCACAGCTCAGGTCATTTTAGGACAGGCCTTTCAGTTTGATTGCACCAAACATTGTCTCTTTTTCTGCTAGCATAAAGAACATATTTTTTCAATAAAGTATTTATAAGCCAAACTAGATTTTGTCTTCATGAGACAGTAAAATATTAATCCTGCCTCTGTGCTGTCAGAGTGGAATGCGGCTGTCAAAATCTTTAGGGCAGAACTGAGGACAGGGCTGATGTGGAGCCCGCCTGTGCAACAGCGAGTCCCCCTGCCCGTGCTGGCCTGGCCCCAGCAAGGGCTTTCCAACTCTCACCGGTGCACCTTGCAGCCACTTATGTTCCCTTTTGTGGTTGTGTCCCTCTGAGGATGGGAAATGTTTTACTAAGCAGTTTGTCCTAATGTAGCTGTAGTAAAATTACAGCTAATCTAACATCTTGTCTCCGGCTGGCCTGGTTCTGACGTGCTGTCACATCTTCTTATTCTATCTAAACTGTAATGCTGTAATGCTAAAACGCATAGAGAGCTGATGTTTATGGCAGCACCCTTGTCTTTGGGTACTTTACATGAGTGGGGCCAGGTGTCCCTCGTAGCTTCCATCTTGCCCTGCTGTTATGTCTCTGGAGTGCTACATCTGAGCCTGTGTTTTATATACCTCCTATAAAGGAGGAAAAATAGTCTGTTAGCTTTTTCTTGGCAAAGACTGACAGGGTTGCTACTTGTCCGAAATCATGGAACTCTTTCAGGAATGGTAACTGTTGGGTTTGGGCCCCAGGAGAAGAGTTTTGTTCTTTTTAGAGGGATTTCTCAGTTTTGGAGAATGGAGATAATAAAGTGGGAAGAGGAATTACTATCCGTATAACATTAACACGTGTAAGTCCGTATAAGCATCCAGTCTGCTCAACCAGATGTCGATATTGGCACCATCACGTCTATCCAGATAAATCTCTGGTGGTTTCTCAACATGTCTGGCAATCTTTGCTGTGCTGCCACTGTTTTCAGGTTTTAGTAATGCCATTCTGCAAAGCAGCTTTTGGGCTGTGAAAAGGAGGACTTGCTCTCAGATACACGCCATAACCAATTTCTGGCTGCTATTGTTGGTCTGACTGAGCTTTTGACTAGAGAATTTCAGGGAAGATATTTTAAAAATGCCTAAATAAGAGGCTTGTGAAGAGGGGGACTGCAGACAGTTGAACGAAAGAAAGAGAGGGATGGGTCAGAGGAAAATAAGTTGAAGAAGAAATAGTAGAGAGGATTTGCTAGGGGTTATGAAGAGGATTAAAATTAGTTTTCAAATAGTACCATGACAAAAACCTTCCAGATATTAAAGAGTTTGACTTCTATGGACTGGTATGTGCTTGAGGGAGCAGCAAAGACAGCAAGATCTTGCCAGATCCTAAAACTCATTGGAACAAATGTCCAAGTACAAGCCCTAATACCATGAACCACTGTCCGCCTGCCCTGTCCAGTGACTGCAGACACCTGGGGGGCCAGTGCATCATGTTGGGGTGTCAGGCAGCAGTGGCCCTCTGTTCCCTGCCTTCATGATGCTGCGCTGAAGGGTCCTGCTGGTTCTATTTTGGCCTTTCTGTTTTGGCAGGTTTTGTGGGTGTATTGCAGTAGTGATGCCCTGTGCCATAAATCCAGCTCAACGCTGCAACTACGACCAGGCTTGTAGGAAAGCCCAGTTCCTGCTGAGGGGGAAGTTTTCAGCAGCAACATTTCTTCGACTAGATTTTCAAAAAGATTTTGCATACAACCTGCTTTTTGTCATTTGAAAACAGGTCTCAGCTGTACGTGCTAAGCCTGACCGAGAAGGAGACCCTCGGGTCCTGTGTTGTATTACCTGTTTCACCTCTGCAAGCCACAGTCCCTGGCCTGACATCTCACCATCTGTGTCTTCTTCACAGTTTTCATCTCCTCGTCAGTAGGTCTGCTTGTGCTTAAACACTAGGCTTTCCTGAATTTCACCCTCTTTCTCCCTGCACAGGTAGGAAGGGAGAGTTTTCTGTTTAATGTAAAAGCTGAGAAAAGCATATCTGAATTAAGAAAAAACATAACCAAGATTTAGGGTTTGTGTGTGCAGGGGGAAGAAGAGAAGCAAATGATCACATGAACTGTTATTATGCTTGTTCTTTTGTTCTGATAATTATGGGAATAAACAGCCAAAAATAATTCTGATGCAAGTTGCTGTGCTAGAGTCTATAACTGCTCAACTGAGGCTCTAAAAATCCCTCCATGAATTTAATGGGATCAGAATTTTATGCAGTGGAAGAGACTGTCCAAGCCTCCAGCCTTATGGCTGTGATGGATACAGGTCAGGAGGTCTGTGCATAGCTGACGTAACAAATTGGTCGCAAGGAGCTGCTTAGTGCTCCTCACCTTGGCACATGCAATTCTTCTGTCCTGAGCAGTACATGTGTGACCCTTCCCAACAGAAACCCAAGAAGTACCAAACCTGCAAAAGTCCAGAAATAAAAGCAACGTGGACTAGAAGACTGGCTGAAACTACCCTTCACTCCATCCCCTGCAATCTCCCTGACTGTGGATCAGTAGGAGCTCCAGACGTTAACCCACAATGTATGGCCACTGCTACTGATTTAGAGTAATATTACTCCCCATGTTCATTTAATTACTTGCTTGTTTTGTTTAAAGAATTGTCTTGGATTTTTCTTCAAGGTCATTCAAGTATCTGTCATCATCTGGCTTTGTATTTGATTTTTTTGCTATGGAGAAGGACTCCACCTGAGTTTTATTTACGCTGTGATTAAAAATGGCTATTGAATTGGTCATTTAATACTGGTGATGAACACTGTCAGGATTTTGTTCATCCAAAATTTGTATAGCAAAGCCTGTCCTTCAAAATCACATGGACGTACATTATAAGAGCTCGTATGAGTACATGGTATGGCAGTGCCAGCCTCAGCATCCTGACCTTCGGGTGCTTCGATAAAGCCTAAAGACTGTGGCCTGTTTTTTGGCAGCTCTGTGCCTTGGGCCAGATGGTGGGTGTGAAGGCCCATGCTGCTGGTCCAGGAAACCGCAGCAATGTGGCGGATGAATGCAGTCCCTCTTCAAAAACACTGCCAGCCAGACAGTTCAGATGACAGCCTGTGGAGCTGCTTTCTGCATAAATTAAGCTATGACCCTTAACCTTTCCAGTTTTCAGCCTCTTTTCCAATCCCTTATGCCCTTCTTTGCAGCACCTCAGGGGTTAGTTGCTTTCCTTGTGCTTTCGTCTCAGACTTCCTTGCACCTTTCCCTAATCGCATTGTGCTCCCAGGAGTCTTCCTGGCTGCAATAACTGTGAGAACATTAGGCAGCTGCTTGACCGAGCAGGCACTTGTTTACATTAATCTATGTATAGTTATTCCTCATTAGGTGGTGGTTAATGATCTTACACATACATAGGACCTGAATTTGCAAAGACATTCCTTTTGGTTCTGTTATTGCTCCTTTGCAGCTCCTGGATGAAACCTACTGAAAAAGACCTGCATATCAGTGAAAGGCAGCATCTTGTGATTGCTTCAGGAGAGACTTGAAGACAAGGTTAATTTTTCAAATTAATCTTTAAATCAGTTTTTGACTTCCCTTACTTAGTGTGCTAAAATTTTCCTTTGAATATGAGAACATCTGCAAGCTTTTATTTCCTGGACATCACTTTGTGGTGTTAGCTCTGCCTACAGATCATAGTCTGAAGCTTCAGTAGTTCTTCACTTAATGTGACACAAACAGATTTAGTGTGATGGGAGTGTTGAGACATGTCCAGAGAGTTCAGGATCAGAAGCTGGAAAATGAGCATCATGGAGCATTCCTGGTGGTATGTCTCACCCCCTGGCACTGATAGTGACATGTTCATCCTGTTTCTTCAGCCCCCATGAAACATTTGACACTTTTTCCCATGCTTAGACATTGCAGATGAAACATCTTTTTTGTACCTTTTTTTGTCTGGACAGTGTCACAACTATGAGAAGAATTCAGGGAGGTGCCCAATCCCTTCACAGATAACTGGATTTCCTTGCTAACAACTGCCCACTAATGTGCTAAAAATGCTTTTGGATGTAAAAGGTAAATGGTACAGAAACTTCCTAAAACAAGCTCTGACTTCAGTGATACCAGCATCCATGGGACTAGGATATGGATAAGTAGAGAAATGCCACTTTCCCCTCTGAGTCCCTTAACATTTCTGCACAGAAAACATGGACTGTCCCATTTTCCTTTAGTGATTTATGGCTGGTGATAACTTTGATACGTATTTCAATGATAGTTTGCCATTCCTATTAATTCCATTAACCTGTATTGCATCAGTGATACCTGTGACAGTCAAATGAAACATCCTAATAGCTATGGGGTATTTTCTTTTCCTGCCAAGTACAATACAGTTTTATTTTCATAAAAGAGTAAAGAATTTACAGCAATTTACTTGATTTGCATGAATTTGAGTGTTTCAAAAGGTAAGAAAGAAGCCAGTCCAAGATCAAATGAGAAGCTTAGGCTGGATGTTACAAGTTCATCCTTAGAGGTCAGCAGCACTCCTACAAACAGTCTTGGTGTGGGTTGGTGCTGTGGTGGTCCCTCCTCTTGGCTGGAGGTACTTGCTGAGCTGTGCATCTTCTGGGACTGTATGCCCCCAAAAGGCCAGGTGAGCTGGACCTGGCAGCAGCTGAAGGGCTTTTGCTAGAAATGAGCCCAGTTCAAAGGGAAGGTGGTAGAGCTGGAGGAGGGAAAGAGAGACTTGTTTAAATGCTGTAGACCTTCAAACTACACTACATAGTTAAACAGCCTTACTTAACTGTTTCCTGCACCCTTCAATAAAAGATAGAGTAGGGTGATAGCATCAGCTGTCATATGGTGTGTGAGTTACCTCCGGGACTCTGAGGGATTTTCTAGAAGAAAACAGTCATCAATATGTAATGTGACATCTCAGACTTTGCAGAGACTTCTAAGGAGGAAATTGCTGCCTTTCTCCCTCAGCTGTTTTCTTTGAGAGGTTTCCATTCCCTTTTGCTTTTAAACTAATTGGAAGCATTGCTAGCAGTCTGTTGAAACCTCACTGAAATGTAGTGATGTGGTCAGAGAGACTGATAAGCTGTTTTCCAGAATGAGGTGGCTCTTGCAGTCCCAGAAAATTTGTGAAAATCAGTGCACACCCAAAAAAGAAGCAGAAAAAGAGAAGCAGGAGTATAGCCCAGTCTCCTATAAAAGAAGAAATATAGCCCAGACAAGTATTAGTAAGGTCACTCTGAAAACAAATTAGAAGAAGGGGCTTTTAGGCTCAGCACTGCCAGAAGGGAAGTTGGAGCTGTAAGCAGCCGCTTGTTTGATGCTTGCTGCCTTAGAAGGTTATCAGGACTTCCTAAATTTTCCATACGGAACTAGAATTGCATGAGTGAAATGCCTTGAATCCATCAGTTTTTCCTCCTAACCAGCAATGTCTCCTATTTAATTATGTCCAATGGGCTAAAAATAGCAACATACAGTCAGGCACGGGGTGTAGCAGGGAGGTTTCAGATTGAGCCCTGTAAACCAGGCGAAGCACTCGCCTGCTCTGTTTAGAATAAACATAAATAAATCATTAAGTCAGGCACCCCTGCTCACCTCCCCCAGTTTGCAGCGCTGCCCCTTTCTCAGAGCTGCCCCTTTCTCAGAGCTGCCTGCTCCGCGCCCAACATGGAGCACACCTAGGGTCTGACCCTGCGGCCACCGACGCCTTTCTGGTGCCTTCCGGTGGTGTTGGTCCCTCTCAGAGTCTGAGCACTGGGACCAAAGTGCCCAGTGGCGGTGGCAGATGTTTCTTGTTGCATTGCAGTAGAGTACAATCAAGTGTTTGGTTTGTTTTTAACCCCGGGTGGGTTGACTTGCATGACAGTGGAGGGGTGTCAGCACTGCTGCGGTTCTGCCTCGTGGGCAGGAGTGTCACCTGCGTGGAGGCAACAGGCATGGACCAAGGTCGCTTACCCTCCTTGGTGTTAATCCTGTCGATCCTAGCCCTTGCCAGATTACTAGGCAGGAGGGGGTGGTGAGGAGGGCTTGGCTTTTAACCTCTGCAAAATTCCCTGTCTGAAAGTTATCATCCAAGCATCATGCCAGAGCATGGACCTGCCCTCAGGGAGCTGCATAGACTCAACAGACAAGAAAAAGGAGAGAATCTTGGTCAAATTTGGAGTCTGCTGATTTTTCTGATGACTCTAAAATATTTAATGTAGTAACCCGTAGTGTATGTGGGCCTCATGTCTCATCTGTGCTTTAACTTGCAGCCCAAAGAATTTCCATTTGATAACTGAAACCACATGTGAAAGCAGCTTTCTTACATCCCTATAATCGAAAAATGAGCTATGTATGTGTAACATAGTCTTTTCAAATTTTGCTGGAAATACATTGCTTCTGGCTTGACTTTTCTTATGCCAAAGCTTTGGGTCTGAGACATTTTTTCAGCCAAAGCTCTAATCTAACCCCATTAAAAATTTGTTTTAATATTGGAAACATTGAGCGAATGTGAAGGCAAATAACACTATAGTGCTGCGTTATATCAGGAGATGTTGAAAAGTTTTTTTTGATAGTTCTATTTTCACATCAGAATTACATGTGAAATTCTCTATAAGAAAATAGAATTTTTATTTAAATAGAAAAAAATTATTCAGGGCAAAATTCCACTGTGCTGTCCTTGCAAGTCTGGAATTAATGGCATTGCTCTAGAATTGCTCCCCTTGTATGACTGTTCCCCAGCTGTGTGAGTACACAATTTATGCTCTATACATTTCTAGGCAATGTTTCCTAAAAGTTACCCATAAATATTGATAATAAAAACATTTCTGGGTTTAATACAGGGATTAAAATAAAGACAGTTCTCCTTAGGATTCCATGCAAAAGCTGTATGTGTTCGTGTGTAGCTTGTCAGACACTGTATGCAATTACCTATGCATGTGTAATCGTCTGACCTGCAGTTTACTCACAAGCTTAAACACCTGTTGTCTCTTAAAAAACCAGAATTTCAAATGATTTTTTGCTACAAAGCCCTTGTTCTCTTGCAGCTTATGGGTCACTTTCAGACTTATTTTTGAAGCTGAAGGACTTTCCAGTTCAGCCGTGCTTTGAGAGATCCAGGCACGTTTAAAAACTAATAGTATATTCAAACAATTGCAGTGTGTTGTAGAGTATAAAGATAATTTGGGGTATAGTTGCTTCAACAAATATATAGGTGGCCACAATGCTGGAAATGCAGTGTTTAGAGGTAATTGTTTTCCTGGATGACCAAACTGATTAGTATTGTAGAGTTTAGCTAGCATGCCCTGCAAAAGCTCTGATAAACATATAGTTGCTGGATGTTTTTTTCAGCCTGATGATCCATCTTTTTGATTATAGTCCCTTATAAATCATATTACCTTGTGCACTTCAGTTCTATTTGCTGATACTGTGTTTTGGCTCCTATGGTAGTAATCATGTTAAGTTCCTGGGGTTTTTTTTATGAATATTGAGTTACGACAAAATATTTTCTTTGAGTTAAAACAACTTTTAAAAATCCAATAAAAAGCATATGCCCTTCTAGTCCCAAATAAAATTAACTTAGAAATGCCTGTAATTTAGGCAGCAGTCTGTCCTTACGACCTTTCAGCCTGAATTTATGAGATGTGATACAAACAATGCAAGAGGTAGGCACAAATATAGGGAAGGAGAGTGCAAATTCGGGGTGGAAGTGGGGCAACAGAAATGTGGGCTTGGGGGAGAAGTCCTGGAGGACTGAGAGCTGTTTTAATTGAAGAACAAATGCTAATTGTTTTTAGTGGAGATGATAGCCACATGAATAAAAGTTCAAGCTTAAGTGAAAGAGGTGACAAAACCAAGATGCAGGCAGTAGGTAGGGTTTGCAGCCTGTGATAGAGAAGCGCAGGGGGCACATGGGCACATTCCCCGTCTCACCTGTGTGCGAGAGCATGAGGGGTGAGTGTGGAGGATGTGCGATGTGCGGGATGCGTGGGGAGACAGTGCTGGTCAGGAAGATGTGACCGCAGTAGTGCAGAGCTAAGCCCCGGCCAGAGCCGCAGGTTAGGCTCAGCAAGGTTTGTGGCTGTGCAGGTGCAGTCCTGTGAGTTTTGAGGGTCAGGGGACAGGCAGGATTAGCTCAAGTCTGCTGCTATGTCCCATGCAGATCTCATCACCTTAATGGGCTGGTAGGGCACCGATCCAGTAAGAGAGAGGTGTTTTCAGCTGTCACTTAAAGAAATAAAATTGTCTTTTAAATACAGGTAGGTAAAGGGGGTAGGGAAAAGTGAGAGGACAGGAGATGCAGCAGGATGCCATATAGGGAGAGGGGAGGGGGTGAATGAATAGAAAAAGAGTTGCTGGGGACTGATGCTGAAGAGCAGACCCTACTGTGGACAAAACTGTGGGGCAAGAATTCCCCTATTGGGTGTGTCTGTATTAACTGGCTCTTTTTGTTGCGTTGAACAAAACACAATGCTAGTGTCCGTGTCTCGCTCAAAATATGCATTGGTTTCCTTTAAAAGTGCATTGCAATGAACAGAGATTATGCCAATGTGTTGGATTGTACTTACTGAAATCAGATATGTCTTTTTTAATGTGAAGAGTGAGTCTGATACCCTCATCTCTCCCAAAATGATAACAGGGAGAATCTTGTGATGTTGGGTGGCTCTGGAGTGTGCAGCCCCACTGGGCAGAGTCCAAAGATGAGGGAGAAGGCAAAAAAAGGATTGGTCACACTCAGTGAGTGTTTGGAAAAATGACCGATTTTTAACTGGTCTGGAACAAAGCTGAGAGCCTAGAGCTAGAGGAGGAAGGCTGCTCTCTGGGCTTTGACAAGCTCTGTATCGTGCATTTTCGGGCTGTCCAGCTTTCCTGCCTATAGGCTCGCAACAGCCGCTGCTTGCATCCTTCTCCACTGATTACTAAGTGAAACAAAAAGATGAGATCTTCTCTTTATGATACAAAGAATGAATAAGTCTGTTATATGTGATGGAAAGTGTTTCCTGGATGCCTTTGTATTTCCCTCTCCTCTGCTGCTCTGTGTGCAGAGCAACAAACTAAACTGCCGATCTGCTTTCGGTTCTTCTTGGAAAGTATGGGAAGAGCCAGAGTTAAGGACAGATGCCAGGGGTATGGAGAGAAAAATATCAAAATCTTAGAAGGAGAGGTGAGGGCCAGTGCTGAGTGCAGCTAATGGGGTGTTAGATGCAGAAGGAAACAAGTGTCTCAGCTCCACCTACGTTCCTGATGATCCTGAGGCTTTCAGTGCATTGGCCTCAGAGGGTGAATGTTTAGCCAGAAATGCGGATTGGAACGCAGAAGAAAAAGGAAAATAAAAAAGTAAACAGAAAATTGTGCAATTCAGATAAAGCCCCCAGAGGGCCAAATTCTACAGGTTTTCTTGTTTCCCAGATTTCCTGGTTTAATTGGAAATGAGGAAAACCACTGCGGGGAGGAACGGGGCCATGGCAATTATGGCAAAGTGGCATTAAAGAAGAAAGTTGATGTACGCTTAAAGGAATAGTGAGTAATAAGAGGAAGCTGTTTTTCAAGGACCTTAAAACTGAGGTGTTTGATTAGAATCACTGTGGCAGTCCTAAACCTGTACTGTTTATGCAGGGAAATGGAAATGCATATGACATACAATATCTCATATACCTGCCATGTTTCATTGCGGTGTATAAGAGAACTGCATTATAGCTGTTGGAAAAATCACAGCTTTTGCATTTTTTGACTCTGTGTGTTTTAAATTCATGATCTTTAATGCAGGATTTTTTCTGAGCTGTGAATTGTAGTGGCTGGATCTTAATGTTGCTGTTCAAAAACCATGAAAACATAATACATTTTCATGTGTATCTATATTCAAACATATTTACTTGTTTCCTTCATTTCTTTGTTTGCATCCTTATCCATCTGGCTCCTTTTACTCTAACTTGGACTGTGATTCATATCCAGTGGAGTGAAAATGTTATGTAAAGGACATTTAAATTTAAAAACATTTATTCCCTACAGTGGCTGTCACGGCACGTAGGCTAAACACAAGACAGATCATCAGTTAACATCCTCTGATCTCTATCTGTGAAATGGGTGCAATAATGCATGTCATCCCAAGGAGGCTGTGAAAATTACCTGGTATTTGTAAATGTGAAGGTTGAATCCCTGCACAAAATTTCAAGGGAGTTCTCTGGTGTCTGGGTGGGCCCTACATGTCTGTAGGTCCCAACCTACTGGAAATGTTTTCTGCACAAAGTTTTTTTTCTATGATGTCAGTGACCATATATGTGTTTTAGAAGTAAAAAAAGTTTTCTAAGAACCTAGACATTTAATAATAGCTTTTTTCCTCTTCCTCTCATGGTTATTTTATTGTTTACAGTTCCCTACACAGTCATCTTGAAACCATGTGGCTGTCACTGTGGACTTAAGGTGCGTTTGTCTTTATGGAAGCAGAAAACCAGGGAGCCAGCACAATAACCTTTGAATCCAGTATTGAGAATGATTGCTTGTTTCCTTTCCAAAATGGCTTTTCAATAGAGATGGAAAACATCTGGAATTTGATGACTGCTGTTTTATATAATGAAGAAAACAAAAAGAAGACAAAGAAAAGAGAATAGGAAAATTTCATTGAAGCCCAAAAGGATGGTATAAGATTCTTCCTTCAACTGTTTAATGTTTTCCATGGAATATTCTGAGGATGGGAAAAATCATTTTCCCATTACCAGCAACAACATTACCTCAGGAATAAGCTAGCTGTGGCAGCAGGTATCTTTGCCTTCCAGCTGTGAATTCCATAAAGCAACTTAATTTAACCTCAGCTGGTTATTAGTCTAGCATTAAAATAATTCTCCACCTCCACACTCTCAGCCCATAGCTAAATCTGGTGCTCTTCATTACTAGTCTATGTTAAAAAAGAAAATAAAGAAGTCCAGATGTTGGAAAGCTGCTCCTGCATAAACGTCCTCCTCTCCCCCACTTTGTGTCACCACCAGAAGATGTAAAGGCAGAGTGAGGGTGGCAGTTTTGATCGCATTGCCAGCACGGGTTGCGGAAAGCCACCAGCTGGGGCTGGTCCCACAAGCTGCCCCACATCTGTAGCACACAGGGGTAAACCCAACCTCCCTTGAGAAGGCAAGCCCTTTGCCTGGGCAGACTGCACTCACCTGGGCTTTAGAGGCCTTGAATGCTTATCACTGCATTCAGCAATTAAGGGTGGCATTTTAGTGTTCATAAAGCCTGTTCATCGTTGCAAAGGAAATAAATTGAAATTTTTTAGTTTGGCGTGGGTATGCTAACATCACAAATGCTATTTTCCAACCCTCCCCCCCCCACTTCAGCCAAAGGAGAGGTGGGATAGGCACCTAGGGAAAGGAAATAAAGGAGATAAACGGGGACTGTTTTCACATGGAGGGATGGACTAAGAGAGGTGGAGTGGTACAAATATAGGGAATAACATGCAATACAGAGGGCAATGGACAGAAACAGTGCTTGTGGCTGAGCAGCAGATTGGGCATGGGAGTGATAGAAGAGTTGTTGGCTGGGTCATGCTGCAGGGCTGGGAGTCCTGAAACCCGCTGGTGTGCACCACCATCCAACAGAGAATGGTCGCTGGAGACCCCGGACCTGGCCTCCGAGAAAGGGAACACATGGATTTGTCGCTCTTCTGCTCAGACAGTTGTGTGGCTGGGCTTTTCTCTTGTTCCAATATCCTAGATGCCAAGCTTGTGAAGGCACCAGCGTGCAGAAGCTGCTCCCACGCAGCCTGTGAGCAGCCCGCTTCCTCTGCCACAGCACTGCCCTGCCCTTTGAAGCTGGGTGGGAAGCAAGTGACAGCAATAACCTGCTCCTCGACGCTCTTTGATCTCCCGCTTCAGCTGAAATTCATCCTGGTTGGGGAGGCCCATGTCAAGCTGTCTGCTCTACAAATATTCTTAACATGGTCTTGGGCAGGCTCTGGCCCAGTGTTGAAGGGCTCTGCATTGCAGCTGAAGCTAGAAGCTCGGGGTTTTAAACTTTTCGTGAAACAACAGACTTAACAGATGAAACTGTAAATTTTAGTCTTATTTTCCCTTCTAGTCTGGAAAAAAAGTATGATTTTAATCACTTAGTTCATTGCTTGGGTCACCTCACTAGACTTCAAGAGAATTAATAATTAATGACTTAGAGCAGGCTTTTTTTTTTTCAGTTCATATTTTTCCTTTGAACTTAGCATTTTTTCCCTATTCCAGACAGCATCATTTACATAATGAACAAATGGCATATTAATCTTTTGATGTGGACCCACGTTGTTTATCAAGTTTCTCAGATTCTTAAACCTGTCTGTCTTGTCATGTTTTTAAAGATATTAATCTTCAGCAGAGAAAAAAATGATGCTTTTCCCCCTGCATCCTGTTATCCCCGTGGAATCACACTACCTACCCATCATAAAATCCTGGTAGGGATAATACATTGTAATTTCCTTATGAGGTAAACTAGTAAATCATGGCATGTCTAACTGAAACTACTATTTCATGGTAGGTTTGCAGATTCCTGTCCCCAGTTATGGTCTGATTACTAGCTGAAAATTAATTGCACAATAGTTTCCTTGTAAAAAGCACCACCTTTCTGGAAGTGAAAGCAAAGGTTAATGTTCATAATGAGAAATACTATAGAAATGTTTGCATTAAACCAGGACAAAATTTTGGCTGCAACCACAGCTTCTCGGATTTGTTTGAATTTTTGAGTACTGTTTTTCATGCTGCACGTTGTTCCACAGTATTTTGGATAGGTAATCTCTTTTTTCTGTGATGGGCTAACTCCATGTTGTCCTCAGAAATGCATATTTCCTTCTTTTTGGACAAATGTGTCTGTGCATCAGTGACTTGAGTGGCATGTGCCTGTTTCAGGAAAGAGATGTATGCTGTGGCTGGCTATTGTGGCAGTAGCCACCTGTCTGTTGTGCCTTGGGTAGGTGAGCCCATCCTCCACATAAGCAGGAATAAGTACCTTTTGGTGACTAAGGCAAAATCCCAGTTTTCTGGAAGCCCAGATCTATAGTTGGGTTTTGGCATGGATACATGCCACGTAGTTACTCGCTGGCCTGCACTCAGGTATCCTAAGACAGTGACTTCTCTTGTTGCTTTTGCCTGCGGGATATAGAGGAAATCAAGGAAAAGCAAAAGAAAGGAGGGTTTTGTCCTACCTCCAGCCCACTTTGGCAAATACCTTCTGCAGGCAGCTCTTCTCCGTTACATGTCTCAGGAAAACAGGCATGGCTGAACTACACGTGGTCATCAGGGAGGAGAAAAGAAGGGAACATAATATGACACTTTTAGCATCTTGCCAAAGGATAACTGAGGAGGAGCCCAAGGGTTGTTACTATCGCCAAAGCTGGTGATCAATCTACTCAGACGGTCCTTTGTCAACAGTGGATACTGCTATGTTTCTTCAGAGTAAAGGCTTATCTGCCAGATACCATCCAGTCGCTCAGGTTCTTTCTGTTCTCAAGCACATAGTGATCACCTTGTGTTATGAGGAACACAGACTGCTGAGGTCCCTCATCTCTTGTCGCTCTCTTAACTGCAAATTGTATTAGCAATATTCATATAAACGTCTACTTTTAAAAATCTTGCATTTATTTATTTATTTATTTATTTATTGCTTCTCTCCAGCAAGCTGTTTAAAATGAGTCTTCTAGGTCAATTGGTCTTATGGATTCTTAAGCTTCGTTTGTTTGTATGGGTGTTTAAGGTTTGGTATTTAATTCCAGTAAGTGCATTACCAAGGACTATGAATAGGGAAGAGCTCAGTGACTTTCTCTGTAGTGTACACTGTTCTTAATGTAAACTTTTCTCTCCATATGTTGCCTACTACTTCCTATCCTTCCCACCTCGCACCCATGCACACACTTGGCCTATCTGTAGGAGATAAGTATGTGGGAGCAGTGGGCTGTGTAATGATCTGTGTGCATGTTCAAAGGACAAATACTTCTCCTGTTTCCCACAGAAAAGACAGTGTTGTGACAGACTTTCTTTAGCCTTTTTTCTGTAGCTCTGTTTCATTGCACGCAGTGGATCCTACAGTTTGAGCCAGGGTAATGCAATAACTCTAACACAGGTGAAAACAATCCTATCATAGTATTTTTAGTGCTGGTTTATCTTGGTTCTTCATTAACCACCCCCCCCTCCTTTTAGTCTTTTAAGCAATACATTGCCGTAAACCAATGGTCCACCTGCCAAACCAAGACCAGAAGTGTGGAGTAATTACTTCTGCCACATAAACAGGCTGAGTTATAGACAGAAATGTCATTGCTGCCATTGTACAAAACACGCTGGTCTTGGTGGTCGATGTGCCCTGCTCAACTATAGACCAGCTGATAAAACAAGAGCTGATGGGTGTCAGTATGGACTTGTATATGGGTTGGTGGAGGGACATAATGAATATTCAATGAATAGAATTAATTATAGTCTTTAAAGGGCTTAGAGCTGCTGCAAAGATGAAGAAAATATTTTCCCCTTCAGACATTCAACATTTCTGAAGATCCCCAAAGCAGTTAGATAATTTTTGATTTTCTGGAATGTTTCAGGATGCTCAAAATGCTGTTAGGAACAGACATGGCAGCCCTAACTTGAGACTAGGTGTTGCTTTGTTGCCTTACAGCAGAGATGACTTTAGGATTAAGAAAGAAGAGTTTGATAGCTGCTTCATACAAAGGAAGGTGAAAGGTTGTTGGGTTTTATTTGTGAATACTTCAGAGGCTGGATTGTGGTTGAGCCTCCTACATCTGTATTTACATCCATCAAACAGTTGTGATATACCTGAGCAGTCCCATCAGACCTATATAAGGATTTTCACATACTCAAGTCAGCTGAACTACACTGAAATAATTGAACACAATAGACCAGTTAGGGTGCATACCTGTCCTGTGATGTCTGGAGCTTAAAGAAACCCATGACCATAAGGTTTGTTAAGTTCTTTGGGTCTCTATATGGCTGCAGAACTTCTGATGCCCTCCTTGAATCTTGTAACATCTTGATTAAAATGGCTCTCATGTTAATTTTTTTATATTATGTTGATTCTTAAAAATTTTGTTTTGAAATGTTTATTTTTTTGTCTTTTGAAAATCCTGGGAGAAGACAATATATTTATTTGTACAATGTTTTTCTTTACTGTTATAGCAGAATCCTGTGTTTATTGAAATAGAAGCAAATGTTTGTCACAAAGCTAATGTTTTTTTTTTTCTTTTTTCTGGGGCATCTATTACAGGCCTATTTTTAACATTGAATGTCATCACACAGATTTTGTGCCATCCAGATCATTCTGACTAAAATATCTTAACTGCCAGGGTAGTCTTTTACCTCTTTTGGCGAATCCTAATATCCAAACCCAAAGAGTTTCCATAGACAAGAATTTCTATCTCTGAAAAAGCAGTCAGAGCTCCAGAATAAGGGTTGATGTTTTTTTCCTGAAGGTCTGTGTGAGTTTGGGAAGGGATAATCTTCAGTGGCTCTTTCTTACCTGTTCTTTCACTGGAGGGTGTTTCCTAGCAGCTGGAAGGAAAATGCAAGCTATAAAGCCACTTATGCAGTCCCTTATATTTGTAATGCTCTAACCCTGCCAGGTCCTGAAAATCCACAGATGTTTAATTTGCTTAGCCTTATTTGTCGGACCTGTATTTGGCTTCAGTAATAGAGCTTTTGGCAGTCTGAGTGCTATATTTTAAAATTCTTTAAGGTTTTGCTTACTTTGAAATACGCTGTGTTCTTGTTTTTTGTTTATCTGGTTGTTTTGGCTTTGCTTTATGGCAATTTTGGTCTTCCTGGAGCTCAAAGGATACCTGTGGCATTTGTGGAGGCCTCAGCAAAAGCAAGGACACAGGAAGCAGTCAGAAGCCTCTCTCCCTTTCCTTCTCAGGCACTCCTTCCTTCTGGCAGAACGAGGGGTGCAAGATGGGGCTGCCTCTCAAAGGAAGCCTGCAGGGACCAGCCTCTTCGTGCCTCTTCTGCGTTGCCATGTCTCAAGCTTGCCTTACCCAGAAGCACCCTGCACTTCCCCTCAGAGCTGACAGGAGTTGCAGAAGACGTGGAAAGTAAGGCTCTTGCATGGCACTGGTTCAAAAATAATAGCTTTTATGGGAATACAGTAACTACTTGCACCTCGTCAGTAAAAGTTACCATCGAAAATCTTCCTGTTAAAGTCACTTCTTCCATCAAAGTAACTTCTTCCTCAGTAGGTATGGCGATATGATATATGAACAAAATTTTTTTTGTATAAAACCCAGCCATTTTTCATAGGTGCCTGGACTCAGCCCTGTCTCTCCTTCTTGCCTCTCTCTTGCTGACAGTAAGTCTGACGTGTTAATCCACTGTGGTCCCGTGCTGAATACATTCATGCCTGGAGTAAATCAACTTCCCTGCCTAGCCGAATGCCCGGGCTTGGGGAATTAGCACTGAGAGCTGCCCTATGTGTACAATGGGTAGAGGAAAATGATCCTGAGGCAGGTTCAGTTCACAGAAGATGGAGAGTTGTTACCTGCCATTTGTTCCTCAGTTGGGTGAAGTCAACAGCATCCTCTTCGACACAGTGACCCCAGCATCAGGACTGAGTTTGTTTCAGAGTTACCTTGTGGCCTTGGGCCCTGGCTTTTGGTCACAGTTTTTCCTTACTGTTAAAATGGGCCAATAATCCTCTCTCATCAAAACTCAGAGGGCATTTAGAGGATTAAGCAAGTGTTATCTGTGCAGGGTTGGAGATTGCATACACAGAGGTGTGCAGGCAGCTGGTAGCACTGGATCTATTGCATAAACTGAGAAAAGGAAGAAAAAAGGTATTTATTATCTAGATGAAAGCAAACACTTAAAAAAATAAAGAGGCCTCAGGAAAGATAAGGAAGTTAAATACCACATGGCCATCCAATACTGGCAAGGCAATGAAGTGTGCAGCCAGCCAGTCCTTGGGGTGGCATGCGTCCATGCTCCCTGCTGCAGGCAGTGGGAGCCACCAAGGCAGCTCTAGGTGAAACCATACAATAAAACCCTGCAACATGGTACTGGGTTATCCAGGGACCCAGAAGAGCAAGTGGTCTTGCATTGGGGAATTAAAGAGGCAGAGATAACCAGAGCCAGCCCGAGGGCCTGGTTTTGGACTGTGGGATTGGGAAGGCTTCCAGCCTAGGAGGAAGGGGCCGCCCTTCTCTCCTGGTCAGAAGGGTCCAGTTTTGGGGCAGGCAGGGTTGCTGACGATGGGATGGTATGCCCCCTCCCCTGCTTCCCAGACATCTGAGGGGTGCTTTGAAACTTTACATATGAACTGTTATGGCATGCTTTAGGCTGGCTTGCAGGTGTATGCCGAGCCCTCAGTGCCCTTCTTGCCACTGAAAATTAGGCTGGATAAGGCATAAGTTTACTCCCTGTGCCCTTATTAGGGTTAGTTTTAGGATCTCCAAAGTACTTAGTATTCACATGCCAACAGAGGGTCTGGGGTCAAGTTCTCATCTTGCACACAGAAGCCTTGTGTGTAGTGCCTAGAACATCTGAGCATTTGCGCCTAGGGCCAAAATCTGAACTAGTGTGAAAGGCACAACTGTAGCATGACTGGTGGTTATATGTTATGCACATAGACTCGACTTCATATGGCGGTAAATGGCAATTCATGAGGAAATCTTTGTTAAAACAACCTTCCCCGTCTTGCTGATGAGGCCGGGAGGTTGCGCAGTCGCTGCTGGCACTGGGACAAGGACTATGTCTCCGCATCTTTGTCCTGCCCTCGAGAGACCTTGAAGCTGGTTGCTCAAGGCATGGCCACCAGCTCTGGGGCTGGCAGGTGCTTTGCCTTGGCTATTCAACACCCCAATTACTTGCTGGCTTCCTGTGCAGAGCTTACATGGTACAGAGGACTTCGTCCCAGCCTTCTACGTCAAAAGGGAATTAAATTTCAATGCAAACACAGGTTGCATAGTTGAGCCCTTAAGCCTACAACACACTGTGCAGTTTAATCTGCTGCTGCTGCAGACAAGCTATCCTTGTTAAATAGTTTAAACTTAGCTGGTATAGCCCTTGAGAGATTATTTTTGGGACACATCGTGTTTACTGATCTCTGCTAATGATGTTATCTATTAGTTCTGCTGTTTAAAAGCACATGCCTAGACCTTGTACTGCGTTGCTAATTTGTCTCTCTGCTATATGAAGCAGAGACCCAAGGAAATTAGAAAATTGCTCTGGCCATTTCTACCCATTCTTTTTATCAGTGCTTTGAGCAGTAGATCAGATCTGCATGGCCAGGCTGAAACCTGGCTGACCTTTTCTTTGCTCTGAGTTTATAAACATGAGGAGGAAGTTTGCTTACTGCAGATGTGCAGTTTGCTGGATGCACTTGCAAATGTCAGCAGTCTGAGCTCCCCTCACCGCTACTGCTCAGAAGTACCATGCTGTTGAGTGGAAGATACAGTGCTCAAACTGTGGCAGTCAGGAGAACAACTCTCCCTGTTCTCTTCATCCCCTGCTGTAGCCCCCTTATCTGAAAGGGCTTCTTGCTGGAGCAGCCCAGTACTTTTTTTTAAGCTTTCTGCCCTAGCAGGGAACTGAGGCAGCCAAAAGGTGAAGGATTATCCTGGAAAGCAGGTGAGGACCTGCTCAATATTACCAGGTGCAATTTACTTTCAGGCACTGTTGGGGAGCCCAATGTTTCTCCTCAGGATTTAGGTGCTATAAACTATTCCTGTGATGGAAAGAGTGTTGTTCTTCAACCCTGCTGGTCTCGGAGACAGCAGTACGTGCCAGGGCAGTGCAAGCGAGGCCGGTGAGAGTTCAGAGATTAGTAATAACAAGGATTTAGTTATGAACTGACAACATGTCATGCGATAGATACACAAGTGCTATGGTCATGCTGCTGCTGCTCCAGCTTGTATGATACGGCTTGTCCTGGGACGGTCCTTGGAAAAGCCACCATGCAGTGTTACATACTCGCATACTATTTGGGAAATTTAACACAATATACTGTCCCTGCTTAAGCTGCCTAGTTAAACATAAGTTTGAATTCCCAGTTAGACTATCATCCCAGCATTACTGAAAAAATATCATTCTGGTTTACTGCAGAAAACAAAACACCTTGGAGAATAGTAGTACTGCAGTAAAACTACCTCAAACTCCTCTGTAAGACCTTTATTCCACTTCTATCATTAACAGCACAATGACAGCCAAAACATGTGAGGGGAAAGGGAAGAGAGGGACAGAGTATATGAGGGGAAAATGCTCTCACATGGCTTTTTAAATGTATGGAAAATATTTCTGTGGATACATTCTCTTGCCAGCTCTTCTCTGAGTTGTCTGGTGGGCTGTGGAAACAAAACAGTCTGATTTTTAGACAAGATGCCCAAGCACCTACAGGGATGTGCTGTGTTGTTAGGGCACTGAGGGGGAAGGATCTGTGTGGATCTGAGCATCATGCAAAGTAGCTTTCTGAGCAGGGCACTGTTGGGAGGGTGGGACCCGGTGTCAGGAAAGCTTCAGTCTGTTTTCTGCTTGCCCTGGGGAAGTTATCTTTGTACAAGTGGTACAAGTAGGGCCAATAAAAAGCCTGTCCAACTGCTAATTCTATTATTGGATAATCCTTTAAATTCTCTTTTTATTATAATTGAGGAAGTTTCCCTTTCCTAAGTGGTGAAGACCAAAGGCATTTTTCTGTTTGCAGTCACAAAGCTTTTCTTTTCTTTATATAGCTTCTTGTAAAAGGTCATTCTAAGAGTGCTTCATGCAAAATTAAGAACTGGCATTAAGCAAATGAGCTTGCACAAATCAGAAAAATTATAGTCCACAGCTCCTTACTGGCTGGTGTATTTTTATGGAAAAACTTTTAATTTATCTATTTCCCTTTCAGTTCCTTTATTTCTGTACTATTTGACTCTCTGGTAAGATTGTAACACTCTCAGCAGAGCACTTTGCATGGACAGACCTTGATGATTGCAGAGTATCGTGGTGACCAGTGAAGAATATAAGTGTGAATAGATGCTATTTTATCTGGAGAGAAAAGTCTTCCTTTCCTCTAGAAGATCTGTCCAGCAAATACAGGGGTGGAGTGGGCTTAATATTCAGTTTCCATCATGGAGAAGAATCAGCAGCAGTGCTTGCAGGGACAGATTTTTTCCAACAGCTTCATCAGTAAGCTGGGTAAAGGAGTGAACAGTGGAGTCTCCACATCTACAGGTGATACTAAACTCTTGCAGGTAATCAAACGTGCTGATGAAATGGGACTCCAAATGAACCTTGCAAAATGGAGTGAGCAAGAAAAAAGATAGTAGATGAGTTTCAAAGTAGATAAATATAAGGCCATACACCTAGGGAAAAACAATCTTAACCATGCCTACATGATGCTGAACTTGGAAAAAGATCTTGGAGTCACTGTTGAGGGCTCTCTCCAATTATCTTTCAATACACAGCAGTGGCAGCAGCAGCAGCAGCCAAAAAACCCAACAAAATATTGGTCAGCATTAGAAGGGTGATGAGAACAACAAAAAAAGCATCATTTTACTTGGTGTGTGCACATCTTAAGTGCTGTGTGCAATTCTGGTGTCCACACCACAAGAAGGACTTAGAAGAAGGCAGCAATGAAGGTCAGTGTCTTCATCTTGGAGAGGAAGAAGCTGGAGGGCTGTGTCTGAAGCCTACAAAATCCGAAAGGAGGTGGACAAGCCTAATGCAGAACTAAATCCCCCCGTACTGGGACTAGGGGTAGTCATTGAAATTTGTAAGAGATCAGTTTAAATTGGATAAAAGAACTCCACTGTGTGGGTAGTGGACTTCCAAATTTGATATTGCAGGAGACTGTAGAAGCAGGTGGCATCAGCATATTCAAATACAGATTAGACAATTTCATGGGTAATAGGTCTGGAAACAGATACTTAAAGCTCTAAGGGACACAAAAAGAGGCATGTATCCTCTAACAACCCTAACACAGCACCTGAGGGTGCTGGAGGAAGGTGTAGGAGAACGGAGCAAGGAGAGCAGCAGGGTTTGCACGCTTGACTGGTGTCTCCTGTCGCGCTGCTGGAGGCAAAGCATCAGCCTGGATGCACCCGTGATCTGACCTCTCAGTTTTGTACCCAGCTGTTTGGCTGGCCTGCGTCCAGTTCAAGACAACTGCAGCCAGGACTTGCAAAAGGGCAATAAGGGATAGAGAATTAGGACCTCACGCAGCTGACAAACACAAACCGGCTCCAAACTAGCTTTCCCCTTTGAAAACAACTGGTTGCCACTTAGCGTTGCCAGAGCACTGCCAGTGCTTAGCTTGGGTGCCAGGCTGGGGAGGGAAGTGCAATGGCCGGACTTCTTATGGATATCTAAATTAAAAGGCAGAAAGTTGAGCTAGGCTACTTTAAACTTATGCTTGTGTGCAAGGAAGAAGAACTGAGTTTAAGTAGGTCCTAGATTTACTAAATGAAGGTAAATGAAATCTAAAACATTGACTCGTCTCTTCACAGGAAAAAAAGGGGTCACAAGGATTAAGCTAATACATATTGCATTTATATATTAGTTTTTATTAGAAATCTTAATTTTCCTTTTTATTAACAAAAACATATTTTTCTTTAAACAGAAAATATGTGCTTGTGTTGCTGAGAGTTACAGTTGATGCTTTCATTTTTGAATGGAAATGTTTATGTTTTCAAGAAAACTATTTTTTTCTCTTATGAGAGCCTCTGTTTTGTGTTGGAAATTTTAAGGAAAGTCTTTGGCAGAAGTTTTTGTTGCTGACTGTCGAGGTCATGCTCTGGTTTGAAGTGGTTGTTTCCCTCTGACTTGCCAAAGCTGAGGACATCTGCCACTGGGACACATAGGTTGTGTCACCTGGAAGCCTCGTGGGGAGCTGTGCAGTGCTGGGCACCCACAGCAGTTTTTCTCCTCCTGCCTGCCCACAGGCTTGGGGCTGAGAGATGATATGCTGAAAGGACTCCATGTGTGCATGTGCACCCCCCTCCATCCTTAAATACAGTACTTTAATGAAGTAGTCTTCAAGTGGCAGTTTTCAACCGAATGTTGTTTTGTAAATGAAATGAAATGAGGGAAAATTAAAGACAAAGTAAAACAAAGCAAGTCCTCACAAAAAAGCCCCAGAAAACTTGATGACAGCTCTGCTTATTCTGTAATCTACTGTGACCACCAAGGTGGCTCAAGAGCTCATCAGTGAAGAAGGAGGCAATGGATTTGACTTGAATGTGCCACTTCTGGGGAATGACTGAGCAGGAAAAACAAGGACCTGTTCCATCTTTGGCCACAGCATCACCTGAAAAACTTTTCCTATCAAAAACTGGATTGAATGGACACACTTAGTTTGACTCACAGGAGTGATTTGACAACAGAAGGTGGGGTATGGGTTTTTACTTTTTTTGCATTAACCTTATTGGAACTCATTGCTATATCATCTCCATCTGCTGTACCGGTCAAGGGCAGACTAAACCTAAGTTAGAAGGTGTGGCAAAGGTTTGCGAGTGATTGACTTCAGCATCCAGTTGAGACAGCCTTGCCTTTTGGCACGAACAGGAGTGCTAACTTTCCCTCTAATCACAAACTGTACCTCCAATTTAAAAGATGCTGTCATGGTTTAACCCCAGCTGGCAACTAAGCACCACGCAGCTGCTCGCTCACTCCCCCCCCACCCCGGGATGGGGGAGAGAATCAGGAAAAAAAAAACCTCGTGGGTTGAGACAAAGGCAGTTTAATAGGACAGAAAGGAAGGAAAACCAATAATAATGATAATAATAACATCACAATAGTAATACTAGATTGTTCCGGAAATGAGTCCTGTTGTCTGACTCAGTTCTTTCTGGGGTACTGTGTCACCATAAGATTTGCTTCTCAAGGCCCAGGATAGTGTTCTGTGCAGTGGCATGGGGCACGGGATATGTTTCCAGCCAGCCGGTGGTTGCTTCCACCATTGTAAGCACATAGCGCTTGCCTTGGCAGGTTTGTGGGAGTGTGATGTAGTCAATCTGCCAGGCCTCCCCATATTTATATTTCAGCCATTGTCCCCCACACCAAAGAGGCTTTAACCGCTTGGCTTGCTTAATTGCAGTGCATGTTTCACATTCATGGATAACCTGTGCGATAGTGTCCAAGGTCAAGTCCACCCCTCGATCACGACCCATCTATATGTTGCATCTCTTCCTTGATGACCTGAGGTGTCATGGGCCCACCGAGCTATAAATAATTCACCCTTATGTTGCCAGTCCAGATCCATCTGAGCCACTTCAATCCTAGCAGCCTTGTCTACCTGTTGATTGTTTTGATGTTCTTCAGTGGCCCGGCTCTTGGGTACGTGGGCATCTACATGACGTACTTTCACAACCAAGTTCTCTAGCCGGGCAGCAATAGCTTGCCACTATGTGGCAGCCCAGATGGGTTTACCTCTGCGTTGCCAGTTACTCCGCTTCCATTACTGCAACCACAGAGCATTTGCCACCATCCATGAGTCAGTATAGAGATAAAGTTTTGGCCATTTTTCTCATTCAGCAATGTCTAAAGGCAGCTGGATGGCTTTCACCTCTGCAAACTGACTCGATTCACCTTCTCCTTCTGCAGTTTCTGCAACTTGTCGTATAGGATTCCATACAGCTGCCTACCACCTCTGATGCTTTCCTACAGTGCGACAAGACCCATCAGTGAACAGGGCATATTGCCTCTCATTTTCTGGCAGTTTATTATACAATGGGGCCTCTTTAGCACGCGTTACCTCCTCCCCTGGTGATATTCCAAAATCTTTGCCGTCTGGCCAGTCCATGATCTCTTCCAGAATTCCTGGACGACTAAGGTTTCCTATTCGACTTCGTTGTGTGATCAGTGCAACCTACTTACTCCATGTAGCATCAGTTGCAGGATGTGTAGAAGGGACCTTCCCTTTGAACACCCAGCCCAGCACTGGCAGTCGGGGTGCTAATAGGAGCTGTGCACCAGTATCCACTAGAGCCTTACACTCCTGTGGGTCTGATGTGCCAGGCCATCAATTCCACACAGTCCAATAACCCAGTTGTCCCTTTCCTCCACCTGGCTGGAGGCAGAGCCCCTCTAATCCCGGTCAGAGTATTTGTTACTCACTTCTTGTAAAAATTACTTAGAGGTCCCTTCAAGAGGGTCAGAAGCCCTTCTACTCTGTCTGGGGAATTGCTTGCTGGAAACTGGAGCGGCATCTTTCCTGGAAGAATCCCCTTTTCTGGTTGTTTTTCCTTTCAGTTCATGTACCCGTGCATCTAGGGTCGAGGTAGGTTTTCTATCCCACTTCCTCATGTCCTCTCTGTGGTCACATAGGTAAAACCACAGGCTACCCTGTGGTGTATACCTTCTATGTTCTCTCTCTTGATCAGAGGAATGCTCACTCCTAATAGCTGAGATATTGGTCTGTACAGGTGGGGAGTAGGAGTTTTTGATCAGTTCGATCAGTTCTTCGGACTTTTTGGACAGTTTTTCCACAGCCAAGACACAGGCTTGTAGGGATGAAGAGAGATTTTCTTCGTATTGCCAGAATTGGTGAGCCATTTCATCCACTGTCGGTGCCTCTTCATCTTTCCAGATCACTACTGCCAATGGGATGGCATACGATGATGGTGCGCTCCGTACAAACTTCTGCCACATGGGTCGTGTGCATTGAACTTCATCTGGATCTCTGGGTAATTGTGCACTGTCCGGGTCGTAATAAATCATCTCTAGCATGGCTAATTCCCTCAGGTACTGGATACCTCTTTCCATGGTGGTCCACTTGCCTGGTTGACATATAACATCTTCCTTGAAGGGATACCTTTCCTTCACATTTGACAGGAGTCGCCTCCAGAGGCTGAGGGCTTGTGTCCCTTTTCCAATCACCTTATCAATGCCACCTTCCCTAGCAAGTGATCCCAGCTGCTTGGCTTCCCTACCCTCTAATTCCAGGCTACTAGCCCCATTGTCCCAACATTGGAGCAGCCAGGTGATAATGTGCTCACCTGGATGACGGCTGAAATCTTTTCGCATATCCCGCAGCTCACTCAGGGATAGGGATCGGGTGATTACCTCTGGTTCTGCCTCTTCCTCCTGTTCTCGTGATGACCCTGGTTCATGTTCATACTTCGCTAAATGAACTGATTTTTTTGTATATTTCTTCTTCTGTATAGGGGCGACTGATACTGGCACAGGTTGGTTCTCTGGTTCAGCCGCAGCGCCTGTCGCAGGGGTTGGAGTAGCTGCAGCGCCTGTCACAGGGGTTGGAGCAGCTGCAGTGTCTGTTGCAGAGGTTGGAGTAGCCACAGTGTCCGTTGCACAGGTTGGAGTAGCCACTGTGTCTGTTGTGGGGGTTGGAGCAGCCGCCTTGCCTGTCACCAGGGTTGCAGTAGCCACTATGTCTGTTGCAGGGGTTGGAGTAGCCGCAGTATCTGTTGGTCTGTTTTCCCTCCCTTCCCCCTGAGGGTGCTGCGCAGTATTGAGCAGTATTTGGTAGATACTAGCCAGGGCCCAGCACAGTGCGATAAGTTGTGCCTCTTTGGAATAGCCACAGCATTTTCCTTTCAGATAGTCTATCACTTTATCAGGGTCCTGTAGTTGTTCGGGAGTGAAGTTCCAAACCATTGGAGGTGAGAAGTTTTCTAGATACCTGCCCATGTTCTCCCACATGCCATGCCACCCATGGCTATTAAGCCTCGGGGCAGATTTCCGAAAGGTATTCTTAAACAGTTGTTTAACCTTAAACAAGACCTGGAACACATTCAGGAGACATAACAATAGGAACATGCTGGTTTGAACATCCCAAGGATATTCAAAATTCTCAAGAGCTACTGTAATTTGCCTGGAGGAGAAGGGGAAGCTGAAGAAACGTCTCCCCCGTGGACTGGCTCTCCGATGAGAAAAGGTACAAGGTATAATTATTAATAGTTTCTGATAGACGGCTCCCGAAGTACGGAGGTGACGGCAATGCTGAGTACAAATACCAGATTAGTTCCACGACCAGCAATTCTATCGTATCATAAGCCAGTGTTACAAAGTAGAACAACATGATAACTCTGGCCCAGTTCCCACGGGTGATAAACAGCAGAAAAGGGAGCATATACTGCAAGTAAGGTATTCCATAACGCAACTTTAAGAACAAGCGCACCAACTTTGAGAGCAAATACATCAACATTGTGACCAGGAACTATTGAACTAATAAAATGTATGTTTATAACAAATTTGTTCTAACACATTGCAGTCAGATTTGCCATTATCTCAACCCGTCGTGCCCCACGTTGGGTGCCAAAAAGGACTGTCATGGTTTAACCCCAGCTGGCAGCTAAGCACCACGCAGCTGCTCGCTCACTCCCCCCCCACCCCGGGATGGGGGAAAGAATCAGGAAAAAAAAAATCTCGTGTGTTGAGATAAAGACAGTTTAATAGGACAGAAAGGAAGGAAAACCAATGATAATGATAATAATAATATCACAATAGTAATACTAAAAGAATTGAACTATACAAAGCAAGTGGTGCACAATGCAATTGCTCACCACTCGTTGACTGATGCCCAGTTAGTTCCCGAGCCACGATCCGCCCCTCCCAGCCAACTCCCCCAGTTTATATACTGGGCATAATGTCGTACAGTATGGAATATCCCTTTGGCCAGTTTGGGTCAGCTGTCCTGATGGTGTCCCCTCCCAGGTTCTTGTGCCCCTCCAGCCTTCTTGCTGGCTGGGCATGAGAAGCTGAAAAATC
The DNA here is from genome assembly GCF_018139145.2 of Gymnogyps californianus. Lineage (NCBI taxonomy): Eukaryota > Metazoa > Chordata > Aves > Accipitriformes > Cathartidae > Gymnogyps > Gymnogyps californianus. The sequence continues at coordinate 64,312,431 of NC_059500.1, read as the reverse complement.
CTTGACTTAGTATAAACACTACTTAGCAACAACTAAAACCATCAGTGTGTTATCAACATTCTTTTCCTACTAAATCCAAAACACAGCACTATACCAGCTACTAGGAAGCAAATTAACTCTGTCCTAGCTGAAACCAGGACAGATGCAGACTGATAGGACATTTCAGCAAAAACATTTGTTAAAAGAAATACTCTCCTGATTCTTTGCGTAACTGTTTTTCTCTTAATTATGATGAGACTGGATTATGTTCCCTTCCAGTTTCTACATTTGCACCTCCCTCTAGGAGCTTCTGCAGCACCTCTCCTGCTGTAATGCCTCTCCTGCTGTAGCAGCCCCTGTAACATCACATCAGCAGCTGCCTGTCACTTCAACAAGCCCTAGACCCTGCAACCTTGACAGGAGTGTGTTTGCTGGAGTAGAAAATTTACCAGATTCTTCCAGCATTATGTCCTTTCTTTCCGTTTTTAAACTTATTTAATCAGAATTGCTTTTTGTATCTTCATGATGCTGCAGAACAAGAGCTGGCTGTGAGGTACAACCTGTGTCTATTTAGGCATCCATCCGTACATCCTTGCCTCCCACTGATTTGTCGCTTCTTTTCTTCTCTCCAAGCCCGCCAGCAGCTTGAATGAAGCCAATGTCTCTGTTGCTGCTGTAACAGTGGCAAAGAAAACAGCAGCAACAGAAAGAAAAAGCTGCAGTGGAGCCAGTGGACCTGTGTATGACTTAATTTGATTACTGATTTAATGTGGCCAACATGACAGTGATTTCCTGGCTTTCATCCTGGCATGCTCTGTTGGGGCCTGTAGCAATTTTATTTGTTTTGAACTTGTTCCTTGGTGTAGCTCCTGACTGCAACTGCTACGGAAGTGAGCACAAGCTCCTCCTTCACAGGTTTATTAGTGTTCAATAGTGCTCTCAGGAACCCAAAACACATACAGCCAACTATAAAGTGCCAAGCTCCTGCTCTTTTTTTTTTTTTTTTAACCCAGCTAATGATCTTTTTAGCCTAATGATGTTTAAACATAAAAGTGGCTTGGCTTCCTCCTTGTCGATCAAAGGTGCCCTGATTTACCCATCTTAATCATTACTAAGGAAAATTAGCATAATTTGACTTTATTAAAATATAGCCTGCGAGTGCTGCTATCACTAAGGCTGTACATGTAACTGGGAGAGGTACAACTCCATCAACACAGGCACAGTTTGCCATTTCCCAGGTTTGAGGCCATGGAATCATTGACCAACGTTACCAGATTCCCCATAATGCAGGAAGGACGCTGCTGGCATGGTGATACCAAGAGTCACAGAGCAAATGCCCTGTTCTTCTGGTGGCACAGACCTCTGGAGGGCTTGTGGTCACTCTCTTCCCTGCCTGGAGCTTTGCCAGACTCACGTGGTCAAGTGTTGATGTGCTAAGGCAAAGCTTTGCTCCTTTGAACGGAGGCCACTGGCAGCTGGGGGTCATTTCAACCTCCTTTCCTCTTCTGCATTTGCAGACAGGGCTCTTCATAGTCTTTGACACTGTGCACCCTTTGGTTTCACCAGCTCTGGCGGTGGGACGTAGAAGACAGAATTGAAATGATCATGGACAAAGAACAATGAGTATTTGCACAAACATGGAGCTGTTGCATTTTCAGGATCAATGTGCCGTTACTGATGTGAAAACCTTGGATGCTATATGTCTCCTAGCTAGCACTCTCCTTTAAACTATCTTTGTGGCTGGATCATCTTTTTGGCTCTCCGGATGAATATTCATTGAGGTCATTCCTGGATAGACAAAATGTATAAATCTGGTTCCTAAAAGCATAAGGAATTTTTTGCTTGTTTTGGCACAGCAGAGCCAAAAATGAGATGTGTGTCAGAAATGTTTCTGGAGAGCAATAATTGGATTTTTGAAACTGTCCTTAAGGCATTGAATGGCACCATGAGGAGCTCTCTGGGCCACTGTTTAACATGAAAGCTGCTCTGTGTGTACTATGTCCATGAACACGTATTTTTAGCCTGTACTGAATCTTACAACTTTGGCAAAAACTTATTTCTGAAGAGGAGTGGCTGTTCGTATCAGTAGGTAAATAAAGAGCAGATACACAGAAATATGGTAACTTTGGAGGTCGTGTGGATACAGAGAAGAGCAGTATTGCCCCAGTTCTCCCTTAAACCCTACCAAAAACACGACTGGGAGGGCTGAAACTCTTTAGATCTGGTGTGGAAAGTGCTCCAGTGACTGTTGCTTGTGTAATCTTTAGACAGATGCCATGTAGACCAGATGATGAGGTAAGAAATGCCAAAACTGAGATTTGCGTTCTGCATAGAAAAGCAAATACTTGTCTCTTGTTTTCTTGGAAGAGGGACGCAATGTCAATTTTCAAGGGAAAGGAAAACTCACTTTTTAGCACTCTGGATAAAGAGTTGTGAACCCTATTAACTTTTGGCAGATAAATTCTGTCCTTTGAGTGTCATGGCACACTGTAATTTTATTCTGAGGCGCATGGATTTCTATCATTGTTATTAGCAAATTCTTTTTTTGCTGGTATCATTTACCACAGTGACCAGTATTACAGAAAACTGTAAAATACATAGGATAACCTTAACTTTGGCAGATGCATTTGTGGAGTTTCTTGAAGAATCAGTTTTGGGTTTTTTTTTGAAGTATCTGACCTTTTATCAAACTGTATTGAAAACTTTGATAGTAAGAAGTAGAGTAGCAACAATTGGCTGCCTTTACCTCATAAGGACACTTCACATTCATAGAGTTGCTGGTGTTTGCAGCAACCTCCTCTACCTTGTTCTCCACAGCTCATTCTAAGAATATCTGGTAAATGTCAACATCAAATTCACTTCCCTTTTACTGAAGAATAAAATTGGATATATATGCGTGGTTTGTAATGACATAAAGTGCATGTCTTGCTTTTGGATTTTGGCTAGTTCTCACATAGTCTTCTGAAAATAACCAGTCTTTAAAAGTTTTGAAAACAAACTCCATCCATCCTCGCAGCTATGTCTTGTCTCCTTCCTTGATTATGCCCACTATTTCATTTCTCTTCAAATAAAAACATAGATGACTAAATTCTCCAGGCACTCCCCACTATTCTCTCTGACTGTGAGTCCCTGAGCAAACAAGATTTCTCATGGGTGGTTTGTAAGGAAGTGGAGGACAAGGGAGAGAAGAGGAGAATTTGTCAGAGTTTCTAATTGAAATTACTGGCACAATATCACTACAGCTGGAAAAGCAATTTGCCAGAGAAACAGCAGTGAAGGTGTCTGCAGAGAAAGTATACCCTAGTTATAAAAGCACTGAAACCTCTGCAGTTGACTGAGGCTGCTGTGTACTCTGCCCGAGCAGTTTGGTAGTGGGTGGTGGAGCAGTGCGCTTTTGTGACAGCTGGGATGTCTGCAGGAAGAGTCACCAGACATGAGACATCCCAGACATCTCTAGTCCAACCCAGAATAACTTCAGATTATTTTGGCTATTGAAATAGAATCTTCCCCTCTACTAGGCTCTTGTGAGACCCCACCTGCAGTACTGTGTTCAGCTCTGGGGCCCCAGTATAAGAAGGACATGGACCTGCTCGAGCGAGCACAGAGGAGGGCCACGAAGATGATCAGGGGGCTGGAGCACCTCGCCCATGAGGAGAGGCTGAGAGAGTTGGTGTTGTTTAGCCTGGAGAAGAGAAGGCTCTGGGGAGACCTTATAGCAGCCTTCCAGTACCTAAAGGGGGCCTACAGGAAAGATGGGGAGGGACTCTTTATCAGGGAGTGTAGTGATGGGACAAGGGGTAATGGTTTTAAACAGAAAGAGAGTAGATTTAGATTAGTATTAGGAAGAAATTCTTTACTGTGAGGGCGGTGAGACACTAGAACAGGTTGCCCAGAGAAGTTGCGGATGCCCCATCCCTGGAAGCGTTCAAGGCCAGGTTGGATGGGGCTTTGAGCAACCTGGTCTAGCGGAAGATGTCCCTGCCCATGGCAGGGGGGTTGGAACAAGATGAACTTTAAGGTCCCTTCCAACCCAAACCATTCTACGATTCTATGATTCTATGATTAATAGAAGGGCTTTTTTTCAGCACTGAGGTCTTGCCCAATGCAAGTCGCTGATAAAATATTTGTTATCTATATAACCTAGATACTGTTTTTTATAGTTGATCACCTATGGTAATTCTACCTTAGAAAAACATTTCTCCAAAGTCGTATTTATTTAAATGAGACTGAGATCAAAGCCTCTTTCTGTAACTCGCAGAGCATTTTTTTTCCGAGTTGTTGAAGAAATAAGCCTAGTTGAGTGAGATTTTCAAAAAAGCTATTTTCTATTTTGTTTGAAAGACTACTCTGTGCCTCTAGAAATTCAGAAGAAAAATGCCTTGTCTAAAAGACTTCTGATTTGCAAAATTTTTTTGATTCTGAGAATGGCTTTCATTGCCTTTTAAATTTTTTTCTTCTCCCCTACTAAATAAAAATGACCAAAAAGTGAGAAGGAATACATTTAAAGACTATTTTAATCTGCAGGGCAATGTAGAGAGAAGGAAGAGAAAGTGTGTATGGAAAGTGAGAGGTAGGGGGTGAGGAAAGGGGAAATAACTGTCTAATTTCTTCTTCCTTTCCTATTTTTTCCCATTGCAGGGTGGGGAATGAGAGTGGTTATCTGTGAGTAATTTTTTAAAGCACCTCTCCTTTTTTTTTTTCCCATTCAGAGTTTTTTTCAGTGAAAACAAATGTAGAATTAATCTAGCCACCGGAAGAACTGCAGTAAATTTCATTTCTTCCGTATTTTCAAATGATGCTGTAGATAGAGATGTTATACACAACTGTTAGACTATATGGTGTGCAAAGGCTGCCATTAAATGGAAAAAATCTTGCTGCCTTTGACTCTCATGGAAACGTTGTTGATGTCAGCAGAGGAATGAGAGGAATCAGGTGGAATATCTTTTCTAGGAGTCGTGGACTCACAGTAAGGAAGAAGGTTGTGGTTTTACAGCAGCTTGGGGAGTGCCAGTAGTTCAATATTTGTTTATACTGACCTGTGCATTTCTGAGTGCCTGGCTGCCAGATGGGATCTGAAACAGGAGTAAGCACACAACTCCATTGCCATTGCATTAGCAAGTGTGCATAATGCAGTCTGTGCCAGCTGTTTGCTGGCGTTGGAATAGAGGTTATACCAGATCTGGCAACGTGTTTTGGGGGCAAAGTTATCACTCCAGAAGTTTTGGAACAAATTTGCATTGGCAAGAGTGAGTTTGCACCAATTCAGCAACTTGCACTATGCAGCTGCGACAGTTTTGAGCTGTGATTACAGATGATGGTCTATATAGTGATCAGAGATGCCAGTTTGTGGCTTCCATGTGTCTATGGCTGCAGCTGGAGCTGTTGATATGGAATTACTGAGCCAGGTAAAAGGCCTCTGTGGAGCTACTGGTGGCAGGGAAGATCCTTGGATGCTATGTTTGTGCTCTGGATGCCAGAGGCTTGCACAGCCTGTGCCGCTGGGTTTTCCTGGATGAAAAAAAGGGCTGCTCAGGTGTGGCTCATCCACTGCAGACCTGTGCGGGCAGAGCACAGGCTGCCCTGGGAGACCAGCCCTTGCCTGCACGGGAACAGCTTGCAGAGGTTGCATGCACCCTCTGTGCAGGGGAAAGGAGCGTTAAAGCACGCAAAACTGTTTTGTTTGGGGATTGGCGAAGGAGTGGCCTGTATGAAGTTTGGTCTCCTGAGATAGTACAGGTAGGGTGAGTTTTAAAATGAATTTACTCTTGTCTCATGGAGTAATTGCATCTGTGTAAAGTTTGTTCAGATCCCTAGCTAGCTTATCAGATCACCAAAAAATTTGTCGGGCGTTGTGCATCGTACTAGATAGCTGTTTTGCATAGCAATTGTATCTCACAGAATTGCATCAGTTCCGGGGCTCTTACTGAAGATTTTGCAGAAATAGTGCAAGTGATTATGGTCTCAAAGGTAATAAGTCTTACTCCATATACATAACAAACACACTTACAACATGGATTAATGTAATCTTCTATAATTCTTTGCTGTTTGTGCCATGCACCTCTTAATAGATTTTTGATGTAATATGTCTGTGGTTCTAGTAGCAGGTGATGTACCTGGATAGCTGTAGTAAAATCCTCGCTTAACGTGATCCACTGAACTTAAACTTTGTTATAGTTTTACCTGCTTTTGCGGCTGGTAACACAATGAACACACAATGAATCTAAATATCGCCCTCAAAGAGACTCTCTTCCCTTGAAGAGACTTGGTTTCAGTCAATGCTGATGCCAACTATAAGTCTTCATTGCATCGCAACTTGCTAGAAAGTTTCAGTTTGTAGCTTTAGTTAAGAAACTATTCCCGCTTCCATGTGGGAAAGATATTTTTCCAATCAACTATGTGCTAAGTCCAAAATTCCATTTCCACAGGTATTTGTGCAAACAAAACCCCTTTCTTGATTGGATATTTGTGCAAAGAGAAAATAATAAAAGGAGTATGCATGGCAAATCTATATTTAGGGTTGAATTTTTGTGAACTTGTTTACATTCACTTTTAATTTTCTCAGCTCAATTAACCCCAGTGGAGTTGCTCTGTATTTCAGTAAGAAGAAAATCATAACTTGTTGACACAATGGTGGTTTTTTTCTTTATTAGTTCACTCAATTTACAAGTGGCTGAAGAGTCAACAGCTATGAAGAAAATATGAAAATCGTGCACGATTTTTCCTTTTCTCTTGTGTTTTGTGGTTTTGGTATTTTTGTTCTGTTTGGAAAGAATCAGGATGATGTATTCAGGTCATAAAGAAGTGGAAAACTGCCTTACAATTTATTGGCAGCAAGTGAGGATGTCTGAAGAACGTGTGTTAGAAAATGATGTCTTTTTCCTTTGTTCTAAATAGGCTGTTCTGGATAAATTAGGCCAAGAATGTTGAAAATCCTGGGTTTGCTGGTCTTTACTTGACCAGTGTAAAATGTTCTTTATAGTTACAAAGAAGTCATGCATCTCTTAGTAATTGTTGAGCTAGTATATACTGGAAGTCTGAAGGAGCACTAAAATTTGGCAAAAAGTCAAGTGTAATGTCCAGTGTAACTTACAAGTCTATTGTCTTGTCATCCCTTGCAAGGAAAGAAAAAGGAAATATGGGGGTTCAATGATAAAGAGATTAAAGGATAGGGAATGTATTTAATGGAATTCACCGTGATTTTGGAAAAAATTAATCATGTCAAGAAAACCTAATTTGACTCTATTTCATTAAAATGCATAAAATACAATGACAATATTAGTACTGCTTAATATTCTAATTTAAAACTAGCACACTATGATATCAATAAAGCAAGTACTACATGGATTAAAAGTTGGACCAAAAAGGAAAACTCACCAAATGGAAGTATTTCTACCATGTTCCATGTCCTAGATTATTACCAAGCCTTACTCTATTCCGTGTTTTCATCAATGATCTAGATGCAAATATTCTCATACTGTAATTAGCAGTGATTTTAGGTTATGAAGATTGGCAGAGTTTTAATCAATGATGAGGACATAGGAGCTGGAGGGAGGAATCAGGATGTCTCAGTATAGGAGGCCTGTTTACGCATGGTTTGCTAATACAAATACAAACTTCTCTGGTCAGAACCAGGCAATGAAGGTTCTCCCTTGAATACGAAATCCAAAGCAGTGAGTCTGGAAAGGCTGTAGGGGCTGGTCCGTCCCTTGCCATGCCCTCCCACCACAGCCCTGGGGTAAGGGAGGCTGATGCTGTCATCAGAAGAGCAATGAAGATGAGGAGGAAAGGGAGAAGGGGCACCAATGCTGCAATATGGTATGCACATCCAGAGTCCACCTAAAATGCAGAACAAATTTGAAGATGGTGATGACAACAGCTACAAAAGCCATTGGAGAGCTGAAGGGACAGCCTGTCAGTGAACAACTTAAAATAACTCAGTCTACTTAACTTAGCAAAAGAGGGCTGAGAAGTGATTTATTTAAATTTTGTAAGTATCTTCAAGTAATTTTTATTTGCCTGTATATTACATGCTTTTTTCATGGAAAGCAAATAGCAATAGAATAAGTGAAGAAGGTGAGAATGGAAAATATCATTCCTTTAAAACAATACTGTTCATTTTCAAAGGAGGTAACCTTCAGCTAGAAAAGTTATGCTTTAGTCAGATGCATGTTGTTGGGTTCAATACAGGGTAATTGAATGAAATTTTATGGTTAGTGTTTTATAAACAAGCAGCCTAGATCCTTGGTTTACTGGTCTTGTATTTTATAAATCTAGAAACTGGAAGGAAAAACATCTTAGCTTCCCCTTGGGTAAGGCTGAAATGCATTATGGACAGCAGGCTCTGTGAACACGTGTGCTACCCTGGCTTTCTTTCAAATACTATGAATAAATATTTGACTATATAAAGCTCATGTAGGTACCGACCTGAAATTCTTATTCCTCCAGTCCACGTGAAAAGCTAATCTGCAATTGATTGTTAACCAAATTGCAATGAAGGCAAGTGAAATAAATCCTGAAATGGAGGAGACTTGAGCCTGTTGCTTGCTGCCTTATGTTGAAGAGTAAGCAGAGATGACACCGCCTTGGGGAATTTTCCCTTTCCTCTTGCCAGTAGAAAGCTTCCTCCTCATGTGCTCGTGCATTGCTGCCATGCTTCAGAGGTTGCTCTGCATGCTGAGGCTGTGTCCTGGTTCCTCTCTCCATTGCGCCAGCTGCCCAGGGGCAGGTCATGGGCCTCGAGGTCAGCAGGGAGGCAAAGACCTTGTCCGATGCCTCAGAGCTGATGGGAGGAAGGCAGTCACCAGCAGCGCCCTCCCTTTGCTGTGTGTCCACATCATCCCAGGAACTGCATTCCCCGGGTGCTTTGCCAGGCAGCCTGGTCAGCTGCCTAGGAGAGCTAGAATAAATTGTGAAGAGGCCACAGGGTATTGTAGGGTGTACGCCGAGGTGGTGTTACCTGCCTGGCTGGGAAATGCAGAGGGTGGGCGTGAAATGAGGCCATAAGAGGACCAGCAGAAGCAGGGTCTGGGAAGCATGGGATGCTTATGTCCCCTGGTTACTAAAGGAAGCCAGTACAGACCATGTCAGTACAGTATTTGAGGCCAAGCTAATTAAACCTGCTGAGAGAGATGAAATGCAATGGCAGGGTATATTACCTTGGGCTTGGTGCAATGATAACATGTTACATTACCCTTTTCAGGCTTGGAGCATGGGCAGAACTGGCCTGCATCTGCCACAGTTTGTGTTGTAAACATCCCCAATCCAAACCCAAGCACAGGTGCATGGGCTTGGCCATCTTTGTGATGAGAAATCAGCAGTCGGGCACTGCTCAAAACACATCACTTCCCTTGTCCTGGGCCAGGATGTCCATGGGAACATGCCTTGAACCCACACTTTATGGATAAAGGGTTTTATGCCCAAATGACTGGGAGCTTTGGGCAATGCTGTATAGCAAAATAAGCTGTATCGAATCTTAGAAATATTTTGTAATCAGGGATTGCTCAAGACTATAGTCTAACTTGGTGTGTTTTTCATCTCTCTGTTGCTCTGTGCGACCTGTATTCAGCAAGGATGGGCACCCACATTAAAGATCATCCTTCTGGGTAAAATCTGAAGCTCTGTCCTGCAGAAAACATTTGATAAATGGATTCTTGCACACTCTCAGAAGGGCCATAAGATCTGCAGGCTTTTGGCAAGTTCCAAAAGTGAATGTAGAGATCATGTTTTATGTCAGGACTGACAGCTGAAATCACATGACAGAAGAACTCGGTTTCTTCGTGTTTTTCACGCATTTCACAGACAGCTAATTTTGTGGCAGAAAGGTCTGGAATAGCATACTGAAACCTGTTCTGCCTGTCAGCTGAGCTGCTATGTTAGTCTCTGATTGTTATATATCAGAGAATATAATAACAGCCACTCCCACGTAAAATTAGCTCTGTTTGTGTATTGCCTACCAGAAGAATATAGTATTGAAGCACAAGAACATGATATATTGTGAGGGACAAGGATTTCTATGGTCCAGTTCTGCATCTCCTCATTTGACATCTGATTTCAGTGTACTCACGCTGGTACAAATAAGATCAGGTCTTTAGTGTAGAATCTATTTGAAATGATGCAGGTTGTTTTTATATTTGTGCTCTTTGGTTGAGCTTTATCTTTAGATGTGGGCTCCGTTGCAAAAATGAGGCTGTGTCTGCACATGCTTTTTTATAAGTAGGATGTCTTTGTAATACTGGAAGTCTTAAAATAGCCAAGCAACATGATATCCTCACACATTCTTTTCTAAAGCTGATACATCTGTAGTGGGATCACGCATTACTTGGATATAATTTATTAGCAAAGCAGGGAATTTTTATCTGAAAGTAATCCCTCCCCACCCCCCCAGAAAAATGCAGCTCTGAAAAATAGGGAAGTTCCATGGAAAAAAGTCAGTTTTGCAAAGAAACCCCCACCTCAACTGATTTTCTTTTCCCCATTAAAAACATTAAACCGGGAATTCCTAGCTCCACTTCTCCTGGGTAGACCATGATGAGAGTAGCCAGATCTCTCAGATCTGGGCAGGTCTCCATAGCTGGTACCTAACAATACACCACTCAACCCATGTTGCCAAATAGTGCAAGCTGCCACCCTTCATTTCCACGTTAAGGCAATTTATACTAGCTTTATGGCATGAAAACTTTCTTCATCAAAAGTCTCAAGGAAAATGACAACATTTTTCTCCTCGTTTGTGAGGAGATACGTTATTTCCCAGAGAGCTGTCTGTAAGCTGGTCGACTGGACAACTGTAACAGATATGTCTGTTCTCCTAGAGGACCATAATTCTTGTAACCACTCCCCTAGTTTTGATCTTAACCTGCAACTGGAAAATGCTCTCCAAGGTTGGGTTTCTGTGTTCTGGTTCTAAAGCATTTCATGTACATCCTTGTTTGAAAAATAATGTTTTGGTCTGGGTAGACTGGGTTTAAGATTTTTTGGATAAACAGATTTTCTTTTGCCATGCTATTCCTGCTGCATGTGTAGCATAACTCAGTTTATGACCACATGTAGATGATTTCAGACTACAAGGGTATTTTAGTTATGACATATGAACATATTAAATGATCTATTCTTTCACAGGCATTGAGTAACTGATTCAAAATTCAGTTATTGCTAGAAATGAACAGTGGAAACAGAGGCAACAAAGGACAAATGAGGTCTTTCAGCTACTAGCAACAGCTACCTTTGGCTGCAGCTACATGGCGCTCTGTGCTTGCATGTGGTAAAAGGGCTGCTCTGTGATAATATCATCAGGCAACAAGTGTCCTCAGAACCTGCTGTGAACATGGTGCTTAGTTGTACTTAAAATTCATAGTTTTTCAAACTTGTCAGAAAAAACTGTTAGACAAGTGTCTTAAAAAGGGGGGGGGGACGACACGAATAATGAAAAAAGTCTCAGTTTGATGGCTATGCTGATACAGCAGAGCCTATATATATAATGAATTGAAGTTCCCCTTTCTTCTATGCTTTTGAGTAAAGAAATAATTGCAGGCAGCATGAGGGGAAGAGTATTTGCTTTCGTCCCGACATTTCTGGAAGACACTTTTGACATAGGACAGTAGTGCAGTGTTAGAGCAATCTTAGCTCCTGCACCAGAGAATACAGTATAGTTTTGCAAAAAGGTTTTGATGGGCATGACACCATATACTCCCTCATATCCCCTGCAAAGAATCAGCTGTAGGTAGAATTATACTGGTTTTATAGCAACATCTGAGAATACTTTGAAGCCTTTTGTCATGCTTCAGAGTCAGAAGTTGCCAGCAGTCCATAAGATCAAGTAAAATACCAATGTCCTTCTTCCCTGATAATTGCATAATGTTGGCATCACATATGAGGAATAAGATTTCCCTCCAGTTTACTATGGCTTTTGCTGGACAAAGTTCTAAGCAGTTAAAAATCCTTCATGAAGGAGCAATTTATTTGGTAAGGAGTGTGCTGTCAGTGTGCCAGCATGAACTACTTGCTCGCATTGACTGCAAGAAAGGCAAATAACCAGGGATGTTATCTATCAAAGCAAACACATAAGCCTGAAATGGAAATTTTATTTACTTGAAGGGATGAGGGGGTTAAAAGACTCTCAAGGAATTTGTGTGGTGTAACACTGAGAGACACTTTACTGCTAAGAGTCAATATAGGCTTTGGAAAACAGTACAGAGAATGTAGAAACTAAAAAGAACATTATTTTTTTCTGAGGGTCTGATGGGCAGAGTTTCAAATGAGGTTTCCTTCTCCTTGGAATTTTATGGGATGTTTAAAGAGGAATTGGAGACTGAGGTGCACAAAAGCTTGGGTCTGTCTGGGCCAAACAGCTGGGCCAAAGGAATGGCTTTTTCTAGAAGTCTACTTGAAGGTGAATAGAAAAGGCTTCTGAGAAGTCATTAGCATCCCGAGTACCACAAACCTGGGGTGGAGGATTGTGGCAGGCTTTGTTTATCTTTGATGCAGCCAAAGGAAACATGCCTTACAGACTATTCCTGAGCACTTCGCGTGTGAAAAAAAACATAAACAGGAATATTAACAGGATCAGGACTTGGGTTATAGCATTCATTCATCCTTAGTGTTTATTTTGTGCTTCAGCAGAAATAACAAAGGAATGAAAATTCCTTTTGTGCACTTCGCTTGCTGAAGTGCAGGAGCTTGCCAGGTTACTAACCCTTTGACGAGCAACTGAAGGCATGAAGTTGGGCTATGTCTTTGGTGTGACCCATTCTTACTACTTTGTTTTCTGAGAAACGGCATTTGCTTGCAGTACTTGCTGCAAAGAGTATTTGCTGGAAAATTGACACACTTATTTTTCAAAGACCAAATTATTAGCTTAAATGCTAATAAAACCATTTTCTTACTCTATTTAGTGATGTGAGGTGGTGACATTACTATGATATCATATCAATATGATATCAACACCGTGTTAATATCATAGCAATATTATCCTGGTTCTTGTGTACTGCTGTCTTTAATCTAGATATGCTGCTTGGATCTGTTTTGCTTTGATTGTCTACAGCATATTCCTCTGTGGGTGAATTAGAAATACACCAATAAAGTCTTAATGAAAATTCGATTTATAAATTCTTACTTTGCTCTTGGAATATACAGGAAATGTCAGATGCAGTTTATATCAGTTCTGAGTTTGTGGAAGGTTCCTTAAGGAGATGAACAGGTTCATTTATGAGATGAGCAAGCTGATGGAGCAGGGTAGCACTTAGGACAAACCCTAGCATCTCTTTAACTCTTTAAATAAAGACTGAACACTGCAGAGTCTCCCACTGCTTCTCCCCTTCCTTCTCCCACCTTCCCCAAAGATGCTCACTGCAGTCTGGTTTTTCTCTTGCAAAGGTGGAGGCTGCCTACTTCATCCCTTAGATATAATATTTCCTAGTGTGTGCTCCCATCCCAGAAGTATGCAAGACAGCGACACGAGGGGCAGGGAGGCTGTAAGCCCTGGGAGAGGGATGCAGCAGCTACTTCCAGCTCCAGCCTTTCCCCCTGGCACGTGCCTGGCTTAGGCGCGGGATTCATCCGTCGCCATGGCCGCTTGTCCAGACCTCAAAAGGTGCATCTGTGCACCCTTTCAGGGTGGGCCTCGGTGGCGGTGCTCACACCCTGCACACACAAAGCAGGACTGGCGCCCGTGTTTTCATCACAACAAATGCTACCCCAGTGAGTTTTTCAAAGCCTTTTGCCAGCTGGTTGATGCAGATAGCAGAGCTATTTCGGCAGCCACTGGAGGCAGGGAGAACACTGCTGGGTGGTTTCCAGCGCTTGCGAGCCTCCTGGCCCTGGGAAGGATGTGAGCTCTGGCTGCTGTCTCCTCTATCACAGTGAGTTATTGCAAAGGTTTGAAATTGGTGTCATAACAAATGTTCAGGCTTGGGAAAAACTTTTGAGGTCAGACCTGAAAGGAGGGATAATGCCCTTTTCCCAAGACTGTCTCTTTCCCACAGGTGCCTGTAGATAACTATATGATGCTGAAGCTGATAAGATAATTAAGCTGCTAAAGGCAGGCAGCGTTTAAGGATAAATCTGGCAGTTGCTCTGTGAAGTGGCTTTGGTTGAAAGCTGTGTCCTGGTGGGGTGAGCTGTACAAACCATACTGCAGAGCCAACAAAAACCACCTTTTTGGCACAGAGAAGAGTGTCAGACTGATTCACAGGATCACAAGTAGGTTGTGGCCTGAGAATCGCTTTATTAAGCAAAGCTGTTGAAGTGTGAGCTTGTTTCTTAGGAAAATCAATTGCCCACATTCAGGTTATATAGTGCAGATATATCAGTCCCAGAGGGCAGGTCTCTCAGCAGCCCCACAGGCAGGTGGCTGGGGAGCCCAGTGAGTTTGCTGGCAGCTGACTGCCGAGATGTCTTTACAATCCCTAGACCTATTCAAAACATCCAGACTTTCATAAATAGGTGTTTTCCATTGGGAAAATGTTCTCCCAGAAGTTCTGAGTTATTTATCCATTGTTATTTAACTAAAATAATTGCTCCTAATAAGGGATAGCCAAAACCCTAGAGCTGAGTCAGCACTCCTTCAGGAGCAAGCTAATAACTCGGTGTTAATTCTTCAAATGTTCTCCACTGCTAATTGGTGTTTCCCACCTGAAATACTTAGTCTGAATGAGGAGGAAAAAACCGCAACATTTCATTTTCTGAGCAAACGTTCATGTAACCTAGTAAAAGATGATAGTAACTCTGGGTATTTTTAGGAGTTGCTGTTTAAAATTCAGTCCTGTTGTAAAAGGCCAGATTTCAAGGTGTTGTCTTTTACTTTTATGAAGTCTAGCAGCCAGATGGGAGCTGAATGTGTTGAACTGGGACACAATGCCTAATATGACTAGTTAACCAGTAGTGTAGCTCTGTCTCAAGGTTTGTTTAGATGTTGGCTTTAGACTGATGATAAGAGTTTATGGTTCAATATATAAGCATGCCTAAATCTCAGGCAATTGATATTCTTGAGACTGTGGTAGATTCCTCTAGTGCACTGCCTTGCAACTACTTTTCTAAGAGGCATCTTAGTTTGTGGATTAGCTCTGATTTTAAATCTGGCCTGTGATTAATATTAAACATTTATTCTTATTTTGTTGAACTGGAAAATAGGAAAAAATATTGTTACCTTTGGACTTTTTTTTACATTTTTTTAATTATTCAGTGTTATGTTCAGAAACATTTCTAAACTAAGTTATTTTTTAAATGAAAAATCAAACCATTTCTTAATATTTCTCTTTCCTTCTCTCCAGGCTTTTTCAGTTGAAACTAATCAATAAATCATGTACCTGTCTGCAAATAGTTATAGTTGTACCCAAATCTGCATTTTTGCCAAAAAAATTATTCAACTGAAAAATCTTATCCTGTGTTGTATGAGGTAATTCTGCTTCTTTGAAAGAAATGAGCACCCTAGTGTAAACGCAGAACAGGATGTGGGACATTATTCTGTGTGCTTTTGTAGAAGAAACTGTTTGCCTGCTAGTCAAAGATCATTTTTCAGAGCTGTATGGGCCTGATAAAACTAGAATTATATACCCTTGACTTTTATTGGTTCGAAGTATAATTAAATAGAAATGAGTGGGTGCATAAAGTGTATTGATGGAATTAGGATTTCCAAACAAGGTTTTGTGGAACACAAATGTCCAGAGATGTTGCCTGACAGTGCTGTGTGGGACACGCATGAATCACAGCAGGAGCAGGGTAGAAAAATCAGCTTCCATCAGAGAAGAGCAGCCTATTACACTGAGAAGAACACCATGGTGCTATTGAAAATTAACTTGTATGTTACCAAGGAGCCTCCTAGGACCACAGAATAAAAATGAAGGTGCCTCTGGAAACTGGAAAGATGAGAGGCAAAACATGACCTTTGGTTGTCCCTTTAGGAGAATGGGGAAAAAGCTGGCTCCTGGTGGCTTTGGTGACCAAAAAGAGCATTACTCCTGTACAGGTTCCACAAAATGGTGATTGCTGCATTGATGGGAGGTTCTTAACAGAAAGTTTGTTTATTTTTGGAAATAGTAGGACTAAATAGTATTAAGAAAGCAGAGGAGGAGACATTTTTGATGGTTTCAGTATGGTTCAAATAGTTTCAAGAGGATGGAACTTTCTGAAGTGGCAAACTTGGATTAAATGCATTGTGTGGAAATCTTGCCCTATTCAGAAGTCTCTGTCCAAAGGCTCAGCTTTGGTGAGTGGTTCCAGGGCAGAAAACCTGGACCTGGTGTTGTGGCATCAGTGTCGGGAGTAGCAGGGGTGGTTTTCTTGGGGTGGAGGTGATGGGGCTCCTTTACAGAGCTGTTTTAACGGGATTATCTCTAATCCCCATCATTTCACCCATCTGATCTGTCAGGTGGCCCTATACACGTGAGGGGCAGGAATGGGCAGCTCAGCAGCAACATGTGAGCTGGCTCCGCTGCTGATGGTAAAATGCAGGAGGAGCACTGGTCTGGGGTGCGGGAGAGGCAGAGCACAGGAGCCTCAGGAGAGGCTGCTGGGCAGGGGGGAGCAAATGGTGAGGAAGGTACTGCAGGACATGGCTAGCCTTGGTGGGGAGCGGCAGGTTTGTTGCCAGTGGAAAACTTGGACTGTGCTCCTTTTCTGCTTGTTTTCAGGCAGACCAGCTTGCTTTCACCTCTCGAGCTGAAAGAGTGACATAGGAAGGAAGAGCTTTCTCACGATAAGAGCAGGAGCCTATGCTGCATGTTCCCCCTGTGGATCAAAACAGGAAGCGTTTGCTGGCAGCATCCCCTTCTACGTCTGCATCGCTGCTCTCCCCTGCCCGACGCTTCGAAGGTGTGTTCTCGCTTGACCTCCTCCCTCCAGGTTGTCATGAGGTTAACACAAACTCGTTATCCCATCATTTTTGTGATCGCAAGGGGATTTACATACAGACTGAAGAACTGCGAAGTATATAGAGAGGAAGGAGTAAGTGTAAAGTATAATCCTGCTTGGCTTTAATTTTTCCTCATTTGGCTCCTCAGTCACTTCTCCTTTTTCTCAGTGGGTCAGTGTCCAAACTTACTCTTAAGCTTGGTTTGACCAACCCAGCTTGAACCCTCAGTAATTTACCTCTCCAAAACTGATCACGGTTTCCTCTATCAATGCCTGTATGATTACAGGAAGAACCGTACTCTGGACAGGGCTGCAGGAGCACTGAGTGGGGGGATCACCTCTTCCCTCAGCCTGCCAGCACAGCCCAGCCTGCCTGCTGCAGGGCACTGCCGGCGCCCACCACCGCCCACCCCAAACTTGCTGAGGGTGCACTGCATCCCACTACCCAGGTCACTGGGGAGGAGGCTCAATAGCATTGGCCCCCGCAGCCTCCCCTGAGAAATGTCACACGTAACTGGTTACCAGCTGGACTGTGAATTGGTGACCCCTGATCTTTAATCCCAAACATCCCTCCAGTTTCCCAGCCTACCCTGTGGTTCACTCAGCCTGTCCTTTTTTTTTAGTTTGGATGCAAGAATACTGCATGTCAAAAGCCTTGCAAAAGTCAAGGTATACTTTACGATTGCTAATCTTGACATTTGTTCTTTTATACATTTTTTTTACTTTTTAAAACACCTAAATGTTTAAAAATGCAAGCAAAACTTATTTGAAAAAATCCCATACTCAAAAAGTAAAGGCTATATCAAACTTCAATAGCTTTCCTGCAAGACATTTTTAAGTATTCTCACTTGTAATTCTCAGAGGCTTCCATTAAAAGTTTGAGACAATAACGTTTCTCCGTGGTGGCTACTTTTATATTTGCAGTACTTAGTGTTACTAAGCAAGGGGTAAAATTATTATGATCGCTATCAGAGTACAGCCTAGAGACAACTAGGGGATGTGGAGCCCCAGAAGAAAATGCAGAATTACTTGCTGTTGGTTGTTGCTGGTGATGCTCAGCTGCAGAATGAATGGCAAGATATGAAGTGGTATTTTTAACAAAAAATAAAGTAGACATAATAAAACCAAATCAAGACAAAACAAGAAAAAGCTCAGTATTGATTACAGAGTGTTATAAGTGAGCTTTTGCTTAACAAAATATCAGATGTTGAATAAATATTACATTCAACTTCGGATAACTAGAAGGGCAAATTTTTTGGGAGGGTTTGAGGTAGAGAGCCTGAAGAAAATGATTAAAATCTCCTTCAGTCTCTTTGTACTTCTGTGCCAACTTCTGTTACACCAGCTTTTCTTCGGTCATTTCTAGCCACAGCTGGAGCCTTTGGAGGTAAGAATATTCATCGTACCACAAGCCCCGGGCAGCAGCTCAGGCTTCAGCTCAGCAAAGCACATGCCTGACGTGAAGTCTGCCTTTCTGATCTGCAAGGCACATGAGTGCTGGCTGGGAAGTGCCTCAGCCCTGGGGTTGCCTTAGTCCTGTTATCAGCAGCGCGACTCTTGGCTGCGTGGAGGGGGAAATCCCACGTCTCTGGACTGTGGCGAGAGGAAACTGTGAGCAAAGGAAACCTTCCTCTGCGCGGGGCATGAGGAGCCCCGGGGAGACCTCCCCTGCTCCTCGCCCTCTGTCCCAGTGCAACCAGCCAGCCTGCAGCTTCAGGGTAACACTGTTGTGCTATCAAAACATGAATGACTACTTGTCGCTTATCTCGCCAACATATTTTTAAGCCTCAGCTGAAGTCAGCACTCCATACTGTCTGGGTTTTAATCTGCTTTGTTTGTGCTCTCACGGGCAGGTGATGGAAGCCCTCTCCAAGCAAAAAGAAACACTGATTGCTTCGATCTCTTCCACTGAGCAGTTACATTTTGGCTTTGATTCCTTTTCCTTTTTTAAGTCACTCTTGCTTTTGCATTGTTTTTAGTTTGCATTGTACGTTGATCGGTGTACAGTCTTCTCCAGATACATCCTTCTATCCCTCCTCTCTCTCTCTCTCCCCTCTAGACTGTGCTGTCAATACAAAGCCATATAAATTGACTTGTTAGTCAAAATACATCTTTACAGCTTTTGGTAAAGCAGAGGATGATCCAAGGAGTTTTTCTGAGCTTTACAAATATGGCAAAGCTATTTTTTTGTAGTATGTTCAGCATGCCATTTCCACATGTGATCGCACAGATTTTCTGCTTCATCATGCAACTGAATAAGAACATTTTAAGTACCTCAAATAAAAACAGAGGGCATTTCTGGAAGGTTGATATAGGATCATACCAACTGTAACAGGTCAGTGTTGGTTTGCTTGAAGAGGGAAATGTTTGAGCAGTGATTAGGGCTATTCTTAGTGCTAGCTCTTACTGAAGCTCGCAGTCAGTCAGGTAGAGCTGGATAAGCACCAGGAGCAAGTTCCAGCAGATAACACAGAAATCAGTGGCCATTGTCAGTGTTTCCAGCAGCACTGCTGTTTTCTTTACTTCATGGCAAAAGAAACAGGACTGAGTGGCAGCTTTCGTTAAACTATTTCCTGGCAGCATGCAGGATAAGCTTATTTGGAAACAAACATATTTTTCTAATCCCTGGCTGAGAAAATTTGACATCTATCCTTACGCATGACATGACTGCTCCAGCAGGCTTTCCTACACGTATTGCAGCCAGACCTGTTACTGCACACAGTGTTGTAAATATATTGTGGTGGTGGTGGCCTGTTTCTGGTTTTCTTTCCTTTTTATTTTTCCCTTGGGTTTTTTTCCCTTGCTCTAGTATATGTCTTGCCTGCCTGTAGAGAAGAGTACTAAACTGATGCATGGAAAGAATGGGGTGTATATATGTATTTTTAACATCTGTTTTATTCAGGTCCTTCCTTTCTGACCCCCAGGGAAATCCTCTGTGTGAAGACACCTTCCTGCACCTGAGAGAGGGTGTATTTTCTGGCACTGACCAGAAAGCACAAGGCAATCTGAAAAAAAATTCCTCCTTACTGCCTTCCACAACTAAAACTTTCATTTTCACACACATGACATCAGAAATTGGATTCTACAAGTTTTAGTCACAGTGGTAAGATATAATTATGTGGATCAAACGAAGATACAGTTTTCCTTCCCCTCTGGGAGCTGGGCTAAAATACCAAAACGAATAAAAAGCTAGCTATAGAAAGTAGAGAAAATGCTTCCCTTTGCAATAGCCTGTTCTCACAGCTTTTAATGCATAAAC
This sequence comes from Gymnogyps californianus, assembly GCF_018139145.2. Taxonomy (NCBI): domain Eukaryota; kingdom Metazoa; phylum Chordata; class Aves; order Accipitriformes; family Cathartidae; genus Gymnogyps; species Gymnogyps californianus. The sequence continues at coordinate 64,292,351 of NC_059500.1, read as the reverse complement.
CTGTAACAGATAGGAGGTTTTGTTTAAGACGTACATTGTTGCATCAGTAACATGTATGGCAATTTCTTAGTCTACTAGAGGTGTCATAGTTTTTTCTTTTCTTTAAATAAGTTTGTAGCAGACCTTCTTACTCTGTCAACATGTTCCTGATGGACTGTTTTTTTAGCTTATGTTATTGTTGCTTTGTGCTTGATGGCTTGATAAGAAATACATTTACTGTCTGACTGCACTAGAAATACATTTGCAAGGCGGAAGTAAAGATGGCCATTCATGAGCAGCATGAACAAAGGCAATCTACAGCAAGCTTTTACACAGGGAAAGAGCCAGAGAGCTGGTGAACCATTACATCTGTGGCACTTGCTTAACAACGTGCTTAAGAATAACCCATTGACTTTAGCTGCTACTGTTTTGGTACAGAATTGGTCAGACTGGCTTTGTCCATCCTGACTATAAGAAATGTTTGCAAAAAAGTATTCTGGAATTCCACCCCTCTGGCTTAGTTTTGAGGCAAGGTTCATAGAAAGGGATGGCCCAGCTACTGTCTGACGGATGGATTTGGGCAGGTCAGCAGTAAAGCGAGGAGCAGGATGTCAGAGGCAGGCCTGAAGATGACCGTGTGAGTTTGCCTGCATGCTGGAGTCAATGGGAGGCAGCGTTGGCAGGTGCTGGCATGGCAGGGTGGACCGCAGCACCGGGTGCTTGGGGTCAGGCCAGCCAGCAGTGCTCAGCATTTTTCACTAAAATACACGTTTTTTATCTGGAGTATGTCCATTGTGAGCGGTAGTTGTGAATGAGTTAAAGTGCTCTCTGCTCTTTTTTTGTCCAGGTTATCAAGCACCTGCAGATGCAAGAAGGAAAGCGGTATTTAAAAGCTGTTGCTATTGAGTTATCACGCAATATGTACTGATAGCTGGGTGCTCCAATTTCAGCCAGGACACTTGAAGAATCTGAGGGTTTGTGGGATGCCTCTGTGTGTATGTAAATGCCTTTCTCTAAATCCTAATCAACCCTTCCCTTTTCTCCACCCGTCAATGTTATTTGAGGCAGCTGTAGTGCAGAGAGGGACCATTTCATGAGCTGTAAGAACTGTGTGTATATTCCATATATATACCCAGACCCTCTCTTCTGCATACTCAGGGTTTTGAAGGTCCTGCATCCCCAAAGTGCTTGAGGGGTTTCTATAATGGGAAGTGAATCATGGTTAGACTCAGGCACATGCATTAGGCTTATGCTGAACAGCTCTATGTTACACAGCCCAGCCAGTGGTGCCGCAGGTATGGGTCAGCCTGTCGTTTCTGACTACGGGCTGCTTTGTGTCTGGTTGTTCCCTCTGCATTCAATGGCTATTCCCCCAACAACTAGCATCCCAAGCTGTCATATGTTCTGAAAACCTTTATATATCTATGAAAGCATGGGAAAAGCTGTGTCCTGTCATGGATGACGTAGAATTTAAGCATAAACTACAGGAAACCCCAGACTGGCAATTGCATCAGCATCTGATGACCCTTCCCAAGCAGAAGCCTGCAGCTCAGAGCCCCGTTCCTCAAGGTGGGGATATGCCTTGCACTATAGCTACTTGTGCCAGGGAATGGGAATAAAAATGTGACAAGTGAGCATATGATGTATGCAGGATTTCTTTGTCCTTGCTTTTTTTTTCTGAAAAAATAAATATAGAGGGTGAGAATGTATGCATTTCCATTTAAGAAGAGAAGCACAAAACTTGCTGGCCAGTGTGAGTGTGTGTGAGAGAGGGAATCAGTGTAGCTTTTGCCTACCTTGGTAGCGAGCCATTTTATGATTTTTGACATATGTTAGGTGTACCTAGAGACTTGTGTTAAGGTAGCTTATCTGAAGCTACTTGTGGACTGTGCTGCTGTCAGTAGCCCAGGGTCTTTGCTGCCTCCCTGCTTAATAGCGGACGCCCCCTTTCTCAGTTGTTCCCTGAAGGAGATCTTCACAGCTTTCTCGTAGTGACCATGCCCTTTCCTCTGCTGTTAAGGAGCTAAAACTTGTGTGAGCAGTGCATTGCCCATCTCTGTAGACAGCTGTGCCTGGTAATGTGCTCGGCAGGTCCTCCTCTGTCCTGAATCTTGCCCATTGATGTTTTGCCCACTGTGTTTGATGGACTCTGCGCTGTATTTCTCATTCCCAAAAGCAATTGCAGATTTTACAAATACAATACACAGGCGGTGTTTCCGTAGCTTGGTCTCTCTCTGCACAAATAGCTCTTTCCCCAGGAAGGATGGACAGGACCTGCTGCAGCAGTGGTGGCAACGTGTCCTGGCCATGGGCTGTGGGCTGAGACACAGCACGAGGTGAGACGTGAGCCTCTAGAGGTCCCTGACACACCAGGGCTGGCAGCGAGAGGGACAGGGCTGCTCTGGGCAGGGTGTGTACAGCCCTGTGCATAAATAAGACAAAGAGCAGAGCAGATTTTGTGCTTGAGATCTGCTGCAAAGACATGAATGAAATGAGAGGCAATGACTCGTCCAGAGGAGACACCTGAGGCCCGCAGAAGTACTGTACTGCTCTGTGGCTGATAGCTTAGGCTGCAGACAAGCATAGTGCTATGGGATGGACGTTTAATTCATCTGGCAGCACAAAACTGCCATGGAAGGTGCTGCATCTGTAGGGCCTGGGCATGAGGCTGATGTTCTGAGGAGCAGACAGGGGCAGGGGGAGCCTCCTAACCACAGTGACCTGTGGGTACCATTGGAAATGCTGCCAGGTTTGCCATGTAGCTCTTTCCCCAACCTCACCTGCCACGTGGTGAAGCAGAGCGCTGTTGCTACACGTAAGCAATGCCTGGATTCCCAAAATCATCAATGCGTCAGAAGAGGGAACAATTAATTCATTTGTACAGCACCTTCTTGCGCCTCCCTATAAGAAACCCCAAAGGGCTGAGAGAAACCAATAACCCTCTGACGCCAGCCCAGATTCACCCCGTGTGTGTGAAACCACCCTGTATTGATACAAACAGTGAAAAGTGAAGAAGAGTGTAGTCAGGCAGGGAGCTCTGCCCACGGGTGGAGGAGGGAGCTGTGGTAAAGGGGTATTTCGGCTGGGTAGGACCTGGGGTCCCTAATGCCTGCCATGGGGTGACCATGTGCCTAGCTCGGGCACCTCTCCTTGGAAAAGAAAAGCTGTCGGGGTTACAGGGATGTCAGCCAAGGCATGCCTAGTAGTAATGCATAAGGACTGTTCCCTTTGTAGTTTATCACTGTAAAGTTTGAGCAAATTTTATCTTCTAATGTGTTTCCCCTTGAAGTCACCAAGTTGGACAAGAAAATAAAGCTCCATAGTTCACAACTGCGAATGTGTAAATGTTATTGAAAAGCCAGGACGTGGTGGGGGATAATGCCGGTGGGGGACTGTCCGTCTCCGCTGACCTGGGCGTAGCTGCCTGCTTTTCTCAGCATTGTTCCTCCTGCACTTTGAGCTGGGGGGAGAGGAACTCCCACCCCGCGGCTCCCACTGCCCGTGGCCCTCCCGCCCGCCCCTCCTTCCTCACCCACCCTCTACGTGAGACTGGCTGCCTTCAGTCAGAAAATCTGCTGGGCTTTGCACAAACGTCTTTTAATGTAAATATCAGAGGACTATAGAAAGCCTCTCTGTTGGTGTTGGTTCTTCCGAGCCATACTTTCAAAGTGCTGACTGTGTTGGTTCTTATCATAAGTCAGTCTCAGCAATTAACTTTCTTTCGATCACTTGGGTGTGTGCTTTTTTTTTTTTTTAAGTACACTTTTAATAGTAGATGAATGTAGTGACCAAATACACAACCATAAGATTTTTAATTTAAAGAAAATGATAGTTAATTTCCTTGTAAACTGACCAGACATTATCATACTTCTCCATACAAAAGAATAGTTTTAAATCGCAATTTTATAGAGAAGACTAGTAATGAGGAATATTACTTTAAAATAGGCAATTTATGTGTGTGTAGGAACATATGAAAATTGGCATACAGATTTTGAGTACAATATGTTAAAGTCTGATGTGGGTTACCATGCTGCTTCACATAAACAGCTGTATGAGTGATTGAATAAGTTTTTTTGCCCATATAGGTACGGTACCTGGGTGCTGATGCCCCTGGATGTGTAGCTAATTAGGTATGGGCCAGTGCTGCACCTTGTTTCTAAGGACCTGTGCTCCTGACAGCCGCATGCCACCGTCAGTCTCTGCTATTCAATCCCAATGGACACAGAAGACTTTTTCACTCATTAGCAGACAGATGCTTGACGGGACTCACTCCCTGAGCTTTTGTGGCCTTTCCCTGGCCTTTTCTCTGTCCCTCTTGACAGCACTGCATGTCATGGAAAGTTTCTGTACCACCCCAGAAGCATTCTGCTCCATGTGGTATTAGACCCATCCTTAGTGAAATATAAGGGAACTGGATCTGTAAGCAAAATCTGAGCTTTTGTTTTAGTGTGAAGTTTAGCACTTGCTATTAATGATTTGCATTTTACAAACTCTCAGCAGACTAGAGCATGTCCCATCGCTCACAGTAGTCAGGAACGTCTGTGCTCTGTTTTGTTGAGCAATGTTACATTTCTGGGGTTAGCCCTTGTGAGTCACAAGCCACGATTTCTTTTGCTGCAACCACGAATATTCAAAAAAAAATCCCTCTCATTTTAGGGAGTTAGATCGCAAGCTTCTTGCAACATATATGCAAGCTGCATTTTTAACATAGGATGAGGCAGAAGTGTTGCTGTAAACTTTTTGATGAAGACGTGACCAAAATGCTCAGCTTTTCATGCTGTCAGTGGTAGTGCAAGGACAGCACTGCATTTGCTGGTAACTACGCCAGTTGGAGCTCTTGGATACATTTGCTTGGCAATGTTTTTGATATGTAGATCAGTATTTTTGTTATTTGATGAAGACTAGACATAGGTCAGACTCATATAATTAAAGACTAGGGGTTATTTATATATAGTACCTCCAGTGCTCCTCCTTGGAGAGCTTTTGGGTAAAGCTGGGCAGGTATAACTATGGCTGTTCCATAATTGCTGAGGTTCAATCCAGACATAGAGCTCCACTCAGATGCTGCTCACTGCAAAAGGAGGTTTCTGTCATGCAAAACTCAGGATTTCCTTTGCATAGCATCTCCCTCACAAGCATGTAATTTGTAGCTACTACGAGATTTCTTATTCCATCCTCAGAAAATTGCCTCTCTTGCTTTCAGTAGCTATACAAATCGCAAAATATTGTTTTGTAGCGCACTTGATGCTGGCAACTCACAAACGTTTTCTTACACCATGGTAAATGCAATGTAACTTAAGACCAGAAGAACTTACATATGAATCAATTGAAGGTCTAGCCAGCCCAGCGTCCTCTAGCAAGCAGTGGCCTGCAATAAGTGCTTAAAGAGGAGGATGAGGAACAGGGGATGTAGCAAGTGATTATCCTCACATACAGTAATTGATAGTTTAAGAATTTCCTGTGCTAAAGTTTGCATCCGGACCATTGTGTCTAATAGCCACCAGCGGGTTTATCCTCCACAAATCCCCTTTTTTTTTCAAAGTCCTTTTATGCTGTGGCCTCCATAACTTCCTGTGGTAATGAATTCCACACTTAATTAAGAAGGTATGTGGAAAAAGCATTTCCTTTTGTTAAAGTGTGATAATTTCTTTGGGTGCCTCCTTATTTTTGTATTGTAAGAAGACATGAAAAATCATTCTCTACAAACTTTTTTCATGGTGTTTATCATTTTGTAGTCTTCTACCATAGTCTCTTCATGGTTTGTATTTGTGGTATTTGATTTTCATTTACACCTCTTCTTGAGCTTTGTCAAGTAGTCCACTTGAAGAAACCTAAAACTAACTTGATTTAATCAGAATGACAAACTAAAAAGGTGAAAAGAAAAAATGAATTCCTGGACTCCTCCATCTGTATGTTTTTAGGTTCTACATATATGATGAGGTGGGTTGGTACGAACTACCTGCAGTCCAGAAAATACACCTGTATCATTGCTGTGTACAAAAGTGTAATTACATTATCTGCTTTGACCTATATTGCTTTCATAAAATTTCTTTTATTTGTTTTGTTTGATAATCATTGAGCTCTGATGTTTTTTGTGTACTAGCTTTCCTACATGCTTTTGGCTAACATAGTCTATCATTATGCATATCTACTTGAGGTTATTTTTTCACCCACATATATTATTTTGCGCTCATTAGAATTTCATCTGCTACTTTCTTCAGGTCACTCTGCTGTTCTCTGCTTTGATGTTCTTCAGCACATCTCCACAGGCAGTTTTAGGCTGGATAAGCCTATGTCAAATCAGTTTTATTATTTTGAACAATTCAAGTCAGGAAGGCTGTAAACCAGCCTCTTTACTGGTCTGCTGAGTGTATGTGGGCAGTAGTAACAAGTATGATTTAAACCATCACTCTTTACCTTTTTGATACAGGCTATTCTTCCAAATGTAGATTTACACGAAGACTTTAAAGTCTGTGCTTGAACAGAGCAATCATCTGAAACCTGTCTACACTGTTCAATCAGGTCTTAACACCACCTACTTCTTGAGTGAGGCAGAGAAGCAGTCCGAATGCAACTTTCCCATTACCAGGCAATCTGAGTGCAGACAGGGAATTCCTCTCGTGGAATGGCAAAAACCTTGCAATCCTGAACCTTTTCAGTGGAGAGGACAAACATCCAGCTCTGCCCAGCTCTGGCTATGAGAAGCTGAAGGTTCAATGTGAAGAAGGATGTTCCTACTTGTCCTTCTCCTGAATTCTGTAAACTTTCTTAATGCTTTTCATATCCTACCACCCCATTTTGTTTCTGAGTAGTTGTATTAAAGGCTACTGTGCCTGAGTTCAGCCATCATCCTTTGCTGCTCTTTTGGGTTATTTTTCATAACACAACCTGTTTGTTTCTGCAGGCAGTGCATCCAAACAGGTGCTTTTCTGTGCCACTGTCTGTCCAGAACAGAGGACCAGGGTCTGCCTTTGCAGGAAGATCTCCAGTGAAAAAAGCAAAGGTAGAAATGAGGTCTTTTAATGCTCACCTGGGCCCCCAAACACCTTCAGTTTGTATTGCTGTACAAATATGTGCATATGCTGTACAAAAGCATATAGTCTCTTAAAAAGAAAATTGTCTTACAAGCTGTGTATTAGCTCCCCCAGCATAGAGGACACACACCTCTGCTGTTCCTAAAACTGTTTTTGTAGCCACCCTTCATGTGAAATGGGTTGTTTTCCATAGCTGGGTTACATGTACATCATGAGAAGTTGATGTATGTGCATATAGCCAGCCAAATAGGAGGAGCTGCAATATAGGATGATGACTCTGGCTTTTTTATTTGCTTGTTTACAGGTAGCTTTTACAACCCGTCATTATGTTTGTGGTTGACTTTTGAGAGTATGGGTTTTAATTTACTTCCCTTTATACATGTGGATGAGAGAGTATGGTGGGCATGTCCTTTTCTGTAAAACATTACCATATCCTGGAATGGGAAGAAGTAGTTCTGTCAATATTAATGCACCTACCTTTCCTCTCCAGAGGTTTGCATGCCTAATACAGCATTAAATCCAGTAAGAGCACTGGCTTCTGTTTTTTTGAGACCAGCATATAAAAGAAGTGATTCTGAACTGTCATGCTGAGACAGCACGTGCTGTTAGAAGTTACTATATTTCAACATTAGAAGCAATATAGAAAGTACAGAAGCCTGACTGAAGATGTATTTCAAGATCTTTTTCCTTCTAGTGAATAATATTTACTTTGTTTTAATTGAGCAGATTTTTAAAGATCATTATATTTAAAGTAATTACCACCAGTTTAACTCTTGTACTAACCTTGCTTTCAGATTAAAAAAAAAAGAAACTTTATCTTTTTTATGATGACAGATGATAAGTGAGTTCCCTTATGTATAAAAATGGAGGATCAAAATCCTTCAGATCTTTCTTCTGTTCCCATGCATATGTTAAATACTGAGAACATAAAGGTCTACAAGCTAAAGAAAATAAAAACAGAGAACCAATGTACTGAAAAATTCAGGGCACAGCTTTTTTTAAGGGAATGATTAAAATTATTTAGTGAAAGCATGACAGCATTATTGTGACTAATGTAGATTGGCTGTATTGGTGGACATCACTGAAAAAGGAGATTTTTGCAAAAGAGATTTTAATGAAGAGAGAGTGGTAAACGTTGCATGACTTTCAGCTAGGCAGGTTTTCTAGCTGGCCTGTCCAGTACATGCATCATTTTCTTCCAGTTACTACCCGCTAGAGAAACCTGGTGTTCACTCCTCCTGTGATGCTAAGCGTATCAGCACTCCTGGAAATACCAGTTGCTAAGAATAACAAGAGAAAATAGAGCCAAAGGGCTTAATGTGTTAATTGTTTGCAAAATGTTCCTGATGCCAATTTCCTTACTTTCTCTGCGAGTTGGGGCTTCTTGTTAAATCCATGGAAATCATCCTTGCTGTTTCCATAAAATGTAGGTACTTTATCTGAACTGAAACTCCTCTGCGGTTGCAGGGTGTGGGTGGCAGAACGCTGAAATGCCTTTCAACTAATCTCCCCAGAATCGTGTTTACAGCATAACGCAATAGACACAGTTTTGGAATTACACTTCCAACACAGCTGTCATGTGGGAAATCTCTGGCTAGAAATATCTTTATGGGAATGGCCTGGAGATAGCCCACCAGTGCTGCTATTGTCTGAGGTCTCCTTTTTGCTAGCTATGGGTCTGCTGAAGAAAAGGATGACATGTGAAGGAAAGAGATGTGGGAAGAAAAACTCTTTGTAGCAATGGTAATAGGGGCCCTGCCAGCTCCAGAGGTAGGCTTGCTTATTTTGTGTAATCAGAAGAGGCTGGAAAAAGATGATGGCAAGTGAAAGGATTTTAATGGGAGGGATGAAGCAACTGTTTTTACTAGCTTATATCTGAAAAGCTGGATTTGTGTGACACTGATGAGACATCTTGTCCCCTTTATAGCTTCTCTCAAACCTGAAAACTTCTGCCTTCTAACACTTTGTGTATGCTCCTTGGGGTCTCTGAATGTGACAATGTAATAGTGTTATTGATGAGAACTCTGCAGAGTCCCAATTTTAAACAGTCAATTTTGCTCAACATAAGAAAACAGAAATTGTGCTTGGGCTTATTCCTGTGGTTCATTCAATCCAGTCCAGGCTCTCAGTGGCAGTGGTCAGTGCCAGAGGCTCTGAAAGCACAAAACAAACCGGCCCCGATGAAAGATTTGAGATAACTTGTCTTCCTTCTGCCAATAGTTAAACTTAAATGTGGAATCATAAGCTTTTACATAAGGTATAAAAGTAATTGCATTTTTGAAAACTGTGGTTTTAGGGTTTTAGTGTTTGGGTTGCTAAGTAAAGCCTTCAGAAGTTAGGATATAGCAAGCTAGTGTTTGCCTGTGAAGCTGTAATTCCACCCCTCACTTTTCAGTACACAGAAGAGGTAGAAGACCTGTAACAGACCAGCCACTGGAGTTTCAGCCAGGTAATGTAAAACTAATGGCACAGGGAATTAAAACTCCAGTCCACGGCCAAGACCTGCAATGGGTGTGCTTAAAACATGGCTCATTTTAAGGCAATTTCATGTCATATACACGAGATTAGTGAAGTGACTTCAGGCTCTTGCAAGTCATCACCTTCAACACCAGGTCATTCAAGGTTTTGCTATTGTTACTGTTGCTTGTACAATGCCTCACTTTTTGCTACTTGCTTTTAAACATTATTTTAAAGAAACCTTTTAAGCCTTACTTATTTTCTCAGTCAGCTTGAACTTCAGGTACCGATAATAAACACTTATCAGAAAGGCAAATCTTGACAAACCCGGCTGTCTCTGCCAGGCTGTGCGCTATTTGCCGGTGCTGCCTCAGTCAAGGACATGTATTGGAACAGATCTCTTGTGCTAAACTATCTGGACTCTTTGATAGCCTTGTTGTCTGCGTGTCCCACATGCACGCTCATCCTGATTATGCTTACAGTGAAGGTGTAGTTCTTGTCTTGTGTGCATCAAACTCTTTCCCTTGCATCTTCCCGGGAATGAAGCGATTGCCATTATCTGATTCTCCCAGGGAAATGAAGTTGAGGTGCAAGAGGGCAGCAGTCATATCCACTGACAGGCCTGACAAGAAAACGTAATGGAGGCTTAAAGTAAAGAGGGAATAAAATTGCATCTGTTACCATTCCTGAGGAAACTTGTGTGTTGAGAAAACGGAGCTCAGAGGCTAAGTAAATATGAGACAGGTCTTTTGGGGGGAAAAACAAAAGGATTAAGTTGGCTAAGCTATATCTTGTCACTCAGAGAGTATGAAATGAGGGATTCTTCTCTTTTTTTTTGTCTGCAGCTGGGTTATATTTCTTTCTTGCTTCTGTATCTCCCTCTCCCAGAAAGCTGCTGGTCATATGGCTTCAAAACTGTTACTGCGCTCAACACCAAGACTGCTCTGTAGACGTAGGGCTGCCAAACAAATGAAGGTCTTGGTTTTCCATGGAGGACTTACAATTCTATGTAATCACAGAGGGCACTGGAGGGAGGAAGGTGGGATAGAGAGGTCGTAGGTGTGTATTGGGGTGTTAATACTAAGGCACAACATTACTTCAAGGCAGTCCAGCAGGAATTCCTGTTTTAGCTAGGAAAGGCCTAGTTTTGGTCCTCATATGATCCTGCATTGAGGTAGGTTTACTGGCACAAGAGGAAGGAGAATTTAAAAATCAAGTATTCCTGATATCTGTATGGTCTTTGTAAAGATTTTTTGTTTGAGTGTGGCTATCTCTGTCTCTTTCTCCTACAAGATCGATATTGTGTTTTTCAATCACCTCTACGTTGTGTGGGTTGATAAGCAGCAATGTTTACTGTGTTGCTCAGCTCTGAACAAGCTATGTTGATGTTGCAGGTCAGTCAGTGCCCATCCTGGAATGAAAGTCTTGCAGCCCCTCTTAAGAATTGTCATTTCTGCATTGGGGGTGAGAGACAAAGGTCATAAAGTAAAAGGGACTGGCCTATATACTTTATCTTCTTTTCCTCAGTTACATTTGTATGTATGTTTGACACTGTTTATTTTGCAGGTGTGTCACACTGAAAGGTGAAAATTGTTTGAGTTATGGACTAGCCAACTTGCATTGGTGTCTTTTATTTTGTGATCTTCAGTAACCTTGCCAGGTTGGTAGATTCTCTGAGGTCTCAAAAATTCTTAGGAAATTTTTCAAGTTCTCTTCTTTACTCATGTTTAATATCCAGGAAATATTTAAAAGTCTAAAAACTTAAGTGTTGTCTTGCTCTTCTACTGGAAACACGGCTCATTTGGTTGCTTGTCAGCTGCCTTGATCCGTTTTTAAAATCTTTATGCCAATATGCTCTGTTAGCTATAAAACTGTTGGCATTGACTTAGTTAATGCTCATAAGTTTTTTTCTGGTTGGCTTATTATTCTGTTTGTGTTAAAGGTGACCTACTTGGGTGGTAGCTGCCACATGTGAGAAGCGTGGACAGTAACTTATGCAGAGGCTCGTGGTGCATAGAACTGACCAGGCATGGCCTAAAATAACCCTGAGCTGGACTGCTCAGCAAGGGGTTGTCACTTCAATGCTTCAACAAGTCTTCCCGAGAGAGATGGCCATATGAAGAATTTCCAAGGCCTGACAAAACCTGTCCATGGAGGTAACCTTTGAGATAGATAGCTTCATTTGCGCACTTGCCATTTTGGCCTTTCACCTTCATTTGCAGCCCTGCAATTCAGTACTTTTGAATTTCCAGTTCAGTATGTATTTTTCTGTCTGGCGGAAATTATACTGGTTCTCAGTTGGTGCATTTGAGGGAAAAGCCAGGGGGGATGGGGGGAAATTAATCAATATTTTCGTGTAGCAGATGTTTCTTTTGAAGTCAGCACTATAAATGAAAGTGATAGTTAAACCTCAAACACAGGTTTGATAACAAAATACCTAAGCCTATCAATAAATCAGCTTCTCTTCTAAGAAGATTTTTTTCCCTTTGAAATTGGTTTACAAATAGTGTAGTCTCATCTCATGTGATAAAGAGAGGATAAAGTTTGTGCCAAAAACTTCACAAGACCTCCTCCCTGAGTGCAGATGAATAGATAAATGAGCTGAAGTACTTTTAGAAAATAGATTCTACACAAAATGTGGGAGACCTCACCCTCACCCCCCCTCATATTTAGAAACTGGAATCCTGTTTTATTTTCCAGGGTGAAATATGTATTGGTATTTTACATTAACCTTATTATACTGAGTTTATTGGTCTAATGATCAAGGACGTTTTTGCAAGAGAGCTGTAGAGCTCTAACAAAAAGTCATGATCTTTTTCAGCCTTGAGTTACTGGGCCAAAGAATAGTCTTTCTTTTACACTTCTGTGAGAGGGTGAAGGTCTATAATCTGGACCATGCAGAAATTCAATGTGGTCAGAAAACAGCTTACAGCCAAAAATCCTGAAAACTGTGATGAGGTAAGTTAATAGAGAATACTCTCTGAAACAAGGAGCAAATTACAGTTTCACCTGAAAAGATGGCCCCAGACAGCTGAAGAGGTCCCTAAGCTACCTAATAACTCAGCCTGGCAACCATTGTATGTCTTATGCAAGGCAGCCCCTGGTTTGTGTGATATAATTGTAAATTAAATGAGTTTTTCAATGTGACAATCTTTTACCTGAGCACAACTCATTTTGCATTTAACAGCATCCAAAAAGATGTTTTCTTCTTTCACTGACGGAAGCTGAACCCAAAAGAGATAAGGCTTTGCATATATCTGTCTGCTCTGAGAGCCATACCAATAAGAACTGGCTCCATGTTTTCACTGTAGGTATTTCACAGAGAGACTGGTTTCCTAATTCCAAATCTCTTTCCTCCAAAAGAGAAAAAGGCAAAACAAAAATCTAATCCTGCCTCTTGGGCTCAAAGCTGTGCAGCTGATTGAAATCATTATGCCATGTCTGAGATCTAAAGTAAAAAAAGTCCCTCATACAAAAACTAAAATTGTCTGATTAAGTCTTTAATGTGGTATAATTACCTGTTTAAAGGGGAGGACTTAATTTTTGGCCATTTCATGACCCCTTATAAGAAAATGCAGACAAAACTCCTGAAACCCAAATTCTGTCAAAACACAGCTGGCAGTATAGCTGCCAGCCGTGTATTCTTCTTACAGAAATAACTGCAAGGTTATTTATTAGCCTGGCAACATAAAACATCCTGCAAGCCCTAGAGAGCTCTGAGTATCTGCTTACAGACAGAATCCAAATGTTGGGTTTATCCACAGGAACATCCCCTAGGATGTCCTCAAGACATGAACCCCTTACTCTTCCCACAGGCCAGGTTTTGCTGTCAATTTTTGGTATTCATGGCAAGTGCTTGTGGGAAGGCATATGTGTGTTAGTAGATGACATTCTTCATTAATGAAGCTCTTTCCCTTTACGTTTGGGTTCTTCTCTCTCTTCTCTCTGCTTATGTGAAGCTCCCTTTGCTGTGTCCTATTTGACCTATGAGTCCTCAAGCTCTAGAGAAAGCAAGGCATGTGAGGGATAGAATACAGGTAGGTAGAGACGGTTCTATATTATTTCCTGTTCTGAGATTTAAGTAATGGAACAAGCTTCAGGTAACAGCTGAAGCTGAATGTTTGCTTTTTACTCTATGTCATTGTCCACTGGTAGTTTATTATTCTACAGGCATTGTTCAGCTTCTCATTTTGAAGTACTTTTCGAAGTTTTTTCATGGCAATCAGTTAAGACTGTCTTTCAGGGCTACCTTCCTACCTCTTCAAGTTGCTGAAAGGTTTGTTTGTGTAGAGGAACCAATCTTGATCCTTTTACAGCTGTCACAGTCTGCCCATTTTAGAAGTTTTTAAGGTTTGCAGGGATCATCACATTATTTAATTTTTTTTTTTTTCACAATAATTGTTTACATTCACCTATATGCTCAACATCAAACCTATTGCCATATGGAACCAAAACATTCTTTTCTTCAGAAAATTGAAACGTGCTGTCCTCAGAAAAAAGGGAAGATGCCAGCAGTGCTTGATGCCTCTGCCAGTACAGTGAAGTGTGACTGGGTAACACATGTCCAGATAATCCAAACCGACGACATAGCCCTGCTTTAAAAAAGAGCGAATGATTCTCCCCCACTACACTTCCTCCCAAACTGATTTGAAGGACAAATTACTGCTCTCACTCAAATTTTGAGGTTAATGTAAGTTGGGGTAAAATAATTCTATGTTGTCTCAGAGTTCTTGGTAGTGTCTCCAGCTCCAGCTAATTCCAAATGTTTTTAATAGATCCTAAAAAGCAATCAAGAGCTAACCAAACAGAAAAAGCAGCTCTCAATCCATTTCTGTCTCATGTGCCTTAGTAAAGTTCTATAGATGGGTCTTCACAATATTTTCTACCATTACTGTCGGTAAAGTTCCTATGCAATCACCAATGGGTCTTGCTCTAGGCTGTGCTTAAAGGCTCAATCCAAATCTTCTCTTGCACTGTAGGGTAAGGTTTGGTATGAGGTGCTGAGTACACATCCCTTTCAGAGTTATGCTGATGAAAAACAATTGGGCTCACTTATGAGCTGTCTTTCCAAGAGGAATTACTTGTCACATACTCTATTTTACAGCCTGTCCTCTTTGCTGGGGAACAGAAGGATGAAGCTCAGCAATCATTAGCCTTCCAGTGCAGTATGTAGGCTCTTGGCACCTTGGATCTGTAATGTACCACTTAGCTTTCTGGAGCAAAAATTGAGAGCACTGTGACTCATATCAGCGAAAGGTGCAGACGGACTCCCTTCCCTCAGGGAATAAGAGTAGTTGTGTGTGTGCATGTTGGGGGGAAAGGGAAGGAGGGCAGGGAGAGAGTACTGAACTTCTGAAGCCATACTGGTTCCTGAAGCTGCCTCTTGCCAATATTGAACTTTGCAGTGAAGATTACAGCAAATGTTTGACTGATGGATAGTTTATCTTCATTTCTCCATCCTACTGACCATTTTAGATTTGCACTTGGAGTCTGTGCCCTCATGACTATTGGTCAAGTAGTTCACATCCCATGCTTTTGTGAGCAGCCATTGCCACCACTTCCTGAATAGGGCACTACCCTGTTGTGAGAGTTCAGCATTTCAGACCTGCGTGACTGCAGAGTGGCCACTTAGGTTTTGTTTTGACAATGAAATTACTAACTTGGCAGATCCCAGGGGAGAAAAGGCATGGGTAGTTTTGGCACTGATGAAGCTAGGGTAGGTATGCTCAGGGCTCAGTACTTGGGAATTTCCCTGAGTACCTTGAAGCATCCTGCAACCTCTTGTGCACGTGGGATTTAACAAGTCTGCTAACTCCATGTAAGAAACCACTTTTCTATTTAGCAAAGAAATTGCTCTTGGGAGAGAGCAGAACCTGATACCAATTTGAGTGGGATTTGATCTCTTTTTGTGCTGTGTTTCAGTTCTTTCTTATGTTACATAAGGGATGCTAGTCAACTAGGTTGTGTTAAGTAGTACCATTATTTCAAAACAGGCTGGGGATGCTCTGCTGCAGAAGGAAGAATCAACATAGTTCTGAGATCAGCGCATGACTCTACATCCTTTCATTGGTGCAAAAGTAATTTGTTTCCAGTTTTAGTGTTGAAGTAGAGGACTCTCACAGCTGGGAAACTTTATGGTGAACTTGGTGCTCTTCTGTGGTTAGAATGGATGGAAAAGATATTTCAGACAAAGTTTCAGAATTAGGGAAGCTGCACAGCCACTCTTGGATTTGGGGAAGAAGAAAGCCAGGTGGGGATCAAGAGAGGATACTTAAACCTGTAGAACCCTATATTGTTTTGTTCCTTCCTATAAAGCATAGTTACCATGGTGTTGAAATGCTTCATTTGTGAGCTGAGAGCTGTGGAATATGAACAGTAACCTGAAATATTTTAAATGTTTTAAATCTTGGTAGAGTCTCAAGTTCAGTACTCACCTTGTTAGAAAGATTTGATAAATGATATGTGCCCTGGATACAGATCCTATGTTTTGGAGCAGTTTATCTCCCAGATACAGTAGGTGGAAAAGAAAAGGAGTATAATAACGAAGAAAGACAACATTCGGCTACAACCCTAAATTTCTGAATGTAATAAAGATTGTTTTGGCCTATAGTAATATTAAGATCAGGAACTGTCTGAGGCCATAAATAAATTTTAATTAGTGTGATCTCCTTCAGGATTTGAACTCGAGTTTCTAACATTAGTAAACATGAGTTCTATCACTAACTGTTGAATTTTTTCCCCCTTACTGAAAACGTGGAGAACAATTTGAATATCTGCATTATATGCAAGGCTGTAGTAGAATCTACACACATTTGGCAGGAATAAATGGAACCCAGATTTATGAAATTATGTATTTATGTTTGCTGAATGTATTTGTCATTTGTCTTCCTTTAGATCATGTAATTCCAGTATTAAGAAAAGCATATTCAGTAGTCATAAACATATTTATTTTGTAGGCAACACAGCAAGCTGTGCACTAACATCCATAATACTTGTGTATTTGCAATGACTAAGTAGTGTGCCAGTTTTCTTTCTCACACAAAAGCATTCTTTTTATTATTATCTCCACCCTTGTTTACAATTTACCTAGCATAATTGTTATGTTTCTAGCTGAAAGAAAAGGGGGAGCTAGAACCACACAATTGTCTTTCCATGTCCAATCTTCCTTTTTGCCCCTGGTTGCTACATGGTGTTTTTGAAGGGATGCAGAAATGTTAACAAAAATATCCATAGGCCAAAAGCGTCACTGGAAAGACCACATTTTGTAATGGTTTAGATCTTACAGGGTCTAATTTAAATAATAAATAGATCAGAGCTGTTTGTGATAATGACTACATTTATGATTCAAAGCATCTAGGGAAAGATAGGTAATCAAAAAAGTGGAATAACTTGTTGAGTTTTCTTTGAGTTGGTGGGACAGTGAGTTTCTCTACTAACCACTGAAGAAACTGGAGGGAGTATTGGCCTTATTCTATTGAATAGCACTATGGTTTAAGTAAGGCCAAGGTTTCCCAAGTTTCCACTGCCTGTGTGATGCCTAGTACTCATTCACATTAAGGCCAGTCTACCCCATTCTGAGGGTGAAATGGCTCTAATGTGGGAGTAAGTGGTATTTACTCCCATTTTTAGGGCCTTTTTTTAAAACTAGAGCACCATATACCATTCTTTAAGTAAACCAGCATCAGGCCCTGGGAATTGAAGCATATCAAAACAAACACAATAACAACGATCCTGGTGGTTTGGCCTGTGCTCAAGAGCGAATGTGTGGGAAAATGAAATAATCTTCAGGCTGACTGAAGATGATCTGATGGAAAATAATGGGTAGGTAACTCAGTGATTAAATTCTTTATAAATCATGTATCTTCCCATGAATGAGTTGCTGGAAGTCCATGACACGAGCATATCCATCAGTTCTCCTGGAATGGTTATGACATGGTGTCCAAACTTGGCACTTTCTTGGTGTGGCATTTTGTCTAGCTTTTGAAGGGTATATTCAGGTTTCCAGATTCATGGGCACAGTCCTGTCATTGGAGACTGGCATTATAAAATGGCAGCAGGCAAGACAAAGGTGCTTGTTCTGCTTTAATCATTGCACAGGTTTTGTGGCTGCAGTTTTAGAACTCCTTCTAACCCCCCTGAGATGGCTGGTCACCATTCATTTTCTTCGTGTGTCATGAATATCAAACAATGAAAAAAAAAAAGCCTACAGGACTGGAAATGTTCAAACATTGCATAAAAGTTTAAGAAGCACTTTATTTGTCTAAGAATGAGAGACGCTTAATGTAAATTACTTTCCCGTATCAAAATGATCCTGATGGACCATTGGACTTCATGGTCCCTAATTCAGCAAATAACAAACAAAAAGAAATGATATTTCAAGACAAATGTTTGTTTGACTCTTGTTAAGCAGATTTTTTTTTTTTTAATGAGTGAAATGCTATAAATGCTTTATTTATGTTCAATTATATTCCCATGTAGGTTTATAGGCATACTACAAAGGATTTTCCGTGCATTCCTTTCTAAGGTGAATGAGTCAGTTTTAAGAAATTCTTAATGAGTCACAGGAATACATGCATTGTTTTATATATAAGTCACTACAAAATATGATCAAACATTATTTTTAAAGTTTAAAAATTTCTTAAGCAGGAATATTGCAAATATATGACCACGATTATGCATCTCATGGCCTTCTGCCTTCTGGTTATTTACTGCTGCTATTATGGCTACTGCTGAAGAATAGGAAAGGTGTAGATAAAAAATTTATAATCTATATTTCTCAAATTTATGAATAAGAAAATAACGGAGTTCTTAATTTCAGCTAGTTAGGAAAGGGGTGCTATTGTACAACACTGAGCAAGTTACTTTGCATGTTCTGGTACATTGTCTGTTTTAATCACCTCACTTCTCTCTGAAATGCCAGCCAAAACAAACTCCATTACTTCATTTCATTTTTAGGGATTTATTACTGCTGTTAAGATTAAGAATTCAGCATCCCTTTTAGATATAAGCCAAAAGCATTAAATAACCCCAGAGAATACTGTATTATCTTTTGAGCCCTCACTCCTTAAGATGATGTCGTTGAAATGATTATAGCAGCCAGACCTGGGACTGACAAAAGGAAGGGCTGATTTTTGTAGAAATTACATCCCGACATCCTAATTAAGACCTTCCTTTCTGATATCCAGTGGTATGTGGGGCAGCTTCCTTTCTCCTCTTTCCTTGATACAACATGTTGAAGAGGAATGCAAAGGCTGGGTGTGACCTTCCCAACATCAGAGTGAAAGGAAGTAACATACCAAACAGATGATTCCATAAGTGCTGTTGAATCTAATTCCACCTCCACCCTTCTGGGTCACCACTCAGCAGTATTTCAAAAGGCTAAAGTCAATAGTAATAACAAAAAGTCTATTCAAGATCTGTCAGTATTAGAAGTGGAGATAGAAGGAGAGCTAATTAAAAACTGAATTTATTGATATGCTGCATGTTTTATTTTACTGGGTAAGCTGTGCTCAGGCACTTTGCAAGTTCAAAAGGTAAGGAGACTTCTGCACCAAGAATGCACTGGGAAGTGCTGACTGCAGCCCATCTTTATAGAGCTAGGTAAACCTGTTCAACATGAATAACAGTGCTTATTCTCCAGACAGGCTTTATTCTGAACTCAGTAGTGTGAGCGTCCCCATTCCTGATGGTACTTTCTTTGAGGCAGACGATGGAAATTGAGAGGTTTACATCTTTTATAAACCCTCCCCCTGCAGCTCTCTCACATTTCTCATATCTGATGCTGCATTCATTTATGTGTGAAAAACTTACAGCTATCCAGCAGATACTACTTTTTGACACCACCTTCCTGGAAAGGAGTGATTAGTCAAACAGCACTCCTGATGATACATTCATGGAGGTAGGGGTGTGGAGGGGAAGATAACACCAGCTGCCTTTCTAGGCAGAGCTACCTCTGCATAGTTTTGTTGCTTTCTGGCTGCACTTCATGTTAAGCACTTCAGACTGCCTTCAAGTTCCCTTGGCATCAGGAATGGCAAGGGGATTAAACTGAGGCTTAAATGCATTGCGTGGGCATTGTCTAAATGAGCATCTATGTACTTGTGTAAGAAGGTGTGCAGGGCTGTCCAGCTGGCAAACCCACTCCGTGTAGTGGTGGTTACCGCTGAGCCAAGGAGCCTGTTCAAATAACTGTCCATGTGGCATAGCCTGTCTTTAATGGAATTATTGTGGCCATCACAGAGAGACCCCAAACCCATGCCTGGCAGTGTAAATACACAGGACAGAAAGGCTGCCAGCTCAAGCATCTCACAGTTGAAGTTTAATCCTTCTGTGCAACTGCAGGGGAGAAGAAGTTGTTAGGTCTCCATTAACTACCTCCTGAGAGGAGGAGGCTTGTCTAGATTGAGGCCAATTGCTCTAAATGATGAGCCAGCCGTGCTGTGCAAAAACCATGCAGCTAACCACCCTTTGACCATGCACACATGTTAGCACCAAGTGCCCATTCACATCTGCTACCTTCTCTGTATGCTTTGGTACAGTATTTAATTTCATGGTAATTTGTTTCTCTGTTTCCAAATACATATTTTAGGATCCTGTATACCAAAGTTCAGAACAAAAATTTGTTTTTCACAATGTTATCCAATAAAATCACAACAGTAGCTGTGCATTTTATGAATGCTCAATAGTTTTTTGAAGAAGAAAATTAGCCCTGCACTCTTGCACAATGTGACTATAGTGATGATGCATTGTGCATGAATGATGAAAGAAAAAGATTTGGCAAGGAATTTAAAAAAAATGTAAAGATGAAAAGTACATTAAAAGTTTCCTTTCTAATCTTGAGAAGATATATAAACATAGCAATATTAAGATGATTGCTTTGGGTTACTATAATTTCAATATAATTTAATCTCCATTTAAAATATCTGCATATTTTTGTATGACAAGCTTTGATAGCAAAGTCAGTGACAATGAGAGTTTGATGTTTTACATATGGACACTTTTGCTTATAGCTCAGTGATGCCACTGTGAGATATCTTGTGATAATTTGTCTGAGAAGGAATTACCTTATAACATTTAATCATTACTTCTTTGATGTGTGGTGTGGTTAACATGCTTAACATACCTGATTCAAATAACTTAGCCTTGATACAGAACTATCTCATCCTTTAAGTCATATTGATTTTTGCCACAGCAAAAAGAGCTTGCACTCCATAATGCAAATATGTAGAAAATGCAGATTTATACATGTCCACAGATATGCTGAAGTTCTCTAGAGATTCAGGACAAATACTGATATCTGAAACCAAGAAATATGAATTAGAATAAGCATTTCACAAACTTGATGGAAGGAATATAAAGAATAAGACAACATACCATGAAGGTACAATACATGGTACAAGGTCAGCTGTAGGAAATGCACTGTGTAATTCCTATGGACTGAAATTCCATATCTAAATAACATGATTTTAGAATCTGTTTTACAGCATCTTTCAACAGCAAAGATGATAGCAGCAACCATAAAATAGAAGGGAGGCAGACAAGGTCACAGGACCACAGAAAACACAGTGACACTGGAAAATCTCAAGTGCTGCTATGGAAGAGAAGAAGGAATTACTGAGTTACTTCTAAGCAGTACACACAACCAATTTCAAGATGCAAGTAAGGCGGCATTAAGGTTTTCTGATTTGTTTAATTAGAGGGAGAACAAAGTCAGTTTGTTTAGCCATAGATAACCAGGGTCAAAAGGAACACTCAGGAGAAACAGAGTTGCTACGGAAAAGCCAGATTAATTGTTTCAACTGGTATTGACCATGGAGAAGGGCTCTTGCCCCACAGTCCATCACTACAGGAAGAGAGAATCTAGGGTTTTACCTGTCAATGTAGTAGTAAGTTTAAAAAAGAAAAGTTTTAGAAGGCATTGATAAAATTAATAGTAAAAAAATTGCTGGGTATTCATGCAAGAATTATAAACGGACTTTGATATAAATATTTATGTCACTTAAACATAGTTCAATAGGCGTAGAAGATGAATAGCATGGTGCTAGTCTTTAAAAAAAGGTGTGGAGAAATATCATTGAAGACATAGACCAAAAAGCCTGGCTTGTGTATCCTGCAAATTTATAACAACTGTAACAAAACAGTAGAACTGAACATAAACCATAATAAAATAGTAGAACCAAACATTTACCATAGATATGTATGACTTCCTTTTGGAGTAGGAAGGGTGGGTTTTGCAGGCCATGCCTCACAAACCTACTAGAATTCTTTGAGGGAGAATTTTTGTCCATATGTATATGATTTTTGTCCATATGTCCAAAATATAAGTATGAATATAAGGAAGGCTTTTACATGGTTCTTTATTGAAGAATAATGAACTCAAGTTCTCACAGGAAAAGAGACCTTATTTTTCTGTGGAAAAGCAATCGATTAACAGATAAGAAATAAATAATAACAACAAAGAGTCATCTTTCACAGTAAAGAAGATTGCCAGCAAGAATGAAGGTCCACCTCAAGCTTCTCTAGTACTGACAAGTGTTGACCAGCTTGCTCTTAAATGATCTGGTATGGGGATAAGTTGTGAGTTGGCAAAGTTTGCAGATTACACATAGTTATTGGGACAGTCCAATCAAAAGCTGACGGCACAGGGTTGCACAAAGATCTTAGCGCATTGAACAACAGGATGATAAAAGGGCAGATTAATTTTAATGCTGGTAAGTACAAAGTAATGTACATGGGAAAAAATAGCAATTATTTTAAGTACACAACAGCCTCTAAATTAGCACTCAAGAAAGAGATTTTTGAAAATATTGTTTCACTAGGGATTAAACTCCCAGTAATACTCTTAGAAATTATTACTGTCTTCTAGTTATATGGTGTAAGACTATAAGAAAGGCATGGTTTCCAGGCAGAGGTATTAGCTTTGTCAGTAACTTAACTGTGAGAGTTCTCAAATATTAACAAAGAAATAGAGAAGGAAAAAAAAACCAACCAAAACCAAGCTGCACTGTGCTACTGCAAAGCCATGGTTTATCTGTGCCTTGAATATTGCATGGAAACCTGGTCACCCTATTTCAGAAAAGTAGCAATAAATCTAGAAGATGGGTTGAGAAGGCTGTCAAAGCTGAACAGACATATGGAATTACCTGTCTGAGGAGAAATAAAGTGGGAATCTTCATCTCAGATAATGACAAGTAACACATGACTGTGGGGGATCTGATAGAAATGTTGAAATCATAAATGGCACAGAGAAGGTGAGTAGAGCATGATTTCTTACAACGTAAGAGATTGGTGGGGTCAGGTAAAAAGTTATAACCAAATGAAAAGGAAGCTACCTTTCCAAAAAGTATATAATCAAATTAAGATGTCTGTTGTAATAGATCTGTTAATAGTACAAATGGATTAAAAATGAGCATGGGCAGCTTCACAGATCGTAGTGCACCATTGGCGCAACTTCCGGCTTGACAAGTCCTAAATCACTAACCAAGAGAAGCTGAGAAGATATATAAGCAGAAAGGTCACACTTTCCTTGCCCTATTTGTCATGGTCCTAAGCACCCACTGCTGGCTACTATCACAGTCACTGTGGTGGGTTAGACAAACTGGTGTCTTAAGCCCAAGTAAGTGAATAATTTTAAAATCCAGCCCTGGTAGTGGAAAAAACAATCAAAGAGGCCTTATTCTGCCAGTATTCAAGCACTATGACTCATTTTTTATCTAGTGCAATCTTCATGCTAATTAATCATAAGGGTTTCTGAACAAATATTTGCATTTTAATAAGAATGACAGAAATTTGTATGTTGAATATGATCTTGATTCTTCCTGTGCTCAGAGGAGCTGACTCACCAGCTGATGTTAATATCCAGTTTGTACTTAATATGATCAAAATATAAGGGTGTAAAATTACTCACATTACCACTTCATTAATTTACATATTAAATGTTCCTCATCCTACTGCTGTGAGTGAACAAATACAGAAAATGACAAATAACAGAGAAGAGACAGTGAAACTTTTCTGCTCTATTACTCTATCTAAAACCATGCAGACATAGGGACAAGGAGATATTGCTTTCACAACAGATTTTAAGAGAAAAGTGTAGGTATTAAGCCAATAGCAAAGATTTTTGTTGTTAGTAAATTTTAAATATTTGCATTTGAAATCACTGAAAAGGTAATTTGGAGTTGGGAAGGAAGTGCAGCTTTCCTCAAAGCAGTATTTGCTTGCATTTGCCCGGTAAATCCAGTCCTTATAGATCTAGATGTCGTGAAATCGAAAGTTGCACTAATGCCATGTCAGAATGCCATGCTAGAAAATCACGTGCTTAGTCATTGTCATCTGGAGAGGCAGTGTACTAGCTGTCTCCTGGGAAAGTCACAAACCTAGAATGGCCTGTTTTTCATAGCCTATCTCCAAATGGAAGGAACCTCCCTTGTATTTCCTTGCATATTCACTCAGTAGTGTCTTGCATGACATCTTTAGATCGAAGCATCTAATGATGTAGCTTTATAGCATAAGGGACCAAGAAAAGCACCAGACATGTCCAGAATTAGCCATGCTTTGCAGTAACTGAAAGGTGTGTCAGTAAGGGGACAACTTCATTACATTTGCTGTTGTTGTGTTCTCTGCACCACCATTTACAGTAGGATAAAGAGAGCTGTGAGTTTGCCGAGAGTTTCTCCTTCTGATGTGGGGACGTTCAAACTTTGCACTGGGCTAAATAACTTTGCAAGGTTCAGAGGCTGTGCAGAATTACTCCCAAAGTGTATGGAGGAGGAATACTATATATATGTATATACTTATGCACTCTCTTTGGACAGCAGAAATCTATGGGCAGAGGGAACTGTTGATGCCACCAATTTGCCTGTAGAGTGACAGGGCCTCCTGATGGCTCTCAGTCTAAAAAGTGACCAGGGGTTTGCTGTTGCTGGGTAGAATAGGGAATGGCCTTGCTCAGGAGAGAAAAATCTCCTGAAAAATATAGTCCTTCTGAGAGAGGCAAGATGGCGATTCCCAAGATTAAGTCCCTGTGGCAGGGGCAGATGGCTGACTTGTGTCTACCTGCTTGAGCAGAGGTGAGTTTAGTCCTTTCAGATTCACTCTCCTTCCGTGATTACAATTTTCTGCCCATGATGGGTCACTGAGTGCAGCGTGGCAGCTAAGGACAGTTGTGCGTGAGGGAGTTGTGGGTATTTCATCTCTCCAGGTCCCCGCCATGTTATATCAGGCTAAAGAAGTGGAGAGAAACCGTGCCCTTGTGCTAGGCTTGCACCAGTTACCAGCACCCCTGGAGGAGTGAGAGGGCTAGAAGAGAAGCTCGTGTACCCTCAGACCATTATGAGTTCTGCAGGTGAGCTTTATATTTGATATTTTTTTATATAAGGGTTTGTATGATTTTATATTTTTAGAGCCCAGGTTGGGTTGAGTAAGGGCTGTGATTTCATAAGAGTTCTAAGCAATTTTGGATAGTTTCCACGAGCTATACTGAAAGCCACTACTGTTTATAATTCTAACATGTACAACATACATATTATGGAAGCAGATAAAATTGTTATCTGTTTGCTACGAGAAACCTAGGCAAAGACCTTCAATACCAGAAAATGCTTAAGTTTTCAGTGTGACCTGAAGAAAGAGGCTTATGTCTTGATCTCCAAACCACAGCTCCTGGCTCTCATGCGATGGCTTTCATGTTAATTGTCTCCTCAAGGTTATTTCTCAGGCTCTTGGCACTTCTTGGCTTGTTACTCAAGCCTAGCATTGTCTTTTGGTTATTCCTGCTATTCATCTTCCTACTCTTTATCTTGGCCTCTCCACTCTGTTTCTCATCCTCCCTCAACAGAGTTGGCATTACTACCTTCCCAAGCTTTTCTCTTAGAAGCTCTGACAAATTTTTTCATCTCCCAAGGCACATCTATTAATTTCCCTAGCTGTTTCCTTATCTCTACCAAGTTTCTCACCTGTTCATTTCCCCAGAGCTTAGCAGTGTTACAGCACACCTCTTAGTTATTCCAGGACATTTCTTACCGCCCGCCATACCTCTGCTTCATTTACTTTGTCATATGTTCCATCTGCCCATGGATTTAATCTCTCATGATCCATTTCTTCCCTCTCCCAGCTGGTATGGGTATAGTGGAGCTGCTATGAGAAACCCCGCTTTGCCAATTCCACTCAGTCAGAGCAACTAACGTTGCAAGTGGGGATGGATAAAACAGGTACTTATAAGGTCTGCTGTGTTCAGACAGTTCAGTCTCCCAGCCTTCAGGGACCATAGATGGGCAAGCAGAACACCCGAAACACTGGCCTGTGAATGTCAGTAGGACAGGAGATAGGACAGTTTCTGTCTATGGTTGTGCAAAGAGATTTTTTACAAATGAAAGAAAAATGTATGAACGTAGATGGAATCATATTTGCAACAGCAACAAAAGAAATCTCTAACAAGTTTTCACCATCATTGCACTGCTTACTGTATTGACTCTCCCAGACAGCCTGTCCTAAACCACACAAAAAACCAAAGAGACATGTCTGCCTGTGTTCAGGCGTGCACTTTCATTTGTGATTTTACCGGTGTCCTTTGACAGCTCCAGAGAGTGAGGTGACTGCTGAGGCCAGTTCCTCTGGAAACTGCAGGTTCATGTGCCCTCTGCACCCTTTCCAGATCTGCGGGCGGTGTTGCCTCTTCTGTATCCAGAGCTGGTGTTACCCAGCCACACCAACATCTTTAGCAGCAGGTTCAGTTACTCTGCAGAAAACCAGCTTGTGGGTTGTAAGTCTGAGCAGCTCAAGGGCCTCCCTAGGCTGGTAGGCATCACTGCAAGTCGACAACATGCAAGTGCGAAGAGTTCGACTTCAGTCTTTGCCTGGGGCCTCCGTGAACTTTGTGCTTTCTCTAACTGTTGCACTGCACGCTCATGTTGTTCAGAAGAGGGTATGTACCGATCTGCTTCTGCTTGCTGCGCTGAGACCAAAAGTCTCCTTGCATCTTTTTCCATTCTCCATTGCAATTCTGCGCTCAGTAATTGTTTCTTATTACCTAATGCAGTCTGTATTGAAGATAAAAGGTATATGCTATGACCAAAGGCTGTTAATTTCAGCTAGCTTCTTTTCAGACAAGTTAAAGGATTTTCTGCATCATATATTTTCACTGTAGCATGCACTGAGTCCTACTCATCAGAGTTTACCGTGTTCGGATAACCTGCTCTTGGAATTTGCGTGGGTTATGACTTTAATTTGCTTATTAATGAAGAAGCAGCAGCACATCAATGGCATTTGTGCAGATGAATCCCTCTCCTATGATGAAAGAATTTATCTTCATATTCAAAGAATGCAATTGTCCTGAGTCAAGTTCTGCTAATCAGAAACTATAAACAACCCAGCTCTAATGAGCAATACTAAGTGGGAGGGGAATGCAGGTAATCAAAAGAATGCGGCTTTGCAAGTGAAGCGCCTGAAAGTACTGAAGTGCTTCTGTGCAGCATACTCCTGGTCTGCATAAAAATAAATAAATATAAATAAGAGTATTTTATTTTTCTCATGTAGGAGTTGCAAAGTACAGTGACTCAGTGGTATGATTAACAAATTTTATTCTTGGAGACAAAAATAACATGCAATCATCCAGCAATAAGAAAAACATTTGAAATCAACCTTTCCTTGGTAATCTCATACATATTGTCATTTCTTGCTTTAGGCCATATAAGAAACCTCTTACTAAACGAACATTTTCTGGAAGAGCAAGCTTTCTATCTGAATCGGAGATCTCAACCTCCTAAGTTAGAGGCAGAGCAATAAACTTCCACTTGGAGGCTTTGTTCCACCTTCTCTCTGATAGTAAGAAACTAAGTGAAGCCATCTCTGAGAAAGAAGCAGAAACAAAACCAGATGGCAGGAATTGTCTCCCATACGTCGTGGTAATGTTCCCACTGCTTTTACTGATTAGTGTTAGCTGCAACTTGATGCTGTGATTTGTAATTTTGTTTCTTTGGCAAAGCTAAGTGGACCAGCAAAGAAAGCATAAGATCAAAGTAAAGCCTCTCAGCATCTGATTCTAGAAGGTTTTGGAGGATTTTTCAAGGGTCCTCCAAAACATTTTAAAAGACCTTGCTCTTTCAGTGAATATCCAGATTACAGAAGTTGTGCAGGTATAATACACTGACTTCCTTCATATAAAGTGTAGGGGTTTTTTGTCCTTTAACACCATTTGCAGTTGGGATAGGATGGTGAGATTGTGGGAAAAAAAAATCAAATTTGCAAATATATTATTCAGAGTTTACAAAGATCTCAAAATAATGAGTAAAACAGGAAAAGAAAATGAATGATCTACCTTTTGGATCTAAAGTGCTTCTACTTGTGATACACATACATCTTCTTAGGCAGTCACAAGGGATGGGTTAAAATTTTAAGTGATCAGTAATAAATCATTGTCTTAGGCCATTGTTCAACAATTCAGAAAAATTAAACCTTTTGGTGCCTTGGGGGCTAATTTTCCTCACTCACAAACATGAACCGGTTGTCTTAACCAATAATATTAAGTAGACAAAAAGGGCAGCATACTTAATTCAGGATGACATGCAAAACAAATTCCTCAAATCTATCCATTTCACAGTCCTCAGCTTTGCAGAGGCAGTGGCCAAGCCAGTGCCTCGCTTGCCTTCCTCCAGCCACCCCTCACCCCCAGGTCCCCAGGCCAGGAGCTCCTCCTGCCCCTGTCCTCCCAGCAGCTCCCTGCTCGCCTGGTTTGCAGGCAGACCTGGCTGGCCTCTGCTTCTGGGAGGTGGGGAATATTAGGCATCAATACCCAGATCATATACAGGAAAGCATTTTTAATGGTGAACAATACTGCCAAAGTATCACCATGCAGAGGTTTCATCAACACTCCTCCTAAAATCCCTGCCGTAACAGCAAACAAAGGTGTCTCCTGCAGCAGCCTCCTGGGAGTGCCTAGCTCCAGAGAAAGGAGCAGCCAGCCTCAGCACCGTACCCTCTGAGCTCTGTCTCTCAAGCACACACACACAAAACATGATTTAGCTCCCGGAAACAAACTCTTGTGTCACATTTTAGGTTTCACGGAGGAGTGATTTTGAAGGACTTCCAAAGTAGCAGGGTTGTTGGTTGGGTTTTTTTTTGAACTCTTGACTGGAATGTCTAGACCAGGTTTCTACACTGTACAAACACAAGACTCCCTTTCATCTGGGAAGAGGAGTCTGGACTGCTGAACTTTTGGCTGCCACTTCTGAATCTTCACTGGCAGTGAACTCTATGATTTTGCTGGTGAACGTTGCACTTGGCAGAAATACATAGAGGAAACTCGTATCCTTGAACCTGTATTTGATCCAAGTGTCTTCCAGCAGTTTACAATCAGCCACCAGTTCTCAAAAAGTCCTGCCTAAGCTGCAGCAGTGCTTTGGGAAACAATACTGAGCTTTGTGTAGGATTGACAAGGGACCACCTAATGCTGCATCTAAATGCTAATGGGGGAGCAGTAAGAGGTACAGAAGACTCATTTATCTGTGCCTGTCAGTTAAAGGTAGTTACTAGCGATGTGACAGGGTAACACCAACATGGTCTGCATACAGAAAAAACTAGCCTTATAGTTTGGACCACAGAAAGTATCATTTTACAAGAGAACTGCTTTTGCCTTCATGTACCGCTTGGCCCTGTTTTGGAGTTGATAGTACTATTGCAACTTTTTCTTAATGAGTAGCTCAGCATCTCCTGGAATCTTAGGAAGAGCCCTCTGAGCACATGAAATATTTGGTGCACTAGTTCTCATGAAGAGTATGCTTTTGCTTTTTTTCCATGTTGAAGGACTTTGATATCTCAACCTGGTAAATTCTGCAATTCTTTTTTGAGGAAACAATGTTTTGAAAATTAATAATTCAACAAACTGAAAAGCAGGGCTGCCAGGATTACTCAGCTATTGCTGTTGTGTTGTACGGGCAGACTCACATGCACTGCAATTTAGCTGCCTTGAGCACAGTTTACAGATTGGCTGCAGTGGTGCAGGACTCATTTTGGGCTCAAAGACCTCCCTGGGAGCCCAGGTGAAGAGGTGGTTGGTGCCCAATATTAAAATTAACCCTAATGTGGGTTTGCTATATAGAGACCTCAGTGTTGACACACAACCTGAGGCAGGGAGGATGGGCTGGTAAATGCAGTCTGACAATGCAATGTGCTCTTGTGTAGGTGGTAAGGAATATGTTCAGCCCTCCAAAATAGCCATGCAACCCTTGAAAAGACAATGGGAATTTACACATATAAGTGAGAGAGCAGTTGAGCTGAGATACTGGAGTTGTGACATCTGCTTTGAGTTTTTCTTCTGCTTGGTTACTCATGGTCTTCCATTAAAATTTGTCAGGAGTGCACACAGTGGGGCTGTGAAAGGGGAGATGAGCAAATCCCTTCTTCCTGATGGAGAAGTCAGCCCATGTTGGGCTGTGTGGTGGATGAGTCTTCAGCTGAGGACTCCCGCAGTTATTGCCCAGCACCACTCCTTCTCTGTATGTTTTCTACACCTGTTTTAATTACCTAGACAACAGGTATGACATTGTCTTGCAAATGCGTGAGTTCCCAGCACAGGGCAACAGGAATCTGGGCAGGAGTAAAACACACTTTTCTCTAAACCTTTGCCTGAGAAGTGGAAAAGGATTGCCCATCTGCAGAAGAATCCCAAGGACCTCAAGGAAGCTTCTCCAGCAATGTGCAAGGACTTGGGCTCCGAGCTTATGTGTCCTTATTGTGCGCAACAGCAGTAGCCTCCTGGCCATTATTTATTTTTGTTGCACATGTGTGAGGAAGAACTCAATACCTTTGGATCTTGTGGTTTACACCAGCATTATTAATATCTTTTCCCAGGCCTTTACAAGCTGGGAAAGTCACCTTGTATTCAACCAATACTGGGTGTATCCTGCTTCAGCTATTGTCAGGGAGCCAGCATTTCATCACTTGGCAGGCACATTACAGTCACATAATGGAGGCAGGAACTTAGCTGAAATAAAGCAATGCTGTGAGCTTGTCAGAAATGTAAATGATATTGCACCTATTGTCAGCGACGTAGCCTCCATTGTTCTCACAGTTGTTTCCCAGCCGAAAAAATGCTGGGGAGCCTGCATGATGAAACCAATGCCTGTTTACTGTAACATGTTCCGTCAGGAACAGCTAACTGATCTCATGCTGCAAGTAGCCTACATCTGTGGCAAGGAAAACTGAGTACTGAAATGCGGTGTTCATAGCGCTGCAAGGCTGCAGCTGCATAGTTTCCACTGGCTGTGTCAGCATCATATGGCAGGCTGAAAATGCACAGTTTACTGCAGTCTGGGGGAAAGGTGGTTCCTCCTGACCTGTGCTGGAAGTAAAGCTAGAAGGGTCTCGCCAGCTTTGGTCCAGAAAAGAAGGATTGGTCTTCATGGGAAAGTGAAAGAACAGGAATTTAGATGAGAGCCAAGCAAAGAAAAAACTCTAGCCCCACTAAGTTCACAAGGGATTTCTGGGTACAGTTTGTTTAGCTGTCCTGAAAGAAAGGAAACCTGAAAAGACGGTGGTTTTTAGAAACTAAGAATAAATATGCAGGCATGTTGACAGATGTGGTACTGGAAAAGAGGTGAGATGCCATTTTCTGCAAGTGTGTTACTTTCAGGCACCTTGCTGTGAGTATTTTCTGCATTTCAATAGTGTGATACAAGCATTTCCCATGATGCTTATAACGCAAGCCTTCAGGGCTTGCTCACGAGGACAGGACTTGCTTGTGTGTATGAATTTGGCTGAGCCTGACCACAGAAGAGAGTCTAACTCAGAATGTTCCTTATGTGAACTTTAAGATGTTGGAAATACTTCTTATGCTGAATGCAGAAGAAAGTACCTTGATTAACTTATTGAATAAGTTTTTGTGATAGTTCTTGTTGAAGTGATAGGTGTTTTGACCTTGCATGTTTTTAAACCATTTAAAACAACTCAAATTTCAAATGCGGAATTGCTTTGGAAAGGAACGGGAAGATTTCATCTTGGAAATGTCAGATCAGTTGGTTTAATAAATGTAAATCTCTTAATGAAGGTGGTGTTTTAAAAATTGAGAGATCCTTAAATGCCAGTCCCTTCCCACAAGCAGTTTCTGCTTTGATGAATCCTTGCTCTCTGACAACCAAATATCTTGTCAGAGAACATCCAGTCTGTTGTACCTGCGAGCACTTCTGTTGTTCACAAGTACCTCAGGCACTCAGTCAGTAGGTCATAGAGAAGAGGATGAGTTAGTGGGTCATTGCCCCTTGGACAATTTTTTTTGGCCAGTGGGTACTAATGCAAAAGAATTAAGGAAAGTTGGCAAAAAGAGACAAGGGAGAATAATTTCCCAGTTGCTCTTCTTCCTCATGTGCTCACACAATATAAAAAAGAATGCCACTTTTTTGGATTTCTTTCCCTAAAGTTCCCCTCTTCATTCATCCCCAAGTTTCTTTTACGCCTTCTCTCTACTGGTCGGTGTTTCAGTATATCTCAGAAAATTTAGTTCTGCCTATTTCATTAGGACAACAGCAGTGCTAAAGTCAGATGCAAGTAATGACATCGTGTATATATATTGCAGAAGTACTGCTCATCACTTTTTAGAGAAGTTTCCCATGAGGTAATGGCATGAGTCAGCGTGGAGGCTGTACAGCGCAGACACAATCAAACATGGGTAATTTGCACAGAGATAAGTGCGATTTGTTTTGTGTCTGTTGTCTTTGACCAGTTCTCTGATCATACCAAGACTTGTCTTTTTTTTTCAGCAGTGATGCTTGCAAGAGGAATAAAAAGGTAGGGGTACAGTTCAGTGGCTGCACATCCCTGGAAGAAACTGCAAAGACTAAGCTAAGGAAATTAGTTAATTGTAGGTACCTGCCAGACAGTGGGTGCACAAGCTCAAATTTCGTCTGTGGAAAGATGCAAGCAACTTTTAGCAACCTTGGTGGAGGTGACATGTTTGTTCCTGGTTTGGTAGGAGCTGGCCTGGATATATGAAAATGCTTTGTTGTAAGAAGAATCCTTTTTTATCAGAAATACCTCCTCAATCTAACAATACAACACATGCAAAAATACCCTGTGTATCAGTCAGGTCTTTTTTCCTTTCCATTTAACTCCCCTTTGTCTTGCTAGGTGTGAATGGAGCCACTCTCCTCTGAGTCCCCCTCCACTTTGGGCTCCTTGGAGGCAGGGGGATGAAATGCAAGGTGTTGCATTCACATCAGGTTGGTATCGGTCTTCTTGATCCCTCACCTTTCCCCTTCCTATAGCATCATGATAAAATGTAGCAACTATTTATTTCATGGTAGATCTTCCATGCCATTCATCTTAAGCCTGAACAGCAGAGACACAATACAGATATGCGCTTTCGTTATTCACAAAACCTCAACGCAGATTACTTTGTGATATCACAACATTAATTTTTTTTTATTTAAAGCACAGTCTTCTACTTATTTCTAGAACCCTGCCCTATAATGGGTCACTTGTCTGTAATTTGCATTTTAAACCTGTCATCAGAGAACTGCTTAGCAATACCTGTTGCAGGTATCTTTCTGCCTCCATCTCATCTGCCTTTAATCCACTGAGTGGGTGTTTGCCTTTGATTGTAAGAAAGTTCCCAGAAGTATCACCTTTCATTTCCAAATACCTGGAAGGTAACTTCCAGTCGTTTGACCATTTTACCCATCCTGCCCAAGCTTAAGGCCAGGTCTAGAAAAGGAGATTCTGCAATATTCCCAATGATGATAGGATTTTGGGGGCATTTCTTGACCTGGTGAGACTGCATAAGAAAATTTACAAGGGGATTTCCTTTTTGCTTGTGTGGATAAAATTGCCAGGTTGGGAAACTATGATCTCAAGAAAATGGGAGAGTTTATTTCAATGTTTGAGCTAAGATATAAATCCCCAGTCCCTTGAGGAACTGGTAATCAAGTCCAATTGCTTAAGGCTTTGCAAAACTCAACTTTTTCCACATAAGAAAAAATAATTCACAATTTCATTGGTTACGTGAACATTATTTATGTGATTAGAACTTTTGGTATATGATGGATGGAAGAAAAGAGAAAAATGACCACAGCAAACACAGAAGCATGTGAATACACAGTAGCACTAAATACTTTTGGTTAAACGTGTCTGGGTTTAGATTCATATCCTTGGACAACCCCAACGCATAGTCCTCTTAATTCTGGTCAAAATGATCCTATTTATCTAAACTGAATGGAAATGAATGCTATTAATTGAACACAGATGGAGTTTTGTTATATGATCCAGAGTAAAAAGGAAAAGACAAAAAGGGCTATTGAATTACTTTGAAAATGATCTTAAATATTTTTCTCATTCTTTACATGAACAGCAAACATCACTACTGTGTTCTTTCATGAAATTTAAAAAAACCCCATGATCGTGGGTGCTGTGGAGCTGTAGGTTAGGCGGTGCTGACACCTCCTGTTCAGCTCTCAGCTGACTTTTTGCAGGGTTGATGAGCTCCATTTGTGCCACAACCAGACCAAATGTGAGAGAAAAGCTGCATTGTGCCAACTGCATCTGCCAATGGGTAGGTTCATAATTCAACTACTGAACATGCTTGTATTTAAAAACAAACAAACAGCTTACAAAGAGAAGCAGGGAAGAGTGCATTAAAAATGTATTTACTGTGAACATGCCCTTCAGCCTCCCATTAAAGTGTGCGTGTTGGGATTTGTTTATCTCCAGTTGCTGTGCGATGTTTTCTTCAGACTGGCAGACGAGGGTTTTCTTTTTGTGCCGTTGGGCCTGGATCCCATGCAGGAACGTGATTATGCTAAAAATCTGATCAGTAAATCAAAACTCCACTTGAACCTGAAAGAACAAAACCACGGGTATCTGATTGCAGCTTGAGGCAGAGTCGTCGTGGGCTCTTTGAACCCTGGTACAACATGAGATACGTAAGGAATCGCACAGACTCATGAATTTTGAACTTTTGTACTTCATCCATTGACATTGGAATAATTCACAAGCTGGAATTAGGGTTCACCCCCCCACTTTGGGGTGAGCACTGCTGTGCCGTGCATGCAGTCACCTGGTGAGGGGCACCTTTCTCCTCCCCTTGTGGCACCCGTGTCTCCTCCCTCCTGGCCCAAGGGTCTGCATCCCCTTGCTGCTGCCCTGCCCTCACTGCTGTCCCAAGGAAGCATCCTCTCTCCTTCCTTGCCCCACAAACAGCCCACCCCTTGTTCCCTCACTGCAGGAGCGGGGATCGTGCTGCCATGTGCATATAAAAGGAGAATCTGCTCATGCCATTGTGGCAGAGGGCACTGTTAAACTGGCTCACCCTCACTGTCGGTGTTTTGGAGGAAGGCCAGTGCGAGGGACAGCAGGCAGAGGACCAGCCCCTGTGCTTGCACCGGCAGGGAGCAGGACGCGTGCAGCGGCTCTCCGAGCCAGCTCTGCCGAGTAGATAGCAGTGCTCCTTCCATGAAAAGGCACTGGCTGGTGAGAACAGCCATGCGAAAAATTATGCAAAGACTTAGAGCAGAGCTCTTGCAAATAAAATTGCAGGCAAGATGTTGTGATTTGCACTGGCCCTGAACTACAATGTAGGTCTGCCTCACATTTTCCCTTGAAAAAATCAACCTAATGAATTCTACAGTGGCACTTACCTTATTACAAAAATGACAGAGCAAAACCCAAATAAATGCCATCCTCTGTTCCACTGTTTCCATACCTGTCGTGCAAAGAACATTGAAAGGTGGTCCATAGAGTGCTTTTCGAAAGTATAAATAAAACACCACACTTGGGCTTTGGATTTTAATTTATTGCACTTTGATTGCTTTCATTTTATTTGTTTTCTTGTATATGAGGAAGGGAGAGAGAGCAAAAACTGTGTGATATTAGAATGTATCTATACATTTTTTTCTCTTTCCTTTTGCACATAAGTCATGAAATGAATAAAATGAGGTCAAATAAAGTTAATAAAATTCAAATTTAACCCTAATTTCTACTAGCAGCAGCATATGCAGCTCTTCCTTTATGCCCATGGATTTTTTCCCTCAGAAAAATCAGGCTATCTTAAGAGTTAAGTAAAGCTGATAAACATTGTTTAAATCATTGCAAAGGGTGTGTAAAGAGATTTCCTCTGGGATACTGGCAGAAACTATTTAAAAGTTCAAGGAAAGAAGCTTCCACAGCTTTCCTGGTGAGACAGTCCTACAGCTCATTAGCGCTCATTGAGTCTTTCCTGCTCTTTAGGCCCACCCTTCCTTTATTTTCTTATAGTGAGATATTAATTTGCGATAGTAAAGTATAACAGGAACAAGTCATGTTTGCAGCAAGTCAAAACCCTGTGTAATTTTGCATACTGCTACTAATGTTTTCTGCTATAACTTCCAATAATTCTTGCTGACTAAATTACATTTTTGTCCTGCTCCATATGGCAGTGCTTTCTTAGGGAAATGAAGTTGCTTTACTTGGCTTGAAATATGAATAAAACCTAACAGAAACCTTTCCCTGAACCTTTCTTCTCTGTCTAAGCCTACTTGCATGTATAGTAATTCTGTATAAAGGTCACTTCCAATTTTCTTCACCCTGAAGGCTTCCCAGTAAAACCTCAGAAGATGTCCTGACAAGTTCTGCCTGACATCTTTGCCTCCAGTTTCAAAGCGATGATGACACCACCGTGTTTGCCTCCCTGGGAACCTGGCAAAAGCACGAGTGTGCACAGAGTCTTCACTCATTAAAACATACAGAGGTGTCATACAAAGGAGCCTTTTCCACTTATCTCCAGATAAGATTTTAAAGAACAGAAAGGGGGGGAGAGAGGAGAAGACCTTTAACAGATTGTCTTTTATAGTAATGATTTCTATAGGACTTCCATCATAGCGAATCTCAAGTTTCTTAAAATCTTATGGACTGTTTAATCACACATGCACGTATACCATCACCTGTTAACTGCATGCAAGCTGGAGACCAACCTAACACAGTCATACAAAGTTTGTGAGCTGCAATGCCGTGAAGTGCAGTCCTACGGTAACCTCGATGACACAGGTCACGAAATGCTGGCACTGCTGTCAGGGAGTGAAAGTCATCTGACTTCAGTGGAAACGCGCTGACCTGTTTCCCAAGACAGTTTGGCCTGGAGCTGGGTTTCTCTGCAGAGTGCACAAACCAGTTTACGCTGTGCGAACTGTCCCGCAGGAGCAGACGGGTCCTCGCCACACTGCCCACCCCAGGCCCCTGTGTCCGTGTCCCTGCCACTGCTGTCGCTCGCTGTGGTCTGGCTTCTGGGGAGTGAAATACACGTCCCACAATTGGTTTTTCGTATTCTGTTTAACTCTTTTTTTTCAACAAAGCACCTTGTTACATCAGATTAGTGAAAGGAATCAATTTGCCAGTTGGCCGGTTTCTAGCATACACTGAACGCAGTCTTGAATAGTTCCCGTAATATTAATGTATGGTGTCTTTGTCCTCAGGGCATTTGCTATTGCCAGATGTTTCTCCCTCCTCCTGCTGCGTGAAGCTCAAAATTGCAACATATGCTGCAAAACACATTCCTTTGTTTCTTAAGTCCTGAACCCACCTTTTCACCTGATGTTAATCAGCATAGCTAAAATCAGTCTAAGGCAGATACTCAGCTCTTCTGGAGATAATCTGCCACGCGGCTTGGTCTGCCTGGTTGGTTGCTCCTAAAGCCCTTGCAACAGGATAGATTTCTGTGCAGCCCTTCCTTCTCCTCCACAAGTATGCAAAGCAGAGCTTGCGTCTTCAGAATCAGGGCTTTAGCAGATGGGGGAAAATCTGCTTAACGACAAAGACAAATAACAGATAATGTAACGCAGGAGAGGGTGGAAATAAAACATACATTTTACTTTTGTAAAAGGACAAAATTAAAGCTGTATGTATCCATATTCAGTTCCTGAGCCTGCCACTGCCAAGTGAAGTGGATTTCGTGCACCGAAGATACCTGAGCAGCAGGCAGTGAACATCTGAGGTGGTGAGCGCGCATGGTCTTTGGAACCACAGATGGACTTTGGGGAGCCATGTCTACAGAAGGAGTCACCACTGCCAGTGGCTCATCACTGCTTTTCTGCCCCGTGTTACTACACAGCACTGGCAGCCTGCAGCACAGTTCATGTGCTGCTCCCTTACCTCCCACAGCGACCAGGAAAATCAGGTGGGGCGGTCTGAGCAGCAGATATTACTGCCAGGCCTGTTTTCCCTCATACAAAGCCCTCCACCAGCAGAAGACTGAAGGTAGCAACCCTGGGCTGGGTGCTGGTGAGCCTCTGAAGGCAATCACCTCCCTCCCAGTATGCCGGGAGCTGGCAGCATGAGTGATGGCCCTAAAAATCTTCTTAATTGGCTTT
This sequence comes from Gymnogyps californianus, assembly GCF_018139145.2. Classification (NCBI taxonomy): domain Eukaryota; kingdom Metazoa; phylum Chordata; class Aves; order Accipitriformes; family Cathartidae; genus Gymnogyps; species Gymnogyps californianus. The sequence goes on along the minus strand of NC_059500.1, from coordinate 64,254,562 downwards.
TCTTCGAGAGCAGTGCTCTGCAAAGAGTACAGCACTGAGAAAGGAGAGTCTGCATAGGTCTGTGGTTGAGTTAGGGTCAATGGATTGTTTCATGTGTGTCCTGTGGATGAGGACTGACATGTTTCAGTGCTTTTAGTTTTTTAAACATCAGATGAACACTAAGTTTTCAGATTTTCTGATGTTTTTATCTTTGAGAATCCAAAGCCTATTAAAGATAAGCTTTCTCCTGCTCTGCAAGTGGTCACTAGCTATTTCAGTCCAGGAGAAAAAAATAATTCATTTAAGAAAAGTAATAATGACTCCTTCTCAGTGTCTGGTTCTCTTACAAGTGGAGATCTAAAGGCAAGTCCTAACTGTGGTCCCCTTACTATCTGAAAAAGTACTTGCTTTCTTAACCCTGGTGCTTGGTAATAACAAACAATAGTTTTGTTATTTCTTTTTTCCCTTTTGAAGGCTATTGACAGTTTTCTGTTGCTAAATAAAAAGAGGATTTTCAGTTCAGCAGACTGAAAAATGAGGCACTGTACCAATCTATACTCATAATCAAAATGAAAAGTGCAAAACAGATCTTAGCAGCTCTTGTAATACCTATAAGTGCTGCATTTCGCAAAGGAGCGATTTTGTTGGTACAATAACACTTCATCATTTCTTGAACAAAGCCTGTAGGGTGATATAAGGACAGGTAAAATAACGCTTTATCTCTGCAGAAAGGGTATCCAGGGCCCACAGAACATTTATACAACTGCAGTTCCTTAAGACTCAAGGACATTTTAACCAAGTCTCTTTCTTGAGGGGAATCTTGGAGTAAAATATTAATTGGCAAGTTGTATTGTAAATACATAGGTAGCTGAAAATGTTAAATTGTTTTAAGGAGTCTTGATGTTTTTACAACGACCTTTTATTTGAAGTGATGGGAATATTGGAAAAACACTGCTACAAAGTCTAGCCAGAATTTTAATGAATTTGTCTGAGCTGTGCTTGCATCTCTTTCACATTTGTTTACACGGAAAGTCAGGACCACAGACCGTACTGTGTAAGTCTTCACTGAAGCAGTAGAAAGTCATATCCTTCCAAGTCCAGGAGGGTGGAAGCCTAACCCATGGCTGGTTGTAAGCGGTTCCTGCTGGGACTGATGTTGCTGAGCATCCTCCTCCCCGGGAGGATGCAGATGGATGAGGCGATGGGAGGCAGTGCACCCTCAGCATGTTTGGGGATGACACCCAGCTGGGGAGGGCTGTGGGACGCTGGAGAGCCGGGCTCTGCAGAGGTGCCTCGACACAGAGAGGAAAGGAGGCAGCATTGTATTTATTGTATTTATTAAATAAATAAATACAACTCCTCCACTTTAAATTTTTTTGCTTACCCCTCTGACTGGAAAATGAAACCCAAAGATGTTATTTAAGAGACCAGTCACCACGTAGCAACAATATACAACTCTTGAGTTCCAGTTACTTCTTGAAAGCTGACGTAATACAATTTAAAATAATATAGCCCCGTGTCTGGATAACAATGAGGAAAGTATGTCCTCTTGGAAGATACTTAAGGAGGGAGAAATTGTTCATTGTGAATTATTTGCTTGATTACATTTAATATTTTATACCCATGTGAAATTTGGGATCATGGGGTGCATGGAAGCTCATACTTTCATGCAAGACCAATTTCTGTTACTGGCAAAAGCCTGTGTGACTGAAAGAAATTTGGCATGAGGAAGGCACTTGGAAAAAAAAAGTTGATAGCAAAGTGATGAAGTCTCTCTTGTCCACCCTTGTTGCACCATGTGATCCCATTAATTCCAGTGACGTAGCATGAGTAAAACACCCAGTACTGGATTACTTTGATTTGCATAAGAACCATACCACACACTAGGGAATGAAGAGGTCAAGAAAAGGAATATTCCACTCCCCAAACTCCATTCTTTACTGCATGATTTGCTATGGGTGTAATAGGGAATTATTTCTTACCTTCCTCAGGCTATTTTAATGAAACACTTTCATTATACTGTTATAACTATGTGCATGTGTACTCTTTTTTATTATAAAAGCAGATTCATGTGAATTTCAGTAATGCTGGGTCCTTCTTTTCATCCATAATTAAATCAGCATTAACCTCTTCCGTTCTACAACAATAATACTGGCCCAGAGTGAATATTTAGTGGACTAAAAAATGTTTTGATTTTCGGTTTGAAGGTGTGTGAAATCTGGTGCAGGATCAGACAAGGGGTGGAACATACTGTGGTCCCTGTGGTAAGTGACACATTCTTCTGTGCGTCCCCAGAGGTGGTGGGTTGAGCTGATTCTGGTTAAGGAGTTCTCTAGACCTACCAGATGCTCTGAACCCCACTCTTCTTTGTATGGTTTAAATTTTTGTCCATGTTGAGATGAAGCATGCTATGATAATTGAATTATCTTCAGCAAGCAGTTATTTCCCAGGTGAACGTGTATGACTGATAGCTGTAAATCAGAGTGTAATTGTTTCTTATTAATCAGCAAGTTTTGGAAAATAACCTGACTTGCCAAAAAGAAAATCAAGTTCAAAGCCATGTGTGGTTTGGGGTTTGCTTCCTTTCCTCCTGATGTGCCCAAATTGGCCTGTTCAGCATGCAGCAACACGGGGCTGGCTCTCTGTGTTGCTGTGATGTCTACCTGGACCTGCGGGTAGGACATCCACCTGCAGATGCTGCCAGAGTGACTCCCAAATGGGACTGTTACTCTTAGCCACAGTCTGTTGGTGAGTTTGTCTACACTGGTTATACTTTTGTTTGTATGTTGCTTCTAAGCAATTTAGCCATTAAGAAAATTACTAGCAAGCTCATGATAATTTATACAGTTGCATAATATTTCTCATGTGCATAATGTAATTCACTGATTTTTAAAATAATTTTACCTTTTCCAACTGGGGAAATTATTTTATATCAACTGAGATAAGCAATGGTAGAGCCACGGGTCACAAGTTACTACAATTTGTACAAGTCCAGAAATTCTTGGCTTTGTTTCGAAGAAATATTTCTTTGACTATTTCTTGCCAAAAGTAAGATGACAATGGGTGTTCCTTCTTCCCAACCGCACCTCAGCTCCGATGTCCACAAAGGCTTCACCCTGCTGTCATGGTTTAACCCCAGCCAGCAACTAAGCATCACACAGCCGCTCACTCACTCCCCACTCCCAGTGGTGTGGGGAGGAGGAAAAAAAAGTAAAACTCGTGGGTTGAGATAAGAACAGTGTAATAACTAAAGTAAAATAAAATACACTACTAACTAAGAATAATAATAATAAAATAATAATAATAATTGTAATGAAAAGGAATATAACAAAAAAAAAAGAGATAACACCCAAGAAAAGACAAGTGATGCACAATGCAGTTGCTCACCACCCGCTGACCGATGCCCCAGCAGCAATCTGCGCCCCCTGGCCAACTCCCCCCTGTTTATATACTCGGCATGACGTTCCATGGTATGGAATATCCCTTTGGCTGGTTCGGGTCAGCTGCCCCGGCTATGCTCCCTCCCAGCTTCTTGCGCACCTGCTTGCTGGCAGAGCATGGGAAACTGAAAAATCCTTGGCTTAAGATAAGCGCTACTTAGCAACAACTAAAACATGAGTGTTACCAACGTTATTCTCACACTAAATCCAAAACACAGCACTGTACCAGCTACTAAGACAAAAATTAACTCTATCCCAGCCAAAACCAGGACATATGCCCAGGAAGACGGTTTTCCAACAGTTCTTTTTTATTTGCAGAGCAAGTTGTTTAGCAAAAAGTTTCTGCTGTCTGTCCTCATTCACCGAGTAGGGGGAAGTACTTTTTTTTTTTTCTGTCAGACAGATCTTATCTTGAAGATCAGAGATGAATTTGTGTTTCTGCTGATTTTCCACTAGAGACCTCCATTAGCCCAAATAACTAGTTGTTTGGTAGTTATGATTACTGGGCGTTACTCAAACAGCTGAGGAGGATATGGCCTTGCCAGTTGGCCTCAGGGAAAAGGCGGAGTCCCAGGTCAAAGGAAAATGTTTCTGTGAACATTTTTTTTTCTCAGAGAAATTGAGGTTTATCCAAGCAGGTGTGTTGTGAGAACCTGAAGAGGAAGGAGTTTTTATGCCTTGAAGCAATGGCACAGAGATGGCAGGATTGATATGAGCTAGAGTATGTCTACTGTTTTCATAATGCGCCCATGGAGAACTTGAAAGAAGGCTTCCTCCTTCTGAAAAGACCAGCCCGTGTATGTCCAGCCGTCTTGCATTGATGAGCATAAGTTTACAGTTCCTGTAAACTGAAGAATCTGGAAATAAGATTGCCAGTTTACAAGAATCGCAGTAATAACAGGGGGAGGGTGGCTTCCAGCGGCTGAGGTCAGAGCAGGAGAAGCCTGGACTTCTTAGATTGTTTTGCTGGACTACTTGTTTGATTTGAGGGCCAAAGTACTGCTTCCTCTAATGAAACAAATCAGCTAAACCTGCAAGAGCTGTCAGGACTCAGTAAGAATTCTGTTTTAGGTTTTTGCAAGTGATTTATCCCTTGAGTTTGAATTCTTGGTTTCTTGGGTACACACTCTGAACAGTTAGAATAGCTTTGTGCCTTTGTTTTGGCGCGAATCTCATCCGCTATATTATCAACACCAACACTTCCTGTGATTGAAATTATGTTTGCAACATTCTCAACAACACTAGCATTACCTTTAAAACACATGCTGCAGTGTGATAACGAAACAAAACAGCAGTTATCTTTTACAATCCTTAATTCTCTTGAGTGAAAGTAGCTAGGAAGCTGAAAGTACCTGAAATACACTAAAATAACCCTATAAAGTTGTTAATGCATCATTGCTATAATAGTTTGAGTCTCATCTCCTATTCTTGCAACTGTGGTTGCTGCTTGCTTGAAACCATTATTTATCTATTTGTCTAGGAGGCTAAAATGTAGTTAAATCAGGAAACTATAGCTAAAACAACTGATTTTGTTCAATATATTTCTGGAAATTATACACTCTACTTGCTGCAGCTAGACCTTATTGCAAAATGAATATCTGGGCTATTTTACTTGGATTTCAGTTTCATACAGCTCTTTCTGATAATGTGCAGCACTATTCTGGGAAAAAAAAAGGCTGTATTTCCTTTTTTTTAAACTGCTGTTGTACAGTGTTAACTATATGCTTTATGCTGAGTAGGGTGTAAGGATGAAGATGGTCTTTGTATTTACATTTATGCATGGCTGTTGTTCAGCTGTGCTTTCTGGGACTGACTCCAAGCTTACACTTAAATATGCGTTTCAGTGCAGAAAAGGCATGATACAGTGGGAACTCAGGACAGGGACTTCTTTAGCCTCATAAGTTCACAATATTGTCTGCTATTTAGACAGCTGTTTGTGTCTTCATATCCTTTAAAAATCTTTCATGGTTTATCAATCAATAATGATTTGCTTAGTGTGTTACTGATCCTACCAGATAGAGATCACTCTTAGAAGGTGGTGAACTGGAAAAATACTTGTTGCCTATTGCAACAGGCAAAATTATGATGATGTATTTGAAAGCACAGCACTGAGTATAGGGGAAGGCTCTTTCAAGCAACTTTAAACGTCTCGGTGATGGTGACATACTTTAGCCAGATGTGCTAGACTTGTATCTAAGTGAAAAGGCAACTGGTAAAAAACCCTCTAAAAATACATTTGTTGTTTCACGGAATACTAGAATACTATACGATTTATTCTCAGAAGTGTTCATGATCTCAGATTGTGAATGATCAGTGAATGTGAGAAACCAGGCTGTTTTGGTTGAAATTCAAGTTTTTTGCCATGTTTTGCTTAAAAGGGAGGGTGGGCTCTTGACCTCTACGATGTCTTTTCTGAGGGAATGTGTATACGTGTTTCAATACCATTTGTTAACTTTGGTCTCGTTCAAAAGGGATTTCAAAAGCAATCTTGCTTAAAAGATATATAGTAGCCTGAGGACCAGGAAATAATTTGGTGGGCTCCTTGTCAAGGATTTTTTGGCTGCTCTTGGCAGTAATTAAAACTTCTCTTGGAGCTATTTTAAACAAGGGAATTAAACACAGGGAATCCAGAAAGTCTGTGTACATTTGAAGGTGATAAGCAGGTACTTCCAATGGTGAGGACCGAGACACATGGTCTAGCAATGCCCAGTTATCATTTTTCATGTCCTTGAGTGCTACTTTTCCTGACTCTCTGAGGCCCCTGGTGTTCAAGTTGTCTTTCAAGAGTGTCTGCAAGGGCGAGAACATGCATCAGTTTGCCTTACACAGATTTTTGTGGGAGCTGGAGGTGATCAGTGTGTGTCAGGGAGAGCTTTATCACCTCTGTGAGGCTGTTGACTGCAAACAGTGCAATATTCCTCTGTCTTGGGAACCATTATGGGCTTTGGGAGAGACTGAGACATCAGCAGAACAACAACAAAGACAAGCAGTCGGTGTAAACTTTAAATTGCGAATGAAATTAATCTGGCAGTCTACATCTACTCCTTGGGAGAGATGAATATTAAAACCCATGAATCATGGTAGAAGTCCTGCTGTACTAAAAGAAAGTCCTACTAACAATGAAACAGGAGTGATGCCAAGAACATGGCTGACAAAAGCCCTCAAAGGTATCACCTCTTCCTAAAATGCTAACACTTTGGGGACCTACCAGAATAAGTTTGCATGCATATGGTGTGCATAGACCTGGCTGAGATACATCTCTTATGAAATAAACACCACCGGGAAGTAGGCAAAGGAGACTCACACACCCCCGAAGTTCTTTCTTCCCCTTATTTTTATGCTATTTTGTATGGGAGTCTCAGAAATTTCATAACTACTGTGGCATATTGCATAAGGCAGGTGCCCATAGCATGGCCCTGTTTGGTTTGGTCAGTTAAGCTGCACACTTAATATTGCTTGCAATTTTGCTCTCTTAGGTGCTCATAGCAATGACAGAAACCATTTACTTCAAGTTATTTTGAAATCTGCAGCCAAGATGATTGCACTCAGTGATACAGCCCATGATAACAATAGGAAAAGGGATGTTTACTGTAGACTATCAACTCCCTTCATCTTGTCCCAAAAGTTGCACAGGGTGCCAGCACTGCCACCAGTTCATGCAGCAGGGCAGGAAGTCATGCCTGCTCAGGCAGGTGGGCAGACAGCCGGTGAGGTGGCCTTTGTCTTGGTGAGAGAGGTTGAGATGGAAAAATCGCTCAAGCAAGCTGCACATAAAATAGATTGTGTTTTTCTTAGAACTGGTGAATGTGCTAAAGTAACCAAGTAATTTCAAAAGCATATGTAAAGCTCCATGGAGCAGTGGAAGTGCCAGCAGAGGGTGTATTGTATGGGCTTTAATCCTGCAAAAAGCAGACAGATTTTCTGGCAGACCTGCTCCTGATGCAAGTAAAACATTGGGCAACGCCATGGTTTTTGTTGTACCCATGATGTCTGGCACAGCAGCACTGTCATTTTAACATCTGAGATGTCAGTGGACAGCCATGCATTTTCAGCCCCTGAATGTACTTTTCAAACTTTTGCCTTGGGACTGTTGTTTACACAACCTTGTGCTACCACAACTGGGGCACCTGGCTGCTTTTGGAGCTCCTGACAGAGTGGACATATCTGTGAATGGTGAGCTTTAGGGGGGACTCTGGGTACTACACCATCTCTAGCATGCTGCCTGGTCTGACACCAAGTATGAGCACAGTGTTAGGGCTAAAGGTTAAAATCATTTGATAAAGAGCTGGAGATTGCAAAACCTTACTGAGCACCCTCTTTTCTCCTGGCTGCCAATGCAAGTTGAGTGTTAAGGTTCTCAGATGAGTTATTTAGACCCTCACCAATCTCTAACTTGTCTAAACTTTTTATATAAAATGTCCTAGGAGTACTAGTGGTGTGGAAAGTTGTGGTGGCCCTGACCCCATTTCCATCTGCATTTTGTTTAGGAAAATGCAGCAAGTCTTTCAGATGTGACGTGTAACAAAAGTCCTTCTTTTTTGGATTAAATTATTTGCAGAATTTTTTTTTTTTTAATAGGAAAAGTATAAAATTGCTGAAACTGGTTAGCTGCTCTACACTATACGAAGGGATTAGGAGAGGGAAACAGGTACAAATTAAGCAAGCCAGAAGGGTCTCCTAAGGACTGAGATGTGGACATGTGGGGCACAGCCCACTCTGGTCAGGCTGCTTGGCTCTGGGTGGGCGCAGAAATCCCGACATTTCCGCATAACGTCACTGCGTGTCAAACACAGCATCGGCGTCCCTTGCCAGAGCCCCCGAGCAGGCAGGGCAGGCTGCCTCCACCGCCTCTCCTCCTTCAGCTCTGCTGAGTTTTTGCGGAAAGGTCGCCTCTCACTGGGTCTAACCATGATCACTCGGCGGGTGAACAACTGCCTGCAAACTCTCTTTCCTCTGCTGCCCATGCACCTTGTGCACGTGCTAGGTGCTGGCACCCTGGCAATGTGAGCATGCTGGTCACTGCAGTGCCCAGCCTAGTTTTCATTTGACTTAGTGTTCAGCTTCTGGAATTTGAAAGATGCTGAAATGTTTGGACTTCAAATAGTAAAAACCTCCTCAATTAGTAATTACGCAGCATTTCTTGTTTGCACTTTTGAAGCCACTGGTGAAGCATGATTAAGCAGGGTGAGGAGAACAGTCCCACCACCTACCCCCTGGGTGTGCAGTTGGGGTGCTGGTGCCTAAGGGCTGCAGATGATGAGCAGCGAGAGCAAGCCTTTGCCAGAGGGGCAGCTTGGGGAAAATGAATTAAGCACCTTGTCTGAAGGAGATGATTTTTGGGGACTGATTAATTGGACTTCTCAGGAAATGACTCTTCTAACCTATGCTATTACCAGGTGGTATGACTGCCTCCTGTTTCCCAGTCTTTTCTGAAGAAATCAAGGAAACAGAAAAATTCTTGATTTGACCAGTCCAAAGACCTCATGGAGAATGTGGGGTGGACTCTGGTCATTGTCCTGCAATTATACATTCCTGCCTCTCTTCTGCTCAGTGATGCTAAGACTCAAAAACCCCACCCATTTTCTGTAGTTTCCTTTTTACCTTTCTTCTGGTATTCTGCTCTGTGAATACCTTGAATTTTTAAAATCAGGTCTCTCTAGCCCTCCGTCTGGAAAGTTCTCAGGTTTTCTCTTTCTATATAGGTATTTTTTTTTAATTTCACTTAAACATAACTTCTGTATTTCAGTCTTTATGTGTTTATTATAGTGATATAACTTGATGGCATGTAAAAGACATGCAGCATACTATTCTGTGTAACTACAGAAACATTTTCTGAAAATCACATTCCTAGGTTGCTCCAAACTATCACAATATTGCATTCCTTCTAATGAATCTTAAATTTGTTCCAAACGTGAAATCTAATTTCACGACAATACAAATGTTTCCACACTGAGCTGTGAATCCTATTCAGTAATAGATGTTTTCTAACATGAAAATTAGCTCACCTCTTTGCACAATTCTTAACAGAAGGCAAGACAACATTTTAAAAGAAAATATAAGTGATCAGAAGGAGAAAGAGGGATTATTTTCTCACAGCTTAAGGGTATGTTATAAAAAAATGATTAAAATTACATCAATCTCTGTATTTTTTCGATATGCTATTACAGCATAGGTTTTAGTAATCTGGATTTTTTTTCAGCATTGAAGAAAGAAAGTTTATACAATATATTAGGGTGGACATGCATTACTTTCAAAAATGAGGTGACTGCTGATTGAACCTGTCAAATATATTCTTGCTCATGTGTTTGACTTTAGATTTTGAGTCATTTTTAAAAATGTGAATCCAAACAGGTATGTTTCTAACTAGAGGTAAAATGTACCATTTACAGAAGAAATTGCATAGTCCTTCACTCTTATTTAAGTCCATCAAGTGTTTCAGCAGCACAAGGAAGAAAAACTTTAAATGATGGAGCTGTCATGTCTAAGTAGTTTTTTCTTCCAGAAATAGAGGCCATCTCTATTTTCAACAGATTGCTGAAGTGCTGTGAAATGAAAGGTTTCAAGCACTTTTTGAAAACCTGTCATTGTGACCAAATTTGGTTTCTGATATTACCTTTTTACTGTACTGTGGTATTTTCCCTCCCATGATAAAAGTCTGAGGAATAACTTTGTAGAAGTTTTATCACCAAAAAATGCCACTTTTATATGCAGGAATTTCTGAAAGAAACACACTGCCTGTTTATTCAGTGTACAGCAGGTCCTCGCCTGCTGCTGGGAGGTATTCCATAATTGGCCCTCTCCTTTGGAGAAGTGGGAAGTCAGAAAGGTCTATAAAACACTTTCACTTAAATGTCATCCATCTGAATGCTTATTTTTACCAGAATAAATTAATAGGTAGAATGAAATGAGGAATGTTACCATCTGACTAATTTATTTAGTATTTTAAAGTTACAAGTTAAAAGAATCAGTTTAGACTTACCCAGAAATATTGAGTTATTTCCCATTCTCCTAATGAAATAAATACTGAAAAAAAGTTGTGAATGAAATATTTAATTCGTCTTTTTTCCCTGCTATGTTTGAGTTCTGTATTTTGGGATTTTTTCTCCATATTTTCCCCATATCAATACCTGAAGAGTTTCTGACAACCCAAATATACATTCTTGATTAATTAAAAAAAATTGTCCATACTTACGAGGAAATTTGCTGAAGTTGTTTCAATAGACTCTCCCCAAAGTATCAATTTTGCTCACAATGGCACAGTTAGGGTCAGTGATATCATTACCTGAGTAAGTAGATTAATACAGAAGTAACAGCTGCAATCAATGTTGTGTCTTAACTGAGGCTTGTGTCTAAGTAGCAACTACTGCCAATCTATCTCAGGGTAACCTGGTACGGATTTTGGGCATTTGCCTTACTCCAATGCTGCCTCTGTGTGCCTGGAGTCTTTCAGAGTGATACACAGGATTACTTCCCTGGGAGAACCTCCTTGCCATTAGGTAAAACGAAGAGCATCTTGCATTGTTTCATGGCTAACTGCCTGTAGGAGCTTAGTGTGGCAAGGATTTTGGAAAACCAAGTACATTATAAAGTCAATGATTTTTGGTTTTCATCCTTTCTTTCATAAAAACTACCATGGAGCACAAGAGTTATTAGTTTTAGAAACTATGAAGCAACCGTAGGAGCTATTGATCAGTCTCCCTCTTTCTCTCTGTCTCTCATCCCAGCTAACACTGGATCTATCTCTGGGTCAAGAGCTTTCTTGGTATTGTTTCTGATTAAATATTTAAGAACAGAAATCCAAGACTCACTGAATTGAATGGAAGTTTGCTTATTTACTTCACTTAGGCATTTCCAATGATTTATAAATCTCCAGAGAGGAGTTCAGATAGAAAGGACCTGTCAGTCCAAGAGCACCACGTGAGTTCAGCCATGAAAGTGTGTCTCTTCTCCAACTCCTGTGCCTTCATGAAGTGGGTACCTTGCAGTCTGCATCCATGCTGACTTTAGGACCAGGGACTCCTCCTGCCCTTCCTACTGCTGTGCAAAGGGGAACTTTCTGCCCCAAAAGCAGACCTGATCACAGCCACGTGTCTCAGGCTGCTGGTGTGTCTCAGCATTCTGCTCACCTCTGCCTGTCTGTTGCACCAAGAAAATAAAGGTTGCTCATGACTGTGTGACCCAAGTGACGGTATCCACAGAGGCTATGGAATACCTTTTTGCTTGTACAATACGTGCAAAAGATGAAAAGGAAGGAATTTTGGTATATTTGGATGGTGTAACATATGTTCCTACAGGCATTCACACAGCAGAATAGGTAGTACAGGAGAAGCAGCACAGTCTACAGATTGCATTCTTTTCTAGGTGTGGGGTGACCAATAGTTGTTCTGTAGCGTTCACACAAGCAACTAGCCCATCCGGGGCCAGGTGGGATGCCTGACTGGTGTCTGAGGGCCCCAGAATATAAATAAGGGAACTTACAGGACTCACAGAAATGAGTTGCTAGTTTTGTTGCCAAATTGCTCAACATTGGTCTATAACATGTTTTGAGCCCAGAAGATCAGCTGTCAAGGTAATGATGGAGGAGGCATGTAATAAGAACTGCCATAGTTAGTAACTTGAGTATCACATTGTGCTGAAAATAAAAGCTGGCTTTCAGGCTTTGCTGTTCTCAGAGCATCTCAGATACCAAAGACATTGATGGTGCACACATGCTTGCAGTCCTCTTGAAATAGCCTGCCAAAATGTTTTCATGCAGGAGGTGGTCAGTCCCAAAGGCAGATTGATTGATGTGGGGCAGCACCCCACAGGATCCTGAGTGAATGAGGCACTGATCTGCCTGGGCAAGGGAGAACTTTATTCTCACCTGATAATTTGGTTGCCAAAGGATATGCATGCCTTTTGTCATCTGGAGACTCTGTCCTCTCTGCTACTTCTGAAGCCACAGCCAGGCAGGCAGCTTCACTCACAGCGATTGCAGCATGGCTGATAGCAGGGTGCATCCTGCAGATCAAAGACTAGGGAGATGTAGCTGTGGTCCTGTGCGATGGGACCTGGACACGGAAGACCTTACCTGACTCTCACAAATGGAGATTACTCCCAAAGCAATCTGGCTGATGTTTAAGGGAGGGCAGGGAAATTACTGATCTGTATGTCTTCCCATTTATTCCATCTGTGGCAATTCCCATGATGTTTGCTTGCCAGTTCCTGCGGTGAGCTCTGGATTGGGAGAAACCTTGTAATGTATTGCCTCAACTTGTTACAGGTCTTGGAATTGCCTGTTGCTAAGGCTGTCTGACGTATTTTGCTCCTGGTAAGTTTTATAGATTGTGCTGCATGAAGTTTTGATGTTTCTTCTGAATTAAGTATTGATTTATACATAGCTTTCTCTACTTCCTAGCTTGAGCTGGTAGATGGTCTTGATGATTTCTTTTATAAATATTTCAATAAAATCTTTCTATGTGGTGGCATTTCTACCTCATTCCGGCTGGGTTGGCAGTCATAAGTTTTTTATCCAGCACAGAACATTATAAAACTGCAAATCTCTACAGTGTAAAACTTAACAAGCTCATGGTCAGAGCTGCCAAGTGCTAACAATAAGTGGGGGTTTTGGTCATTTTTAAAATTCAGAACAAATATCAGAGTGCGCATGAAAACTAGCTTTATTTCTAAAAGCGTCTTTGGATTTTAGTCACAATTTGAAAGACAGGAGAAGATATCAGGCAGTACCGGTGACAGAGATCTGCAGCTTGCATTCTCCCTCCTGATCTCCTTTTTCCTGCCTCTGCCTGTGCAGGCAGCAGCGTGTGGGAGGAGAAGAATTTGCCTGGACCCTTCCAGCTCCAGAGCTGTTCACAGCCCATCACTTCCACTTCTTGCTCTGTCTGCAGGTTGCAATCGCTCTTGGGGCAAATGGAAAAGGAGGAAAGTGGAGGTCCTGGACCTTTGACTAAATATTTGGAGAGAGAATTGCAAAAGAAAAGCACATACAATTTTACACTGAACACTGTGCAGTGGTGTGAGTGTGCTGGAAGTCTGGAGCCAAACGTGAGGAAAAAATGGAATAAATATACAACGGCCGCAAGGCAGGAAAGTGTACTGCCTTGCCAGGAGATACAGGACCAAAAAAATGCACCTTTAATCCACATGGGAGTTACCGATGAGATCAAGTGAACCTTGCATGCTCTTGATTTTCGTAAGGCTGTCATTTGGCTAATTCATGAATGGCTTTGAAAGGGATTAATTGGAAACTGAATTGAAACATTTTAGAAGTTGAAAATTTCCATTTATTTCTTTGCTTTTTATTGTAACAAATAATTTTGGCAATTTCTGTCTACCTGGGGAATATCCTTTCTACCATGTCACATTCTCTACAGTAAAAATCAGATTCTGTATTTTTTCCTGTTCTTTTCACAAAAAATGGTCTTGGTTTTGCTAGCAATGTATTTGGAGTAAGAGAAGTTTCTTTCGCTCAAAGGGAAATTTTGAATCTTGGAAGAGAACACATGTGAAAGTTTTGTATTGGTCCAAATTTTTTTTCTCCATGAGTGTAATTATTTGTACAAAAAAGATCTATAGACCACATTACATCACATTGGCCTTTTTCAGCATGCTTTCTGCTCCAGTGTCTGAATGGGCAAACCCTAAGGCTTTCTGCTTATGTCTTCTTTTGTTAAAGAGCGCTTAAAGCCATACAGCCTCTTCCCTCTGTGTTTCTTATTAAATGTGGAAAGCACTGCTCTGGTGGAAAACCACAGCAAGATATTTTGGCATCTGGAGCAGAATGTGAAGATGAACCATCCCCCTCAATCTCCTCCACCCTTGCAACCCCCACATTTATCCATCCTCAGGAGGACTCTGTTGAATACAAATCCACATGGGCAATCACACATGCCTGGCCTTCTAGTGGATGCATATAAAAAATGAAACTCTTGATTTCATCAAACCATGGGTCACCTTTTGATGATGCCCAAAGATATTCTTTGCTACACCTGGACACCCTGAAGCACCCAAAATTCTGGCGCAATGCTGACAATATGACATATGCCATTGATTTCAGTAAGTGTGGATGGGTGCTTTAATATAAAAATCCTTGGGTCAATATTTAATCAGCAGTAGCTCTGAGAATCTGATTTCTGTTTGGCTATATTTAGATGTTTCTTTACAGTCACGAAGGGGATTAGAAATACCTATTCATACATTGATGTGGGAAAGTATATGTAATATAAAGTGGGTTTAAGCTGGCACGAAGACGGAAAATAGAACAAGAACAAAAGGTCTATCGCAGGCAGGAGAAGGAAGAGGCCTGAAGGAAAATCCAAGACGATGTCATAAGCTTCTTTAAAGAACAACTGAAAAACAGGCTATTAGGAGAAATGGTACATGAAACGCCTGGCAATGCTGCAGTGAAGTTCCTGTCTCTTTGTTCCTTCGTTTAACAGTAATAGAGCAGAAGAAGACAGCAAAGCTTGACCGCTGATCTTGTGGAGGCTTGTCTCCCCTCTGGTCTTGTGTGGCGGCAATGATGGGTGGTGCCAACAGATGGGTCAGTGGGAGGCCCTGCCTGTACCAGCAGCACCCAGCAAACCCTCATCCGTTTTGGTGCTTCCCAGCGGTGCCTGGCTTATGTGGATGTGTGCGGGTCTACGGGTGATGTGCTGGGCAGCCTTGCCCCAAAAGAGGGGACCCGAGAGTGGGCTGCTGCCTGAGCAATTGCTGAAGCTCTCTCACAGCTTCTCCTCCAGCTCTTGGCCTGTCAGATGATTAAATGTGATTTGGTGACAGAAGAGTCTATGGGACCTTTTAGGAAGAAAAGGAACTTTCAGATTCAGGTAAGTTCATCTTTTTCATAGGTTACCCACAGCAGGTCTTACAGGAAGGAGACTGCACATATGATGTGGCCCATAGGTTGTATTTCTTGTGCTACAGCTTGTAACATAATATAAGGTTATAAAATTAAAAAGAAAACCAGTCTATATCTTTATTTTTTATCATCTGGAAAAGGTCCTCAAAATAATGTAATTTTTAACAGTCTTCTTATTGCTTCATAATACAATTTCCCTAGTATTGTGATCCTGCTATATGTGCTCGGTGTGATTTATTACTGTGCACTAACAGTGCAGCACTTTTAAAAAGCTACCTAGGAAAGTCTGAAATTCTAAAAACCTCCTGTTTTCAACTTGCTAAGTGCAATTGCATGTGTAGTGGAGAAACTGACGGAGCTGCTGTTATCTGAATACACTCTATACACATGGCACTGCACGTTGGGTCTTGGCTGGTGGTGTAGGATTGACTATTTAGAAGGAAAACAGGTGTGTATTTCTGCCTTTAACACTTTGTGTACAGAAGGAGCTTGCTGTTGTATTCACACTGACAGTTCATTGTGGAGGCTCTTGATGAACCCAGCAAACTCTATTAGGGGCATGTTTGATGGAAAGAACTTTAATCAACACATTCAGCCCTTATTTTCACTTTCTACAAGTCTTCTGAGGTATTCACATAGTATATAAGTATGAACCATAAATTAGACTTCAGTTTGATAAAGTAAAGAGCAAACTTCAAAGTTTGAAGGGTTCACTTCAGTTCAGGCAAGTGCTGAAAAATCCAAAGGTTTGCTTAGATCTTCTCTGAGCAGGCCTGGAGTTGAACGGGAAATGTAAAAGAACCTACTTTCTTTTCCTTCTGAGATTTTATATGTGCTCTCTTCTCAGCTGCTCTGGGAACAGGAAGTGCTGAAGCACTCAGAAAAGAAAATAAACTTTGAAGTATTGAATCTGACTTTTTCAAACCTCAGGAAAGGTTATTGTCTTTCAAGTGGTCATTTGAATCTGTTTATCTGACCCTAATAAATATCCTGCACAACTATCTTTGTGATATTTCTGGAAGACCTTCTCCTCAAGACATCAAAGTGGAGAAATGATAGCTTTTACAGATGCTAAGGAGGGTTTGCTTTACTTGTATTTTTTGTTATTCTTTGCCTTTTGGTGGTATCACTGTGGCAGAATGTTAGGGCTCTGGCCAGGCAACTCAGTGCCCTGCTGAGGGCACCCACAGCCCAGGATCCCTAGCCCTGGCCTGAGCTATGTTGTAGGTGTGCCTGCTCCCAGCCCTGGTCCCTGCTGCTCCCAAACTGTTGTTGGGATCCCCTTGACTGGTAGCAGACCTGCCTTGTTGCCTTATTGTCTTGCCCTTGCCCTCAGCTTCTGGCTCACCTTCCCTGGTGGAGCAGCCAGGGAAGTCTGTGAACCGTTCATGAGTACATTGAGTTCTGCTGCTAACCTTACTGCTATATGTTTCTTGGTTGGGGTGAACATTAAGGATCAGAAAAGTCAACAAATATCTTCAGCTTTTCAAGTGAAACATCTTGCATTATCTTTTAGCAAATCAATCTCAGTGGAGTCCTTGATTTGCTTGCCATATGGGTCTTCGTATTTTAAATCTGTAGCTTTTGTTCTTTTGTTCTTTTTTTTTTTTTCATTTTAATTTTTTTGAATACGGACACTGGCTGAATCCTTGAACAGAGGCTAAAATGGAAAAAGTAAAAACAGTACCTTCATTTTCTCACAAAATTCAAACTTAGCTGAGAAACGGTTTAGTTTGGTATGAGGTAATTCCCTGAAAAGAGAAAAGAATCTGTTCCCTGGATGTAGTGATGCAGTGTAGCATTAACAGTTTTAAATAGTGAAATTATTACCTCTTTGGGAATCATCAGTAAGCATAATGTTTTTAGGAAGGTTTTTTCTTGTAGTTCTATTTTCAGTCTCATAACTTCATCTTCTTGCCTGGATGCGTGAAACTCTCATGTTAGGGGATGGATTAGTAAGGTCCAGCTCTTCTGTGAATGCCATTTCCTCATACACGTTTATGTTTGTGCTGGCACAATTCAAATATTCATAAACAGTATAATTATAAACATATAATACTTATATATGTTATTATACAAACATTATAATTCATTTCCACCATACTTTCTAGTGAGTTCATCAGTGCTAGGTGAAGAAGTCAAGCCATGAGGAAGACCCTGATTTTGTAAAACTTCTTTTCCTGTTTTAATGATGCCAAGAACTTGAGAAAATATGGCAAATTCAAACACAAGAAACTCATATGGAGAGCAATAGGCTATGAAGCCCTAAGTTGCACTGGCATCTTTTTGCCAAGGTCATATGAAAAAAAGCAATTTAATTAGCTTTCTAGCATCATGCTATGGCTTCTTTGTGGGTTGATGTCCTAAAAGTAAACTGGATTTACTTCAGCTCACCCCTCCTGAAATACTCTACCCATTTTTTACTCAATATTTCATAGACCATTACAAAATAAGAGCAGAAGGAGCCTGAGAGTTCATCCTCTGCCCCTCACTGGGTCCATTATATCTCCTGGGAGGCATCTTCCCAAATCAATCTTAAGGATGCTACTTGATTTCTGTCAGAGACCCTAATCACTGTGGGTCTTTTGTGTTGCATCCGTGCTCAGGTGCTTGACACTCCTGCTGCCGAGTGTCTCATTTGAAAGTCACTGATAGCTTTAGGCTCAATCCTTTCCATTCACTAATGAGCAGGTTGTAGATGGGAATAGCAACAATCCCTGCAGTATTGGACAGATGCAGTGGTAAGAGTCAAGAGAAGAAGGCTCTGAAATATTTATTACAGAATCATTTCTGGATCACAAAGACATCTTTTGTATCTTTTCTGTGTTTTCATCTATCAATGTAATAACTGATCTCCTCGGAAGAGAGCATAATCAAGTACTGTTTTCCTGGCATATTCAGCAATATTTTACTCACTTTCCTGAATTTTCAGTCTGCAGAAGATATCTGCATGACTTTGTTTTTTCTTTATTTTGTTAAATAATCTGATTTTTCTTCCATACTTTTTGTTTACAGGTGATGTTTCATTAGAATTATTTTAAACGTCTCATCACGAGTGCTGGTGATGGATCTTCTCTTCCCTTTCAGTAACTGTGTGTGTGTCTGTAAAACAAGTGTTTCAGTGACAAGTTTTCCTGCTTGCTTCCCATGATGTGCAATGAACCATAAACACTGTCACTGAGCATTTCTTCTTGCTTCTGTGAAGAGATAGCAGATTCTGTACCAAATTGTACTGTCTGAATTCAGGGAAGTTTAAAGCAGATTAATCCAGCCATTTGTAATGCAAATACAAGAATCAAATATTAAGATCTACAGCTTTATTAAGGCTGCAACATCTTGTTTTTATAAGGAAGTTCAGCTTGTGCGTACGCACTAGATTAGCCCAGAGTGAAAAACATAGTGTCTGTTTTAACAGTGGACATTTATACACATTTTCCAGTTCATGCTTTAAGAAAATCGCGCTCTCAACCTCATTGGGTTCTCATGTTCCTCTGTAACACACCTAGTTGCATTGAGTATTAATAGTGAGAAAGGATATATATGACAGGTCTGTAGAGGTAGGAGATTTGAGTAATAGTATGACCTAGTTGAATCATCAGCCTCTTCTATATTCCTGTATTCTCCCTTTCACTCAAAGTTACTCTTTTCAACTTTATTCAACTGTGTTGTTTTCAAGAATTGTCATTGATGAAAATAGTGGCTCATCAAGTGAAGAAAGGAGGGTGGCTGTGATCTTAAAAAGTGAAATCAGATCCAAGTAATTTGAAATTTGAGGTTATGAGAGCTGAGACTGCTCTGTGAAATCACTTAACATGACCTAGGAGGTTCAAAGCTTTTTAGCTGATGGGGACCTTGATAGAAAAATTTATAGCAGACATTTGTGTGAACATATGCACATATAGGAGATTTAAAGTGAAAAATATAATGTAAAACAAGGTCATTATTTATTATCATGATAATTATTTATTATCGATATTAATTATTCATCACCAAGACAATGATAACAACATGAGAATACTCAGTTGTGATATTTTGTAAAATGGAAAAAATGAGCTACTCCATTGTAAAATACCTTTACGTCTCTGTGAGCTTAGAGATAGTCACAGACATCCCCGCTGTGGGCTTCTGCTTGAGCACACAAAGGCACAAGTAGACTGTAACACATTTAATAATCAGTTTTAAATAGGATCTGTGGGAACAGGTTTCAGTTTGGAGTTTTCATTGATCATCCACAAGCTTGCAGTGGTGGGCGTGTAGCAACGGGGCTGAGTGTGAGAAGGGCAAAGACAGGAGAAAGTTACGAAGTCCTTTACAAGAGTATGGCTATTTTTTCCCCAAAGTGTAACAAATAAATAGTCTTATCTTATTAGTATTATTTTGATAATGAATAACCTATACTGTCCTTGTTTTGTTCTCTTAAGCCTCTGTTGTGTTGTGCTGACACTTTATGTCACTGTTAGGACAGAAGCACAAAGAAAACCCTTAAAGAAGTTGTAAAATTCTGGTGGAGACGTACTCCCACAGTAACTAAGCTAAGAGCCTCTCACTTGACCTCAAGGTTAAGTCCAAATTCTGGTCCTGTCTCTCTTTAAGTACCAATTCTGGTTGCATTCCTATAAGTTTGAACTCAGATGTACTCTGCTGAAATCAATAGAAACACTTCAGTGTGAAATTGGTATAAATGCTCATGTTTAAAATTAATATCTGTTATGTTTTATATTCCATTCATTTCACATTTTCCCTTAGAGGAAAAATGAATCCCTTTGCTTTTCTTCCTGTTAATGAATTTATTTTAATAATAAGAATAAGAAAGGTAATGAAGCTCTTCTATTTTCTGCAGAATAATTAAAGATTCATTGGGGAGAGGGAAGCATTGTGGAGCCCACTGGCTAGGAGGTTTGCAAAGAAAATTAAAAAACAGAGTTTGAACCTCTGGTCCGATTAATAATTACATATTTTATGACAAAAGGAACAATTCCTACTGGAGAAAGCCCAATTTTAGACTACTCATTAGTTTTGCAGAGCTGTTAAGTCCCTGCAGATATCTAAACT
Source organism: Gymnogyps californianus (assembly GCF_018139145.2). Lineage (NCBI taxonomy): Eukaryota > Metazoa > Chordata > Aves > Accipitriformes > Cathartidae > Gymnogyps > Gymnogyps californianus. The sequence continues at coordinate 64,234,231 of NC_059500.1, read as the reverse complement.
ATTTGGACCTGAAATCTCTTCCCCTCAGATGAGTAAATTCACTTTGGATTAAATAGTTTAGGTAAGTGGACGGCAGTGGGTACATCCTTTTGAGCTGTTTTACCAGGCTAAGTCCCGAACGGCTTCGTAACATGGGGGCAGCAGAACTGTATCGGCTGTGCCGCTGCTTTGAGCCCCCTCCCACAGGGACTTGTGTAGGCACCCCTCTGCCCCTCACACCCGCTGGTTTTGCTGGCTGCTAAGTGATGCTGAGCAGTGCCCCGGGGAAAGCCCCTGGACTTCTCCTTGGGGTGCTTTGATGTCAGGATTAACGATGGTGAAGTCTGGAGCAGCTTTGGTGAACTGGTTCGCGGTGAAAGGCCTTCCCTCAGGTTTAGGACTGGTGTCACTTCCTACCCTGGTCTCTGCAGATATCCTTCAGCCAAACACAGCTGGACAGGGAAAGCAGAAATGCATGTTCTGCTGCTTTCCTCCTCATCCCTCAGAGACTTACAGAAATATATAGGGAAGCAAAGGGGTGATTTGAATATCATTTAAATAAACTCCTTGGTTTTCTGTCCTTGTGCTTGCACTCTTCTGTACAGAACTGCAAAAGAGAATCTCTGAACTGAGTTATAAACACCTCTTCAGCATCCCTTCATTCATCTGGGTACCAGGATGCCAGCAGACCCCTCAGAGATGAGCTGTGAGCTTCAAAGTCTATAATAACTGTGTTTAAAAGCAGGTATATAATGCTACATGAATCTGAAAGGCTGTATGGTGGATTACTTTATTAATTTCAGAGTAAATTTGCCTGCCTTGTGAGTAGAAGGAATTTTTTTCCCTATCTGCTAGTGCTAAAAATCAAGGATCTGAAATTCAAATGGATGTTTTTTCTACCTTAGTAATAAAGGTCAGTACTTTGTAGTCGGTACTTGTATAGACAACTCTTTCTGGTGTAACATGAGACATGAAACAGAAGATGATAGACCACATTCCTGGAAAGTTTTTAGCTTTTCCGGGGAAAATGTTTCTTTTATTCGTAAGGCAGAGAGATGAAATACATGTAAGAAATGTGTTGGCAGAGCTGCGGTGTTGCTATTTTTACATAACTACTTTCACCAAATCAGATTTTTTTATTCCAGGGAATGCATGGATGTATGTACAGGTTAGAAAGACAAATAAATACATTTAAAACAGGCATTTAAGTCTTACAAGTTTTCCTCTGTCTAAGCTATTAAGGACTTAGGAGACCCAGGAATACAGCTTGAAACATCTTTTCAGCTCATGCTCTCACATCTGTGTAGAACTTTATGGCTCTGAGTCAAATCAAAAGTTCCCATTCTTCACACAGTGAATAGACGTATGTGCGACTAACCTCTGCTACACTATCTGGGATGGCTAAATCTGATATTGCTACATCAGTTTTACACCAGATCAAAATCTAGCCCTTGGCATTTTCAAAAAAACCATTTCCATATTTATACAGGCTCAAAAAAATGTCTTTATAGCATGAGTCACAGTCTGCAGCTTGATAATGACAAAGTATCTCGTAATTTAGCCATCGTGAAATATTTTTCATCTTTATTGTGTGTTTTCTCATGTTTTAAAGAGCTTCTGTGATTAATATCTGAGCCTTGCTCCCTATTATTTGAGAACATTATGTGCAAAATCGTCAAAATCTACAGTCTAAACTGATTTATAGATAAGAAGTAATCTTGGACATTTGCTGCAAATGAACATTTTATTAACAATGTTTGTTATCTTTAGGCTTCAGGTAGTAACAAAACACGTTCTCATTTTTAAATTTCATGTTGGCAGTGTCACTCTGGTGTATGGTGGGTGCTGGTAACAAGTCAACACTTGCCGACTGTTGCCGTGCGGCAGGATCTTAGATAATGCAGATATTTCCTGTTCGGTCAGGGATGCCATTGTGTGCGAACTGCCCATGAGCGCTGGCCTGCGATGCCAATCATTCCAACCGCTTTTGAATCTGCTATTTGAGATGCCACTCATAGGCTGGGTCCTGCTGAAGGATCCCTCATTCTATTTCTGGCTTTTCCATTGACTCACGGACAAGGAAGTTGGCTAGTTTTTTCTGCCTTTTATCATCTCTAACTTCTAAGTAGATTTAGTAGTTAAAACCAGTCAGTAACTTCTTACTGAAAATATTGTTTGTCTGGAAATACTGATCTTGCATACAAAAAGAATTCACAGGTGTGAACCACTTTTTGTTTGTCAAAGCTTTTGCCAGAAAAAGAAGCCACTTTTGCCAAAACTTTTTTTAGAACTCCTCCAAAACAGAATTTCTGGTCAGAGAAATAAGTCTTGCAGTTAGAGTACTCCTTTGGGCTTTAATATTCAATTACTTATACAAACTGTAAATGCTCCAGAAGAAGACACAGAGAGAGCATAAACTTCCATGTAGGTTTAATGTCATTCTGTGCAAGATCACTGGTCATTGATTTGTATCTCTTTCTGTTTATATGAGTGTAAGAGAATTCGAAAGCCCTCAGTTGCATCAAAACCAAAAAGGGGAAATACCAAAAATGTGAAGTTTCAGAGGGTGAAAGGACCATTTGCTTCCACCTACCTTAAATATTTATTTTGAGAGGTAATTAGTAAATGATTTTCTGATAAGATGTGTTCGAAGTGCCAGGGGTCTGATTACTACATGCACTATTACAGTAATACTACTACAGTAACCTACAGGTTTTGGTGTTAAAATAATTATGATTTCAGAAATGATAACAGCATCTTTTGTCACCTGCAGCCTGAAGCAGGAACTGTTCCCCCATGTATATAATTGAGAAATAGGACTGTAGATTTAAAAGTTGGTGCCTAGTGGGAAGCCAAATGCCTTGTAACACCAATGAGTATTAGATTCCTAGTTGTCAAAAATCTACTTGGTTTCTTGTGTTACTTGTGTCATCTATAATACTTTACTCAATTTCTCAGTCAGTGAAGCAATCTGTTGGAAATAAATCTATCTGAAGGACTCATATCCACAAGCTAACCTGCAAAAGGACTGACAAAATGACTTTAAAAGTCGTTAAGCACTTGTGTGATCCTAAGTTAGATAGTGTTTTTTATAGTGAATAAGTTTGGTGCTTCAGGAGCTGCCAGAAATTTTGCTGAAGCAAGAATAAGAACTGATGATGAACTGGAGATGAATCTTTGCATTATTCTCAAGGCTGAAGTGACAGATTCCATGAGATCGACAGAGCAGGGCTAGATGGGCTGCCAGGGTCTGAGGCACAAGCGGGAGATTCCCATCCCTCCTAGCCTGCAGAAGCTGACTGGACAGGCGTTCATGCTCCTCCCTGTGCCACCGTCGCCGCAGGGTGGGGTGCTGACACAGGGATGTTTTCCATCTGGGCATGAATGGACACAGCTCATGCTGAAAATAGAGTTGAGCAGAAATTTTTAGCACTGTGTTTAACAGAGGGAAAAAAGCCTTTCTTGTAAAATTGAAGATTTCTCCAGTGAAATGCTGATTTCCCTGAAAGATTTTGTTTTCCATAAAAAAAAAAAAAGGAAACTATTCAATTTTCAATATTCCTGAGAAGAAATATTCTAAGTTTTGAGTTGACCAAAGATAATTTCTGCTATTCACTTTAAAAAACTCTTTCCATTGGTTTTTATTGCTATAGCTGGTTTAATGTTCTCTCCCATTCTCTCTTCCATAATGCAAACCCATCTAAACTGTGTAGTGATATGCTGAGTGAAGAAAACTAAAGGAAAATTGGAGATAGCAGTACAAACAAATTATGTGTGATGATCTTGAATTAACTTGAACAGTTCAGTAAACTGAAAACAAAGAATGGCAAATTACATAATTGGATTAAAAATGGTGTGATGTCCCCATAGTTTGAAGCCCAAGTTTTGCAGAATTTCTGTTTTGCCACATTTTTTAGGGTTTTTAAAACTTTTGTGCTGGTACAAAACCAAATGGTAAAATGCCCCTATGGATTCATTGTTTTAAGAAGGAAATGGTTAACAGATTAGAAGTGCCACCATAATTAATAAACTTGCTTTGTACTATGCTGATGTGAGGGCTATTCCCTTGGGTACTTTACAGCCGAACATTCAAGTGTCTTCAATTACAGTTAATGGCCCAGGGCTCTCTGGCTCCTTCTGGCAGCCCTGGTGCTAGAATGCAGAGATGAGACAGCGGGTTACGTCAGTCTAATTTGGAAGCAATGTCATTCTGAGTAACACCAGGGACAGAACGGTTTCCGTGGCATTTCGGCACAATTCACCTTTCGGCAGGAAGGCTGAGTGCTGAAGCTGGCATAGGATGGCATGCCTGGGTGACAAGCCTGTCCCTTTCTCAGTGTACTTCCCATGCCCTGCATGTAGCGGTGTGCCCTTCGCATGCTGCTTTGGGGATGCTGCTGCCCACCTGCCCTCTGCCTAACAGCAGTGTGACAGCTATTGGCAGCGCTCATTTCTCCCAGCCTCGTGTTCACAGTGGGGTCTTCCTTCCTTAGCATTCAACGTCTTCTGTGTTTTCTGTCGTGCTGCATGAAGCATAGCTGCTGGCAGTCTGCGGCGAGAGCGTTGCACCGTGACTATTTAAACAAGAGCTTATTTACACGCCATGAGCACAGCATCCCTACTAAACCCTATGGAGGAGGGGAAGAGCTTTTCTGTGTCATTTTAGATAATTGCAACAATTCAGCAGTTCAAAACAGCTCAACAAATATTCTTGCTGTTCTATGGAAATCTTTATGTCCATTTTCACATCCACACGTCTGAGTGGGAAGAAAACTATTTTGCTCTGATTCAGAATAATTTACCCGCCACTATGCCTATCTCACACTTGGATAATAAAACCGGGGTTCAGAGTGGAATGCAAGTAGGGGGTTGTTGCAAATGAAGCCATTCATTCCACAACAAAAAGTGGAATACGAGATTATTTTGCTAGAATCTTGCAGCACATAAAACCAGACAGCGTGAGAGAATAAATAGTTCTGTGTGCCTTTACCAATGGCGTTTTTTTGACATCATGCCTTTTTTTCTTACAAACAAAACCCATCAAAGAAGAAAACAAGATTAAATGGAAGAGAATTAATTTCCATCTAAAAAATGTTTTATCAGTTACAGACTGTTCAGATAGTTATGAGAAAGTACAATACAATAACAAAAGGAAAATTAGCTTGCCTTTATATCAAGAAAACAAATTTTACTGGGAACAGTGGGCTTCTGTTGCAGCAAACACTCAGAGAGAAGCTGACAGTAACACTAAAAGGTAAGTAGAGAAGATGACAGCTAATTGCAGATGTAGGAGGGAAGTGGCAGGCTAAGAGGAGTTCTGTCTCTGCTCTCTGGGTGTGAGAGATTTGTGTTGGGTTAGACCATTCCAGGGTTGTCTCAGCATACAACGGTTCAGAGTATCATTTCCAAGGAGGCATTGTGTTGGTGTCACCACCATTGTAGCAAAGACATTACAGAAGTGGTTGACACTGGTCTAATTCTGCCTTCACTTGTGGCAGAATTAAGTATATGATGAGACTCATATACAGAAATTTTGCATATTAATTTCTGCCTGCTCTGAGTCTGACCACGAAGCTCACAGAGGTTCAATTTCTGTCATTGTTAATGTTTGATGTGCTTTTTTTTCCAGTTCATGGTACCTGAAATAGTGAGAGACCTCTGTTGCAGCCCACAAGAACAGTGCTCAGTGGCTCATGGCCTCCAGGAACAGTATGGAAAGTGGTGTGCAGAGAGGCACTCCTAGCACTGACTTATTCATAGTGTCTCTCTGGAGGAAAGTATTCCCAGCAGTATGCTTTGGATTCACCTTGGAGCACACTGGGGTGGAAGACTGGGGACCAGAAACTGAGAACGAAAAGAAAGGAGCTAGCCTGTTTGTCTTACTGGTGGTCCCCGTTGTCGGTTCACATCCTCCTGTGACCTGGTGTCTTGCATCGCATGTACATGCGAAACTCTTATTTTGGGTTCCAGCATCGGCCTTTCAGTTTTTTCCCCTTGCACGGCATTTGAGCAGACTTCTGTTTCCCGTGGTGACTCTCTGTCAGAAATACCAGATCTCAGTTCTAGTTTAAAAGTCTGCAGTCAGCTCTGTGAGCAGCTCCTACCTCTCTGCTGATCAGACATCAAGACCTGATGCCACAGCCTATCGACAGGAAGTGGTATCTGTATGAGGTCAGCACAGCAACATTGGTAGCTGCAACAGTGGAGTATGCCAGGGAACTAACACTTTAGTCATCATAAGTTGTTATCCCAACTGCTTTTTGTGAACAACCACTTAAAACTCACTCTGTTTTGGAGAGCACAAGGGAATGCTCTTAACTTGGACCAGGCTTTTGTAGTGCAACAGTTTAAGAGACTCTCGTGAGCGGGAGCATGTAGAAGGGTATGACAGGATCTCAACTGAGAATCACAGCAAAGTCTTTCAGGAAATTGCTCCAGGCTTTCCTGCTTAAACCAGATGAGAACCTCTCAGCTGTGAGGTGGTATAGGATGTGCATAGGCTGTAAGGACGTGTAAATATTGGTTAGATAGTGGATGAGTGTGGACTCCATAGGCCCCCTGATGCAAGAGGCACAGGCTCAGCACAGGCAGTTACGGTATGTAGTAGTAATACATTAAAAAAAGGACAAATTGGTGTTAGTTTGGGACACGGTTTTTAATCTCCTCCCCAACTTTTATTACTGTAAGGAAAACAAAACATATATATTTAACTTGCTGTTTCTTAAAATGCCTAATAAAATTGTGGGTACTTACCCAAAAAACAATGCCAATGTTTTCTTTGATTTATTCTCGCAACAAGGGTGGACAATCAGTTCTCTGAATGGTAGCTGCCAACTTCAGCTTCAGGTACCCCAGCAGAAAAGAAACCTGTAGGTAATTCATTGACATGAACAAGGCAGTTGGTCTGCTAATGACATTTAACCAAGCGCACTGGAGAAATAAGCCAATATATTACCTTTGCTCTCTTTTGCAGTGCTGCTGTTATATCTATATTTGTTCCAGCCACTGCTTCGGCTAGGTTATTTGCAAGAAATGGGCTCTCTTTTTTCTCAGTACACTGCAGATGAGCATCACCATAGCAATTCCCGCTCTGTTTTATATTAGTATTGTATAATGTCATCTTTATTTGTTTATACATGTGTATAATACAATGGCATTCAACGAAGCTATAAGAGGGAGTCTAGCAAACACATCTTTACATTTGCTACTCTCTTCAAAAATGTAATGGCAGAAGAAGTAGGAAAAGGATGTCTGAATGCTGACAGCTCAATATCACTTATTATAAATTTGCTTGTATTTTTCCAAAAGTGTATTAATTTCCTACACTTTATGTAGATCATGTGAACTCCACATGACCCTTCAGCATCCTGCAAATGCAGTACACTGTGGAAAAATACTAACTCTCTCCAGCTCATTAGCACAGGTAGCTAGATGCCCATTCAGTGTTCAGTGTGACATTTTGTTAATGATGCCAGAAGCATTCTACATTTTAAGTTGTGTATTTTTCCCTTGTACATTTTAAAAAGTATCCTTTATTTTCTGACAAAGTACAGCAACTGAAACTGGAAATAATATTTAGCAGCTCTGGAAAATAACTTGTCAAAATGTCCTTGATGCAATTCTTAGGAGTCTTAAAGTTATGATTACAAAGATATTTTCAAGAACATAGAGCTCATGTATATAAATGTGAAGTACATCTGGTTTTGTTTTAGATATTCGGTTATTTATTCAGATCTTCAGTACTGACTTACTTGAAAAAGGTGTCTGTCTCTCTGTTTTCTAGCCCTGGGGTTAGACTGGCTCTTGAGAGACACATAGTAGAAACCACACGTACAAGACAAGGACATATTAATACCTTTAAAGAATACACTGTTGTCAGCAAATACTTAGTAATTATTACAGTTGTTAGACCAGTTACGTACATCAGGCAATATTCTTTTCAGAATTATTGACTGTTGGAAAAACACATCCTACTTGCTAACAGAATAATACATCTGTGAAACCCAGGAGGTGAAAATGTAAGAGAAATACAAAATCCCTATGAAAAAATATGATCCGCTAGCCTGCTGAATGGTTTTACTATTAGTGCAATGGCAGCTTCTGCTATTTCAGAAATGAGCCAGTCCACTGGTAAGAGCCTTTGTTAGCACCTCTTGTCAATGATTTACCAAATCTGCAGACTTCTGAAACATTAGTTCCCTAAACTGATGGGGATTTCTGGACTGGTGTTTTAACTCTGAAGAAAGATACTAAGGGCTCAGGTGCTGACACTGACCCTAAGTGATGCATTGAAGGCAACTTTGAGGGAAAAAAACACACACACAGAGGATTAACTTGTAGTACAGAAAGTTCAGATAAGTAGTTTTTGCAGAGTAACATAAAGGCATGTGGCTAAAAGAGAGCTACCACGTGTAATGACCTTTGTACTTAAATGGAGAAGTGCCTGTTAATACACAGAATGCTCAAATGCCTCTCTGCCTTTAAGTTTACAGTGGGGTGGTTATGACAGGTTTTTAACAATTTCCATAAATTATAAAAACCCCAAACTGTCTGTAACAGAGACCTGGCCCGAACATTTCCAGAGAAATGCAGTGTTGTTGAAAGCACTATTCTGTGCAAGCTGAAATGCTTTTCTGAAGCAAGTGCATTTTGGTGTGGTTTTGGATTAGGGAACCCTGAGGTCTGCAGCTGGAGGGAAAGAAGAACTGTGCCTCTTGTAGAAATGCAGCAATGGACTCTGAGAGAGCCTCTGGCTTGTCCTTGTACAGAGGCATAATCAGAGCCAGAGGAAGGTCTCATGTTTGCAACATCAATTTAAAAAGCACAATTTCATTAAAAAGCTCAGAGGTGGCAGTGAATCTGAAATGAATGGATCTCAGCCACCGACCAGGAACAGGCTTCTCCAGTTGACCCGTAGGATTAAGCAGAGGCGATACCCCTACAAAAGAGCTCTTACTGATCATAGAGCCCAAACCACCAGTCAGATTCACGACCTGATATTTGGTGATACAAAATTTCACCATGAAGGAACCAGTTTGCATAAGAAGGTACCAATGCTTATTCGGAAAACAAGTGATGTCCCTTTGTTGAATGTTGGGTATCTTTAATGATGAGCTATTCTGTTTTTTTGATGGACACACTTTTAAACCAGGTCTTACACAGGATTTTGTCAAAAGTGAAGTTAATGAGCTGTTCATCTGCATTTCATCAAGTAAATTACTTATTTTAAAAAATATTTATAGTGAATTGTTACCTATCAATCACAGTCATTAGTAAGAGCTGGTATAATTAAAATATATAGATCCAGATGCTGCAAAGACTTCTCCTCCTCTCTTTGGTGTTTTACTGTAGCTTTGTTTTTAAATCATTCTGAATTTATTGATAACCATACAATGTGGCAATAAAGTTCTGGTTTGCTCTGTCCGTCTCATTTTAATTTTTAATTTTTTTAGTTTCTAAAATGTTAAGGAAGTATTTAAATAGAGGTGGGACCAGATGGAGTATTGAGATCTACATCTGAATTCTTAACATGCTAGCATTAAAAGCATCATGGCATCTTGGCATTTAGTGAGGAAATTAAAAAAAACCCCAACTTCTCACTCGCTGATATGAAATGAAAATGTTAAATCTCCTCTCATGCATCCAACTGCACCAACAAGTGAAAAGGTGTTAATAAGGAAGAGTATTGAGCAGAGTGACTTTTCTAGCTGAGAAAAACAGGATGTATTTATGCATCATTTCCAAATGTGGTTCTAGAGAAAGAGTAGGTAGCAAAAGGACCATATGTTCAAAAAAAGAGCTGTGAGAGCTTGCATGGCATAATGACAAGTGTGGGAAGGCATATTTATTAGGAAAAAAAAGTGAGTAAATATTCACGGAGAAGAGTGGATTGGAATGGTTTTAAAGATTATAACAATTAGGCTATTTGGCTTGGTTTTTCTCTGTAGCCCTTTGAAACACAAGGTGTCATTTGTCTCATTAGACTTTCTGACTGTGTTGGACCTGAGTTCAAGAGAGAGTCACTGGTAGGTCACTCACAGCATAGGTAAACCTGCCGGAAAAGAGAGGGTTTTGGTTGGCAGTACTTCTTCTGTGTAAGTAATTTGACTGATTCACTCCTAAGCATTACCGTTTTTATTCTCGCTGCTGGAGAGGAGGATTGGCATGACAGCGTGCTGTGAATGCAGAGTGACAAATGAAACTTCAGACTATGTCATAATGTGCATTCCCATCAGAGAAAGAATAAAAACTACTTTCTTGCATGAGTTGAGGAAGTGAAAGCCTCAGTTTTTAGTGACGTAAATGGATATGAAATGTAATCTTGAGCAGCGTTGTTAACCTGTGCAAAATGACTTTGCTATCCTACTCCCATCCCTTGGGAAGACTTCATACTTCTTTGGCAATCTTGGCAACAAGTGAAAGCATAAATGATAGCAGGCAATGGGCAATGCAGAGAGTTGGTCTGAGGGACTGTGAAGTATTACTAGGCTAATCTGTACAAGTTTGCATTGTAGTTACTTGTGTTCTCCTGCCTTTGAACATAAATGTAGATGTATGCCTTCTGTTTCTTTTCCACTCCCTATTTATCACCAACATTAAAATTCTAGGAGGGCAAATTCTGATGCCTACCCTAAGACAGTAAAACAGTTATACAGCAGACTGTGCAGCCCCCAGGATTCTAGTGCTTATTCACTGACAAAACTCCAGAACCTAAACCTAGTTAGTTAGCCAGCTAATTCAATTCAGGAGAGGACACAAACCTATTTATACAGACTTATATTTATGACAACAACCTATTCTGGAGACAGAGAAGCTCATAGCAGTGCACGTCTTCAGTGCAGCAAAGCCCCAGTCCTTAACTAGCCCTCCTGAATCCAAAACAAACAAAACATCACCATCATCTTTTTAAACTAGATTTCCCAGAATAGACAGCCTGTTTATTTACCAAAAGTGCATACCAAAAGTCTTCTAATGTACATTAATGAGAAGGTAGAAGTAGCAGAGAGTTCTTAATGAGATCCTGACCTAATTAAGATAAAATGAAAAGATTCCCTTGGGTACCTGGACTGTATGTAGGTTAGACGTTCATTCACATTCCCTCATGTCTATCTCCATGGGGAAAGAATGTGAAATGATACATGGACTTGCGTTTTGAAACTGCTAAAATCTGAGCTCACAGAAGAGACATCTCCTTTGACACTGTACAAGTGAGGGGTCCTCACTGAGCTCCTGAGAATTCATGATACATCAAGCACTAAGGACCACATCCAGCTCTTTCGTAGTAATACTGTTTCTGCCAGCTGTAAAACTGGCTTTTGATTAGTCAGTTGAACAGAAAAGAGTGAAAACACAGCAAGAGATGAAGGAGGCATCTCTGGGGCTACAAAATAATAATTTCTGTTCTAATTATACATAATTATTTTGTTAAAGTCCAGCCTTTCCTCGCAAGTCTTCCTTCAGAAGACTTCTGAAAATGTTCCCAATACTGTTTTCTTCCTGTTGTTGTTCCTTCATTTCATGAAATGTTTCTTGTGAAATATAAAAACTTTTTTGAAGATATGCTTCATGTCCAGCCTTACCTGTTGGAGCAAAGGAGGGATGCAAAGTTCATATCATTTGCCTTATCAAACCTCTTACAACAAACTGGAACTTCTTCCAAATATTCGGATTTTTATTTGGGTTATTTCTAAATGTTCTTTGATTATGGATGTGAGTCTAAGGCTATGAAAAGTAAAATTTCTGTCTTAGATAAAGTGTTCATTATAAGTGATAGAAAGGCTTCCTATCATGTCCAGTGAGTTTTGATTCTGGCCTCCAGTTTTCTGCAGAGCAGACACTGGCCTCTAAGGCCAGTCCAATAATGGGAGCATGCTTGTCACTTGTCAGGTAATATCAGATAATACTACCAGTCTGTTCTTCCAGCTACTTGGCAAAACACATTTGTGAAGTTTGTAGAGAGGTTTCAGTAAAATAAGGTGCTGTTTGTCAAAAATTATTGTAACAAACATTGGATAATTTGACATTTTTCAACTGCTCTTGTACTTGACACATTAGGTTTTATTATTAGTTTTCAATTTGAATTGTGGATTGAGGAACACATAGGGAGCTTTTATATTTCAGCAGTGTTACCAGCTCTTTAATGGAAGTTCCGTGAGGATATGTTTTGTTGACAGCCTGGGGAGCAAAAGGCAATTGTGTTTAGTCTGTTCCTTGTACTGAACATTCTTCCTGTAATACCGGTACATCTTCTACCCTGTGACAGCTCTTCCAGCTTCTGTACCCACCAAGGTACCAAAGCAAAAAAGAACACAGTGAAAAGACCCAGTAAAAACTTTCTGATGCTCAGGTGACAAATACATGATGACAGAATTTGGTTTTAAGCCAACCTCATATAACATTGCAATGCTTAACCTTACCCTCTAAGATATGGGCAGGCTCTTCTAAAGTGCTAACAGAAGATAATCTTGTAGGTGAGTTGCTTAATATGATGCATTTGGAACAATCAATCAGGATTATTTTTAATGGAGAACTAGGGCCTTTCATGTATAATCTATAATGAAGTGTCTTTCTTTTGAAATTTCAATGTTTTTTTAAGTAAAAAAAGAATGTCCCCACGTTGAAATACTATAGTTGGATATGCTTCAGTGGTGACTCACCAGAGCTACTGTTCAGTTACATCATGTCCTTGTTCTCTCACATGCACTGGATTCCCCATCGGGGCTTCAGCTTCCATAGTGCAGCAGAAGCTGGAAGACTCCTCTATATTTCTAGATATTACTCATAGGAAAGCTTATGAGTTGTCATAGGACATCGAGTCTGAGTAGGAATATGAAGCTTCTGTACTGGAAATCATGTGAAACACCCAAGAGTTCTGAATAAAAATATTTGGATTTTAGCTAGACTGTTTCAGCTTTTGAGTCATCATAGAAAAGTTTAGGATTTCAAGAGACACAAAAGAATATTGCTCATACAAATGCAACCACTTCTTTTCTTTTTATATCACAGCAGCTCACTGTGGTCCAGGCTGTGCAAAAGGCAGCTATGGACATACTGCTGACTTACTGTTGCCACATGTGTGGTACGTCTACTTGTTTTTACTGCTCTGCTCTTCACCACTGAAGAGGACACAAGGGTGCTTTCATCCTGACTGGTTTCGTGAACACACAGCCGTTACTGTACAACTCTTTACTTTCTATTGTGTCTCCCTGTAAAGGTGTGAGGGCTACAGAGGACACAAAGTTCCTGCATGAAAGTATGGGGACCTTCTGTAAAATAGACTAAATTATTTAGCTGTAGCTAGGGGACCTTTTGTTTACTTATTAATGAGAATGTTTTAAAGCAAGAAACAACAGGGAAAAATGTTAATGATGGAGGCAACTTATTCACAAGAGATTCTCTGGATACCTGCTGGCGCTAAAGATGGGATTCATCTGACCCATTGTGGAAGTTTACTTTGATGGGATGAATTGTGCCCTGCAGGTGCTACTTTTCTACACTGAGCATAAAAGGAACCTAGTATGACTATTTCAGCTGTAAGCCTCTGTATTTGTTCAGCTGAATCTCACTATCTTGTGTAAATGCTTAAGATTTTATTTAACAGGGAATAGGAGAGAATAAGCACTCAGGGGATGTATAGATATAGATATATAAATGGGGAGAAATAACAAGCTGAGGACTGACATGGACTGTAGAGAGAAAATCAGTAGCTTTTCTTACAAAGGAAACAAAGCTAAATCACACCGACCAGATTGTGAACAGCTACCACTAATGAGCAGTCACATTAGCTATTACTAACGACAATGGGGATGTTTCTCTGAGCAACTGCTCACAATCTGCCCCTGAGATTTAAAGCGAATGCTGGAGGGAAAAAAATCAAACAATAAATGGGTCTAAGATGGGTGAAAGTAAAAGAAAAGAGAACAAAAATGGGAAAAGGGATAGAACAAAAGGTATGAACAAATGGTGAGACTGAATGCTGAAGTTCACTCTCACAACCTTTAAGAGGTTATGAGGCTCAGCTGAGATGGGAATGGACGGTAAAACAGAGTAGATTGATTGAAATTTCATGAGTATAACAGACCACAGCACAAGTTAGGAAAATTTTATATTATTTATTTCTTTGGAAAAATGCAGACATGCTTTTCATTGAGCCATGCCTAAATAAAACATTTATGAAGACTTTTCTGCATTATAGGATAGACTTTCTGATCAAAACAGAGAGAAAGAGAGAGACTTTTTACTTCTTAATACTTGCCTGGAGTATTGAAGAAGTCCCCAGTCTTCTTAATTGATATTGGGATTTAAACCTGTGCCATCTTCACATTTGGTTATTCTGGCACAGGATACTCAGGGTTATTCACACAGTTTGACTAAGGCAGAACTATGCTCATATCTGTGTGTAAGCCATGGAGAAAGAGTCTACTTCAAAGGAAAGTTCAGGGTAGAAAACTAATATAAATCTTTGCATTTCCTTCCTGAAGGAACAGTTTTCAAGTTTTCACCTTGACTGTAGAGGGAGACTAGCAGGGTGAGCAAGCTGCCTGGGAAAGGGTGTCCGTCTCCACCAGGAACACCTCCACTTCAGGATTAACAGGAGGCAGAGCAGCATCTCCATGCTGGGTCTGCAACATCACTAATTACTGTCTCACTATGGAGCTGGTCCACTGGCAGAGCCCAACGCGGTTGCCCAGGGGCTGATGGCTCAGTCTCTGCTTCTGTGATAGCTGGTTTGAAGCAAGGACTTAAAGTCAGGTTTTGCTATCCTATGTGACTCTTGTCATTAGAACACAGGGTCCTGCTCTGACCCTCCAGTATTTAATTCCCTGGATGAATTGGAACAGTTCTCATAAGGAAAATCTGAATGATTATTTGGTGGGTAGGTGTCCCCCTTGCAAAGTCTGACCCCCTCATTGGTTAGATATGAAACAGGGATTTGAAACTGCCAAGTACATCCTAGCAGATTGCCTAGACACCATTCAATCACGCTTGCCTTTTAAAACCTTCAGAAAACCTTGATTTGGGTCAAAATAAACCAGGATAATGTTGGAAATTGCAAATAGTACCATCAGACGTGAAAATTGTTTCCTACCTAGCTTCTCTCAGTAGATTTTTTTTTTTCAAGCAGTCTGTCATCAATGTGTAGGAAACTACCTGTCACTGATAAAATCCATAACTAAATAACAGTATAGCTTAATTAGTGGCATAAGTATAACCAAAGAACTGAAAATAAAGTCATTGTTGCAGAGTGCCCTTGATTGTGTATTTCACCCTGCGAACAGATTTCTAGTAGCATACATCAGTGGATCCGGGCTGAAAGTTGATTTTTTTCCCTTGCAGCATGTGCAATAACATTGTAACACTCTGACCTTGCAGCACTTTAGTAAAGTAGCAGGATTTGGACCCCAATGTTTTGAAAATCCTAAGTATTTAGGCTCTTAGCTTCCTACTGAAATGGACAGAATTCAACTAATTTAAATGAGAATACACATTGTACTGCATACAGGACCAGTGATTTTGGAGAATCAAACAAACATCAGTAAGAATTGTATTTTAGGTCACTTAGGAGACTTTGAAAAACTCACCAAATGATTAGTGAATTTTGTTATTAAGGTTTCAATAGAGCCCCTAATATTCAGTTTATGAAAGTCACTTTTTGGTTATTAAATGCTCCATTCCCAATTTCTGTTCAGAAATGAACAGGATCAGAAAGCAAAAGCAAAGTCTCTCACCCTAGAAAACATTTACTTGGTTTAAACTGTATTGTTTGATACTGCTTGTGTCATCACTGTTTGCTTACATCTGCTTCAGCATATTCTTGCTGAGTACGAGCACTCAAGGTGATGTTTGTGCTGGTTGAACTGCCTCCCTATGTTTCACCCAGGCTGCAGTCACCCCACAATAAGATAGTTTGGAGGCAAAGGGATTGCTCCCCATCAGTTGGACTGGTAACATTTATTTGGATCCATGCTGTCAACTGAATGAGATAAAAAATCGTACAATAATACTTGCTCCCCAAAAATACAGAAAAGGAGGGAGGGAGGAGGAGGATTACTTCAGCAGCCTGGTTTATTGCACAGCCCTAAATCAGCCAGGCTGGCTTAATGCAGAAGCAAAGAATTGCACTGGGACAGGAAAAAGCAAATCTGAGGAAATTCAGCTTTCATGATGCCAGCATATTATGAAATTACAACTTTGTTTTTCTTGATCAGACTTGAAATTTGAAATTCAAAGGGACATGCTGTCTGCATGTATCATAAATGCAGCGCTTTCCTTCCTAATCTGTAGCAAGTACCCTAAGCCTCTGCTAGACTCAAAGGGATGTCACCAGCACAGGTCCAAGAAGGTGAGCTCCCTGACCCTTCCAGTCCTGTGTTTCTCAGCCTTGGCGTTAGGGTTTCTCACTCTTTGTGGAGGGCCAATGTGGCTGTGTTCCCCCAAGGGACTGCCTCTTGGGGACCCTGTGATCAGACAACATCTGTGAGGGCTTGCTGCAACCTCTTTGCAACAAAATGCTATTAAATCAACAGGAAAAACACAGTTAGAGAAGCTAAAGAAAGAAGGCCTGTATACATGAATCTTACCTAAATAGAGGATCCTAGCATCATTTTCTCAGTTTCTCTCTGTACCACTGACTTTCATCTTGATTACATTGCCTGTCAGCTGTCCAGGCCAGGTCTTCTCTCCCAGAGCATCACATTTACCTTGGATTGAGCTAACAAGGGGGCACTTCTAGTTAAGAGTTGCCATACTGTCATCCACAACACTGTGTTACAGCTCACTGAGGACAGCTTCTCTTTACTGTTGTTTCCCTTCATCATCCCATGGCTCTTGATGACTTGCAACCGTGCAATACACTAAACTGAGGGGTGTGCAATATTCATGGAAATAATGCAGAGGTCCCCAGCATTCAGTACCTGCCACCAGTAATTGTTGCACTCAATCTACTCACTGTTTCTAGGAAAATACATTTTAATAGTTCACTATAAATTTGTCCTATAAGCACTTTACTCTAATGGCTGTTGTGGACCACAGGGTATGAATCAGGCGTGTGCATGTATAAATCAAGAGCAATTCAGCTAAAGGAAACGGTGCTTGTGTAAGACCAGCAAAATGAGGCCCTCTATAGCAAGGAAATTTACTGATCTTTGTCTCAATTAAAGTGGTGTATTGGCAAATGTCTTAGTAACTGACAGGTATAGATCCTGTGAGGTACACCACCATAGTAGTAGTCTGGAGTCCCTGTATCTTTGCAGGTAAATTTAACCATTTTGTGGTAGATACTGAAAAAAAAGTTAGTAGCAAAAGACCGAGTCAAACAAACACAAACCAAACAAAACAGACAACCCTTGAAATCCTAAGTCACTTTTAGATTAAATAACATTGTAATCATATGGATTTTAATATATAAAATGGCATAGACGCAATGACAAGATGCAAAATACCACACTAGCAAATTATATATAGACTTAATATATTATCGTGGCATATGGTCATTATGAGAACTGATGGTCATATTTTAATTAAAGGAACAATTGTTCTGGAAGGGTTGAAATAATTTGTAAATATGGGTCAATCTAGTGAGAGTTTTGGATGAAGTTTTTTTTTTAAATAGAACAACACTTTTCAGCGTTTTTCTTTAGAAAAAAAGAGATTAATTTATTTTAAATGTTTCATATTCATCAGGATTTATTTTCCCATCATCACCACAACTCTCCCAACATCTTTGGTTTGAAGTATTCTTTTTCTCCATGATTTCCTGCTCTCTTTACCCTCTTCAAGCAGTCTGAGCAATGAAATTTTAAAAAATGTTGTTTTCCTAGATTTAGCCAGTACCTGATATTTCTGAGAAAGGGAATCCGTATTTAGCCTCACAAACTGCATAAAGAGTTTGGAAATTGAGTGCAGTATATCAGGAATGTGGCTGGCTTGGAAACCTGAATGCAGGTCCCAATGTTCCTAGATATTCACAGTCAGGCTTCTGGCCTGTGATACATGTCTATTTTAACAACTTCTCTTACCCATTGTCCTGGTTTCGGCTGGGACAGAGTTAACTCTCTTCTTAGTAGCTGGTACAGTGCTGTGTTTTGGATTTAGTGTGAGAATAACGTTGATAACACTCTGATGTTTCAGTTGTTGCTAAGTAGCGCTTATCTTAAGCCAAGGACTTTTCAGTTTCCCATGCTCT
Source organism: Gymnogyps californianus (assembly GCF_018139145.2). NCBI lineage: Eukaryota > Metazoa > Chordata > Aves > Accipitriformes > Cathartidae > Gymnogyps > Gymnogyps californianus. The sequence continues at coordinate 64,216,068 of NC_059500.1, read as the reverse complement.
GCAAACAAGCAGGTGTGCAAGAAGCTGGGAGGGAGCACAGCCGGGGCAGCTGACCCGAACTAGCCAAAGGGGTATTCCATACCATGGAACGTCATGCCCAGTATATAAACTGGGGGGAGTTGGCCGGGATGCGCGGATCGCTGCTGGGGCATCGGTCAGCGGGTGGTGAGCAATTTCATTGTGTGTCACTTGTCTCTTCTTGGGTGTTATTTCTTTTTTTTTGTTATATTCCTTCTCATTACAATTATTATTATTCTTAGGTAGTAGTGTATTTTTATTTTTACTTTAGTTATTAATCTATTCTTATCTCAACCCACAAGTTTTACTTTTTTCCCTTTCCTCCTCCCCACCCCACTGGGAGGGGGGAGGAGGAAGCAGCTGTGTGGTGCTTAGTTGCTGGCTGGGGTTAAACCACAACACCCATATTCAACCGAATTTCAAAATAGACACAAAAGTAGCTGGATAAATATATTAGGTTAGCTTTCTACCCTCGCTAACACTATCTTTTTTCTTTTTTTTCTTTTTTTTCTGAGGGCATGAAGCCTGTCAGAACTGAAATGCAAGTGGCAATCATTGAATCAAGTCAATCTACCGTGTCGGGGTGGAAGACAGTTCCACCTGATAAGGCACCTCACCTCTACTGTGTGTGACTGATGTAAATTCATTCTAGTTGCATTTGCTCCCTTGCTTCATCTTGCACAATTTCGTCTGGAGTACAACAAAGCAAGGTATTTCCTGTAATGTCACCTTTTTCTGTGAAGCATGTTGGATGCAAATGAAGCTATACAAGGTATCATCATATATGCATCACACAGCTTCTGCAGTGTCAATTTATCTTCCTTCAGGGAGAGCTAAAAAGAGCAGCATGGAGGATTCACAGGGTATGACAATGTACAAGTAAGATAAAGGCTTCCCTAAACCAGCAGCGTTAACTGGCTTCTGTGAGGGTTATTTTTCGAAGAGTTCATCCTTTTGGCATTTATTTCTCACAGTTCTTAATGGAAAATGAATTAACATTATTCTTGAAAATTATCTTATTTCAAGTTATTGTCTTTTTGCTTACTTTAGTACCTACAAGCACATGCACAACAATGAATACATCTTCTACATTTAATTACTTTCTAACAATAAAGATCAAAAAGAGGTTTTAGAGATAGCGCTTGATTTCTAGCAAGAAAGAAAAAATCATGAAAGACCTTTAACTCCATAATTTATTCTTTTCTGAGTTCCTTACCACTGTTTCTTTCCAGACTAAACCTAACCATTGTCTTTTTAGTCAGATGTTGAGCACTAGAGAAAAACTTTTTTGAGTATGTCACAGGTTTTTATTTTATCAAGACTGAATTTATTCTTTTTCTGAGGTTTGTTTTAACCAACTACACTTTTGCTAAATTTTACCTAAGAAACACCCCTTTGTTTTGTCTCTTAATACATTACCACGCAAAGAGCTGCAGTCTTCGTTAGAAACAGATTCTGAGCAGTCTAGAAATAAATGAGTAATGGAAACTAGGTGGAAGTAGGATGTAACTACAGACCATGAACTTCCATGAATGAATGCATGGATGGCGGGATTTAGTTTTTCTAATCAATAACATGAGTTTCCTGCTACTCCTCCTTGAGGCCACTTATTTTTCTCAGGGATTTGGAAGACCTGCAGACCTTGGCTTCACAGGTCCACGTAACCCAAACTCCCATAATCAAACCAGTTAGTGTACAGGCATTAAGACCCTTGTAATCAGAATGAAAATTGAGTAACGTGAGAAAACAAAGGGCTGAAGAAGATACAGATCATCACAACTCAAGGTAGATGCTTGAACACTTTCCTCTTCACACCCTTACTTCTCTGTGCAAAAGACAACCACTGCCAAAATTATATGATTCTTCAGACACCGTACAAGAGATATAAGGTCTCAGAGTGCTAGGATTTTTTCTGCCAGAAAAAAGTGTGTGTGCAGTTATCATTTGATTTGATAGTTCAAATCAGGTTTCAGTTTTATTTGTCATGGCAAGGAGGAGAAAGGAAGTTGCAATGGGAGCTGAAGCAGCTAAATTCTCAAAGTATAATGGGTAGCAAGCAAAGGAGAAAGAGAAGGGACACTGGATGGATCAGGACAGAATATACGCTGAAAAACCAATTCTAAGTGATTATAAACCCAACATTCTCTTGCAAATGGTCTCCAGTGTTCAGTTAAAGCTCTAGCTTTTGCAAATGTTTCTGCCAGTAAACTGACTCAATAGTATATTTATATAAAGCAGATATGACTGAATTCATTTTTCTAATTGGAGTGAGTATCCACAGGCGTTTTGAAGCAGGCACCTAGTGCCAATTGCATTGCAACTTTTCTCACAGAAAAAAACCCCAAGAGAGTATGACCAGGTGTGAAAGTTATGTGGTGAATTTCTCACATTACATCAATTCAAGGAATTAATAGTGTGGATGAGAGTTTTTTCTAATGAATTTACATTCTGTCAACTCATTTGAAATAATTGCATTTGACTGGCCCAATTATTGTGCAGGAACATGCTCTGCCATTGCCTGATATGATACTTGGCACAGTTTGAGCACATACCATGGCACATATTTTTTATTACTTAAGAATCTGAGAAGTACCTAAAAATAATGAAGGAGGAGTATATTTATTCCTATGTTTTCAAGTGTTTGACAGCTTTCCAAAGCCTTATGTTCAGAAAGCAGTCCTGCAAAGCCTTATTTGGCATGTCTTATTAGCACTGTCTGAGAGATTTCTTTAAAAGATAGCTCAGATTTTATAGCCAGGAGACACTATTGTGTGGTCTGATTTCCCGCCCCAGATTTTCTTGAGGAAATTATTGCTCTTTGCCCACTAAATGTGCTTTTTAGAAAAACATGCCACAGTAAGTGACAAATATATATGATCAGACTAATCACTGCTGCTTTCTGAAGCTGCTTTCATGTACTATTTAACAGGTCATTTAAGCCAAACATAACTGAAGTTCAGGAGGAAGGGAAACAGGGCAAAAAAATACATTTTCTTTGTTATTAATCTAATCTCAATCTTTAAAGTTTTTATGTAAAAATCAAGGTAGGCAGTAGAAGTCAAATTGCTTCCTCTACTTTTCTGAACATTTTAACACAATTTCCACTTTCAGTAACCTCAAGAGGATACGAAGAGTTTTTAGTCAAATCCAGGATATGTAACAAACCCCTGTTCTCATTGATTGATTCTCCTCTCAGAGCAGAGAGTATACACTTTTCTACAGTCATGCTAAGCTCTCATAATGACTGTAGTAGTTAGAGAAAACAGCAAATTCAAAATCTTACATGCAGAGCCTCCAGATATTAAGACCAATATTTATTGTTCTTTAAGCAGGGTAGTCTTTGAACCTTATGCTACAGATCAGAGACTTAAAAATATAACCTTTTTTCTTAGATTTTAAAATCTGAAAATAGACTCCTTTTCCTGAAACATCCAGAAAGTCACTTGCACAAACCATTCTGTCAAAAACTTGTAAATCAATATATATAAGCAAAAAAATTTGGCTTGAAAGAAACAGCATATTTCAACAGAAACATTTTACTGAAAACATTCTGAGTAGCTCTTCGTAGCATGTCTATAAAAATAGTGCACTGCTACTAGAAATGCATTTAATTAAATTGATAAACATAGTATGTGAAACCTGCAAGCAAAGTGAAACCTGACACTGCTAGAAAATATTTTCTGAGCCATTGGATAATGAAGAAGCTCCCTTCTGACTGTTTTAGGGATCATTTGTACTACTGTTAATGATATTAGACAGGCATACTAACATCTTTAGGCAATGTGATCCATGCTGTGTCTTTCTGTTGCTTGCTTGTTCTTTAAGAGCTACAACTTGCAGTACAAACAGCAATGTATATTTTGAGAGCTGATGTTCCCTAAGTCCCAAAACCTAGACTCAAAGTTACATAAAAAATGAAAGCTAGAAATTTTTCACCAAAAAGGAAATTTGATGCTCTGCAATTTGGAAGAGAAGCACAAAACTGAAATACACCCAAAATATTCTAAAGACTATATCCTCACCCCAACTCCTCCAATTTTCAAAGCACCATACATTTCTGAGGAGCATTGGCTTACTCTTGGAAGTTTACGTCAAAGAGGCCCTCCAAAAAGCTTCTGAACAAACACTCCTTTACAGAGCTTTTGCAGGATTTGTATACCTTCTTGGTATCATACAGTGGAAAAGGAGATTGGATCCTGGCCTAGCTGCCAGGTTGTATAATTTAGTTCAGAGCTTACACTTCTTTAAAATGTAGTAATTTGCAGAAGTCATGCATAAGGCAGTCACAGGTTACATCGCCAGAGTCTTTTTATGCTAGTTTTACTCATCACAGATCAGCATTCATTCTGCAATCACTTCCTTAATATGAAGGCGTGAACTTCACCTCCCCCTGCCAAGACATCATGGAGTACATTCTCCTTTTCCCTTTTGAAAAAAAAAAAAACAACCCAACTTTTTTGCTCCTAGTTAAATTGAATGGTAATTGGCAATATGTTTTGAGCATTCCGTAGTGTACAGGGTACCCAATACCCTGAGATATTCAGAATCTTGCAGAACTCCTCAGTTTAAGGAGAAAAAACATCTTGGTACTTGACAAAAAAAGAAAGAAGAAACAAGACGTGAAATGTCACACTGCCTAAAATAAACCAGAAATCTTCTAAAAAGGGCAGACTTAATAAAGACAGAGAGATTAACATACTTTTTTCTTAAATGAAAAAATGTGATTTTTCTATATATTTAAAATCTTACTTAGAAATTCAGCAGTACTTCACTTCTGAGATTTTATTCAATAATCGCAGAGGAGATCTGCAGGATACAGAGGGATCGCATATGGAGAATTAGGAAAGCTGGAGCTGAGTGGCTGCAGGATTCTTTTAAAGTAAAGTAAAGCCTGACTCTGGGGCTCAGATAACAGTCATGTGTAGCAGCCTGTGCTGTTCGCTGATCAAACCAAAGGTGTAGAGTTCTGTTTGGGCTACCAGCACATTAACAAAAGGCAGACAAAACATAACTGTGCGGTTATAAATGCTTTACTGGGCAGAGACACCAGCAGCACAAGAAGTAGAGAAGGAAATAAAAAATGGCATAGTGCAGACATTATAGATTAAGCCAGACACAAATCAAATGAAGGTTACTTTTTTGCTGTCTGGGTTGTAAACCTGATTAATCAATTCACAGTAATGTTTGAGCTGCCTTAATTAATACTTGGTAAAAGTACTAGAAAGCCTACAATTACAGCTGGAAAAGGGAAAATTTTCAGAAAATAAAAATGCTGCTTTGGCATTGGCAAAGCCTAAGTTAAAGAACCTAAAAAAGAACAAATGTGGAAGCTAGAGGGGGGAATAACCACTGGCTTGTTGTACCTGGGCTTTGGTACCTTTCTCTCCTTCCCTTCATTTCTTTGAATCTAATCACAGGTTCCATTTCTAGCAAAGCCAGCTTTAAATACTTGTTTTGCTGAGATATCCCTCTTAAAAGAAAACCTAATCATTACTGTAAAAAGTAAAACAGCAAAAAAATTACCCTAATATTTGCATTATCAAAAATCATGGCTATGGCTCCCCAAAACTTTCTGTGCAGAACTTGCTGAACATCTGACTCCTGTGCTGATGGGTCCCTGTGAGCTCAGGGGACAGCAGGGCCCACAATGGTAAGGGAAAAAGGCAATCCAGCAGTCTTATTCTCTTTATCCTTTGGCAAATCAGTATTCAGTGGGGTTCAGACTGGAGGAGTCCTTAGAGTGAAGAGAAAATACAAATTTAGTGGAGAGAAGACCATCAAGGTAGAGGAAATTCATAATGAATTTTAGGAAAAAGCACAGTCAATCACTAAGAGAGACTGGTTAGAAGATGAGATCAAGAAGAAAGGCAATTTTGTTTCATGTGTTTCCTTTTTTTACTGCTGAAATGGCAAGAGGAAAATGAACCAGTGATTTATTTTAAAAATAAACAGGGAAAACTGTAGAGATTGATAAGCTGATTCAGACATCTCTGGCAATAAAAAGGGTGAAGAAGTGAAAGAAAGAGGACAACATGCAAGAAATGAATTTTCTAGTGGCAAAATAGTTTGCCTGTATGCCCAACTGCTTCTTGACATTCCAGGAGTGTTCTGCATCTCCAGACACATCATGGGGGAGCCGAAAGAAACCTTTTCTGTGCACAGAAGGTATTTTGCATTAACAGATTATTCTGTGTATTGAACAGAAAGCTTTTGGCAGAAAAAAATGGGACAAGAAAGAAGAATTGGGCTAAAATTAATAAAAAGACACATTGAAAATTCAGATCTTTGCAGGACCATACTGCATATGCAGATATAAATAAATGCAACACTTCTTAGATAAATATGGTCCATGTTCCCAAAATGAACTGTGAGGAGCTGAGTATATATGACCTCATTCAAAATAAAAATTGTTGGCAAGTAGACTGAATGAACAGAATTATAATGTTTTAGTGAAACAAAACAAACACTGCAAAATCAAATATTAATATTATCTTAATATACAGCCTATTCTGTACAGTAAACTAAAACTACTATTGTTCATTCTATACAGCTAAACAATGTTCTTCATGTCAATACATAGTATCAAAATTATCCCAAACTAAATAACATTTTCTAAGGGAATATTTTGCTCACAAACCTGGAAGAGTGAATATAAACAAACATTAACAGCAGAAATCTTGCATTACTTTCAGGCTCTTCATTCTGCTGTAGCATCTTTATCTCAGAATCTCAGAATCACAGAATGGTGGAGGCTGGAAGGGACCTTTGGAGGTCATCTTGTACAGCCCCTGCTCAAGCAGAGCCACATAAAGCAGATTGCCCAGGACCATGTCCAGACAGCTTTTGAAGACCTCCAAGGATGGAGACTCCACAACCTCCCTGGACAACCTGTGCCAGTACTCCGTCACCCTCAGTAAAAAAGTGTTTCCTGATGTTCAGAGGGAACCTCTTGTGTTTCAGTTTGTGCCCATTGCCTCTTGTCCTGTCATTGGGCACCACTGGAAAGAGACTGGTTCTGTCTTCTTTACACTGGTCCCATTCTTGTTTTCTTCTTTGTTCCCAGATTTGAATAATAGTTTTCAAAAAATTATGTTTGCTGTTCTTTCTGTCTTTGTATCTTGTTTACTTTGATTTTCCAGCTTGTTTGCCCTGAAATTGGTTTCTGAAGAGCCAGTTTTTGCTAGATGCTTCTTGCATCATGGTCTGTATACTCTGTATGGCTATGATATTCCTAACCTAATATTTTCAAGAGTTTTTTAAAAAAGCTCTATTGGGATTGTATAATCTTCTAAATGTTCTGTGGATGCAATTTTGCTGTTGCTTAATTGTGACCACCTATTAGTACTGAATGCTGAGCACACTGTATTTTAATAAAACACAGTCTCATCAAGCAAACAAAAGTTCTCTCCAAGTGAATTCTGCAATTTTCTTTCTGTTGCGTGATGATAAAAAGTGAATCACTGTGAGTGAGGGGGAGGAGGAGGAGAAGGGAGAGAAGCTGAAAGTAATCAGACTACTTCTGATTAGCCTTGCAGTTGAAATAATAGAAAATTACCATGCCAACAACTTTGTTGGTTTTAGAAACAAACATTGCAGCACTGGAGTCTGTCATTAACATTACTGTGGATTGCTTCAATGCACAGTGTATTTAACTGTGGTCTTAAATAAGAAAATGTGCAGAATATGGAGCAACAAAGCCTAACATGAATAGATGTGTTATATCCACAGAGACACATGCCAGCATTTGGTATAGGCAGTGTTTCTCTGATTGCCAGCATGACCCTTCCGAAACCATTGAGTTACTGGTCTCAGTTTATTAAAACAAGGAAATGGATGTGGTGACCTGAGAGGGCCTTTCATTTTTGTTTAAAACTGTACCTAATTGTATAGCTTCCGGCTCACAGGTCTCCCTCCAACTGGAAGGAGGGCTCATCCTCTTCTCCATTAACTGTCATTTAGTACTTTTTTCTTTCCTAGTAAATCACTCCTAGCTATTTTTCCTTCTTCAAATTCTTTCCATTTGTCTTTCAAATAACTAAGTATCTAGACTTCTCAATAGAAGATGCTTACTTTAAGGATTACATGCCAAGATTTATAAATCCAGAGTGTAGACAGTGAGAGCAGAAAGGGCATACCTTCCAAAAATGGGCAAGTACTTGTACTGGGTCTGGCTGAGATGGAGTTAATTTTCCCCACAGCAGCCCTCATAGTGCTGTGCTTTGTACTGGCAGCTAGAAGGGTGTTGATAACACACCAGTGTTCTGGCTACTGCTGAACAGTGCTCACACAGCGTCAAGGCAGTCTCTCCAACATTCCCTCCTCACCAGCAGACTGGGGGTGGGCAAGATCTCAGGAGGGGACATAGTCAGGATAGCTGACCCAAACAGGCCAAAAGGATATTCCATACCATATGATGTCTGCTCGGCTATAAAAGCTAAGAGGAAGAAGGAGGAGGAGGGGCATTCATTATTACGAAGTTTGTCTTCCGGAGCAACCACTACGTGTACTGAAGCCCCACTTCCTGGGAAGTGGCTGGACATCACCTGCTGACGGGAAGTAGAGAAAAAAATCTTTTGTTTTCCTTTGCTTCCATGCACGGCCTTTGTTTTTGTTTTATTAAACTGCCTTTATCCTGACTCATGAGGTTTTTTCCATCTTCTTTTCTCCCCCTCCATCCTGCTGAGGAGGGGAGTGATAGAGCAGCTTGGTGGGCACCTGGCATCCAGCCAAGGTCAACCCACCACAGTACTCTTCCTTCCTATTTTACAGCACTAGGTGATAAATAACTGTTTAGATCAAAGGCAACCGAATAAGCTATTGGCGAACTTCAGCACCTCTGAAATACTCTGAGACACAGGAGTCCTAGTAAAAAATCTTAAAGAAGCCTGTGAGCAACAGGACAGAGATTGGCAAAATTGGATTATCTAGACAGGCTGAAAACTGAGAAACACACAGTTCAAATTTTGATTTATCCAAAGAAAACTAATGTGTTTTAGACTAGAGACACCAATGTGAGAATAATAACTACTGATCAATTCATTAGTAACTGATGCTGCAGAGAGAAAACACTTCTGGTCCCTTCATTAACTAAATCCTGTGTCAAGCCATAACATTTGAAAAGTCATCCAGTGCTGATTTCAAGGATGGTGGATTGACAGGGGGGTGTTTATTTATTGATTACATTTACATTTAAAAATAGGCATTAAACCTTAACATGTCTAACTACATTTTCCACTGTTAGATGCCAATAGGTCTTTTCATTTTAAAGAGTTTCTTCTCCTGCTGGTAAATACTTGTAGATTGTGATGATATCACCTCAACTTTTTCTTCCATTTGCTTTAAAAAAGGTTTATTTAACCTTTTCCTCGAATGCATGTCTCAGTACTTGTTTGTCGCTCCTTGTTATTCAATGAGTAAAAGAGACAAACACATGTATTTTTGAAGGACTATGAAAAGCCTTGCTCGATAAAGGAGTGAAAAGACAGAGAAGGAATCTGTGTCTTTCAAGTACTTCAGAATGAAGTTAAAAATAACAAATCAAGAGATACTTCCAACCTTGGGTAAGCAAAAGCAGTGTATTGCAGCATTTGCCAGATCTTGTCACCTCCATGTGAGCTATATGCTAGAAAGAAAAAAGCCCAGGCACATCAGTTTGGACAAACACTGGCCAAGAAAAAAATTACTCTATTTGCAATAATATGGGTAAGAAAAAAGGTCATAACCTGGTCTGAAAGTAAAATTGAACACATGCTTTTGTTGTAGACATTAGAAAAACTCCAGATGGGTAACATTTGCACCAGTCCTCAGACAGGCAATGCAGAAAGAATAGAATACTCAACTCCTTGAAAAGTGAAGGGGTCCTCATTATCCATGATCTTACAGTGCCCGGCAGCAGAAGTTTAAGAAGGCCTAACCAGGCATTTCCTTCTCTCTGTTTTTTTTCTCAGGGAGTAAAAGTTCAAGAGTTGATTTGCTACACAAAGGATTAACAAGGAGATGAGTTGCCTTTGCTCAGTGAAACCTACAGTCCATCTGGTGTTGATCCCAAGGAAGAAAGCAGGTGTTAGTTGTGACACATTTTAACACAGTTACACAAGTTTTGTGCAAAACATCCACTGCACAGACACTTCCGTTGTCTTTACACCCCCTCTGAGCCAGAAGTCAGGAAATCTGCACTGGTCAGGGCTGTCAGCTGTAGTGGAAAACTGAGGAGGCTGTAAAGAGTATTTTCCTGGCTTATTCTTTGTTTTCAGTATTCATCTGGGATCAGATGGGGAAAAAAATCAACAGTGCTAGTGATGGTTCAAAACAGGACAGGCAGGGCCCAACTGTTGTTGAAAATCAAATCAGTAAGTTTTGAGTTCTTCCTATGAGGTACCTGTGCTGAACTATTAGTTGCCTGTAAGTTCCCTGCACGCACCAGTAAAGCTATAATTTACATTGCCAAAATGCAGCTGTGTTGCATGCCAAGGGGAAATAAGTCAGAGACTGAACTTCAAACTTGGATGTGGGGATATGAGGTATTTTTATCCCTGTATTTGCCATTGGTTTCCTTTGTGACGCCTGCAACTTCTTCCTCAAACTTTTCAGAAAACCCCACCTAACACAAATTAATCAGCTCACAGAGGGACTTCAACGAACATTAAAAATGCATGTCCATAAGCCTGTTGGTGTTTTCGAGCTGGGATCAGACATATGCTTTTCCTGTGACCCTGAACACTGCGGTCATGGTGTGCCCGGCTGCTTTACAGCTAAGCAGGGAACCAGACACAGACTGCAACGAAAAGCCGCATCCAGGTTGCCAATGTTATATTTTTTTCCTGAGAGAGGCACTCTGTTTCCTGAGTGGAAAATGAAAGAACAACTCCCTCCCTCCCGCCCTAAATAATTAATAGCCCAGGGGTTAGCGCATCCGTGCAACACGTGGAAGATTCAAACATATCTCCAGCATAGATTAATGAGTTTATTGATGGGTCTCTTCAGCTGGACCTGTTTTGTTATGTGGAAATATGTAAACATTAGTTGGCTAGAGAGAAGGTGGCTTTGAGTTTGTGAGGTGGAGGTTGAAGATCCTGCCATGATGAATGCTTGTACAAAATGGTGTGTGTCCAAGAAGAGTCTGAGAGTGACTCACCACTGGACAGCCAACAGATGAACAGACTCAGGTGCTACAGGGATGTGAGCCTGAGTTTTTCACTCCTAAACAAATTTACTGCCCTTTGTACTGGTCAGAGTGGGACATCTTCATATGCCTAAGAATTTAATCAGGTGGGACATTAACCAACAGTTCATGCAGCCTGACACTTGATTTACCATGGCAGACTACTGTTAGTAGTGTGTTAGTACCCGTCAGATTTCTAGATATCAATCAAGCCGCATGAACAGTCAAATAAATATATATTGTGCATGTAATATCCAATTGCTCTGTCAGTGAAGGGCATTGGAAGCACTGAGGACTTGTATGTGTCCAACTGGACTACAGAGAGGTATGTTGGTCATACTTATAAACCTTTTCTTTGGCAGGTCTCCAAGGGACACCTCTGAAGAAACAGAGAATTGATAACCCCCAAAACCCTTCAACATTCTCAAATTTTTTCTCATCCTTGCATAACCAGACAAGAGACTCATGTTATCTGGATCTTTACAGAAAATAACTAAGGCAGTAGGAAGATTAGTTGGCATGCCCAAAGTACATGTAATGTTGGTCATGGAACTGAATGAAAATTGTATATAAGCTGAAATTCATCCAGCTATTCCAGGTTTGGAATTGGCAAAAAAATTCAAACTGGATTTCTTTCAAACTTGAATGGTGTCAACAATGCGTAAAATCAAACTTCACCTCAGGAACAGTATAAGCAAAAAGAGGGAGTACGAAATAGAGAAAAAAGGAAACATATGGAAGTTAAATGTAGGGTACAGGAAGTATCCCTCATGTGTCTTTCCATTATTGCCATAACAAATTGAAATATGAGGAAATGCACATACTGAGTAACAATCGCAACTATCTTTAATTCCTAGCAGTTCAACTTCAGCCTGCTCAAACTTTTCACTGGGGGATAAAATAATTAGATCTTTGCTTCCTGATCATTACATCCAATTAATATTTATGTCTACCCAGCCTACAGGACACCTCCTCAGAGTGCATCCAGAAATGGGGACCAGAGTGCTGAAAGGGTATCTCATAGACCGCTGTTTCAGTTCCTCCATATCCCTGAAGAACCCTAACTTTGCATCCAGAAGTCTTCAGAGAAATTCAAAGCAACCTCTCCATCTGAACAACACAGGGGCAGAGACTGCTGAACTTACAGAGCATATATCTCTGCAGCTGCCTCCAGGCTGGGACTGTACAGGGCGGGTTTTCCAGACCCAGCTTGTGTATTCCTCAAGTCTTAAGGTGGAGATTTTTCAGGATTTTGTGGTCCGCATGGTAAAGAAAATCTGCATGGATTGAACCTTAAAATACTCTGCTGTGCAGGCCCAGGTGTCTGGTGACAGGACCTAGGACATGGTGTATCAGAGCCCAAATGGCAGCCTAGTCACCCATGGGGCTGGCACTGAGCCTCTGACTGCCAGATCACACCTGCGGCGGGGGGGACTCCTGAGAGCCGCAAACCCTCACCATCCCCATGTGGCTCTGGGAGACTGCTGCCACTTAGTTTCACTCAGCTGCTGTGACACCTAGGGTATACAGCTATGGAGGGTTCTGGCAGTATATTTAAGGGGGGAAAAAAAAAAAAAAGATGAAAAGGTTGTGGTATCTTCTTTTTTTAGAAAGGAAAGAGGCTTTTCTTGAGGGGGTCGAGGGGGAGGGTAGGAAGCCTGTGAACCACAAATCCTCCCCTGCAGTCATATGCAGTTAAAAATGCTGGATACCTTGCCTTTTTTAATCTCTAACTGGGACTGAAAAGTAGAAATAAATTGTTGTGGAAGGTATAGTTGTGTTAGGATGGAAATTTTAGCCTTTTAATTTGAATTTACTGTTAAATCCTCATCTAAGGAACTCTGTCCTGTACGAGGCAGAAAATATTGGATCTAATCCAGCAGGTCATTTGAGCACACTTATTTTTGCTAAGTCAATGGTGCCATTGGCTCTGATGTGATCCCAGAACTTAACATTAAGTATATGTCCCAGGGCTTCATGGGGTTGGGCCCCAAAATTTCAGCATCTTACTGTTTTTATCTTACTGTGCCAGGTGAAGCCCCTTCCAAACACTTTCTTTTTGAAATGAAAGAGGAAACAAATCTCAACTATATTACTTATGTGAGTTACCTTATATATGCAGGCTGTGTGTCAAATCTTCTCAAGAATTTTATCATTAAAACCTTTATAACAGCAATTAGAAGATTTTCCAGTATAGAAAAATTTAGATAAGGGAAATCACAGTAAGCTGAGCTCTCATAAAGTCTAAAATAATTATCATCTAATTGTGGCCTGTTCCATTTTTAAATTACCATAACGTAATAAGATGTGCAGTTTTGGAGAATACTATCAACTTCAGAAAATATTATAAAATTCATGAAGCAAAAAAAAAGACTAAATTCTGAGCACAAAATGTCAGAAACTAGTATTATGAATGTTGAGAGGAAGGATAACAAATCTTAAGATTCAATAATACATCTATTTTTCCCTTAAGTAACAGAGAAGCATATATGATTGGCAAGTCTTGTGATATGCTAGTAAACACTTTATGACTTACTATTTGATCAAATTTGCATTTAATATAGAAAAAAAGAACTTCTATTTCTGCTTCACGGTAGACAGTTTGCATCATTTATGGAAGTATTATTAGTTTTACAGTACCAAAAAAAAAAAATTCTTTTATCAGTTGCATGGCTGATCATCTGCCTACTTTTAGTTTGAGGATTAAATGTTTATCATTAACAGTTTTTGAAGTGTCGAAATGAACAAATTTTTGTTCTCTGCTTTAATTCTGTTGTCTGCTTGATAAGTTTTCCAGCACATATGGAAGGGTTAAATGAAAAGTATACTCAATACCTGCTTCAATAACAGTACCAACAAGGTTTGCCAGTTTCTAATTTTCCAGGTAGTACCAACGAAACCTTGGGAACTCCTACTTCATTCTCTTGCTTCATAACAAGAGCAGCCTGGCCAGAATATTTATCTAAATGGAAAAAGCTTCTTGTTTGAGTCCAAATGTTGAATCCCTCCGCTTGCTCTTGCCATGACATTCAGTTGATTAGAAGTTAATCAACTTCTTAGTTGATTAACTAAGAATCCTTATTTGCTCTTCAGTTTCTCCCCTTTTTCCTTCTTGGCAGCTGTGGCTTCTCTGTATCATTTAGCCACAACAGATAGGTTGTCTTCTACCTTGGTATCACTGCATCCTCACCTGCAATACTGGCTGCCTTCTCAACACATCAGCCCTCTCCCGTGTGAAGAGGAAGAGAGAGGTGGAGATGAGAATTCTGCCACATTACTCTAAAAGTATTTTTTTTTTAAATGGTAAAGCCTGACATGAGCTTTTGCCTTCTTATTCCCTGTGACTGTGGCCTTCTACTTCCAGTGCACCCGTGGTACCAACTACTCCCAAATCACACGTTTCTCAGTAAGCCTTTCCTTGCTTTCTTCATACTGTCCCTAATACACAGAAGAATCTTCTTGCAAAAAAAAAAAAAAAAAGCGTATTTATTTTATGCTTCCTCCTTAAATACTCCTTTGCCAAAATGCACAGTAAGAATCTCGAAAAAGCCCTGATACCCTGAAGACTGCCTCTTCCTCTGACCAGCATCATCTCACCATCTCCTCCCTTGCCTGGACCTAGCTGCTGTCTCATGTATCGGTCCTTCTCAAGTGGGTGTCATGAACCCCCATTGCATGAACTGAATGGAGGCCACGAACCCTCAACTACCAATGGAAATGGGAGCTGGCTGCAAAAAGAAATTTGAGAGACACTGGTTTTAGATTGTAAATTTTGTGGACAGGTTATCTTCTATGTGTATTATCATACAGAGTGGTATCTGTGGCTATTTGCCACCTTCATTTAACTTTGGTGCCTTTTTTAAAATGAGCAATTGTGATTACTAATGAGGATAATTTTATAGCTGCTGTGAATAAGCAGGCATAAGTCTAAGGTATCTAGGCCAGAAATGACAAAACTTTTTGGGATCAAGTACCATATGAATTCTAAAAATCACTCTGGATCCATGTTGGTGCCAAGTTTGAGACCTGTGCCCACACTTTACCACTACTAGGCATTTCCTTAGCAGAAGCAGAACTGCCTGGATAGTTTGATGTCCCATGACCAGGAGCACGTACACAGCACCACGTAGTCCTAGTTGCACAAGGAAGGGTAGGATGTCCCTTTGATAAATTGTGTCCATCAAAGAGGCTGGGAGGCTATATAATATCCCTTATCTAACCAACCACTAGCAGACGAGGTGCAATCAAAGGAAATGGCTCATGGCTTGTATGTATCATTACATCCTGATGAGGAAGCTGAGAGCAAACCAGAATGGCTCTTGATCTGCTGTGTGAGAGAGAGCAGCCCGCGGTCAGTGGCTGGTCACCTCAGTTTCCTGAAGCTGTGATGATGGCTGCTCTCCAACCTTGCACTAAGCATAGCTTGAACACGCAGAGGAAATGGGGGGTCCACAGGGAACAACTCTGGTCTACTTAGATCTTATAAATAATCCTGCAGAAATTTCACATAGCTTTTCTCATACTTTCAAGCAAATGTGGCAAATATCTATCTACCTGGATAGTATTGATATCAGAAAATCCCTGAAATGTCTACTGAACCTTTCACCCATTGCTGGGAGATATTTTTATGAACTACAACAAAGGGAGAACAGAGCTAAAATCATTCTGCACTGATGTAAACAAACACAGATCTTACTGGATAAAAATAACACATTTTGAAGTCACTGATATCTTTAATTGCTATGTATTTATCAATTTATGTGGCCAAAATTCTGTTCTGTTTGTGGCATAATTAACCCAAATTGTGTTATAATGTGATATTAGACCAGACTTTTCCTATTTACAAAGCTGTGGCCATTACTTCCAACTTTCATATTACATCTAAGCAGGCTGTTCTAAATGAAATTTCCAAATTGCTGAAAATATCCCTTGTGAAATGAACTTAGTAAGCTGACTTCTGGGAAAGTCACTCTGCTCTAAGTCATTTTGAATTTACTCCATTCAACTCCTCCCCTGACTTTTTATGTTCTTATTCAAATGTGATGTCTTGTCTACCTACAGTGTCAATTTCAGTCATAAAATTGGTTGAATCAAATACTTAAAACCTCCAGAACTACAGGCAAATCTGCTAAGACAAAACCTTCCTAATTAAGTAACTGCTACCTTGATATTTTTATCAACATAGAAAGTTAATACATGCTTCATTTGCAGAAGGACCATATAAGTAAGAGGAGTTTGACTACATTATATCAATAAACTAATTAGACTACATTTGAAACTGAATAATCCAGATTTGGTACTGAAAATCATTGATACCACCAACAAATACAAATTCCAGACAGAGTCAAACCTTCCTTTATTTGCCCTTACTGAAAATTATATGCAGGCATGACACACTATATGAAGATATATTATTATAAACATCATTTTTTGGTTTACATCTTCAAAATAACGTAGGTGCACAGTTTAGATCTGCAGTTGCTATGACTTCATGTGCAAACACAACAAAAACACCACAACCACCTTCTCTGTGAAAATTCACAGGGCTAAAGGTACTTTTTGACAGGTTGTGAGACCTGGGCTACACTGACAGGCTATGTCTAAGGACTCCAGTGTTCCTGCATTCTAACTTACTTTACCCTATTTTTGCAACAACTGCCTTTAAATGCTTCATCTGAGTCACATGATTCTGCTTTCCTGTAAGCTTCCTTTACTCGCACATCCTCGAGGCTAATTACATTTTATCTCTGACAAAAGGTGCTGCACGCCACTTCCTTCCTACCTGGGGTTTCAGTCCAAGACCTTCCAAAGGAGCAACACTCTGGACTCTCACCCGGAGAGGATACAAAGCAGCACAGTAAGACTGAGGGGAAAGAGGCTTCTGCTGCCAAGGGTCACAGGGCATTGCGTAGCAGGAAACAGACACTCTACATATGATGATTCTGCACGATTTATTTGGCAGGTGGGGAGGCTGAGAGCCCACACTGCAACTGTGCAAGTGTAGGGACAAGTTTCCTCAAACAAATAAATGTGTGCCGCATCATTCACAGGCACTTACTGTGCCTGAAGTCTACTGTTGTATCTATCCTCTCCTGAAAGACAGAAGTAAGGAGATGTGCTTTGCAATCTGGTCACTGCCAAATGTGGTCTGGAGACGGTGTTGCAACCTCCTTCTGCTTCTCTTCCTTCATATACTTTGTTTAAAGTGCTCTTTGCCGGAGGAGCAGTGAGTTTCATTTTTTATGCAGGTTGGTTACAGGGCATGTATTAATGTAAGTCAATACCTGGATGAATAGGATTGGCACAACTCAGAAGAATGTGAATGTTCTGGTCTCATTTATTTCTGAGAACCCTTGTTTGCTGCGTATCTTACACATAGATACCTGCTGACAGTGAGATAACTGGCAGGCTGAGATTTGTCATCCGTCTGAAAGCAGGCTTTTGTTATCTAAGTTCCTCTCTTACCCGCTCATGCCATAGGAAAGGAGTGTGGTGATCTGGTCTCCTGAGACCGTGAAGCTATTGCTTGCTTCATGAATAGCAGAAGGGACAAAATCGCACTGAACTTATCACAGTGGAATTCCCAATTTCCTTTTTTTGTTTCATCTACTTTCTCCTGCATTGGGAACTGGCACCTTTTTGAAGAGAGTACATCGGAGAAACCACTGCACCTTTATGATAATTAGAATAAGTGGAGAATTAAACCCTTCCTTCAACTCAACTGCTCCCCACTACTAGCACCCATCAATGGGGAGTCTAGATCAACTCCTGCTGAAAAATTATTCCTTTTGCTGTTTTCCAAGCAGTTGCTATTGAAGAGTTAAGGTGGCTGTAGGAGATGAAAACCTTCAGAAATGGGAGCTTCACAAAATACGTAGAAGCACATTAAAGAGAAAAGAGAAAGTTAAGAAAACATTAAAACTTTGAGTTATGAGATGCTACACAGAGAAGTGGTTCGCTCAGCCCTCACATTGTCCCCTTGTGTACACACATCATGAGATAAGATGTAGTCCAGGATTCAGAGAAATACTATACCTCCTTTGTAGCTTCCCCCAGTTATCAAGATTTAAGGGCTGCTTTCATCTCTTACAGGAAGTTTTTGAAGCCCACAAGTGCTTTATGTGTTCAAACATCTCCTTTTAATGCTAAGAGAAGGGATGGTGAAGAGCTACTGTTAGAAATAACCAAAAGCAGGCCCCACACTCAGACAGATGTTGGACACAGCCCGCATCATTGGTAGAATGTCCTACTGAGGCAAAAAACAGAAATAAAAGCTGTCCCATAAAGTAATACACCATGATGCTTGCAAAGCAGCTTCTGCCACAAGAGTGGTAAGCCATAAAACAGGCATTGTTTAGTAGTGGACAGTTGCACTTCATCCTTAGCTAGCAGAAACTGGGATAAATCCATTGACTTCAAAAGAACTAAATCCATTTGCACTGGCTTAAAATCTGCCTTATTGCTATTTTCTCTTTTGTCTGAACAAATGGAATTTTGGCTGAAGGAAACTAGTTGATTTTTAGCAAAATTATTATAAAAGAACAATGCAAACCTGGTTAATGTCTTTATAAAACTACTTTGAAAAGTCCATTTCTCACGGAGGTTGTGTTTAAGATTTTTCAGAGCTTTGCTTTCTAATTTCATTAAGGTAGTGTTACAAAGCAGCATCAGCTGTGACTTTAGTTGCTCACAGTGAAAAGATCAGGTGTCTTTTTTAATATGATATTTAGACATTTGACTTCATTTTTCAGAAAACAAGGCCCTCTCCTAAAAATTAGAATTGTTATTACATAAGTTAGGGTTTTGTTCCAATCTAACAGGAAAGATGAAAAGAAAAAAAAAAATAGCAAGAATGCCCATTAATGGAAACTAGAAGCTTAAAGAGTTATTTCCATGCTACCAAGTGTTATTATCCTGTCTGGAAAATTTAGGATTCTAGTGTGGAAAATGCTACAGAGGATAATTAGAATCAATCCTGCATTTTATGATACCTCAGTGCTAGTGCAAGTTGCCAGAAAATCATCACTGGGCAGATACTTATCTTCTGGCACATTTCAGGATCTCAGAAGTCATGTTTAAAAATTGGCACAGCAAACTGGACAGAAATACGAGCTACTCCATAGTGCCCAGCCAACAAGACTATATTATTTTGGAAGGATCTTTTTTAATGATGAGAAAGGCACTGAGTCATTACACTAAATAAGCAATCACTAATGAATTTCCAGAACTAGGATGAGCTTATGATTCAGGAAATTTTTTTAAAGACACAGAAATTCTTACAGATCTCTTGCAGACCGTGTGCTGTGCTCTGAAGTTCTCCCCTCGAGTCTAAGGGGGGCCACTGTAAATCTACTTTGTGACCCTTGTGGAGCAATGAAAGAATCTGGATGTTCAGAATATGCACCCACAAATGAGATAGTCCATATAAAAACGACCAAGTCAGACATACTGGTGCTCATTTTTGTGCACACCATCACTGTACACATATTGCATTAATTCATAGATGGGATGAAAGAAGAATGAGTATAATTTTTCCTGATCTCCCCTGTATCACATAACATTAAATTTCCCTCCCTTATCCCTGCTCAGAGCCTGAAAACTTGCACTTCAGTGACATATACCTTGTACATGTTAAAATACATGCCAGAAAAGCAGTCTGTTCTTGAAGATAACAAGAAATGGAACATTTATCACTTCACTTGAAATGTTGCTCCAGTGATTAAACATTCTCACTGTTTAAAAGATGAGTTCAATGTTTAAAAATGTGTTTAACTTCAGTTTACATGAGTTCACCTCCCAGCCACTGGTTTCTCTTATGCTGTTCTCCTGGCTGTGTGGATGGTTGATGCAGCCCTGGAATGGATTTGCCTAGAGATTTTGTGGAATTGCCATCACATCTAGATAGAGCCATAGCTGATCTGACCTGGTGGCGAAGACAACCTTGCTTTGAACTGGAGGTAGGACTAGATGATCACCAGAGATCCCTTCAAACCAACACGTCTGTGATTAAGAAGTATTCAGTATCCAGTAGGTCATTACAAGGAAAGAACAAATACAGAGCAAATAAATTTCAGTTTCTTTCTCCTCTGACTAAAATTCTCAGCCTTACTCTGATACCTCCTCATAAAGATCTTGCCAGAAGCTCAAACTGAGACCTAGCAAGCTATTTCTCAGACACTGTGGGCCAATCTATCCACTTAAATTCAAAACACAGAGATTGTTCCTCCCCCCACCCCAAACCTAAAGCACTCATTGACACATTTCCTAAAACTGCTAGATCCTTTTTGTGGGGCACCTTTACTTAACACCTTTTCTATCAATCTTTCTCATGCAAAAAATGACATTTCCCTGCTTCAAACAGTACATTATGCCATTGCAAATATTCATCAGGAGATAATACGGCAAAAATATATTAGCCTGTCACACTTGTCATGCCAATTCTTCCTTTGTCCCCTTTCCCAGCTTTGTCTTTTGCTTCCAACATTTCTCTTTATCTGAGCTACATTCCCTCTCATGTTTAGTTTTTAAGCTCCTCTAGGTAGCACCCATCTTATTGGTCACTGGTGCTATAAGACACAGCAGATGATGTATGGTTAGCGCTTCTGGTATTGCTATACACGTAATAATAAAAGGCTGAAGAATGAAAAGGCTGAATTTACGACATGGATATAGTCCTGATTGATAAGTGTTCAAGGCATTTTTGTTTTGGAGGGAGCATCTTTGACTTTCAGATTGGGAAAAGTCTTTTTCTTCAGATCCTGACAAACAAATCAAGAAGAAAAGAAATATTTCTTCAGTGACCATTGTAGGTGATAAACTCATTGTATATAGGACATTTCAGAACTAGTCAACAAATATTTTTATTCTGTACACAACAAAGAAACTTGCAGCTGTTGAGATTTCTATGCATGTCTGTGAGAAGCACTGCAATCACTTGAAACTAATTGTTTGACTAAAGAGCAAATGACAGAATGAAAGCTTTTTCAGCAAGAACTTGGGGGACTGTGGGAAGGCGGAAAGGAGATGATGTGCAGGTGAAACCACCCTTGCCACCCCATGGGAGCAGCATGTACAGTCAGAGCAAAGCCCAGGTGGCCAAGAGCAGGAGCCTGCCATGGGGCTGGTCACCAGTGGGTGTCCTCCCAGGCCTTAGGGTGAGAGGGGGCTTGGAAACACTTCAGCTCAAGTCCTGGCTCCACCGAAAAGGATGGGAATACTATCACTGCTTCAGACGCAGCACATTAATTCCGCTACACAATGTAGAGCACTTAAATTTACATTTAAAATGTCTGAATATCTAATGTTCTATTTTGAAAAGTGTTCCCAATTTTAAAACTGGTTGGAAAACTGAGCAAGATATTGAGAAACAGAATGAAAAGGTGAGACTGAGAGGAAGGAGTTGCTCTGAAGACTCATTTGAGTCAGTGGTGTCATTCTGAAGTGTAAGGAATTTGTCATTTGGAAAGACTCAAACTAAAACCTTTAGAAAACTGCAACCTTTAGAAACCCCATGTTTGCATTTTGGAAGTTACGTCAAACCCATTTTCTAGGCAAGCTGTGCCGCTTTTCATCCAGATTTATGGGAGGAAAGCAATGCAGTAGCATTATTCATGGAGTTTCTTAGCAGAATCTACACTTCTTTGAGAAAACCCAGTAGACCAAGTTCAGTCCTGATTACTTACGTATTCACTAAGGTGTATTGAACCTATGATGGTATACTGCATCCTAACTTTTTTTCTAGTAGTTTGCTGCCTTTATTAGCAACTTTCTGCTCTTTTGCTTTCTTTGTCTCAGTACAGCAGTAAGAAAAAGATTTGAACTATTCTGTCTTGTTTCCTTGGGAAACTAAAATAATGAGAACAAGCTACCTACCCTGCCTCTTTCTCTAATAACTTCAGAACCCTGTAGCCAATTTTAACCAAATTTAAAATTTACTGAGACTTTGTAGGAGTCTCAGTGAAAGATCCTACAGATATCACGAGAATTAAATACTGAGTATGAGAGATATGCTACTAGGAAAGTATGCAGCATGAGCTCAGCTGTCACTAGATATCAAAGATATTCACAGGCCAAAGCTATTGGAAGCCAGAAAGTCACAACACAACTTGTTTAGCTGTACCTGTCTGGTACTTCTCTTCTCTGAGGAGGAAGGAGAAGAATGGGGAAGTGCTGAATGTGGGGTTCAGGGAATGGAGGAGACAAGGATCACTCTAATAGCAGCAGTTATGAAGCCTGAATAATTTTGAAATTTGAGATAAAGACTAAAATCTTTTTATTTTTCATGGTTCTGACCAAAGAGAAGACAAACTGTGTATTTTCAGTTGTTCATGTTTATATTTGCATGACCATTACATTAATGGACCGTAGAACTGATAGCATGGTTCAAGAGAGAAAAAACAAAGCATTGTCTGCTATGGTGGTTCCCTTGTGCAGGTAGGGGTCAATTTTGCATTTTACATTGAAGCTAATTGTAGCCCACATACTGTTTTATCAACGGTCATGGCAAGCTTGAGGAAAACAAAAAAGCAATGCAATCATTGTGCTTCATAGTATGAATAGCATTTGATGACACATTACAGAAACAGCCAGAAATAACATGAAAAAGGATGTTTCACAGAACAGATTGCATCATGAGCTCCAGCTACCAAGCTTAGGAGGCTGCATTTCAACCCTTATCCATCTGTCTATGTTCCCCACACAAATCATGTGGTTTTGCCCTTTCTATTTCTCTGTTTGGAAGATATCAAGACAGCTAGAGGCAAGAAGCAAGTGGAAGACTCTTGGCACCTGCCAGTCCCAGTAGCAGCATGAGTATGTGCTAGGGGCAGACCCGTGGTGGGGAGCAATGATGCTCAAGTAGTGAAATTCTGCTAGGAGACATGCTGCTCACCTGGTCGCAGGGACAATCCCTTTGGGGGAGGAAAAGCTCAGCACCTCCTCTGTCTGCTCTACTCCATCCAAGCAGTAGACTCAGTTGTTTTTTCTTTTTAAAAGTTAATTGTGGTTTAGTATTTTTTTTCTATCCTTTCTTAAAGTGTGTGGGGAGGGTTGTGCATGGCTTTTTGTTCCCACTCTTTTTATGTGCTTTAAATAGCATAACACATAATGTTGATATTTTCTGAAGATTTTTTTTTTCCCCATTCGCTGTCACAGCTTTTGCATGAAATGCTTAGATGGTGGCTTAGTAGACGACAGTCTGGAAAGTCACCCCTAATAGACATGTAGGTCATACTTAGATTTTGATATAAAGGGAAAAAAGTAAGATTCAGCTGAAGAAGTGATTTGTCATGGCTGCAGGTAAACTCATAAGACAAATTACAAACTCAATTTGTGGCAGAGGATATTTGATAATTAAGTTATTCTGCATCCCAGTACCCTAGTAGTTATAACTACTAGGGTTGTGTATTTTCCTGTTACATATTTGGAAATGGCAGTCATTTTGGAAGCTATTGACACCTGAAAGTGTAATACTGAGCATGACAGAACACAAAAACCCCTTCATTTTACAGTTAAATAAATAGTAAATTTGTACTGCTTACATACACCTACTTAAGTATTTGCACCAATGATCAATTTTATAGAGAGTTATATGTGAGATAACTCTGGGCAATACCACATCTGCTTTAGTTTAGTCATTTGAACTCAACAAGCTGAAAATCAGCTCTGCAGAAAAGGATCTGGTAGTCCTGGCGGACTTGAAGGTGAACACGAGCCCGCAGTGTGCCATTTGGGCAGAGACAGCCAACAGCTTCCTGGGCTGCATTAGGAAGAGTGTTGCAAGTTGAGGGAGGTGATCCTTCCCCTGTACTCAGCATTGGTGAGACACGCCTGAAGTGCTGTGCCCAGTTCTGGGCTCACCAGTACAAAAGAGACATGGACATACGGGAGTTAGTCCAGTAGAGGGCCATGAAAAAGATTAAGGTCTTGGAGCTTGGAGCATCTGCCATGCAGAGACGCTGACAGACAGGGACATACAGGGACAGACAGATCTGGGACTGTTTAGCCTGGGCTCAGGGGAAATCTCATCTGTGTGTATAAATGCCTGGTAGGATGAGAGGGAGAGAGCAAAGAAGGGGGAGTGAGACTCTTCTCAGGGGTACCAGTGACAGGACAGGAGGCAATGGGCACAAAGTCAGATACATGAACATCCACGCAGACAAAAGGCGGTCAAACACTGGAATGGGTTGCCCATGGGGCTTTAATCTCCGTCCTTGGAAATACTCAAAATCTGACTGGACGTGGCCCTGAGCAACATGATTTAGTTGATCCTGCTTTGAGCAGTGGGGTGGGACTACACAATCTCCAGAGGTCCCTTCCAGTCTCAACTGTTTTGTGATGCTGTGATTCATACATTTCCCTGTATTCCCCATATGAGAATACAGTCTCTTTAACAAGCTGTTTGGGTGTTGGGACTTACATTGGATAATATAATTTAAATAGATGTTTCATATGTATGAATTCAACTTAGTCTTGATTTAAAAGGAGAGAACTATTTGGATTCAAACAACTGGTACAACTTTCCTCGGAAAAGTTACTACAGGATGAACTACACTAGGAGAGTCTGACAGCCAAAGCATGCCTTGCCTCAGTGCTGCCCTGTTGACCTGATCAGTTAAATTAAAGCACAGACTCAGGGGAACACGAGTGTGTAAAGCAATGTCATGACTTACCATGACAGCTTGGAAGACATGATTCAAAAATCAGTATAACCTGATGTTGGTAAAGATCTGGACTTCTTACCCAATTAGTAGATATTAATAGGGCCCCAAATAACAAAATGCTACCTAGACTATATTTTCTATCATTTAATGTATCACAAAGTTCTTTTATGGGCATTTTGTGGGAACAGGTGTGCCATAACTCCTGCCATTTCTATTCCTTGGAGTTCCTTGAGCAATCAAGAGTGAGGACTCCAGCCCAGTGGGCCAATTTCTGTTTATTATCTCCAGAACATTACTATCAGCCACCTTTCCTTTACATTTCAATAGCTCTCAATAGGGGAGGACTCCTTTGTAGTACTGAAAGTGTGTCTTTCCTCTGCTTTTATGACTTCTCAAAATAAACATTGAATGGATCCTGTAGTACTTTTTTGAATATATTTAAGGAGCTAAGACAATGAATCTTGTTTTATAGATCCAGGCTTTTTGCATTCAGAAACTGAAAGCATAAATCAGAAGAGCCAGATTATGAGGCACATACAGTTTAATATCACAACAGTAGACAAAAGTAATTAGAGATGTCTGCTTGGATAAGTGGTTTGATATGGAATATTTTGCACTTGCACTGTGATGCAAATCCTGATTCTTCCCTCTCCTTGCCCCATTTTGTCTAGTAAACTAACCTAACAACATAACTTAAGCTCAGATGTGATCACGTCTATTGTCACAAACTCATTACTGGAAAGAACATCAAAGCGTGAGACTGGAGATTGCTGCCAGAATGGTGTGACCCCTCTCGATCAACAGGTTCTGTGGCCATGCATTTTCTTCTAAAAACAGGGAAATACCACAAGTGTTGTTGCTACATTTGTTCTCTTTCCCATAGTGGAGGGGTAGCTTTATTGAATACAGAATCCAGTTTCATTCACAGACTCTCAGTAGGCAGTACTGAAATGAAGCACAGGAGGTAAACCGTAACATACCTATGCCTCCTCGCAGATTTGAAATGACAGCCTGGTATGCTTCCTAAAGCAAAATGCAGCTACTTAACATTCTTTTAAGCCATCTCACAATTACCATGATCCACAAAAGGACACGGCCCCAGGTTAGCATTCAGGAAACTTTTGTCACAGGCAGCTCAAGATTCTCAAGAACTTTATTAGAAGAAGGCATAAATTAAAAGATGGCAAGAAGTAAGTACCAAGACACATATTGAGCTAGAAATTCTTCCAAAAGATGATGAAAGAAATCCAACAGAACAAAATAAACAAGGACCCTCTGATACTGACGCTGCCTCCCTTCCTGGTGATGAAAGGAACTGCAGTACCCTGAGCTTCTTACAGTAACCACCAAAGAAAAGAAAAAGAAAAAAAAAAAAAGAAAGTTTGAGACTTTTTTCTATCAAAATATTTGATTATTCATTCAATATTAACTCACTAAATAAAAGCGAATTAAATTTTTGTTTTCTTTCCCAGGCTCCGTGATTAGCCTGTCTCCCTTGATTAGCCATGGCTAGTTACTCCTGTGTTGCACCACAGCAGATCAAAGGGATAAAGCAGCCTAGTATATCACATAGGATGTAGTCAATGCCGAAAACTCTGTCCTCAAGGAATCTGTGCGTCTATGGATGTGCAGGCAGGGAACAGAAAGCTCAAGGAAGTACGTGGTGAATTAATGCCCCCTTCATAGCAGCTGGCACACATTCCCAGATCAGGTTCGCATAACCCTAGAGCTGTAGGGTCTCAGTATTTAAAATGAGGCTTCTCTGAAAAATTAAACTAAGCTGACTCAGGTCAGCCAAATGGTATCCTCTATCAGCCCACAGATGTGGGCTCCCAACAGCAGAGGCATGACCAAAGGCTGCTTCACCAAGACTTAGCGGTTCACAAGAGCTTGACCAAGTCCCATGGAGAGTCTAACTCTGCACAGCTAATTCTGACACACGGCATGGCATGGCTTTGTTAACACCATACAGAGCCTAGTCAATCTGGCTCCAAGGAGCCCATACCTCTGTCGTGTTTATAGGTAGCTCCAATATTATTATGCAGAATGCTTTGTGCCTAATCGTTTCAATTCTGTCAAACGACACACACCAAGCAACATTGAGAAAGACGTAAATGCAACTAAACTCAATTCTGAGGAGACAGGCTAAAGAGGGTGAAGCCATCTCTGGTAATACTGTAAAATTAAATTTTACGTTTCAGGTATTTGGACCTTTCATTCACAGTTTAAGTACGTCTAATATATTGCTTAAAAGATAAAAAAAAAAGTTTAAGTTATCATCCTCTTATGAGATATTTTGAGAACTTGAATAAAATCCTTACTCAGTACCTTACCTTACCAGATTTAAGGTGACAATGAATAAGGCAGCTTGCAAATATCTAACCCAGGTGTCATTCAACTGCTGGGATGGGTTTGGGTACATTTCCTAACACCTGACTGACACTGTTTTGGGAAACTTTGTGGTACACCAATTAAACACTAAGAAAGAAGATTTTAGAGGAAAAAATAAACAGAAAGCTGCAAGTAGCACAGAGAAACATTGGTAGGAAGGAGGCAATAAGAACGCAGGGGAGCAGAAATAAAAAAAATTGGGAGCTACAGTAGATTATGATAATACAAAGAATGTACCCGCTTGTCCATCAGACACTGCCAAGACAACAAAACTCTCAGCAAAATGATATTTCATGCTGAGAAATGGATGCACTTAAGAATCTATTGATTTATCATTAAAAAATGATCCCCCTTACCCATTTTAACTGTGCTCTATTTACATGGCACTTAAGACGTTCATAAAATGCTCTTCTACTTGGCACACTGTTCATCTTATGCAAGCGACAAGCAGTCTAATCAGTTGCATTGGTTCCAGTGTAGACATGATTTGCTCAATAACTGATAGCTGAGATGTAATCAGGGTTGTGTTGGAATTTTCTAGAGAGATCAAAATTAAAGAGTTAGTTTTCTAATATAATATTTATGCATCTAATATGAATTAATGAGAGGTAATAGGCATTAATCACCTCCTGTCTGCAGGTCTTACACACATTAATGAAATAAGCTGTTAATTCTAGGATAAAGATAGATGACATAACGAACATTTTGATACAAAAGACTAAAATAAGACAAGATAGTCTCTGGACCTGGGAGGTGAAGATAGTACTCAAAAGACTTTCCACGAGAGATGCAGCATAACAAAGACAGAAGCCAAGGGACACTTCATACACTTCTGTCCAAGATAAATGAAGCACATGCCAGGCGGTTTGAGAACCTATCATCTGAAGTGATGAAAGACTTTCCACCAAAAAAGCTATGAATAGCACTAGAAGAACAAAGGGAGGGCAGAATATCACACCACCTTGCATTTCACTTTTCCTTCACATAAAATCTGGACAATATCAGCATTCTGGATACATGCTCTATTTCCCTATTTGCCTTTAGACATCTACCTGAAGATGCTGCTTCTACCCCTCCAAGGGAGTAATTTTTTTTGTGATTTGGATTGATTTATGTGCTGATGACACTTAAGCCATCTATCAGACATAGATTGGACACTGCCTCACTTGCCTGATCCTTGGCTGTGCTAGGAACAGAATAAAAATGGATTTTAGTCACTTCAGCTCAGACAGAAGAAACTCAAGATAGTAAGATATGTCAGGGTAACAAAAGCCTCTGAGCAGTTGCAGCCCCTGTACAATTTATGTAATTATTTATTTTCCCAAAGGAATTAAGAGTTTTGGGATACATCTGGACATGATTGCTCTAAGCCAACATTGTTATCTCTGTTTGCATCAAGTTTTTTCCTTGGAGAGCAGACCAGAGCCATCTATCATTGACAAGACAGGCCACCAAAAATGTTTCTAATGTGGAGCATGCTGAGAGACCACTTACTTGGCTGGTTAAGGCAGCTTCTGCCTAAGACAAACAAATTACCAGGGATGCATGCAACCATGATACACCTGCATGCTAGCAACTCCCAGGCCTTTCTGCTTCTGTGTACAGCTCCCAGATATGGGTTCTGATCAGTTACAATAAACAATTTGGTGACTACCAGATCCTCAGTACAGCAGCCAACATTCCTACTTACGTATTTCTGCTGGATCTTTCCGGATGCACCCTTTGGAGAGCAGAGCTGTGTGTTAGGCAGAGAAAATATTCACGTTCCCAGCTTAAGCTCCTAAATTTCACTTCCCTTCATGGATTTTATTAGGAGCCAAGATTTAAGATACAACTATCCATGTGTTTCTTGGTGAATGAAGGCCATAGAATGAACTGGAATCAGAGCCAAAGGGTTATGGTTGTTCAGTCAGCACTAAATATAAAGCACCTACAACATGTAATTGCTATCTGCAGTAACCTGCCATGCAAGAAAAATATTTTCTTTAGCTGCACGTGAATGTAGCAGTGTGAGCAGGGCATTGCAAGTCATTAAGTTCTTTGCTCAGAAGCTAAAAGTGAGCCTGGAAGACATTTTTATTCTCAGATGAATCTAAAATGGGGAGTGTCTTTCTGAAACAAACTCTTCCTCCCAAAGGTCAAGCAAGGTAAGCTGAGAGACCTAATCACCTGTCTTAAGTGATGCTGTGTAAACCATGCAAAAATCCTTTCACGGCTCTATACTCACAAGATTTTCATTTTTCTTGGAAGTCAGTGATGACTTCAAAGCAGAGTAGGTACAGACAAAATTCCACAATGAACAGAAAAACAGCTGAAACTACTCCTTTGTACAGTATACTGTCTGTATGCCATGTAGTCTAGCACAACAGCAATCACACCCCTTTCCACAGTTCTGGGAGGACTGCACATCATTGCAGTCTGGGAGCAGGGTGCTGAACACCTGCTCAGCAGGTCCCTTCAAGCCTAGGGTTCAGAAACATGGAAATGTTAACTAAATTATTTCCTCAGCTTTTCAGTGGAACCAATTTGAGAGATGTGAACGTGCACAGGCAGATTTATGTATTTTTTACCCCAAAGTTGTGTTTGACAAATAAGTCATTTGCAAAAAGTTAGTCAACATATTAGTACCTCAGTAAAGCAGGCAAATCATCAGGTGCATATTCTGCTCCTACAAAGATGTAAGTAGTTTGACTGGAAGAATCATACATAACTGGTGTGAGGGCCAGTTACATTAATATTGGTCCCTTTAGCAGCAGCACTTTGTTTTTCTGCAAAAAAGCTGTACAGTAGCTGGCAAAAATCCAGCACATTTATAAGCAAGTTCCCATATACAAAGTTGAGTTTAGCTTACCAGAAAGTGACAGTTCCATGGATTCTGAATTTCTGTAGTAACAGCTTATTTTTCTTAAATGAAATATGCAGATGAATAACACAGAAACATTCCCTATTTGTTATGGTACTTATTTACTATTTCCTTTTATTTTTCAATAGAAGAGCTATTTGTCTTCTAATTATTTTCTTACATAAAATGGGATTAAAAAAGGGATTTTAGCCTTTAGGTTGAACTGCCTCTTTCAGTATCCTGGAAGTAGTGTAAAGACATTTAGGTCATACAAGATCACAGTATTGTTCCCAAGCTAGCAGCTAATTGACATAAACTTGAACACTTCAGGCATTTGAGTAATTGTTTAAGGCTGCCTGCAGAATTGAGACTTTGTTTGTAAAGTTTTCAGTATTTGCAGCTGAGAAGAAAAATCTTAAGAGGTAAAGCCTTGTCTAGTGTGAGTTTTCCAGTTGCAGCAGCAGCATTTTGGTGTAGTTGCATACAACTTGCACCAGTGCAGTTCACTCTGCCTTTTCTCTACAGCAATTGTGCACCAAGAACTGTTTTCTGCTGTCAGCCAGCTATGAAATAAATGGGTGCTCTATTTATAGGTAAACTTCCTGTGACCCATGGAAAGACATTCTTTCATTTCCCCTTACGTTTTTGCCTGTTCAAAATCCCAAGAAAGCTATTTCACTTTTCAGCTGTTAATGTCTTTTTTTAACCCATTATACAGATACGCAGTAGCTGGAGATTTTTTTACAGTGATCACTGACATACCTGTGTAAGATTGTACCAGTTAGTTCAGAATACCTGCTATCCCGAAAATATCACATACATTCTTCAATAGCTTGATAATTTTTCTTCATTTTTGTGAACGTATCCTTTGACTCATAAAACAGCATAGTACGTTTAGCTTGTGAAGAGATACTGAAAACCAAAAAGGAATAAAAGCAAGAAGAACGTAATATTTCTAAGGAAACTCTGTTCTGGGTTTTCAGATTTTTTTTTTAAATTAATCATGCCATTCTGTTTTCCCAGGTAATATAACCAACTTACCTGGCTTAAATTTTGTCTCCATCTATCATTATCCCTCTACTCCCTTTTTTTTTGTTTTGTTTTCTCTCAATGAGAAGCAGCAGACTTTCAATTTCAGACATCTCGAGCATACATTTTCCTCCGTGTAGAAAATGGTAGTATAAAGCCTCTGGCCACATGTTCTCAGCATCCTAGCAATAATTACAACATGCAACACGAGCTTTATGACAGTCAAAGTTAACAAAGAACAAAGGACTACATTTTTGTCTTTGCCCAGACTGTGTTGGTTGCGTTCATTTCTACACAGCTGTCTACATCTGAGCTACCTTTGCAGTGAACAGGGAGAGGTGGATGACCCACACCCTACGGTTGTCCAACCTACTTCAGATTTCTCCTTCTAAAAAAGAGATGAGCCACAAGTCAGAGGTGTCAATATTTCTCACTACACTAAGAAGTAAACTAAAAGAAACTAGTTCAGAAATAATGCTTGAAGTTAGGAGAGATTTGTCCTAGCCTGGTGACTGTCAGAAATTTGCATATTTGTATGCATTTTCCAAAAGTACTGAAGCATTTTGGTAGCTGATCTGCAATGCTTTGAAGGCTGATTTTAGGGAACGCTAAGCATTCCCAATTGCTATCAGTGGTAGGTCAGATTATGAATCTGCTCAGTTTGGCTGAGACATTGACAGAGAAGGCTTTGAGACATTTTTTTGGAAAACTTCTCCAGAACCACCAAAAATCCTGAACTTCCAACTTGCCTTTGGAATCCCAAGAAACTAGTAATAGTGTATGCCTTATGTTCATGACAAATACAAATCCAGGATTCAATCTCTTGAACTGTTTTGCTAGGAGTTTTCTTTTTGAACGTTTAAGTCAAGACAAACCTTTTATGGGGCAAACTCATCTGGAGTTTGGGACATTAGAGGGACAATGTGTTAGCACAGATATGTATATATAAACCCCAGAACATTAAAACAGTGGCAACATACTCAGCAGATTTCAGAATAACCTGGAATTTTGAAGGAAAAAAAAAAATAGTGAGCCTCTTCTGTTGAAATTACCTGTAACACCTAGCAGACGTAGACAGCTGTAACCAGTCTTCCATGAGGGAAAGCAAAAATTCACCATCCTTCTTACCCAAATATCATGTGAATTCTAGAAGAGCAGTATCCAGAAGTCTGTAGCAGCAGTCAGTACCTTCAAGTACCATTGGAGAGATCCTGGGACTGAAAATTGCCATCAATTTCTTAACACCCAGATACTTCTATTAAAAATTGCTATCACATTTCCAAATTCAGAAAACTGTGCTCTACTTCTACTGATTTCCCAGTCATACAAAATACCAAAATTCTGGAAAAGGGGTTATAAGTTCAATTTTTTTTTGTTTTGTTTTCACTATGCTGTTTACTTCAAAAGATATTAAAGTGCCTGTAAAACTTTTCCTCTTTATCCCCTACAATAGTTTACTTGATAGATAATGCTGATAAATATTTATCGGAAGCTTATTGTACTCAAAATAAGTTTGCATACTGTGAAGGTCAAACAAGCCTAAAAATAGGAGGATTTGCATAAGCCAAATAGAACACAGTTCATTCCACTAAACATAAGCAGACAACCTTCCCTCCCTCCCATCCCCCCAAATATCCAGACTCTTCAGATCTTCAGGTAATAACATGGGCCATATTAGTGCTGGCATATGACCTACTTTTAAGATATTGTTACAGACCTCTGCCTCCATGCAGAATGCCACCTCTGCTAAATTGTGGTCTACAGAGCTTTGGACTCTGGTGGCAGTTTCAAATGCTCCCATTGCTGACCCTCCTCTTCTTTCCCACTGCCTTTGCTTTTCACAGAACACCCCATGTATTGAATATTTCACTTTTCTTTTATTTCCTCCATGCAAGGCTATTATACTGTTTCAGTGAGCATGATCTTGCCCTTACTTGTCTCCATATGTCTTTCTTGCTATAAAGGGTAGTTAAACTGCATCCTACTGTTTATTAAGCCGAAATTTGACATATTTACCTGATGTTTCTCTCCTGCCTTGCCTAAAATTAGGTTTTTTTAGGGCTCCAAAAACTGAAGGGCTAGACAGGGAGTCCTCGGGGATCAGAATAAGGATCTTTTCTTTTTTTGTTACACACATGAATTTTGTTGCACTACTTCATTCTAGGGAATTGTTGATACCAGAACTTGACAGATGTTTTGTTTCCTTGGAAATAAAACGGAAACACTGATACCTCTCACAGGAGAGCAACTCCGCTATGTTTGTTTGGAGTACGTTGAAACACTACTCTGATACTACTTTGCAAAAAAATGCTTCTTTGGCTCTAGCTCAGTTCAACCTTTCCTGGAGCCAAGAGCTCAGGACACCTCCCTGGCTTTCTACAGACTTATTTTCCAGCTTTTCTCAGAAAACTTTCAATTTTGGTAAATGTTTTATGGAAAGGATACTTTCATTAACATAGCGTTAAGTATTTTGGATGTCTTTTCCCACAATTAAACTTTGTTGGCATGTTTCCTGCACTTTGACTCGGTTTGGTGTGCTCTGTCTGTGTGAGATTACATAGGGTTTTCCTTAACTTGAAAAATCTTATCTTTTGTTGATGGGAGTGACCTCACTATTTTTAGAGCATAATGCAAGACCCATCTTTTCACATAAGCCTTTCCTCAGTAACAAAGAATGACATCATGTCCCAGGGATTCTTTTAAGAAAATAATCAGACCCTTAGTAACTAGATATCAGAGATTAAATCAAGACAGGGAAATCGAGGCCTTTTACAAGATACATCTGCACAAGCAACTCTTGCTTATAACCATAGTAACTTTGATTTGCCTAGCCAAGGAGCAGGTAGCAATGAAGCTACAGCAGCTTAGGTTTCAGCAATCAACTATACACCACGCTCCCAGACAAGATTATAGAGCTACTGGGACTTCTCTAGACTACACACATCAAGGCCATGTCTAGATGACTGTAACTGTACCCCTTGATTACAGTGCAGCCGAAAGACCGTTCTCACCCACAGGGGCTCACGAAGGCCAGCACCCAGAGTGAGGGCCGCACAGCCCACACTGCTGCATCTCTCATCCATCCAGAGGCTGCTGAAAACACACCACACGTCCACTCAGTGGTCGCCAAGAAGGTAAGCCTAACTTTCAAGGCCAATCATTTTTCACCAGAGTGATTCAGCTGCATAAAACAGGAGCGTGAACCATCTTTACGGAAGCCATAAGACCCCCTCAGGCATTTCAGTCGCTCTAAGACAGATGCTTATTTTTACCTCTAATCCCTGCCAACATCATAATGAAAGTAGCATCCTTTTACAATCCCAACTAAAGAGACCATGTATGCACCATGAAATCCAGTGTTACTTCGGCTTTTTAAAAGTGAAGCATGCAGAAGGCCCTCAGATACTACAGTCTGAGTCAAGAGTACAAAACCTCTGAAGTTAGATAAATACAATAGTTAGTCATGCGCTCTCTCGTGTGGGAGAGCAAACATCTGATTGATGCAAGTTAACATTTAAGAGTCTTCAGGCAGAAATGTGTTGGTAGGAGGATTTATTCACAGAGAAGGGGAGATTGCAATTGTTCTGCTACATGAAGCGGAGTCTATTTACTGTGGAGAGGATTAAAAAGCAAAGGGAAACACTCCTGTCCAACTGATTTGGAGGAAGCAGACACCCCTTCGTCAAGGGCACTCTCTGGGAAACTTGACTGACCTCAGTTATCAGGATAAGAATTAAATCTGGGGCAGAGGGAGAAATCCAGAGGGGGAAATACTCTACTGGCTGGGGACAATAGGCATTTGTAAAGTGTCATATACATTTACTATGACAACAAAGCCTTATTGAAACCCTTTCCTTATTAAGAGAACAGCCATTTTCACCACACATCTGTTTCTCACATGAGGCTTACCTCCTTAACTTCAAATATTCAAAAATTCACATAGCAAAAGCCTTTCCTCAGTAAGCAAAGGAGCTTATAAGCTATAATTTCTGAACAATGGTTACTATGCAATGGATTCTCCCACTCATGAGCTACAAATACACTGCATACCATCAAGAGCTTTTAATAATTTTGTCATCTAGTTCTTTCAAAAATTTTTTAGATTTCTGCAATATGTTCAGCTGTGAAAGTGGCATGTATCCAATGCTAACAATAGACTCTAAGCTATGAATCACTAGAGGAAGAAAAAAAAATCGCAAGAATAATATTTAGTCATATTTGTTGGAATATATCAGAACGAGCAAATGCAACCCTATCCCTCAGTGTTCTAGAGACTAAACCTCTCTATACAAAATTCCTGAATTCAGTGAGAATTTTGCCAAAAGAAACCCTACTTTAAAATTCAACGTACCTTGAGACTGCAGCATTTTTGCAAACAAACAAAATTATATTTATGAAATCATACTGAAGCACTTGGTGAAAAGTTTTTTCCTCAGTACTACAAACCTTACGATTTGGGGGGGCCGGGGGTGGGGAAGGAGGGGCTATGGTCTAGCATGTTGCATGTGATACTAAAGACTCTGGGCCAGCTCCAATACAAGTCTTTAAAGTCTGCAAGTTAAGTGTCACACTTCTTGAATAGTAGAT
Source organism: Gymnogyps californianus (assembly GCF_018139145.2). NCBI lineage: Eukaryota > Metazoa > Chordata > Aves > Accipitriformes > Cathartidae > Gymnogyps > Gymnogyps californianus. Next base: position 64,180,379 of record NC_059500.1, on the reverse strand, counting down.
GTCAGAGCCCTTATAAAAAGCTTTTCATGAACAAAGTGTTCATTAATGGGCTGCCTAGGGATAGGCAGCAGGAAAATCTGATTACACAAACAAATCTCACGTCAGCTCGCTTCAGGGAGTCTGTAAGGTAATGCCGCTGCCAAGTCAGGATCTGCAGCCCAGAACCTTCCTTCTTCCCCTCAAAGCACTGAACGAGGTCCATTCTTGTTACTGAAGAGATGTCAGTACTTGTATCCTCTTTTACAGCGTATCTGAAGAGCATTCACAAGTAAGAAGGAGAGCCAGGTTCAACTGCTTTTCGTTGCTTGAGGGGTTTCAAACTTGCATGTCTACAAGGAAACACCCCAACTATTACTGGCTATTCTGCATTGGAATTCTCTCCGCTTCATCCTGTTTAAGCTGTTCTGCTGCACAGAAAAAGGACTCAAGATTCGTTTGATCAGAAAGAGAAAACAAGTGGCAGCCTGATTCGATAGCCGGGTAATCATCACACTTACCAGAGGGGAAGAGTCCTTACTCCTAAGAATGTTTTAGGCATTTTATCTACTGACCTTTGGACAAGCTACAGGAACATGTAGAGCAGCCCATGTCGTGGTACCTAGGGCAGCATGACGGATGTGGGTTTGAACTCGCTCCAGCAGAGGACAGAACTGAACATGGAAGCATCACAACAGCCTCAAAATTTCACCCAATATTCACAATTTCCCACCTCCTTCAAATTCCACAGCCAGAACACCATGCTATTAATATCACTCCATAAGCAAACATTTCCAGCTAGTTAGATCTCTCATGTTTATTTCTGCAACAGGTCTCACCTCTTTAGTAATATTGCAACCTCACCACTTGTAAGAAACTATCAATCACAGTTAGTTGTGGAAAGGGACAGCAAGAGCTGAGCACAAAACACCAATGTGTCACTGCACAAACTACTAAGAATTATAGTAGTAAATTAATTTTCTTATTTTTAAATAAAGATAGTCTAACTACAGTTTTAATAGTTGGGTTGAGAGCTCCTCTTCCACTACAGACCATGTACCAGCCCACACTCTAATCTTAGTACTTTCTCCTCTGTTTCTTATGGAACAGCTGCTGTTGGAGAGGACAGCCTTGAGAAGGCAGCAGGATTGAAAGCACCAACACCACCGATAGCCCTAACTGAAGTCCTAAACCTGTGTTCAACAGTATGTAAGGTGAATATTGCTCTTTGAGACTTCAGAGTGGATATTTACAAGAACAGGCAGGGCCTAAATCTGCAAGCTGTATCAATTCTTATCCAAAATCCAGAAAAGTCAAACCTACCAGCCTCATTTGTCCATCTCCAGGCTCTAACAAGTATTTAAGAAAGTTTTTAAAAGACAAAAAAATCACTGCAGAGAAACAAAATTACCACTCAATTTCATGATGAGCTTCAAGCTCTAGTTCATGACTAAAGCTTGAAAAAGAAGTGGGGAACATTCAAATGGTTCCATTTAAAAATAGGATTCTTGGATTAAACAAGCATAAATAGAGCTAACAAAGACAAAGAGGATGAATTAACTGAGGCAAATTTAAGTTGGAGGAAGTTTTTTTCATTTATTGAAAATCCGGGGGAAAAAAAATACTATTTAAAGAAAAACAACTTTGGTAGCAAATGATTTGATGTGGGTTCTCAGCCCTACTTCCCGTCTTCCCTTCCTTTAGAGGCACACAATTCTGGCAATTTTATTGCAAAGTAAAGAGGCAATGTTTTCTGTTACAACTTTGGCAGGACATCAGTGGTTAGCAGTTGCCATGTAGGAACCTTCCTGAACAAATTCACTGTGAAATAGCAGCACCTTTTTACTTTGAAACAAACTGACAAAAGCAATCACACCACAGATGGGAAATTCTCCTGCTGTTAGTATGCATAGCTGCAAGTGTTTGGTTTTAATAACCAAACAGCAAGATGGCTACAAGATAAATTGTCTAATCAACTTCCTGACTTCTAACTGTTGAGTGCTTCATCCCATATATAACAACATTCCAAAGTTTCTCAATGAAGTGATAAAGTAGCACCAGCCCTTACTTATTTAAATGCTGATAATATATTTCACAGATAACCAGCTGTTAACTCCTTGCACCCATTAGCTTGCGGTTAGGTTTATCTGCTCATATACAGAAAGTCCTGTTGTTCTAAGTCACACTGGATTTGTGTCTGCCAATTCCTCTTCATACAAATGAGCCTTTCCTGGGAACAGCAAGGCATTTATGTCAGTGAATGATTGAAGTATGAGCTTCTCTACACCTAGAAATGCTGCTGTGAATAACTGTAATAGCTAGTCTGGGCAAGCAAATTCCATTACATGGAATACTGCCGAAGTTGAATTTCAAACCAGCTTCATTGAAAATTGTTTTTTTCCCCTTGATTTTTTTTTAAGGTCAAACCTTGGACTAGGAGTCCTGTTCCAGAGCATTAGCAGATACTACCTGCTGTGCAAATACTGAAGAGCCCGGTCCCACCAAATCTGGATGGCAGCCTAAATTCCTCAGAAACCCTGACAGGCAGCCAGCCCAATGAGGGAACACCAAACTGTCTGCTTCACTACCTGGCATGTTGAAACTCCAGTGGTTCTCATCCAGGAGATTCAGCAGCTCCAACTAACAGAGCTGCAAATGAAAGTGCTGGAACTGCTGACTGCAGGGTCAGTAATACACTGGGGATGTTCCACATCCATTGGCTCCTGGCAATCCGGATCCCCCATAACCTGCTTAATGGGCTCAGGGATGGATACTCTGGCAGAAACCCGGAAATAATTCCTGCAGACTCCAGAGAAACACCACCTCTGCTGACATTTCCAATTTCACAGACTCAGCAAGTGTGGATATGATCGAATTTTTTTCTGACCAGCTTTAAATTATTACTACTACACCGTGACATCAAATCTTTTGCATCACTTCTGCTGCTTGGCACTATTGATCTTGTCTCTGTTGCAGGAAACAGAATTGGCAGTACCTGAAGAAATAAATGGGACTAGCTCACATCATATATTTTTATTTTGTTGAGTCACAGTCCATATTCCAGAAAAGACCTAGCTCACAATTATTTTAAAGGCCAGTAAATCAGTGTATTGGGGTTGTGTGGCAAGGTTTTGGTAGCAGGGGGGCTACAGGGGGGGCTTCTGTGAGAAGCTGCTAGAAGCTTCCCCTATGTCCGATAGAGACAATGCCAGTCGGCTCCAAGACGGACCTCCCACTGTCCAAGGCTGAGCCCGCCAGTGACAATGGCAGTGCCTCTGTGATAACACATTTAAGAAGGGGAAACAACTGCTGCACAACAGCAGCCAGGAGAGAGGAGTGAGAATATGTGAGAGGAACAACTCTGCAGACACCAAGGTCAGTGAAGAAGGAGGGGGAGGAGGTGCTCCAGGCACCAGAGCAGAGATTCCCCTGCAGCCCATGGTGAAGACCATGGTGAGGCAGGCTGTCCCCAGGCAACCCACAGAGGTCCACGGTGGAGCAGACATCCTCCTGCAGCCCATGGAGGACCCCACGCTGGAGCAGGTGGATGCCTGAAGGAGGCTGTGACCCCGTGGGAAGCCCGCACTGGAGCAGGCTCCTGGCAGGGCCTGTGGACCCATGGAGAGAGAGGAGCCCACGCTGGAGCAGGTTTGCCGGCAGCACTTGTGACCCCGTGGGGGACCCACGCTGGAGCAGTCTGTTCCTGAAGGACTGCACCCTGTGGAAGGGACTCATGCCGGAGCAGTTTGTGAAGAACTGTAGCCCGTGGGAAGGACTCACATTGGAGAAGTTCGTGAAGGACTGTCTCCCGTGGGAGGGAACCCACGCTGGAGCAGGGGAAGAGTGTGAGGAGGAAGGAGCAGCAGAGACAACATGTGATGAACTGACCGAACCCCCCATTCTGCGTCCCACTGCGCCGCTCAGGGGGAGGATGTAGAGACAATTTGGGAGTGAAGTTGAGCTTGGGAAGAAGGGAGGGGTGGGGGAAGGTGTGTTTTTCAGGTTTGATTTTATTTCTCATTACCCTGCTCTGATTTGATTGGTAGTAAATTAAATTAATTTCCTCAAGTCAAGTCTGTCTTGCCTGTGACAGTAACTGGTGGGTGATCTCTCCCTGTCCTTATCTTGACCCACAAGCCTTTCATTATATTTTCTCCCCCTGCCCAGTTGAGGAGGGGGAGTGATAGAGTGGCTTGGTGGGCACCTGGTGTCCAGGGTCAACCCACCACAGTCAGTTCCTTCTTATGCTTTTCTTTTTGAGTACTTGTAAGAGGTTTCAAGCTCACTGTCCTAGTCACTGAAGTCCTCTGTTTTTATGCAGGAAAAAATACAGGATATATAACAAAAGTGACTGCTTTCTCCAGCTGCTTCAGTGAGCTTAGAGGGGTGTAGCTTGTTGACTTTGCATGAAAGCAAGCCAGAGGAGGAGCACCCCCTTCCACAGCAGCCCTCTCACTTTCCAGGTCCTTTTTTGTTCCACAGTAAAACAAGTGTTGTCCCCTTTGGTTACATTAAAATGGAGCGGTACAGATTTTGGTCAGTTTTTCAGTACATGTACAAGAAGCAAGATTCAGTGGGAAAGGTAGTGTTTTTCACTGGAGCCAAGTGGTGCAAGCATGGGGAAAAGAGCCACCAGGCTTTTTGACCCAGAGTCACTGTATCAGCACCATACAGTGGTTAAGTGCACATAAAGAACCTGGAGTTGTTACGGCATTTGTTTGGTATGAGGGCTTTTGGGCTCTGATTAGATTGCTTGATCTAGCGCAGCAAGGAGAGGAATCCTTACATTCAAGGCTGGTTGCGTTCTCACAGGATAAAGACTCTCTTACTGAAAAAAATAAAGCTGAAACCTCCCACCTAACTAGTAGGTCTCCTTAATGTTTTAACTTCAACAAAATAGCGTATTTTAATGAAGTCGTTTAGCCAAAGTATTCTCTCTAGTTTAAATTTTCATGCCTGCTGACACATCAAGAATACAAGTACAGTCAGTACCTGTGGTGATAGTTCTTGCAGTAAAAAATCCTTCCCGCTGGAGACAGAGCTGTGATCACGATTAGCTTATTTGACACAAGCTGCAGTGACGCAGGAAAGTGACATCTTAAAAACTCAACCTTACAACAGACTCCATTTTAAGGTATCTGACTTTCATCAGGATTTATACACAAAGTGCTCCTGTAAAACCACTTACTTTGCTTCCTTATTCTTCAGGAAAACACAAAGGAAGCTGGCTAAAGCCTGCAGTTTGCACTGCTGGCTTTCCCACTGCACATGCAAAACCAGACTTGTGATGCAATTTTTTCTATGCTCCCTTGAATATGTGCCTTCCACTTAAAAAACACATAAGCAAAATCCAAGTTGCTGGGATTATGGAGCATGAAGTAATTTGTAGGAAGGAGCATAACATTAATCATAACATTTCCCCCTTTGAAAAAGATATAACCAAAGCTTTTTTTCTTGTAACACCCCCAGAATAACATGCCCAGTATATACTTCCCCCAAAAGAGGAAGAGAACATACAGCATAATTGCTGAGAAAGATAGGAAAGGAAAAAATGTGGTTTTTTATAAGGACAAGCAAAACCTTTGAAGTGCAAAACCACACAATAAGTAACAAAAAAATCATCCATGCTTCTTGGTTTCAGCACCTCTGTTGCACTTTATAGTGAGGAATACACCTCTCACCTGCAGGTATCCCCCACTGCAGTCGCTCAGATGCACTGCTGGGAGTGGGATTGGGGAGAGGTCCCAGCTGTGGCACACAAACCCCCCTCCATCACCCCCAGCCACATGCTCCCTTTTGCTGGCAGTAGCAGTTCCCTCTGTGCTTGAGCTGACAAACTACAGAAAGGACCAGTCAGTCACCTGTCAGATTAATTTATTATCTGCTTAACTGTGGCAGTGTCTGGAGTCATGCACCCTACCTTCATTAATATTAAATAGCTAGCAGCGGGGGGAGAGTTCAGGAGATATATGTGTGACCCAAACTATAATATAAATAGGCTGTCCTGGATTGCCCACAGGTGTGGGGAGGGAAAAGCTGAATAAGAAAAGCAAGGTTCTCCCTCAGAGGTAATCCTAAATGAGTGCTAAATGAAGGTGTTGTGAGTACTTCTGCTATTGAAAATGATACTGCCCTTGGGATAAGACACAAAAAGAATATACTGATGACTAAGTGGTATTTAAAAAAGCCTGAGAGACTTTCTGAGAGGAACATATTCAGCCAGCATCCTAGTCAAACTCTATTTGGGAATATACATCATGTGTACAGAAACATATACAGCTTCATCTGGAAGAGGCGGGTATTTTTTCCTCCTTTTCCTTTCCAGCAGAGGTAATGGCCATGTGGTTGATTTGTTACACCTCACTGCTTGTTGCTGTTAGTGACAAGTAAGACAGCCGTGACTAAAGACTTTAAAGCAACCACTTTCTCTACCACCTTCCTCTGCTTAGTCCTCTCCTCTCTCCTGCTGATTTTTACCCAGCCTTACTCTCCCTTTACTGGCATGTTATTTACCTCTTTTTCAGCCAGTTACGTCCTGCCATTCCCAATTTGACTTTATGTTATCTATCCAGTGATCCGCCTATGGCCTGTCATATTTCATACCCTCATTTTTTACTGCCTTTCGTTGCATATGCACATTATAGGCAGATATTTTTTCCACTGCTTGTGCTCTGACCAAAAAAGTGAAAAACAGAATAAAAGCCAACCCACTCTGCAAGTTCATATGAGCATGTCAGAAAACTTGAGTTACTAAACTTAGACTCTCAGTAAAATTTATAAACTTGGGCTTAGGGCTGTACTAAGGCAGACACACAGCTTCTCCCCCTCCCCAGTATGAGCAGAGCAGAGTGAGCTTGCATCAATAACTGTTGCACTTGTATCTGCCCATAAGGTAATTTGCACATATGAAACCTGGACTGCTCACAAAGATCTCCCCTGAAGCAGAGACCCCATCAATACTATGGAATAGTTGTCTTTCTTGCCTTACACACATCCTAGAATAAACTCTGCCTTTCCACTACCGTCACCTGTAGCATAAAATTATTGACTTGTGCTGCATTTGTGATCATGCCAGTCCCAGATTCTTTTGTGTGGTATCTCTGCCTACCTGAGTATTTGTCTTCTGCAGCCATTTATGGGCTTCTTCTTTCTATTGATAGTATTTTGTTACTGTCTCACAAAATTTCATACTGTAAAGGTTTTGGAATGACTTTCCATTTTTGTCAAGACCATTTTGAATCCTGATCCTACCCTCCAGAGTGCTTACAAACCTCACCTTTGTTTTTGCCATCTCAGATTTTATGGCTATATTCTGTCTTGCTTTACTCATTTGGTTATGGAGTTCAGTGGCCTTCGATCACTAGGAGCTGCTATTCAAAACAAATAAAAGGGGATAAAATATTTCTCACAAAGTCTAGATGCATTTTTGATCAGTTGAAAGCTCTGTTAATTGTGTACAATTGCAATCATATACTTCTACTTGTGTTTAATTTGCCTTATTGTATTCTCAATATAATACTAGGAAGGAAAAATATGGATTACTTTATATGTAGTGTGAGGTTAAAGAGCTGAGTAAGTCTATCAGGAAAAGCTGTTTTGCGTTTGTTGACTACACCTGCTAATTATACCACAGCTATTTCATAGCTTGTGCAATGTGCTTTTATATGGCTCATTATTTCATGTCTCTCCCTTGAGTTCCCCTGATTTAATAATCCAGATAGCCAAGTGTCCTCACATCTATTGCCTTCCCTAAAAATCATCTCCTCAGCATCTTCCAAGATTAATTCCCTGATAGATATTAAAAACCAACAAAAAAGTCCCAGTCCTGTGACCATGATAGCATAGTGTATGTGACCAGTAAGCACTGTTACCTCAGGAAAGCTGACTTACATGACAGAGACATGAACCTCGCTATTGCTGGAGAAAGCCAGCTGATCTCCTCAGGGCTGCTTACAGATTCTTTTGCACAGTATTTCCATCTGTATTCAGTTATTGCCTACACTACATACAGGTGAAGATAGCTGTAGTTTATTCTGAAGTGGCGGAAATAACCTCATGAGGTTATAATTAATTTCATCTCATCACATAGTAGAACTTTAATCTTCAGGGAACAAGAACATTGGCCTAGACCGATCCAGTCTAAAATTAGAGATTACATGGGTGAAGAGCCTATCTAACCAAAGTCCTTTCTGTAGCCCATGGAAACTACCTTTTACTTATTTTTCTGTCTGTAAACAGCATATGGCTGACACAATCCTAAAACATATATTTCTGCTAGGTACCTAATGTTAAGTAGGCTGAATCTAAGTCTACGCCTTCAACATTTCTGTGATGGTCAAGTAAATGTAATGGTGAATTTGCCCTTGCTGCTATGATTAACAATTTATGATCAGTGTGTTTATTATTGAATAACTGAGAGGATGTAAGTCCTAATTTTTTATAGGACCATTCAGGAAGAAGGCACTAAAACTCTACGTGATTCCTCAGACATATTCTAGATGAGCTTATGTGGCTTGTCTAATCACCACTATGACTACTTCCCATACAGTAGAGGGCTGGAAAACATGATGATAACAGACTAATTTTGAATCCTCTAGTCATCCCATGAAAATTCTCAATTGAGTTCATTAAACTTGGGATAATTAAATGATCTTGACAGAATTCTTTCAGCCCCTGGGCATTTGAAACACTGACAGCTGATAAAGTATCAGTGAGATATCCAATGTCAAGACACTCATCTGTGGCAAGACCAGCTTTTAGTCTTTTCCTTGGAAGACCTAACACCTATGACAGAAGGGGAAAAAAAGTCAGACAAAAAGGTAAGGAAAGAAACAGACAGGAGGTCAGTGTTTTATGCGTGGAAAGGAGGTAGCTTTGTTATTCTAAGGACTTCTCTTCTTCTTAATTCTCAAGCCTACTTCAACCAAAAATCAGACCAGCTCTGTGATTGTAGCTATGATTTATACATATACACACAGCTTGACTGTATTTCTATTCTCTCCCTAACTAGGGTGTATTGGATTTTATTCTGTTTTCTCCTCTGCTAAAAAGGCGCACAGTAAACGCCTGGGTATACTGACACTTGAGTCAAAGAGTTCAAGTCCAACTACAGTTGCTTAAAAATCCACATCAGTATTTGCCAAGAGTTGTGAGTAGGACTGCATTCATGCTTAAATGCATGCACACATGGGGTTGGGGGGGTGGGGTGTCCCTACATGAGGTTGGACAGGATGTTACCTTTCTTCAAAAAGGAGGGAAAAGAGAATAGTCGTTGAAAACTGGGAAAACCTAGAAAAATGTTTGACAATAGAACTTCTTAGCAAAGATGAAGGTTTTACACAATGGACCTTCTTAGTAAATGGGAAGGTTTTAGAGACTTCTGGCCATGTTAGATTCCTCCCCTGCTTCCTTGGGCGGAAGTCCAAAATCAACAGGGAGGTACATTGGTTGTAAGTGACTATCAAAGTCGACTCAAATCTGTGACCTTTCTGAACTCTCTAAGTACCTCTTTCGCTTGTAAACTGGAGTTTGGAGTTACAAGCATCACCAGCAGTTGATGCTTAGCCCTTGACCAGTTTGCAGGTAATTTGTACCAAATCCCTGTTCATGCTGACTCCAGTGAACACTGTAAGATATTTTAAATGTCTATGTTTACACTGTCTACTGAAAGCTCTGCAAGCTTAATGCTTGAGACTTTTTTGGTTATCGAATTTTGTGCTCTTTCACAGATCTGAATTAACATTCTCTGAATTTAAAACATGCTGACTGTGCTTGCGGTCACAGAGGAGGAATTGAGGTGCTGCTTCCTTCTGCCTTTTGTTTGGTTTAGGAGCATGCAAAATTGTTGCAGCTATGGAAATGTTTTGTTTGAAGAGTAGAAGAAGATGGCCAAATACAATAAAATACGATGCATTCAGGTTTCGTTACACTTCCTGTGAGCCCAACACTGGCTGTTGATGCTGGACTACAGACCAGGTGTTCATGTGAAATCTCATTAATCTAACATCTGCTTGTGTCACATGGTCTCTGCAGATGCATTAATAAAGCACTCCAGCTAGCTGTAATCTCATGAAATACAGCAAATCCTTCTAATACTTTTATACATTAGTAACCATAAAGAAATAGATCTTCATAAAAAGGGCTATTTTTGTACCTCTGCTTCCTCTTAACTGCAGCCTGGAATTGGTAAAATTTCAAGAACTTGTCAAATAAAGTGCTTGTTGTGGCAAATCCTTGAACTAAAACATTTTATTTGTCTTTCAGAAAAGCTCCCAGATGTTTGAACCCCACCCTGAACTCCCAAAACAAACAAAAAAACCTGACAGTTTCTAGTCAGTTGAAATAATGCATTTTGACAAATTCACCTTTTAAAATGTTTTACATTTTATCTTATAAAAAGCACAGTAGTAGCTTCAAAACACAACCAAAATAGAAACTTTCCTGAAATTTGAAATGATGTTTGACACTGTAGTCTGTCTTCGTGAAACAAAACTGTCACGCTTTGAAAAAGGTTTACATTAAATCAATAGGTATTTATCTTTTAATCAAAAAGCTGTTGAAAAGATATTTCTCAGTTGTAATTTAGGGTCATAGAAAAGGCGTGGTAGCTGAGGTAACAGTTACAGGGTTTCCCTGACTCCATTGTCATGGAAGACTTGGTGGGATGAGGACAAGCAGAAAAGTGCCTCCTGTTTCTTGGGCAGCATAGAGCTTAAGTTGTGTGCTAAGGATATAACGGATATATAAAATAATGAACATTTGTAACAAACATACAAGGATATAATATGCACACAAAACTCCTGTTCCCTTTATGAATACACGATGGCCAATTCCCTGTGAATATATTTGACAAAAATCATTATTAAGTTTATCTCTGCAGAGGTACACTCCACACATACAAAAAACCCCAACAAACCCATCATCTAACTATTACCAAGTTTTCTTTCTCATTCTTTTTTTAAGTGTGGATAGAGGTGTGGATTTCTCAGGGTCTCCATCCAAACTGCTGTCATCTGCTGTCAGCAAAACACCAAGCACTGGAACCCAACAGTTTCTTGACAGCCCCCTACCACACCTTCAGAAATTGGGATTTCAGTAATGTGGGAAAAAACATAAATAAGATAATGCAAACTACAGCTTCTACATTCAGTGAAGATATATTGTTTTGGGCCTTGTCCTGGTTTTGGCTGGGATAGAGTTAATTTTCTTCCTAGTAGCTGGTATAGTGTAGTGTTTTGGATTTAGTAGAAAAATAATGTTGATAACACAGTGATGTTTTTAGTTGTAGCTAAGTAGTGTTTATACTAAGTCAAGGATTTCTCAGCTTCTCGTGCCCAGCCAGCAAGAAGGCTGGAGGGGCACAAGAAGCTGAGAGGGGACACCGCCAGGACAGCTGACCCAAACTGGCCAAAGGGATATTCCACACCGTATGACATCATGCCCAGTATATAAACTGGGGGGAACCGGCTGGGAGGGGCAGATCAGTCAACGAGTGGCGAGCAGTTGCATTGTGCATCACTCGTTTTGTATATTCTAATTCTTTTAGTATTATTATTGTCATATTATTATTATTATTATTATCATTATTTCCTTTCTGTCCTGTTAAATTCTCTTTATCACAACCCACGAGGTTTTTTTTTTTTTTTTTCCAATTCTCTCCCCCATCCCACTGGGTGGGGGGAGTGAATGAGCGGCTGCGTGGTGCTTAGTTGCCGGCTGGGGTTAAATCACGACAGGCCTGAATGAGGATCTTGCCTGCTGAGAGTGGCTAAGTGGTGCCTGCCAGATCTACATCTGTGGTTCCATGGCACTGGGAAGTCTGTCATTTACTTAAGCAGAGTTAAATTTGGGAGAAGGAAGCATTTCACCTGCTGTGCATTCCTTGGCCCAGATTCAGAAATTTTGCTCTCCAAATGGACACACTCTTCAGTATAATATAAAATAGAGAACAAGGTCATGTTTAAAATTAGCTTAGACCCAAGAGCACAGGCCGCTCTGCACACTGATTAGAAGTGTGGTGTACTCTGGCTTTGAGTCTTTAGGTTTTTGGACATCTAATAAAGCAAAGACTCAACTGAAACTTTTCCAGTGGCAGCCACAACATCTCCCTCTTCCCATTGAATTCTTTAGAGTGCAGGATGAACTACGGTCTTTGTGATACATTTCCTTCTCCACTGGTATTACAGTTTCCCTCCACTATGCACGACCTTATTTTCTGAAAACTAGCAGCCTGGAAGCTTGGAGATCTCTTACCTTTTTCACTAAGGAATGGCATCAAAAGGTTTTTAAAGGGGAGAGACAGACTCTTTCCCTTGCACCCAGTTGCATGTCTCATTTTCATCAAGCTAAAAGGAAAGAAAAGCAATTTAACATATTTTTCTATTGTATGGTGTTGAATAGTTTATCTATTATCTACCAGCAAGTAGTTGCATTAGTAATATTCATTTAGCAATAATGAGATTCCTTGTGATTTGCTTTTTGGCTCTACTTACTAAGAATTACCCCCAGTGAGCAGCAACTTGTTTCTATTACATGTGTTTAATTTTAATACGCTTACAGGGATTAACAGCTCAGCAATTGATGACAATGGAGTACTATAACAGACAGAGTTAAATCATGCAGGAAAATACTAATCAAATACTTTGTTTGATGCATAGACCTACATTTCAGAATATGTATCCTTCATCCAGCAAAATTTGACCAGTTCAGAGACATTATTGGGCCTGAAAGTGATCCCTATGATTTTCTAGGACTTCTTGATTTGAATTCATGTCTAGTTGTATAATGCCATAAAGTACATGAACAATTGCCAAGGTCACTTCAGATAGCCTTATTGCTTTTTTTATTCAAGGAGATAGCCCTTCAATAGTGAGAAATATGATATCCAGGAATTCCAGGTTGCCCTCATGTAATCTCCTTCACAGAGTACAACAAAGAACAATTGTGTGAAGCACAATGACCTCAGATGCTTGAACGCTCACAAGCTATTTATGAATGTGGAGTGGAGAGACTAAGCATGCATTCAGGATGAGGAAACTTTGACCAGAAAGAGCCCATTTTAGTTGTGAATTATTTTTGTATGAGAAAGCTTTAGCAGAAAACAAAAAGTACAAGTACTATAATAGTCAAGTCAAAGACAGGCACACTCGATTGGCATTAGTTTTGCGAGAGCATCATACCTCTTCAGAGATTAGGGAGAGCAGACATGACATGCAGTGTATATACCCTTGAGAAAATTCATGCATGTTACTATGAGGAGTCCTTGTACACCTGTATCGGTGAAGATCTAAACTAATAAACAGATTTCTCCTAGCATTACTGTAATAAAAGCAGATTACTTTGATTTGTGAACTGACAGCTCTGTTTATCCAAGGAAAAATAACAACATATTATTTGTTGTTGGTAAGTAACCTGCCTGTGTATGTGGCTTACTGTCAAGCAATAGATTGCATACCAAATTATCCATGGTAAATGAGCTGTGATGTGCCCATTCCCCAGATAACAGGTGCTAATATGTCTGTGATTGTGTGTATACATGCAAGTCTGGATAGAAATCTTTTCTACAGACTGACAATATTTAAAGGAGAATTTGTAGGCTGGACCAAAAGAACTGTCTATGCTACACGCATTTGCCCCTCAACTGCTGTCAAATAAAAAAAAAGTAAGCAAAGAAAAAGCACGACTTGCAGTTATAACTATACTGTGATTTACTGCATCTGCAGTCAAATGTGTTATCATCACTGTAGTATGCTATAAAAAGCAATCTCTCACATACCCTCCACCCTGAAAATGACTTCACCTCTAGGAGTTTTAAATCATAAAAAGCATGATTTTATTCAGACTATCAGGAAACAGGAATCACCAGGAAATTTTGCACTGGAAAGAGATAGATGCACTGAAGGCCAGAGAATATTATGGGAATGTTATACCTAGGAGCAAATGTCAGAGAGATTAGGAAGTGAAATAATAGATGCTTGGGAATGTCAGTCCAGAGAAGCACAAATTCGGATGCATCCCTTTTCTCTACGTCAACAAGGAGTTTTGAAGGAGAGTATACTGAGAAAGTAAGGTAGATCCTGTATTTAAGAACTGTGTGTAATTAAAATGAGGCAAATACTAAATTCTGAAGTTATATCTCCATCTAGGATTTTGTTGATAATATAAACCAGGGCCATTGTGATTTATGATGTCAAAGGGACCTAAGAGAGTGCAAAAGCCCTTGAAACTATGCTTGCTTATAACACACAGTACTTTAAAAATTGTTTTGGAAATACTTTAGAATACATTTCAAGCTTTTGGATGGGGTGTTGTTCTTTTTTTTACTTCAAAGAATACTAAGTGAACTTACCTGATGCTTTCCTTACTTTTTTGAATGAAAGTAATTTTATGTTTAAGATAAAAAACTCTGCTTTTTGTATAATTCAAAAGTCACTGACAAGCATGCAGTAATCATATTCTGTTGTTACTGCTATTGCACATGGAGCCCTCTCTGAAACACCATAGCTAGGTTAAGAAAGAGAAGGGATATTTCAGAACCTGGTATTAGGTAATACTAAGTATCATGGATACAAGATGAACAGGTAAAACAAATGCTACTGGCACCTTTATCCTTACTTATCTGTGTCAATTGTTGAAACACTAAAAAATGCAATTATGTGAGATACAGTCAAGTGCTGCTCCTAGGCATTTACTAGTTCAATGTTTGTCTAATGCTGAGCTGCCAAAGACACACACACATGAAGATACTGGAGTAACTTGTATTCCAGATGAGCTTAGTTTAAGGTGTTTACTTTCCAGAGTTTAAGACACAAGTTAGGGAGAAAGTCCTCACCTCCTCATTTGGAAATAAGGCATTATAATGTTATAATTAAAACTGTTAAAAAATATAAACCACTATTTTCCTCTTTTCTCCTTACCATTAAAAATATAAACTGCCATTTTCTTCTTTTCTCCTTTGAAGTTGTATGATATTTTTCACACAGCTCTTTATGATATTTTAGTCAATACAATCGGTAAAATGTTTAAATACCTGACAAGTTATTCTTTTAAACAAGATCAGCGTTCTATGCATTTTCATGCTATACTGCAAAAGCACCTCTGTTTTGCATCCTCAGAAGTCTGTGTTTTATGAATTCACAAAGAAATAGGCAGATAATCAGGTTAGGACATGAGGAGATGGGAAAGAAGGCTAAATAATCTTCTCCTTGCACACCACTTCTACCTTTTGAAGTAATATGGTCTCCATGACCATAGGATTTCAGTACATTGCACTTTTTAATGTTTCTACTCATTGGCATAGGAAATCACTATTTTCCCTACTTTACTTTCTGTGAGTGGATACGTAGAGATCTGCAAATGTAACTAAATACCTCAATTTTGTCGGAAATGAGTAAACTTAAACACCTTTGAGAGCTTAGCAGTTCATGGTACAGCACAGATATAAACCCAGGTCTCTTAGGTGGAAGCTAGTACCCTACCAAGGAGGCTATGCTGCTTTATTCCATAAAATGTCAACAACTAAGTAAAATAGCTCAGAAGCCTTTCTTCAGCCTGAGAGCTGGAGGGATGGCCCAGCTTATGATAATACAATTAAATTCTCTTTCCTTAAAAGAGCAGCTAAGTCCACACTGCTCAGTGGGAACCATCTCTAGTCCTTGCTAACCCTTGAACTGTGCCTGGGTGTCTTGTGGGGACGCTAGCTGGTGTGGGTCAAAACTGTGCTATTGTGCATGCTAACAACTAAACAATGATTACAGGACACTACTTGGGCCTATGCCCTGGCTGTATTTAATATGCTAGTGTAAATATAGCAAATTACAGCAGTTATAAGCCTTCTAAGACATCAGTATTTGAGAAAAGAAGTAAGACTGGGAACTTCCCCACATGGGGATAGATTTATCCACTTTGGTCTCTGTATTTAGCACCACACCCAGACTGTTTTCTTTTAAACTGTACAATGGCTATCATGTCTCTGTGTGCAATAAACATGAATAGCAAAGCACCTTTTCTCTCCTCCCTCCTGCCCCTCAACACACGTACACACACTCTAACTCAGTTCTCAGGAAAAACAAAACAATTCTGTGAAACAAGCCAATTCAAAGTAATACAATGAATCCGCCAAAATAACCTGTAAGAATGACGAGGAGGAAATGATTTCACTTTTTGCTTTATCCAGAGGGTGCTCTTGCATAACATGTTCACTGTGCACAACAGCTCGGTTCCAGTCTCATGCAAGGCATATTTGCAAGCAATGCTGAGAACACAGTTTAAGGTAGAGGTTGTTCAAAACCCCATGTTTTCCTGGAATCAAGAAAAACTTCTCTCTCTTTGTGCTGAAGCATTTTAAAGTGCTTATGAAAGGCACACCGGAGTGTGATCTACAGACAACTGCGAGCCTGAAGCAGACAACCGTGTATTCAGAACTAAGAGCTCATAAAGAGCTAAAATGTTTCTCGTTATGAACATGTATTACAGCTTAGTGGCTTAGATCCTAGGAACCTTTGCTTGACTTTTCTGAATACTGCCTGTTTTCTGATTGCATTTGATTCAAAGGTTGCTCACATGAATTGACTAGGCTGACCAGCTGGATCCAGTACCTCTACTAAAAATTGAATTTATTAAGTGAGACTAATCATAGGGTTGGCATTCTCTCCAAATATCTCCGTTATGCTGCAGGAAATGCAGTATCCATTCTGCATCCACACTGAGAAATGAAGGTTATCAACCTTGCCAAGAATATAGTTTTAAGAATTTTGAAATAGCCACAAAAATCATGAATGCAAAGACACATGCATGTAGGAATTTATGAAAAAGCACATTTTAAACAAGCTACTTCAGCTCTCAGAGGCATGTTTGAACACAATGATGTCCGCTGCGCTCTGAGTCCCAGCTGGCTGGCAGCAGCATGCTGTCCCAGCTGCATCACCAGGAGGTACAGTGCAGCAGCCTGACATAGAGCTCTCAGTACTGCTATGCTAGAGCAGTCTCTGTCACCCTTATGTCCAGCCACTAGACCTTAATCCCATTTCCTTTCTTAACCTCCCTAATCCTTCCAGTCTCCTGCAGGAAAGTCAGTTCAGTAAAACCTGAAGGGTATAGGTCTTTCCTCTGAGATTTTGGGAATGAAGCAACTAAGGAGCAGGGATGCTAATGTTACCCACCTCATACAACTGCAAAGAGATGGGGATAAAATGAGCCATCCCCTTAAGTGACCTCTTATCATTCCAGGGAGAGTTCTAGGAAACCAAACAGCCTTTAATCATTTTGAAAACTATACGTTTTTTCTAAGTCTTCATTGTAAGCCATTTACTAACCTCTTCAATTCAGTTTCATAAAATGAAGTTTATTCCTTTGTATGTTACAAGGTCCTGCTGTGCTTAATGGAAAATTTTTATTTCCTTTAATAACTTAAAAATATATTAGGGCAATGGGCATCAACAAATTGCTTTAGCTTCTTTTGTAAGTTCCTTCATTGATTTCTGAGATGATAAACTGTAATACACCTATAAATACACTCATTAAAGTGAAGATTACTCATGACAAGATACAAATCTGAGTGCAGTATCCGACTATCTCTCAGAATATCGTAATGATTCTCCTTTGGGGGCAATACTCTGACACATTACCATAAATTCAAAGGAATAGATAAAAGCATAAATCAAGCCATGTCTATTCTGCTTCCATTGCTTGTCTGTATTCACTGCAACCCAGCAGGTGAATTAAATATCTTAGAGATGTTTAGAGATGTCTTAGAGACTCCTGGATCAGGAAAAAAGAAGAACCAATATGGACCATTGTCCAAGGTGAAACAGAATGATACCTTTTAGGGGTTCTGAAATAGTGCAGTACATTTGTATGGAATTATTAACTTCCATTTTTCTGAACTTTGTTTTTTTTTGTCATCAGAAGATGAACTGATAGAATGTAGTCAGATAGCCTAGTTTCTGTACTGTTAGCACAATGAAAAGAAAGGAGAAAATAAAAGGAAAACCTGAAAAATGACATTCCTGTGTGATCTCCAAGTTCATGTTTCTGGCCCAGACTGGCTATCGGTCTAATGTATTCCATTAATGGGTTAAAGCCAAAACAAGCTAGATAGTTTTAGATAAGCACTGATCCAAAATGACCTTTCAGGAGACTCTCGAAATTCACCATTGGGGTTCTGAAATAAAGATTCATCTTTGTGTCAGGTTCCCTAACATTTATTAATTAACAATGTTTTCAAAGTGAATGAGGATTTGATTTGGTGTGGGATGGCACTGGGACATGACATGTGAGAAGCCAAATGTTTTCAGCTCCTATTATCTTTAAAAGGAACAATGTGATTCTCAGCGCTGTCTGCAAATGCCCAAAGATCTCTATATGTTTAATGTAGACAGGATCAAAAGGTTAAAATTACCATGTTCCTGTGTTATTGATTAAAAAAAATTCTTTAAACCCTACAGTGCCTGCAGAATACTGATGGATGCACACTTCTGTGTTGCTTTTTGTAAATAGTACAGCTAGGCAGAATATTTTGCAACTACTCCTTTGGAATTTTGTGTTCAGTTCAAAAGGATTGCTATTGCTCTCACTTCTTTTATGAATGTTGCTATAGATAGCTTTTTGTGTTTTTGACTACCCATCCAATTCCTGAACAAAGGAAAATGGCAAGTTGTTTAACTAAGAGATGCAATCAGAGTTGCATATGATCTGCAGGATAGGAATTATTGTCTGAAGAAACTTGAGAATGATTTCAAACAAGTTTAAGAAATACATTCAATATTAAAAAAAACCCAACAGATTTAGATTAAAGTAAAAAGTAAATAGAAAACACAACTGCTGTTCCATGAAGTACAGCAAGTTAATGACAAATGGAAGATTTAATAAAGTTTGTCCTTACCAATCATATTAATTGCTTTTATATTCATTTTATGAAAAATGTCACAGTAAACATATGACTAACGGGAAAGCAATTTGGGCTTGTTTTAGGGGAGGGATGGGAAGAAGCTATGTTTATTTTTTAGTGTTAGCTACTTCAGTAAAAAGAGATTTTGCATTAGAAAGCTGACTTTCAGAAAGCCCAAGAAATGTAATTCAGTCATCTGCACTGGAAGTTTTTTTGCATAACTTTTCCTTGTTTTCCTTATGTGCACAATTTGAACTTTTAACTGTTACACAGATTAATTTATGACTTAAGCTAGTATATGGAACTGCAACTTTACCTATCATATTAATGCCTTTATTAAGTTTTACTATCTTAAACAGATTTCATTATCTCCCCATTGTCCATGAGATATGTTTGTAATGAATGCAAACTGTGAGGACTCGTGTCTAAGCAAACAAACTCTCCTGAAAGAGTACATAAAGTGTGTGTGGCTTCCTTGACTGTAGTTAATCACTGTTCATTCCTTTTGGCAGTGGTTTCTTTATTGTTAGATTTTTGGGAAGCTTTTATCAATAATGTTTTCTCTATTTGCCTTGGAATAGAGGCATCTAGGAATAAGTCTTCCCATGCTCTTTCTAAGCCTATTTTGGTTGACCTAATAGTGAAATGATTCAAAGAATTACCTCTACCATCAGGGCTGACTTAAAAAGCAGTGCTAGGCTCCAACTCCCTTCTTTCCTGCACAGCTCTTTTTTGTTTTATTTTTGTTTTTTATTTGATACTGTAGTCTCACAAGATGCAAGTACTACATTGCTATGAATAAGAACGTATTGAAAGAGAGTTCTGTTAAGGAAAATATTAGCAAATTTTTTTTTTTGTAAGGGATTTGCTGTTCAAAATTCAAATTCTTGCTTCTTAAAGCAATTTCAAGTATACTTTCACTTGCTTATTGACCAAATTTCCAGGACAGTGCACTTTCTGCTCTCCAGCAGCACACCACCTATCAAGGGGGGCCCCAGATGTCCTGCATAACTCTGGTTCTGACCCCAGAGCAGGGTGGGCCCTGAGTACAGGGCTGCAGCCCACTGGGCCAGTTGCATCAGCCAGTAACTTCTTCCCCTTTTCCCATGATTTTAAATGTCCCCAGAAAATTTTCCAGAGAGAATTTTAAAATTCTTGTTTTTCTCTTCAAATCACCAAAATCCCCTGCAAACTGGACCTGCCTGTGCAGTTTGGGGCTGAAAGGGTCTGCTGCTTCTGACTTCATCAAGGCACAGCCCATTTCGGAGTGGGAATGCAGGGAGAAGGTTCAGCCTGGGCACATGGCTGTTACTCTCCTGACCATGTTCTCACCAAGGTGGTAAGGAGTCCCTTTCATTCACACTCAGACAATGTTGCCTGTGTTTTTGCACAGTGGTTCAGTGACAGCAGGTAAGGAGGCTTCTAGCCTGGTGGCTAAGCTACTCCCAGGCCTGAGAAATGGAGATTTGACCTCCTTAAGATAATTTAAACCAGATCTACCGCTTACCAGGCAACTTTCTGAAGTAATAACTGGACTGCTATAAGAAAAGTAAGGCATACCTTGACCATTAAAAACAGTGGAACCATTATTTTACTTTGAAAAGTAGTACTTTTAGCGTGTAACTTTCTCAAAGCACTTCTGCTCAGCTGAGTCACTTCAAAAATTAGGTAATGAATACTTATGGAGATATTCATACTGTCTAACTTTGGCCTTTGGATTTAGGTGTTTTAAACTGACCTTCACTGGCACTAATTTCTCTCCATTGACTACAAGAGGAACTTCAGCACACAGCTTTGATCCCCTCAATTATACCTTTATTAGGTACTTAAAATAGAGAGTAGGACTAATCTGTCTGGATTCTGAGTCCCACTTAAGGAGCCAGTACATTGGTCAGATTGGGGTTGCTAAGAATTTGCACAGAAACAGAACTGTGAGTGCCTGGAAAATGTCTCAGGCGAGTGGAGATCAGTGCCTTCAGGGCTTGTTTTGAGGGGATGTGAGTGTGGAGCAAACAAGCCAGAAGAGATTGGAATGAAAGTCTGACCATAGCTAGGAAATGATATAAAGTCTTCCTACTTGATAAAGATTTCCCACCATAAACAGAATGCCATTCATATCATTTGCTATCCTCTCACAAGTGCCAAAAATTTCAGCAAAAGACAAACAAAAAAATGGACCAACAATACATAACAATTCTACTGCCTGTCTTTATGCTACGTAGAAGCTGAAATGGGGTGACAGCTAGATGCTGACGCTACACAGGACTTTGCATCTGACAGACTGTTTCAGATAGAAGAAGTTCAGACACTACAAAATAGGCAGCTGTGTAAAAGGTTTGAGGGATGCTTCTACCTTTGTATAGATGCCTGCTTCAAAGCGTCTGAACACGCTCCAACTAAAAGAGCACTGCTGTTGTCCCACCTGCTCTGAAGGTTTCATCCTATGCTTATAGTGTCTTACGCAGACTGTGGCAGGCAGGCACTAGACATTGTGCTTAGTCAAGGTGATAAAAACAAGGAGTTTTATGATGGATCTGAAAAGCACATACATGGCAAAGCATGGAAAAGCATATGTTCTTGCAAAATGTCAGGATTAACCGCTAGTAATTTTAATGTAGTATAATAGTAATAATAATAATATTATTAATAATAATAATACACAGAGAAGACCCTTCTCGGTATGTGTAGATTTGAAACTGAAATGAATGTGAAGCCTGTCCGAGTAAAGCAAGTGATCCAGATCGAACTACTTGCTAGCTATCAGGCCATCAGTCCCTAAAGTATTCCAAACATTCACTGAAGGCGACAGGAACTTCTGGTCCAAGGCAGTTACCCTGAAAACAAAGATGTGTGCAAAATGCGCTTACCGTATCACTATAATATTAGTGCATGCCTCTGTGATTTAACTGCACTGTTTTAAAGACATGCTCACCACCCACCACAAGGTAAAATATCTGTATTGATTACAACTTGGCAGTAAGTGCTGTTGTTACTGTTGCCATGGTTCCCTTCTCACTACATAGCATCATGCCACTTACACTCTTAATTAAATATATTTCTCCAAGTGAGTTCTAATTACAAGGATAAGACAAAGGTTGATGCATTAAACTGGTCCAGGGCGATTACTTACATTCTCCACATCATCAGCATTAGTGCTTTCAGTGTTAGTCTAGTAAAAACTGCAAAAATTAATGAAAGATTCTCTTAAGAGAAAAAAATAATTTTGGTATTCCTCTTTTTTTCATCAGTTTCAGGGCCATCAGCAGCCTTTACAGTTCCTTTCCTCCTTTATAATTATTTAAAAGAGGACCTTTTTTTCTGTTTACAGGCATCATTATTACTAGGTTATCTGAATTATTCTCATATCTTGATAAACGTACAAAGTCCTCAGTAAAAACTAGTCTGTTTGCTAAACTTCTTAAATTATGGAGCCTATTCTGAGGACATAAAGAAAATGACAGAAGGGAACTCTGAAACATCTAAGAGAATAAAACAGATCACAGGCTATATAACTATAAATAGATCTGTGTCTGTAATAATGCTTCAAACTGAGCAATTCAAGCACTGTTTAAAAAGTTTTGACGTTGCCTGCTTATTCATCTGTCTTAGCTCTGGTGACAGGTTTCGGGCAAAAAATTTCTGGAAAATGAACCTGGAAAAATTACAGACAGTGAGATCAGGTGAAGTTGGGAAAAGGTTATTTACCCGGTTTTTCATTAGCAGTAGAGCTGCATTGCCAAGATCTGGAATACAATTTAAGTTTAAAGATGCCTACTGATATTACCTCATTTAAACATCAGTTTTGAGAACAAAGACAGTTCTCAAAAGCCAAAGGTTGTATCATTCTTCTAGTGTAAAAAAAGCCCTGGTGTTCTGTTGCAGACAACTAACAACTGGAGCCAGAGTCAGAACATTTTCAACTAAATGTATCTTCATCTAAACATACCATTTCACTAGAGTGAAATTTGTTTTGAAGAGACATATCAGTTGCAAGAAATGTTTTCACAGGAAGGTTTAAGAGGTCATGGTTCCTCTAGGCATTTCCAACCAGAAGTGAGGGAGAACCAGACTGAAAACTTGACATGTGCTAGCCAAGGACAGGTATTTTGAGGCAATTCTGTTAGTAAATATATATTTGAAGGATTTCATTTTTTGTTCCAGAACATGAAGTCATGAAACAATTAGGTTCTACTAGCCTGTTCTACTAATACTTATTAATGTTTGGATTACACATCAGCCAGGGGCCAAACCAGACCAGAGCCTTACATTGCAGTGCCCATAGAGCACACGGCAGAAAGATGCAGGCTAGGTAAAGGGCAGGAAGGTCAAACAGCAGCCCTGTGGCCTAGCTTATGGTCCTGATTTCCCTCCTCACTGAACCATACTGCCTCCCATAGCCCTGGCAGTGATCTCAGGGAAAGACAAGGTGGAAGAATGAGGTATCTGTGTTTGCCAAATAGAAAACACTTTAGTATGGAGATACTAGGTTTGAATTTCAATATTGGCCACAATGAACAAATGGGGACAAAGCTAAACTTTGACCTGATGATAACTGCTGAATACCATCTGGAAGGCAGAGCCTGAGTGCACTGCTGCTTACCTTGTTACCTCCAACCTTCTTCACTAAGTTCCGCTGTAATTAAAGCAGAAGATTCGTAACACAATAGAACGCATGAGCTGATTAATTTGTAAAGACTATAGGCAGCTATAAATTTTCTTCTTTTTTTTTTTTTTCTTTCAGTGAATATAGGAGGTTGACATTGTCCAGCTGGGGGAGCAAACCTGCATATCTTTCAGGCCTGATTTATGGCTGAAACTGGGTGCTCCTAGGCAAGGTTGGCAGAATCACTCTTGGGATGTAGGTGATCAGATTAACACAGCGTGATATGACTTGCACTTCTTAGCTTAGAGTTCATTCTCACTAAGCAAATAGCTTAATTTTGGGTCAAGTGTCTTTCAGTAAGATGTCATATAATATAAAATAATCTTCTTATAGACTTTCATAATGATGACAAGAAGACAAGAAACAGTCATGTTCTAGAGTTATTCTTCCATGAGTAGAAAGGATAAGAGAGAACAAAGAGAAGTGGCTAATAAAATAAATATAACAGTGAAATTATATGGGGAGCTAATATTTTCTACAAGCTATTTGCAATAACGATAAAATGTACCATGTGAAATTGAAATGTGTCTAGGAATTAATGAAGACCAGAAGCAAAGAGATCTGACAAGTAATGTGATGTACAGATTCATTCAATAAGTTCCATGAAGATGAAATTGCTTGACTGGAGTGAAATGTCTATGGCAGTATGAAGACCTGACCATAAACAGTTACACCCAATACACCTTAGAAAAGTTTGTAAGCCTAGCTGTCATGGGAGGGAAAGCCACTGAAATGAGACAGACACAGATGGAGAAGCAAGAGCATCCCTCAAGAATGCAGGATACACAGTGATCCAGAGATGGCACAGTCTGCTGAAACACACTGCTATAAGGGTGCTCAGGTTTGAAACCTCATAACGTGGCAATAGCAGCATTAATCTGCTTGAGAGCTGGCACCTTCTGCTCTGTGTTTTTTTGTGACAACTGAGACCAACAGAAATACTTTTGTTCACAGCATTTAGGTCTGACAGGACATGACATGCTCCTTCTACCCTCAGTCCAGCAGAACCCGAGAAGGTTGTTCTTCATCGTATTTTGCAAAACATAGCTACCACCTCAGGTGAGTGAGATAAGTTGTGGTGTATGAAAAGAGATCTGTTACTATGGCTTTTATTGTGGTAGTGTTTAGAAGCATTAATCAGTAATCTAGGCCTAACTGCAATGAGAGCTATGCTCATTTTATTAACAGATTATTTATAACCTTAGACCTGAATTCTGCCATCACTTTTGCATGTGCACAGCTCTCCTGTAAAAGAAAACCTCACAAAAGTCACTAGTACTATTCACATTAAAAGTTGAGCAGATATTGAAGAATTAATGGACTAGGACATTGGCATACTCTTTTTGTGTAACGGCAAATGACAGTAGCTCTGACAAGGTTCTGTAAAATACCTGGAGGAAATTTTCTAAACAAAAAAACCAGACATTGAAAGCCTAAGTCACACCTGGATTTTGTCAACTTCTCTGATTTTACAAACACCTCAAAAGTTAATACCTCTCACTCTCAAATTCCCTTCACTTTTTTAGCACATATAACTTGCAAAATGGAGTCACAGAAGCCTGTACTTGGGAAAACTGCTGTGACCATATGTTCACATAGAAATAGCATGTGAGAAATACAGCCACAGCGAGTTATTATTTCTTCTATTAGGGCATAGGTATGTACTTTAAAAGGAAATCTCTTACCACCCCGATTTGGAAGTCCACTTGTGGGATAGCTCTCCACTGTCTTCTTACCATATAACCACTGCTTTGGCCTTCACGTGCATGACATATGTCTCACTGAGGGTAGCCCTACTTGTTAAGACCCCTTACTGATCCTGTAACATCAGATCTACTGCTATTCCAGTTTCATCCCACAAAATCAGTCTCTGAATAACAGGCTCCAAATAAAATGGTTCAACAATGTCCTTTTTGTCTTCTTGTTGCACCTGAATTCCTTACCCAACCAAAGTGTCCCATATTTTACACTAGGGCCACTCTGTCACTCCCTACGATCTTTATTTCTCACAACCATTCTATTTCTTGTCCATAATAATCTCCTCAAAACAGAGCCAATACAAAAACGTAGTGATACAGTAAAAAACTAAAAAGAATATAACTAGAATGTATGTAAATTAATATTGTCAGAACTAACTACTTTCCCTCTATCCTACAGGAGGAGCAGAAAACTTGCTTCTTGCACAGTTCATCACCGTAAGTTTTTGTTAACATAGAAAGAAAGAAAATAGCCTAGAAAACAAAATGACAAGGGACGGTTAAACATCTGTCACTAGCATAAGAAAGATTATTTCACTGAGAGAGGGGAATTCCAGCCAGTTGCCATCTGCTTATAAAATATATATAGTTAATACATAAAAAAACAATAACTTGTTTTGAAAAGAAAAAAAAAACCAAACAAAACACTCTTAAAAGTGAAAAGAAAACTGTAAGAAAATAAAGAACAAACATTCTAACAAGAATCTCTTACTTGGCAAATGAACCAAATCGATGTCCTCTCCAGCAAACAGTCATGCAGCAGTCACAAAATTCATTGCCACTTACAAAGTGCTACAGGGCAGTTTCCATTCTGCACTGGCCTGTAACAAGGCAAAATACATTGAAGATCCAGCGGTGCTGAGCTAGTGCAGTAGTGGGGCCACAACCATGGAGCAAGGATGGAGAACTAGAGCACCTCTGCTGCTGCCTATGAGTGAACAAGCCACTCTGAAAGTCTTACAAGGTAGGTCCCTTTTTACCGGACTCTCAGTTGGGAGAAAATGCAGATATGGACTTGGGAGGAAGCGGAATAAAGTGAGGGGCATTACTAAGGAGAATGGTACTATAAAACAATGGAAACAATGAGGAAAAAATGCTTAGAAAACTTTATTACACCATAAATGAAAGTCACAGAAACCTTACCTGAGAAGACAAAGATTAAATAGAAGTTAAGATGACCATTTTACCTCGCACAGTGATATTAAAGTGTACAGTAGTATAAAATGTCCCAATGAAAGCTGAAATTTCAGATGGCCTAGGCATTCCTGATGCACAATAGATTAAGGAAAATGAGTACAAATTCCAGAATAACACTGGACTTTCAAAGTGCTTCAGCATGCTCCTTATGGATTTTTGTTTTAAATCTACCAAAATGAAACCTCACCTTTCTGAAAAATCTAGAGTCAGAAATGCATATTGAGCACCTGAAAATATTTCTATTGGCCTGGAGCCATGCCACAGGGCTTTCCTATGAAAAATAACTCAGAAAGTTTGGTAAATTACAGAATAACTGATATTAGATCAACTAAATGAAAAGCTTGCACTAGAGTGATTTAACTGTCTTCAAATTACAGGGTTCATCCAAATTGAATCTGTGAGATAGGTTTTGTTTAAACCCAAAATCTTAAACATATATTTAACAGAAGGAGTAAAACAAAAAGATTTAGCAGCTCGACATAGTAATCAAGAACAGAAGTCTACAGAAATTCAAGCAAGAGGAATACTCTTATAAATTATCAGTGGGTAAAATTCTTGAACTATTTAGGCAGTTCCCAGTACTGTTAATAGCCCATTGCAATCTTCATGTTGCATGTTAGCCTTAAAAAGGTGTACTTTGTACATTTATTCACTCTGCTGCTACTTTGTCTCAATATACTAAGACCACAAATATTTCTTCTATTACTTTTAAGCTACTCCACCCAGGATGTGGTAAATTGAGATATGCAGGAGTACAAAACACAACATTTATTGGGGAAGAATAACAGCTCTGCTTCTCCTACAAATGAAACGGAATATCAAGCTGAGAAGTGACACTGAGTATGTTTATCCATTTTGGAATTGCTGTGCAGCTTCTGTGATTTCTAAAAAAAGCTCAGCCTCAGCAGTGATCCTGTCACATCATCACATGCAAGCACAACATTACAACTGTAAAACCCAAGGCATTTTAGCAATAGGGGCTTGGGATTTGGGAAGTGTCTGGATGAAGCTGAATGTTTGTAACCATATCCTAGCACAACCTCTAATTAAGGGTGCTGGAAGCACCTTCACTGACTCTGTAAACACCAAGTCTGTAATTGCATGCATGTCATCACTTTGAAAGGCTTCCAGGCAGTGGGATTTTGTGGAGCCTTAATCCCCTAAACCCTTTTCACCTCATGTGTAGAAACTTGATTGCACTTCAGAAACAAAACCTTCAAAACGATGCACATTTTTGTGTGTACAGCAAATTTGAATCATTTGACTTTTCTTATAGCTCCTGGGCAGCACTGAGCACAGGCCTTTGGGATGACATACAATCATAGGGATGAAAGGCTCCCTTCATTTCCTGTTTTAAGATTCCCTCAGGGGAACATACATCTTAGAACTGAAAGAAAATCAAGTAGTGTCAGCACCTTGACTTCTGCACTTCACTGCAAGAGTATATGCATAGCAGCTTGATCCAACATCAAAGATGAGTTACAAGAGTCATTACTCATCGTCACATTCCTGATGAATACGAAGAACTGCATTGAAATCAAAGGAAGGTGCAGTTTGTGTTCCTGTGGTAATACACTCTCCTCTGCTTTGCCTGCCAAAACTCTCACCTCTGTTTGCCAGCCAGGTGGCTGGAGCCCTAATTATTTGCCTGTATGTGAAAAGTGTCTCCGTGCATGTGGTCATTGCACCCATCACCACATGGCCTCAACCACAGAAACTTCTTCAGCTGACATATTAAACACATATTTTTATGGACTTCTCTCAACTTCAGCTCTGGACACAGTGCAGAAGTGAATATGGGTAAATGTGTTTTATAAATGTCTTTAAGATACCCTTTGGCTCAATTTACCTATCTTAGAAATCTTCCCTGAATACCACTGTGTGTTGGCTGATCACAAAAACCTCATGGACGGCCTCTCCTCCCCACTGCCTCTTTTTCCCATGCCCACCAAATGTAGAATGAAAGAGATGAGGTATTTCTCTGGCAGCATTGGGGTCCCTGAGAATGCCTTAAGCTGTGTTGATCCTGCTGTTGCCAATTCATTTACATGGTGTAAAACTGCTCTAACTCAACAGAGGATTTTGCCATTTATCTTCATGCTGCTACAAAGCAAAGTAAAGCAAAATAGATTCCTCACAATGAGAAGGGTTAAGCAGTGGAACTAGTTGTGCAGGGAGGCTGTTTGTCTGCATCCTTAGAGATTTTCCAGGACAAGGCCCTGGGCAACACAAGTTGACTTTGCACTTAGCCCTGCTCTGAGCAGTGGGCTGTGCTAGGTGCCACCTGGATGTCCCCTCCAAGCTAGATTGTCCTCTGATTCTGATTTTTAAAGCAGTATTTGCCAACTGAAGTGCGTAAATCTGGTTTCTGCTATGCAAGGGGAGCAAGGTATTTATTTTTAATATGAGGTACTTTTCACATGATACTTACTGTGGCCTCAGTACTTTCCTGCTGCTTCAGTACTATCCCAAATAACAATCATCAGAGTGAGGCAATGTTTTAATGGGTCCAGCATATCTCTGAAACTGAAAGGAACCTAACTGTACAGTGACAACTATGGCAAGTAAATTTGCCGTCAAAACTCACTTTTGTAGAATTTTGCAAAGGTCATTGAATCCTAAGGACATTCAAGAAAACATTTGGCAACCACAGCCTGCAAAGGCTGAGCTCCTACTGTCTGAATGAGTGTGAAGTTCTCTGTGGAAAGTGAAACTTTCAAACTTTGGAATGCCATTACATTTATGAAGAGGTGAAAATAGCACAGTACATTTCCCTATAACAGCTTAGATCCATTTTTATGCATAATGAGAACGAAATTTTTGTGATACCAAGTGTGATTGTCTGAGAATAGGGTGGGTTTTTTTCCACAAGCAGCAGCTATCAGCGCAGCTATGTCTAACAGAAGCCAGAAGCCATAGGAAACAGTGTGAAAACAACCTTTCCTGAAGAGTCGAACATTATTGTTTATTGCTTCAGTTCTGGTAGCTATCAAAATATTTTCACTTACAGAAAGACAGTTCTTGGCCTGCAAAGTTTACAGCCTGAGAAAAATCATGCACAAAGTACGGGAGAGATGATTAAAGACTACAGTCACTTTCTTGCATTTGAACAGCAAACTTCCACTGTGAAAGTATTAGTAAGGGAATTAAGTTATTGGCAGCACCTATTTAGAGTCACAGTAGCAATATCTGTATTATTCTGGACAATGGTACTGCAATAATGGTTTACTGCATAAATTCACTTAGTCTAAACTTGCATTATGCTCATCCTGTTTGGATGAAAACCCACCCTTGGGTTATACTTGGTAGAATATATTCTTCTGGAGTTTGCTACTTGGCTAAGTTTTCTAGTATAGCACCTTGCAGCAGCATCACATACCTGGCTCTTGGCTAAGCCTGATATTTCTAGCAGACAATCTGGGAATACAAGGCAGCTGAGTTTGTTGCTAGATTTTTAGTTCTAGTGCTCACCAGGGCAACCCTTAACTTTTGGGGTTATGTAATGTACTGATACATTGTCAAAATCATTTTGATATTGACCTAATAGCTGCAGGTAAAATACGGTCTGTGGCTAACTTCCATTGCATATGAAATTCCACTTGCTTTCCCTAGAGTCCAAATGATTTAGATTAAATCATTTTCTCACCTGGGGCAGCAGTTTTCTTTTTCAACAAACTAACTAGATCTCTAGAAGCCAATTTCATAAGCTGTTTGTGAAAATGTTTAGCCAAATTACATTGAGTCCTTGGATTCTTAAAACATGCCATTTTAAAAAGCAATTGGATGGAGTGAGTATTGTACTACTCAAGAACTCCCAGTAATGAAAGGGTGTTTTAGCTTTTGGTTTGCCTTGTTCCACATAACTGCTTAAAGTGACCTTCTTAGCTTCAACTATATTGACATATTCCTTTTGAGGAAGGTTTCTCAGTGTCACATCAGTGACATAGGATTAGACACCCTTCCTAGTGCATTTGATTTAAAGAGCTAATGCAGGATTTTCCTACAGCCACTTGGTAAAATACCACATGGCTCTGTGAAAATGAATGGAGTAATACAATTGCTGCTCTGCTTTGCCCCAGTGAGAGGGGAGATCTATCAAAGTATGGGGAAGCAGGAGGGAGAAGGAAGGAAGTTTATTAGCAACCATTTCCCCATTAGCTCCTGTCTCCTCTTGCCAGCCATGACACTGGCCTGTGTACATCTATCAAGTGTAATAACAGACTGAATGATGCCAGGGCTGCAGCAGGGGAACAGGAAACAGGAGAAAATAAGATCTACAACTTGTTTCTATGGCTGTGGCATGCTGCCTGTGGGAACCCACTGTCTGTGGCTGTGTGCCTATGCAGCTGCCCGATACCTCTCTGGTGGGGACAGTGTAGTGACACTGGGCGTGCCTCAGTACCACCACAGGACCCGTCTGGAAAGGAGGACCATTTCCCCATCCCAGGTCACACGAGGGCTATGTTCAACTCTACCTGAGGTTCTTGACCTCAGCTGAAAGCAACTGTGTAGAGTGCAGACCTAGTCTCATCAAAACAACCAGTAAAGTTCCCACGCGCTTAAATTGTAGCAGGCTCCATTTATAGTAAAGTTGTAATTGCACCTAGGCTTCTCTGCAATATGGAGGAGCAGCCTGTGGATATCACCAAACCCACCTGCCAAGCTTCTTCATAACAGATGATGTCTCTGATGATGGAACTTTTACTCTACAAGTGTCATTCTGTAATAAAATCTCATTTTCTAACTCCACATGCTGAACTGCTCTCCAATCCATTTTTTACTTACTTTGGATTTACTATCCTTTTCATTTCACTCACTTTCATCTTGCTGGAGCATTCGAAAGTGAATGTGACTCCGAAGCTTTTTAAATGGTCATTAGGCACCTTTTCCAATGAATCAGATATGAACATACAGTGATAAAACTGCCTTTGGAGAAGTAAAGTTCTGAATGACCCAAATGCATGTTTCAGCAATGTTTGTTTTCAGCTGAGTGAAAACAGTGGTTACTTTCTCTAATGCAGTGATTTCCAGCTGTGAATTCGACACACACAAAAAAGCTGAGGTATCCTTAGATCCATTAATGCTGCTTTCAAAAGAACTACCCAGGTAAGTGGTTTTGTGAGGGTGTGGTATGTATACTGAAAGTGTTTGTATTGTAATTGGACTATCTGTTTGTGCAGTGTTGATAGGTCATTTCCCTTGGAAACTTAATACATTAAAAAAGATGTGATACAAATAATAGCAGCAAAACATGCTCTTTAGCAATTAGTAGCTGCAAGGATGAAATATTTGCTACCCTGAAGATAGAGAAAACTTTGACAGTGACATCACTGAGATCAGAATTTCACTAAGAGAGTTTTTTTGCATCCTAAGTAAGTCAACTGCAAGCATTACTTACAATGACACAGTCACGAGGGTCATATCTTAACTAGCCCAATTGCACTTCAACTGGACTGTAGGTTGCGCTATAGTAGTCCAGTGCACAGATTACACTTATATCAGAAGGCTCTAGCTGAGATAGGTGGGAAGGTGGAAGCAGCCTACCCAAAGTAACTTGAAACCAATTTATCCTGCTAAGAATATTATGTGGAGCTAGCTTGGGCATGTCTGCACACCACTGCAATGTGCAGGGCGGACACAAGAAAGGAGCATCTCCTGGGAGTTGACAGAGTCTCATGTGGCTGTGATTCAACCTTACAATTTCTCCTGTGGCAAAACTATTTTAAGAGCTTTCTGTTCTTCCCCTTTCACCTTCATCCAACTTCCTCTGTGAAAGGATATGGATTAAATTAAGCCCTCCAAAGAACATTTTTTTCTTCTGAATTTCATTTTTTGAAATTAATAATTTCATTGATTGAATTGGTTCCATGATTAGCCTTGTCATTCTGATGAATGGAGTCAATAGCAGCTTGATAGTGGGAGCAAGTAATTCAGGAATGGGAGGGGGTGGAAAGTCTTAACCAAGTTATATGTCTGGAGGAAATGTCCATGGAGTGATCTCTCAGATGCGTGCATTGTTTATATGGAAGTTTGAAGAATGGGGTCATCAAAGCAGCCTCTGGATCTGCTTATGAATAACGTCTCAAATGTAGAACACAGAAAATTTGTTCTTCTCACTGGAAATGTGTGAGGTTTGCTCTAGCTTTAAAGTGAATTATTTGCTTGGGGAAACTGTATGATTGAACTACATTTGAAATATCTCCTTTGTTTTCTTTATTGCCTATTGTCACACTAGGGAAATACAAGAGATGCGGTAAGATCATTTGCAGGAAGAATTAATATTAGAAGTGGAACTGTTTACAGGGAGAGTTAATACTGGAAGATGTTAAAATATTTTTTAAAAGCTATGGGAATAACACCACCCCTTCAATTAGGAGGCATTTATTTTAATAACTTCATAACCGTGCCTTGATTTCACTGAAAGACTAGGAAAAGGTTAGTAAATGAATGCTTTTGGTTGAGCTTTGTGTGTCATTCCTCTGACTGGTTTGGCCCCTGTACTGTCAGTTTTTCTCACATCCATTGTGAGTAGGGTTGCATTTTTTGCATGCTCCAGATGATAGAATTGTATTAGAAATCTTTATGGTTGTAATGCTAATCAATGATGTTATTAACTGAGCTACTGAAGATCTCTTTGCAGTATCCATTTAACAATACCAAGATACAGAAGAACTGTACGTTACTGCTGTTGCAAGCGACCCAGAGAAGACAATGTTTCCTCTCATTAATATTTGCTATTACTAAGGCAAATAACAAGCAGTCAGAATCATGTGTTTCTTCACTATTTAAAATTTTCAGAAAGAAAATAGATTCTAAAAAGGAAATACACTCCTTTCCCAAATGTAACAAAGCATTGACTAGATTTACAGAGCTGACTTGTGTTTTGAACACCTAGGATGGAATTTGTCTTGTTCAGCCAAGTTCCAATTGCTTTCTGGTCCTCTCTTCCTCTGACAGCTCTTCCTTTACTGATAGTTCACATGCCATAATGTTTTGAGATAGGGAAAAAACAAAAAAACCCCAAAAAATACTGACAAGAGGAAAATTGTGCTTTGTGAGATCTGTGAGTCCACTGATACCGAAGAAAGATTCTCTCTTTATGCATTTTTTATATATTTCTGTTTTAAATAAAAAATTACACTGAACAAAAGACATCGGTGCCACTATTAATAACACAGTGTTATCCAGTGAGAATTCAGGCAAGTCATTAATGGAAACACCCTGTGGTCAGCCTGCTGACAGCTCTCTGCAGAAAACTCCAGCCAGAAGCTGGTTCTCAGTGTAATGGTCTTCTGTAATCCTAGCCCATGTTAAAGATGTAGGGGCAGCATTGGAACACTGACGTGACTCATGTTGTTAGTATAGCTTATCCCTGCATAACCAACATCAGAGACTAAACCTTAATGACAGATTTCTAGTGCAGCACAAAGTGCTACACACCTAACTTCTTCCAAGTTAGACATTTCCATTTTTATAGCTATGATCTGTAGCTGATGTTTCAGCAGTGCTTAGGATTACCTGACACTTGTTGTCAGAATACTTTATTTTAAAATTTGTAGCTTTATTAAATTTTGTCTACTTGATCTAAAATTTTCACTCCTAAAGAAAGACATGAAACAGTTCAGCAGTATGAGGAGCATTTCACTCAAAACAGTTTACTCTCTGAGAACAAAGACAGAAAAAAGGTATTGTCTTCCCCATGTTAGAAAATTCTGGAAATTTCTAGTGTTTTCTATTTAAAATCTGGCAAATTTGTAGCATTTATACCAAGAATTTCTCTTGTGCTGTTATGGTGAAAATGTCCTAGACATTCTTGCCGCATATGGCCCAGCCCAGAACTGTCTGAGACAATCCCCCAGATTGTAACTGTGGGATACTAGGAGCAGTAGACAGGAATCAGAATCAGAAACAGGGGCACTATATTGCTCGTGTTTCCTCTCACCTTATTGTTGGGTGCAGGCAATGAGAAGGAGGTGGAAGGCCACAGGCTCTTATGAAGAAAATACAAGAGGTAGATGTGGGAGAAGGATGCAGACTGCACAGGGAGAGGCAAGTGCCTGTTGTCATGCAGCTGTAAGAGAGATCCATGAAAGAGCTAGGAAGAGACTGAGACTGGACAGGGAGCACAGAGAAGGTAAGTGGGCCTGGATCTGAAGCATATGTGAAACTGGGTCTAATAAACCAATGAAATGAAAGGTTTATGAGGGAGGCAGACAGATCAAATGAAAATGAGACTGCCCAAGCCACGTGATATGGACTTGCTCCACGCTGCTGAAGAGGAGACTGGGACAGACTGGATGTGAAAAATGTTACGAGGACAAGTGTCCTGAAGACTGAACTGCAACAGATGCTGTTCTTCTAATATAGCTCATTGTGCAATCGTGAGGGTATGTCTTAACCAGTACATTAACATATAGAGTTCAAATCTGTGTTCAAATTTCAAAACACAGAGAGCATGGAAAGGAAGAGTGGGTGGAATTTCCAGCATTGCTGGAATGTAAATACTGAATTTGGGTAAGAAATCCTTCATCTCCCTGAGACTAGGACTTGCATTCATTTATTAAAGGTAATTAAATAAACCCTAGATGCTGGAAGGAAGAAAAAAAATAAAAACATAACTCAGCTCTTTGTCATCTGTGTAAAATGATAGTTATGTTTCCATAGCAATAGAAACCGGTGAATGAGCTACTCACACTGCATGCCAATGAACACATCCAACTCTTTGACATGACTTTAGGTTGCTATAGCAACCATTTTTATACTAGTATATCAGGTTATCAAAATTAATTACAAATGGTATCCAAGGCATTGTAGATATTGTGATTTCATTAATCTCACCATATTTTTATATATTTGCTGATTGAGAGCTTGTAAGGGTAGAGAAGGCAAACCTGTGGACAAGATCCTGACCCCAGCATCACAGACATTAATCCAGAGTAACAACCCAGGCTGCAGGAGGTGTACTCTGGAATTATGTGGGTGCTGCTGGCAGGACGTTCACAGTCCTTTGTGCTCCCTCTGCAGCATCGTCAGCTGGAAGAGCTGGTGCTATGCATCTCAATGAATTTACAAAATTATGTGTAAATATCATGTGTAAAATTTACACAATTATGTGTAAATAGGTTATAATGTACAGGGAAACCTGAGGGATCTTATGTTCAGTTATGATTTTATCTCAGAATGTGGATCTTCAGGAAGTACAGTGATCTAAAGGAACAACACTGTAAATAAGATCCTTTGTCACATGAACAGAGAGTTGTCATACAACATGCATTTGAAGACAAGTATCTTAATCTGGTTTTCTGGAAGACAGGAGACTGAAGGATCAAATTGTTTTCCTTTCCTTTTTTTTTTTTTTTTTTTGGCACATATGATCTTTCTTGTTAACCATGCTTTTGTATAAATAGAACTATTTCATAGCAATGTCAACCCTCCAGTAAACCGTTCTAATCTCGCTGGTGCAGCAGGACTGTTGCTTTGTGTTGTGTTCTGTGCACCTGCAAGTCATAGAGGCAGGCTGAGGTTCCACTTTTGAGTTTGGCAGATTAGTTCACAACCTAAATCACTTTTGCAAAACTCCACCAGCTTCCCCTCAATGAAACTTTCCTAGACCAATTTAAGAGACAAAGGTGCTGTTCATTCACTATAATTGGCACTTGTTTTCTCCCAAATCTGAGGGATTCAGTAGCTTAACCAGGTTTACGATGATTCCTTTGTTAATTTTTTTTTCATCTTCATGGAAGTTTCTTTAGCCTTTTAACAGAATCACAGAATCACAGAAAGTGGAGGCTGGAAGGGACCTCCAGAGGTCATCTCATCCAACCCCCCTGCTCAGGCAGGATCACCTAGAGCATGCTGTCTGGGACCACGTCCAGACAGTTTTCAAATATCTCCAAGGATGGAGATTCCACAGCCTCTCTGGGCAACCTGTTCCAATGCTCAGACACCCTCGTGGTAAGAAAGTGGTTCTACATCCTGAGGAACAATCCTTCAGGTTTCCCAGCAAAAGCATAAGTTTGTGTGTGTGTGTGTATATATATGTATGTATGTAAGAGCATACAATTCCAAAGATGGAGCTCATATACACCGCAACTTTTTAGCCATAAAACAAATGCTAACAGAATGCCCAATATATCTTTAACTCCCTAAAGCCAACTTGCAAAGCCTTTGTGAAGGGTTTGCAAAAGAACTCCTTAACTGTGTCAGAACTATGACAAAACTGACTAGTCATTAGAACACCACCCTCAATGTCTCGACCAGCTATGTCCTCACCAATATGAGTGTGTGAGTGCTCAAGAGGCAGTACTTGATCAGAGCCCAGAGAGCTCTGCAGCTGGATGTTCCGGATCCTCCAGCCCTTCTTATCATTCTGCCTAACAGTAAGAAGTCACTGGTGGTGTCCCATCTCTGTGGATTTTTTTGGACTTTGTGCTTTCCAAGGTGGCAAAAGGCACCTGAGCAGATGTATTGGGTTTGCGTGGCAACGTTTTGGTAGCAGGGGGGCTACAGGGGTGGCTTCTGTGAGAAGCTGCTAGAAGCTTCCCCTATGTCCGATAGAGACAATGCCAGTCGGCTCCAAGACGGACCTCCCACTGTCCAAGGCTGAGCCTGCCAGTGACGATGGCAGTGCCTCTGTGATAACACATTTAAGAAGGGGAAACAACTGCTGCACAACAGCAGCCAGGAGAGAGGAGTGAGAATATGTGAGAGGAACAACTCTGCAGACACCAAGGTCAGTGAAGAAGGAGGGGGAGGCGGTACTCCAGGTGCCAGAGCAGAGATTCCCCTGCAGCCCCTGGTGAAGACCATGGTGAGGCAGGCTGTCCCCAGGCAACCCACAGAGGTCCACGGTGGAGCAGACATCCTCCTGCAGCCCATGGAGGACCCCACGCTGGAGCAGGTGGATGCCTGAAGGAGGCTGTGACCCCGTGGGAAGCCCGCACTGGAGCAGGCTCCTGGCAGGGCCTGTGGACCCATGGAGAGAGAGGAGCCCACGCTGGAGCAGGTTTGCTGGCAGCACTTGTGACCCCGTGGGGGACCCACGCTGGAGCAGTCTGTTCCTGAACGACTGCACCCCGTGGAAGGGACTCATGCCGGAGCAGTTTGTGAAGAACTGTAGCCCGTGGGAAGGACTCACATTGGAGAAGTTCGTGAAGGACTGTCTCCCGTGGGAGGGAACCCACGCTGGAGCAGGGGAAGAGTGTGAGGAGGGAGGAGCGGCAGAGACAATGTGTGATGAACTGACCGAACCCCCCATTCTGCGTCCCACTGCGCCGCTCAGGGGGAGGAGGTAGAGAAAATCGGGAGTAAAGTTAAGCCCGGGAAGAAGGTAGGGGTAGGGAGAAGGTGTTTTTAAGATTTGGTTTTATTTCTCATTATCCTACTCTGATTTGACTGGTAATAAAGTAAATTAATTTTTTCTTTTTCCGAGTCGAGTCTGTTTTGCCCATGAATGTAATTACTGAGCGATCTCCCAGCCCTTATCTTGACCCATGACCCTTTTGTTACATTTTCTCTCCCCTGTCCAGCTGAGGAGGGGGAGCAACAGAACGGCTTTGGTGGGCACCTGGCATCCAGCCAGGGTCAGCACACCACACCAGACTTACAGCCCAAAAGTGCATGTATTAAACAAAGGGAGGTGAGGTGATTCTGCCCAGAACAAAGCTCTGAACTCCTTGTTCTAACATGGTCACAGATAGTAAAAGCTTACATGGATTCAAAAAGTGAGTGCACAAATTCATTGAAGATTATACTGAGAACTTTTAAATGAAAAGATATTCCCATACTGCTAAACAAAACAGAGCCAGAGTACTGAGGCCAGCCAACTCCAGTCAGCTTTGTCCAAGCTGCATAGTAGTTGGTCCCATGTTTCTTTGGTGTTTTCTGTGGTCCCAAAACATTGTAGTAAGTTTTGGGTGGGGGGTGGGCGTAGCTGTAAGTGAACAATGGTTTTTACTGCATGAAACTGAGGGGGTTTAATGCATGCCCTGCAGTGCACTATGAGGGCAGCTATGTGTGCTGCACTAATGGTAGAGGAAAAGCTGCAGAAAACTGGAGTCAGACCTGATGCAGTCTTGTTCATTCTGCCAGTGGGAACAGTCCTTGGCACAAAATAGTCCCTGAACAGTGTCTGAGCACTATCTCAAAGACAGAGTTAGCCTGAGCCAAAACCACTCCTCAGGACATGCTCACAGTTAAGCATCATGGATACTTAGTCCAGTGCTCAAGCTTGCTCCCCAGCCCAACATAAAATGGCACTCCTAGTGCTGTAAAAGCTTGCCATTTGAGAGAATAATCTTGGGAAGCATCAATGTCTTCTGGTCCCATTCCTATAATCTTTCCAAAGGATTTAGTATTGGCAGGATACTTAGCTAGATGGACTGTGGTCTGGCTGAATACAGCCATTCTTACGTTTGTTAAGTTGCTCCGCATCTAGGAACCCTGCTAGAAAGCCTTGTTCTGACACTGAATGAAAGAACTGACTCCAACTGTGCAGCAGCAATTTCCTCCCTTCTAGGACCACACTCGTTGTACTGTTCTGAACAAACCTGGCAGCTGGCTGACGTCTTTTGTTCCTGCCCACATCTTTTCTTTGGTTGAATTTCTAGGGCATCCCCATATGGCAGGAAAAGAAAAAGCCTTTGGAGAGAACAGCATCAGCATTAACTAAATATAATTCATAACTATTCATGGTCACAGCCTACTTTGCATCTAAAAAGTGAGCGTTCTACAGAGGGCATATTGTATTTCTACACTTTCCTGAGATGTATGAAAAAATGTCATGTTCTTCCAGCCATGACCTTAACACACATGCTTTTCAACTAATGTTGTTTTAATGTTTGACCCTTGTGCTCTGTCTTCCCTGGAGGCCTGAATCATTACCAAGTTGAATGCTGCAGCTAAGTGTTTTGAGCAGGCTTTGTGCTGTGCTGGTTCAGTCTGCTTATAGTAGCCAGCCTGTTTTCTGTAAACAGTGCTGAAGGTAATTTTGTCCTGTTACCAAACAGACATTCCTTTTTTCTCCCGAGCAGCCCTCTTGGAAAACAGCCACAGAAGAGTATGGAGAGGAAGAGAGAGGTGGATCCTCCACATTACTGTATCTGACTCTACCAATAACTCTCCATAGCTGTGGTTCTCTAGATACTTCCAGTGACGTTCTTCCTTGGGTTATCTTGTTGACATGCCAGATGCCTGGAAAATGCAGTTATTTCACCATGACAACAATACAAACATTCAGTTAATGTTTGTAAAGCCCAGGTACATCTATATAGGAAAGCACCCCAGAGAGGTGTAGTGTGGTGCAGATTTCTGCCTAGGATGCAAGATATTATACAGGATGGGCTAATTTACTTTGTTGTCCAGGGCTCCATGCCCTACAGATACATCATAAATGGCTAGTGTGCCGATAAGAAAGGTGCCTTCTCAGAAGGCCATTAAGAAAAGGTCAGGAAAGGACAGAACTATATGGGAGGGATATTAATAGCAACAACCAAAAGGCAGCACAAACAAAAAAACAACCTTGAGTGTACTCACACAAGTGTTTTTTCCAGTGGAGATACACAGCTTTACTGGAGTGCTCAGAATCGTTACCGCCTTATTATGTATTACATCATTGAGGCATGAAGGTCAGGCTACAGGGCAGTATTAGTTTTGGGAATAGTTCTCCTCAGTCCTTAAACCTGTCAAGAAGCCACAAGCAACATGGCCTTTTAGGTTAGGGAAAGCCTCTGGCTTGTTTTTTTCCTGGCTCCTTGCTGCGTGTCAGAAGTATCAGGAGCAGACGTGCACTGTATGCACACACAAACACATATTCCTAAGACATAGCTTTTTCTTTTTTTTTAAGAAAGCTCTATTCTAATTTAATAAATCCACATTCTAGATACAATTGCATTTAAGGAGATTATTTCAGCCCCTCTCCCCTGTCTGTTGGAGAAATAGAGGGGGTAAATACAAGCCAGACCTGAAACCTTTGCCATGGCTACTTTTGGTTCAGTATGGAGTTACATTGCCAGGAGCTCCCAGAAGCTGAGACTGCAATTCTTTGATGATTTCAGAGATGTGTATTAATGCACTGGGCCCTCTTTAGTTTCTCACATCAAATACCTTAGGACAAGCAGTTCCAATTACCAGTTTCCTTCTTCTTCCTCCTTCTATGAGCAAGCAGCTCAGGCTGGCACTGCACGCTGGAGAGGAGCACGACAGAGTTGCGCTGGCAGAAAAATTGGAAGCTTTGTAGTAGCAATGCTTGCCGTCTGCACTGAACCCATGAAAGAAGAGGCAAGCTTCCTTAGAGCAGCTGGTGTCACACAGGCACATGCGGGAAACAGCTGTAAAATCTTCAGAACACTAGCTGCAACCACAGAAGTAAAAAAAGGTGTGTGTGCAAAATGTGACTCCTCACCGTTCTCCTAAAAATACATTGTCAGGTTGCATTCACCTTACTGGTAAAGCAGCATGGGGGGATAACAATGAGGTCAAAAGAGCCACTCATCTACACTATTTGGCTATTACAGCACCTGTGGGACCTGCTCCAGGAGGACCCTGCTTAGATTCACAGGCAAAACTTTTAGTGTAACTTATTATAACCCATTATATGACCCACCTTGCAGCATGGGCTTACCTGCGGAAGAGCTGGTGCCCAGCACTGGGTGTAACTTCCAGCTCTCCCACCTGCTCCTGCTGGGATGATGCGAGAAGGAAAGGATGGCATGGGATTCTTGCAAGTGTCTTCACACAGAGGGCTGAAAAGTCACCCACTGAAAAGGCAAATGCAATCTGTTTACAAGAAACTCGTGCTAATATAATAGTTTACAAAGGTAATTAAAGACATATTTTTACCACCTGTTTTTCTACTACCTGGTTTACACCTTTTACTTGAAATGTTTTACAAGTATTTGTCATGCTTTGTCCCAGCACTGAAAAATAAAGTGCCTGACTGGTCTCATTATGAAAATTCATGACTTAGCACCTCCAAGACAGAGCACTGCATTTCAGTGTGCAAAACCAAAATGAAACAAAAGGCTTCCTCACTGAGTCATTAAAATACAGATGCCAGTTTATAGGAGAACACTCCCCTTGGTACTGTAGAACAAGAGATAGCTAGATCCAAAGTTGTAACTCAAGTTGCAGACATTTGCTCTTAGAACAGAGCAGTAGAAATATGGTAATGATTAACCCAGATGATTTTTTAAAACACACACTCAGTTCTATTGAGATTACAGAGGTTTTCTTCAACAGAGAAGTTAGCAGGACGATCTGCTTTTCATGACAGGAAATAAATACTGTAGCAGCCTTTAAATACTTCCCCTTGATCTATCCAGCCTTGATATAGTGGATAGGTGGAAGATTTGACATGAAATATTGAAAAATATCATCCTGATTGCTTACTTCAGCTTTCATAAACCCTGCTGTGACATCCTCACTCACACAAAAATATGGAAAAGAGAAGACAGGCATTCAGAACACCCTTAGGGAAATATTAGCATTTTATGTTATGGTTGGTAAATTTAAGGTGTGGGGTGTAGTATTTTCCTTTGGTATTGTTTCTGATGGTATGATGGTATATCTGATACCATATTTTTGAGCTTTCAGAAGAAACACATTCTTCTGTCACATGGGAATTTATACTGGATCCAATCAAACAAATGCATTTTATAGTAATGAAAATAACACTGGAAGATCATTCAGCATATCTTTATACATTTATTATGCAAATGATGGTATCACCATCATTTAGCATTAAATAAACTTTGCTGTTAATATTGCCACAAAATAAGCACACTTATGTTAACTGGCAAATTAATTGTGGGTCTAGGAGATCCATTTAATGCCACAAAATATGTTTATGTCAGGTAACAACAAATCTGAGGGGTACTAATCTTCAGTTTCCTGGCTAGCATATAACAGCCTTTACTTTCAACCTTCATTTTTGCAAGATGTATCCTCCTTGTTCCAATACAAACATTTCTGAAAGAACATTTTATTTCAATTAAGAGACCTATAAAAGCAAACATTAACCAGTGTTGAGATGTGTGGCATACTTCTCACACTCTCCAGAAAAGAGAGCTCCTGGTTCTAATAATAGTCTGGGAAAATGAATTACTGAGTTGGAAAGTAAATGTCTGAGTATCCCTGATGGTCCTGGTAATGTTGTACATTCCCCTTTATACACAGGCCTTGTTACCTTCAAAGTTTTCGATGAATGGAGCAAAGCAAATTTCCTAAGTGAAATACATTTTCTTCAGTTTGGGAAGCTGTTTTCAGTCTGTAGTAAAGGAAAGGTTCATTTATTGTGAATTCTCAGGTCTTCCATGAGCATTACTTGAGGCTTTGAAGAAAAGAGATTTGACAAGTGTGTTAAGGAGCTCTAGGCTACAGTAAAGATTCTATTCCGCCCCCCCAATGTTTTTCTGCAAATCAATGAACGTTTTAGTAATTGAAAAACACTTTCCCATGCAGGGAAAGGATTTCTTTCTTCACTGTGCTGAGTACTGTGGCCTGTACCCAGAAAAATACTTAAGCTTGCAACAATAAACTAGTAATTAGTCTCACTGACATTGGCTAAACTGTTCAGGTACTTAATGTTAAGTGTGTTAGATCAGACACTGAATAGTACCTTGCAGAATTCAGAACTATGTGGCATTAGTTTAGTCTCAGAAATCAGTAAACTTACATTAGACGTAAATAAGTGGAGCTGAAAACAAACTTTTTTTTTTCCTCACTCTGTTTCTCTTAGTGGATATTGGCACATGTTGTTCTATTGAAATCGGGCTGTTGGCAGCAAAGAATACAAAATTCAAGGGAACAGTGAGACAATGAGAAAGGAGCATAACTTAAGAATGAGGACAGGGTTGGTGTTTGGACTGGATTACAGACATTGTCTTACTGTCCTGCTGCAAGAACTCTGAGGATGCTGAAGGCCATGTAGGCAATTCTGTTCCCCCAAAGCCCATGCAGGGGCATCTGGGCCATTCAGTCTCTCACAAACTCTGTGGCCAGAAGAAGACATCATGACCTAGCTCTTCCCCACCCCGCTTTCTTCCCTTAGTTCCCATGCAAATGATACACAGACAAATAATACCTCCTAGAAGCTGCAAAAATCCAGCCTATATTTAAGTACTTTTTTCAGAGAAGACATTTGACATCTTTGTTTTAAAGACTTCAACTTACAATGAGTTCATTATCTCCCTCTCTAAACTGTTCCACATGCCTAATTGCTCCTCAAAAGACCTGTCAGGAATTTTCCTTTTATTTCAAAGTTAAATATTTCCAACTTGACTTTTTGCCACTGAATTTTGTTATGACTTTGTCAGCAAGACTGAGAATGTCCCGACTGACAAACCTCTTCCATGTACAAGTACCTGTCACACACAAGGGCCAAGTCACGTGTTTGTCTTTGCTTTGATAAGCTGAACATATTGGCTCTCTTAAGTCTCATATTACACAGCTTGTTTGCAGCAACAGTGTCTCTGTAAACACATTTGTGAACCAATTCATCCTTAACAAGGACACTAAGCTTGATTCTGCTGTAATCGAGGTACTGGTTTTGTCTTTGTGAGGATGAGAGTAAAAAGCCCTAAAAGTATATATTTGAGCTATAAGGTCTTCACAGATTGAACTTTTTGTGTCTAAAATTTTTTCTATTTGAAGTCATTCCATTTAAGAGAACATTTCTGATGAAATAGACAATTTGTCCATTCTTTTCAGCACCAAAACCTATAAAATAACTTTTCTATTTTCTGCTTCGGTATGGTATTAAAATAAGAAAAGATTTGTTGGGGAAAAGTTGAAAAAAAGTCAGAAAGTTGAGGAGGGTGGGAGGACCCT
The DNA here is from genome assembly GCF_018139145.2 of Gymnogyps californianus. Taxonomy (NCBI): domain Eukaryota; kingdom Metazoa; phylum Chordata; class Aves; order Accipitriformes; family Cathartidae; genus Gymnogyps; species Gymnogyps californianus. Next base: position 64,136,074 of record NC_059500.1, on the reverse strand, counting down.
GACCAGGGACCAGGGAATTTGATGGTCTCCATGACACCCCTGCCTAGGCCTCTGGAAGCAAAGATGTTTATGCCTGGGTCCAGGTTTGAGAATTTGGTCCCTGTTTCACAAATGTGCTCCCAGTATGATGCAACTTCTATTTCTTACCAAACATAGCATCACTGATATGAAACATTCTTATGTCGATAAGCAAAAGGTAAGCAGCTAGTTTGCAACGTTGTCCCTGTCAGAAATATCTCGGTAACTTGTATTAGAGTCCTTTTTTAGTCAAACTTTCCCTTGTACGTGTAGGCATGGCTTTTCTGCGGGGAAGAAAGAGGATGGGATCAGAATCTTTTTTAGTTAGTCTGTCCTTTGCTCTGCTGTACCATGTGATGTTTCTTCGGCCATGTGGCTGTGCAGCTCTCTTCCCTGTGCTTAGTTTGGAGCGTTATCTGCACCTACCCCAATTTATTCTATACTTCCTGGGTACAACAGACACTGGAAGGAGCAGTTTGGGTTCTTTATCTATGGATTGTAAATAAACACTGCATTAGTAAAGTTCATCGCACTGATATAAAATCAGGAAGCAGACACTAAAATGGGAAGATTTAAATTACTCATTTGAGTCTTTCCATTTGATTAATTTTACTATGGCATCCTTTAAAAATGCTATAACTTGTGATTCATCAATAATTTCCTGTTCTGTGCCACTACTAATGATGTTTTTAGGCAGGTAGACACAGAGGGGTTGATACTGGAACCTTTCAGCCCTCTAAAATTTTGTAGCAATATTACAGAACATGTTTTTTGCTTTTATTTTCCCCTGTTATGAGAAACTGCTTACAATAGGTTTGTGAGAGGAAATATTCAGAGAGCATTAAGCACCTAACAGAACTGACTGGGAGGAGCTTTGTTCCCGCTGCTCTGCTGCTGTATCTGAGGTTTGACCTCCAACTTACCAGCAGCTACTGTAGACCTGGCTTCTCTGGAGAAGAGTTTCCTATTCCTATGAAATGATGTGATCCTTTTCTAACACTAAGAAAAGTCCCACCAACCCCTGAGGCCTGATAAAAATTCCATGGTACTCAAGGGGAGATTTTCCTCCCATTTCAGGAGACTTTGGACAAGGGTTAGTGAAGTAACCTCCAAATTCATTTACTTTGGAACAAGAAGCACATTCTAGATGCATTCTCAGTAAAAACTGCCTTAAAAAGCTGAAATACCTAACCTCTGTGTGGGAATGATTTTAATTTTTTGAACATAAAATTCATTTTTTAAAACCATTTCTCCATTATTCCCTTCTAGGAAGCTAATTTCACCTCTCTTGTTTTATATTTACCTCATTAAACTTATGATCAAATATGTCAAAAGTAAATGTATTCACTTAATTGACTAAATAAAAGGCAGATGCCAGGCAGCACAAAAACATCTTTAGAAAACCCTGACTTTTCATATCTTATTAGATACAGGTTTATTTTTTCCTACAGATTCACTAACTGAAGTTTTCTTAAATGCCACAGTCTTGATTATATCTCCCCACAATGCAGACAGATATTTCCATTTAAAAAAAGGCTAGTCTGAAGCTTATTTGCAAACAGTTTCTAAATCTTTGATAAATGTAGTCAGATCAGGTTATATGATTATTACAATCAAATTATGACTATAAAAGATAGTGAATGTGATAAATTACAATAAATAAGTCAAATGAAATTAGAGAATTGTAGTACTAGAAAGAGTTTGGAAGGAGGATTTCCATAAAATATAAACTATTGGAAGCAGCTTAGAAAGTTGTAGTTAGAATTGTTTTTTCCATTTTGGGTGACTGTGATACAGAACATGAATTCAGTCTAGCTGATTTGGTTTTGAGAAGTGAAGAATAATTTTAGAAGAAGGAAGAAAAATGGTGTTGCTGTGTTAAGTCATGAAAAAAATTAAGAATGTTATGCAGACTTTAAGACTCCTAACAGTAAGATTCATCTCACCTGAATTTGGCTGTCTAAAAGTATAGTCCAGGCTAGTTGTCAAAACCACACTTTTGAAACAGGCACTTGTGGAAGGAGACTCACTGATTTAGCCTCAGTTTGCTTTAGATCTTCTGAAATTTCTCACTTTGCATACGCGCCCTCGATCATGCTTCCTTGATGTTTTTTGTACATTAGACCTTCCAAACAGCTTGACTGGAAGGAGTACTCAACTTCCTAAGAGTCTACGGAACCTTAAAAAAAAGTGGAGTCACTTTCAATTCTAGCTCTAGCAGGAGCTGCAAACACGCTGTGATAGTTCAGCTGCCACCAGTGTTACTGTGACAGCAATGAAGAGGAACATTGTAGCAGAAGCTTACCAGGTTTTACCCCTTAGCCTTGTTCATTATCAGAAGCTAATACATTGACAGTTTCATTTACAGAAACTGTGATCCATTTCTCTTTCTGTTTCTCCTCCCTGTTCTTCAGCTGTTTATTTAAGAACCAAGAGATGTAATAGGAATGCTCGCACAGAAATCAGATTTTTAACTGGAAAACTGCCATATCCTCACCTCTCAGAAAAGCCGTATGATAGGGAGACAAACTGAAAAAATGTAGGCGGTTACTAATATCGGGAGTCCCATGAACAGATCTTAAGCTGGTGTCTTCTGTCAGGAGTGGAAATGGAAATACAGACTCTTTACATTCTGGACAAGATCATTAATTGTGGATCTATTGGGTCTTTCTTTGTCCATAGTATTAAGGACATCAGCTGCAACCGCCATATTTTTAGTGGACCTAACTGTCCAGGGATATTCTGCTAGCTCCTTAGCATAGGCAGAGGTAGCGGTTAAGGAGTGTCTGAGCTTAGGGGCTGAGAGGAACAGAGCTGCTGAGTGTTACCAGGAATGAGAAGCTTCCATGCATGCCAAAGAGGAATACCTTCTGGGAAAATTTAAAGATGACAGCCAAAGCCATTATGAAGTTTTGCAGCCTCCAGAGTTATGTAGTAATCAGAGAACAGGTTTCAGAATGGAAATTTTGAATATAAAGGCTTTCACTCTGCCTATATCCCATCTTAGATATCTAAAGCTTGGCTTGGTCCAAGTATCTAAGAAAACAGGGCAGGTTTTGGGGCAGGGTGGCCTGTAGGTACCAAGGCACTGGGAGATTTCAGTAGCTGAATCAAATGCATGGTAGCAATGCAAATTCACAGGCCCTGTGTCATTGTACTTTCCCATGCATGGCACTCCCTGCACCTTTGTCATTTCACTGTTTAATAATCCACAGCTCAATCATACCAGCTGAGCATCTAAGAGGGCTACAGTGGATATAAGTCACCTCAAGGAATGTGGGCACAACTTCCAGCCCAGGGAAGGTGGGCCAGGCGCATAAAACCCCAGCACAGGGAAGAATGTATCCCTTTGGGTTTATTCTCCACCAAAAATATACTTCGGTGTTTGTGTACACAGAAGGCAAGCAAAACTCTGCCTGAGGTTTTGGTGGTCGCAGGTATGACTGATCTCTAGCTGCTTCCTGACTGGGTTACACTCACGCCAAATGAAGGAGTTGTTCACAGTCACAACACGTATTTTCTTCAGCCCACATAGGTTTTGTAGCCATTTTGAAGCCTTTCATTTTTAGGTTTTAATAAAGGGAAAGGAGCACAAATATATTTCCAATGAAAATAGAAATGCTCAAAATTTGAAACTGGACCTGTTTTCATAACTTTCTTTCCCTTTCAGATTAAGAAACTCTGAGTGTTATCTTTTCAACAAATATTTTGTTAATAAGCCCTCATCCATGCCCAGTTTGAGTGCATAAGAAAGAGGGAATGTTGCCCATGACAGTACAAAAACCCCATCTTTTTGAACAACAAATCTGATTACATTAAGCATATCCTTTCTTCATAAATTCTTCATAGCAAGAGAGATTAGCAGTACAATTATTTTCAACTGGCTGAAAGCCTAGAGGAAGAAACATCTGTACATTTTGGGAGGATAAAAGGTCTTTCTCTCTTTCTCTCTGTGCAGAAACAGAAGTATCTAGTTCAAATGCATAGTTCAAGAATGCAGAACAGGTGAAGGTTTAGCTTTTCTTTTTAGTTAATTTGTTCTCTGACATGTGACTTGAGCTGAACATGTTGGCATAAATTCATTGCAGCTTGTCCTGTAATTATACTTCCCACTATCACTGGGGGAAAAAACAGCATGCTTTCTCAAGAGCTGCTTTAGTAACATTCCTTAATGACAAACTGAGACTGTATCTGAGGGGAAAAGAATGAGTCAAACTGGAGGCACATTTTCTGCAGTCAGAATCACTAAAGGTCAGTTGAGCAAAGCAGAACAGCTTACTGTTTCTTTGAACTTAAAACTCTTCTATCTAGCTGTCCTTGAAAAGGGGTCAAAATAGCATCTTACAAAGTCAAGGCTGACATTTCCCTTTTGATATTTTTCATGTATCTTAAAGAAAGGTTAGCACTACAGTCTTACGCTGAATAAATCAGCTGCAAACCTTGAGCAACAAAGCTGGTCAAGATGCTGGTGGTGGTTCTGGAGCCCACTGTACTAATGAGACTCCATTTTTTTATCACTGTACCTTGTTTTCCTCAACCTGAGACTTAAATAAACTGAGGTCTTACCCACAGGTCAACTGATTTAGAGACTACCAAGGCCTTCTGCATACCACTGGCAATGTAATTTCACTCAGTTTTCCTGTATGGAAGTCAAGTTTATAAAACCATAGCTCAGTGCAGGATGTATCCCTTCCTGTTTATTCTTTACCAAAGGGTGGCTTTAATTTTGTGTATGCAGCAAACAGCCTTTTATTTTTTAGCTTAAGACAAACCACAAAATCTGGTATCTATAGCCCCAGTCCAATAGAGCTGAAATTACCAGTTTTGCCCAGGCTTTAACCCTAGCAATGGTAATCCACACAATGAACAGTTTCCTCAACAGATTAGACTACATGGGCAATGCACAGAGATTGCTGATATTTAGCAGTCCTTGTCACAGAGATAACACTTTTTTCCTTTACATGGGTTTCCACACTCATTGACATCCAAGATCGTCCAGGATTGTAGATATTAGTTACAGCGTTACCCATAGGGACAGATCAGAGATCTTGTGTAGGTGGAAAGCAGAAATGTAGCAAAGATGAGCTCAGGATGCCATTTCCAAAAGCCCTGTTACAGACATAGTGAGTTTAGGATTAGCCTCCAAGCTAAAGCTCCAAGCCAAGCTCCTCTTAAATGTGTTGTTTTATTCTTTAGTCTTAGGCTTTGCCTAGAGGTTATACTAACCATTAGGGAAGTAGTCGTGTGGTGCTCTGCTCTGCTACTGTACATTGCCTGCGACAGTCCTGAGCTTCTCTGGGTCTTCACTGGCACACTATGGCTGGCCAGGTATCTGCCCTCCACAATGCCACAACTCACCACGTTACTCCATGCTTTCCTTCTGCCAGCCTTGTGGGGAAAGTTTTGTTGTGGATTACTGGCCTTGCAAAATTAATTTCCTGGCAGTAGGTCAGCTCATGTGCATTTACTTGCCCTGACTGTCGCCAAGAGCTACTGCTCTTTATGAAAGCAGAATTTCTTTTTCATGACTGCATAAGCTGCTGCCAGGACATGTTGGCAGCATTTTGCTTTAAATGGGGCTCTGAGGCCAGGGAAAATGGAGGCAACAATTCCCAGTCAGGAGCAATGCAGCCTCAAGGAATGAAAGGGGATGGAAGAGGCCTGTCACAGACTACGATTGCTAGGTGAGACACACTACCACACTTTTCTGGAAACCCACTGTACTGAACAACACAGTGAGCACCAACTCACCTAGAGCACTTTGATAATGGATGGGATAGGCAAAATAGTAAAGTGAAATATTATTATGAATATTTTAATATTTTATTTTGGCAAAATATTAATGGCACTACATGAGGATCTTACCGCACTGTCTTGACAGCAGAGCAGATGAGAACACATGGATGTGACAACCAATACCAAGATGTTATTCCACTGTTGGCGGAAGTAAGCAACCCCGCAACTTGTGGCAACTCTTTTGGGGTTGGCAAGCCTCATGCTGGTGGTGGGGTCATAACTATTTGGAGGCAATGAATGCTATGCTCTCTTCCATGGAAAATAATGGAATTTGCATAGATGACCTTTCCAAGCTGGTAAGTGTGATTAATAAGGTGCATTCCCATTCAGCCCTCTCATTGCAAAGTGCTATACAAGGTTTTTTGATTGCTTTGGAGAATTCATGGACTACTGATTCAGGACACTGCCAGATTCATGATTGTGATCACTGTAACAAAGTTGTAAAAGGCACCATATGAATTAGGATATTTGGCCAGTAGAAACAAAGTTAATAAAGGGGCAACTCCTGGAGCACTAAGGCAGTTGCCTTATATTTATATTTATATGTAATATTTGTGCAAGTATCAAATAGTACTTTCCCCTCAGCTTTATTGAAGTTTGCTGATGCTACAAAAGCATGTCAGCTGCTGAGTTAAAGCAAGAAGTTCAAACATTAGATAGCTTCTTATCAGCATTAGTGACCATAACTATCCCTGGCATATCTTTTTCTGATATATTTATTCAGCATTGGGATGATGCTGATGCTATAATGGGCCTCTTTCAATATCTACATTTATGTCCACATCCTCAGCCAGGTCTTGCCTGTTCCCCACTCTAGGTGCTGGTGAACCAAATGCTGTCTTACCTATTCCATGTAGCTAGGATTGGGGCAGAGGAAACTGATAAGTATCTTTGTTTTCACGGACTTTCTTCCTGGTTGGTGTAGCTTTATGAGAATATAAACTACTCTTATCTTAATAAACTTTATTCCCTTTACTTTTTCATTCTGGCACTAAAACTTCTGCCTGTTTACAATTTTTCCTGCAGAATTATTCTGCAGGAGAAAATGATCAGCCAAATGTGTAAAAAGATTTTGTAGGGGCAGGGATGGATGGGAGACCGGTTATTTGTTGTCAAGGTAAGAATGGTGTTATGAGTCAGACTGCTGCAGTTTTAAACGATGTTGCAGTGCTGCATATTCCAGATCAAGAGGAAAGATCAGTGGCTCCAAGCAGTGGGAGAGAAACCCCTTCTTAGTATCACATGCACTGTGTGATTTTTCAGGTGGAATACACAGGGTGGCTACAGGGGCTGCAAAAGGAAGCTTACCCCTGAAAGATATCTTGGAATGCGTTTCTGTTGCTGGATGCTGCCGCAGTTGATTTATGTTGCTTTATATTTGTCTGACACGTTGAACATTGTGAAAAGGAGAGTAAGGAGTTAGAAGGAGATGAGTGGAATACTTATAATTTCCGGAAGGAACCTATGCAAATATTTTGCAATACTCTTTGTAACAACAGCAGCAATCGAAGACTCGTGTCCTGATTCTTTCTGCTTTTCCCTTAGCTACTTGGCTGCAAGAGAAGACTATTTGTAGCTGGCACCAAATTCTAAACTTAGGCTCATACTTGATCCACAGATGAGTTCTGACTTTAAGGGAGCTTATGGTCTTTTAAAGATGCATCAATTAATCAGAAAAACACCAGCTGAACAGAAAAGGAAATTCTGTCCCTGACTTCACCCTTGCTTCTTTCTGCAGTATTGTATAGTTTTGTTGATACTGCATTCTTCCCACAGCTGCTTAGAGTTCCCAGATCCAGTGCATACATTCTCCTTCTAGAGCTCAAGTTCTGAGTTCTTTTCCCTTTGGTTCAAAGCCACTCCAAGGGTCTGAGGTGTTTGTACCACCAAACAGCTGCACTTTGAAACATAGGCATCCATGGGGCCACTACTCCACATAAAACACTGGAAGTACCTGAAGCACACTAAAAGCAGAGTAAGACCAAGAATGTTGAGAAGTGTGATGTGAAATTCTTATCAAGAACACCTGGGACATCTGTACTTAGACATGGTGTCTCAGGCAGTTGTGAGAAAGATAACAGAAGATGAAAGCTACCTTTTGGTCTTCCTGGGACTCCCACGGGGTTTCTGGTTTGCCACATGGTGTGTGCATGCACTCTGCCTTAAGACGGTAATGCTCTTCAAACTGCAGTGAATGTGAAGCAAAGACAAGACATTGCACTAGGTGATCAGAAGTACTTAGATGTGTAACATGAAGGACCATTTTGGGAGATAAACTGTTAACCTGAAACATGTCTCACAGCTATGGCTTGAGCTGCAAATGCATGGGGATTGACTTAATGAAGCAGTCTGCCTCATCAAATGAAGCTGCTGAATAAATCTCAGGGTGTTAGCAGCACATCAAGGTCACATACCCCCAAGAAAAGCTACCACATGAAAAATAAATGGGAAAGTGCCTGGGCCCAGATTATCCTGCAGCAGGGGATAAGATGTTTAGGCAGCAGCATGCTGAGGTCTGTAAAGGCATCTAACTATGCTACACACTGAATGGATTGCTTTATAGATTGTCAAAAGTTTTAAACAAATCCAACATATGGGACATGAAGGGCTTTTTTGAGAAGTGCTTTTGTGCTTTCAATATTTACTATGCTTTTTGATATGCATGAAAGAAAACTTACACTTGGTAGGTCAATAATACAAAGCAAGAATAGGAACAAAAAGACACATCAAGCGGTCACACTTGGTGAGATGGAGAATTTCAGCTTCAAGGAAGAAAAGGGATGTCTCCATAAGAAACTTAAAAAAAAAGTGCCAGTTAATTGCTCAGAAAAATATTTTAATTCGTTAGGCCAAGCTCAGAGTCTTCCATTGTAACACTGACTTATCTAGGATGTGGAACAATTTTCTGTTTGACGTTAGAAAAAAAAAATCCCAGTGTAAGGAATCCAGACTATGGGAGCTGTGAACAAAGAACATTTGCGAGCAAACAAGAAAATTATGTGGAAATAAGTGATTGGAAAGAATAAAATACTCCAAAAAAGAGCCCCACAAACCTGGATCTGCCTCACTGCTATGCAGCAATGCTTTGGTTGCTAATGAGAGATTGTAGTTGCTGATATCCAGTAGTTATTATTTGATAAATGCACAGACAAGAATGGGTCACTCTCATAAAAGATTGCATTGTGGGTGCTGATCTTTGCTATCTTTGCCATTTTCCATCCACATGTGATTCTCTTGTCCCAGGAGAGTTTCCCACCAGTCATTTTCTTGAGTTTGTGTTCATTATGCAAATATATTTATAAATTGTAAAATGGATTGGCATAAGAGAGAAAACCTGTGATTAGGGCACCTGACTGCAGGGGGAGTTTCTGGTTCTAGTCTCTGGTCCCAGATTCATTTCTGTACCTTACATCCAGCTTTGGCCTGGGAGCAGCAGCAAGAGTAGCACGAGCCCTTCTTTTCAGCCAGCTTTCCTAACCAAGAAGGTTTAGTAAAATCCTTCGGCGACCCTGGTCCAATGACATTGTGTAAAGGTGCTGCATGCCTGCACTGTAGCATCCAGTGCAATATAGAGCTGTGAGGCATCAGTGCAGCAACATGCCGGGGCGCTGACGAGCTGAGTTTGGACCTAAGACAGGCTAACTAATACTGTGCTCCAGTATGTCAGGAGGATATTCTGATTCAGTCTGGCATTGGTTGGCAACCCATCAGTCATTTCAGGCTTGTGCTCTGTTGCCACTGCTGGCTACAACCAAACTATTGTTAAACTTTGTCTTACCTGATGGGAACTGGGATACTCAGAAAGCCTTCTGTGAAAAACTTGACTGCTATCCAGGAAATTAATGTTTTTTGTAGTATCTGAATAGCCTGAAGGAAACAGAAAATTGGCTTTTTTTAATTCACAAGCCAAATCACCTCCTTCCTTTTGCAAGGTGAAGCAGACGACAACTGAAGAGCTGAAGAGGTGAAGAGAAGCTTCCATTCTTGGTAATCGTAAGTGCCCTTTAACTCCAATAAACTGTAAAAAACTGATGTTTGTTTAGTAGATACGGTTTGAACAGAACAAGACGTCTGGATTTTTCCTAATGAAATATTGCTCAAGAAATTTGCACTTCAACCTTTCATGTGGCTTCACTCATTTTACTTTTTGCCAAAAAGCTATTCTGACTGCTCACTAGCAATTTTATGCCATACTGAATTACTTTTCTAGATACCTTTAATATATCAGTTACTAATTCCAACTTCTTTTCTCTGTGGACCATTGAAACATCTTCCTCTGCAGTTAGCAAGGTCTTATATTTGTTTTTTAATATAAAGTCATCTCATTTTTAATTGTATCCAATTACACACAGGGAATTTAGAAACACATTATATGTCATAATACCTCTTGTCTCCCTGTAAAATCATTGGGAAATTCATTTTGTTCTCAGTTTGTAGTCATGAACTTAAAAACACGACTGACTGGCTATCACTTTTTTGGACATATTCCATCAGTTTGGAAATATTCCCAACTTCTCCAGTTCCAAAGGCAGGAAATAAAAGTGGATCAGAATGATTTCCATTGTGATATATCTGTTCTACTAAAAAGAGTTGGTATTTCTATATACATTAATCTCAGGACTCTTGCAACAAAATCTTCTGATTCTAATGTAGAGTTCAGGGCTAGTTGCTCTAGCATAGGTCTACCTGACATCATAAAAGATGAAATGGGTGTAGCAGCAGCTGGAAGTCGTATTACTGGCACAATATTTATCTGCCTAGCTAAGGTGGTTGCATTGATCAACAATAAACTACTTCAGAAATTCAGTTCCTGCTTTATTTGTGCCTCTGTTAAGTGGTCTACAGCATATTTCAAGATGCAGACATAGATGACAAAAACATTAATTGGATTATATAAATGAATGCCCATACTGTTTCATACTGTATGTTTATGTTCAATTGTATTAGCAATGAACACCAATGTACCCTCTGCTCTATCCAGTCTATTAATTATACTGCTTATATGCAAAACTGAGACTTGGGCTTCTGCCTTCTACAAATGAAAAAGAAAAAAAAAACACTTGCAAACAAATGGCATATATTTTCAAATTAATATTGATGATTTTTTCTCAAAACTTAAAGCATTATTTTAATATAATGTCTTACATTATCATTTTAATAGGAGATGAAACCTTAAAAGTTCTCTGTTTTAGTTTAAAGACAAAATTTTTAGCGCGACATCAGCCTTTCTGTTTGTGTATGCCATATTCCCAACAATATTAGTAGATGTAAAACATGTAAAATACCCAGAATGTGGACACAAAAACATTTCAAATCTGCTTTTTAACAGGTGAGGGGGGAAAAAAAGTGCTTTTGATCTTGACAATTACATATGCAGGCTTCTGTGTTAAGGCAGAAAAAGAAAAGATGTCATTTATGAGAATCCTTCACTAAGACCATATATAAATAGTATGCCTACATGATCTATCTATCATTCTATATCATAAATAAAACTCTTTGGCCAAAGTAGGCACTCTGTAAATGCTCTTCCTTCCAGAAACCCTGACTGGGTCCCTGTGCAGAGCAGTCGCCTGTCCATCTCATCTTCCAGTGCACTTGCTCAGTACGTCTCCTGTGTAAGTCAGATAAGGCTAGATCCAGAAAGAAGTTTAAGCACACATTTGTCAGTTCAGATCTTTAGTCTTCAAAGATGAAGATCATCAAGGCCTTTGCAAGACTGACACTGAACCCCAGAGTTCCAAAATGCTATGCACCGATGTTTCCAGGTGCTAAGTTTCACTGGGCTCATGGAGTGGCTCCATGTATGCAGGTACCCGGCAAGGCAGGGATCAGCTGTGAGCAGCACACCTCCCTACTCTCCCCCAGGGTGAACTTTCTCCCCACTTGCCACTGTAAGGCCAGGTCTGCAGCAGGCAGGCGTGCACTGAGACCAAACACACTGAACTGGGCCTCTCAGAAACCACAGGCAGAGAAGCCAGCACTGCCTACCTCCACAACCTCACAGCTAGGGCTCTTAGCTGGGAGGAAGTAAGTCTAGGCTTCAGTACGTGCTCTGGGAATATTTATGTACTATTTTTGTATTAACTATTCATCAGAGAAAGAACCAGAAGTTCTGTCTCCCATTGCCTGCATTAGTGCCCTAATGAGGCTATAGGGTCCTTCTCAAGCTCTCTTTTTGTCCTCATGAATATTTCACACGTGGAACAGTGCATGTAGTGCATAATAAAGTCCAGCCCTGGAATACCTCCCAGCCAGGTAATGCTGCAGAAATGTTAGTTCACACCGCCCCAGAAGGCAAAGAGACAGGAACCTGTGCTTACCTCCTCCCGTGTGGCTGCTGTAACCCCAGGCAGCCAAACAGGAGCCTAATCAGGACACAGCTCCCCTCTCTCTTTCTAAAGCGGACCCTCTGTCAGCCAGATCAGGCAGCTTACTGAGTAACCCAGCCTCAGCTGAGCTAAATCTTCCCTGTGCCTTCAAATAGGAAGAGTAGTTGGGCAGCCCCAATGCAAGGTGAGGACCTTGCCAAGTGGCAGTTGTGGGCCTGTACCTGAGCTTGGAAACAGCAGTCACTGCCTTCACACTCTCCTCACGCAGCCACCATTTTGTTTGATTACACAGTTTGCCTTGCACACCCCATTCTTACCTTGGGTTTCACTGACTTTCAAGCCTTCCTTTGGTATTTATCCAGTCAGTATTGCCAGCGCCTCTTTAATGTCCCTGCACTGGGTGCAGGTGGCAATATTTTGATAGCTGAGGGTTGGAGGGGTGAGAGGAGGTTGGGTCTGTCCCATTCCAGACACAGCCAGGCCCAGCTGGCTCCAGCCAGCTCCAACAGACCCACCACAGGACACAGCTGAGCCCCTTAGCCAAGATGGTGGTGCCTCCAGGAAAGTGTATTTCAGAAAAGGCAAAAATACCAGGAAGCAGAAAGGAGTGAGGAAAAAAATAAGTGTGAGAAACAACAGTATGAACACCAACATCAAAGAGGGAGGCAGAGGAGGAGGTGTTCCAGGTGCCAGAGGAGATATTTCCCTGAGGCCCGTGGAGAGGACCCCATGCTGGAGCAGATATCTGCACTGTAGCCTGTGGAGGACCCCATGCCAGACCAGGTGGATATGCCCTGAAGGAACTGCAGCCCCTGGGGGACCCATGTCGGAGCAGGTTTATCCTGAAGGACTGCAGCCCACTTTGGAGCAGGGGAAAAGTGTAGGGAGAAAGGAGCGGCAGAGAGGACCTGTTACAGACAGACCACAGCCCCCATTCCCCATCCCACTGCACTGCTTAGGGTGGGGAGGTAGAGGAGTCGGGATTGAAGGAGTGAAGTTGAGCCTGGGAAAAAGCAGGGGTGGGAGGTTTGGTCTTTGATTTTGATTTGGTCTTTGTTTCTCACTATCCAAATCTATTTTAGTTGACAATAAATTAAATTAATTTTCTGCAAGTCAAGTCTGTTTTGCTCATGACAGTATTTGGTAAGTTATCTCCCTGTCTTTACTTTGACCCATGAGATTTTTCCTCTTATTTTCTCCCCTGTCTTGTTGAGGAGGGGGAGCGAGGAGGGGAGTGAGTGTCTGGCAGCCAACTGAGGTCAACCCACCACAGTCTCATAGTCCAGTGTCCTGAGTATCTGTTCATCTAAGACCATATTCCATAAGCAGAACCTATTTTCCAGGAACTCTTCATGAAGTTTACCTCCTCCTGCCTATTTTCTTTCCTGACCCAGACAGTGCTACATTTACAGTTAAGCCTCTGAATTGCTTTAGTCAATATCTTTAAACACAAATGAACTAGATTCAAGCCTATTCTTTAAGAAAACCTCCTCTTATTGTTTCTTTCTGAAGCATATAAAAATTCTTAGATCTCTTTGAAAGGCAGAAACACTATATTGGCTGAAGCAGCAACAAGCTCACATTTATGGCTTTAATTATTAGAGGTAGTTTGTAAAATTCTGTGACAAAGATTAATTTTTTCATAGCTGGAATGAGAGTCATCCTTTTTCAATGACAAATTGCAGAATATACAATGCCCATCATTTGGTCTGTCTAGTATAAGGCAATAACAGTGCACAGCTGACGGTCACTGAACGGCTCTTTGTCCCTCAGAAAAAGGAAATAATATGATAAAAATACGTATTTAAAGATATTTCTCTTTATACAATGTATTTTTATCTGAATGGGTACTATTGTAATTTATAGTCTTTGCATAAAACAACATTGCTGTTTTTCACAGCTCACCTAATCTGGATGCTAACTGAACATTTAAAAGCACAATAGTCAACATTCAGCTATAGTGAGAGATGAATTATTTGAGGGTAATAATTATGTTAGCAAGTCAGAAAATATCGCTTCCAATTTTGTCTTGCTACAAGCCTCATGTGTCACCTTAGGCAAAATACCCAATACCATCATGTTTCCCTTTTCCCATAAAATACTTGAATAATGATCTTGACATGGGATATTTATTTGGGAGGCTTTGTTCAATTTGAAAAGCACTTTGATATCCTTAGATAAAAAGTATGAAGTGAGTGTAACCACAGTTTTCTGTGTAGTAATAATAGCTCCTCTGACAACCACTACAAAAGACTGAGAATGTCATAAGAATGGAATTTTAGAAGTTCAATGAATTTCATTAACCAGATCTTTGCTCTTATATTTCAGAATTCACTGTTCCCATGTAGTTTTACTAGCTACCCTTGGCATATGTCTCTGTTGAAGCTGCATTATTAGTACTGTCCTGCTTTCACTTCTCACTTCACGAGATTCTCTTCATACCCTATTATTTTGTGTTAGCCATGTCATTTGGTTATTCAGTCTACTTCAGGGCTCTACATTACATTTGTGACTTTTTCAGCAAATGTAAAAAGGATTCTAGTAGAAAACAGAGCAGCGGTGCTTTACATAGTACAGGTATATGCTGAAGATGAATAGGAATTAACCCTACAGAAGTTCCTGTATGTTGATAAGAGGTGGATATACAGATATAAGCCATCTAAAGCAAACTACTGTAACTAAATTCTGAATCAAGTTATTCAGCTCTTAGGACATTGGTCACCAAACCTCGGGTTTGTAGTTCATCCACTAGAACAAGGAACAGCTGACCTTCTATTGCTGTTAATGTTTTGGGTTTTTTATCTGATTGGCAGGAGGCCTACACACTGCACCAGGCTGTAAATGCATCACAGCATTAGGCAGGCTTGCTCCAGCTGCAGCATCGGCTGCAGAAGGGTAGATGGAGCTGTGCAGCCAGCACTGCTCCTGCCTTTCCTTGCGAGGAGGCCCAGCAGCAGGGCCCTGGCAGCTCCAGCCTGGCTGACTCCATTGGGGAGACATCCAACTCAACTCAGGTGTGAAAACCAGTATCTGGGGTTTGTGCTATGCAGCCGCTTATTACTATGATTGAAGTTGATAAGCTGCTGTCTGCAAGCGTACCGAAGGCTGCGCATTTCAGCACATGTGGGACTCGCACTTCTGTAAAGAAACCCCTGGTATCCCAAAAGTAAAGAGGCTGTGCCCTAAAGGCTGAGTTTCAGCAACAGGGCATGTATCTGATTTGACCCTTTTGAACATGCTGGTAAATTTCCATCAGTTATCCTCATCTATAGTAAGTATATAATATTTTTATTTATAGTTAAGTATCTCATAATAATTGGCACATAACAGTAACTTTAGGAAATACAGAGGCCCTCTGTACCTCGCTTTATAGAGGGACACAGTGTTAAACTCCTGGAGTAATTCTCAGTGCTATACCAGCAGCTTGATCACAGTACCATCTCTGTTCTTACAGAGCACATTAAAAAAACTGCACTCAGCCACACTAGCATGACACCTCTACAGAGTGTTGAGGAGGATTTTTTTTTTAATTATTAATTTGCAGTTACTGTTCTAAAACAAAATGGGGTAGAGAAATTCTTTACTGGGGCAGACACATTAACCTACCAATGTGAAGAGTGTAAGCTGAAACTTTGGATTTGGGTCCTACAAAAACTGCACTCCCATGTCTTCCCAGCCAGCTATACAAATCAGATATCATCATGCACACATGGATGGTTAGACGCTTACGTCATGACACGTGTACAAGTGGCTGTTTTACAACCGCACTCCAAGTATTTGCATTAATATTTTAGGCACAGTCTATCAGTCTTCTCCCTTGAGTTTCTAATTCTGAGAGCTGATTTTAAATTAAGTAGTTTAAAAGAAATCACGATTTTTAAAGTTCTTGTTCTACCAAGAGCCATAGTCACAGCACACTGTGCTAAGTTCTGTAAAAACTGATTCCAGAAAAAAAAGTTGTTGCCCCAAAGCACCTACAATCTATCTATAGAGTAAAAGAAAGGGAGGGTATATGCGTGAGGTATCAGAAACAATGAGATGACACAAACCTGTGAGTTTTATAACTTTGAGAACCAAGATATTTTGGTCCAAATATGATGTTTTTTCATAATGTACTTGACGATCTATGATAGTAAAAAACTCTTATGAGCATTTGTCAAAGAAAACAAGGAATTTTGCAAAAGGGGATGAAAGAGGAAAGGAAAAGCCTTGTGAAAACATTTTAAAATTTCTTGAAAGGCTTTTCCAGTAAATGAAAGACAGTATTGTTCCTCTAGGTCTGAAACTCTGATATTTCCATAATTCAATCCTGTTGAATGGTACGTGTATTACCCTTATGTTTTCAGTTACTGGTTATGGCAGGACAGTTATGTGCAAAGCAATTTTTACCATATTTTAAGGCAGGTGAGGAAAGACTTTCAAGGGCACAAATCAAGGTTTTGCCCCAGCTCTCAATGATTTCAAGTAACAGTCATGTAACAGCCAATGTTGCTTTAGAGAAACTCTTCCCTATATTTTTTTT
Organism: Gymnogyps californianus; assembly: GCF_018139145.2. NCBI lineage: Eukaryota > Metazoa > Chordata > Aves > Accipitriformes > Cathartidae > Gymnogyps > Gymnogyps californianus. The sequence goes on along the minus strand of NC_059500.1, from coordinate 64,119,409 downwards.
TAACGCATTTTGTTATTTTCAGTCCCTGCATTTACAAGATGTGAGCCATGATGTGAGGATATTAAGGGCAGTCACTGTCAGAGTAGCATAGCCATGCAAAAGTGAGCTTACCAAGAGAAAAAGACAAATGTGAAACTGAGCTGGGATTATAAATAATCTGAATCCACCAGAGCTCCAGGCAGCAGCAGGCATCTGCTATTCATACTTGCTAAGCAAGAGCTGAATGACTCCAAGATCCAACCTAACCACTAGCCCGAAACATTGGAAAAAATCTCAGCAGACATTTCTTCTTTGGATTCTGTGCAAGCAGTACTCTGACTACTGATTTGTACCTCGCTGCTCTCTTGGGATACCCTCCAAGTATTATTTGGCTCACGTTTCTTCTCTCTTACCCAGTGCTGTACTCTGCAGCTGGACCTCAAAGGCACAGCTTGACACAGAGAGGTATGAGTCAGACTGCAAATAAGCACACAAAATTTACATGCACTGTCCTGACATCCTGCTTCTTGTACTTACATGTGAGGCCTCTGCCCGTTATGCAGCACCATAAGTAAGTGGCTAAAGGAAGAAATACCCCTTGTATGAACAGGACAAGAAAGTTCTGTAAGATTTCCATATTCATCCAGGCTGAATACAGATTCGAGATTAAAATGTGATAGGGGCACAGGAATCACTGTGATGGCTCAGCGCAATGGCCTGCTTAACATAGTATCCGCTTGCTGAGATGTAGCGCAGAGAAGCTAGAAGTTCCCTTTAGAACAACGCAGCTAAGAAAGGGATGATTTTTTCTACATAACATTTTGTTATTCAGTCAGGCTTTATTGAAGGCCATTACCAGATTCTTTGATTTGTAGCAAGGGTTGAAGTGGATATCTCTGCAACAGAAAGGCTGGATTTCCATGCCCGCTTCCCCCTTGTTATTTTTGCTGGTTTTCACCAAGCTGAACTAGGATTCTTTATAGTGATGCCTAAAAACGGATTTGGAAACCTGAAGTCAGCTGGATGATGCATTAGAAAGTTATTGCCTAGCAGGCACACAGAAAAACGTCATTTAGTTGCACGCTATATCTCAGCTCCCAGCAGCTACCTGATTCTGATTTACCCGCTTTGCCTTTCTGTCTCTTTATTTCAGCTCAGACTTGACTCTTGCAGCTGCTTTCTCCAGAAAAGCCTGAAATAGAAACAAGTGTTGTCACATCTGAAAATTACTTCAATTCCCACCTCTAATACTATAGTATATTAACCTCTGACTTTAGCAGCTGGGAAGACCTCAGCTGTTTAAATAAATTCACAACTGAAATCTAGAAAAAAATGCAAGAGGGTAATAAGCAAAATATTCCAGCTTTAAGGTCTGGTAATTTGAGGACCAGCAGCACATTGGGGGATGCAATGCTTTGCTAGAGGATGATGCTGTTGTCAGTGTATTGCATGAGTGCAGCTGAGAAATCAGAGGAGGTGGAAATAGAATAGGGACAACTCCACAAAGGCACTTGGGTGAGTCTGTCTTTGTCTGGGCCAGAGTACGTTTTCTGAAAACAGATTGCTGTGCCCAGAAAACAGGTACCTAATGCTGTACTCATTCATAGATAGATTTCAGATAGACTAGGATGGAAGAAAACAGCTTCTGGTGTGACAAAGAAAGTTGTGAAAGGCTCAGGGGAAGCTCCCTGCACGATGAATGACTGAAGTGTAGCAGTAGAGCTGCTGGTGAAGGGGCAACAAAGGAAAAAGCATACCCACTAATTCTTACCACAGCATTGAACTTTTACTGAAACACATCACATTCTCTCTGATTGTGGTCAAAACATGTCAGTAGGCCTCAGATTGAGCCAGGACTCTGACACAATGCAATAATCTCTCATTATTGTGAATGGTAGTATTCACACAGCATAATCACTCAGACTATCCAATTGCTTTTATAAGTCAATGAAGATTCAAAACATATTTATGTGGTGTTATTGTACAGTCTGTATTGAGAGAAATTAAATCAAAGGAAAGAGAGGCTGTGTCACGCAACAATCCAAAAAGTTTGGATTTAAATTTAAGATTACTGTTTGCCTGTCCTCTGCTCTAAACACTAGACAACACTCTTGAAAAGAGACCATTTGAAAGCATAATCTTGTTAGTTCTCAAGTAGCTCTGAAAAATCAAGAAACACATAACTCAATTGAACAACTAGCATGTAGTATCGACAAAGTACATCTACTGAGCTGACCTAATGCATTAATATGAGCAGGAAGGAGGTGCCAGAACATCCATCTAATACATGAATGACTTATGGGTACTGTCTCTGTCTGACAATATGCAGCCAGATCTAGCAATAGCAAGCATTTCATAGGCTTATGTACAATTTTCTGTTACTGTAAGGGAAGACTAGAAAGGGACTAGGCCATAATATTGCATTGAGTCACATAAAGCATAATCACAGCTGAGTATAATTATTGTCCCAAGTAAGTAGCAGTTACTGACATCCAGTAACACTGGATTTAATACAGGTAGTCAAGACTGTAGGTGACTTTACTTTTCCAAAACACTAATGATTAGGATCGGTCTCATAAAAGCAGTTTGATTTCAACCTCACTTTTCTCCTGACCTGCTGCTAGAGATCAGGTGCTAATTTGGCCGAAACAAACATGTGTTGAGGTTCAATCCAGCACATAAAAATGCCAAGTGAAGTTCAATTCAGCAAAGTCCTAAAGCCTCACTTTCAGCACACAAGTAATCCCTGCTGAATCCAGTGGCACCACACAGCCACTCAAAGTTGAGCAAGCTTAAGTCACTTTTCAGAACTGGAGTTTTATGTTATATGTGGTAATGAAGTTGTTGTTAAAAAAAAAGACAAAAAAAAGACACTTTGTTGTGTTGTGCTTTATTTATGGATTTATAAGGATGTGCCACATGATCTGCAAAATTGGGGAAAACGCCAGCCCTGGATTAGTTTAATGGGCTCGGTTGCCTGGTCATGCAGCAGAAACAGCATAGCCAAAGGAATGTTAATGTCTCTGACCTAACTATTTTCATTGTTGCAACATCAGCAAGGTGCTACTGAAATAATTCCAAAGGTATTTTAAAAGGAGTGGGGCGATGCTGTTTCAAAATCTCCTTAACAATGTCCCTGCCTCTAGCCATACCTGTGGAGAAACTTCAGTGCTAACTTCTGGAGCCACACCTCTGTATCAAATACCAGAGTACTTATACTTTTGTATAATAATAATAATTAAAATACAAAAATGGCTTTTCAATAGTAAGACTTGCATTACAAGCCTCACAATCTTCTTTTACTTCTTATTAATGGTATGTGTATGATTTTAAAGGAGCCTGGGACCAAAATTAACATATGTCTTGGTGAGATAGCTCTCACTTGGTTTCTACACGAATGTGTGCTCTGTCTGCAGTCTATGAACAAAACCTGAAGCCATTTTGAAAATGCTGAAATGTGTACTGGGACAGCGATTTGTTAAGTAAACCCCTCAGTTTGCTTCTGTGCCAGGGCTCCAACACATCCTAGTCTTCAATTAAAAGGAAAGAAAGGGTCTTTTTCTGAGTCACTGATTGATCTTAAACTAGCACAGACTTTTTAAGTGTCAGTCGAACTAATGTAACTTTGAAATCAGTCTGCTAAAATTGCTATAAATGGTCTATTCCATGACAGAGTATAAAGGGCTAAGAAATTATGAACAGATGTTAAAAGCACACAGTGGCCAAGCCCATCAGGAAACACTGCAGTGAGACTGGGGCTATAAACAAACTGCTGGATTACAGGACACGTTTTAAAAGTATTATTTCTTATAGGAATCAACAAATTCTGTAAAGGTGTCCAAATGGGACATCAAGGTAAACTTGACATCTATTAGGGAGTGGAGGCTGCAAAGCTGTGAGCCTTTGAAAGACAACTCCATTGCCTGAGCACTGGGATGCAGTGAATGACTTGTGTATGCTGCAAATTCAGAAGCCAAATGATAATTTTTAGCTGTTCAACAGCTTTTGGTTCTATATATGCAACAGTGGGTATAATACTAACTACAATGGAAATGCTGCTTATGAAAAATGCAGGGTTTTTTCCTGTCAATCAGCATAGTTTATTATAGCAGCTCTGATGATGATCCACAAAACTGTAAACCTCATTTGCATGAAAATCCCCTTGAATTTTCTGTTTAAGAATGCTTTAATTTCATTGGCAATTACAATTAAAATGTCATCTGAAGTTGTAGTCTGAAGATATTGTAGCAAGTATGTAAGAGATGCGAGGAATGTAAAGAAGAAAGAAATGAGAGCAAGTGTTTCTTGGTTGTCGTAGCTCAAAAGGAGAGCTTGGAGTTTTCTGGTTAACCAGGAATTATTTAAGAACAGGACCTACAGAAAGAACAATAAGGTTTTTTCTAGGTTAAAGCATCAAATGAAGGCTTAAGTGAGATATATTAGACAGTCTGATCATTCCTCAGCTTTTAGGTATTTTTATCTTAATTCTGTGCAGATTCTCTCTGAATTTGCACAACTTGTTAAGAAAATACAGAAACGATATTTTAAATTGTATTTCAAGCATCTTTACATAAGAAATTAAAATTATTCTGATCTGCAAAAGTAATATTATTTAAAGCAGTGGAAGTGCATGTTTCAGTGTGTGTGGAAATGCTCTGCATAAAATTTGGCCCTGTGCTGAGCACAAGCCACTGCGTCTGTCAGTCAAATACACAGGCAGATAATATTAAATATTTAACTGAGGTATATATGCCCATTATAGATTTCACATCATTCTCTGTGAGGATGTTTAAACAAAGGAATGACTATTCTGACGCAATGCAAGCTGACCAAAGCCAGGAAAATCAAAGTCTAAGAGTCAGTCTGTAAACATCAGGACAACATCTGAGACAAGGTAAGTCTCTCCATCTGAATGTCCAACTTTTGTTAGTTTGGGAATTTGAATGCCACAATTACCTTCTTTTTCTAAGAGCAGCCTTTCACAGCATATACATAAACCAAAAGATTATAAATATATATAAGTAATATAGACACATGCATATGTCTAGAATTAAAAAAACTTTTTTTTTTAATAGCAGCCTTCCTTTCTCTCTCTTTCCTTTGTCATATGCCAGGCCCTGCTAACATGGTTCTCTTGACTCTGAAGATTGTAAAACTGCCTAATTGTGTAGACAGGTTGAAATAAGGCTTAAGTGTATTAGGTCTGAGCATTTCTTCTAAAGAATCTAAATAACCCAACACCTGTGGTGGGCATAGAGAATGCTATTACCTTCTCAGCAGAGCCAGCCTCTTTAGAATAATGGGACAGAAGTCAGAAATAGGAGACTTACAGGTTTGCATTTTTCTAAATGAAGGTTTACTGCCCTACTGGTGACTTGGAGAAACAGACATGCTGAGGAGTAGAGAAGAACACAACAGGAGAATAGAGGACAAACCTACATAATATAAATGTTTTTTCTCCCTTAAAGCTGTTTTTGTGCAAATATTTTAAAGGAAAATCATTGTTAGAGGAGCAAGATTTAATTCAGTAGTTTTGGAATACCTACCTGAATGCAAATTATGGTCATCTGCTTACTAATTGTTTTCATTTCTGATTATGTTGCAGAAAATTCATGGTTAATGGCTCTAATTAATAACATGAGAAAAATAATTTCCTGACTCTGGCTGTATGTTTATTATTTACATACCTGAATACAGAGGAAGGTGTGTTTCTTGTATGTGCATGCAAAGCAACTATGGCCTGCCAGTACACGGGAACTAGCAAACCTTAACCTCCATATGTAGTGAAACTTAGTGGCTTTTCCAGGATGTGATACCCCAACGGATGTTTACAAGTAGAACAATGAATTCATCTAAGTGATATGTTTTGTGTTTTCCACCTAATTGTTCTCAGGCAGCTATTTTTGCAATTAGTAACCTGCAGATTAAAAAAAAAAAAAAAAGGTTTAGAAACTTTTTCAGACGGCTTTTTATTTTTGAGGTTGTACCAATGTAACCAAACTGCTATGGTTCTGGTGCCACACTTTCTTATTTCCATGCATTACTTTTCCTTAGTGAATGAAGTTGCAGATCGTGGGAGAAATGCTGTACCAAGGACTCGGCTGAATGAGGCACAGCCTAGGAAGGTACTGTGAAAATTACTCAACATTACTCAAACAATGCAGCTAATTCCTATTCTACCACACCTTTGTTATTCCAGTCCCAATTGTGTCTCAAACAGAGGCTTCAAATTGCACCATATTTTGCAATCAGTTTGCATGCCCAACAGACAAAGATGAGATCAGACTCCAGACATTTGTCCCAGGTGTTATTTGGTTTTCAGTCTCCAGGGATGCCCTCACCTTCTGTGTTAGTCAGCCATTCATTGTAGCTGTTTCATTGGTCAGAAAATGAAGCAGGGAAGACAGCCTCTTTAGGCTTTTTAGACCTTCCTGTCAGGATGAATGCTTCAGTTGTGTAATGGGATTCACAACCATTCTCTCTTGGACCAGGATTTCTAAATTTAACTTATTTGGGTACCACCATCGGTCTTCTTGTCTTGACCTATAATACTGGACTACAACCAGTGGAAGAGCCCTGGAGGATGGAGACATCCACATGGAGGCATTTTGCTTTATGAGTATGGACAGATAAACATACAGAATTCAACTTTCGCTAAAACCAAGACTGACTCAGGTGAATCCAATTGTTTTGTCTCTTGCAAAAATCACAAGCAGCTAAAAATAGTTCTTCTGATCCTTCTGTCTGATGCACGTAGGAAGAGCCTTGCTCTTCTATACATCCTCCAGGTGAGGAAGGATGGAACTGTACAGAACAGAAATCCCTTCCCAGTCTTAGTGATCAAAAAATGTTTCCTATTGTATTACAAGAAAATTTTACTATATTCTCCCTTCCTAAAGGCCTCAGAACCCCTGAGGCTGAGAAATACTGTCTGCCTCTATCTGTGTCTTGTATCATCTGTCAGGCAGTCATGGGTGTCAGACTCTTATTTAGCTTCCAGCTGATATCCATAGTTATAAAGAGATGAATAGACAGAAACCAAAGAGAAAGCACTGCCCAGACACCACTTTTTGCCATGATTTCCAAGGGTGACATATTTTTTTGGACAGATTAATATTTTGTTATATTTTTCTAGCATTTATTTGACCATAAAAACAGTAACAGCAACTTTTGCAGAAAACATTAAGAAACATTTTAACTATTCAAGTAATGCTACTTCTACTCTTTCCCTCCACCAAAGTAGTTACATTATAATGTGATATCACTTGTGTCATTCCACCAGCGTGGTAGCAAAATGTGCTTCCACTCCTGTCCATCCTGCAGGTCAGCATCCTTCAGTTACCAACATTGTACTGCAGACAACATTTCCAATTTGTACTGATGTATACAGGCATCAGAATATGCCAGAGAAAAGATTCGCACACCTTAAGTGCTTTGATATATAGGCTATCAGCACTCTTGCAAACAATGCAAACACAGGATCATACCCACGTACCCCTGTAATATGGTATTGCCACTGCGAGTAACAGGCCATAAGCTTTGTACTGAATTTGTAAAGCCTCAGGAGTAAGGCTTGTCAGGCTTGCTCAGTCTGAACTTTTCTTGACCTGCCTGCAGCTTTGTTTTACTTGCTTTAACTGTGACAGTAATTTCTCTAATTGACCAGGTGTCTATGGCTAATTTGTTTTCCTCTTGTTATCTTTGTGTGGTACAACCACAGTTTTATATAGCTAGCAGTAACAAACAATTATTCTGTAGAGAATGAGATGTTTATAACTCTAACAAGGTGATGTAGTGTAAAGAAATACAAGTCCAGTACGATAGCAGAGGCCTTGAGAAGCAGAGACACTGGATGCAGCATAGAGCAGTGTAGGCATGGGATGATAAGAGATGGGGCACAAGCTTGACACTGGAGACCCCTCAGCTACAAAAACTTCCCCGTGGTCAGTTAAAGAAATGCAGACTGGGAGCTGGACAAAACTAGTTTTAAGAGTAACACAGAAAACAAAGAAATAATATCTAACATACATAAAAGCCACAATATACAGTTTACTTAGATGTAATACAGAGCTGCAGACCAATGAAGAATGACAAGGTGTAAAAGTGTGTTAGCAAACACATAAAAGTGACCCCAGGTGGATCCTGGAATAAGGAGAAGAAACCAGCAACATGAACATCATAAGCCATTTGGCAAAAGACTCCAGATGCTGACAACTCACGGTAACACCACCACCACCACAACCAGAACGAAACTGCCTACCTTAGGATCAGAAGAGCAGTGGAAGATTGAACATACCACCAGGAGAAGGGGTAGAAACTAAGAAGTGTGTATATAACAATTTCAACTATATTATGGAGACCTTTTGTAGACAGAAGTATTCTAACTTTATTATTCTTTCTTTTTCTGTAACAATTAGACATGGACTAGTAATGATTAGATTCTTAAGATTTCAGTTATACTAGTAATAAATTCGTGACTGCATATGCATATATGTAGGGCATGCTTCCTCTTTGCCCATAAACAAGGTTTTGAGTGTAACAACATCACTGGTAAAAGTGGCTTTGCTGCTGCAGCCAGTGTTGCAATGCTGATGTTCCTGAGATGTTTATCTTGGGGTAGATATGGGTTCATCTCCTATTTGGAATGCACGAGTTTGTTAATTTCAACTTGTGACCAACATATGGAGGAAATCCAATAGGCATGAAATACAAATGAGACCATTACATGTTCAAAAAACTATGTCAGCTACCAATACAGTCTGGAGAAACAGAAGGGAGAGAAGAAGAAAGCACCATGTATTCCTATAGCCAGGTGCTGGGTCAGAGGCTGACAGTCCCCGTCCCACCACGGCACTGGTGAGAGCTTCCAAAACACCTTCTCTGGCAGGGGACCCCTGTGTGCAACAGTGAGAGGAACAGCAGGAGTGCTGGGTTAGCTCCGGGTGAATGCAGACAGTGGGAAGAGGAACTCTTCCATCACTTAGGCTGGAGAGATGGGTCAGAGTTAGCTGGCTCACAGGGGTCCCTGGCCGTGGGCTGGGACTTGTCATGCCTGGCTACAAACAGATGGCACCCTTGCACATTTCTCATAGAGCACTGGAACATGCACCATGACTCAAGGAAGATGACTTGCCATTCAAAGGTGGAAAACCTCCATTTGCCTAGGAAAAGCTTGTCTTGAACTGTTATGGAGAGTCAGGGTGGGGTTTGGAGGATTTCGCTCTGGAGACACTGCCATTCAAGACACAAGGGGAACCCCTGTTCCTCTCCCTCTCCTGCTGGGGCGTAAAACTGCTACACAAATTGCTTACTTCTAAAACAAAAAAAGTCCAGAGACTGTTTTTGTTCCTTGAGTCCCAGCTGCAACAGCAAAATATCACTTTCACATAGTTAACCTCCCCATATCCCCTCTTTGTAGGGTAGCTTATCCAAACTGCATATTGGGAATGGGTCCTGGTCCATCTTGAATACCAGACTAGGCTTCACCTGCAAATACGCTAACTGACCCAAATCAAAAGCATGCCAGGGACCATGGTCACAGTATGGATGATTACATGTCTGTGTCAGGCCTATGGCATGACTACATTTTGTTTACTGGTATAGAGGCAAACACTGAGACAAATTTTGCACTGGTTTACACTGTAAGCAAATTCACTGGGCAAAATTTTTATCTTTCCCTGTAATTTAGTTGAGCCAAGCCAATATTTTGCTGGCTTCTGAGCTTCTCTGGCCATGCTAGCTGTGCAATAAAAAGGGAAACTGCCTGAAAATTTACAGCATACTTTGCTTCAAGTTTGAACTCCCTGCTGTGTCATAAGAAAGGGTAGGCTGCACTCCAGTGCTTGTGGAGCCGGGGACAGCTGTTGCTGGTCAGAGTTATTGGTACTCATCTGTCAAAGGGGAGGGGTAGAAGAGCCTCATATAAAAATTGTTTCTCACTTAGATACAACTGCGACCTAAAATTACTTGTGACCTTTTCTGGGTTTTAGCTCAACTGATAGAAATGTTTCTGATACTTATACAGTTCATGAAGATTAATGAAATGACTCACTCAGGCAGTGTAGGATTCAAATTTATATTTGGTTTTAAATTCTGACCTCAATAGCAATATGTTCAGAAATGTATTTTTAAAGTAGTTGTATTTGAATACACTCTCTGTGATGTTTATGAATGTAAACACAAACATTGTACACACCCTATAAAAACTTCTTTGCTGACACTGGGACTTCAAAACAGTATTTCCACAATCTGAGCCGAAAAGCCTCGGTTCTGCACCTCAGGGCTGTACAGAGCCTGCATCTTCTGTGAGTCCACATACAGAGGGAAAAGTGTGACGTACGTCTTAGGTTATATCAGTGGGATTCACCTGTCCAACTCTGGCCACTTTTTAATTAGGTATGTGCAGAGCACAGGACCATGAGCACAGCACCTCATCTGTCCTGGTACAAGGGAGGCATGTTGCAACTCCCTTGCAGAAAGAAGAGTGAGCCTTCACCACTTTGCCCATCACTGCGGAGGCTGGCAAGCTGTGCCCTACCTTCTCCTATCCCACCTCAGGGAAAGGGGAAAGGCAGAGGCAAGCTGTGCTGGAGCACTTGGCAGGGCTGGCCTGCACTACACAGGGCAGTATAGACCCAGGTAGCATAGTAATGTTATCTTCTAATAATTTCAATCATCCTGTTGATATCTAATGAATTTATAAACATGACACTACTGCACCTAATCACATCATCACCTGTTTCGTCTCCTGTGTATTCAGTGGTGAATGGCACAGCCTCAGGCCCTCTTGTTGGCAGCTGCTAAACTGCATTAGAGGCAATTAACAAATATCTGAATATCTGCCTGATGTTATTCTGCCCTGTAAGCAGCAAGTGCAGTTTGCAAAAGGACATTAGGTGGCCATGACAATGAAAGAGAAGCCCACCAGTCTCATCTGCGTGGGGGGTGTCCTGGTTTCAGCCGGGATAGAGTTAATTTTCTTCCTAGTAGCTGGTATAGCATTATGTTTTGGATTTAGTATCAGAATAATGTTGATAACACACTGATGTTTTCAGTTGTTGCTAAGTAGTGTTTACACTAAATCAAGGGATTTTTCAGCTTCTCATACCCAGCCAGCAAGAAGGCTGGAGGGGCACAAGAAGTTGGGAGGGGACACAACAGCTGACCCAAACTGGCCAAAGGGATATTCCATACCATATGACATCATGCCCAGTATATAAACTGGGGGGAGTTGGCTGGGAGGGGCAGATTGCTGCTCAGGAACTAACTGGGCATCTGTCAGTGAGTGGTGAGCAATTGCATTGTGTATCACTTGTTTTGTATATTCTAGTTCTTTTATTATTATTATTTATTATTATTATTCCTTCCTTTCTGTCCTATTAAACTGTCTTTATCACAACCCACAAGGGGTTTTTTTCGATTCTCTCCCCCATACCACTGGGTGGGGGGAGTGAGCGAGCAGCTGTGTGGTGCTTAGTTGCCGTCTGGGGTTAAACAACGACACGGGGCCACTTTTGGTTTTGAGATTTGCTCCGTGACTTATCTGAAGTCTAGCTACTATCCAAAGATACAGAGAACCTGATCTATAGCCATCTTTCAAGGATTTCTTGTATACGGGAATTATCCAGTGGTGTGGATCTGTTAGCCATGGCAGAACCTCTACAAATCTTGTAGAGACCCCCATGGAGAGTGGCCTTGACCAGGGAAGATGAAGCATCTAGAAGGTCTTCCGGAGGTGGAAGGATGGGGAGAATATCTTGAGGCTTTGGGCAGACAGCTTAAACTATTATACTAAGAACACTGATGTGTATTGAAGCTCTCAATACCATAACAATCTATGGGAATAGACTATGGGAACATACAAGTGGCTCAGACTCAGCTTTTGCAACCCCTTTCTCACTGAGTTGCACAAGCAGTTCCAGAGACAGTCTGCATGCTCCAAACTCAACAAAATGCAAAAAGGAAACAACTAACAAGTGTGGTGAAAAGTAAGCAAGCTTCTTACCCCTTCTTTAGAAAATAAAGTTCTAAAGCAATATTGGTACCAAAAGTACGAAAATGTATTTTAAATAAAATTATTTTTAAATCAGAGGTATCTTCAAAGGTTATAAAGCTTGCACTTAAAGGAGTGAAACTAAGAGCATTATCATTACATATATATAACACTTCACAGTAAATCCTTTACCACTTCTGACTCAGAGTTACAGGGAACAGTCTCACTTCTTCTATCCATAAATTCCTTCTGATGAGATGTCACATCTCCAATAGTAGGATGTTTTTAATTAAAAGGGGAAAAGATAAATTGAAATGATACCTCATGTCCATTATCTTTATCACTGTAAAAGGCAAATACAAATTTTTCTACTGTTTTCAGTCCAGCTCACATTCTTAGGAACCACATATGTAAATGTTAAAAATAAATGTTTATGGGAAGTTGTCTTAGCCACATCAGTTTTTATGGAGCTCATATCATGATTTTACTTTTCTTTTGTGGCTAAAAGAAGTGTAATCTAACTTGGATAATATGTTCTTATCATCTAAAGCAAACATTCCTTACAAATGGTGGAATATGTGCATGAACTACTCTACTCACTAACCTTCAAAGATGGATGCCAGGCATCAGATAATAAAGCAAAAGCAAAAAAATTCTAGCAAATTTCTGTGAGCATCTGGCATATTTAATGCTGTCAATTTTTCACACTTTCTCCAATGATACTCTCTCCAAACTACCCATAAGAAAACAAATCATCCCATTAAAAAAGAAAAAGTGAAGGCTTACATTTGATTTCCTTTTGACTCGAAAGGATTCTGCGCTTTCTCTGCACCAGTGCCAGTAAAAAACCACCATTCTGAAATGGGAACACAGTATCTGTTTTCCTCTATTATTATCACTGGAATAATACTTCAAAGCACACAGGGGAACACATGCAAACAGACTAGTGAGCCCTGTCTATATAATCCGCTGGAGTTCAGAGAAAGAGAAGGAAATTATTTCCTTATAATCCTCCATACCAACAGTATCAGCACACACCTCGGGAGGCACACAGATCAGGGAGCACGCAGAGCAGCACACAGTCGAATCCCACATGAAACTCTGCCAGCAGCTTTCCTCTAGCATGGGTCCAGAATGCACTCCCAGGGGTTACTAATAATTAACAAACTGAGCTTGGGGTTTGACTTGATAGCAAAACTGGGGAAGATTTCTGTGTTTTCACATCCAACTGCATGCAGGTAGTGGTTTTCTGAGAATTCGTACAGACAGAAAAAATCCATCTGCCTCTCCTGCCCTTCATTTTCTGTCTTTCCCAACATGAAGCTCCACTCCTCAAATAGCATCATGATGTGAGGAACACTTCAGTGAACAGAAGAATGACCAATTACTTTTAGTTACAAACTGAACTATTGGATTCATGTTCGTCTTTCTCTTCCAAGAAGTATATACAGTACATTAATTCTCATCAAATATAAGGATTAATTAATAACATTGGGGAGAAGACCAGAGAGGCTAATTCATTCCTTTTAAACTGAATTTTATCTCATCTTTATATTTAGTTTTAAATTTTTAAATGGTTAGGCCAGCAATTGTGATTCCAGCAAATAAATCTGCCTTTAATTAATGTGGACTACTCGAAGTGAAAAACACTATAACCACTTGCAAGTGCCTGCTGATTTAGCTGTTTGGGTTGGATCATCAAAAGAATCCAAGAGCTGCTTGTCCATTTGCAGAAAAATTGAAGTCCCCACTCCCTTGTGCTTCTTGGAAATGTTAGTCTTTATTAATTTAGTAAGGATAATGTCAAGCTTTTTTTTTTTTTTTTAAAGAGTCTTTAAAAGAATTGACATGCATCAGACTATCCCAAAAGGCAAAACAGTTTTCATATGCTGAAGGTCAGCTCCCCGAGATAGATGGTGTGCATTATACTTTTTTTAAGCTTTTAATTTAAAGTACATTGAACTAAGCTTCTGAGAAATGGTGTACTGTTCTGCAAGCATAATAAATTGTGTTAATCTTAGTGCAATACTGTTCTTTCATATCAACTTTGGTTCATATTTGTGAAAATATCTTTCCACAATTTGCTTTGAATGGAATTCATCCTTTATCCATTAAGCTATTTGTGCTCATACTGAAGATATAAAATGACCTGTTAGTTTCAGAAACATCTCTGGCTGTGTTCTTTGCCTATTTAAGGATCATAACTCTGAATATCTGTAATGTGTAGCGAAACTATTTCCAAAGCATAGCAGTGCACTTTTTTGTTCAGATGGTTTTCTTTCCTTTTTCTCCATTTAATTTTGACAAAATAAAGCGCAAAAAAGTATATGAACTGAGAGGTGTACGAGGGCAGTTCAGTTACAGCATTATACAGTAACAATAAAAGAATGGGGAGGATAAGGATCAGGGCAAAGTCCTTTACAGGAAAAACAAAGGACTAAGCCCGTCTTTTAAACTTCAGCAATAGCCAGGTTTATCACTATAATCAAAGGCCAGATCCAAAATGGGATTTAGACACCTTGAACAACCAGACTTCAGATGTTTCAGGCAAAAAACGAGATTCAACTGCTGCTTATTTTCCTGACTTCAGCAACCACCTAGAGCTTTCCAGGTACCTCACTCTTAGTCTACAGCAATCCAGAAAGGCCTGTAATTTTGCTTCTCCAGGGGCGTAATCCACCAGGCATTCTTGATCCTCTGGATGGGATTTATTTCACCTAGCCATAGGCTCCATAATTTAGATGTCTGCGGCTGAGATATTCACCCTCAGCTCCATTTGTGGCCAATTAAACACTCGCATGATGTAGTTCATCAGCCTTATTGTCTGCCTTAGCATCCACAAAACCCTGTAAATTCCCGATTCTTTCCATTGACTGTAAAGGGATCTTAGACAATTAGTTCAGACTTTGATATATACTGTCCATATTAAGCCAGATGAATTCTAGCCTTTCAGACTCTTTATAAAAGATAATGTTAGCTGCTTTCTCTATAAAATGCACCAGAATACCAGGAGGAGGTAGAGGAGCCTGCAGCCTTTAAAGAACAGGGTAGGCATTAATGCACTCATCCAGGAAAAAATTCCTTGACTCAGGGGGATTCAGATCCATCTCTTCCACTGATCAAGACAAGGACCTCTTCACAATACAGACAGACATATCTAGAAGTGGAGGAGAGGTTTACCTACCACACCATTTGCTGAAACAGGGCCAGAAAGGGATATGATACCTTTTCATTTCCAAGATTCACTTTCACATTAAATATATAAGCAGCAAGGGAAGTCAAGACTAAAATCCAGGATTCCCACTCTTAAATGAGTGTACCAATGACTAGGCTGCTGATTGATGCTGCTTTAACTCTCCTGCCTTGGCTCCATGAACCTTGCATTCTTTTCTTCAACAGGCCTGGGTCTGATAATAGAGGTTGACAGGAGACTCATATGCTGTAACAAGATGAGGGGTGTTGTTCCAGGGGTCAACATGTGCTGGTTTTGTTGCAGGGCCCTAAAGGGAACACCACTACTATGTCTTCTCACCAGACAGAGAAGGAAACCAAATGCACTGAAGAGATCTGAGCCAAGTGCCTCAGCTCCACAGTGGTGGTGGGAGGTCAGGGGCATGTCTGTGTTCAGCATCTCCTATTTATCATCTCCTCATTCAACTTGAATTGCTGAGGTGATTCTTAAATGCCTACATCTTCTCATAATTTTATCAGGAACCTAAGTGTCTAACTTTGGTTTTAGAGCTCCAGTTTAGGGATCAAATAGCTAAAAGCTGTATGCCACATTGTCTGACTTGCAGGCTTCCACATCTTTCCCTGGATTTGTCTCTATACACTTATCAAATGTTTTATCAACAACATGAAATAGCCCATATGACCAGGTAAAATTTAATTTATCCCAAGTCCATAGTGACAAAAGGAGCTAGTAAAGAAACGCCAGAGAGAATAGTAACCAGAGAACTCAAAGTTAATAAAAACATGGTGGAAAACGTAGCAGGTTGAAATATTTTTCCATGTAACTGATAAGAAATAAATAAAAAGGGGAAAGAAGAACTGGAGTAACTGTTACATTCAAAGAAAAGTTCTAAAACAAATTCCAAATCATATATATACTGTCCAAAGAGAGTTACAATAGTCTGAATCAGGCTGCCTTCTCACCCAGTGAGTTTTGGTTGAATGCAGCACTGAAATCATAGTACTGAAGGCAGCAGTCCATACTCTAAAGCACACGGTGTAAACGGGACACTACATCACAGCAGCTTTACTATAAAGTATAATACACACAACAGGAAATGACAGCGAAATTATCAAATGCAAATTCTATTCAACATTCAGAGTAATCTCTCATTTATGTATACCTTTGGCCCCAGTTTAGTCATCACTTCAAAGTCTGCTCTCCTAACTGGGGCAGTGTTTGAAAAGCAATAAATGGAGGGATTTGGGATCTTGTTATAAGGAGTTTCTTGGTATCTTTTTGAACCATATTCATACTGAATAAAATTCTGAAAACTACAGAAAGCAGAAGACCCAATTAACCACCTCAAGATTTACAAGGGGTGTTAGAGATACACAAGACTCACACTTGCCCTCTGCACAGGGTCAAGCGTCCCTTCTGAAAATTACTGTGGACTTTCATACAGCCACTTTGAGCTATTCATTACTGCCCCCAAACCTGCTGTCTAGTAGCACACCTGGACCACTTTTCTGCAATCTGAACCATCAGGGAACTTCCATCCAAACAGAGCTCTGGTATTTGCAGCTTTGAGTCTCCTTGCAGCTACGCAAAGCATTCCTCATTGTACAGAAAATTATGAATCCTCTGTCTCTGAGCTTTCAAAGGCAGCTGTGCTGGACCAGTAGACATTGCCATGACTTGCCCAAATTTCTTGTAAAGAATTATTATTACTTTTCTATGATCTTGATGTCTACTGCAGATAATACACATAAAGTTTTATTCTTGGCAGTGGTTTTCTTCATATTAGGTTCCTAATCTGTATGACTGTCTCCTTTTACCCACACCGGTGGCTGTGTCAGCTGAAAGAAGCAACTAAGCCCTGTGTAACAGACAGAACTGACCCTAAAAGTGGCTTGAAGCCCATAACGCCAAAAGTCAGCTTGATCCCCAGAAAAAATTGAGTTGAGACCTGTTGCCAGATTTATAGGCTTGAGATCACACAAGCTCATGTGAAAGCCCATCCTTTCTGCGATGTGCTTGGGGCCTTCCTACGTACCCTAAGGGGTAACAAAAACGGAAGCTCTGAGACAATACGATTGCTTTGTGTAGAAATTACACTAGGGGAACTGCAAAAGGGTAAAACACACTGAGACTTGGGACAAAAGTAAGGAAAAGAGTCCAGGGAAATGGATTGATGTTGATCATGGAGCACAGCTGAAAATTAAGGACAAACTCTCAGGCTATGCAACAACAAGCAAGTTATAGAAATGAAGCATGACAAAAAAAGAAGGAAAAAAAAGGACAGCATGTAAGAAAGCATGCAAATGGGAGGAAGAAGAATCTAAAGACAGAGGATGAGAGCATTACACTAGAAAGCAAGAATAAAAGGAAGGACTGAAAGATAACAAACTGAAAGGTACATGGAAATCGAAACAAATGGCAAATGAGAATCAGGTGGCATTTTTCATAATGTTTTCATACTTAACTATGTTTGTTGCCTTAACTCAAAAGTGGTAGAAAGGAAGGGATATTTCTCTTGTCTTTCTTGCAGGGCTGACACTGGACAATATCCCTTTGGAGAACTACTTGTCCATGTTTCCATTCAAAGTACTGCAGTTACCTTCCCTCTCCTAGACAACAACGAACATATGCAAATCACGTAAGCATCTTACTGATGTATCTAGAGATTAAGTGTAGACCACCAGCAAGCCAAGAGGAGATGTTCTATGCCATGGTTTCTAAATAAACCTACAAAAGTTAGGTACTGGATGCCTATTTAAATACATTAGGATCAAAATAATTGTTTGAGGAAATGCAACTGAGAAAATATGAAATACTTTATGTATTGTTACGTGAAAAAGGGAGTAAGAATGGTAGATAAACTATGTATCTTCTACTACTGTCATTAAAAGAGATATATTTGGCTACATGTTATCGAGTTTACTCCTTCGACAACTGCAGCAAATCTGGATGGACTTAAACCTTAGGGTCACAGCTTAAATCCCAGCAATGTACAGATGCAGCTGTTTGCTGTCTGTTATCAGTAATCTTTTATCTTCCCTTTGAAGCTAATCTATCCATCAAGTTGTACAAAGCTCAACAGAGGTTTTTTCTGATTTCCTTTTCAGAAAGGAACCAAAACTTTTTTTAAGTATAAAGTTTAACTAGTGGAGGCTTTTCTTCTTCTCCAACTGATCATACTTCTTTGGAGTAGTGAGTTGCAGGGGCTCATGGAAAGAAAAATGACAGCCTTTGCTGATCTTCTCAAACACTTGGAAAAAAAAAAGCCAGATCACTTCTGCATTAGTGATGCTCTTCCTAAACCTTTAAAATATTCATTAGAAAACTCTTTGAAAACATTATATTTTCTTTCCCCAAACGTGAAGTGTAAGGTAGCCACAACTGGGCTCGCAATAGGTATCTGCCTTTTGGGAAAAAAAGTCTCTGGCTTGAAGGTGGGGATATTGAATCTCTTCAAACAAACAACAGTCAACAAACACTTCCTCTGAGCTTTGAACAGATTTTATTTAATTTTTTAAGATCTCATGTAGTTTGCTCTGGTTTTTGTAGGATTCACTATAACCCAGTGCTGGCACGCAGAGAACATGTATACATTCACCCTGATACTTTTCTGGCTTGTAGGTTAGTAGCAGAGATTTCCTGAGAAAGCCTGATCCCACATGTTTTTTGGTACTGGGCTGTTTGGCAGTATGGGGCATTCCTTTCACTAAATCTCATTGTGTCCCCTTTGCATATCTAAGTTTGTATATTTTGTGGGAAACACAGGATATCTGTTAATGCAAAATTTTATGACAACTTTACCTTTTAAGGACTTTCTTACCACAGCTTATGTTTAAATGATTAGAAGTAGTGGATTAGCCACAGAGCAATGATACTGAAACCGTAAGTGAGGAAAGATACAAGGAAAATTAGTGAATCAAAATACATTTCTGAATGTCTACTGAGGAACGTCAAATGAGAAAAAGGAACACTTTGTCATTTTCCCTTTTTTAATTTCTTTTAAATATCAGACAGTTTTGTGCTACAAAGATGGAAGTGGCTTGCTTACAGTTCATTTATGTTACAGTTCATACATGTCCTGGTTTCGGCTGGGACAGAGTTAACTTTCTTTTTAGTAGCTGGTACAGTGCTGTGTTTTGGATTTAGTGTGAGAATGATGTTGATAACACTCTGATGTTTTAGCTGTTGCTAAGTAGCACTTATCTTAAGCCAAGGATTTTTCAGTTTCCCATGCTCTGCCAGCAAGCAAGTGTGCAAGAAGCTGGGAGGGAGCATAGCTGGGGCAGCTGACCTGAACTAGCCAAAGGGGTATTCCATACCATGGAACGTCATGCCCAGTATATAAACAGGGGGGAGCTGGCCGGGAGGCGCGGATCGCGGTTCGGGAACTAACTGAGCATCGGTCAGCGGGTGGTGAGCAATCACATTGTGCATCACTGTTTTTTTTCTTCCCCCCCCCTTCTTTTGTTGCATTCCTTTTCATCACTATTATTATTATATTTCATTATTACTATTGTTAGTATTATATTTTACTTTAGTTATTAAACTGTTCTTATCTCAACCCACGAGTTTTACTTTTTTTTCCTTTGCTTTCCTCCTCCTCACCCCACTGGGAGGGGGAGGGGGAAGCGGCTGCGTGGTGCTTAGTTGCTGGCTGGGGTTAAACCACGACAGATTAATTGGCTTTCTGCTCATTGAGTGCAAAAAGAAAATTTTACTTTAGGAATGGCATAGGAATTTCCAGCTGCTTTAGCTTAACTTATGTGAGATACTAATGGAAACATGAATTTTAGCTGTGAGGTCACAGCTTCCCAAAGGAACCTATGCATAGTCCTTCATGACCAACCTACTGTGTAGAGGCAAAGAGTGTTCGACACTGGTTTTATTCTGAAACATATATTACAACTGGAAAGACAAATGATCTAAATGAAGGATGTATCAACATATGTCCTCAGATAAAGCTAAGTTAGACTGGAAAGCTAGACAGAAAAACATACAATGTTAAGGTAGTAGATATGCGAACAAGGCTGGCTGCAGTCTGGGTCATTTCAAGATACTGTGGTTTACATCTCTTTCTATATTGCTTCCCAACATTAGTATTTCTAAAGCAGCTCAAAATAAACAGCTGAAATATCTTTTAAATAATACATGGTTTCCACTGTAGGAGAGAAGGCACAATGTTGAAGATATCACTAGAAGCATGGGAAAACAGAAAATAAAACCTTTAGTTAATTTATAAAATAGAATTCACCATGAGAAGTACTTTTACAACCCATTGTAATATTTGTAAGAAGCTTGCCTACAGTTCACAAACCATTTAAATGTCATGGGCCACATTAATAGTAGGAATCCTATGATTACTCAACTTTTGTAAGTGTGACCATTGAAACTGCAAAAAATTGCTGCTGCATGCATTTTGTATGTATATTCTGGATTTCCAGTGTGTCTAGTATTCAACTAGAAGCTGATAAAGTTATAAAAAGAATAATAATGAAGGATGGATTTCTTTTTACCTAAATAAAGCCTGATCTCATTAGTAAAGTGAAAATTTCTGAAAATCTTACTCAAGCTGCTACAATTGGCAAAATGGATGCATTCTGGAAGAACCTGTCCACACACATAAATATGCAGTGCAAGGCCCCACACCTGTATTTCTCTGACCTACCGAGAAAAAAACTTGCCTGAGTCAGTAGATAATGAGAAAGATCCCCAAACCTGAAACTAATAATCACCCCTTTTTCTCTAATGCAAGAGATTTCTTCTGTGGGTTAACAGCATCTCTGGAATTAGATAATCCTATCAAACGATCAGAAATGCCAAGCACTAAATTTGACAGTGCCCACAGTCAGCAATCAAGGCTACTCAGCCTGAAACCAGAGGAAAACTTTCATCTGAACAGTAGCCGTTTGTTTTAGGTTGCAGATGCCATTACAAACTCCTGACGCAGATCGGCCTCCTCTGAACTGGAAGTTAAATGAGTAAGAGCACATGTTGCAGATGCGGGAGTTGTGCACATTGGGAGCCATGTGATTAGCCCAAGCTGCTTTCCTAGCCTAAACCTAATTCAGTTACAAAGACGGCTTGCCCTTTTGTTCCTGAGAGGCAAGTGACCTCATTGAAACGTTCATAATCTGCTGCCACCCTTCAGGGGCACACTTTCAAAACAAGACACCCAGTTCAGGCTTAGAAAATCTTTGGACTATGTTTTGTGCTCAGACTGAAGATGTTGTCACAGGATGGAACGTTTTCTATTTAAAGCGTGGGGTTGGGTGCCAGAAAACAAAGGCTTTGTTCCTGGTTTGCTTTTGACTTCCTGCATGAGTTTCTGCAAAGCCACTTGGACTTTCTGTACTTAAGTTTCACCATCTATAAAGTCAGTACAACACTTATCTACCTCACTATGTGGCTCCAAATTCTAGCATAGGCTAGAATCCAAAGGCCTTTAT